>NC_044294.2:1346909-2693819 GCF_004027225.2 Strigops habroptila
CATTCTGTTAGAGCTCACTGTGTTAGGTTTGTACATCACTTTATACACTTAGTTATGTTTGTTACACTGACAAGGGCTCAGTTAGAAAGGAGCTGAATGCAAAGTAAACTCCTGTGGGAGCCAAACAGATGCTGTAGGGACATGGACATGGTCAGAGCCACCAACCCACACTCGCCTCACAACCCCCTGCAACCCAGTATACCCCATTGCTCCCTCATTCATATATGCTGCATTCATTATTGTGAACAAGCACTTAACTGCCTGATTAGCCATGACCTTCAGAGCAGGCCCAATGAAGAACACCTCAAATCCAAACAAAAATGCCAGGTTTCCTTCCCAAGCAGGACAGATGTATCTGAGGCCACAGTGGTGCCACTTGCTGCATCTTTGTGTGTGCCCCAAGAGCAGTTGTGGGAAAGCAAAGTATAAAGAAAGAAATGGCTGAATCTTTCTGCAACCTCCAGATGGAGGGGAATGCACTCTGTTAGCAGGCATCTTGTGATCTGACCAGTGCTCCTTCACCACAAGATCATAATAAAGCTGCAATTGTAATGACAGCTGTGTCTGGCTTTTAATAATTGTCTTATCTATAGGAAAGGAAAAAGCTGCTTCAATAATCATTGCTTGATGAGGCACAGAGAAGGCTTCCTGTTCGCAGCCCTGCTACCACCAGGGTAAAGAGGCAAAGTGAATGTGCAGCACTGCCCAGAGCACCAAAGAGAAGCCAGGATGCTGCAAAGCAGTTCTAGCTGTAAAACAGCTTTATTCCCACTCTCCCCCACCTTGGAAGAATCATGAACTGGTTTGTGTCAGAAGGGAGCTTAAACCTCATCCAGTTCCAACCCCCTGCCACAGGCAGGGACACCTTCCACTAGAGCAGGTTGCTCCAAGCCCCTGTGTCCAACCTGGCCTTGAATGGGATGGGGGTGAGCAGAAGAAGCAGCAGCACATCTTTGCTGGTGAGCTCAGGGAGGGCAGCCCTCGCCTTGGGCAGGTCAGAAGGGCTGGGGGGTGGCAGCGTCAGCTCCTCTGGCCTGACCCCGACTTCCCACAGCCACTTCCCCTTCCCCAGTGCACTGCAGCAGCTATCAACTGAGAAGGGTCTCACCATGCCGGGGTTTCTCTGCTGGCTGGGGCAGCTCCTGGCAGTGGTGGTGCTTGTGCTGCAGCCAGCTGAGAGTCTCAGTGAGTGTTACTCCTCTTTTGCTTTGCTTCTGGGGCTCAGCTTTGCTTATGGGTCAAATCTGTAGTAAGTGGGTTGGTAAAATTCAGCGGGAGACCTTCTTCTGGCTGAAGTTGCTGCTAAGCTCTGTCTGTGCCTGATGTTCTTGTAAGGATGAGCTGAGATCAGTAGTTGCTGCTAATTGCCCATTTCTCCTCTTTAGCTGCACCTTAGACACCTGCAAAGAGCCATCCCAAATTCCCAATGCTCTTCCAAAGCCTTAAACTGGGGTATGGATCTTCCTGGGGCTGGTGTTGGGTATGGCTGGCTTGGAGGCCACGAGCTTGTCCCTAGAGCAGCACAGGGATAGGTGTCTCATCTGCAGAGCCTCTTCTGGTCTGGAGTTCAGACCTTGTGCCGCAGGGAGTGTATCACCCCTTGCCTTGGGCATCCATGCAGTAGATGAGAAGTTGTTCCCAGGGTTGGAGATGCCCTTACAGCCCGGAGCTCAAGGTGAGGGTGGTGGTAAGATGGGGAGAGTCAGTTAGACAGGTAATAGTTCTTAGTTTTTAATGACAAAGGTTGTATTTGGCAGTCTGAGTGGTAGCAGGTTGATACCAAGGTTGATGCTTATGCCCTGAGGCAACCGATAGACACACTTGAAGGCAGCTGCTGAATTGTCAAGCACAGGAGAAGTGAGGGTTTGCTGACTAGTGTCTTTAGGAAGAGGAATAACCCAGTTTCTGTCTGGAAGTTGACAGTTCCTTTAAAAATAGGCCCTCTGAGACACTTGGCCAGGGTGCACAGCCCACCCCAGTGCCTCCCTGCAGAGCATCTGCTGCCCCCCGCCTGCCAGCTCTGCCTTTACACCCTATTTATTGTTATATTATTGTTGTTTTCTAATTCATGATGCTTCTCAGTCCATTTTCCAAATTCAAACATTGCCGACGGGGTGTTGATACCTGGGGAAGACACTTCTGAGTAGAGACCTGCCCTTTCCATGGGTATTGGTATCAAAGGCAGCATCAGCAGTGCTGCCATGGACCAGTGCAAATGTGATGGTGCCGGGGACGCTGGTGTACCAGGCAGGTATGGTTTTAACAGAGTCACACTGTGCCTTGGTGATTTGCCAGCAGCTATTGTAAGGCATGAGGAAATGCCAGATACAGCTGCCTTTAGTTCAGTTTCCTCTGTTATTAGTGATCAGCCCCAAAATATTTCTCATGGGAGATCCAGTAGCTGGACAAAAAAGGGGTTTGTTGGACATCAGTGATGTACCTGTGTGATAGAGGTGGTGCAGTTCTTGAAGAGCCTCTTGTCTACCCTAAAGCTGGAAGCGGGCTGCCAGCGCTCTGAAGTCACCCGCCCCAGAGTTGTAGCTGTTAGAGCAAGTGCTGTCAGGAAAGGGCAGGAAGAATGTTTTGATGGTGTACAATGGCAAAAACACAGGTTTAGAGTCCTATGGGCGGTGGCTGCTTAAGCACCCTCAGGAACCCCTAATCTCTGCCTCAGTTGCTGCATTTGTTGAACTGACTTGTCTTCTCTTACTTACCAGATGGAGGTGCAGTGACAGTTGGTCGCTGCAGCTGTATTCAGTAAGAACACCCTGATTAGATACTAGACAGAAGTTCTTCCCTGTGAGGGTGCTGAGGCGCTGGCACAGGGTGCCCAGAGAAGCTGTGGCTGCCCCATCCCTGGCAGTGTTCAAGGCCAGGTTGGACACAGGGGCTTGGAGCAACCTGCTCTAGTGGAAGGTGTCCCTGCCCGTGGCAGGGGGTTGGAATTGGAGGAGCTTTAAGCTCCCTTCAACTCAAACCATGCTGTGATTCTATGCTCCACAGAGGTTCAGTGCCCCGTCCCACATATCACCCATGGACAGCTGGAATCTGCACAGAACTTCACCTCGGGCAGCACAGCCACACTCAAGTGCGATGCCGGCTACATGCCCCTGGGTGCCACCAGCACCGTGCGGTGCCTGAGTAATGGCAGATGGCACCCACGGGTGCCCGACTGCATCCCAGGTACACACAGATCCCTTTGTTCCTTACCTTGTGTCCCACAGGTCACCACCTGCTTGTCTTTCACTGTAAAGCATGTGCAGGAGAGGGGCTGGAGGGTGGTATCGCAGCGAGCTGCGCTGCCTGACCTTTAGTGGCAGGGTTCCTCTCTGCTCTTCCATTGCCCCTGAGTGACATGGCAGGGCTGTCCTGCCTACAGCAGGGTCACCCAGTGAGATACAAAAGCGTATGGGAATAAAGACCTTTATGAGATTCACATCCTTTGGTGAATTTGTCATCATTATGTTCTCCTTTTCGGTTCACCTCCTGTACCCCACAGAGATGCTCATGGCTGCTGCTGTCCCTGGCTTCTTTCTGTGGTTCCACCAGCGCCCGAGGGACAGACTGGGTTCCCCCAGGCAGGGCTCAGCCTCATCCCCAGCCCTGAGGGTCCATGTTGTCCCTTACTCTGGCACCAGGTCACTGTTCCTACCCTCCTGTCATTGACCACATGGACCGAAACCCTCAGCGCGAGTTTCCAGTCGGGACAACCGTTACCTACTTCTGCAGACCTGGATATACTTTGCTCCCTGGAGTGTCTCCAGTAACTACTTGTCTTAAAAATTTCACATGGACCAGAATCCCAAAGCTTTGCCAGAGTAAGTACACTGCTTCCTTTGCATCAACTTAATGATGTGGTCATAACATCGTTTCCAAAACACCCACTAGTGCTGCTGGGCCATAAGGGCTGTATTGAGCAGATCTTTGGCTCTCACTGCTGATCAATTTGCTGTTCAAAGGGTAGCATGGCTGAGAAGAAATAGCTGCAACTGCCACTGATCATTTAGCTGTTCAAACAATGATGCAGTGATGCAGCTTGTAAGTATCATCCCTTTAGCACAATTTATAGCTAATTACAGGGCTTAGATCGTGCTGCCTTCCAAGAGGAATGGTTGTTATCACATAATTACAATCCCTGAGCATGCCAGGTCTGGTTAGAGATGTCTGTCAGCATTAACAGGCTGCCTGGCAAGTTCTTTAGGTCTGCAAGCCACTGCTAAGGGAAAACACCTCTCTGTGAATGGCTCCTGCTCTTCCCTCCTGACCCAATCCATGGAAGCTCTTTCTGATGCTGGTGTTCCTCAGAGGTGCAGTGTCCCAGCCCGGATATCCAACATGGGAGGGAAATCGGTCCCAGGAAAGATGAATACAGCTTTGGGCACCATGTGGAATTTCAGTGCGAGCCTGGCTATGTGCTGAGGGGCAACCAGAGGATCCAGTGCTGGTCTGATGGGACATGGAGACCCCCCGTGCCATACTGCGACAAGGGTGAGCACCAACAGCAGGTGTCGGGAACTGCATCTCTGCAGAGGGTAGGAGCAGCAGTGAGGAAATCATCTAACCTGAACACCCCTTCTTGGAGAAGGTGGTGTTAGGAGAAGGGGTCCAAGTCCCACCATTAAATGGCTCTAATGTTTTCATCTTTCTCACCATTAAATGACTTTAACGTTTTTATCTTCTATCAAAACGGTAACTGGTTAAATATGTTGAGAATGGGACTTGCAGCCACTTCTCAGAGGGGATTCAAGAGGTTTATGATACCCACAGTTCCCTGACCATGTTTATGAGCAGAATCGTTCCTCATGGAAAAGAGGAGGGATAAGGGAAGGTTGGCTGAAGGCTGGGACACGTGCTGTGCTGGGTTGGGGTGGTTAGCTGGGCCAGTCTGGGAACACTGGTGGAGCCAGAGCCAAAGCTGAGGAGGACTTTGAGGAGAGCAACCCTGAGTATAAACATTGAGAACTGGTTTTTTCTGTTATTTCCCTGCTGAATGAAGAAAACCTTAATCTTTCCTTTCTCTATTCTCCCATAGTCTGTGGTCCCCCCCCAAAAATCGCCAATGGGCAGCCCACCAACTTGAGAACGGAGCTGTTCCCCTATGGCTCGGAAGTGAAGTACAATTGTGTGGAGGGTCTGTCCCTCATTGGGGACGACTCCGTCTACTGCACCTCTGATGATGGCGTGAACTTGACATGGAGCGGACCTGCCCCGGAGTGCAGGGGTGAGTAGTTTTTCTTGTATGGGACCAAAAACCCAGGACCTGGGAGCAATATTAGCACTCAACGGGATTAAAAGTGAGCAGGGCTGCTGGGAGATCCTGCTTCCTTTGTGGGCTTCTTCACAGGCTTGACAACTCTAGACTGGGGAAGATCCATGTGGAAATAGGAGACACTGGTTCTCCTACATCAGTGGCCATCCGGTGGTCAGGAATTGTGGCTCTGAGTATAAAACTGATGCAGAGAGCATCAGGAATTGAGGCTCTGCCCCACCAGACCTGGCTCCCTGCTGTCCCTGGGGAAGGGCAGAGCCAAAACCACTGCTCCACTCTCTCCCCACAGTGGTCCGGTGCCCCAGGCCCGTGGTCGAGAGGGGCAGGATGACTCCACAGAGCTTCACGTTTCCCTATGGAGCAGCCGTGCACTTCTCCTGTGACGAAGGCTTCATGCTGCATGGCGATGCCGAGAGCCGGTGCCTGGCTGATGGCACCTGGCACCCTCCCCTGCCCTCCTGCCAGCCCGGTGGGTACCAGCAGGGAAGCAGAGATTTGGGGGGCAGCATTATGTAGCTGTGTCTATCCTCAGGGTTTCCCTCGTCCCTTCCCCTCTTTGCAGAAGAAACTAACTTCCCAAAGCTGGTGATTACCAGGCAATAGCTGGTTTCGTCTAGATGGTCATGTGCAAAGGAGGCTCTAAGGCAGGTCAGGAGACACCACTGTTGTTGACTTTCTCTTCAGTGTGCATTTGTACTGACAGATATCTGCAGACTCTTGCATGGGGATGCCCAAATTGAGACAGAAAACAACCAATGTGCGTTCTGACCATCTCCCCCCTCTCTTGAAGAGCCTGGGGAAGTAACTTGGCTTTAATATTTGTTTTCATGGCTCCACAAATTCAAGTTCACTTGGTCTGGCTCAGGCACCACAAACTTTGTGGGGTCTTTTTCTATCTACATAATGACTAGCCTCTTGCTGAGCTGCCTTCTGCTGTGGGTTATCCTTTCAGTTCTGTGTCCACAACCACACGTGGCCAATGGGAGGCTGAATAGCACTTTGGATGGTCAAATGTGGTACCAAGCAAATGAGACTGTTACATTTGAATGCTTCCACGGATACCACCTTTCAGACCTGTCTTCGACAGCCACATGCTTGCCTGATGGCAACTGGACACCGTTGCCCAAGTGTGTAAGTACCATGGTCTGGATGGATGCTTCTTGATGTCTAATATGAAAAATAACTGCTTGAGCTTCTTAAAAGCTCTTGCTTGATAGTATCAGTGAGGGATGTGGTCTGTGCTGGGGCAGGGCATGGCAAGTGGGACAGTTCAGGCTCGCAGCTGAGGGGCGGGTGGCTCTCCATCTGCTGCAGTGCAGTTTTACATCCTTTTTTCCTGGGTTTTGTTTGTTCCGCTTTACTTTTTAACAGAAGAAAGATGGTGATGCTGATGTATGCGAAGAGGTTCATTACATTAAAACAGTCTTTGAATGCGATGTACCTATAGCAGAAGTGAAAACTCTGCTGGAAATACAAAAGCTGTTTCTGGAGATTAAAAAACTAAACATGGAACTAGAAAACCTGAACAAGTGAGTCCAAAAATGCACTGTAAGGATCCCCTTTCCTCTGGTGAACATGCAGTTTGTGTAGTCACAGTATCTATAAGAAGATTCTCAGTGACTTTACGGTTTGTACTTGCATGCCTATAGCCAGAGAAATAATAATCAGTGTATTGGAGGTTGCTTTTGCTGCGCTAAACGCTAGAGCCCAGAGGGGTTTTTGCTCTTTTCCTTAAATCTGACAAGTTTGTTTTGCTATTTAACAAGCGTCTTGTGTCACATTTTTGTATTAGGAAGCATGGTAAGAAAGTAAATTGAGCTCTGAGTCACTGCTAAGCCAAGAGAAGGGGGACTGAAGTTCACAGAAGTACACTTCCAGCTAAGATGAGTGGCCAGTGGTTCTCTCTGAAGGTGCTTGTGCACATATGCCTCACCGTCTGTCTGTGCTGAACTCCGCCTCTCATAGCACCCGCATAATCCTGCTATCTAGGAATAGTAGTGAAGTGAGTGTTTAACTACATGATTTCCTGTTAATCTAGCTCGTGATTTCTATTCATCTAGTTAAGGGTGGTTACATAGAAGAAGTGCATTTGTAAAGACTTCTATTTGCTTATCCCTGGATTTAAGAGGCAACAGGTTTCTGATCCAGCACTGGACTCGGATATCCATGTTGGCATCATCCCCATTTCTGGCAAGCAAATGCTAAGAATAGATATTGTAACTTTATGTGTAGGAATAAGACAGCAAAGCTTGTTCTTATTACTCAATAAACGATGATTTATAGTTTATGTGGCCCTGTGATGCAGCAATTACTCCTTCCTTGCAGGTTGCAATAAAACTGGAGGTGTCAGCACGGTGTCTTGTGATCTGACTGGCAGATTTCCAGCATGGTCCAAGGGTTGTTCTGATCAAGAGCAGCCCGGGACAGTCCCTGGGGTGCTCAGGGAGCCACAGTGGGCACAGCACAGCCGAAGGGAGAAGGGGGAGATTCAGAGAGCTGGACTTGTTCAGCCTGGAGAAGAGAAGGCTCCTTAAGGGGACACCTTAGAGCAGCTCCAGTGCCTAAAGGGGCTACAGCAAACCTGGAGAGGGGCTTTGGACAAGGGCCTGTAGGGACAAGACAAGGGGAATGGCTTTAACCTGCCAGAGGGGAGATTGAGATGAGCTCTGAGGCAGAAGCTCTTCCCTGTGAGGGTGCTGAGGCGCTGGCACAGGGTGCCCAGGGAAGCTGTGGCTGCCCCATCCCTGGCAGTGTTCAAGGCCAGGCTGGACACAGGGGCTTGGAGCAATCTGCTCTAGTGGAAGGTGTCCCTGCCTGTGGCAGGGGGTTGGAGCTGGATGAGCTTTAAGCTCCATTCCAACACAAACCACTCTATAGCTCATCCCCTGCCCAAGTGGTTTACAGTGGTATATCATTGCCAGATGCATGCTTTATTAGAGTTTCTTTAAATGTTACTAGAACCTAAATCACAACACTCAGGGAAGAGATGGCATCTCCCATCTTTACGCAGAAAGATGCATTGATACCGCATCCTGTGCATTATCCTCACAGCAACGAGAAGCACCCTGTGACCCACTCCATTTCTCCCTGTGCCCCAGGGAGAGCTGGGCTGCACCCTCCTGCTGTGACACCTCTGCCCTGAGCTTACCTGAGACTGCAAACAAAGTGTCTTATCTCCCTGTGCAAGGCTTGAAACCCATCAGCATGAGTAAGAACTGGGTGTTACAGCCCACGTGTACCTAAGAGTGTGTTTCAGTAGTCTTGACTGATGTCAGGGATATTTCAGAGTGTTAGTCAGTATGCAGATGTATTCACTCCCACCCATTCCTGCTTACAAATGAGTCAGGCAATCAAGAAACAAATTAACAAACAAAGAGGAAAATGCTTCTATTTTTTGTTTCCTTAACTCTGCTTAGGGAAGATCCATGTTGCATCACCTGCCAGCAAGTAACCAGGAGGCATTTACCTGCCCTGGGTACAGCTCGGGGCTGGGTGAGGGTCTTTTCTGCTCTGGTAGCATTTGGTTTTGGTAAAAACTAGTGCTTACAGCCACTCTCAAGTCAAAGGAAAGGGTTGAGTTATCCCCCCGTCCCTTATGGTGGGGCAGGAGGACCAGAGGCATTACCCAAGCTATGGATGACAGTTGTCCCCCACCCTTGGTTGCTTTCCATCTCCCTGACTCAGGGTTTAGCTCCTTGGGTGTTCTGGAAAGGTTTCCACTGTTGCAGAGGTTTGGCTGGGTCTGCTGTGCTGCATCTCCTCCCAGCTTCAGAAACAGCCTCTTGGAGCAAACGGTGCTTGACAGAGGAGCACAGAAATCACTGCAATGAAGTCTGGAGAACCAGGATGGGGGAAGCACCCAGGCACCCTGACCTGCAGGGCACCTGCTGGTGCATGGAGGTCTCGCCACTCCATGCTGCTCCTGCCCCTGCTGGGGCTCCTGGGCGTGCCTGTGGTTCATGGTGAGTACAGGGGTATGGGATTTGGGACGAGGACTAGTGAGACCTGTCTGAATCCCACCTTGCTGTTCAGAGCTGGAGTGGGTGATGCCACCACCACCCGCAAGCCTGGGGGGACCCATTGCTTGATGCTCTCATGGATGTAGTCCTGCCTGGTACCTTTGCCTAGAGAAGAAGCGTGGGCCAGCCCAGGAGTTGGGATGCTCAGTGGGGCTGGGGAAGGGGCCAGGGAATGGAGTCCTCACCAAAAGTGGCCTTCTCCTACTGCAGGTGACTGTGGGCCTCCACCTCCCATGACTTATTCCAGGCCATCCAGTGACGAGCACACCAGCAGCTTCCCTGTTGGATCCAGCGTGATGTACACGTGCATCGAAGGCACCATCAAAATCCCTGGGAGATCAGACTCAGTGAAGTGCCTGCCCGGCGCACGGTGGTCCACACTGCCCGAGCCCTGCAGCCGTAAATACCTCCTTTCTCTGAGACACAGCTCCAAAGAGCCTCTCACTTGGCTTCACGCTTCTGCCCTTTACAGTGGCTGCTCTGCACTGGCATCACCACCCCTGGCAAGGTACAGACCCACTTCCCATGGCTGCTGGTTGGTGCTGATGGGTGCAGGACCTGTGGTGGTCAGTGATGGGTCAGTTGGATGGTGGCTGGAGCCCAGGATGCTTCTGCACCTCCCAAAGCCTGGCTGGCAGAGGCTGCGCAAGTGGCTGCAGCGGGTGACTCCTTATGTCCTACTAACAGCTTTGCCTGTGCCGTTATCACATCTTCATCCCTGCTTTGCCAAAGGTGCATTCAGCAGAATAGCAGCCTGGTAAGAAAACAGACATAACCCATGCTGAACATGAGGAGCTTTCCAAAAGCACCATAGCAAGAGCAGTTCTGCAATGCCAAGGTTTATTTTGCATGCTTCCCCAAGGGCAGCTCTTTCAGGTCAGGTTTCCTTGACTGCCAGGGAGCTGCACTGCCCCGACAAGGCTGCGGTTTGCTGCCCTTTCCAAGGTGGATGAGAGGATTAATTTCTTTCCTGTTGGGAGCAACGTGAGCTATGTCTGCCGCCCCGGCTATGAGAACACCTCAGAAAGTTCCCCCACCAGCACTTGCCTGGAAAACCTGGAGTGGTCGGAAGCTGCTGAGCTGTGCAGGAGTGAGTATCTCTGCTCTGCTTCATATGGTTGTATCTGGGCATGGTATATGCACAGGACAAGTGCCAAGTTGCAACTGTTGCATTGCACTTCAAAATGAAGACAAAATATGTTCCTTGGTGAAATCCATGTAATATTAAGACTGGTGGTGTGGCAGCAATACCTTTTTCACAGCTGAGTAACTTACTGCTATGTATGGAGATGGAAATACCTCCACAAGTAGTCTCCTCTGCCCTCCTGCAAGATGCTTGTGAAGTAAAGTGCTGTGGTACCATTGGGTATAACCCTCTAAGTCTGTTCCTTATTCAGGAATTACCCATCACTGTGTGTTCTGCTAACATCAGCCTCATTCTCTGGCAGGGAAATCCTGTGGGGACCCAGGAGCACTGCCCGGGGGCAGGATGGTCACACTGACAGACCTGCAGTTTGGTGCCAGAGTGAACGTGTTCTGTGAAGATGGGTGAGTCCCAGGGCAACGTCCCAAGCTCCAGCACACTGCTGCTGGAATACAAGCTCTGGTCCAGTGCAATGATGCTGGGATGCTGTTTCATTGTATATCACTCCTATGGTGTTGCTCCGAGTGCAGAGCATGGGGCTGCTTTTCCCACTTGAATTGCACCTTTGGGCTGGGAAGGAATAAGACACAGCTGGAGGGAAGGGACTGGGTTTGAATCTCTGGCTGCCTTTTCCATCAAGTGGCATGCAAAGGAGATTGAACTGCCCCTGTGTATCAACCCCAACAGGGTTGGTTGTGCATTTTATTTATAACTACAGACTTCAAAACAAGTTACTTCAAATATTTCATAGAATCACAGCCTGGTTTGTGTTGGAAGGGACCTTAAAGCTCATCCAGTTCCAACCACCTGCCACAGGCAGGGACACCTTCCACTAGAGCAGGTTGCTCCAAGCCCTGTCCAACCTGGCCTTGAACATTTCAGCTTAATATGAGATATATTGAAGGAAAAGGGGTTATGTTGGAATGTTTAAAGGTCAGTGATGTTCAGAAGACTGCAGTGAAGCACTCTTTCCATCACTCAGTGAGCTGACTCATGCTTTCTGCCTGCTTTCAATCAGGGCCACGTGCAGAAGACTGACCTGCAAAACTAAGCTCTTGCACGTCTAGCTTGCATTCCTCCCTCCCTAGCAGGAATTAGCTGGCATCATCTGGCTTGTTCTGGCAGTCTTTGCAGCTGCTTCAAATGTAACACAGGGGGTTTTCCTGCAGATATTCCCTTAGGATGGATGTTAGGGAAATGACAGCATGTCCCACCCTTCTGGCATTCAGTTAATCTTTGGAAATAACAGACCAGGGTGGAGGGATAATGTTATCTATGTAAGCAAGATCAGGTATTATCGATCATGCCCAAATGGTGAATTTTTTGGAGCAGAAGGATGTAAATCAGAGATTGGGGAAGGAGTTGGTGCTGTCAGAACAAGATATATTGAGCTTCCAGGAAGCCAATCCGCCCCAAATGACATAGATCCTTATTGCCCCTCGCTGGTCGCTGCTGGGTGTAGTGGATGCATGTGAATATTTGCTGCTGTGGTTGGCTTTCCTGGCAAACCTTTAGCAGAACAGCTGCACCTTTACAACCCAAAAGCAACATGCTGGGGAGGAGGCAGTGCTGGGGACTGCGGGGTGTCTGCCCTCCACCACGACACCAGGGCTTTCAGCAGATCCAGCACACTGGGTACTGCAGCACTGCTGGGATGTGGAGCAGCAGCTGGGGATGAGTCCCAGCCTTTAGAGGTGCTGCATGAGCTCAGGAAGGAGCGCCTCACCTCACCCCCTCATCCCAGTGGGTGACAGTGGTGTGGGAAAGGCGCTGGATGCCAGCAGCCTCAATCCCAGCACTGGTCTCCACCAGGAAGCAGACAGGGAGAAATAGTTCCTGATTCAGCAAACCCAAGCCCGTGTGGTAATCCATGGCTAACCTCAATGCTGTCTGGTATTCATATGCCTCATCCCTGGCAGTGTTCAAGGCCAGGTTGGACACAGGGGCTTGGAGCAACCTGCTCTAGTGGAAGGTGTCCCTGGACAAGGCAGGTAGTTGGAACTGGGTGAGCTTTGAGGTCCCTTCCAACACAAACCAATCTAGGCTTCAGCACATGCTCCCATCCTTGCAATGGAAGATGCTCACTCTCAAAGCAGAGAATCACCTGAAAAACAAGGATCCTGGCAGAGAGCAAGGTGAAGGAGCTCTCCTCTTATCAGTGTATCTCCACATCTACTTGCTTTAAATCTGCCTCTTCTCCATTCCTGATCAGATGGGTACCAGAGAAAAAATCCTGTTCTCAGTTTCTGAATAGTTACATCAATTTTTCTTTTCTTGTGTATTTTCACTTAGGTACAGATTAAATGGGAGTAATTTCATTCAGTGTCAGCTTAAAGGAAACGATGTTGGATGGAGTAAACTTCCAACTTGTGAATGTAAGATTGATCCAACCTTATTTTTGACTTTGCTCCAGTAGATCCTAATGTCTCATCTAAGCCTGTCTTCATACATTGTTTGTGTTGATGTGATGTGGCAGCTCCACCACCACCACCACAGCTGAGAAATCCCCATTGTGCTGCTGACGCTGGGTTTCAGCAGTTTTGTTCCCACAAGTTCAACTTATTTTCTCATGACTTAAGGCTGCAGCGAAGTTGATGGGATGAGATTTGCAGGAATCACCAGCCAGGGCACGGCAAGCGGTCTGTTGATGTTTTGTGACCCTGGGAATGGAGAAGGAGAAAGATGTGACAACAGAAAGAACCAAAAGAGAGAGAATCAAGACAGATCTCAGTGCTAGTTTTTCCCTCTCTTTAGTTGTCCAGATAGTTCATTGTCTTTGAGTTTTAGGTGGACTCAAGAAACCTTTTGCATTTTCATTATTACTGAAGCTTTTAGCAATGCTCACGTTGACCTTTTTCTCTGCAGTAATTACCTGCTCTTCACCTCCTCAAATTAGCAATGGAAAGCATGATGGTGAAGGTGTAGAAACATTTGCTTATAACTCCACCGTGACTTACAGCTGTGACTCTGGCTTCCAGCTCGTTGGGAATGGGAGCATCCATTGTACCAGTATGGACCAAACACAGGGAGTCTGGAGCAGAGCTGTGCCTGCGTGCAAAGGTGGTTTCATCTCAGTTTAGTATTTATTGTGATTTCAGTATTTAGGGTGCACCAGCTTAAAATACTGTGATTGCTTAGTACAGGGTATGTCAGGTGTAAGTCATGCTGCAATTTTAAAGAGGAAAAAAAGCAGTGCTGAAGTGAATAAGGAATGGTCTGTGTAAGAAAGGTGTAGTGCTCCTAAGTAATACTTACTCTTTGTAACCTAGAGAAAAGCCCATCTGTCAAACTTGGAGTAAAACAAATGGAAAGGACTCCTCCTCCCCAAAGTGAGTTAGAATGATCTCACACTGAATCAAGTCCCGCATTTCCAGCTGAATTTGCTCCTTTATCACATTTAAGCCATTTCATGCCATGTTTTCCATTCTTTCAGGTTCCCAACAAAAAGGCATCCACCTGGCTAAGAAGAAGGCTTCAAAATGGGAAATGAAGCTCAGCCTTTATAAAAAGTCACTCCAAAATACCATCTCTTACTCCCATTCTTCTTCTTTCTCCAAGACATCAGGTCAGCCCCTGGAGGTTCATTTGGAGTTCAGGGGAACTCATCAGTGAAACTCCCTGGTTACTCCTATACCTGGAATTGCCATTTTTCCTCTTCAGTGTCCAGGAGCTGTGCTACCTCCCCATTCAGATTCGTTGTGCCTTTGTACAAAACCAAAACCTACTATTCTCCTGGGACCAGCAAAGGATCCATGTGTCCTCCGAAGTACATGGGGATCTCTGGCATCCTCCCCCAAGCTGGCTGCTTTGAGAACTTAAAGTGGTCTAAAGTTGCATCATTTTGTGGAAGTGAGTGATTTCTTTTTTGTTGTGTGTTCTTGCTTTCTGTAAGGTTTGACTGCACTGACCTCCTCTTAAAAAGGCTTTGCTTTGTATAAAATGTATTTTATCAGTTGTTTCCTTGCCCTCATCTTATTACAGATTTTATTCAACTCAATTTTTGCCATATTGAAAAGCAAGAGAGAACTTTGGCCCATGTAGCCTTAAGAGTGCTGGGGCTTCTCTCCTTGTTCAGCAGCAAGTAATGCACTAACACAAGTCTTCTTCCACACCAGAGAGGTCGTGGGCAGCCCGGAGAAGCTGGACATGGCAGAAGTGTTGCTACAACAGATTTCCTATCCGTTGCAAAGGATTCTTTTATCCATAAAAAGGGTGAGTGTCAGCTGCGTTGGGAATGGTGTCTGCGTGGGAACTATAAGCATGTAATTGGAAGTGATAATGGTCAAAACAAAACACCCACTGGAAAGTCCTGCTGCCCTGCTGGAAACTGGATGAAAAGCATTTCTATGGTGTCAGGGTCAAGCTGAATTTGCCCACACAGTTAAATGGGATCTGACCTGTGTAAATATGTCATAACTTTACAAACAAGAATCACAGAATCATAGAATGGTTTGTGTTGGAAGGGGCCTTAAAGCTCATCCAGTTCCAACCCCCTGCCACGGGCAGGGACACCTTCCACTAGAGCAGGTTGCTCCAAGCCCCTGTGTCCAACCTGGCCTTGAACACTGCCAGGGATGGGGCAGCCACAGCTTCTCTGGGCACCCTGTGGAATCTTCTCTTTTTCAGTTTAAAGCCATTCCTCCTCATCCTATCTCTACCTGCCCTTGTAAAAAGTCTCTCCAGCCTTCTTGTCGGCCCCCATGCAAGCCTTTCACCATGTTCTGTTCCTAAAGTGCCCCATGCAGTGGTTGTACTCATTAGGACTCTTACAGTTTGCTTTAAAACAAATGATCCAGACCAGGTCTGTTCCATGTACACATACAAAATGTATCTTTTTAAATTACGATTAGGTTTTAACGTTCCAAGAAATTGATTGAAAATCACTTATACAAGAGTTTGCCAATTCCTACCACTGCTTCTCTCAGCTGAGTTTTTCTCTTTTTCAGCAATTTCCACCAACATCCTGAATCCAGTTAGGATTCCCTATGGATCTTATCAGCCTTGTTTTCAGGCTGGGAAGATGCAGATTCTCAGAAATCCCTCAGGCTTCTGCAGAGGTTCTGGTGGAGCTCGGTTATATCTCAACCAGTCCAACTCAGTGTTTCCACAACTGCAGATCTCCTTGCTTGCGGGCAATACCATGAATACCAGAGCATAGGACAGGCTGTAAAAGACCCACAGCAATCTGCAAAGCTGAGCTGCTCCCTTCACTTCCCAGGAACTGCTGGCTGTAGCATGGTCCGGTTGCAGATACACCCATGCAGGGTTGTGCTGAAAGCAAAGTACTCACTGGCGCACCCTGCAAAGTTAGGAGCTCCTTTCTTTTAGGAAACCATAGTACTTTACATGCTAAATCGAATGTTGATCTTTATACCTTCAGTACTTCAAGCACTTTCTTTTGCTAAGTGGTTTTTGTATCAGACCTAAGTGCTTTGCAGTTTATATCTCTGTTCAGACAACATGAAAGGTAACAGCTATAGGTGATGTGGGTATCTACCAGCCAAAAAGAAGCCAATTCTGCTTTCCAGGGGGAAGAAAGGCCCCTCTGCAACACTGCAGCCTGTGAGCACACAGATTACCCACAGACACAGAGAAGTAACTGCTAAATACACTCCCCTGTGTCATCATACTGCAACAGAGAACCTGGAAATGGCAGGTTTATGCTGCTGGTTGCTTATTGTCTTTGTCCTACACCGAACATTAAAGCTCCCAAAGTCTTTCTGGGATTTTACTTGCATTTAGTAATAAATGGTAATTGTTTATAAAGGATAGCCTGTGAATTCAACTGCCTGCTCTTCCCTTTCTATATTTCATGCTGTTTTCAGGAAGGTATCAGCTTTTAGATATGTGTTGGCAACGTTCAGATTTGCGGTTTTTTATCAGCACTCTTGTTTATTTTCTAAATGGCCTCCTCTGCAAGTTTAACTTGGTTTCTCTGAAAGAGAAAGAAAATCCATACAATATCGTTTGGGAATGTGAGTGTTTCTAGTAAGTGATCTGAAAAAGCAAGCTAGAGTGATGCAGACCTGCCTTAACCCTACTCAGTGTCCTGGTCCTGAGCTGTGGCTCCCCAGCTCAGCCCGGGTAGACCCAGGGACATGCACAGGAAGGCTTTGGGAGCTGTGCGCTACTGCCCTGCCCAGGGATGGAAGGGAGCCAAGGTCTGTGGAAAGCCAAGAGCAACTCCAGCAGCTTAGCCCTCGTTTTGTTGGAAAGCTCATGTTGTTCCATGTCCGAGCCTGGCAGCGTGAGCACACAGAGCAGCATGGGTCCGGCTCCCCTCTGTGCTGTTGCTTCTGCCATCACCATCTGCTTGGCTTGATTTCTGCAGCAAGGGGAAGGGATGTCAGGGCAAGATAAAGCAAGTGGCCCTTGGTGGCTCCAGCTGAGCAGGGCAGAGCCACTATCGCAGGGCTCAGCTGCTGGGGCAGTTCCAGCGCAGGAGGTTTTGGTGTTCGGTCCGTTACGGGGTCAAAATGGGGCAGCAAACGGGGGCAGAGGGATAGGCTGGGCTGAGCCTGATGGTTTGGGCAGGTACAGATGCTCCTGCATGGCCTCAGGTAGGAAAGCAGCCTGGTTCAAGGGGTTAATCTGAGCTCTGTTAAGGGGATTCCACTGGGTTGAACCTACAGCAGTTGGTTCTTCTAAGTATGACAAACCCCGCCACTCCCTGAGACTCAGCGTTACAAGAGCTCTTTGCCAAATACTTGTCCACATCTTGCTCTCCCATGCTGAGGTCACTGCTAACAGCTCTTGCAAGAGAATTCCCCAGCATTTAATGCCTTCTTTTTCCTCTTAGCAACCTCCTTTTGCATTATGCAGCCACTGTCCCAAATCGGTCCCCAGGTGACCAGTAAAAATATGCGGCCGAGACATCTCCATGTGATTTGTCAGCATGGTCGCAAGGAAGTGTTTGAAAGGAATATGTTAGCCAGGCTGCTTGACTCCTCCCTTAAGAAAACATCTCTTGGCCTCATTGCAAGTGCTTTTGTTATGTATGCTTGGAGCTTAAATTGTATTGGAAAGGGAAATCAAGTGGGGGAAGTAAAATAAAATCAAAAAGATGCAGCTTTCCAGTGGAAACATCAGTGTTTCCTGGATAACAAAGGCAGAGGGAGGCAGGCGGGCTGCTGGTGGCTGCCCTTTCCTTGGGGTGGGATGACACATCCCCCTTAGCAGCAGCGCTGCTCAGAAGAGTGGGACAGGGCAGCAAACAGAGCCACAACCTTTCCTTTGGCTCTTCCCGCAATCCCTATGGGCAGGGAGCCCAGAGCAGCTTTCCAATGCAGGCATGGAGCTGAGCAAACTGCTTGTGTGCCTGGCTGGGCCTCAGGACATTCCTGAGCCTCTCCTCCTGTTTGAGGAGCTGCGTGTCTAACTGGACGAGTAACAGTGGAAACGCTGCCTTGTTCTATGCATGGGTTCTATGCTGCTTAGAGAAGCAGCTCAATCAGCAACTTCAAAGTGGAGTTGGTTTACAGCCTCTGATCCCCTGCGCATCCCTTGGACAGGAGGAAAGCTTGCTGCTTCTCTCTCTTCTTGCAGAAAAACCTCTCTTCCAGGAAGTCTCTTCCTAGGGGACAGGTAGGCGACGTTTGGAGATGGTTTGGGAGCTGGTAATCCAGAGAGGTTCAGTGCCTCGTCCCACATATCACCCATGGACAGCTGGAACCTGCACAGAACTTCACCTCGGGCAGCACAGCCATGCTCAAGTGCAACACTGGCCACACGCCCCTGGGTGCCACCAGCACCGTGCGGTGCCTGGGCAGAGGCAGATGGCACCCACGGGTGCCCGCCTGCATCCCAGGTACGCACAGATCCCTTTGTTCCTTACCTTGTGTCCCACGGGCCATCACCTGCTTGTCTTTCACTGGAAGCGTGTGCAGGAGCGGGGCTGGAGGGTGGTACCGTGGCGAGCTGCACTTCCTGACCTTTGGCGGCTGCAGCAACCTCCTTTCCCGTCCCTTCCCTCCCTCTCTCCCTCTCAGCGGCTCCGGGAGGGGCCGCGCTCCCCGCCCTGCGGGGGCCACTCCCGGCTGCGCACCCGCTGCTCCGCTCCGCTCCGGTCGCGGGGCTCCGCGGTGGTGATGGGCTCCGGCCGCCGCCGCCCGCTCCTGCCCGTGCTGCTGCTGGCGCTGCTGCTGCTACTGCCCGCGGCTTGCGGTGAGCACACCGGGACGGGAGGTGGTGGTGGGGTGAGCCCTGGTGTTCCATGTGCGTGCTCCGTGCGTGCGTGTGCCTGTGTGGTGTGTGCTCTGTGCGGATGCATGTGCCCTGTGCATGTATGTGCTCTATGTGCTCCATGTGTGCTGTGCTCTGCTCTATTGTGGGCACATGTTGGGGATGCGTGTTGTGAGTGCGTGTGTTTCATTTGGGTACATGTGTCCTGTACATGTGTGTGCTCCATGTGCTCCACGCATGCTCTGCTCCACTGTGGGTGCATGTTGCAGGTGCACGTGCCGTGCTGTCCTGCAGACTCTGCGTGCCCCACATCCATGCTGTGCCCTGCTCCGGGTGCTCACACCAGCAGCAGACACCCCACTAAATCCACGTTTATTTTACTCCAGGTGACTGTGGGCCGCTGCCAAACATAAGCCACGCAGAGCCCCTGGGGGACCCTCAACACCAGGACAGCTTCAGCATCGGCTCCACAGTGACATACAGATGCCGTGCGGGTTACGTGAAGCGCCCGTTGCGCTCGGATACCATACAGTGCCTTACCACCTCCCAGTGGTCCAACCTCCCAGAGTTCTGCGGTCGTAAGTATTTCACTTTCTCTGGAAGGAGTTGCTTAGAGGGGAACTCTGCTTGTGAAAACATCCATTGCTTGTGAAAGCATTTACTGCTTTAGCAACTGCTGCCTCAAGGGTTTCCTCATCCAAAGTGACGCACGATGAAGTTGCTCAGCAGAGAACCTCTCGCTGACCCTTTTTCCCAACCCTGCTTAGGCTGTTGGAGCCATGTGCTGGGGTCAATAAGAGCAGGTTGCTGGCTTGTGGAAGCAGAGGGATGAGGGGACAGGCTGGCACTGCTGACACAAGGGTTAGCTCAG
This sequence comes from Strigops habroptila, assembly GCF_004027225.2. Classification (NCBI taxonomy): domain Eukaryota; kingdom Metazoa; phylum Chordata; class Aves; order Psittaciformes; family Psittacidae; genus Strigops; species Strigops habroptila. The sequence goes on from NC_044294.2 coordinate 1,366,394, forward strand.
GGTGGGAGGTTTAGTGTTGCGGGTTTGCAAACCTCCGTAGTGAGAACTGGCTGCTCTTCCCACCTTAAAAGCTTCATTGGTGAAGCTGGCAAAGGAGGTTGCCCAGTTCATTGGAATGGGCTGCCCAGAGAAGCTGTGGCTGCCCCATCCCTGGCAGTGTTCAAGGCCAGGTTGGACACAGGGGCTTGGAGCAACCTGCTCTAGTGGAAGGTGTCCCTGCCCGTGGCAGGGGTTGGGACTGGATGAGATTTAAGGTCCCTTCAACCCAAACCATTCCATGATTCTATGAATGCAGAACACTGTTATCTTTGCTTTCTAACTGCACACTCAGGGTGCCGTTGTCATTCCCAGGCAGCTGCCCCAGCCCACCCCGGGTGCGTTTTGCTAAAGTATCACAAGAAGATGAAACACAGAATTTCTATGCTGTTGGTACCACAGTGAAGTACATTTGTCGCCCAGGCTACGAGAACACCACAGACCAGCTCCCCACCAGCACTTGCTTTGACAACTTAACATGGTCACAGGTTCCTGAGCTATGTCAGAGTGAGTGTCCCTGTGCCATTTCCTTTGCTTCAGTATCCTTCCCCAGCTGCATCTGCTGTGTTCCAAGTGCTACGTCTGATTTGTGTTTTAGGATTGCTTCTTTTTAATGATGTTTGGCATGAAATACCACCAGAGGCCTGGTTTGACATTGCCATAGTGTGATGTCTGTGGGTTCTTCCCCATCCTTGCAGGTTTTTAAGTGTTGTAGGTATATAGTTAAAAAATTTGGACTTAAGTTGTGTAGATGCACAGTTAAAAAATTGGCACTTGTGTTACTGTGTAAAAGCCTGAAGAGACACAAGAGCTTCCTAAAAGGTCAGGGTGACCTGGAAACAACACTGCCTAACAAAGAGAACTGATAACCAGGGAGGAGGCTTTGTGTAGGCAAATTAAGAAACAAGCCTAAGGAATCTCTATCAGGAAAAGCTATCCTTGCAGCCTGGTATATCTTGAAAACACATGGACATTGTCAAGGTATGACTCTGATGTGGCAGGATTAGGATGTCCTTCAGATGAACTATCCTCATTATAGCCTCAGTATAATATTAAAAATCATGCCTATAGGTCAGAAGATCCCTGTCCAGGTTAAAAGGCCCTTCCCTGAGCATGTCTAGTAAGGAATCAATGATGTAACTGTATGTCAGTTAATTGACCAGTCATTAAACTGTGGGAGGGTTGTGGGGAGTCACTAACCTGAGCTGAACTGCATAAATAAGTGACTTGTGTATGGGGTGGGGTGCTAGCTCTGTGGGATAGCACCTAGCACCCTTGTTTTGCGCAGGCTTGGAATAACCAAACCCCTCAGCTCTGTGTGTGAATTGGCTATTGCCCACCAGGTGCTGGACTCTGGTTTGGGGATGACATAAGCATAATCTCACTCTTTTTTAGGGAAATCCTGTGGTATTCCAGCAAATCCAGAACATGGCAAAGTTATTAGCAATGATCATCTGTTAGGTGCAAGAGCAGATGTGGTTTGTAACCGTGGGTGAGTGTGAAGACCCTCCATCCCCATCGCCCTGTCTGTGAGCTGGGACATGAGGCTCTGCCTATCGAGTCCTAAGCACCTCTGGGGTGTCACCACCATTCTTGGGTGGAGACAACAAGCTGATTTGGGGATGTGCCTTTTGCAGATACACGTTAAAGGGAGAGCCATCTCTTGTCTGGTGTTCCATAAGGGAAGGGGAAGTTGCCTGGAGCCAACTTCCAGCTTGTCAGGGTAAGTGACATTCTTCAGCACTTGACTGGAAATATCAGATATTCCAACTCAGAAATACTGAATCGTGTGTTGATTTTACTGTATGAGGTCAGGTCAGTATCTCCAGGAGGGAGATAGTTGGTGTGGTGATAGCAGGGACCAGCTGGCAGCATCGTCAAACCCTTGATGGGGCTTGGAGCAACCTGCTCTAGTGGAAGGTGCCGCTGCCTGTGGCAGGGGCTTGGAACTGGATGAGCTTTAAGGTCCCTTCCAACACAAACCACCCTGGGATTCTATGATTCTATCATCATCACTCTTCCCTTTTGCATGTGAAAGACTGACTCAAAGGAAGAACCCAGAGGGGTTGGTGTCCCTGCAGGCTGTGCTGCCTGGTGTACACAGGGCAGCAGGTCAGGGGGCACTGGAAAGTAACTGTGTGCTGAGAGTGGGAACAGCACTCCTGCTCCTGCTCCTGCTCCCTTCCATGCGAGCCTGTGTGCAAGCAGCCCTTGGGTTTTCCTCTCTTCACATGGATTAAAGCATCCCATAGCCACTCTTTTCTTTCCTCCCTGCAGCTATTTCTTGTCCTCCGCCTCCAGCTATTCCCAATGGGAAGCATAACAGCAGCAGTACAGAGGAGTTCACATACAACTCAGTCGTGATGTATGCGTGTGACCCTGAGCTCCAGCTTGTGGGGAATGAAACCCTTCATTGTACAACAGAAAACGGGGTCGATGGTGTCTGGAGCGGGTCTCCTCCAGAATGCAGGGGTGAGCATTGCTGGATAATCATCCTCATCTGTAAAGCCAAACAGAGCAGCAGACTCCTCTCTATCCTACAGCTGTGTTGTCACCAAGAGGTCCCTGGTGACTCTTCCACAGCCCTCACTGTCATAGCCACAGATACACAAGTCACCTGCCCATAATATATTCTATATATGATGTATCTGAAGTATTATCTATATCATATCTAAATGGAGAATTATATAAAATACAATTGTGAGTGGTTTTTCCTTTATTTGTTTCTCTCTCTAGTTAGCACTACAGCAGCAGCAAACCAAACTGAACCCTCAGAAGAGAAGACAGCAGAGAATCCCTACTGGCTAGGTGAGAGTCCAAGAGAGACCTTTCATTTGCACTAACTGCACCCACATCAGGTTTCTGTAACTCCACACAATGTTGTTGCTGCCTTCATTTCTTTTGGTGGGTCCACCTTCCAGTTTCTAAGGGAGTTGCACAGGCTTATTCCCTGGTCCAATCCCCTTTTCTATCTGATCCTGAGTGATCCCTTGGCTGATGTGATACAGGGGTGGATCTTGAGGCTTGGATCTCTCTCCGTGCAGCTAAACATCTCAGTAGAACCCGTTGACGTTATGTTGGCTGTATTTGGATGCTGATGAGGGTGGAGGTAGCCTGGAGCTATGGACCTCAGCTCTGGCAGTGGGGTGAGGGACTCAAGAGAAGCATAATGATGAATGTAGTAGCTAATGACAGATTGGTTTAGAGCATTTTGTCATCTCAGCAGTGCTGTGGTTTTCTGGGTTGGAATAACATCATTCTGTGGGCAGAAATTCAGATCCCCCCTGTTGAGTTAGCTGCATTGTTGGCTTCATTTTATTAACATTAGTGTCATTATTTTCTTCTCTAGCAAGTGTCCTCATCCCCAGTTGCATTGGTAAGTAGTTTAAAACTGAAAATACACTTTCCTAACCCAAAGCTGTTATTTGCTGTTCAATCCCTGGAGTCAGTGGTTTTGGTTTATTCATTGCCTTAGCACTGAGAGTCTCTGGTCAGGATTCAGGGTATTTTTTTGCCATTAGGTCATGCAGCAGCGTTGGCTTGATTATGTCTTAGTATAAAACATTACATCAGTTGAAGATGACATGAAAGGAGCCAAAGAAGCCAGTGTGAGAAGCAAACCAAAACCTGTACATCCTGTCACTCTTTGATTGATAAAGCTGCTTTAGAAGGCCTTGGCAGACATTGAAAGATAAGAGATTAGAGGAGCTTGGAGCATCCTTGTTGCAAAAGAGATCAAGTACTAAAAGTGGTGAGCATGGTTAAAATAGGAAGGAATTAGGAGGTGGTCTATAAAAGGATCACACCCTCCACAGGCTCAGCATGGCACCACATGGAGCTGTGTTCAGACACAGGAGGGGTTTGGTGTTATCCTCTGAGGGGCCTCTGGGCATGGAATTCCAGAGAATTTTGCTGCCAGTCTTTTACCAACCTGTGGTATTTTGCTTAAATTTCACACCAATTTCTCGGTGGATTTGTTTTGTATTGTTTTGTTCTGTTTTCCTTCTTTATTTGTTAGTTCCCCTGGTAGTCCTTGGAATTCTCACTGGGATCATCATGAGATGGAAAGACAATAAAACCCAGTAAGTGAGCCTAATCTGCCCCTCATAAATCATAACTTTCCCTAAGGGTGTTTCGTTTGAAGCTCTGAGTGATGGCAATTGCCTTCAGTAAATATGTCCATGGTTAGAACGATCTTTCCATGTTGCAAAGTTGCTTTTTATTCTATGCATCTCTCCTTTCTGTCTCTTCAGCTCTTTCAATATGCATTTACGAAAGCAGGAGACAAATGGAAGGGATCCACGGATGCACCCAAAGATAACAGCTGATGGGAAGCAGCCTGTGCCATGGCATTCCTATTTTTGGTAGGTTTGCTTGTTCCTCTGTCCAAAAGCTTGCGCTGCTCTTCTGACTGTTCCCACTGATCCCACCAGTGTTATTTCTAGCTACAAACCCAGCTCTGCCTGACCACAGTGGCACAGCCCCTGGCAGTGTTCAAGAGCAGGGGGTTGGAACTGGATGAGCTTTAAGGTCCCTTCCAACCCAAACCACTCTGTGATTCTATGAACACGCTGCTTGCCACAGAGGGTTTCACAGGAGGCTTTGGTGTTGGCCAGCTGCTCTAAGGGCTCCTCAGGAGGGATTCCCCCCTTGTCTTTCCCATCTGCAGCCACACGACGGGTTGCCACGTGTGTCCCACGTGCGAGGAGCGGCTGCACGCTGCCCCGTCCCCCCGCAGCGAGCCTGCGCACCACGGCTGTGCCGCCTGCCAGCACTGGCTGAGCTCCCAGCCCGCAGCACCGCGAATGTACTCGGTCACCAGCATCGGCGATGGGGAGAGCCAGAGCCCGGCAGGCACGAGGTACTGTGGGTCCATGTAAAGCAAACCAGAGGGAAAGGGCATGACTTAGGGGGAGAAAGCACCGATATATGGGTAGAGAAGGCTCAGGGGAGACCTTGTAACAGTCTTCCAATACATGGTCCAGTGGATGGTGTCCCTGCCCATGGCAGGCGGTTGGAGCTGGATGGTCTGAAGGTCCCTTCCAACCCAAACCATTGCTTGATTCTATGATACGGCAGGTTTTGCAGTTTGAATTCTTTTGGTTCCTTTAAGTCCGGTTCCATAGGGCAGTTGTCATTCTTGGAAAGCCACATGTTCAGGTGGATTCAGGTTTTCTTCTCTCTCTTTCTCTGTGTTCAGCTCTCCTGCCAAAGCTGCGGATGTGTGGAGAGGTGGCAGCACAGGAGAAGCTGTTCCAGAGCACAGCAAGGCAGAGCAGCCCATAGACCATGAAAGGTTTGTCTTCCACTTAAAAATACACCTTCCACTAGAGCAGGTTGCTCCAAGCCCCTGTGTCCAACCTGGCCTTGAACACTGCCAGGGATGGGGCAGCCACAGCTTCTCTGGGCACCCTGTGCCAGGGCCTCGGCACCCTCCCAGGGAAGAGCTTCTGCCTAAGAGCTCATCTCAATCTCCCCTCTGGCAGGTTAAAGCCATTCCCCTTGTCCTGTCCCCACAGGCCCTTGCCCAAAGCCCCTCTCCAGGTTTCCTGTAGCCCCTTTAGGCACTGGAGCTGCTCTAAGGTCTCCCCTTAAGGAGCCTTCTCTTCTCCAGCCCAGCTCTCTCAGCCTGCTCCAGAGCAGAGTTGCTCCAGCCCTCTGATGAAGCAGCGTGTCTCAGAAGAGACAAAGAAACATACATTTTATCAAAGTGAGGAGGTTTGTGGTAGAGCTAATTCCAGGTTTTCATCCTGGATCCTGAATCCTGCGTGGTTCCTCAGTACCAGGGGAGCTTGGAGATGCCAAACTTCACGGGAATTTTTGAGTCTCCATAAAGGGACTCAATGCACATCATCAATGGTGCTTCTCCACAGCAGCCACCATGTCTGTCCCATCTGTGAGAGCTGGATGCGCGCCCACCTTGGCCAGTGTGATAACGACCCCCTAGTGCCTGCGGAGCAGCCCCGACAGCAGGATGAGGGGTGAGTATGGAGTGAGGGGTGAGCATGGCCTGAGGGTTGAGGGTGTTGTGGGCACCTCTTCTGTGGTGGGTGTGCACCCAGCATGCTTGAAGCTGAGAGTTAACCACTTAAAATGAAGAAATGACCATTTAGTTTAGAATGGAGGTGTATAAACATTGGTTCCACTTGCTTATGGCTCTGTATCAGGATAAAAGTGTGGTGCCTGCTTGCAAAGCAGAGTGAGGTGAAGCTGGTGTGAGGTTTATTTGGACAATGCTTGTGTGGCTTCTTTGGGCGTCTCTCAATGAGCTTGTGCTCCTCAACTGTCCCCACGGGGCTCAGCCTCTTGTTGCCTGTGGCCCATGATGGAGCTTTGCGTTTGGTGAAGCAGCAAAGAGCCTGAGGGCTATAAGGGACCGTGTGCCCTCTGTTCAGGCACCTGCAAGTGCTTTTTGCACCTCTAGTTGTGGTTAGTTCCACAGAATCATAGAAGCCCAGGTCAGAAGGGACCTCAAAGATTATCTGGTCCAACCTTTGAAACTGGTAATGAACCAGCTTTTGTGGGTGCTGGAGCAGTGTGGCTTGGCAAGGAGTGGTTTCTGACACATGGTCTCATGAAAAGTATCCCTGGCCATGGCAGGGAGTTAGAACTGAGTGATCTTAAGGTCCTTTCCAAACCAAACCATCCTATGATTCCATGATATGAACCCACCAGGACTCACCCTTTGCTCTCTCCACAGCCCACAGGGTCCCATCTGCCCGCCCTGCGCCGACCGGCTGCACCTCTCCCTTGTGCACAGCGACACTTGGAGCTGCTCCGTGTGTCCCCTGGCCAGAGAGGGGACCCTGGCTCACCTCGTCCCCCCCGGCACCCCCAGCTGCCACGGCTGCCCCATCTGCGCAGCACCCACCCATGCGCACTTCTGCCAGGCACCCCACGGTAGGAACGGGCACAGGGGCACCCACAATGGGTCACGACAGCGGGGGGATGAGGTGCCACAAACTGGGTGCTCCTTCCAAAGCCACGTCCCTGCAGCACGCACCAACTAACCCTGATTGACCCTCACTTCCCTATTGCAGGGTAATTGCTGGTGGCTGTAGCACCCTGAGCGGCACAAAGCTGGCTGGAGGGAGGGGAGAGTTGCTACACTAACTCCTGACACTGTCAGGATGAAGTTCTAAGTGCAGTAAAGGTGACCTGAAGTCAAGTGTGTGACTTCACCATGAAGAATTCCTTTGTGGAGAAGCAGGAAAATCAAACATCCTGACGAATCCAGTGCCATGTTGGTTTAGTAACTACTTTTTTGTTTGCTTTAGTATGGAAAAAAACCCCTATTTTTACAGCTTTTAAAATAAGGCTTGAAAAATCCAGTTTCTTTCCACTAGGAAAATAATTTCATAGCAAACACTCTCATTACACAATCTTGCAAGATTTCATTGTATTTTTTAACCAGTTTTTTACTGATTTTTCTTCACTAGTGTGCAGATACGAGTGTGAAATGGCTGTATTTACAGTAAAACTGTTCTGTAAATAAAGGAATATCTATAATGTTTTATATCTAATATAAAAGAAGCAATACTGGTATCCTGAGGGTTGGGGTTTTTTCCATATTGACTAATCAAACCTTCTCACAGAGCGCTTTAAAGGCTTTTGCAGTCTCATTCTTTGCCAGATGGAATCAGGTAATTGCTGCTGTTGTGGTGCAGTGTTGTCCTAGTGCCTGGCCCTTCCTAGGAACAAGGCGTTGCTGCTGGAGCAGGGCCTGTTTCCAGCCTTATATTGGGCAATGTCAGGGAAGGGGAGTGCTCCTCTCCGGGTACTACCTTCCCTCATCCCACCCGGAGTATTCCCACACCCAAAACACCAGGCGGAAGCTCCAGTGACGGGCTCAAGGATTAAACTATCTGCTCGTTGTTGGTTTGTAGTCCTTGTACTCCTTTTGCGGACAAAATTAATAGTGATGGTACAGAAGCTGTAAAAATCACCCTTCTGCTTTGTTGGTGTTTGCCAAGAGACTGAATTTTTGGTGTTCTCACAAAAGACACTGCTATGGGCAGAACAGAAAAGTGCAGTTACTGCTGTTGTGTTTGATATCAAACTGGGATGCAGCACACTTCCATGGGCTTGTGCTGGTCGCAGCAAATCTGATGCTGCTTTGAGGAGAGGGAGAGGCAATGCAATCATAGAATCAACCAGGTTGAAGAAAACCTTTAAGATCATCAAGTCCAACCGTTACCCCAGGACTGCCAAGGCCACCACTAACCCATGTCACTAAGGACATCCCCTTTGGACCACTCCTTTGAACTGGGTGCCTCCAGCACACCCTAAACCTCACCTGGTTGATGCAGAGTGAGAGGTGCAATGAAGAGATGTGGTGACGGTACAACACATGCCCGCTGGACAAGTGCTCTCCAAGGGAGGGCCTGGCGTGGCCTTGGTTTGCTCTGGACTTGAAAACCTCCCAGCGCAGACACTCCCACGTGGTTACAGCATCGCGTGGGGTAGAGTCGTGGGATGGGCAGGATGTGGGCTGGGTTAATGAGCTCCAAGGTTAAAACAACCCTCCCTTAGCACAGGGAAGACTCGAGAGGGAGACCTGAACCCCAGCACCTTGCTTTTTCCCGGGTGTTAAGCGGTGTCATTTCGTACCGAGAAAGGAGAAAGCGGCAGCGCCGTGGGAACCATCGCCCCGCGGGGCTCGGCAGAGCCAAAGTCCCTTTTCCCTCCACAGCCGGAACCCTCCCCCCGAATCGTGCTACAGCCGTGACGAGGGTCCGGAAAGGGCCGTTCCGCTGCACTGCGCAGCGCTCCGCGGCCCCGGCCATGATGCTGCGCTGGCTGTGCGCGCTGCTGCTGGCGCTGCCCGCAGCCTGCGGTGAGCGGGGACACGGGGGCCCAGGGCCGCGGGAAGGGGGTCTGGGAGGCGTGGGGATGGGGCCGGGAGTGCGCGGGGAAGGGCTGAGGCGAGATCCCCCCCTCCATCACCCCCTCTGCCCGCAGAGGACTGCTCGCAGCCGCCGCGGTTTGTCTTTGCGGAGCCTGCAGCGTTCCCGCAGGAGCCCTGCGTTGTCGGGACCACGCTGAGATACAGATGCCGCCCGGGGTACACGATGGCCAGAGGCAAGTCCCCAATGGTCACCTGCCTCTCCAACTCCAGCTGGTCGGCGGACCCCGACTTCTGCATCGGTGGGTTCCCCCCTCGCGGTCTCTTGAGACTGGGGTGGGGGGGTCCCTACTGCACTCCAGACAGTTGGGAAGGATGCTCTGGTTCACTGGTTTTAGGGCAGTTGAGAACAAGTGCCCACCTTGCGTGCCCACCTCCTTAGAAACTTAAATCTCTGGGAGATGATCTCTGCCCTTCTTAATGACTTTACCAGCTGGTGTTATAGTGTAAAAGCTATAGTAGATTTGCACAGAAACAAGGGATGGTGTGGAAAAGGTGATGGGAGTCTGCTGCCCGCCTGGTAATGCACCTTTACCGGTCCTGGGGTCAGTCCCTATCCCCTTCTCCTGCCCTTTGGACCAAGACCTCTATCCTAAGACCACTAGGCTCTTATCAAGTTTCCCTTCTCACTAAGTGTCTTAGTTTTTTGTTTGTTCTTAGCTTTATCTCTGCTTTTATTTCCTTTCTATTTGTGTGGGAACAGCACTGTCACCTGTTTCATTATCATATATGTAGTATATATGTGATATATGCTTTTATTATTATATATATAATAATAAAGGTAATGCTGACCACTCGCCCTTCCAGGGAAGTCGTGTGGACCACCAGACATCATGAATGGGAACTTTGAGTACACAACCAACCTCCTGTTCGGGGCCACAATAACCTACACCTGTAACACTGGGTAAGTGTTGGCCCGGGCTCCTGGGGAGATGATTCTTAGAGACAGCACCCATGGGGGACTCGGAGCTTTTAATAGCTGGGGGCTGTTTCCTGTGGCACAGGCACGGAGATTCTCTTCTCAAAACAGATTCTTTTCTGGGCAGGAGAGCCCTTTGCAGGTTGCTTTTTGACTGCTTTGCAAAGAGTTTAGTTCTTTTGCTGTTGGTGCCCGTAGGTAATTTAGTGTTTGCTGTTGTGTGATGGGTCTGGCTGTCCATGTCTTACCTAAGGGGCCTTGGGAAAAACGAGCTGTGGTGTCCTGGGAGCGGGAAAAAGGAAAGGGAGCAGTTAAAAGTACATCAATGACATGTAGCTCTGCTCAGAAATGAAGTTGCTATTTGGATCTACCACTGCATAGCACCAGGCTGAACAGGCTCTGGGGGGATGCTGTCTTGCTTGTGGTCCTGTGAGCTTGTATCCACCCACTGCAAGTGCTAAGATTCCTCTACCTGCATCATATATTGCATTAGTTTAGGTATTGTGTTTTATAGGAGGGCTGCCTGCTTTTACCTGCTTTTCCTGAGGGTTCAGCTCCTCCAGAGAATCCCATTAAAATTGTAACTTTCTGAATTTCCCAAGTTTTTTCCAAAGAGATTCAACCTTTTCTTTTTTTAGGTACCGATTAGTTGGGGCACCATCTGCGCAATGTATCCTTAAAGGCAATGAAGTTACTTGGGATAAGATTCCATACTGTGCCGGTAAGCAGATCTTCAATGTTTTGTGTACATCTCTTCCTGGAAGCTATTACAATATAACTCATAGTCAGGGAATGGAAAGTGGATGGTTTCTTCTTGGCTCCTAAAGCAAATTACATTAGCCTTTAAGGAGACGGACTCCTCACCTCTCCCCAAACAAGCACTCTCAGTGGAGCTGGGAATGCAAATTGAATACAGGGGCCATCAGCTGCAGGTAGTTTGGGTGGTTTGCTGCTGTAATAGGTGTTCTGACCTTGTCCTTGCTTTCCCATGCAGTTATTCCCTGTTTACCACCTTCTCCTATCGAGAATGGGCAGCTCAGCAATGGGAACAGAGACTTCACCTTTGGCATGGCCGTAACCTACAGCTGTAATGAAGGGTTTGCTCTTATTGGAGATGCCACAATTCACTGTACAGTGGATGAAAACCTGGAGGGACAATGGAGCGGTCCAGCCCCTGAATGCAAAGGTAAATGCTTGCTTTCTTTCCTCATTCTTTTGGCTTTGTTTCTCATCCCTCTCCTGCTCTGTACTTGCCCAATGGGCTCCAAACATGAGAAGGTCGATTTGAGTCAAAAGGATTCCCAGAAAGCTTAATACAGTGGTCAGAGGCAGGGCTTGGTTTAATGGATTCTTCAGCCCACAGAAAATCTCCCTCTCCCTGCCCATGGCCAGGGCTTTCTGCAAATGAGAAATGAAGCTCTTGTGTGTGCAGTTACTAAATGACATCTCTGTTCATGGAGTACTCGCACCCCGCTGGGGACCTGCCTCTCTCAAAGTGAAGGGACAGCAGTCCTCTTAGGAAGCTGCTTGCATAATGTCTCTGGTGCCACTGCAGTGCTCTTTTTTCTTCTAACACATACTCTTCTTGTCTTCTCTTCACTTTCAGTGGTCAGATGTGAAAATCCAGAAGTGAAAAATGGGAGAAGGTTATCTGGCTTTGGCACTAGGCACATGTATAAAGATACAGTGACCTTTGAGTGCAATCCTGGTCACTTCTTGAATGGTAGCAGTGTAGTTACGTGTGAAGCAGACAGTACGTGGAAGCCACCTCTGCCAACGTGTGACCCATGTGAGTCCAAGCAAATTTATTTCCTAGAGCAATTGCAATGAATTAGGTGTAAGAGCTGTTGAGCAGGTCAGATGCTGAACCTTGTGTACTTGTAGCCATGCCCTTGCAGAGCTTGCTGGCTTGGGCCCTCAGCGCGATGGCCTGAGCCAGTATTTAGATCTGAAGCCATTTATTTGTGAAGAGGAAGTGTACTGCAAGGAGAGACAAAATTATCATGGAATCCCAGACTGGTTTGGGTTGGAAGGGACCTTAAAGCTCATCCAGTTCCAACTCCCTGCCATGGGCAGGGACACCTTCCACTAGAGCAGGTTGCTCCAAGCCCCTGTGTCCAACCTGGCCTTGAACACTGCCAGGGATGGGGCAGCCACAGGTTCTCTGGGCACCCTGTGCCAGCGCCTCAGCACCCTCACAGGGAAGAGCTTCTGCCTCAGAGCTCATCTCAATCTCCCCTCTGGCAGGTTAAAGCCATTCCCCTTGTCCTGTCCCTACAGGCCCTTGTCCAAAGCCCCTCTCCAGGTTTTTTGCAGCCCCTTTAGGCACTGGAGCTGCTCTAAGGTGTCCCCTTAAGGAGCCTTCTCTTCTGCAGGCTGAACAAAATCTCCTTCTGCACTTGACAAACTTGTTTCACCAGCTTCCAGACCTGGTGGAAGGAGTTTTTGGCTTCCGAGCTCAGCCAAATCACGGTGTTGAAGGCTGGGTTGGTGGTCAGCAGAGGAGCATCTCTGAAGCCGAGCTGCTCCCCATCTTCATCTTAACTTAGATCCAGTTAAGCAAACTGTGATGTACGCTGCTGTTTGGCAATAGGTTGGGTGCAAACTGTATTCCAGATACTGACATTTAAACAAATTAAGATGTTGCGTGCTCCAAACATGCAGTTCACTGTTGTTTTTGCAGACCCTTTGGGTACTCGTCTGTAACTAACCTTGCTTTTGTCTCCTCCTGTTAGTCCACTGTGGTCCTGCTCCACACTTCCCTTTTGCTGAGTTAACAAGTGCTGTGGCTGAGGGCTTTCTTGCTGGAACTGAGCTGAAGTATCAGTGCAAGCCAGGTTATACTGCAGCAAGTGGGAAGTCCTCTGTTGTCACTTGTCTGCGCGATGGAACTTGGTCTGCAGACGTGGACTTCTGCATACGTGAGTATCTCTGTTCCTCTCCTTTTGACAGTGTGAGTGATCTGCATGAGCTTGAGATGCTATTCTGAAATCTGGGTCATGCCCATCTCGGGTTTGAAGTCATTCCCGTGCTGCTTTCTTTTCCTCTAGGACAGCAATGTGCTCCTCCCAGGATAGAGAATGGGGATGTCATTGCAGACAATTTCCTGTTTGGGACAGAGGTGAAACTTGCCTGTCATCCAGGGTGAGTGCATCACTGCTTAAAAGGGACCAGCTCAGGGGTCAGAAGTCAGGGACCACATCCAGTAATATCCACCTTCTCCCCTCCCTGGTTTCCCAGTGCTAGTCCCTAGTAAAACCATATATTGTGTCTTCAGTGAGTTGAACATCTAGCAACAGGCATGTGCTTGGTAAAGCCCTGAACTGCTTCAATTCAGCTCTTACTCATGCCCTTATTGAGTGGCTTTGGGATGGCTAGATCCCATTTCATAGCAAGGACAACCTCTGGTTAAGAACTTGCCTGCATGCAGTGTTGGAGAGGGGAGAGAAGACCCTTTCTGGGTTGTTTTCTGGAAAGTACTGAACTTCTCTTTCTTTAGGTATAAATTAAAGAAGTCACCTTATGCCAAATGTGTGGTATCAGGAAAAGGAGTCGACTGGGATACACCACCTCCATACTGTGAAAGTAAGAGGGGAAAACCCTGCACAGAGCCATTAAGAGAGTAGTTGGAACTTCACTGGTGTAGCTGCCTTGATGCTGGGCTTGGGCTGCTCTTACTGGTGCTTCTTAATTCAATCAACTCTAAAATTCAGGATTTCAATAGTAATTTGAGCTGTGAGGCCTTGGGTTTAGTAGCTGGACCTCAGTTTCATATTTGATGGAAATGTTCTTGTTGTTGCTTTTCCATGCAGTTATTCCCTGTTTACCACCTTCTCCTATCAAGAATGGGCAGCTCAGCAATGGGAACAGAGACTTCACCTTTGGCATGGCCGTAACCTACAGCTGTAATGAAGGGTTTGCTCTTATTGGAGATGCCACAATTCACTGTACAGTGGATGAAAACCTGGAGGGACAATGGAGTGGTCCAGCCCCTGAATGCAAAAGTAAATGCTTGCTTTCTTTCCTCATTCTTTTGGCTTTGTTTCTCATCCCTCTCCTGCTCTGTACTTGCCCAACGGGCTGCCAGACACAAGAAGGTTGATTTGAGTCTAAAGTGCACTACCAAGCAAGAAAGCTCGAAGTATTTTCAGTTCCTGCTTTTGGCAGTACCTCCTTACCCCCATGCACCTCTTCACCTTTTCAGTTAGGAGAAGTGCTCCTACACTCTCAGAATCATAGAATCCCAGACTGGTTTGGATGGGAAAGGACCTTAAAGCTCCTCCAGTTCCAAGCCCCTGCCACGGGCAGGGACACCTTCCACCAGAGCAGGTTGCTCCAAGCCCCTGTGTCCAACCTGGCCTTGAACTCTGCCAGGGATGGGGCAGCCATCTGCTCTTCTCCGGGCTGAACAAGCCCAACAAGCCCAACTCTTGTTGATGTTCCTCCTGTAGGACTGCTCCCCAGTGCTCTCTGTGAGGAGCCCCCCAGGATTGACAATGGGATGCACAATGGCACAAAGGGAATGGACTTTTCCAATGGCACCGTTGTAGCTTATAAATGCAAGGAAGGCTTCAACCTTGCTGGAGCAGCCTTTCTTCAGTGCATTGCAGGAGATAAATCCTGGGGAGACTGGAACAAGCCCGCTCCTGAATGCAGAGGTGACGATCTTCTATGTCTGCCTTATTGCCTCTTTGTCTTCTGTTTTCTCCTTCTTCTCTGAATCCTCAAATCACATAATTCTACCAAGTAATAAGTCTTTGGTTCTTCCTCAAACAGCTTCAGTTAAAATCTAGGGCCAAAAGAGCATGGTTAGGTTGTGGCATGGACTCATGTATTGGAAATGTATCCTGGTAGATACATCTGGGTTTTAACAGATGAACATCCATGGACATGTTCAGGCTGTGCAGGGCTCCCATTCCATGTGTTGCTTGAATTGTCTTCCATTTGCATTGGCTCGGATTTGAGCCTGCTGTGTAGTTTCATGAGTTACTGTGCTGACTACATGCTGAGTTTCATGTTTTGGTTTGCTTCCCTTCTAGGTGGAGCGAGCATGATCATTGCTGGTAAGTCATACACATTCCTGAATCCCTGTACTGTGCTCCTGCCCGTCTTTATGTTGTTGTCTCCTGGGTGGAATAGGCTTAAAAGCCGCCTGCTTGTCTGTTGTCATATTTATGTTGTTGCTTTAAGATCTTGCTATGAAAAAGGGGAGGGGAGGCAAAGGGGGACAGAGAGAAAAGAGAGTTGAATGTGGAATGAAACTGAAGCTTCTTATCTGTCCCTTGTAGGAATCTTCCCCCTCCTCCTGGCAATGCTCATTATGAACATCTAGATTAGGGAGCGGGCACAGCAGGAGGCACCTGAAGCTGTCTTGGACCTGATCACGCTGATCCCAGTGGTCCCCTTGTCCTTCCTGTGAAACTGGCCTTGAAACAGCAGCCAACAGACCTTGAAGGACAAGCAACTCGTGCGCCAGGCTGGGAGGCTGGGAATGCTGTTCAGGAATCAACTGCAGTTATCCATGTGTGAAGCTGCAGTGATGCCAAAGACCTTCACGCTGCAATAGAGTAGGCTTAAGAAAACCCTTCACTTTGGGTACCACCACATATGCAGTTTCTCAGCCCCATGAAGGTTACATTGTGCCTGATCCTGGTCAGGAGGTGGACAGTGCTGCCAAGAGGATTAACAGTGAATGTCTTCACTCGAGTGATATGTACTTTAAAAAATGGTTTGATGCAAAGAGGATGCTTCAGTCTGTTGAGTACTGAAGGCATTGAAAATGTTCATACAAAAGCAATGGTTCAAGGGGAGTCTGAACTGTTGTGCAAATAGCAATTCTTATAGATCAGTAACTTAACTGGAGAGAAAACAATGTAATGCCTTATTACAAAGAACTACTGTTCTCACTCTTCGCTTGAGTTAGCTTTAAAGTTCAGCTGAATAGCTCTGCCCTGGTACTATCTTTGTATCATGTTGAGGCTCTTCTGCAAGTACCTTGCACAAACACCCTGTCTCTGCATTGGCTCAGTGCTTTCTTGAAGCTTTTTGTGGGCTGAAAGCCCCATGAGGGACACAGAGGGGAGATGCTCGGGGGCAGTGGAGCTCATCCATGGCCTTGAGGTGTCTGAGCTCAAAGTGGAACTTGCAGGTGTCTTGGCAGATGCCACCCAACATCAGGAAGCTGTTGCATGTGAATCTGTTCACTTCTCGCACACCGCCTGCCTGGGGCGGATGATGGGGGAAATGCTGCTAAGTTTGCACTGTATTGCTGCTGAGTTTGCACTGAAAAGGCTTTTTCAGGTGGTGCTGTGCACCCCAGCAATGCTGGCTCCCACTGCAGGTCAGCCGGGTGCTGGCTCAGCCCCAGGGTGCCTCGGGGCTGCTGTGATGCTGCACCCCAGGTAGGTGCAGAGCACATCAAGCCAAAGCCTTAATTTACTCCAGCAGGACACAAACCCCATGGCTTTTATGTGCTTTGTCTTCCTCCTGTTGTACGTGACCTAGTTGGTCGTTGTGTTGAGGATGGTTTGCAAGGGTGGATGGAGGTGAGTGAGGAAGCTGTCCGGTCCCCAACTTGAGCCAGGCTTTGGCAGTGCCAAGAGGACAACTTGGATAATGGGGCCCAACTCACCTTGTCCAAACCAAAGACATGGGCAAAAGTGCCCTTGATTTATTTGGCTGATGAAAGCCCACTGTGTGGTGCTGGTGTCCTTGCCTGGTTTTAACTTGGCCCTGCTAAATGATCTCTCAGTAAGCTAAAGAGGTACCTAGCAGTACATAAAATGAAGTAAAGATTTGAAGGTTTCCTGGGAATGCTGTTTATTAGGGAAACAAAACTATGATCAATTTAAACCTGTTAAGCTTGAATCCAGCTTGAGATGTCAGGACTTTTAGCTGCTGGTAAAGCAAGACTTTGAGGTTTGGGGTTTTGCCTGTTGCAGAGGTAGATAACCCATCTGAGCTTCTCATGATGCGCAGCTGGGAACAGGAAGTGTTTGAAATGTGTCTACTGCATCTTTTTTTGCTTCTGCATTTTGACCCTTGATTTCCTGTTAACAGGAACATGAATCAAATGAGAGGGGAAAAAACTCAAATGGCTCTTTCCATCAACGCATTAGTCTTGTTCCAAATAGACCCACAAAGTTCTCCCTTCCCAGCAGAGCGCTGTCCTGGTCAGCTCTCACTGAGATCCTGTTTTCAGAAGCCAGCCTTGCAGAACAAGCAGATTCCTAGTTATTTTTATCTATCTCTTCCCATAAGCTGTGTGAGTGATGAGATGCACAAAATGCAATGTAAAGCCTCATAGCTTAGTGTTGTGTTCTTTTTTGGTACGCTAATCCCAACACAATTGTTCCTCCCGCATATAGTCCAGAGTGGTTTTTCCAAGTGATTTAATACCTGATTTGGGGATCAGCTTGAAATGATCTTCCTATAACCACATGGAAGGAACTGTGAATGCTGTGACATAGCTTACGGGTCCCATCACCAACATTTACTGTTGAAGAGAGCTTATCTACTGTGTGTATAATTGAGTTGTACATAATTTTACTTTAGAATCTGAGTATAAATGTTGGATATGTAAATATTGGAAGCTTTCTGTCAATAAAAGGGAGAAAAAGACTTGAGTAATGTGTGTCTCGCTGCTTGATTTAGGCTTAGAAAGCATCCTCTGCTGTGGGGGGAGATGGAGGTTGCTGTGAAGCTCCTACATCAGAAGGTCCTGTCTCTGGGTTTTTATTCTTCCATCCAGCAGCTTGGGATGATGCTGGTGAATCTAGGATGAGTCCTAGAGCAGGCAGGTCAGGTCAGGAGGATCTGGGTCCATGCCTGCAAGGTGGTGTGTGGGGCTGGGACCCAGTCCCATGTGTGCAGGAGGTGGGAATGTCCCGCCCTGCCCTTCCCATCCTGGGGCAGACAAACTGTGCCCCTTCAGCCGGGTCATGGGAAGGGCTGCAGTCGCCACCCGGGGGCATGACCCAGGCTCTGCCCCACTTCCCCTACCTGAGGATGCTCTCCGCTGCAGGCACATTCAGCTAACAGCACCTCTGTGCTGCACCCACCCTCTGTCACAGATGTGTCCCAGGGGCCCATCCTCCCTAGCCAAAAACAGCAGCAGAAGCAGCTTGCGGGACCTGCAGCCTCCCCGGCGGTGGTGCCCAGGAGCCCACTGGTTCCTGTCCTGCATCCCTGGGAAGCCCCACAGCTGCAGCTCCTTCTGCATAGGGGGGGAACTGGGGTGCTCATATCTTCCTGCAGCCCCCTGGGAGCCGCAGTCTGCGCTGGGGACCGGAGCATGGTGCTCGCCTTTGCCCTCCACCTCCTGGGCAGCTCCGCTCTGCTCCTGGCCACCGCGCCTGGGGCTCGAGGTAAGGGGGACTGGCAGGCCTGTGCCTCTGGGGTTTTGCCCTCACTGGTTGTGTCCATCCCTGCACCATCACAGTGGTGCACTGTGCATCCCCTGCCTGCCTCTCGCATGGCTGCATGCCCCCAGTAGCACAGAGCCCTTCACTGCAGTTAGGTTGCTCCTGGATAGTCCTGCCGATGTTTTCCCAGTTGGGTCAGACCTGGGGGATGTGCTTCCCAGCTCATGAGCTAGAAGCACGCAGAAAGGCCATGAAAGACTCTTGGCCTTACCAGGTGATTGATGTGAAATGCTGGACATCTGGCTTTTGTGAGCCGAAGAAGCATTGGGGTCCTCCAGCAGTGCATGGAGGGGTCCTGCAGCCCCGGGGGCACCCACCCCAGCTGCAGCCTCCACCACGTCCCATTGCTCAGGGGTCACCAAGCTGCGTGGACACCATGGACACCATCAACACCAACAACCATTAAGCGCAGGCAGGACCAGCTCGAGAGCTGTGCAGGTAAAAGACGTTTGATTTCCCTCCCTGTTCCAGGTGCCCGGTGCCCGTTCCCACGCATCCAGTATGGGAAGAGCGTACCCACTGCCAGGTATTTCTACAGGACCGGGGACACCGTGAGCTTCGTGTGCAACATAGGGTACACCCTGCATGGCTCCCGCAGCAGCACATGCCGAGCTGACTCCAGATGGAGCCCACCTCTGCCACTGTGCAAAAAGGGCAAGTGTCCCAACGCGGTGTGAGCCTGAGAGCCGTGGGGAAAGCTCCCTCTTGTGTCCTCTCAAACTCGGTGGGAAAGCAACGCCGGGATATATCTGTCCTCCTCACTTGTCTGCTCAATGTCTTGCAGGTTGGCTCTGGAGAAGCAGAAACAGCTCAGAAGAAAAGAGATGGGGTGGGACATGGGGGTGGATGCAGCTTGCCCTGTCTTGGGGTCAGAGAGGCGTGGGGAGAAGTTACACCTGAGGCTGAGGCTGATGCATAGCAGGAGGCTGTAACCTCCCAGCACTATCCAGAGCCATAGATACGCTGCAGTGATGGCAGCATCTGCTGCCCCAGGAGGGGCGTTCTGTGACTCTGCTTCTGGTCAGAAGTGGGATGTTTCTATCTTCCTCCTCGAATGGGAAGTAATCACAACTTCTTGCTGCTCGTGCTGTTTCCATGTCCATGTGCATCTTCTGCCAAATCCAATGGCATGCCTTTGAGTGCTCGTCTTGGGATTGTCATTATTAGTAGTAATTAATTTCCTCTGGCCACAATGTGATTGTAGTCTAGTGCCGCTGTACCTTTTGTTAACTAACACTTAGGTCCATCAAACAGCACAAAGACAGAGAAGAATTCCAGATATTACCCTGGCATTACCCAAACATTCTTCATAGCACACAGAAAGGCAAAGAGCTGACCCACTGGGCAATTTCTTTTCCCTTTCCAGAGGCCACGATGTGTCCTCGGCCACCAAACATCGCCAATGGGCTGCACAGTGGACAGTCCTTGGACAGGTTTCCCCACGGAGTGACCGTGCACTACAGCTGCCAGGATGGCTATGCTCCGGTTGGGAATGTGTCCATCAGCTGCACGGAGGCCGGGATGTGGAGCTGGCCCCTGCCCCGCTGCGAAGGTGGGTGGAGGATGCACTGCGAGGTGTGGGGCTGGAGGAAAGGATGCTGGATGTTCTGGTTGTAGGAACAGTGCAGACAGGCTTGCAGCAGTGAAGAGAAGGGAGCAGGCTGTGCGTGCAGGATCTGGCCCGTGCACTGAGGTTTAAAGGATGCTGTCCGTGTTCCCCACAGCAATCGGCTGCAAGATACCCGAGGTGCAGAATGGGAAGGTCTACAAGCTGCAGAGCACCTACAGAGCTGGAGAGACACTGCATTTTGACTGCGATGCTGGTTATGCTGCAGAGGACAGCTACGAGGCTCAGTGCCAGCCTGGGGGGATCTGGGATCCGCCGGTGCTCCGCTGTGAGAGGGGTGAGTGTGGGTGGTCCCCAGGGTGGCCCTGCCTGGTGGGTGCTCCTTGCAGGCAGGAGCAGCGTGTGCAGGCGGAGCCGTTCCTGCGATGGGCTTTAAACCATCACTGCAGCAACTCCTTTCCCCTTGCATGCTGTTCTCTCACTGAGTTAAGGCTTTCCGTCTC
This sequence comes from Strigops habroptila, assembly GCF_004027225.2. NCBI lineage: Eukaryota > Metazoa > Chordata > Aves > Psittaciformes > Psittacidae > Strigops > Strigops habroptila. Next base: position 1,386,747 of record NC_044294.2, read on the forward strand.
CCTGTTGCAGTCCAACCCTGCCGCAAGCCCCCAGAGATCCCCAATGGAAATCACAGCGGCCGGGGCAAAGCATTTTTTACCATGGGAATGTCTGTAATATACACGTGTGATCCCGGCTACTATCTGGTTGGAAACGACATTGTGTTCTGCAAAGCATCAGGGAACTGGAGCCAGCCCAGCCCTCGCTGTGAAGGTGGGTCTATGGTCTGTCCCCTCGGGTGAGAAGCTCAGAGTGTGGCTCTGAGCACAGGGCAGACTCTGACCATTGCCCCAAGACCTTCAGTGAGGGATTAAATTCCCATTTAATGAAGTATGCAGTTTAATTATATGTAAAGAACACATGACCATGAATCCGGAGCTCGGTATTTCTGTGCCTGCATGTGCTGCACTTCTCATGCTGGGGATGGATGGTGGGGACCTTGCAGTGTATGTCCAAGAACTGGCACATCACTTAATGTGAGACCAAGTGCAAAAGGGTCTCTGGACCAGCACCCTCCTCCCAGTGCTCTGGCTGCAGCACATACAGGCAGAGCTGGAGAGGGTGCTGGGGACCAGGCATGGGCATGGGGTGTGACACAGCCTTTGGGGGAGACAAGATGGATTTTTATGGATCTATTCAACATTGTTTCTCCAGATAAGTCAGAGGAGAGACAGGGCACCCACAACTGGCTGTCAGACAGACCTGGAGTGTGAGCCCTCTGTCATTCCCCTTCGCCTTCCCTATATCTGATGTGCAGGAGGTTTGAGTTTGCTGTTTCCCAGGCATTGCCTCTCCCACACACTCTCATGGGCTTTTCCCCTCCCTCTCCAGAGGTGACGTGTCCTCGGCCACCAAACATCGCCAACGGGCTGCACAGTGGACAGTCCTTGGACAGGTTTCCCCACGGAGTGACCGTGCACTACAGCTGCCAGGATGGCTATGCTCCGGTTGGGAATGTGTCCATCAGCTGCACGGAGGCCGGGATGTGGAGCTGGCCCCTGCCCCGCTGCGAAGGTGGGTGGAGGATGCACTGCGAGGTGTGGGGCTGGAGGAAAGGATGCTGGATGTTCTGGTTGTAGGAACAGTGCAGACAGGCTTGCAGCAGTGAAGAGAAGGGAGCAGGCTGTGCGTGCGGGATCTGGCCCGTGCACTGAGGTTTAAAGGATGCTGTCCGTGTTCCCCACAGCAATCGGCTGCGAGATGCCCGAGGTGCAGAATGGGAAGGTCTACAAGCTGCAGAGCACCTACAGAGCTGGAGAGACGCTGCATTTTGACTGTGATGCTGGTTATGCTGCAGAGGACAGCTACGAGGCTCAGTGCCAGCCCGGGGGGACCTGGCATCCGCCGGTGCTCCGCTGTGAGAGGGGTGAGTGTGGGTGGTCCCCAGGGTGGCCCTGCCTGGTGGGTGCTCCTTGCAGGCAGGAGCAGCGTGTGCAGGCGGAGCCGTTCCTGCAATGGGCTTTAACCCATCACTGCAGCAACTCCTTTCCCCTTGCACGCTGTTCTCTCACTGAGTTAAGGCTTTCTGTCTCCCTGTTGCAGTCCAACCCTGCCGCAAGCCCCCAGAGATCCCCAATGGAAATCACAGCGGCCGGGGCAAAGCATTTTTTACCATGGGAATGTCTGTAATATACACGTGTGATCCCGGCTACTATCTGGTTGGAAACAACATTGTGTTCTGCAAAGCATCAGGGAACTGGAGCCAGCCCAGCCCTCGCTGTGAAGGTGGGTCTATGGTCTGTCCCCTCGGGTGAGAAGCTCAGAGTGTGGCTCTGAGCACAGGGCAGATCCTGACCATTGCAACCAGTTCCTCAGAGAAGGTTAATCCCATGGAAAGTGGTGCATGGTATAAACTAATTTCCAGCCCTTCTATTATGGAGTTGGGGCTGGGGAGGTTTATAGAGATGACATTGATTTTGCTGTTACAACATTAACAGCCTGTGGGTTCTTTCTTTATTTTGTTCCAACTCATGCTGCACATCACTTCTGCGCATCACCACTTCCAGCTGCTGTCTGCGTAAATCCCCATATACGGAACGGGAGGCGAGTAGATGGACAAGGACTTCTCTCTGCACCCGGGCAAGCAGTGACATTTCAGTGTCACGATGGTTACAGCCTGCAAGGCAATGACAAAGTCATCTGCCAGGAGGATGGCAGCTGGCACCCTCCTCTTCCCATCTGTGATAGACTTTACCATGACCAGGGGCTCTCAAACAAGCCTGAAATTCCAGGTAAATCGTGTCATAGCTGCCTCAGGGTACACTGCTATTTTATGTCTTAAAAAAGTGTGGTTAAATCTGTGAGTAGAAGATTTAAGTATATCCTGATAATAAGAACCTGATCCTCTGGAATCCTTTGGGAAATTATTTTGTGTTTGTTTAATAATGGCTATATTAATCCAAGTAATCCATTTTGCAAGGCAAACCAAAGAGCTTTCCTCAGAACCATGTTCTTTCTGTGCTTGTCCTGCCGGATTCTCATATCTGTTTTCTTTCTCAATAGGTGGTTGTGGGCCTCCTACAAGGTTACACTTTGCTGAGCTAAAGGAGGAGCATAAAAATGAGATTGATTTTTCTGTGGGGAAGACTGTGCAATACACTTGCAAACCTGGATACGCAAAACACCCAGGAATGTCACCTACTATTACATGCCTTGAGAACGGAGTGTGGTCAGAAGCACTAGAGTTCTGTAAAAGTGAATAGCTCCTTGATTTGGTGTCCGTTGTTCAAGAAGGAATAGGTGCTAGGTTCTGTCCATGCTGCAAAAACCTTCATGTTGTTCTGGTCTTCCAGTAGTATGTGACTAGTAAAGCCATGTAACTTCATGCTATTTGAAACCCATTTTGGGGGTAACTGTAAATGTGAATGGGTTACTGGTGTAAGAGTTGCATCTCCTGTTCCATGGTACAGATGGACAGAAGCCTACAATGAGGTTTTTTTCTCTCCCAGGGAAAAAGTGCAGTCATCCTGGTGAACCTGTGAATGGGAAAATTATTTTCCTAACAGATCTCCTGTTTGGGTCAACAGTGCGCTACAGCTGTGAAGAAGGGTAAGTCCTGGTTTTGGCTACTGCTTAAAACAGCAAGGAGAGAGGTACAAGGTAAGTCTTCCTTTTTTCCTCCTATTCATTCATTCTCAATAAATGGATTCTATCAGAAGCTGCTGTATCGAGTCCTGTACCTATAAACCATATAACCATATATCTTATGTATACATGAAGACAGGCTCAGAGAGCTGGGCTTGTTCAGCCTGGAGAAAAGAAGGCTCCAGGGAGACCTTATAACAGTCCTCCAATACCTAAAGGGGGCTGACAAGGCTGGAGAGGGGCTTTGGACAAGGGCCTGCAGGGACAGGACAAGGGGAATGGCTTTAACCTGCCAGAGGGGAGATTGAGATGAGCTCTGAGGCAGAAGCTCTTCCCTGTGAGGGTGCTGAGGCGCTGGCACAGGGTGCCCAGAGAAGCTGTGGCTGCCCCATCCCTGGCAGTGTTCAAGGCCAGGTTGGACACAGGGGCTTGGAGCAACCTGCTCTAGTGGAAGGTGCCCCTGCCCGTGGCAGGGGGTTGGAACTGGAGGAGCTTTAAGCTTCCTTCCAACCCAAACCAGTCTGGGGTTCTACGATACGCTGTGAAATTGGTCAGGCAGAGCGAGGTTCGAGGTGGTTACAAGGAGAGAGTAATTCAGGCTGCAATGACTTGGGATGAATGTTTAATCCTTTGAACACCAGGCACAGGTTAATTGGACAAGCCAGCAGACGATGTGAGATTTCTGGTGGACGTGTTGCATGGAGCGGCAACATTCCCATTTGTCAGCGTAAGTAGCTTACTGTTCCAGGGCTTTGCATGGATTCAGTGAATATTCTCCAGCAGACACTGCCAAATCTTTCCAATCAAAGCTTTCACAGGGAATTTCTATGCTCTGTGGACATTAAAAATATCAGAATGTTTTGATGTCATAAGAAAATGTTCTGGGAATAGGTACAAGATCTCAAAGCTTAATGGATTATAGAAAGCACATCTCAGCTGGAGCGTTTTCAGCAGTACAAGAGAGGAAGAGAAAATACTGTCTTCACCTTCAGGGCTGTTATTGTTAGACACATAGGCCACGGCTCAGCCCTAAGGAGAGGCAGTGCTGTGGGAGGGACAGAAGTGGAACCCCAAAGTCCCAAACCACTGGCTCACTCTTTCACTCTGAGCACCTCAGCAATTACACCTGGGTGTTTCTCTGCTGATTAATCAGTGTTGCTGATTAGGTGACAGTTTCATATGAAGAAATACACATTTACTTGTACATTCTGTCATTTTAAAGCATTTTACAGGTTCTCCAGGTATGTATTAACCTAAGGGGCCATAGAGAGTGCTGCCTGTGCGTGCCTTTGCACTGCATGCAGCTGCAAAATCAGGATTTTACACAGGAGATGCAAAAGAAGTATTTGCTTTTCTTCTATTTCTTAAACAGTACAAAAGATAAAGCATGTAGGTGTTTCCTCCAGAGAGGTTGATCTTGCTGGTCTGCTTTCTAACTGTCATAGAAATTGCTGGCCAGGGAGATGGGACCCAGTCGCCTACAAGGCCTCCCCTAAAAGGTCACTTAATTGCAGTTACTCCATCTCTAGGCCAAGTGTTTATGCCCCACAGACTGAGGGCTTTCAAGTACTCTGAATTTAGAAGCCTTGTTCTGCCTCTCTGCAGGTATCCCTTGTGAGCCACCTCCAGACATTCCCAATGGGAAGCACACAGGCAAGCTGCTGGATGACTTCCTCTTTGGCACTGCTGTAACATACACGTGCAACCCTGGATATCCACTCCATGGAGAACCCTCCATCTACTGCACTACCCTGGATGGGAAGAACGGCGTGTGGAGCGGGCCCCCGCCATCGTGTGGAGGTAGGGTTGAGCGTACATGTGTAGGTACTCGGGTGGAATCCTCCTGTCCCTACTGCTTCATATTCAGAAAGACAGAGACACCCCCAGACAACTGCAATATGTGCCTGCCAGGGCAGAAGCTTCAACGGCTGCTTTGCAGCTGAGGCCAGGCAGAGGAGGGGAGGCTGGAGGAGCACCCTGCTGCCTCCAGCATCACCGTTCAGCTTGGGTCTCACCTCAACGTTCAGCATCACTCGATGTGGGCAGTACATCATCTATGGGGAAATTGTTTTCAGACTTGTGTCTTAAAAGGGATTGCAACCCTCAGAGGCTTTGCAGCCACACACTACATAAATGCCCATGTTGAAGACCTGCCCTTCTTTTCCAGAGGCAAGATGTCCTGTCCCATGGGTCCAGAATGGAAGAATAGTGTCTCCCAGGACTGTCTACACACACAAGGACACCGTTGCCTTTGAGTGTGAGCCAGGCTATGTTATACGCGGCCACAAAGTGGTACAATGCCAACTAAATAGCACCTGGGAGCCACCCGTGCCAGTCTGCGAGCAGGGCAAGTGTTCCAACAGCGCTATGAACATTAACCTGACACCCCCCTTCTCCCAGATCTGTTTCTTCTTGGCTCCTCTAACAATAAGCTGGCTTATCTTTCTTGGTAGCTGGCTGCAATGCACCTACCAGGCTGGCATTTGCTGAGCTGAAGGAGCTGTACAGAAACCAGACCATCTTCCCTGTGGGGAGGACGGTGGAATTTGTGTGCCGGCCTGGGTACACCCAGCACATCGGGATGCCACCAGCCATCACATGCCTCAAGAATAGGACGTGGTCTGTGGCACTGGAGTTCTGTAAAAGTATGTCCTGGAAGGGTTGAAAAACCTGAAGTGTTGGATTTTCATCTTTTTCTAGCTTTCCAGGTTTCTTTATGCAGCCCGGTCTCTGTGTTAGCATCCCTGGGTGGAATGTGAGTGAGCAGTTGAGAACAAAATTCTTTCAGATGAGGAAGAGATACTTTACTATGGGAGTTGCGAAGCACTGGCACAGGGTGCCCAGAGAAGCTGTGGCTGCCCCATCCCTGGCAGTGTTCAAGGCCACGTTGGACACAGGGGCTTGGAGCAACCTGCTCTAGTGGAAGGTGTCCCTGCCCATGCCAGGGGGTTGGAACAGGATGAGCTTTAAGGTCATCTATGACTAACGGTGTCTGGCATTCCCTCCTAGGAAAACAATGTGCTAACCCAGGGAATCCAGAGAATGGCCGAGCCATTGTCCTGACAGATCTCCTCTTGGGATCCAAAGTCAATTACACTTGCAACAAAGGGTGAGTCTTGCGACTGGCTGAATTCATCTGCCAAGTGAGAGTGAAGCAGATTTTCAGCTCCACATAGAAGAACCTAGTTCCCAAGTCAGAAGTCTTGGCTGCCACTTAGAAGGGTTGCAAAGAAAGTTCAAGTCTCTTCATGTAAATTAATAAATCCTTCTGTGTGACTCCAGGTACAAGTTGGTTGGAGGCTCTCAGAGAACATGCGAGGTCTCTGGCACACGTGTCTCATGGAGTGGAGATGCTCCTGCCTGCCAGCGTAAGTAGGCCACAACAGAAGGTACTTGGAGATAGCTTGCAAGAGAAAGTGGCACATCTTTCAAGACAAAGTTTTCATTGCAAAAGATTTCTCCAGTCACTGTATGTGTAAAATCTTTCATTTTTCATTTCATTTTGTTTTGGTTCCTTCTGAAAATACTTCCAAAAGTCTTCTATTTATCCTGGTCCAAACTGATAAAACTGTTAAACTCCATGTTACTGGGGTAAGTATTTCTCACTGTTCATGTATAGGAATGGTGTGGCCAGTCTCTCTCTGCATGTGTCCCCAATAGATATGGAAAGGGAGGTAAGAACTGTCCCACCACCTCCAGACACGAGCAGCAAGGAGGTGACTCTTCCTTTCCACGTGTGATTTTTTTCCATGCAGGGTTTGTCTCTGGATAATTTGGGTCATCATATCCAGAGAGCATCACCACTGAGATGGGTTCATCCCCACCAGTTCCCTTCCTGGGAAGCACGTGTGTCCTGCCGATGAGGTGTTGAAATCCACCTTGTTATGTGCCTCCAGGTATCACCTGTGGCCCACCTCCAAACATCTCCCATGGGACACACAGCGGGCACTCCAGGGACACCTTCTCCTATGCAGATGTGGTCACCTACACCTGCGACCCAGGCCACCCTCTGGCTGGAGAGCCCTCCATCACCTGCACCACAGCAGACGGCAAGCACGGCGTGTGGAGCGGGCCGCCACCGCGGTGTGGAGGTAGGGCTCTGGGTGTGCGAGGTCTGACCCCACCAGCAAGGTTTGGTGTGAGCTAACATGGCAAGATATTCAAGGGAATTAATGGAATTCATTGTCTTCCTCCTTTGGGGTTTTGAAGGTTGGATTTTTAACCTTTTTTTTCTTGCCCTGACCATGTTTCTTATCTGTTTTGCCTCCTCCTTTGCAGAGGTGAAGTGTCCTCCCCCTCCAGGCATCGCCAATGGGCAGCACAGCAGCCAGCCCTCGGACACCCACCTTCCAGGCTCGGCTGTGTACTACACCTGCAGGGATGGCTACTCCCTCATCGGGAATGCCTCCATTAGCTGTACTGCTGGGGGAATGTGGAGCCGGCCCCTGCCTCGATGTGAAGGTGTGTTTGTGCTGGCTTCCTTTATTAGATCTTAAGCAGAAGTTCTTCCCTGTGAGGGTGCTGAGGCACTGGCACAGGTTGCCCAGAGAAGCTGTGGCTGCCCCATCCCTGGCAGTGGAGCAGCTGACTAATGGTATTTTGTGTAAGAATAAGAGTCAATAACGTTGACATGCCTATGACAGTGATGGCAAAGTTCAGCAGCAGGTACTGCCCCTGGTCAGTGTCCCTCCACACCCAGGATGGGCTTCACACCCCCAGCAGTGCCTTGTGCTCTTCATTTCCAGCAACCGGCTGCAAAAGACCGGAGATCAAGAATGGAAGATCAACTGGGCTGGAGACCATGTACAAACTCATGGATACTGTTGTCTTTGAATGTGATTTTGGTTATGCCTTGAAGGGCTCTCGAGAGTCTCAGTGCCAGTTTGGGGGCAAGTGGAATCCTCCTGTCCCCACCTGCGAAAAGAGTAAGTGCAAATGAGGCAGTGGGTGGTACCTGATTTCTTCTGGACCACTGTGTGAGTGCACATGGCAAGGTGCAACCTCCTCACACTGGAGCTAAAGGGGCCACTCTTCAGGACTGGAAATTAAAAAACATCCACGTATCTGTCCTCCCACCTTAATAATCCCCATTCATGCACTGGAACAGGCTGCCCAGGGAAGTGGTGGAGTCACTAGGCCCGGAGGTATTGAAAAGACATGCAGATGTGGCGCACAGGAACATGGTTTAGTGGTGGACTTGACAGTGTCAGGTTAATGGTTGGACTTGATGATCTTAAAGGTCTTTTCCAACCTAAATGATTCTATGATTTAGACCCTTGTTACATAAGGCTTTCATCTCTTTAAATGAATCCACAAAGAGACAGCGAGCCAGGCTGGTGGCCGGTCTAGGTCACAACCACAGAAAGGCCAGAGCAAGCTGTTAGGGTCACAGATGGCAACTAACCACTCTAAGTGCCGAAACAGTGAGAAATTATCATTCTTGATGTGAATAAGCTTGAAAGACCTAAAGGCTGGAAGGTAAGTGAGGGTAGGATGGAAACATAGTTCAGTGACAGACCAACCTATTTGGGAAAAGTTAATGGGAAAGAAAGAAGCTAAAAGGCTGCCTTACCCTACCGTGGGTGCTTGTGGTACCAGTTCTTTTTCCCCTCCCTGTAGTGCTACAGTGTCCTTCCCCTCCAAATATCAAAAATGGCCACCATGACAGCAAGGATGTGAAGGTGTTTGTCCCGGGAGTATCTGTGAAGTACTACTGTGACACGGGGTACGTCCTCACTGGGAAAACAACAGTTTCTTGTTTGACGTCTGGAACCTGGAGCATCCCTTACCCGCGGTGTGAAGGTAAGCTGTAAATCCTGTTACCCACAGTGAAAAGGGAAACAGACCATCATGGTTGCACGGCCTTCCCTGAATTTTGACCTTGCAAAAGCAAAGAAGGAACCCCCAGTTTTGCCAGTGCTGGCAGCCACTTCCCCAGCCCACACTCTGCTGCTTTTCACTTCCAGTGATCACCTGCACAAGCCCCAGCATTCAGGATGGAGAAGTGGCTGAAGGACAGAGCTCTGTCTACCACCCTGGGGCCAACGTCACCTTCCAGTGCCACTCAGGCTATGTGCTGTGGGGCAGCCGTGAAGCCAAGTGCCAGCCTGATGGTCGCTGGGTGCCTGCTGTCCCTACCTGCAAGCCAGGTGAGTGCCACCACGTGGGGGTTTAGAAGGAGGATGCTTAGGGCCATTGTGCTGGATGAGGCTGTGCTCACTGCCCCACCCGCAAAACTTTAGGTGTGACAGTCTTTTGTTGTATTACACGTGCTCATCCACGGGGCAAAATCACTAAAATGCCATTCTCTGCTCCTGCCCTGTTAGTGCTGCCTTGTCCTCCACCTCCCATCATTGCCCACGCCATGCACAGTGCGGAGCTCGAGACAAACTTCACCACTGGCATGTCCGTGAGCTACAGCTGCCAGCCCGGCTTCTCCCTCCTTGGAGACCCCTCTGTCCTGTGCACGGCCTCGGGGAACTGGAGCCTCCCATACCCACGCTGCGCAGGTGGGGCTGGCTGCTGCTGCAGCTCCATGTGCATTCGGGCCCAGCTCAGCAACCATCCAATGCCCTGCTGAGCATCCGTCCCATGCCTGGCTGAGCATCCACCCCTTGCCCAGCTGAGCATCCATCCCATGCTTGGCTGATCATCCATCCTGTGCCTGGCTGAGCATCCATCCCGTGCCCAGCTGAGCATCTGTCCCATGCCCGGCTGAGCATCCGTCCCATGCCCAGCTGATCCCGGAGCTGGCAAACCCACCAACCACGGGAAGGGAAGGGTGGATCTGCACATCCAGCAACCATGGCATGGGAAGGGTGGAACTGCACATCCAGCAACACCCTTCAGTCTAAGTGTGCTCCAGCACATGCAGAAGCTGGGTTCACTTTAACTTTGTGCTTGCATCCTTCCTGCATGTCACCCTGTCCATCCCCTTTGTTAATTTTGTTTTGCCCTCTCTCTTCAGTGCTGCAATGTCCTTCACCTCCAAATATTGACAACGGAAATCACAACAGCCAGGACTTGGAAATTTTCACTGCTGGGATGGTTGTAAATTACAGCTGTGACCCTGGCTACAGCCTCCTGGGAGAGGCATCGATTCACTGCACTGACTCAGGAAACTGGAGCCTTCCTCCTCCTCAGTGCGCAGGTACACCCCAAGATGGGAGTTATGGATAGTCTGGGAATTTCTGCCATTGAAAGCCTGTAGGATTCGTCCCTTTCCTTGAATCCATCAGTCCTTCCCCTTTGTTTTCAGTTTTGCCTGTATACATTTATCTAATAGAGGTATATATTCACTATACATTTTCATACCATTTATGTAGTTGATATCCCTATTTCTCCCTCTGTTTTCTTTCCTGACAGGTGGCTGTGGCCCACCTCCAAATTTAACCTTTGCTGAGCTCACTGAGGAATACAGAAACCTGACAGAGTTTCCTGTTGGGGATACTGTGCAATACCGCTGCCCACTGGGATACATGAAACACCCCGGAGTATCCCCAACTCTGACATGTCTCCAAAACTACACGTGGTCTGAAGCGCTAGAGTTCTGTAAAAGTGAATAGCTCAATGTTTGGTGTTGGTGTCGAAAACTGTCTCAAATGCATTTGTGGGTTTCTTAAAGCAATTCTTTAAAGAACGGTTCCTACATGGCTTTACTAGTCACATAGTTTGGGCAGCTCTTGGCCATTTGAAAATCATGTCTTCATTGGTGTCTGAATGTGGACAGATCCTTAAGGTACCATCTCATAGTGCATTACAAAACTGCATGGGAGGAGTTTAAACTCAGCCTTGTTCTTTCCCAGGGAAGCAATGTAAATACCCAGAAACACCAAAGAATGGCAGAGTTGTTCTGACAGATCTCCTTTTTGGGTCAACCGTGAGCTACACATGTAAAGAAGGGTGAGTCCTACACTGCCTTTGCTGATTCTGTTTCTGAGCTTGGTGTTGCGTAGCTTACAGTGAAAAGTCTGAATCCACTCCTCTGCGCGGCCATTCTCCCACAGCAAGCCAGAATCTGTATTTTGGTTCCAGCTTTGCCATTTATTTTGGTTCCAGTTGCCTGCTCAGGAAAGGGAGAAGCATCTCTTGTTTTCCCCTGCTTGTGCTCAATAGATTACTTTGCAAGCTTCAGTTGCGGTCTGCTTCTCAGTAGTAGCTAAGTGTGCTGCAAGGAGGCTCCAGCAGTTTGGAAATCACTTGGGTCTGTGTCCTGACTTAGCACCTGACCAATCTAACCCAGAGTAGTTTGGGATCATTGCTGTTCCTCTTGGATCTAGGAAAAAAGAACTTGGCTCCTTCATAATCATGTGTCAAACCAACAGATACACCTTGATGAACAGCCAGAATTCAGAAGGCTACAGAAGGAAACCTCTGGGGGTAGTGTCAGAGCGGGAGTGCAAAATCTGAGCTGAATTATTTGGGATCAACTGATACTTCCTTCTCTGTAACTCCAGGCACCTACTGGTTGGACAGTCTCACAGGCAATGTGGGATTTTGGGACAAGATGTCGCATGGAGTGGTCTTCTTCCCATTTGTCAAAGTAGGTCACAACTAGACCTGGCCCAGATTAAGCCCTTACAATTAAAAAGTGGCATTTCCTTAAAATAAATAGAACCTTGAGGAATAAGATTTTAAAGCAGAATATTCCTCTAGGATTGTTTTGCTTGATTATGTAGACTTATGTAAAAGAGTCATGAGATGCCCACAGGGATTTGTCCCTTTTGCTTCAGAAACATAATACATTAAGGAAGAAATATGTCTTGCAGTCCAAGAGTGGGATATTGAGTCAAACTGAACTGCGATCTTCCAAATACTGCATTGTTATCCAAACCACAAAGCTGTTTTGCAGGATTGATCACTGTAATTAGTCTTTCCTTCAGATGGAATTGCTTTAGAAGGCATGAGCTTGGGATAGTAAAGTAATCATGAGAATGACTAAGAGTATTTATGGATTTCTACACCATTTAATATATTTATTGAAATGTATTTGCATTATTCCATTTATAGGCACAAAACTATGTTTATATATACAATAATGTAGATTTAGAGGGTAGATTGAGATGAGCTCTGAGGCAGAAGCTCTTCCCTGTGAGGGTGCTGAGGCGCTGGCACAGGGTGCCCAGAGAAGCTGTGGCTGCCCCATCCCTGGCAGTGTTCAAGGCCAGGTTGGACACAGGGGCTTGGAGCAACCTGCTCTAGTGGAAGGTGTCCCTGCCCGTGGCAGGGGGTTGGAACTGGATGAGGTCTAAGGTCCCTTCCAACCCAAACCAGTCTGGGATTCTATGATAATGTGGTAATCCTAGGGTGCCTAAAGGAACTAAAAAGCCCTCAATTCTTGAAATGATTCTTCTGTGAGTCTCCAAGTACTACCCATGAAACTCCTCTGAGCAGTGGCACGTTAAGGATGGACTTTATATATGCACCCATTACAGCATACACATGGCACGCTTTTTGAGATAATCAATTTATTTTTCAGAGGTGGTATGTCCAGTCCCACAGATCCAGAATGGGGAAGTATCTGTTCTGAAGTACCGCTACATGTACAAAGACACCGTTAGCTTTAAGTGCCATAAAGGTTTCACCTTGCGAGGCAATCACACAGCCCAGTGCCAAGCTGATAAAACATGGGATCCACCAGTCCCAGCCTGTGAGCAGGGTAAGTGTCAGCACCCTGACCTGCCAGCACTGCAGATTCCTCCCCACTGCTGCTACCCACTCAATGAAGCTAACATTGACTTTATTTTTCCTGTTTGCTCCAACTACTTTAAGGAGAAACCAGAAATTGTTCCTTTTATTTATGCATCTCTTCTCACACAGGAGATGAGCCAGGTTTTGGGTAATGCTGTAAGTATAAACATGATATGCTCTTTTCTCAGCCTGCTTGTTGTAAGCCATAACTTACATTCTCCGTATTTCCTGAAAGTGAGAAATTCAGTAGCTTCATGGCAGGACACTATCAGTGAGGAGTGCAATTTTTGCTGTAAAGGCAGGATGATGGAAAATGAAGGTAAATTTGTGCATTGTATTTGCTCAATCAAATGTGTATTTTAAACTTTTAATGCTGCATCTAGATGGAGTGGCAGAACACTATCATCATCCTCATACCACCACAAAGCCAGGTAGGTCTATCACAAGAAGAGGCAAAATTTACTAAACACCAACTCCTCCTCCCAACCTGTCCTGCTTTTTTGCAGGGAAGAGGGGTACATCACCACCTTTTTTAGAATTGACCATCACACTCTCATCCTCTCCTCTTTCAGTAGTGAAGTGTCTGCCTCCTCCAAGCATTGTCAACGGGGAACACAATGGACATTTCTTAGACACTTTTCATGTAGGAGCACTTGTGCGCTATCGCTGCAAACGGGGCTTCTCCCTCATTGGGAAAAAATCTGTTCATTGTACAACATCTGGAGTCTGGAGCCACCCTCTTCCTCGGTGTGAAGGTGCATTTGTGCTCTTTCACTGGATCTTCTCAACTTTCTCAATGCATGTAGTGGTGTTTGCCTAAGGACTTGTTGACACAAGCTGTTGCTTCTACAAACTCCACCACTAAGGAAAGAATGAGGTCTCTGTGGACTCTGTGGTCTCTATGGACTCTCTGATCTCCATCCCACTCCAGTTTTATAATCTAAAGTGTTCTTCACACCTTCGTTGCCCACAGTTGATTGTGAGAGCCCAAGAGTTGGGAATCAGACCAGAGATCAGACCAGAGTCCCTCCATAGCCTGGAGACTTCACAGATGCTCAAAAGTTTCCCCTCTCGCCCCTATGAGCTCTCTTTTGATCTACACGTCTCTCTTTTCAGCACGGTACTGCTCCAAGCCTGCAGATATTGCCCATGGGTCTCTCAGTGGCCCAGCAAAAACATTTTTCACTCCTGGAACATCTGTAAGCTACATCTGTGAGGCTGGCTTCTCTCTCATTGGGACAGCATCCATTTATTGCACACCGTCTGGAGCCTGGAGCCATCATCCTCCACTCTGTCAAGGTGTGTTTTTGTTGCAGAGAGCTAAGAAGAAAGGAAATTTAACATGACTTGCCTTAGGGAAAGATTTGTACAAGGACTAAATCCGAGCCTCTTACTACTGAGTGTGATAAGAAAAGATCAAGTTTATACCCATTTCCAAAGCCTGATGGAGTTATAGAGTTACCAAATCAGTTGTTGAGCCTAGGTGAAGAAATTAAAAGGGAACAATCGAGGCTGCAAAGGTATGGTGCCTTAGCTACCCTCTGCCAGTCCATCAGGGTCTTTATGTCAACATGTTGTCTGTTTCTCCCTGACCTTCCAGTTGTGAAGTGTCTCCGTCCTCCAAACATAACCAACGGGAAGCTCAAAGGCAACATCTCTGACACTTTTTCCTATGGAGCATCTGTATCCTACAGCTGCAGTCCTGGTTATTCACTCATTGGGAATGCTTTCATCAACTGCACGGTGAAAGGAACCTGGAGCCAGCCTCCTCCTCAGTGCAAAGGTGTGCTTGTGCTTAGTTAGGTTATGGTGGCAGAACCAGAACTGGGCTGAGGAGACATGCAGCCATGCGGACACATACATTTACACTAAATCGTTTACATTAAATCTTCAGAGAGCTACACAGGCCAAAATCTGAGCAGCAAAACCTGCAGCTAACACTGAATTCCATCCCCTTATTTTGCTTGGGAACCACCTTTATATCATAGCTATGCAGTGTTGATCTGTTAATTATGAATTTATCTACTCTTTGTTATCCCTGGGAAGAGTATGATGTTGTTGTGAAGAAGCAGGATGGGAACTTCATGCTAACAGAAGGACAGGAGTATGACAGAGGCAATTCTGAAAGGCAGCTTTAATTCTTGCATGATTTCTCTCTCTGCTCTTGGTACTACAAATGAGCCATGTACCAACTTTCCTCCACTAAAAGCCTTTTATTTTTAGTAGGAGAGTAGACTTTCCCCCTCCCTTTCCTTCCCTTTTTGTGTCGCTCACTCCCCAGTTATCAAAGCAAAGGAAGTGATTGTTATATCACACAAGTTCTCTGATGGATGGTTTGGAGATTATGTGTGAGCCTGACTACTCCCTTCTCAGAAAATGCCTCTCTGTGCCTTTTGTGTAACTCACTGTGAAGGTCAATCATGAGGCAAACATGACTAAAGGCAATTTCATGAGTGCCACAAAATTTCCAGTGTGGGTATTCCTGTACGGAAACCTGGACATTCACTTGGAATAAATTCGTTACCCACACAGGGCACTTCCTTGGCGGAGCTGCCTGGATAACAATGAAAGGAAATAACATACCACATGCTTACGTAAATAAGTCAGAGGCTCTTTAAAGGAAGCACTCAAAGTAAAATTCCCCGTCTCTCTACATTCTCGTGGTTTTGAAGTCTCTTTAGTAACTGGTACATGCGATAGTAAAAACAAATACTAAAGAAAGGACGTAAAACAAAGGGTAAAGTTACATGTTGACATTAACCCTTTGGTCTTCACTGAGAACGATCTCCTCCAGAATTCCTGGGCTTGGGCTGTCAAAGGTGATTTGATGCTTAAACTGAAGCAACTCAGCTCATGGAACTCAGTGGTATAAGTAGGTTAGATGGCTGGACTAATTAATAAAGTAATTATTGAAAAATAATACATCTGGTGACATCTTTGATGGGCAAGGGACTTCTACAGACTAGAAGTGGGTTATAGGCAGTTGGTTCTAAAGCTCCTACGTAATTCTTCTCTACCAAACCTTTCTTCTCCCAGTGTTTTGGTAGCCCAGTATTAGAAAAATCTCTTTCTCTGGCACGTTTCTCCCAAGGTACCCCTACTACACAGGATTTTATACCTGCCGTACCAGCGTGGAGTAGCTGATCTGTACAAATATTCACATGCGGGAGTGAACATACTTCTGCAGCCACAAAGAAAGGAGTTACCCTGTGGAATGAGAATTAAGTCCTGGTTACATTCAGGAAGAATTCATGAACAATGTCCTAAATAATCCACGCTTGTATTTCTTATATTTTATGTTCCCTCTCATTAAATGTCCTTTTTCTGTTACTTCTAATTTCAGAGATCAGATGCGTATTCCCAGAAGTTCAAGGTGTTAAGAAAGCCATTCGAGGAAACAGTTATCGCTCTGGGACTAATGTCACTCTTGAATGTGATGACGGTTACACCTTGGAAGGCATCAATCAGATTCAGTGCCAAGAAGATTTCAGCTGGGACCCTCCTGTACCCGCCTGTAAACTGAGTGAGTGACATGTGAATGAAGCAAAGATCAAATGGAAACATGCAGATGCATTTTAAACATGCAAATGGATTTCTGTATTTAAAAAAAAAGAGGGTATAATGATGTGGTTTTTAAAACATTATCTATTGTAGGCCTTAGAAGTAAAACCTTTATGGATAAAGTGATTAAATACCATTGAGAAACACCCTATTTTTTTAGAATACTTTGCTGATTTTTCTTCTTCTTTTCCCTTTAGCGTCACGAAAGTCTGGTTCAGTAGGTGTAGGTAAGCCGCTTAGAAACATTTTTGTGGCCAGGTCTTAGCTTTATGCAGTGGCTTTGGTGGCACCGTTTTCCTCTGCTTGCTTTGAAGATATGCCTCATTATGTCTTTTGTGCTGATATTATTTAAATATATCTAAAACATACAGTGAGAATAATACGTGCTCTTCTCTCTCAGGAGTTGTAGCTGCAGGAGTCCTGCTTCTCCTGGGGGCAGGCATTGCCTGGAAAATTATTTCCAAGCAGAAGGAAGGGTAAGGCAGTCTCCTGGATGCTCATTCGTGTCCTTTGTTGCCAAGTCCCGGTTTGTATATGCTTTATACACTTCAAGTATTTACTGAGTGTGCCTGGGGCTTTTATATTTTCACCTCCTGCTTGCAAACTGTACAAGGCACAGCAACCTGGGATCGATGGTGTGGTTATGTTGGTTTATTTCATTAGAGGAAACCAACCTGAGTGTTCTTTTACAAACCAATGCAGTTCACTGTTCTCTGTTGGGTTTTTTTCCACTTAGCTATTATGATACATATGAAAACCACAGTTACCAAACCCCTCTGAATGAGATAACTGAACAGAAATGTTCGTGTCTTCGGTAGAAGGTATGAATTTCTATTCCTCAACATAAAATTATTATATAGCTTGAGTTATATAGAATAACTTCAGTTGTTCCAATATAGTTCTTCAAGTAAACTATTTTCCCTCAATCTTATGGTAAGATGCTTTCTTTTGCTGAATAGAAGAGACTGTTTTAAACAGACTAGGCTTTTTTTAAACATCCTATTTTTCTTTCTGAGACCACCCTCAATGTGTTTGTTTCCTTTTGCATCACCTGAATAGATGGTGTTCACAGATCAGACTTCCAGACTATGCCTTGCTTCTGACATAAAGCTGCTTTGGTTTGGTACAGATTATAGGAGACCTTGCTCTCTAAAAAAACTACCTTAACAGCAGTAGTGTCAGAAAAAAGACATTGAACTAGGCCTTTGGAGTTTTTTGCTTGCTTTTACAGTTACTGCAGTGCCATTTTTACTTACTCTTTATGCTGAATTTATTGCAGATAGAGATGATTTTTCACTGTTAGCAGCACTCTGAACATAATCAGCTTTGACTACCAAATGGCACCAGAACACATGAGCTCTTTCAATGTATTGTTTTAAGGCTGGTTTTCAATAATTCCTCCTTTGAAACAATGCATTTCCCAGAACTTCTCTCCTCCCTCCCTGAGTTACGACACAATCTCTATACCAGGAAAAGCCTAATTTTAACACCAGAATGTCATCTTTTTCCTAGGCTGGGCACCCGTGCTGCCGCCAACCAGGCATGGGGCTGGACCTCTGTACAGAGAGCGGCTGCAGGCTGCAGGGAAGTGGTGCTTACGTTGAAAATGGAATGCTGTGGCAAAAAAAAAAAAAAAAAGACACTTTATTATAGAAACAACATTAATGCTCCTTCTGCTGCAAGGATCTAACAGAGTTCAGGTTGCCTGTGGTACAGGCGCTACCTCTGATGGAGTTCTCTACACTGCTGCCAGCTGATGAGGAATGTTTCCTTTCTCTATATGCAAACCTTGTGATAAGTAAGATCCATGAAAGCATTCCTGTGTAGAAACCAAGAGTTTAACCAAAACTTAATAGCGACTGTATCCACATGTACAGCATCACCAGGTGTTGTTCTGTATCTTCGTCTAGGAATGCTTATTACTAGCATCTCTCTCTGACTGCTTACCCTAATAAAAGCTGAACGTGAGACAACAGTTGCTTCAGGTTTTCTCTCTCTGGAGTTTTAAATGTTTTTATTGCTTTAACACTGCTCTGCACCACACGCGGTTTGCTTCTCAAAGGAGCTGCCCTGTCGTTTAATGACCCTTTGCTGGTGTTGGAGGTGTTTAATGACCCTTTGCTGGTGTTGGAGGTGCAGCAGGTAACCACGCTTCGCAGCTCTTCCCCTTCGCCGGATGACGCAGGCTGCTCCCTGGGGCCCTTGCCCCGGGGAAGGCCGCGGTCTGCTCAACCGCACACCGTGTTTACCTCAAGGACAACCGCCACCATGCAACCGCCTGAGGGGCGGAGCGGCTCCGCCATGGGGGCGGCCGCCCCTGAGGGAAGAGGCGGGGCGTGCCGCACCGCGCATGCGCCTCAGCCCCGCGCTGCGTCTACGCCGTTTCCCGAGTCAGAGGCGCGGAGCGGGCGCTGGGGCTGCGGCGGTCATGGGGCCGCCGCGCCGCCTTCCCGCTCGCGGCCCGGGACTCGTGGTCGGGCTTGTGCTGGCGCTGTCGTGGCTCGGTGGAAGGCGGGCTGAGGGTGAGGAACGGGCGCTCGCTGCCCGCCATGGCGGGGGAGTGGTTGGGGTGGGGGGGGCAGAGCTCGTTCTCTCCTTCCGTGGGCCCCGAGGAGCCGCCGCGCTGAGAGGGGCCCTCCCGGGGCCCTGAGGGGGAAAGGGGGGTTGGAGAAGGAAGTGGGCTTGGAGGTGGCAGAAGCAGCGAGCTTTCCGGGCGGCTTGGCTGGGCTTTGGGACGAAAAGGTGAGAGAAAGGTTGTGCGGCATGAACAGGCGTGCTGGGTTCGGTGGTAACGGGTGCTGATTGTGACACTGAGGTTGAGGTTTAAACCTGAGGTAAATCTAAACAGAAATATGAAGAGATTGGATGATGGTTAATCGTATTGGGTGATGGTCTGTGTGTGTGTGTGTGACTAGGCGGATCTGGTATTTGTATGTGGATTTCAAGGTCCTGAGTGTGTTTTTCTGTGTCCTTTGGCGTGGAGGAGTTTTACACCTTCATTAACAGCACCTCAAAACGTCGCTGGGTCTGTAGGTCTCTGTGTCTCCATTGGTCTTAAACTCCATTCTATGACCTGCTGGGCTTTTGCCTTAGGAAAGGAAGTGAGCTACGTGAGTGTGGTTGGCTCCTTTGTTTTCCCTGCAGCTAAATAAATAGGCTTTTTTTGCTGCAGATGGGTATACAGGGAGTTAAGTCATGTGTTTAACTTCAAGAATTAGACAGAGGAAAACATATGAAGTGGAAGGAAATGCATTGTCTGGGTGGAATGCTGAAGAACTTGAGAAAACAAAGGAATGAGTAACCTGTACTAGCGTCGAGTTGGTCATTGGATGCAATTAAAATATACATTAAAAAGTTGAAACCTAGTTAAATACATAGATAGCTCTGGCTCTAAAGAATCTCACCTCTTCAATTTACCGATGAGTCCTTAAACCCAACTAAATTAGCCATTAAGCCTCAATCAGTATCTCTTCTTGTTGACAAGACTGTGTGTTGCTTTGCCTTTCCTCTTGCTCTGACAGACATGTGTCAGCGTCCAGACAGGCTGCAGTACGCAGAGCTGGAGGAGAAATTCAGCACAATGGAGAGTTTTCCCGTTGGAACCACGGTGTCATACATCTGTCGGCCGGGATATGTGGCAATTGCTCAAAAAGCAGTAACTCGTACGTGTGGTAAAGACTTCAAGTGGTCGCCCATAGAGCAGTTCTGTACAGGTAATGTGTGCATGAGCTCCTTTGCTGTTTCCCTTTGATGTTTGAGAATTACAGCTGTTTTTCAAGTAAGGATTAGGATTCTGTAATATTTTAAACAAAGCATGAAAAATACTAATGACAGTAAGTGCAGTATATGCCAAAGACTTAGTCTTTGTATATAACTACAGAGATGTAGATTTCTCTTTTCTTTCTCACTTCCCTAGAGAAAAAATGTAAGCATCCAGGAGAATTGGAAGGTGGTTTCGTTAATGTCACAGATCTTACATTTGGTTCAAAAGCTACCTTTTCTTGTAGAGCAGGGTAAGTATTTTGGTGGAATTAATGAATCCTTTTTCATTTATTTCTTTTTTTCCTGGTTAGACCAGATTTGAACCAAACCCAGATTTTCTTATGCAGGCTCTATTCCAATTCTGACTTGAGATGTCTCCTGAATTTTACCTGGACTAAGTGAAATTACAGCTAAATTTGATTTGATTCCCTGGTTTTATTTGTTGGCATCAACTGAGTCTTAAGCTTTTAGTCTGATTCTGAAGAATGAAGACTAGGGTGTTACCTCTAATGACTTCTTTTAATGCTCTTGTGGCAGAGGGAATAAATATATATACGTCACTCTTCATTATTATTTTGAATAATGGCCCACTTGTCTGTGTATAGCAAACCAAGTCACAAGCACTAGCCTCTTACAAGTTTTTTTCCTCCCTTTCCTTTTAACAGCTTATTTCTTTAGCATTAGTAGCTTTAGGGCATTAGTGTTAGAGGGTACACATCTAAAAATAGACTTTCATTACTTCCTTTAGTGATGTGTTATTTGCTTCTCTTTTGTTTTCAAAGTTGAGACTGTTAGCAAGAAAATAATCAAATACCTTTCTCATTACAACAACTTGGTGTGTTATGTCCCCCTTATCACAGAGCAGAATTACAGAAACAAAGTTTCTTGGTGCTTGTTGGAGAAATGAGAGATTTCTTAAGTTTCACCTCTTCAAAAATTTTTACCTGTCTAGATTCAGATTACAAGGAACTAGTGAAATTACCTGTGTAATTAAGAATAAAGTTGTTGACTGGAATAGAGATCTTCCCTTTTGTGAAAGTAAGTAAATTACTAGTGTGCTTAAGTTTATATTCACATAGTGGTAGTTCGTTTAAAAACAGTGCCATAAACTTTCCAGTATAAGAAATGATGGTAAAATAGGACTAATTTTGGGTTTTATTACTTTGGAGCTCTGTGGGATGTGGCTGAGCAATTGACCACTGAAAAATATCAGTGACTGTGGTAATTAGGTCCTATTAGTTTAAAGTCAACCTCTTCTTGAAATTGAGACCCCCTATAAGACTAAATGACCATCAGTGACTCTCAGTTATAATTGTAGCTTGTCCTAGCAGTAGCTACCTGTCAGATTTTAAATGAAATGATGTGAAAATCAAGGCTGTTTCTGAGATGAACAAGGTAACAATGAGATCTGTTGGCTAATTTGTGTCATTCATTTCTAGGAATTCCTTGCAGACCTCCTCCAAGTATAGCCAATGGGCACCACACTGAAGCAGCCAACTATGTTTATCAGACAGCAGTAACCTATACGTGTGATGAGGCACCGAAAGGCGCAGATCCCTTCTCTCTGATCGGTTCAGCTACTATTTTCTGCACATATGATGCAGACTTGAATGGTGTTTGGAGTGAAGCACCTCCACAATGTAAAGGTTGTTGAGATTTTTTTTTTTTTAATATACTTCTTTATTATAGGGTAGATTGAGATGAGCTCTGAGGCAGAAGCTCTTCCCTGTGAGGGTGCTGAGGCGCTGGCACAGGGTGCCCAGAGAAGCTGTGGCTGCCCCATCCCTGGCAGTGTTCAAGGCCAGGTTGGACACAGGGGCTTGGAGCAACCTGCTCTAGTGGAAGGTGTCCCTGCCCATGGCAAGGGGTTATAACTGGATGAGCTTTAAGGTCCCTTCCAACACAAACCATTCTAAGATTGTACCTTTTATGTAACTCCAGAACTTCAATATCTGTCCCTTTTTTGTGAGGAGGATATGACAGACTTCCCTGTAGAAAAGAAGAAACAGATCTCTGGTACTATGTGATACAGTTCCAGTGGAGATCAGAGCAACTGCACTATGGATATTGATTGATTATGACACAGAGTATGACTAACATTTAAGTTAAAACTTTATATATATGAGCATGTTGTTGGTAGAAGTGACAAGGACAAAGTGAGGGAGCGGAAGGACCATAAAGCCTGGGTAGCTGAAGAAAAATTGTGTTAAAAGCAAGTATGTGGAAGCTAGATGATTACAATGAGTAGGTCTTTTGGAAGTGGAATGTGATGATATCTATAATTGCAATTTCTTGTTTGGCTGTGTACAGTGACAGTGACTCAGTAGCTTAAAACAAGGACCTTCTTCATCTTCAAGAGAATAACTTTTTTACTAAGTCCCTCCATTAAGGAATTAGATAAGGAATCTTACAACTAGTAGAAGGATGCTCTATCTGTTGCATGGATACTGTTAACAAATGTTTCAGAGCTGTTTTTCTTTTACCTCTTTCAGTGGTCAAATGTGAAAACCCGAAAGTTGCAAATGGAAAAAAAATAAGTGGGTTTCGACCTTCCTATAGCTATAAAGACTCTGTCATGTTTGAGTGTGATCCAGGCTATGTCATGACTGGATCAGAGGTAATTACCTGTGAAGAAAATAACACCTGGTCTCCTCCAAAACCAACTTGTAAGAAAAGTAAGCCTTTAAATAAGAATCCACCTTCTCTTGTATGTTGAGAATGTTTTAAATCTGTCTTAGCTAAAATCTAAAAGCATAACGCTTTAGTTGGAAGTCAGAAGCTAAAGGAAGTTGACGTGGAGCCTCGTCTATGGGCAACCATTTTAGGTGTTTGAAGAGTTTTCAGATGAGTGGGATTTGAGTTAAACATGTATAGAAGTGCTGTGGACATGCTGTGGTGCTGCTGCATCATAATAGCTTCATGGTGTTTGTTCTAGTGATTTCATGTGTAAATACAGGAGAAAAAAAGGTGTTTCTGAATTGCGATAGAACTAGGAGTATGCACTGTGAGGAAATGTATAGTGTCCTTCTAGAGTAATCAAAATCTCATTGTGTCTGTGTTCTCTAATCTTTGGGAATATTGCAGAGGTCTTTCTGTAACCTTTCTCCTGCCTTTTTGTGCTAGAGGGAAAGGGAATGTTGTACAGTGGGAGAATTTTTCACATGCATAATGAGCTCCCAAGTATGAGAAGCACTTCTGCGGAGTATGTTTGGGTGTTCCATAATGAATGAGTCTGATAAGGCACCTGGCAGTGATTCTAGAGCTTATAATTACCAATCAAATATGAATTTCTTAGCTAGCACATCATAAGATCATACTGTCTTAACACCTACAGTGGTGTTTACATCTTCAAAAGGAAACATTTATACTTAGAATTGTAAAATTAAACTATTCAGGTATGCTGATCTGTTTTTCTCATACAAAGGCAATATGTATTTGTGGAGTGAGTTGATGAATTATGAATGATTTCAAGTTTATTATCACTCAACTTACTTATGAATTCATGTCTCAGTTACTGAAGATGTGTGTGGTGCCCCGGAGATCACACATGGAGTAGTGATTCCAGCAAAATCTGTGTATGAAGAAGGAGAGTCTGTTCAGATAAAGTGCAATGCTCACTGTACTTTCCCTAATGGCGCTGAAGAGATGACAGTAACTTGCCAAGGACAGAATACATGGAGTTCTTTACAAGACTGTGCATGTGAGTAAAACTCAACTGGTAAAATTAATACCATATATAGACAGGGCTTGTCATTACTGTCATGCAACTGTTTGTCCTAATGAACCCCAGACATGTATTTCTGTTCCTGTGTCTGAAGCATGCCCAGCAGCAGAAGTAGCTGCAACCTGTAGGAAGCAGGAGGCCTTTACAGTTAAAATGTCTTAAGGCTTGCCTGAGCTTCTGACACACAAATGTAGCAGCTTTTTGACTGCAACATCTTGAATCTGCTTTATGTACTAGCTCTGTTCTTGGACTTTATTTCCTCTTTCTCCCCCCCCTCGCCCCTCCTCTCTTTCCAGGTGGGTCTATAAGTTCTGGTTTGACTCCACATATAAATTATGGTAGAGTAATTGATGGACAAAAACCTTCATATTCTGTGGGGGATATGATTACAATTGAATGTTACGCAGGCTACACGTTACATGGGGAAGCTCAAATTCAGTATATTGGAGAAGATCGCTGGGTTCCTGCAGTGCCAACGTGCCAGTTAAGTAAGTATGAACTGCAAGAATTTCCAGTAGAATAAAAATACATGTAACAGAAGCTTTACTTCATGGGGACATTCTTTTGTATACAGGAGAAATCATTTAATGCAAACTTTCTTCTTTTATTTTGACATAAGGAAAACAGGTTTTGATAAAACCCATTTAAAAATAGGAATATTTTCAGTTAAATGTTATGATACAGACTGTCAACACGATCCGTGCAGCAGGATTGTGTTGACAGAAGTGCTTGATCTTTTTGAGATGACTTTGTGAATATTTGTACAGTAATGTTTGACTAAGAAGCACATGTGTTCCTCTTGTGATACTGATTCACTCTGTTTTTAGGTGCCTATATTACAGCCATCATTTGTGGTAAGTATCTTATAAAACCTCAGCAAGATACGATGTGGGTTATATTTTTTACTTGGAATTGACATTGTGGTCAGCACTTGTGACTGCAGTGAGACAGCATTCTTTGGGGAGTTTTGGTTGTTTTAAAAATGCTTTGTCTACTCCTAAAGCTGCATAATTCAGGGAAAGTTAAGATTATTTAGCAGTTAGAGATTGATTTCATGCAAAATGTGCATTTTTTCATGTATGTGGGGCAATAGATTTCAAAGACAGCCTGCCACAACTTAGTGACTTCCATAAACTTCTCAGAGCTTGAGTTTACTGGAAGCATGAATAAATAACTGTGCCAGGGAACAGAAGTGCTTAGTCCATCTTCTGTCCTTGCATTTGTGACCCAGTTTTGTAAGCCTACCACCTTATTAGAAACTTGAGGTAAAAAGTGATGTTAGGACGTTGTATCTGGTTTATTGTTACTGAGCTTGGTGGGGTTTTGCCATCTTGGTGGTTCTTGTTCTCGAGCTGAACTGTCTTGAAAAGTCTCGAGTAAAGCATTTGTAAAATCAGCCATGCAAATTCGAAGGTGTTTTTGGGAGGGAGGGGTTGTTTAGGACTGCGGATGGAGCCAGTGCTATATCTGCTAGAACTTTCTGAGGCTTTTTTTGTGAGCTAGAGAAGATCTTTATTGCTCTAAGGCTTTTTCCTTTAATTCTTCCTAAAGTGATTGTGGCAGTCGTGGTGTTCCTGGCAGCCTACTGGGCCTATAAGAAGTACTTTGCACAAAATAAGTGAGTACGCCTACTTTTTATCATTATTATTATTATTGCATATTTCTAAATGAGCAAAAGCTAATGTGTGTGTTTCTTGAGCTTTATCTACTCTTTCAAACACCTGGTGACTATATGTGAGCTTACCACTGCAGCTGATGGGACGCTGAAGTGCCTAACAATGTATTTGACTTCATTTTTGTATCTGCTATGCAGATAGGCTGCTAATTAACACTTGCACTAATTTCAAAGAAGGAAACCCCCTGTTCTTAAGCTTGTGTTTGGCATAGGTACACTTTCTGAGGAAGGTACTGTTTGCATCTGCTTTAAAACCTATCAGCTGACTCTTAAAACCAGTGGTAGTATTGGCTTGTGTGGGCTTGTGTTATTTTACTGCTTGGATACCCTCTGGTGTCACTAGGTCTCACAGGCTTTGGGAGCCAGAGTGGTTTAAATGAACTGGAAGCCATGAACTAAGGAGCTTCCTCTCTTCTACATAATATATCCCAGTGGTAGTGGAGGGTAACTGGAGAACCATTATGTTTTGTGTTTTGGACCAGAAGCACCTTGAATAAAATAAGATGGGCTTAATTACAAGGAAAATGTGAAAGAAATTTGGCCTAAACCAGTGCTCTTACAATGTTTGAACAAGCAAAGAGTCTGCTTTGCTACTAGAATGTTTAATGTGTGGGTCCACTTCATTTTTTCCTCCTGCAGCAGCAGTGATTGCTGTCCCTATGTTAAAGACTTGCAAAGTCAACTGTAAAATATTAGACGCAGAAGTAGCGTTCCTCTGTTTTTAATGAGACATACGGGGCCTTTTGAACTTTATCTTCCAAATAACTGATTGTTGTGTATGCTTTTTCCTGGAGGGGTGGCAGCAGCCTCTTTGTGCATTGCTTCTTGCAGTAATGTCTTATTTTATCTTCTTGAAAAAAGCCTGTTTTGTTGGAAAAGTCATTTGTAACATGCTAAATATTGGAAATTCAGAGTGAGTTGGGGGGTACACATAGAATGTTTTGATAAGCATCTTGTCAAAGCTGACTTACCTGGTAACAAAACCTGTTGGAATTTATCTGGGGTACGTTAAGCAAAGGAAAGGATCCTTTACATAAAGTAAACCAGAGGAAATATTGCTGCAGGTCATATTTGTAATGAGGTACATGGAGTACTTCTTGGGAGAACCCTGGAGCTAGCTTATATCCAGTGAGGTTTTAGCTTTAGTATCTTCCACATAGGCAGTACAGGATCATTACAAGGGCCAGAGTGGCTGGGTACCTGTGTGCTGTGAAGTAATTTAGTGCTTTTGAGCAATTGCTTTTCACCCATGATTTGGACAGTCTGCACTTTGTGTGGCCCAAGTAAGAGTACATGGGAGTTAATTTATTAGGGCAGCGCTCTCTGCCTTCATCTGTGGAGAGACTTCTTGGGGTGTAGAAAGGAGGGATCTGAAGCAACATCATCAGAACTTAAAGAATGGTCTATTCCTGAAAACTTGACAGCATGAGAAGTCTTACTGTGCCCAGTGCTTTCCTTAAGCTTCCTTGCTGTGAACATCTGACTGTTAAACCTCTTTCTGTCTGAAAACCATCATCTAGTCTCCTTTTGTGAAGGCCTAGTTCTTCCTATTCAGTTTTCTGTGTTCTGATATAGCTGAGCCTTTGAACTGTTGTGCTTCAGTACCTCACTTGCTGGGTTGTAGTCCTCAAATGCCAGCACAAATCTTTTCTTGCACTCTCTTTCTTGTGTGTTTAATCTGCCAGTTTTATAGGACATTCAGTTTTTCCCCTTCTGCTGTTCAGCTGATACACAGTTGATGAGAGTTGCAAGGAAACATGTATTTTAAAAACCAGCTGAGATGGAAGAAACTGCACAAGTGAATTAAGTGAGTCTTAAGAAGGTATATATACACTTTCCACTTCATTTGGACTTCTGAAATGGAGCTTAAGTGTCTTTTTTATGATGGTTTACTTAGATTCCACACTTCCCCTGTAATTCTAGCTCAGTTTCCAAGAGGAAAGACTATACTAACCCTTCATTTGGGAAGAATAGGATATATTGCAGAAAGAATTAGCATTCAGTGTGGTAAATGAGAGCTTCCAGTGATTGCAGATCACCTATCTGAGTTTCAGGTTGTCTTTAAAGAAGAACAAATTTTTCTGTAAGATAGAAACTACACACATACTCAGTAGAATGTTTGCAGCTGTTTCAGTGATGTGAAATGGGATTCCACTGGTGGGTTACTTTTATCAGCTCAAAGTGTAATTCTCTGTAATTAAAAGATTGTTGGAGCTAGAAGCTACCTTTATTGCATTACAGGGACACTAGAATTATAGTGGTTGTGTGCATCCTTTCAGAGAAAACCAGATTATGTGTGTCTCAGGATTACTGAGAGCTTTCTAGAAGGATAAAAGAAGGTGCAAACGAGGTGGTTTTTTTAAACCTTTTGATGAAAAGGTGATTTCTTTCTCAAATTCAGACTTCTGTAGCCTTACAAGGGATCAAAATTGAGTTGCTTGTTTAAGACTGATTTCCTCTCCTATCTTTTAGTGCTTAGTCCAGTAGTCAGATGCACTTGATGATAGTCATGGTTGCTTTTGCACTTGTGTAGGGTCAGATCAGCTCTTTCAAACACCTGACTCTTCAAACCTTGGTACAACAGAACAGGTTGAAGACAATACAGCTTCATTGGACTGTTCCTTGCCAGTATTTTGTCATTCTCCCTTAAGAGTTTGCACTACAAATCCTTTTGTAGATTGGTATCTTCATTTGTGTTGCTTTTCTGCATTGCACAAATTCGGAGGAGGTGATGGGTGAAATGTTGATGTGAAGGTCCTGATTTTATTTACTTCCAAAAAACAAGGGGACTTTTCAGTAGTTTTGATAAGTTTGGGGTTGCATATACGAAAATTAAGCTTGGAGTTTCTTCCAAACTAATGTAAAGATTAAGTAATATCATCTTTATTTCTGAAGTAAGAGGTTTCCAGTTGGGATAGGATTATTTTTCTCTGGGTTAGTTTGGCTTATTTTTGGAGAAAGAATCGAGCTCTTATTGCCAATGTTACTTTTAGCACATGACAGTGGTAAGAGCAACTAATGGTCTGGTCTGTGCCCACTCTCTTAACCCCTGAGTTTTCCTTACGGTATCTAGAACTCCGTAGTGACTTAGAGTAATAGTGCAGAGGTTTGGTATGAGACTTCTTTCTGTAAAGCAAAACAGGAGTTATTCAAGAACTTGAAAACATATATATATGAATGTAATGACAAATTTCAATCCTCAAATGTTTAAGTATTTGTAAACTTGCTGTTAGCAGACTACAGAATCAAAATTCTCATAAACTAATCCTCAGCTGCTGGTTATAAAATATGTACTAAATAACATACTGTATTTAAAATTATTTGGAAGGGATGCTCCTGATGTTAGGAATCCCAAATCAGTTAGGAATCCTGTAACTGATGTGTGAGTTGTTAGTTGTTGATAATGCTCAGGCATGGTCTGTTCATCGCTTGAAATGACCCCTTTGGGTCAAATGCTCTTCTACTCTGTGGGTCTTTCTTGACAGTCTAGTGGATGAAATGGAGCAAAAATCTCCTCAATATAGCAGTTGCTTAGTAAGAGGACAAATAATGATTTAGTTTCATGACTACCTGTTGGTTTAATGATATAACTAAGGATGTGCTTTCAGAATGAATGTAAAAACTATTTGAATGTAAACCCTCTGATTTGACTTGTTTTTCTGTTTGTAGGAAACGTGACAGCACTCCATGTACTGCCGAATATAAGATCTGTAAAGCATGAATGACCTTTTTTGGGGGTGGGAGGGAATTTGCACTTGAATATCCCCATCAGGAATGGAAAATGCTTGCAATTGCTTTGAGTTTCTGTAGATGAATATCTTGTATCATGTCCTAGACTACTGATTAACTCTAGTAGATCATTAATAGGGTAAAATGAATATATATATATATATAGAGAGAGAGAGAGAGAGAGAGAGAGATACCTGCTTTTCTTTATGGGCCACTCATACTGTCTTTTCTGTGTATGTGAAATGGTCTTTAAGGCCCATGTGTGGCTTGCAAAAGTGTTTGTTTCTATGGGAGCACTGGACATATCCCTGTCACAGTACCAGCTCCTGCTGCCTTCAGTGCTACCTCTTTTCTTACAGAAGACTATCCAGTTCTGCTCACTAAAATCTGATTGTGCTGCTTGTTCAGTTTGTAGGTTTGAGGTGCTCTAAATGATGATGTTCTCTTGTGCTCTGAAATGTTTTATTCTTATTTTCCTGAAGCAGTCGGTGCCATTTAAGGTTATGTCTTTTTGAAACTATCACAGTTTAGGTCTTCTATGTGCTACCTCTTTGTTTGCTAAAGTTGGTTTCTGTATATCTGATGTATTAAAGTGTGCCTTTAAATCAGAGGTTTATAGCTTTTCTGTTGCCTTTAAGAAGGAAAAAAGCCATGTATGTTTCTGGCTCTTTGATATAGTCCCAGAAAGACTCTGGTAGATTAGTTGGAACGCAAGACTGAAGGTTTCTATAGCAAAAGGTATCTCCCTGCCTTTGAATTCTTGGCCTGTTGACAGAAGGTGCCTAATTGAAGGAAGTGCTGAGAAATCAGTGGTAGCCATCTCCTATTGGGAGCACAGTAAGTTCCTTGGGGGGCTTGATTTTTATTGAGCCTTCATGGCAGTTTTGAAGATCACTGTGGCTTTCCAGGATAGGGACTGTGTGGATCTAGCTTCCTTGCTTTTTTCACTTGAAATCATGTATTCCATGTTCCCAATCTCTGTGTACAGACTATGATGCTAAATTTAGCTCTGTAATACTAGATTTAGCATTAAATATCTGTTGAGAAACAGAAGCCTTTCCCTGTCAGACTCCCTTCTCTTTCCATGTTAAAGGAATACCGAACCAGCTGAGTTGCAGAAGTGAAGGAATGGATATGCTGGCTGTGGTGGCAGATGTGGGCTCTCTTTAGGTAGCTGCTTGCTTCATGAAGTGTCTGAGTCAAGACTGTGACTCCAGGAGCTCGCAGTACAGCGTTTGCCATGAATGGAGGCTCAGATGTGCACTGATAGCTGTTACTTTAAATGCATCGCATCCTTGCTCCTCCTAATTCCTTATTAAAACCAAAAGCTTCCTTAGGACAGGATTTGGCTTTGTGAATCTTGCAGTTTGCTAACAACATACAGACAGCTTCCAAGAACCAGTTTTCCCAAAAAACCCAAATTGTCTCACTTCAGATGTAGTTTAAAGTAGTTTAAAGGCAGGATTTAAACTCCTCATGTTTGTCTGTGGTAGATTGGCACTGCTCCCCACTGTTGTGAGCAGACTGTTGGAACAACATAGAACTATTTAGGGCTTTCTAGGGCTTTTTGGGACAATCCCAGCAGCTGTATTGTTTGAGTTCATAATAGACTCTGCTTACTAAAAAGAGGTTTTGGCTGCACAGAGTGACTTGCTGCTGTTCATGGCCTAGCTGATACCTAGTTTGACAATGGTTTGTAAACTCTGGGGTAACATACTGGGAATGGAGTGTGTGCTGGTCACGAGTAGCTTGATGTATGGCATCCTTGATGTTTTAAAGTATGCTGAAATACACTTCATGCTAAAGTGAAACAACTGTACCAAATGGCCTTATTTTTTATACTTTTTTTTCCACATGTAAAGACTATTCCAAATAAAATTTTTAAATTATTTAGCAGTAAGTGTTTGTCTTTCATTCTTCATGTGCCAAGCAGCTGTTTTCCCATTCTTCTTCAGCTGATTTTCCATGTACCCAACTTGTCTGTTGAGATGGAAGTTTGCAGTTTGGTGGTGTAGTGAATGTGGTTTAATTTGCTGAGCAGCCTTTTGGTTTTCTTTTGGAATGGAAGGGAATATGTCAGATCCTCCCAAAACCAGTGTTCACTCCTGAAAAATATGGTAAAAGCTTGATGGAGATGAGGCAGATTATCAGGTGGCTGTTGTGATGCAATACTAAGAGCAGAGCTCAGAGTGTTCTGGCACTGTTGTCCAGTGTGTGTCAAATGTAATCCTTGGGGAATATAGCATAGGTGGTTTTAAGTAACATGTTAAGTAGAACGTGATTAATTTTAATTGAGTTTCACACTCAGAATATACTTCATTTTCTTTGCAAAGAAATGTGTGGAGTGAGCTGCGTTTCAGAGGGTGGAATAGAAAAATAACTAATGTAGAATCATAGAATCATTTTCAGTTGAGGTTGTGACAGTCAAAAGGAGTTGGGTGTGGACTGAGAATTGATATCTGTAGACTACACAGGTCTACAATCTGAAGCTTGGGGATTGCAGTGAGCGCTGATGGGACAGGCAGCTACCAGGCAATCTGACTTAAACACTGCAATTGAATTTGTCCTCATTGCCATTAATTCTGCACCATTTCTCTAAAACTCAGTCCCACGTGAATTCCTTCACTTTAGAATCTGGAGCTGATAATTAAAGAGTCATGAACACACGAACTTTATGCTAAGAAGAGGGCTGCACGT
This sequence comes from Strigops habroptila, assembly GCF_004027225.2. Classification (NCBI taxonomy): domain Eukaryota; kingdom Metazoa; phylum Chordata; class Aves; order Psittaciformes; family Psittacidae; genus Strigops; species Strigops habroptila. Next base: position 1,418,649 of record NC_044294.2, read on the forward strand.
AGTAAAAATCTGTTATTGCCATCTACTGGTAAAGCAAGTGATGGTCTTGCTGTGGTAGTAACCAAACATAGGTGGAGTGTTCCCTACTTGAGTGTCAGTGGCTGGTGGGCTTCTCAGTGGGTACACTTCAAATCAGTGTAAACGCTCACTTCTGAGCATGGTTCATGGGGGGGGGGTGAAAATGGAGCTGGGGACTGAAATGAAGAGACTTGCAGCAATTAGGTATTGTCCTGCAGGGAACATGTCATCTGTCTGCCTGAGACAGAGCCTGATACCAAGTAGGACACAATTTTATTTCAAAGGAAAAAAAAAATATCTGAGTAAATAACAGGTTAAGGCAAACAAATAGCACATGGAATATAACTGCTCAAGGTTAGGAGGCTGTGCTGACACATGGGCCCTGGCTTGCTTGAGTTGAAGAATCTGAGTGAGGTGTTTGGATAGATGCTTCGCTCTCTCTTGAAGCATCCCTCCTAGTTGAACGTGATGCTGACTGTCCTCCTTCTGAGCAGGATGGTCAGGTGTAACTTCAGGTCGGAGAACAGAAAAGCATGCCGTGTTTGTGAAGTCTGTGCCTTTGGTGGTGTTTGTTTCTAAGGACTTTGGGGGGCGGGGGAATGAAGTTTTCCATTACTGTTGCTTTTCCCCCTACATCATAACCGATTTCAAATGGTGCTAGACAAAAACTGAGACTCTGAACACCAAGAGAAATCGGTCAGCCTGTGTAAGAGACATTTTCCTGGCTCAGAGAAGGATCCTCTTGTAGATGACAGCTACGTGTTCTTTAAAGTTGACTATTCAGTGGTCTGATCAAATGCTTCCTCCACACAGCGATCGTCTGTTCTGTGTAGAATGTTTGACAATGGTGAGGTTGAGCAAGAAATAGTTTAGCTTCGTTTTAGTGGTTTGGATGCAAGAGGATAGAAGTCTACAGAAACATTACTACAAGTTACCAGTAATAAACTTAACTCGAGAGAAACAGGTGGATTCTGTGAGTACCAGTGTGACACCAGCGTGACTGCTGAAGGCACTTATGTGTTTAACTGCTGACAGCAGGTTGTTCTGTGTTTGCAAGTTTCTGGGAGCTATGGAATGATAATTCTATGGCCGTAGAGTCCCCAGGCACAGAGTGGAAATCCATTTGCTTTAAATAAATGTTAGGATCCTAGTGATTGTATAATAAAGAAAACACACTCTGCCTGTTGAGGTGCAAGAAGTGCTACGTTGGTTTTCATGCAGCTTTTTGGATCACTTTACTCTGGACAACTTGAACTCGTATCCATTGTTTATTAAGTAGAAATACATTGGAAGGCAGCTGTTCTGTGGTGGCCCTAACTTGAGAGGGTGCATACAGTGCTTGTATAAGTGTCTAGAAATCAGACGATGTTACAAAGGGGATGGCTGGCAAAAAATATAACCAGTGGGAAAAGGGCTGGTTTAAGGAGTAGAGGCCATTGGTGCATTCAGCAGCTGCTTGCTCTCTTCCCACGCTGTAATTCTTGCTCCTAGAACACTGATTTCAAATGGTGCTAGATACAAAGTGGGAAAATCTAAGCCACCATGTGAAACCAGCTTCCAGAGGAAGACACATCTGGTGCTTGGCTGCAGGTTGAGAGAGAAAATCCTTCATCTCCACCGTACCTAGAGAAAAATTCATTTATTGAATTTGATTAGAAAGGAAGACAGTGAACTTTGGGTTAGTTACTTTATTGGCACAGATTTTTTTTTAGCATCTTGTGAACAGTTGAGCCTGGTGTAGGAGGCAAATATGTGATGAAGAAACCCACCACTCTGGCAATAACTCGTTTCCTTTCATAGCCAGGTGGAATATACTGAAGCTCTTGACCAGCAAGCAGTGAAAAAGGCCTTTGAAGTGCAGTGTGTTAGTGCTGGGTGGCGAGTTCTTGTTGCACAGGAACGCTTTCTTCATGCCACTGCCAATGGAACCAGGCTATAAACCTTATTCTGTCCAAGGGAGAAAGTGTTGTGGCTTTCCATCACTCCCTGAGCTCAGCATCGGCAGAGAGGACAGGACAGATGAGGTGCTTTGGAACAGGGGAAGGAAATGTGACTATCGTGATGGAAATGCCTCTGTCAGCTGTATCACACAGCCTGCAATAAGCATGCTTGTAATAAGCAAGGAGTTGTGGAGTTTAGTGAGACAAGTTTGGAATTCATATAGGGACAACGAAAATAAATTGCATGGAAACTACTCCAAGTGTGGGTCAGAACAAAACCTAAAAAAGGAGGCATTTGCAAATCTAACTGTAAATGGTTCAGCAAAAGTTGTCGAGGAAGTAGGAGAGTGTGAAAGCCGAGTGGCTGATGGTTACTGGAACAGGAGTAGGGCTGAGCAGTGCTGTAGTGCAGCACAGCCGTGGTAGTCACCCTGCATTGTGCAGTGGGAATAGATGGGGTGTCTTACGTCTGTGAATGACTCCACACATGCATAACTCGGGATCTATCAAACCCTGGCTACCATGTCTAACCTGTGCTGATGCAGAAGCTGATGTAAAATGGAATGAAGTGCAGCAGAACTGGAGCTGGGAGTTTCACTTATTGATGCCCTGGGTTTTTGGCAGCTCTTTGCATTAGTTTTGTAACCAGATCCAAGAATCTGCTTCAGTGCCTACATCCTAATGCACACCCACAGGCAGCAGAGGAAAGCTCAGAGAAAAAGAGCATGTCCTTCCAAGAAAGTGGGGTGGAGGAAGGGGAAAGAACTGTACTAGATTACAGTCTGCATATTTACCGTAGTTTCTAAATCCATTATCTGGGGCAACAGGGTGAAAGACAAGTGGAAAGCAGGTTCCCTCCCCAGTGTCTGTCTTGCTGGCACAGTTATTTATGAGGCACCCTGTAATATCAGTGTTAACACGTACCAGTGAAAAGCTGGACTGAGAGTTACTGCTGACAAGAGCTCAGTTGCAGCACAGATAAAGTACCACAGCAGCATCTTCCAGAAACAGGCTGCAAGTGGGGGTTGCTTTGGTTTTTTCTTGTCTTGGTAGTAAGCATGTGGCTTAACAGTAAAAAGAAATCTTTATATTAGGGTTTTAAAAAACAGTTGGTGGAAATGTCAGTTATGTTTGTGCTGCTGAAAAGGAGAGCTGCTTTTAGAGGTACAGAATCATGGAATGGTTTGGGTTGGAAGGGACCTTAAAGCTCATACAATTCCAACCCCCTGCCACGGGCAGGGACACCTTCCTCTAGAGCAGGTTGCTCCAAGCCCCTGTGTCCAACCTGGCCTTGAACACTGCCAGGGATGGGGCAGCCACAGCTTCTCTGGGCACCCTGTGCCAGCGCCTCAGCACCCTCACAGGGAAGAACTTCTGCCTAAGATGTCACCTCAGTCTCCCTTCTGTCAGCAGTCTGAACTGGGTCTGGACACCCATGCATATTTTCCCCTCTCCAAAAGAGACTAACCTTTCCAGAAATACCATGCAGCATTTCGAGACCAATGCCTCATTTGTTAGAGCTTGATAAAACCATATTTCAATTCAGCACAATTAAGATGCTGCTGCCCTTCCTCCAGGGCACCTGAAGCTTGTCCTATAGCCTTGACAAGCTCCCCTTTCCCTGCAAGCAGCCAGAAGATGTCAGCCCTTTCTGCCAAAACTGTAGGTACACTTTTTATGCAGGATACATCTCTGCCAGTGTATGCTGTTCTTTCCAAACCTAGCAGCGTGCTTGGGCAGACAGCATGCAAAGAGAAGGAGAAAAAGAAAGTAGTTCAAGACCCTGCGATACAGAGCAGTCAAATGTTAATACCACACATGCAGAAAAATAAACCAGTGCTTGTCTCAGACATTTGCTGGGTGTGTGTTCAGGGTGTACATAGGGACACACACATATGTGTGGAGATAAGCAAATACTACCGGCTATAGCTGGCTTTGTCAGCGGGTTCTGGAGTTTTCAATACATAACCGTAGGAAAAGTACAATATTATGATTCTGTTTTCTTCCTCTCTTTTGAAACACGTTTTAGTAGCAGTACTGTTCTGTAGCTTCTTTCAGAGGAACATCTCAAAGCCTTTCATGGACTCCACACTGCTTTATACATTTTACACGAGACAAAGGCAGAAAGGGAAGAAATCCCGGCCTCCCCCATGAAAGGGATCTTCCTCCCTAGCCCAAGACCTTTAATCTAGTCTGCAGGAACAAGGCAAGCCTGATGTCACAGAGCTGATTTTTCACAACCAACAGCAAAACAGATCTCTGCATAACCCTGTGCACAAATCACAGAGTGAAACTCATGGTTCGTCACACTCTGGTCTCCCCTAGAGAAAATATTCCCGTTGTACATACAGACAATTGGAGCTTGATGCATCATCCTCAGTCAAGGAATGAGTCAGAGCAAGGCCAGGTGCAGGACAGAGGGGTGTGACAGTGCAAGTGGTGACCTGTAAGGGGAATTGAAATGAGTGAACTTCTAAGGTTTCAAAAAAGCTTCCTCAGCCCAGGGGAGCGTGTAACTGCATCTGTTTGTTGTGCAGTTCTGTTACTGTGTGGTGTTGCGTAGGTCAGGTATGGACAAATGTGCCTTAACTTGCAGTCTGAGCCAGTCGGGAGGGTGTAATGCTTTCTGTGTCAGCAGTAGCACTGACCCAGGCTGAGTAAAGGTAGAGTAGATGCTGATTGCTTAGTGAAGCTGATGCTTGGGACTAGAAGATGGCTCTGGGGATGCTGCTATTATTATGGACAGCAAAAACATGTAGTTCCCTTGGGAGTTTAAAGCATAATGGATTTTTTTCCCTGAGTAGGACCAGAACACAAACTCCAGAGCTGAACGTAAGCCTATTCCTTTAGTCCTGCTATGGTAGCTTTACAATTGCAGTATAAATAGTGAAGCTAAAAGCCAGGTACGCTGGGTCTGCAACCCCTGTGCCAGCTGCCCCCAAACCCAAAGGCAGACTCGATGCTGGGCTGTGGCATGCTGTGGGTAAGAGCCTGTGGAGCCTTTTGTCCCATTTAGCTCTGTTTGAGCAATGGGACGCTCAGGCCAGCTTGATATTCAAGTCACTAATTTGGATTCCTATTAAGGGTAATCTGTCAGAGCGTTTGTCTAACTGTGCTGAGCTGTCAGCAAGCTGCCTGTCAGTCTAACCCTTCCTTTTTTAAACAGTCCAAATGTTCAGGGGTTTGGAGGTGAGGGGTTTTGTTTGCTTCTTTGTTTAATGAAGGGAGAAGCAGCTTTTCCAGCTCATTTAGGGCTGTGCAGGTGACAGGTAGTGCTTATTATGGCTGAAATCGGGCTTATGATGAGGTCTTAGAGGTGCATCTCAGCCTTTTCTCTTTGCATGGTGGCCTCCCTGAAGGCACACCAGTGTGTAGTTAACTCTTGCTGCTTTGAGTCAGTTTTGGCAGTGCTTGTGCCTAGAATGGGTTTGGTGCCAGCCAGGATTCTCCTGCACAATGCTGAGCCACAAGCTGGCAGTCAGCACATGGGTTCGATTGCAGAACATGTCATTCTGTGGGCAAGACACTTCAATGCCAGCACTGACCCAGGCACAGTGGGTGATTTGAGCAACCTGGTCTAGTGGAAGGTGTCCCTGCCTGTGGCAGGGAGTTGGAACTAGATGAGCTTTATGGTCCCTTCCAACCCAAACCAGTCTGTGATTCTATTCTGATCTGAAGGGAGTTGTTTTAGCATGGTGACAGTTGTAGGAGTGCTGGATATTAGGGCTGCAGTTTCTAATCTTATGATTCCCGTCTGCTGATCTGAAATTGGTCTGCCTGGAGTCATCCAGTTTTCTTCCACCTTTGCATTTGTCCTGGTTTCAGCTGGGATAGAGTTAATTTTCTCCCTAGTAGCCAGTGCAGTGCTGTGGTTTGGCTTTAGTCTGAGAATAACATTGATAACGCTCTGATGTTGTAGTTGTTGCTAAGTAGTGCTTACCCTAAGTCAAGGACTTTCCAGTTTCCCATGCTCTGCCAGCGAGGAAGGGCACAAGAAGCCGGGAGAGAGCACAGCCAGGACAGCTGACCTGGGCTAGCCACAGGGATATTCCATACCATAGAACCTCATGCTCAGTATAGAAACTGGGAGGAGTTGGCTGGGAGCTGCTGATCGCTGCTCAGGGACAGGCTGGGCATCGGTGAGCAATTGCACTGTGCATCACTTGGTTTTGGGGGGTTTTATTCCTCTCTCTTTCATTACAATTTTTATATATATATTTTTTCATTACAATTTATGTATATACTTACTTTATTTCAATTATTTAACTGTTCTTATCTCAACCTGCGGGTTTTACCTCTTTTGATTCTCCTCCCCATCGTCACGGGGGGGAGCAAGGAAGTGGCCTTAGTTGCCAGCTGGGGTTAAACTCTGAGAGTTCCTAAGCAAAACCACAGCCTATTTGGAGGCTGAAGCACTGAATCCTCTGAAGGATTTCAGATTTCACAAGGAACAATAAGGTGAAACTGGGCAAACCTACAGAGGAGAAGAAAAGCATTGCACTTTCATGACCTAGGTCATGGAAGAGCAGTAGGAAGGTGCAGCGATGAGAACTCATCAAATTTAACCGTACACAGCGTGACTGAACAGCACATTCCAGAACTAACTGCACTAAAAAAAAACATCCACCAAAGTAGCTGAAACCAGAAAAGTAATTTTCTGCTCTTAACTTCTGTACCTAAGCATCAGCTTAGAATATAAAGTATCAGGCAATAGAGGTCTTGAAAGCAGTCCCAGGGAAATTATTGTTGTGATTTGTATAGTCAGCTCAGGAACGTGGTGTTCCCCAAAAGCGACTTTAGGTAATGGCAAGGGAAGTTGTGTTTTAGTTTGTGTCCTGTGCCAGTGAAGAGCACAGTTTCTGTGCCAGATGTTCACTGAAGTAGAACCTTGCCTTTAAACTGGACAATCGAAAACATGCCTTCAGTACCCTGCCATATCTTCACACTATCTGCAGTAGAAGGACCTGGTGAAAAAGCTGGAGAAAAGCGCTGACCAAACTCCTGCCTGACTCCCCTGAGCATGTGAGCTGCTGGTTTGTACCTGTTCCCGGGATTTCCAACATCCTATCTGCCACTGAAACGTCGCTGTATGTTTGAGAGCCATCGTCAATGTTTAAGAAGCATTTGAGCTGTATATCCAAATACCAGTGGCTGCTGTTGGACACCTACTATGCACCATTTGCACTGGATAAAGAGTGTTTGTGTGGGGAGCTGAAGAGATGTGCTTAACTCAGAAATAGCTCTCTTCCTTGGAAAGCTTAAGGTCTGAATCACACTGTGTTGGCTCAGTTTTTAGCAGACAAGCTCTCACATATGCCTCCCTGTAGGCGAAGAGTCGTCACTGGCATCAGGATTAGCAGCCAGGTTCTTTCCCTTTGAAAAGTAGAGAATAATGATACTGAAAGCTAAGGCTGACTTTAAACATGGTCAGGGCAGGATGGGGAAAAAAATAACTTATTTTGCTCAAGATCCTTGAGGCATTAACCACTCTGCTGCTGTCTGTGAAGCTGAGAAGACTATAGCCAGCCCAAACACATCCACGGATGATGTTGCCCTGAGGCAACTGCAAATACTAGTGACAGGGACAAACAGGAACACCAGAGAAAAGTGTGGAAACCTGGGAGGGGACACGACTGCTATTGAGCTGAGGTACTTGGAACTGCAAACGCATGAGAGATGACACCAGCTTAACAGCCACTGGTGAACTTAGAGCTGCCGGCCGAGTCCACCTGGTAACAACCACAGGAACAGAACTCCAGATACAGGCAGACACTTATTTTTTCTGGAACACAGTGTAAGTTGATGCCTAGTCCTTAACTACACGCTACTGCTGATTCCCAACAGTCCAAAGGAAGTCTTGGGGGAAAAGGGGATGAGGGAACTAGTGCAAAGTGTTTGTAGTTAGCTCAAGAAACAAATTATAGATAGGGATTTTAAAACACCTCAGAGACGCAGGATTTTTTTGGGATCTACAGTTTTGGACCCAGTGGCTCACAACTGCAGTAACATTAATTTTCAAGCCTCACCTCCAGGTTCAGGACTCAAGCACCGCCACAGTTACAAGAAAGGTGGATTGGGAGTTCCTGAACCAACTGGTTGCTGACAGTGAGTCCGGGGAATGACCTTGCAGCAGGCAGCTCATGGTACCTCTCTCGGAGCCCTGCCAGTATAAACGGCGCTGGCATCTCTGAATGCTGCTGACACCATTTTGTGACATTCTTGTGTTGGCTTTTTCTACTGCTTTGCACCAAAACTTTGGGGTGGGTGGAACAGAAGAGAGTCCTCCCTTCTTGTTCCATTACACAGGCATCTTCACAACGTAGCCTTGGGATTATCTATATACGGATATAGAGAGAATATAGGCAACGCATATCTGTTGCCTACATCTCTGTCCATTAGCATCAGTGATGCAGATACTTAACCGACTGAAATCTTGCCTTCCCCCCCAGCCACACCCTTATTAAACAGTAAGAAAACGCTGTTTAATAAAAACACCCAGCAGCAGTGAATTTTCTGGCTGGTCTGGAAGCGATTTGTAAGAGGAGTGAGGGTAGAACACTTGGCATTTGGATATTTTAATGAATATTCCCAAATAAGACAAGCAAAACATTGACTTGTAGACTTGAAGCTTCTCACAGCATCAGTAAAGCTCCTGACACAGAGCCCAACGCTGTATTTGTGTAACATGGAAATTAACAGCAGCAGCAGCAGCAGTGCTGCAGGCTCAGAGCCTACCCTGCGAGCAACAAAATGGCCAGAGGTGCTGTTGTGTTCATCCAGATCCCTTCACCATCTGCGGGTGGGGAGATAGGAGGATGCCAGTATCCCTGCCACTTCAGGTATGGTTGTGAACTTTACCATCCATATTAAATTAATGTTTCTAACTGTATTCAAGCTTGTGCCTTCCTCAGCTCAACTCCATAAAGCACAGACAGGAGCCAACGGCAAAATCGGGCTGCGTCACAGATGTAACATGACCATCGGCAAAACAAGTGCAGCAGGAGATCATGGCTGTCGCGTCATTCAGAGAGCCTTCCCTCGATAGCAACAAAGAAGAAGATGGTAACGCTTTTAAATTTATGTCATGATCATTTGCAATCCTTAACTTCCTTTACCAAATATCGCAGTCCTTCGACAATCAAAATGCCCAAGAAAATTGCACGTATTTTGCCAACAGCCCCAGCGCGTTAAACACTGCGTCATTATGCCGCACTAAGGCAGAGAGGTGGAATAAACCCCACTTTACAAAGGAAGGAAACCAAACTATAGGAGAAATGAATCGGCTTACACAATGTCACACACACACAAGTGTCAGAGGGAGGAAGAAATCACAGCTTGCCCAAGTCCTTTTGCGGCAATATGCAGAAAACCATTATGGAGCAGTTAGCCACGTACAGCAACACCACCATCCCTACGCACAAAATCGCTAGTGTCCTACAGAAATATGCCATGTCCCCTTCTTAGCCTTGTTTCTTGCCAGTCCCACAGATTTACCTGCTGACAGTAACCTCAATTCCTGAGTAATGAGATTTACAGCTGAAGTTTAACATTGAAATAACTCCTCTTTTATCTCTGTCTCCTTACCCTCCCTGCAGTTAGATGCAATTAAACTAGCGCTGTGGCAGAAAGATGGTAGCAAAAGAAATCAAACCAAACGCATCCCAATGCTGAACACAGATACTCAAAACGTACGTATATGCCCAAGCAAGTGTACTGGCTGCCAGTTGCACCTCGGTTCAAAGGACTGGGAAATGTCATGAAGAACCATAGAATCAGAGAATGCCAGGTTGGAAGAGACATTAACGGGGTCCTTCACCCCCCAAGTGTGATGGGGAACTATGCAAAGGGTTGTCCGTTCAGAGACAGACTCAACCCACCCATCTTCCGTGCCACAGAGCACTCTTCCTTAGTCTAACTCCTGGCTGTACAGATTTACCTCTGCGGCTGCCCTGTTCCTATCTCTGTGTGTATTTATGCCTGTCTGTCTTGCTGCAGGGACCACCGTTGTTGCTGCTATTCCTGTTGTTCCCCTGCTCTGCGGAACTGGCGCTGCAGGAGGCAAGGATGCTCCAAGGGAGCCAGCTAAAGCCAGCGAAGGCTCAGTGAGTCAGGAGGGGTTGTGACGACTGCAGTAAGAGTCTGAAATTCCCTATGGAATCTGGCACAAAAAGGGGGAGGCAAGAAAGGTGGAGATGGGAACGAGGAGGGGAATAAGTGGGGAGTGGCACCTACTGTCTGTTTTCTCCTTCCCTCCCTGTTCCCAGCACCGCATTGCTGTTGGGAATGGCCTCCTCCCCTCTATGGTACTGCGCAAAGGAGCGGAGTCGGGGATAAAACCGCAGCGCCTACGGCCTTTATGGCTTTTGTAACCAAAATTCGGTCAGGGTGGGTGTATGTGTGTAAATACAGCCCTTCTTTCTCTCCCTCTCACTCAGAATGCCGGAGGACAGGCTACGCTGAAGTAATGGAGACGGCGGACACAGTATGTTTGAGCCGGTTCTGAACCCAGCAGTTGTTGCTAAACAACCAGACCTGACGCTCGAGAGGTCAGCGAGTGAGTAATACAGATTAAATGCTTACGCTACCCTATCTTTAAACTTGTTTAAGCCTCAGTATGATGAAAGGCTATGGAAAAATGTTCCCTGCCGCATGAGAAAGCAAAGTTACCACTCCACTGCATAATCAGGAGGCTTCCTCGGCCAGAAGGACCAAGCTCAAAGCTGGTTGTGTCCTCAGCACTTCCAGGCAGAGTTGCCATCTTCATTGCTGGTCACTTTAAGAAGAGAGGTGAAAAAATAGTATAGTAAACGGTTAAGAGAGAAGAATGTTCTCCCCTTCATTTCCTTATCCTCTCTCTGGAGCCGCTCTCTACCCACATTTCCCATCCATCCTTACCCAGTCCTTCCCAGTCCTTCAGTCCCTGCTTTCTAACCCTGTTATTTCTTTTGCAGACCTTTACAGACCCATCACGCAAGACTCTCTTCAGCTCTCCCTGATGTTACCGAGCCTGTGGCAAACTCACACTTGGGCAAACAAAAGCTGAGTTTGGGCAAGAGTCTTCTTCACTTTGATTATTCCCACGACATAATTTCCAGGCGCAATCCCTGCCCTGAGCAGTTTACACTCCTGCTCGCACTACACCACCTTAAAAGGGAGACGGAAGAAAGCAAGCATGGAGAAAAGCCCCAAACCCCAGGACTTTCCCCTTCCCCGTGGCTTGCAGCTCTGACACGTCATCATCGCAACTGCACGGCAAAATGAAACCTCACCAGCACCCACAAAAGAGGCACCCATGGGTGCAAGGACCAGCACCTGCCACACTGAGGAGGTAACTGCTGCTGTCCTGCCTGCTGCCCGTGCCCATGGGACATGGGGGATCCCGGCGGGAGCGGGCAGGGAGCTGCCGGCACTTTGAAGCAAGTGAAATCAACGTTGAGATTTGACACCCAGTTCTCGACCAATCAGAGAGAGCTTTTCACCTGCCATCACCTCCTCTACCAATCGGACGGCGCCTTTGGGCTGAGAGCCCTCCCCGGCCAATGGGGAGCCAGCTCTGCCACTTAGTTAATGATGCAGCAGTACAGGGAAGACTATCACATGTGAGCTGGAAGGCTGCCAACATGGAGACACGGAGAGAGCAAGGTAAACAACTTTCCAACGCCAAAATGATGACATTTAATCCCTAAACGCTAGCTTCCCGTCTCGACTCATCTTTAACCCCTTTCAGCTGGTGTGGAAGCGTCTGGAAGGCACCGTCTACCTGTTCCCCAGTGCTTTTAAAAACTGGACGACATGCCCTGCAATGATCACTGCGTCACCGTTTACCACTTTGCAAACTACGCAGTGACAAACCTCCGAGCTCTGAAACGCAGAGCGCCTGTTAACCCCTCCACCAAAGCCCTGCCAACGTGCCAGCCTTTACAGGGCTGCTGGGGGGGGGGGAAGAGATAAAAAGCCCAAGCAAAACATGAAAACAGCAGTCTTTGCAAAGTTGTCATCTCTCCCCCACCACTACTACCCTCCTCTGCAGTACAGCAATGCCGGCAAGAGTGACATTAGTACAACCTGTGCCGTCGTTCCATTGAGAAAACAGCTCTGACGCAGAACAGAGCAATCATACCCAACCAAAATAATAAGGAAGGCACTTTGGGAGCTGAACTTGGGGGCGCCGGGGGAAAGGGACGCCCTGCAAATAATTAAAATACGCAGATGCAGCTCAAGCCCCATCCTGATCAAAGGGTACGTACGTGAGAAAGACGAACCGGACCGAAGAGCTCTGCCCGTGCACCATCTGCGCAGTCCTCAGCCCTCCGCTCGCTGTGTAGCGCCGCAGAATAGAAGGTTCCAGAAATTTCCTTTCCGTTAACCCTTTCGGTGTCTGCCCACTCTCCCTCCCCGTGGGATTAAGCGCGCCGGGTCTCCAGCATCGTCAATGGGCGAAGCCTCCTACGCCAACCGAGCCCGAAAACGATCTTTAAAGGACATTGGATGGTGGCAGGAGCCCAGTCCCTGGTGTTGGGGTTACTTCTCTTTTTGGAGCCCTCTCTGCCTCTCTTGCTGCCTCTCTCCCCTCTTGCTGCAGCAGGGCTGTTGCTGGTAAGACCTATCGACGGAGCTTGCTCTCTCACTCTCTCGCTGAGCTCTGTGACGCAGCTCTAAATTCTCCAGCCTGCTCCCTGTGTTATAAGAGCGGAACTGCAGCTTTCCAGGGAGCCCGTGCCAGCGGTGCCAGGGCCAGGCAAACCGAGGGGAACGTCGCTCCTGGACTCTGCACCTTTTTTTGGTAATTATTATGTTCCTCACCTCTGTTTCTCTGCTTCCTCCGAGGCTCTGAGCCTCGCATCTCCTTCTCTGCTTCTGAGTCATCCTTACTAGGTTAACTCTTTTAGGATTGGTAGTCAGCAGTACAAATCTCGAACGAGCGCAGCTGAAACCACAGCCAACTTTGTGGTGGTTTCTGCTTTAAAAAAACCAAAGCAAATCTTCTTGGCTCTAAAAAACAAAAACACACACACACGCGCTCGCACACACACGTTCCAGGAGAGAGTTGGTGCTTTTTGATTAACTGTTTCGGTGACAGGAACTGCTACTGGACTTCCTAAAAGAAAAGATTCTAGGCCTACGTCTTGCAAATCCTCAGCAGGCACATACCCTGAAGCATAAGGCAACTTAAAAGGAACTGCTCCTGTGAATGAACACGGGTCTTCTGGGCATAGAAGCAGGAGGCTACTGCTGGACCCACAAGACCCTGCTATGCTGGGTGCAGGATATTGAGCTGAATGTGGTTTCACAGCTGGACAGAAGGATTCTGTAAGATAAGGTAGTCACAGCGCTAGAAAGCTATAGGCTCCTTTGGATCTGAACAGCATTAATAAGTGTTATCACACGCACAGATTCAGAATGCTCAGCGTAGGCAGGGGAACTAATAACTCTGTTCCTGGAGTCACCAGAATCCAATAATCTCTGTCAAAGTCCACAACCAGCTTGTATTCAGCACAGCAGGCTTTCAGCCGGCACACTCTCTCCTTGCCTCTGCCCCCCAAGGCTGTCCCTCACATTAACTCCAGTGCCTTCAGTCAGCCTCAGCACCAAGCAGGGGAAGCAGAGCTCTGCTGTCTTGTAGCCTCAAAACCGGGAAATGTGGAGGAGGATCAGTGGTAGCTACAGCATCAGGAATCAAAGGGAAGGTAATGGAGAGCCAGCACCGTCTGAGGGAGTTCGTGCGTCGGTCTGGATATACAAAAGAGTGAGTGAGAGAGCCAGCAGCCCATTTGAAAAACAGAATCAAGAGACAGATCACTACTACATCTGCCATTTTAACTCTGGACTTCAGAGCTGGCTGCGGGCTCTGGGTTTTTCACTACAACCAAAGCTGAAGTAACCACTATTTTTTCTCTTCGCAGCGTCTGAAGAGCCGGAGCTATTTTGGGATTTGTCTGTACTACACTGAAAATGACACCTGTTACACACAGACACAAATGAGAAGAATTGCAAGCTCCTGCTTTCTCAGATAGGATTCTACAATCAAAAAGATCCTGTGAGCTCAGGACCTGGGCAAGCAGCACAGGCTCCCTGTGTGGGATGGAGGGGATGACCCTTGTGAATTGAACAGGCAGGCACCGGTTCAAAAGATGGAAAAGATCTGTTGTAGCTGATGCAAGGGGAAATCAAACGCCCATGTGACTAGAAGAAGTAGTGCTTGATCAACTAAATGCCACAGTACGAGGTTTCTTATGCAATCAAACCCACGGGACTTCAAGCCTTACACATACGCTGTGTGGCCGAAGCTGCATTAACTACTTCAGTTAACGAAGGTAAAACTGTAAGAGCTCTACGGCTACTTAAATGAGTCACCCAGCAGCGATACTCGCTAAAGTAGGCCAGTGTTTTCTGTGATGTTGAGCTGTCTGTGCTGGTTTCACTTACCCCTGAGTTCTCAGAAGCTCCGACATGCAGGGGCAGTGCGGATTTCCCGCGTTCCCTGTTTTCCTCATTGGCATCCGGATGATTCACAACGTGCCGGCACGGTGCAGGCCAGGCAGAGGCCATCTCACCGGACCCGCGAGACCCCGTGAAGCTCTGAACGTGATTGTATAGAGCACTGGAGCAAGATCAAAGGCTCGGAGCCTCAGAAATGGGACACTTGACTGGTGTTTTTAACTCACAGTGATTTTGTCAATCTTCTGGTATATTAAGAAAGTAAAATAGAGCATTGATTTATTTCATGTTATGTCTTTTTCATTGCTTTCAGGGGAAAGGCAGTATTTATTCTATGGTTTACTTGCATTTGCAAATCACCAGCCATGGAACATTTTGACCTTTACCTGCCTGTAAGTATTTACTTTATGGTGGCACTCGGGCTCCCAAGAAGATTCAAGGCTGCACCGCGCTGGGAAACACTTGACTGCGTAACAGAAAACTTGGCACAATGGGAAGTTTCAGCACTGACTGACTGAGGCCCAAAAAAATAAAGGCATCTTCTCACACTGTTGGTCAGGATTTGGCATTTTCTATGAGATGTGATTCCATGGTAGAAATCTAGGCTGGTTTTCTGTTGGAAGTGGGGCCCCTGCTCACGTTTTGTTACTGGTTTGTGATGTTTGATTGGGGTCAAACAACTCTGTCTAAAAACAGGAGGCAGAACTTTGGTTTTCTAAGAACTGACCATAAGGAAGCAAAGTCCCGGGCTAGGAAGCAAGATTGGTAACTGGAAATAATCTCTGGCTGTGGTCGGAGACAGGGAAGATCACTCTTACAATGCAAATGCCAGTGTAAGTATCCAGTCCAGAGTGAGGAATGACTTAGTAGCTGACTAGCTCGGTGCTTACAGTGCTGATTAAAAGAAAAAAGAGTTTTCATAGTGCTGGACAATGTAGTAAGATGTCATGATAAGGGCCTGTAGGGACAGGACAAGGGGGATTCGCTTTAATCTGCCAGAGGGGAGATTGAGATGAGCTCTTAGGCAGAAGTTCTTCCCTGTGAGGGTGCTGAGGCGCTGGCACAGGGTGCCCAGAGAAGCTGTGGCTGCCCCATCCCTGGCAGTGTTCAAGGCCAGGTTGGACACAGGGGCTTGGAGCAACCTGCTCTAGTGGAAGGTGTCCCTGCCTGTGGCAGGGGGTTGGAAGTGGATGAGCTTTAAGGTCCCTCCAACCCAAACCATTCTATGATTGAACCCTGAGCCATTGCTATCACATTTGCCGTCAATTGGTGGTTTCTCTCGGCATCGTGGAAGGATCAGGGAGCAGAGGAAGCGTGTGCTTGCCACTACTTATATGCCAAACTGTACTTAAAGGTGCATCCTCAGTTCTTGGCATCTCCCATGCTGTTTTCTGCTACAGTGACCTTAATAGCAATAACATGAAGTCTGACGTTACAGCAGTCTAACCCTCATGCATGTAGTTATTGGTATTGTGGGTGATAAGATAATTCCGAGGAAGGTCCTTGATCCTTTTAATGACGAAGGAAACCCTGGTGGTGCTGCCTGCACTTCCAGCTTCCTGCTGGTGCAGCCTTGGCTCAGCTTTCAGTTTAAATGCCATCGGCCACTCCTTCCTCTGACTGCAGGAAACTGCGATTGTTAAAATCAGGGCATGTTCCTGTTTAACTAAAAGGCTGAGATCAAATAATGCAAAGGCCTGCACTAAGCCAAACAAATTCCTGCTCAGCTTAGCAAGTCCTGTAATGCAGCTGTAAATCTCTAACCCCTCGACCTCAACAGCCATGTAAGTGGTGTCTTGGGACATCGTCTCTGTGATGCGTGGAAGGAAGAATGGGGCAGAGATGGACTGGGGAAT
The DNA here is from genome assembly GCF_004027225.2 of Strigops habroptila. NCBI lineage: Eukaryota > Metazoa > Chordata > Aves > Psittaciformes > Psittacidae > Strigops > Strigops habroptila. The sequence continues at coordinate 1,434,901 of NC_044294.2, forward strand.
GTAGAAGTTAATGATGTCCCTTCGCACAGTGTTCTTCAGTTTACCCACCACTCGTCCTGACAGTGGCTTTAAAATGCAAAATAGAGTGTTTTCCAACTGCTGATGTGGGATAACTCTTTTTCTAAATGTGAAATTTGTCAGAGCTCCCTCTTCCTCACAAAACATGACCTCAGCAAAATGATGGTTTCCAACAGAAATCTATCACAGAATTCCCAGCCAGCTCCATTCAAGGAATACGAGCAGAAACAGGCCCATCTGCCAGAGTTGGAACTGGATGAGCTTTACGGTCCCTTCCAACCCAAACCAGTCTGGGATTCTATGAATTGGATGGAACATCTGGGGTTGAGATCAAAAGAGGGCAAAGCCGGAGGTGTGGGTTCCTTCCTGGGAACTGTTGGGGATGTGCTGGCATTGGGTAGTCATGTCTGCATTCCTTGTGCAAAGCAAGCCCACACAACAAAGCAGGTGCAGGAGTGGAGCTGCAGGTGAAAGCTTTGCCTTCCCTTTGAAAACCTGGCTTCCTGGAATTTACCCTGTGAAGTCTAAGAAAATCCCAGCTGGAAAAGCCAAGATCCTTTTCAAAGAGGTGGCACCACATTCACATCCAAGCTGCTTCAAAGCAGAGCTAATGCCCTCTGTAGAAGCTGGGTTCGTGGTATTTAGCATCCTCCAACACAGCTCTGCCCACGGTCTCGCAGCATTCCTGGTCCATGTGGTGCCCGAAACGCTGCCCGGTGGTGGAAGGAGGAATGGGGCAGCCAGGCTCCCAGAGCTGCAGGTTTTGCTCGGTTCCAAATCTAAGGAATCAACAGAGCTGAGACAAAAGTAATTATTTCAGCTATTAGCTGCTAAGAATAGAGCCGGCGGGGGTGCTGTGTGCAGCTGAGGTGCGCTGACAGTGCAGCCGGAGGTGCTGGGATTGCAGTGGGAGCACGGAAATAGCCCTTCAGAGCTTCATGAGTCACTGAAATACACGGGGGGGACAGGTGGGGTGTGGAGTAAAATACACCCTGCCCGTATACACATAGCACAGAACATGCCCTTGGTCTGACTGCTGTATTTTCAGGGGGGAGAATGGTGCTTTGCTGCGGAGCCTGGTTCTGACAAAGGAGAGCATCTTCCTGGTTCCAAGGCGGTTGGATCACCTTCCCATCGGAGAGCATGGCAAGGACAACTTCATATGGAGCTCCTGCCCACACAGGTACTGTCCCCATGCCCAGGGCTCCTTCCCCCACCCAGTGCCCGGCCCATCTCACGTGGGGCTAGATATTTGCAAAGGCCAAACATTACCTGGTGGGGGGAATGCAGCAGGACGGAGGAATCCACTGATCTCGATCCAAGTGTGTTTCACGGTGTTTTCCTAACTGCTGGTCTTCCTTGAAGTTCCCTTTACAAATACATTCTCAAAGGTTAAACATATGAGCAGCAGGTATTTAAATATGGGCTGGGTAAATGATGAGGTGCTCAGAGGTGTCTTTAACGTCTTGTCCTGATGCTATTAAGCTAAAATGGGTATCGCTACGTGATTTTACTCAATAGAGGCAATTTTCCTTCCGTGCTGTTTGTGCAACCCAGGGTAAAACACATTCCTGATCCATGACTACGTTTCCAAACTACACAGTAAAATGAATACTAATGATAGTAAAAGTTCTACAACTTCTTTTATTATACAGCAACATTTGTATTACTTTACTGCTGGATTTTCCAGTTATTGTAGATGTGGAGGGAAAAAAGGGTTTTGGTAAAAACCACAGTGCTCAACTAAAACTGAAGAAAAATACAACAGATTCAAGGTTTAAAAGGAAATGTTTGTATCAATCCTGGGTGCAACTGCAGAAAGAGTTGTCCCAGATAGAATTAAACATCCCAGCTGGAGCATGGACAGGGCACAAGGCAGCTGCTAAAAATAGCTTAATCCTAATTCCAGCCACACTTCTGCTTTTCCAAGGTTTCCCATTTCACGTGGGGACGCAGAGGCTGTGAATGGAGATGGGGGATCACTGCCCATCGTGGCAGCGAGGGGCCGGGGGCACACGCTGCCCGTTCTTGCGTAATCCCAGGAACACGCCGTCCTCCGATGGGAGCAGCGGGAGCGATGGGAGTGATGGGAGTGACGGCAGCATCCCGCCTCGCTGGCCTTCAGCTTCCCAGCTCCAGCCGATCAGCACAGGCTTAACACAGCACCCGGCCCTGGGAATGTGCTCTCAAAACCACTGGAAAACAGGGGTTCAGGTAACATGTGATCCGGTGTTAAAGATTTAAAGACTTCACCAGCAGCACTTTCCTTCCGGCAGCCCCGGAGGAGCCTGGTCCCGCGCCAGCATATCCCGAGGGAACTGCCATAAATCCCTGTTGGTTTTATTTCCTCCTGGACAACAGGCACACAGAGAGCTGACTTGCTGTCTCACAAGCAGAATTACAACGTGTTTAGTATGAAATAAACATATTTAAGCCTCTGCTTTCCAAACTACAGTCATTTATTTCTCCCATAAAAGCCGATGAAAGGATGGAAAGCAACTATTTTCCCACCCTAAAGGATGGATATTAATTACCAATTTAAATATTATCTGCAGCTAGAATTTAGTTTTGTTTTATCAGAAGCCAGGAGTTTTTCCTTTTCATTTCTATAGCAGTAATCAGTAGGTAACCACGAGGGCCCCTCTGCTCAAGCCCTGCACACATCGCTGCTGCTGGGAAAAACAGCCAGCAACCGAAAGATGTGGCTGGGAAAACAAAGGAAAAATCCATTAAACACTCCTTCAATATCTTGGATTTACCTAACTGAGGATCAACGCTCCTGCAAGTACCGAGGGGAGCAGCATGAAGGGTTGCATGGTGTGGTGGGGAGGTTTTGGACACGTTGCAGGGCAGCACAGTGATCCTGCTGTCACCTCCCAACTCCCTGGAATTAAACCCTGGAGAGGAGAAAATCTCCCATTAAAATCTCCCATCCCTGGCAGTGTTCAAGGCCAGGTTGGACAGCTCTTGGAGCAACCTGCTGTAGTGGAAGGTGTTCCTGCTCATGGCAGGGGATTGGAACTGGATGAGCTTTAAGGTCCATTCCAACCCAAACCAGTCTGGGATTCTATTATTCTATCTATAATAATGATTTTGATAATGGTAATAATAATACGACAGCAGCCACAATAATATTTATAATAATACAGCAATAAACCATTCTAGAATTCTATTATTCTATCTATAACAGTAATGATAATAATAAGATCAAAGCAAAAATAATACTACTACTATGCCAATAAACCATTCTAGGATTCTATGACCAACCTTAGTATGACAAAGCAGTATTTTCCAATTGGGAAATGAATAAACAGGGAAAAATTTGTTTAGACATTCCTAAGCAGCGTTCTTGGCACTGCTGTGCTGCCAGCAGCCTGCATGCGAGAGCAGAGCTCTTCCCTTTGCCCACCACTAGAGATGCAGCTACAGGAAGGTGATGCGGCTGGGCAGAGAGGCTTGGGAACACGGATGGGTATAAGGGCACATCTCACCCAGTGCATGTGTCTGCCAGCCCCTGCCTGCAGTGACGGCTTTTCCAGCACAGTGAGATTGGGAAATCTGCTGTGATTCATCTGAAGCACTTGGGGCCCCGCTCCCGCCCCCAGCACAGCACCCACGGGTGCCTGGGAGCTGCCAGACATGCTAAGCACCAGCACCACGCTGCCTGCACCAGCACCGCTGCTGAGACCGCCCAAACCTAACACCACAAAGCATTTGTTCTTAGCTGAAAACATCCTTTTGTTGCTGAAAAATGATCATCTTCAGAGCGGATCCATCAGCTCAGCTGATCGGACTGATGCTGTCGCTGGTAGCAATCACTGTTCATGCCAGGTTTGGTGCTGGCCAAGGTTTATCTCTGCCTCTTGGCTCAGCCTGGAAAATGGGATTATAAATGATTATGGCTGAGGCTAAACTGTTTTTGCTTGTCCAGCTCTGAGCCATAGTGGCCTCTGGGTCTCAGTGAGCCTTCAAGATGCTTCTAAATATATGTAATTATAAGCTGTTCTCTTTAAAAAAGAACCTTTTAAAAAAGCAGGAGTGAGGAGAGGTTCCTTTCACAGCTGGTTTCTCCTCAAACTGCCTTTTTAAAACTCTTTTGGGTCAGTTCTCTCCTGCAGCCTTTCATAAAACACAGGTACACAACGGGTTAAAAGCTAGGACAGGTATTTTGTACTTACAGAGCCAGAAGTGTTTGAAAACCACGGGCAAGTTCTAAAATCCATTTCTTAATCCATTCAATAAATAAAAAGTAATCTCAAAATATATTTTGATGCACAAGTTGATTTCTCTGCCCAGCCTGGAATCCTTTCACAAACCAACCTCAATTACAGGGTAAACTATTTCTTTTTCCCAAAGATAAAATAGATACTCTCATTTGTTAAGATATTTTGGGGTTTTTCTTGGCTGATTCTACCGAATCACATTAGTCCCCCTGCAGATTGTTTTGTCCCCTTCCCGAATGGGAGACCTTTGTTCTGAGTGATTCCTTTGTGTAATTCGTAAAGTAGAAAACAAAACATAAAACATTACAAACCAAAACAGATGAAAGTACTTTGAGCTTTGCTCGTGGTCCTGCCAACTCTTTTCCTTTACAAAAAACCCCAAACCAACATACAGACCAGCTCCAGCCCAGCCAGTACAGGCCAGTATCATTCCATCCTTTCAAAGGGAGAGCTGAGGATCGGCTCCCAGCCTGCTGCAAGGACTGGCAATGAGGAAATGGCACAGAGTGGGTTTAAATCTATGCCAGCTTCTAATATAGAATCATAGAATCCCAGCCTGGTTTGGGTTGAAGGGACCTTAAAGCTCCTCCAGCTCCAACCCTCTGCCACGGGCAGGGACACCTTCCACTAGAGCAGGTTGCTCCAAGCCCCTGTGTCCAACCTGGCCTTGAACACTGCCAGGGATGGCGCAGCCACAGCTTCTCTGGGCACCCTGTGCCAGCGCCTCAGCACCCTCACAGGGAAGAGCTTCTGCCTAATGTCTGTAATCTAAATATTTAATATAAAAATATCTAATAGTGTTCCTTCCCCAAATATAAGACAGTATGAATACTGAACAAGGCTTGGAGCAACCTGCTCTAGTGGAAGGTATCCCTGCCCGTTGCAAGGGGTTGGAACTGGGTGAGTTGGAACTGGAAGGTCCCTTCCAAGCCAAACCCATCCATGATTCTATGATTCAGAATGTGAAAGCCCAGAAATATCCGAGCTTACAGAAGGCCTTAATATTTGGGGTGCACCAGTAAGTAATAAATAACAGGTCTCAGGGCTGAGACAGCTGCTTCTGCCAGGGTCTCGCAGGAGGCTGTTACACCCCAGGGGTTTCTGCTTGGGAAGTTTTAGGAAGTTTAACTGACAAGCTCGGAGCTGGATGGTGACTTGGGGATTCCTGGTTCCAGCATTCACTGTCCCAGGGGTGTGCAGAGCCATGCCGGGTATTGTGCTTGATGCAACACTGACCCGAGTTAACCCGTAGCCCTATTTCCATCTGTAACCATGGCAACCTGAGTTATCTGCAGAGGTGCCTGTCACCCCGTAGTAGTAACACCCTGCGTGTCACAGCTGAGCTGACAGTCCCACCACTGGGGTTGGCCACATGCACATCCCCATTGCCTGAGACTGCCAAAACCCAGCCCCAATAGCAAGGTGGTGGTTGCAGGATCATCCCTCCTAATGTAATTCCATTGGGGCTGAGTGGGAGGTGGGGAGGAGGCAAAGGAAAAGTGGGAATGCTGGAGCAGTTCAGCAGAGTCCTGGCTCCCAGCAATATGATCAGCTCCTTGGCAACAAGAGGACAGTGTGTCACGGAGAATGGGACACAATGCGCCAGCTCCAGCAGGAGCTCCAGGAGAGGCATTGGAGCTGCTCTAAGGTCTCCCCTTAAGGAACCTTCTCTTCTCCAGGCTGAACCAGCCCAGCTCTCTCAGCCTGGCTCCAGAGCAGAGCTGCTCCAGCCCTCGCAGCATCTCCGTGGCCTCCTCTGGACTCCCTCAAACCCGTCCTTCCTTTGCACTGTCCTCCTACACTGGACACAGGCAACCTGCAAGCCCTGAGTTGGATTTTGTGGATTTAAACAATGATGGAAACTGTGTTTTGTTTTACTTTTCAGAAGAAGGAATGAACTGGGTAATGCAGACTCAAAGCCTGCACTACTAGAGAAACCAGTGAACCCCCCTTGCTGCTTTTGCTTGGCTACTTACAAGTAAAACACCACAACAAATGACAAGTCAGAGAACTTCAATGCAATATATAGAGAATAACTTCATGGAGCTTCCCCGCTGCGGAGTATATTTAAGAAGCCTCTTACAAAGCCTTTTACCACATTACTAAACACACCTTTATTTATTAGTTTTCAAGAAAAGAGCATAAAAGAACTTAATCCAAACTAAATATTTAACCAAACAGCAATTAACTAACAATGATGAATGGTAAACAGCCCTATCCCACGCTAAGCCGGGACTTGAAAGCCCGTTTATCTAAGTTAAAGCTGCACAAGGGGAAAAGCAAGTTTATTGAGACAACTTTGTCTCCGCCACCTCGTTATTAAAACAGTCCCCAAACAGAAATGGCATCGTATATTCTGGGAGAGGGGGAAAGGAGGAGCCAGACCGTAACAACCCATCGCACGGCAGTTACGATGCTGCCTGCAGCTACTGGCCCTCAATAGAAAACCCGGGAAAACAGGAAGCTGTAAAGCAGCCGCTTGCAACCCCCGTGGCCTGGTGTTAAAATAAGAATAGTGAGAGAGCTCTTAAATTCCCCCTAGTGTTCCCGTTTGGCCTAGGACAGCCATTCCCACTTATCCTATAGGATAGGAGTGAGCCTGGCCGAGATTTTATCTGCGTGGACCCCTTTGTTGAAGTGTAACAGGATCAGCTGCTGCTGCTTCTGCTTCTTCTTCTAATTCTTGTTATTATCGTCATTATCATTATTATCTTCATTAAATTTAATCTCTTTATTGTTGTTGTCATAGCATTATTCTTGTTATATTATTGATAATATGGTTGTCATAGTATTAATATTAATTATTCTTGTTATATTATTATTGATAATTAATATCGTTGTTGTCATATTATGATCATTATTATCATAGATAGAATCATAGAATCCTGGCATGGTTTGGGTTGGGTAACCTGTGCCAGCGCCTCACCACCCTCACAGGGAAGAATATCGTCATTATTACCGTTATTATTATCGTTATTATCATCCTTATTACCATTATTACTGCTCTTCCCAAGACTCCTCATTCCCTGGGGGCACAGCCCGGCCAGGGAATCGGGCACCGTGCCGAGACCCGCACTTTCCCCTAGCGTGATATCGGGGTGCGGGCGGGGGGCAGCCGGCAGCGCCCCAGAGCGGGGACAGGACCCGGCCGTGCGTGGGGCGATGCACGGGATGTGCATGGGATGCGTGCGGCATGTGCGGGGGACACGGATGGGATGTGGGATGCCCGCCCCGGTACCTGCGTGGTGCGCAGCGGCTCCGGCGGAGGCCAGGTCAACCCGAGAGGACTACAACTCCCAGGAGGCACCGTGTGTCCGCCCCCCCAACCCCCTCCCACCGCCCCAGTGCCGCATTTTCCTCTCTTTTCCCACGGTACTTGGGATATTCCCATCCAGGGAAACCTTTTACAATCCTCCTCGCACCGGATAAATCTATTTCGGGATTTTCCTCAGTAAAAGGGAAAAAAGCAGCAAAGGGAGAAATTAATTTCTAAAGGTCGGTTTTAAAACGCGACTTGTTCCTTCCAGGTCAGGAAGGTTGGTTTTCCCGGCTCCAGCCACTACGTGTGTCCCTGCGCATCTCCTTTCCAGCACCTCCGCAAGCATTGGTGGGTAGATTCCTTGCTCCCTGCTAGGAAGTAGGGGGATAATCATTCCCCATTTAACGGATGGGAAACTCGGCTCAGCACAGATGAAGCAATTTGCTGACAGGCACGTAAGAACATTGCACTAGTCTTGCGTTCTCTCAATTTGCCAGCCTTGTAACCGCATCATTTCCCTGTGTGATTCCAAACATGGTGCATACTCCCTGTATAGGACTTCATCCCTGCAAAGCACAGCAGCACCCATGCAGGATGGGTAACATTGGTGTGGGGGTCCATGGGGCACAAACCAGAGGGGTTTTATGGGGCACCAGACCATGGGCTCTGGTTCCATGGACACCCACTGCAAAGGCTGCCTGGTCCAAGTGAGCAGAAGCCCTGGATCTGCAGTTATGAACTGGGGGACATGAGAGGTCTCAGAGCCAGAGGGATGCTTGGCTGCACGGGGGTGCTGCACCTGCATGCCCCGCTGCAGCCAAAGGCAGCTTTATCTTCGTGACCCGCCAGCTCCGTCTGCAGCCCAGTGGAAATTCCCCAGCGGTGCCTCCATCCGGAGCCCAGCAAAACCTCCCTGGACACGGCCAGGACTTGGGGCACTGCCATCTCTGTGCAGCATTCCCGGCGGCAGCCAGCCTCCAGGGAGGGATAACGTGGATGGAGCCAGGAGGCTCGTGGGAGCTCCAAATGCCCCCTCGCTGTCTCCAGCCCTTTCCTCGCTGCCCGCCTCATCCCTGCATTGTTTCTCGGCTCCCCTGCCCTGGTTCCAGCGGGCTCTGCCTGCCCGATGGACACTGTGATAAATATAGAAAGAGATCTTTGTGTGGGTCAGAGGGAAAACACGGCGGCCTGGGGAACCCCGATTGGGTTCCCTCTCCTCTTTCCAAAGGAGGGTTTAACGCTGATTTTCTCACTGGGAAAAGCCAGAGGGATCCCAAGGTGATCCTTACGCCGTTGGAGCCTGTAAGCCAAGGATGCCTTCATCTAAAAATAATCAGGTTTAATAACCATTAGTGCAAAGGGAGCGGGTGGATGGGAGCCCGCAGCGGCTGAGCTGCCCCAGCTCCAAGCACGACCTGACATTTCAGCAGAGCCTCTTAAAGAGCAAGTTTAGCTCCCCCCAGGATTTGTTTCTATGCAGGAGAAGGGAAGGCAGCTTGACTTCATTCCCCTTCCAGGCTCCTGCCGCACCACAGCACCCTTGTTCCTTTGCAGTTGCTTTAGTTCATCTGGTAAATTGTTTTCAAGCAACAACAGCAACTAAATAATAATATTAGTGGTGCAAAATCCCCTATGAAATCAGGAATCCAGCACCAAGTCCCTGCTAAAAGCCTCAGCACTACTCAAACCTGGTTTATCATTTGCTGATAAATTACATTGTACCAACGCAAGAAAAGGGGAAGAATTCTCTGAATGTCTTTCCTTTAATAAGCTATTAAGACCTTGTACTGCTAATTAAACTATTAATTAGATGTCTTATCATTCCTAAACATGTTAGCATGTTGCCAAAGCAGCGCTAAGCCTCTGGGGCAGGCAGAAGATAAGAAAAGAAGGAAGATGCAAACATCAAGATGAAAAATATGGGGAGGGGGAATCACAAGAGCCAGAAATAGCAAATAAAGAGCCAAGGGTGGAAAGAGGATTGGTTAATTTTTATAGGAATAAGAAAATATATGTAATTGGAAATAAATTTCCCAGTTATAGGCTCTGGGGACATCGTCTGTGGTTTCTGCAAGACAAAAAGCCTGGTGAAGAAAAGGCTGCTTAAGGGGAGACCTTAGAACAGCTCCAGTGCCTAAAGGGGCTGCAAAAAACCTGGAGAGGGGCTTTGGACAAGGGCCTGTAGGGACAGGACAAGGGGAATGGCTTTAACCTGCCAGAGGGGAGATTGAGATGAGCTCTGAGGCAGAAGCTCTTCCCTGTGAGGGTGCTGAGGCGCTGGCACAGGGTGCCCAGAGAAGCTGTGGCTGCCCCATCCCTGGCAGTGTTCAAGGCCAGGTTGGACACAGGGGCTTGGAGCAACCTGCTCTAGTGGAAGGTGTCCCTGCCCGTGGCAGGGGTTGGAGCTGGATGAGCTTTAAGGTCCCTTCAGCCCAAACCAGGCTGGGATTCTGTGATTCCATAACTGTTTTCAGACCTTTTTTCCTACAGTTAAAGTGAGAAACTGGAACTAGTCTCATTTTCCCCCAACAAAATAACTTCCCATTAGAAAACCATCAGAAAAACTGTTCAAAATCGTGGGGCTTTTTTTCTCCAGAAGAGAAATGTGAACAAGTATCATCAGGAAAATCTGAACCCAACACAATTCCCACGTCAAACTCCACAGCTGTACACCCAAATCAAACCTCTTCCAAGAAACCACATCCCAGGCTCACCTGTTATTGTCTCACCTGGTGTTTTTTAAGGTTATAAAAGAAACCTATGAACCTCACAGCACTGAGCACACTTCCTTTGCATGCTGTGAAGATGTTTCCTCCTGCCCTCATGGCTCCTTAGGGGTGAGCCCACCAAAGGTGCTTCTCACACTGCACATTGTGTTTGAGACCCAAGTCCTAGCTCACACTAATCTCTGGCTCCATCTCAGGGTTTGCAACACCAGCATATGAGAATGTTTTTAGAGGCCAATTCTTCAGCACTTGCCTTTGACAGTTTATCCCAGGGGATAGATAATCTCATTTACGTCTGTTACTACAAATCAAAACACCAGCAAATTAAATGGCTCTGAAGGCTACGATTAAAGACTCTGAATGAAACACCTGTGAAGTGCCTGTAGTGCAAATACTTGTAAATACCATTTCTTTTCTGGGGGATGGGAAAGCCCTTCACAGGTGCTGTTCCCTTTACCTCAAAAGCAAAGGCAGAATCATCATAGATTATATACATGGGCTTTACTTGATGCCAGTTCTATGGTTAGAAAAGGATTGAAGAGGGAAAGAGCATGAACATCACCTTTACCAAGGCCTATTTATGGCCATCTCATGGTGACGGAGCTTTTGGCTGCCTCCGAACTGGAACAACAGAGGAATTGAGTGGAGGAAGCCAAGGGCACTGCCAGTTCCTAGGCTGTGGTCACAGGGATGTGCCCCGGCTCCACTGCTGCTGCTCCACCAGCTTCTTCTCCATCAAGCACCTGAGGTGTCACACGTGTACCCTGTGCTTGGATGGAAAAGCCCGCTTGGCCTTGCGGCAGATGGTGCAGCAAATACCATAGAACTCCCACGTGGATTTTGCAGGATCAGGCATCGAACAAGCAGATGGGAAGTGGATTGATGGGAAATTCGTTTTAGAAATTTCATTTTAGATGTTCCCCGTTCCTCAAAAATGAGCTGCAAAGCCCATGGTTCCTGCTTTCATCAGTCATAACCATAGAATACAAGAATGATTTGGGAAGAACTTCTGCCTAAGAACTCATCTCAATCTCCTCTCTGGCAGGTTAAAGCCATTCCCCTTGTCCTGTCCCTACAGGCCCTTGTTCAAAGCTCCTCTCCAGGTTTCATCCTCTCTGGGATGCAGCAGGGTTTGTGGTGGAGCAGGACTCTACTGCAGGTGCTGCTTCAACAGGGGACTGTTACCCAAGTACCAGCCGCTCAATAGAGTCAAGTACTAAATGTTCTAGCAAAGCACAGCCAGCAGATAGCAGCATTGGTATATATAATATACCCTGGACTATTTCTGCTGCTGTTTCAAAGCCATGAAAGCACCTTGGTGCATTTAAGCATGAGGCCATGACTTACTTACTCTGTTTCTGTGCAGTGGGTGATGGGTTCACTGGGCACCAGCTCCCGCTCAGCCTGTAAGAGGTAAACCCTTACCTGGTGTAATTAAAGAGAATAGTAGTTCTGTTGCCTCTAACAGTTCTGTCTAACAATTGTGGTGGAGAGCACCAGGAGAGCTCATCTCTTTCTGGGGGTCCCCAAGTCATCCTCAGATGGGCATCTTGCTGCCTGTGCAAGACCCATCCTGCTGCTGAGGGATGCTGTGCATTGGGGCAGCTCTCCCCAGCAAGAAATCACTGAAAATGAAATGAACAACCAGAAAACTGAGGAAGGAGCTATTTTCTCTGACCTGGGACATGCTGTTTTGCTGTGAAAGGTTTGAATATTGCAGGGCAGGAGTTTTCTCACCTGTGAGGGCTGTCTGTTTTATTATGAAAGGGATGGAAGATCCACTGAAGGACATTGTTAATAAAACTTAATTAAAACTTGTTTATGCTGATAAATTTGATTGGTTTCAGCCCTGCACAGAGCAAAACACCTTCAACTCACAGTAGCATTTTATGGCAGTTCAGCAAGGAAAGTATTCCTTCATTGCTGAAAAAGCCTTTGATTTCAACCTGCAGAAGGATTTGGGGCTGCATGGATGGAGGTCAGAGCTCCTGCTTCTGTTTCAGGCTGGGGCATGGGCATGTCATTTAATGGCCATGTCACATTTCTATTTCTATTATTTGTATTTGTATTATTTATATTAGTTATACTATTTCTATTATTTATACTTATATTTAGATTTAACATATATGTACTGTATATGTACATGCATATGTATCTGTATATGTATATATATTGCATTTGTATTTATATATGGATTGTATTTGTATTTGTATATGCATATATATTGAATATGTATAGGTATAGGTATTGTATCTGTATCTGTATATGTATTTGAATATGTATTGTATTCGTATATGTATTTGCCACCGACTGGCAGATTTCCCCAGAGGATGCTTTCATGCAGGGCATTTCACACTGATATAAGGGTCCCCACCAGCTAAACTGTATATACACTGCGTACAAGCAGACCAGGAGATCATGAACCAGGCAAGAGCACTTGCATCAACCTTGAACCATATGTATGGGATAGCAGGTCGCTGTTGAAAGCTGAGATGGATTTAGCCCCCCAAAACCCCCCAAAAGCAGCTACGAGCATGGGATGGAGAGGAGGAGGCTGCCTGGCAGACGGTGGGGCCGCAAGGAAGGAATGCAAGGGGTTTGATAAGGAAGGAATAATAATACCCCTTTTTGCTGAGCCTGCCTGTGTTTACACACAGGCAAAAAACTTCCTGAGCTGGAAGCGCAGCCTTTTCCGCTGGCTGGGCTCAGTCCCTGCTCAGCCACCTCCACTCAAGGCATTTCCCTCAATCTGGATGCTTTAGAGAAACCTTTTGTCTTGCCAAAGCACTTGACTGTGACTTTATTGTCTGGTCTTGGCTGTAGGACATACCCTGAGCTGTGAAAAACGCACCTGACGTTTGATTAGATCTTCCACTATTGATGCAGTGAGTAGTGCTGAGTAGATAAACAGCTGCCAAGAAAGAAAAGCCAATCCCTGTGCCCTGTTCGACCTCATGGTGCAAATCCAGCCCCTGGGAATGCTGCTCCAGGGCTCTTCGGAGAGTGAGAAAGAAAGGAATTGCATTTCCCTGCATCTGTTCCCTTTGCAGCCAATCTGTTGGAGGTCACATGACCCCAAATTACCACAAAACAGGCAGTGGTGGTGAGGCAGTGGCACAGGGTGCCCAGAGAAGCTGTGGCTGCCCCATCCCTGGCAGTGTTCAAGGCCAGGTTGGACACAGGGGCTTGGAGCAACCTGCTCTAGTGGAAGGTGTCCCTGCCCATTGGAACTGGATGAGCTTTAAGGTCCCTTACAACCCAAACCATTCTAGGGTTCTATGATTTTATGATCTTCATATGCACACCCCCCTCAAACCTCAGCCTTGCAGATCACTCCATAAAACTGGACCTGGAATTATCTGGGCCTCTTCAACATCAGAAAATCCAACAAACGAGGTTTTATAGTTTGCTGTACGTCACTTCTCCTGCAAACATGTTTGTTGAAAGACAGAGAAAATGTGCACAGGACAAGCCACAGCCTTTAGTCATAGTATTTCTGCTGAGAAACAACCTCTCTGTGGGGCGTTGGCCTCTCATCGCGCTGGCACAGCCAGAGCCACGCATCCCAGTGGGATAAACACGCTGTTGTTCCAAGGACACAATGGAGAAACTGCATTTTAATAGTCAACTTTTTATTTTTCAACTGGGATTTATTTACAATGAGATTTGGGAGGATCAATTCAAACAAAACCTGAACTACTCTAAACCATGTTTAAATGACTCTTGCACCCATGAAAACAGCCCCAGGTAATGATGGATGTTGCTGTCATTCCTTTAAGCACTGTACCAAAAATGAAGACTTCCCCTCACGTGTTGAGCACTGAGAAAAGATTGTGATAAATTCACTAGTGAGAGGGTAGATCAGCTTCAAGGGCTGGTTTTGTCCTTATTTCGGATGTGGAGGTGCCAGCAGGGGTTGTGGTCTGTCCAGCATCTGCTGAGCTGCAGCCTCTCGTGGTCTTGCACCATCAAGACCAGGCTTGTGCCACAACAGCTTTGGCTCCCTAAAAATGAGCTGCATTTGCTTGGGCTGAGCACAAACCTGCCCCTGGTCCTTGGCTCTCACTGAGCTGTACAGAGCTCGACCTCAGTGATGCAGCTTGGGCAGTGCAGAGCTGGGTAGGAGCTGCTCCTGATGTTGGGGTTTTGGTGTTGGTCTCCACTTACTGAAGGAAAAAAATACCACTTTTTGTTCATGTAGCTACTGCTGATGCAGAGGGAGAAACACCCAGAGCAGAGCCAGGTCTCTGTCTAGCACTCATCCCACTGGGAGCCCTTTGGCATCATTTATTCCCAAAGACAAGCCCCCACGTGTCAGGAGGGGGGGTGTTGGGGCATCCAGCCCCAGGCATCTGCAGAGCCACCTACAGCCATATGAGGTGTTCTCCATCTCATTGCTTGCTGGCTCTGCCTCGTCAAACTGCCATCTCCAGTCCCTGACATGAAGAGACTGCAGGAGCCCTTTACTCTAAAACAACTACCTGCATACTGGTAGGGTTGAATAAGAAACAAGTTTGAGGTCTATTCACATTTCAGCCTTCAAATCCATGTGGAAAGTTTTACACACAGCTTCAGCAAATTCTGCTGGAGTAGGAAATACTAAAGGAGACCTAAAGCACAAGAAGGGGGATTAAATGCCTGATGTTCTTAAAAGAAAGTAAGAAATCCTGCACTTAAACATAAAGACGAGATTAAAAACAACTCTGATAACCGAAATAATCTAAAACCTGGAAGGTTTTTGTCACTGAAATCCCAATTTAACTATTTTAATCAGCCTAACACACTGCCACTGCTGTTTCGAGTCTGGCTCAAAGCTTCTGTACCTTGAGTCTGCCTCTGCTTAAAAGCTTCCAGGGCGAAGGGCACTTGCATTTCTCATGTTATTCTAACACCAAAAGCAGACAAAGAGCTGCAAGAAAGTGTCTTGTGTGGTCAGTGGGAGAAGGAGGAGGAGGCAGAGCAGCAGGTCTTTGGCGCTTCATGTGCTTTAGGCTGGTTTGGAAGTTCTTCACAGGAATAATAATAGTAACAAGAAAAGGTCTGCAATTCCCTAACTGTCCATAGAAAACTCCTGCCCTCCCCTGTCTCTCCACTCCCCTCTATTGGTTCACACTAAGGATGGATGCACCTTCAGCCTGGTTCACATTTCGGTGTCAGCGGGGCTCTGCTGCCGGCCCGAGTGGCTGTTCTTGGAGGACGCTTGGCCAGTCCCATTCTCCTGAGTCCCACCGTTGAGGTTTGGCTTCTCCTGCAGCTCCGGTTCCTCCTGGGGAGGGATCATCAACATTGTGTTTCCCTGGCTACTGTTTTCCGTGTAATACGGGTCTTCAGCCTAAACAGGTACATAAATAACAAAGAGTTAAGGGAGGGAAAGGGCTGACAGCGACCGGCTTTGATTGCAGGCAGCGGCTTGGCTGCCGGCGCTTCCTGGACAGGAGGTACAAACAACTGCAGGCATGGGAACCTGCTCTGGCTGATGAGGAGGGGAAGAGAGGGCCTGAACTATGGCAGGATGAAGCAAGAGAAACAGCCAGGAGCTGCATTTTATTTTTCTCCTGGACCTAAAAAGAGAAGCCGTCAGGTTTTGGGTATTTTTTTCTTATAACCAGGTTTTGGAGCTGACCCTGCCTTGGGTTTGCAATCCAAACCCTTCCATGATTCCGTAACAGACCACCTCTGCTTTCCACTTCAGCTAAGTAAGAAGCACCATGGAATGAAAGCTATGGAAATTGCCTCTATCTTTCTCTGTCCTTTCTCTCAGCCTGTAAATACATCTACAGCTGGCAGCAAAGTGCCAGCAGAAGTGCAGGGCTGCGCTCCAGCAAATGCAAAGATGTGCTGTGTGGCTTGTTACTACTGTTGCTGTAAGGAGCAGATGCCTCTGGAGGATGCGGAGCAATAGCCTCCATCCCCACCATGATATCTCCCATGTGTTGGACTGTGGCAGGCCTGACAGCAATGTAATGGACACTAGTAGTCCCAGGCTAGTAGCAGGTAGCCCTGCTCCTTGTTTGGTCAGTGACATCCACCCGCACAGCAGGCTGCAGAGCTTCTCTTTCTGCTCAGCCCCTTTGTTGACACCCTTGTCCATGGCAGTGAGATGGGTGTGCTGGACACATCTCACCTAGAAGCTGGTCTGACCCTCCCATGCATTTCCATGGGCAGCTCCCAGCCACAGATTTACATTGCCTATCACTTGCTGCCAGCATCCAGGAGATGGTATCCAAGCTTGAGAGACCAAGCTGTGCTGTCCCTGCCTCTGACATATGCACTTGACTTCCCATCTGCGTGTTGTGAGGGCATCCTTTCTGGCAATGAAATAACCCAGTAGCTTCTCAGGACAACTCTCCATGTGCTCTCAAGCAGCGATGAGGGGAAAGCATGTCCTGTCCTCACTTTACAAAGGGATCACATCCCAAAAGTCACTGGTTGGGAAGAATCCTCAGCAGTCAGCCTGCCTGGAAAGGGGAAAATGGAAATAGGAAATTTCTGCCTCTTTCGTTCTTGATATATTTTATTACCATTTCTTCTTAAGTGAGGGGAAGAAATAGCCTTTATTACAGCATTGGTACAAGACAGACAGATAACTCAAACGCAGCAAATGGGAAATTAAATTGTGTCACTTTTAATGACAAATTCATAAGGTTTCGGTGTCTCTGGAGGGGTCTTGCTGGATGAGTTCTTACTGCTGAGTAAAAATAAGTGTTAGACCTAGAAGTATGAGAGAGAAAGGGGCCATTTCCCCACAGGAGCAACCAGCTAAGAGTAAAGTTTTGAAGGCAAGAGAGGTTTCCCTTCACCCTGTCTGGTCTGTTCCTTGCCCAGGAAGGACCTGGGGGGACACATGCAGATCGTGGGTGCTGAGCCCCCTCCTCTCCCACCCGGGGACCCCATGGCTCATCTCTACCTGCTGCTCTGCCATCTATAAGCACTGACCAGCCTCTCTCCTGCCGGGCTCCAGCTTCGCCGCTTCATCAGGAAGTATCCAGCCAAGCCAAGGAAGGCCAGCATGAGTCCAGATGTGACCAAGGCAATCAGGGTCTTCTGAGAAAAGTCCTGATGGTTCCTCACACTCCCCCGTTTGAGGGATTTTATTCCAAACTGGAAAACATAAAACACCAAAGAGAGCCGGGAGTCTGACAAACAGGAAACATGTGCGGAACAGGCACCAGGCTTCAAACAATGCTGCTCTTCACCTCCTTGTTAAACATCATGTAAACAAAGCTGGGCTTTGCTGCCCAATGTTCTCCCTTGGACCAGAGTGTTCAGGCCCTGAGATTTAGAGTATGCATCTGCTGCTGAAAGCATAGAATCACAGAGTAGTTTGGCTTGGAAGGGAGCTTAAAGCTCATCCAGTTCCTGCCATGGGCAAGGACACCTTCCACTAGACCAGGTTGCTCCAGCCCTCTCCAGCCTGGCCTTGAACACTGCCAGGGACAAACACTTCCAGTGCAAACGCTTCTGCTGTGCACTGCTGGTGCAGCTCTGTTGGCTGCTGTTTATACAGGCACCTGGAGCTCAGCTTTCCAAGCCAATGGCAGCCTCACTGGAGTGCTGAGAGGAGGAACTGATTAATGCCAGTGTAGTACTTTGAAGCAGCAAAGTGCCGATTACATCCTCAGTTATTGTTGGGATCCAACCATCTCATGGGCCAACACTCAAAAAGCACCTCCTAGATGGAGGCAGGGTCAGGTCTTAACTGACCATCTAAAAATCTCCTTTCTCCAGCCGCTCGGGCCACTCTTTTTTTCCCAGTGGAATTTGCTTAAGGAATTTACCTTTTCCCAGTGAGACTCCTGGAGCATGTCTGTAGCAGGATCTGCAAGGTTTAAAACAGGAGAGGCACATTACATAGAGGGTCATGCTGCAGCTAAAGTCAGCATCGAGGAGCCTGCACAACACAGAGGAGCTGCTCTTGAGGCAACACCAAAGCTCTGTGTATCCAGAAGACCCCAGAAGAAAGAGCACTTGCAGAGAGAAGCCTCCTTCCAGGTTGTGCCCCACAGCCTCTCCCACTGCCCACATCAAGGCCATCATCAGTGACAGCCAAAGGCATCAGCCCAACTGACCTCTCTCGCCGACAAGGATGAGGAGCATACAGTCACGGTCCACCTCGGACTGAGCAAGCTTGATCTGGCAGGGGGAAGGGACGCGGTGGGCGCTCTCCTCACATATTGCACTCCACAAGTCCAATCCCTTCATCTCTAGGAAGTGTTTCTGCAGGAGTTGCAAGAAAACCAGCCATTGAATCAACCAAACTGACCAGTTCTCCATCACAGCTCTGCTGGTGCTATGAGAGTGTTGTGCATTCACCCTTTGTGTTTTGGTGGCTTCTCTGTGCTGTGCAAAGCTGAGCAAGAAGCAATCAGAAGTGACAACCAGTGCTGGGCTGGGAGTCAGACCTTCACCTCCCCACTTCCCCACTGCTTCGAGGCCCAGTATCAACACCTAGGAAATGGAGATGCTCATTTCTTGTTTCTTAACTTAATGAGGAGAAATGAAATGAAGATATCAATAGCAACTCTTGCAAATGGCATTTAAGCAAAGCTAAATTTAATGTCTGAATTGCATGGCAAGTCTCTCCACTTTTTGGAAGCAAACAGCCGCCTGAAGAGCCCTATTGTTTCAGAGTCCCAGGCAGGGGCTGGGAAAGGAGGGAAATAACAAAGAAGCATTGAGCCTTCCTGTTTAGGAAATGTCTTCAATGTTTTTGCTAGGTTGCTGATCAAAGGCTAGGCAAAAATAATACCAATTTCTCACATTTTAGAGCTGAACCGACTCGGGTGGAAGAGGAAGAGGAGTGAGGAGCTGCAGCCTTCCTCTTCTGCGGGCCGATTTCTGTAGCAGGCAGGATAGGCTTTCTCCTTGGGGCTATTTTCAGCCACAGCCAGGCTTGGAGACGGAGTCCACAGTTGCTAAAAGACCTTATCAGCTTCCTTAACATCCTCCCACCTGGGGACATCATGAGCTGTGGCTGTTCCCCTCCCTTGAGACAGAGACCAGCTCCCACTAAATCCCTGCCCCTGCCACCAAGCAGCTCAGTGCTTTCCTCTTTCTGCCTTAGAACTGCCTCAGCTTTGTGCTGGGATCACCTCATCCTCTTAGCATAGAGAAATGCAGGAACTTATCCATGGGAGAATAACAAACAAATCATTTTCAGCTGTTTCTATCGAGCTTGGCTTGGGGTGAGAAAGGCCAAGATGGAACAAGAGACCCAAGTGTGTATTTTCCTTTCTCTGCTGTGGAAAGAACTCATCGGAGTGTCAGAATTTCCCCTTGCAATTAGCAGTGCTGGGTGCCAGCTCATTGCTCATTTGCTTTGGGAAAGGCCAAGCAGGAAAGCAAGACACGGTCCCTCCTATCTGCTCCCCTCACAGATGCTCTTATCTGGTTCCCAGGTTCAGCGGCTGCTGAGCCTGAGCTGGATTTTCCCACTCCATGAGGTGGAGGCACAAGAGAGGTCTGTTCTGGGGTGAAAGCTCCCATAAAAACATGCCTGGAAGTGGGGCAATTGGACTCTTTTCACATGGAGGTAAGTATGTGCAATTAAACACGACTCTATAGGATACGCTGTATGCCTTAGATGCGTCCATCTGTGCCTGTGAAGCCGTATAATGTGTGGATAAGGGGTGCAGCCCCTGTGCCCAAGTGTCCTTTCCCACTAGATGGCACCTGTGACCAGAACCACTTGCTCCCGGAGGAGTTTCCATGTGAATTGTTGCTAAAATACAGTCCCTGTAAATAGGAGCAAATCTAAATGCCATATGCAGAGCAAAGCCAAGCAAGAACTCACTCCCCCTAAGTGGTGGCAGTATGGCTAAGCAGCACTGAAATTAATTAGTGTCATTTTATGCCCAGGGCATTGCCAAGTCTGCTGTGCCACAAGATCCAGCACCTCTCTCAAAGGTTGTATCTCCAATGTGGAAGGTTTCTTGCCTCCCACCCACACCAGGGTCACGGCCGTACCCTCTCCTGCTTTTATAAATGCTTCATTTTTGGTGCACAAGGCCAAGGGCAGCAGAAAACCTGGGATTCCCTTAGGACTCTGTGCAGATGGAGCCACTGATCAGCCACTCATGCTCCTTCAGATGCCCTCATTCCTTTCCTAGGGCAGTTGGCAAGACAAAAAAAGGCACTCGCATTCCCAACAGGGAAGAGGAAGGAGAAGAACAAAGGCAATTTCCCGTTCAACATGGTGGGAGGTACTTTAAAAGCTAAACTGACCCCAGAGCTTAATCATGGAAAAGGAGGTTTTATGCAACCAGAAGGATGCATTTACCCTGGGACTGCTGGGATCATCCCTTTGGGATCCTCCTGCGACTGCTGGGATCATCCCCACCTCCATCAGTTTGGCACAGCTCAGATGCTCTGCTCTAGGGGTAACAGTGTGAGCTCCTCACCCCAAACCAACCCCCCCAGGTATGGTGGGTGACCCCATCACTGCAAGCCTAAGAGCGTTTGCTTGCAGACCCCCCCGCCTTGGAGACGTGTGTCCACCCAGAGCTGCCACTCACGCAAGTGTTGGACTCGTTAAGCTGCAAGCAGATGGCTCCAGTGTCACTCACTTCTTTGACATTGTGGCATGTGATGGGCTGGAAGGGAAAAAACACAGTGGTGGTATCAGTGAACTGTTGTGAGACAAGTCCAGCCTCCTCATAGTCCCACAGCCCCATCCTCACCTTCAGGCTGTCCCTGGCTGTGTGCAGTGGTGTGGTGGCAGTCGTGATGGGAGGATGCCCCGATGTGGTGGCAGGAGAGCTCATCAGAGCCGGCACAGAGCCTGGGATTTCTGCCATCGTGCTGGGTTGTGTTGCTGGGCTCTCAGATGTAGGGACCCTTTGGCTGGTGTGGTTTGGGTCCGAGGGGGTGCCCAGTGCCTGCGTGTGGGCTTGGCTGGGCTGGGGGCTCGGCTGCTCACTGCTGGGTCCCTGGGATGTGGGGCTGGCTGCCAGCGACCCAGCAGCAGCTTCAGTTGTGAAGAAATGCAATGAAAAGGAGACACAGGAAAGCTTAAGTCCTCTAAAATCAGTGCGTGGCATTGCAATGACTCAAGTACAATATTGATTTGTCATAGCCAGCACTACCAGAACGTGTTATTGGCTGTGTAAGAAAAGTGCATTAGACTTGCTTCAGTTACCTAATTGTTACAAGCACTTCATAATCTGTTTACAATGGGCTCATTTCCTGGGCATACACTGCACCACAGGAAGGATGCCATGGCCTGCCCTACCCTGCATCACCCTCGTCTCCTTGACCCAGAGTTGTCAGAAAGATGTACTGACTTCAAACAGTGGGAGAGAAGGGCACCACACATCTCTGCAAGGATTCCTGCTCCAAAATCTTTCAGATCCCAACCCTGGCCTTGTATTGGAAAGGTTGGCAGAGCTCTTATGGGTGCCATTTGCTGAGCAAATAACAGGTATGTTGAGATAAAATATTAATGAGCATTTTGTCCCATCATCTCTGGGCTGTTTTGAAAAGAATGGGTCCAATCCACCTGTCCTGAAGACAGCAGTGCTGGGTTGTCCCCAGTGGGATTTTTGGGGCCAGGATTAAAGCTTTTTGCCCATACTCAGCCTCTTTTTCCCCCTACACCAACTCCACAGTTTCTTAGGGCAAACCCATGCACTTCATAAACCTGATTATCAATGCAAATGCCCCCAGGAATCACTGGGGGGGAACAAGAGGAGTGATTACCAGATGTCTGTGGTGTGGGCTTGGCGCTGCTGATGGCTGCGGGGGCTCCGGTGGCTGCTGCACTGCTGGTGCCTTGCGATGCTGATGCACTGATGGCCATCAGTGTGGGGTTGTCCGTTGGGTTCCCACAAGCATTACCTGGTGGCAGAGGAAGGTGTTAGGGGCTGGTGTCCCCCCCAGCCCTGAGCCCCTGCCTGCCCCCACGCATCCTGGGGTGCAAAGGGCTCTTGGGGCAGCACTGGAGGAGGACAGGCTCGTTTCTGCCCTCATCCCTCCCCATCCTCAGCCTTACTGAGGGATGCACAAGGCTTTGCACAAAGCTGGATTTCATAGTAAGTTTGGCTTTATAATCCTTGGAGGAAAGACTCTCTTGGAAGAGATCATTTATACGCCTCAGGAAAAATAAGCTGGATCTGCAGTTGCAGGCACAATCTCAAAGTAAATAGAAACATTCCCTTTGGCTCGGGATCAGCCCTGACTCATGAGTGAAAACATCTTTGGAGGTAAAACAGAATGTTTGGAGAATGGTTTGCTGTTCTAACTTAAAGATTATATACTGCTTCCTGGTATGTTACCAAGATGACACTTCCAGCTTTTCCTTCTGAAATGAACTACATGAGTCAGTGAAAACGCATCGCTTCCCATTCCTTAACCTTTTCTGTTCTTAAGATCTATTTCCCCTTTTATAGAACCCCTTCAGTCTCTACTCCGGGCTCTCACTGTTTAAGATTCTTACCCAGACACTCAAGAGAAAATCACACAAAATGCGTTGTTTCATTTGTCTTTCTGCCCAGGGGACCCTGAGCTCCAAGAAAAGTTACTTCATCTTTCCAAATCAGCCTTCGAGATGGAGCAGCACTGACAGGTCCTGATCATCCAGCCGGCACTGGCGCCAGGGCAGCATCCACTGCCCGTTACACATGCACTCATGTGTTGGACACTGTAGTATTGTCCTGGCAGGAATTCTTCTATGCAGGATGTCAGTATTTGCTTTATCAGGTCCAGAGAACCTGGATGGTTTAGGCAAAGACTGAGATCCCTGAGGTTCATTTTGGCCATGGGTGGCAGTAGGCAGAGCTGCTCAGCTCTTCCTGCAGCCAGTGCGTGCCGAGCGGGGAGCGCACACCAGCTCGGCCCTGTGGGCATTGCACATCCCATCCCATCCATCTCATCCTGCGCTGTTCTGTCCTATCCTGTCTCATCCCATCCAATCCCATCCCGTACCGTCCTGTACCATCCCATCCATCTCATTCCATCCCATTTTATCCTGTCTCAACCCATCCGATCCCATCCCATCCCGTGCTGTCCCATTCCATCCTATCCCCTGCCCTCACATCCCATTCCATCGCCTCTCATCCTGTCCTGTCCCATTCAATCCCATCCCATCCTATCCTATCCCATCCCAGCCCATCCCAGGCCTGTGCAGGCTGCAGCTGCTCTGGGTGCAGGAGCACTGGGGGAGCCGGGGAGGGGGGGCCCTGCCGAGGACTCGGTGCAGGTGTCTGGAGCTGGGATTGAGGTTCTGGCTCTTACTGAAGCGAGAAGTTTCTTCTCTCTAAGACATTTCAGTTCCAGCTGCTTAAATCACCACGTTTCTGGTGCATTTGAACAAATCCAAAGCAGGAGGTGCGACTCCGTGCCCAGAACAAGGAGCAGCACAAGTTAAATCCACACTTCGCTCACAGCTTTGTGTCTGCATGGACATGAGCAAGAAACTTCACATCACCAGAACAATGTAGCCCCTGGACTTGACCTCCCCAAGTGCTGCAGCCACCCAAGAACCTTTGAACTGTTCCAGATGCTTATAAAGGACCAGAGGTATTTCTAAGCAAAGTCTTTTCACCGCTGAACATCATAAATTGAAGCCTGGATTATTGCTCAGTGTCATTTGTGAGAAGACCTGTCACATTGTATTGCTTTTCCTCCCCTTTATTGTAGCACATGCAGGCCCTTTTTATAGAAAACATGGCTAAATTGTTTGAAACCTTTGGACTCAGGAGATAAAAAATGATCCAGATGTGGGCTGGATAATCCACATGGTGCTCAGCTGAAGCAGGCCATTTATTGCACCACACGTTTTTACTGGCTTTGCTAAACTTGGTCCATTTGTTAGTATGAAAGGTTTGAGAGTTTAAGCCAAACCATTTCTTAACCTCAGAGAAACCTTCACCTGGGAGCGCTGGCACATGCAGGAGCAAAAGCATGTGAAAGCAAACTGTGCTTCACTATTGTATTTACATCATCCTATCTAAATGCTTGTGGTTTTTTAAGAGATTTTTTAATCTCTTAAAAAAGGGGCTTAGGAAGTATCTGAGCAATAATATAAATGTTAAAGTAGTTGACTTGGTCCAGCACCCATCCCTGAGCACTAAACCTGGACCAGAGAAGGCAAAACTCTGCCATGGCAAAGGATCAGCAAACAGTAGAGACATTTACATCATTTGTGCCCTACTCTGCAGCAAATCCACCACAGGGGTTTCTCAAGCTACAGAGGGGCTTTGGGCAAGGGCCTGTAGGGACAGGCCAAGGGGGAATGGCTTTAACCTGCCAGAGGGGAGATTGAGATGAGCTCTGAGGCAGAAGCTCTTCCCTGTGAGGGTGCTGAGGCGCTGGCACAGGGTGCCCAGAGAAGCTGTGGCTGCCCCATCCCTGGCAGTGTTCAAGGCCAGGTTGGACACAGGGGCTTGGAGCAACCTGCTCTAGTGGAAGGTGTCCCTGCCCGTGGCAGAGGGTTGGAATTGGATGAGATTTAAGGTCCTTTCCAACACAAACCATTCCATGATTCTATGATTCAACCCTTCACATCCCTCCCAGGAAAGTGGAAGGTGCAACCTAGAGGGGCTTCCTGGACAGTAATTCCAGTTCCTATGCTGATACTGGCTGACACAAAAACCTCTTGGCAAACCCTTTGGTAACTGGGTGCCTGTTCCAGCCTGACACAGAACCAAGACAGTTTCTTGAATTCTTTGCTGTGTTTAACAAAGCCTTTCCCCAAGCTCAGCCAGGGCTCTAGAAGCTACAAGAGCTGCATCAAAGGTGATTTGGCCCTACGGTGCCTATGGAAGAGGAGGATGAGGAACATTGGGATGGCCGCGGCCATCCCGTGCTCCCTGCAGCAGCTCCAGCAGCATTACTCACACCTCCCCAGTCCTACTGCTCTCAGCCATGTGGCAGGAATTCAAGCGGGTGGAGCCCTCTTCCCTCTGGAAATATCTGATAAAAATCCCTTCCCTCCCCCTTTTCCTTCTCACAGACAGGATATGGGTGTGGG
Source organism: Strigops habroptila (assembly GCF_004027225.2). NCBI lineage: Eukaryota > Metazoa > Chordata > Aves > Psittaciformes > Psittacidae > Strigops > Strigops habroptila. Next base: position 1,460,095 of record NC_044294.2, read on the forward strand.
GCCGGCGTCACTCAGGGGCAGGGGGCTGCAGGAAGCCTCCCAACCTGCTGCACCAAGGGGCTTCCTTGGCATTGGGTGCTTGGGAGCCTGGCACCGTCCCAGGGACCATGAGCAGTTACATCCCTCAAGTGTCTGTGAGTTCGAAAGCTCCTTTTCCCTTCCCTCATTTTTACAACATTTCTAGGGTCTTGCAAAAGGAGTGAAGGGAGGAAAGAATGTTTTAAAATTACAAGAAAAGAGATTCTTTAGAAAAATCAAGTTTGGCAAAAATGAGTTAAAAATGTGTGAGAAAAGATTAAAAAAAAAAAAGTGTTTGTATTAGGTACAAATATAAAATCACAGCCTGGTTTGGGTTGAAAGGGACCTTAAAGCTCATCCAGTTACATTCCCCTGCCACGGGCAAGGGACGCCTTCCACTAGAGCAGGTTGCTCCAAACCCCTGTGTCCAACCTGGCCTTGAACACTGCCAGGGATGGGGCAGCCACAGCTTCTCTGGGAAAAGTCTGTGCCAGCGCCTCAGCACCCTCACAGAAAAGAACACATGGCTTTCACCGAAGGTGTTTGAGGAGCTGATTCTCCCAGGAGCCAACCTGAGCACAAACCCCCCGACCTTGGGGAGCTGCCCAGCTGAAACCCCTGCTTAAGTCACTGGGGCTCCCCAAAGAGGTGAAGAGCAGAGGCTGAGGGTGAGCTCCCTACTCCTGCACAGAAACAAACCTCCTCCAGGTCCAGCCAGTGCTAACAAAGCTCTGTAATAACCTGCAGAACTGTGGAGCATTGGCTCTGCCAGCACCAGGAATGACATTTTGCAGCATTAAACCCGCTGTCGCCCAGTAGCTTTTTCTTTACACAAGGCACAGCTTTTTATCACTTGTGCTTTGTACGACAAGGAACTTGGGTTTTGCATTTCAGGTGAACACTTGTGTCTTACACCCTTCAGCGAGGCCTGAATTCTATTTCTCTCTAATAAAATGGGGTTTTTTCCTTCCTATAAAATTAACAGAGACTGGAGGGTCAGGCCCAATGGCTCGGGTGAGCAATAGACCTTGGCAGCAAAGAGAACATGAAAGGAGCACTGTGAAACAGGAGAACAAAATAAAGCAAATTCTTTCACTAGATCTAGTTTTATTCCTTATTCCATGTGAATAAGGAAAAAATAAATTTCAGGAGACACCCGAGTTCCTGGCACAGAGTGGTGCTTTACTTTTTTAAGTCCCTTTTTATTACTTTATGGTTGTTGGGTTTAGGACCAAGATGATAATATTTCCTTAAAATATAACCCTTTAAAAAGCACTACCTCGAGAAAATCTCTGTATCATTACTCAGTGTTTCATATGATGAATATTTGAAGAGCTGGAATAGGAGATATTAATATTTATGGAGATTGATTTGATTTTCAGACAATGTTTAGCTCCCACCACAAAACAATAGTAAGGCTAATTTACACCTACACAGACTGAGAAACAACTTGAACTGTGGCTGCACTCCACAGCTTTGCGTGCTGCATCAGCATCCCCTCCTGTTATCTGTAATATTACATGGAGCTCTTCCACCCTGATTCCTCTCTTTTTCAACCCAGCAGCGTTTTCTGCTTGCAGCATATCACTTGGAATGTGTTGGCTGGGATGCCTGATGTAGAACATCACTGCAGTGTGAAACTGCAGTCACCACTAAACACCCATTAAAACACATCCCCCTCCTTGTTCCATAAGTTACAAAGAAGTTTCCCCATGCAGTAGTCTCACGCTGCTCTATTGCTCAGTGCTTGTAACCCTGGTTAGTCGCTGCAGTCAATACTCACCACACAACTCCACAACACAGAACACAATCCAGAAAAGCTGCCTCCACTTCATGATGTTTAAGCTTCCCAAGAACAGCATTCCTGCTCGCAGCTCCCACCACAACTGGATCTGGCGGTGACAGCTCTTGCGCTTTCACTCCTGCAGCAGCTCTGAGCTCATGTAGCTGCTTGGGTTTAGTTCAAGCCTTTGAGATCACTCACTTGTGGGGTGGGTTTCTCTTCAGGGGTTGTGCTTATGGTTCAAGACTGAGGTGGAGTTTCTCCTTTCACAGTTTTATACAGTTCATGGCAACCTCACTATCTCTTAGGTAATTTTCTCCTCCCCACTTCCCTGCCAGCGCTTCAAAACAAACAAAAGAGCAACCTTCTCCCCAGCAAAGGATCCCAAAGCCTCGCTGGGCTTAACTCTTTCCTGAGAGCTGCTAACTTTCCTGTTAAAGGGAAGGCAGGGATACAGCGTGCTCTGGCTGGAGGGAAGGATTACAGCAGAGCCTGCTCCTAAACTTCCTTCAAAGCAAAGTAAACATGATCTGATGAGAGCAGAAAAGTGGAGAAACCCCCGGTCCAGCCCTGTGCTGTGCCAGTGGCAAGGGGGAACTCAGAAAACTGACTGCAGAATCACAGATTTTCTCAGTGAATTAAGCAAGGAACTCAAGGATGTGAAATCATCACTGACCTGAAGAGCAGGACCTCCATTAGCTTCACTAAATTGACTTTGGTCAAACAGAGAATGAAATGGTTTAGAGAAGGTCTGAGGGAGAGAAAAGCCCAAAGGCAGAAGCTTCTGCATAAGACCTGGAGCAGAAGTGGGACTCGAGACTAGTAACATCCTAGAGCTCATTTCCATTAATAAACATATTATAGAGACATTACAAACAGTATAGAAATACTGACCTACATCTTACTATCAGGTTGAAGTTTACCAAGTGGGAACAGTTGGTCCTGGCTCTCTGGTTCTCCGGGGCTGCACTGCAGACACATGTGGGACCAGTGCTGAAGAACGATGAGGGATGCTCTGCAGCAGGCAGCAAATGGAGCTGAGTCAATACACCCTAACATGGCCTTAAAGAGATATGAGGATCTCCAAAAGCATTGATTAAGTATATATATAGAGAGATATATATTTTTAAATCTATTTTCTAAATTTAAAAATACTTCTGTGTTTATATTTCTTGATTTTTATGACTGGAGACACCAAAGACAACAGAAATGTCTTAATAATAATTTAACAATTTTGGCTTTTGGGATAATAAAGAAAAGATATGATCACTTGGGAAACTAAACTACTTAAGCCTGGATTCTTCCTTTTCTTTTGCAGCTAAATGGTGCAGTCACTAAAGGAGTCACAGGAAATCCAAAAATGAGGTGGCCAGGAAAACGGCTATGGAAGGAAAGACGATTAAGAACTTGGTCAATGTATTATCTGTTTGTGGATGTCCCTATTACATTTCTACAGACAGAAAAGGAATAAAAGACAGCAGAAAAGATGGGGTAGTATCATGCACAAAGAAATCCCCCAACAGCATTTCTAGTATACACATTTCTTGGTATGACAAAATGCCAGTAGCTTTTGTTTTTAACATAGGACAGGGGTTGAAGGAGATGATGTTTAAAGGTCCCTTCCAACTCAAAGTATTCTGTGATTCTATGGCAGGAAACATCTCTTGGAAGGAAACATCTGTAGCTAAGAAATGTGCTCCAACATCTATATAAAGACTTTTATTATGTGCAGTAATCTATTACTGAATAGAGAGCTATACAGCTCTGTTAAAATCCAAAATATCCAAGTAAAATAGGGTCTACAACACAGTGTAAAACCTGAGTGTGGACACAGCCCGGCTGTCTCCAGCAGCTCCCACCAGTGTGTTGTCTATTTTCCTGTCTCAAACACTCACACACATTAGGAAGCGCATGACTCAGTACATAACACAGGTTTGCATTTGTATCAGCTTAGAAAATGTATTCCAAAGATGAAATGAGAAAAGCAGAGCGAGACAAAGGTCCTATTAAAATAACAGATTATTATTAATTTTTTTCTTATTAAAGTGAGAATTTGGGTTGAATAATGCAACTAAAAATAAAAGAGTTTAATTTTCAAAGTATCAGCCACATCAGATGAAGACCATCTGGTGAGAACTAACATCCCATCACACTGAAAAGCATCAAGAAAAGCTGTGGAGCTGCCTCTGGGACTGGGACCACTCTTGTCCAGTGAAGGCAGAAACCTTAGAAATGTTTAGAAATGGCATTTCAGCACTAAAAATAAGTGAATTATAGGAAAAAAATAAACCAAGCCAGCTGGTGCTGAGCCCCTTGTTTGCATGGGAGCTGCAGGAGAGTAGCCCATGGTGGGTCCCCACTGACGGCTGGTCCTCTGCATCCCCTGCACCCCCTGCCTGCAATTCCTGCCCTGCCTGCACCAGGGGCTCTCCCCTCTGCCCTGCAGCCTTCCTGCCATTCTCCTCCAGCGCTGCTCTGGGCTCCTGAGTGAAAGAAACCACCAGGCTCATCCGGGTTTGGCTGCCGGTTATATTTCACCTTTCAAAACCAGACTAAAAATAGAGAGCTGGACTAAAAATAGGCGATGGCCGGGTCTGCCAGACACCAAGCATGGGAAGCTCCTGGGTTTGGTTTCCACTGGAAGTCAGGCTGTGTTTAAATGACATTCCTGGTGTCAAAGATGTAGGGTTTCATTATACTCATGCCTACTGTGTGTGCTGAGTGTGCCAGATCATGCCTTAGCACTCATTTTAGGATGGTGACTCAGCTAAGCATGGCACAACAGTTAAATCTGACATATCCTCAAATGAAGAGCCAAAAGAATCCAGAATCAGTTACTTATTCAGACTATTCTTTGGACCCAGCCTAATCAGGAGCAGGTCAGCCTCTGTGGCCTGATGTCCATTTGCAGGGATGTTTCAGAGATGCTGGGAAGTAGGCAAGTTCTTTGGTTGGGGGTGTGTGTATCTGTGTACACACCTCCAAGCATATTCCATATATTCAGCTGGAACCAGGCTCTTCAGTTATTTCCTCCTGTTTATTCAGTGAGCAGAAGATAACACCTTTTCTCACTGATAGGACTTTCCACTTAAACCTCTGTTTAAAGTGACTTGAATGATTTCCTGCTTTCAGACCCCTAACAAATTCTTCTGGTGGAAAACTTAAACACCAAAATAAGAAACATGCACTTGAAATATCTCAGCCTGTATCAGCTGTATGAGGTTAGCAACTCCTGAGCCAATTTTAACTAAACATTTACAGGATCAAGAGTCCACATTTCAAACAGTACGGTGATGAAGGTTTGTTCACATAAACTGGGAATGTGGCCAAGTATTTAAGGGTGATTTAACTTAATTGTGAATGATGCAATAGACATATGGCTGGGAAGTTATATGCCAGGAAACATGTTTTCTATAAGTATTTTAGCAGGCAGATGGCATACAATAGTTTTGGTGTAGTCATTTCCTCACCTCTTAAAAGTTGCTATTTTTGAATAATTAGATTCCCACCATCTTCCCAAGACACCAGCACTGCTGACACAGAGGATGTGTAACGTTAGAGGACTATTTCTCTGCAAAATGCCATCCCATAAATCAAACATAACACTTGCCTATCCACTGCGAATCAAGAGACTCAAAGCACTTTCAAAGCTTTCCCACTTAAATCGAAAGTGAGGATTAATGGTGGATGGGAATAGAGGCACGTGGAAGCACTTGGAGCAACGCCACACCACAACTAAACCCCAAAAGCCAGAAGTTTTGTGTCTCAATCCTCAACCATAGCAACCAAACCACACCACTTCCCAGCCAGAGCAATGCTTTCTGGAACTTACAACCATCTCCTACATACATTGTGCTCGGGCCTCCGAAGAACTGCTGCAGGAGATCCAGTTTCAGGAGGAGGGTGAGCATCCCTATGCCTGGATGAGGCCAGATAGAGTAAGAAGCTACAATGAAACGGCATTTGAGTGATGCTTGGGTTATTTGTGATAGCTTTTATTTGAATTAGGGCTTTGTACAAAACAGGATTATGATAGAATGGTTTGGGTTGAAGGGACCTTAAAGCTCAGCCAGTTCCAACCCCCTGCCACGGGCAGGGACACCTTCCACTAGAGCAGGTTGCTCCAAGCCCCTGTGTCCAACCTGGCCTTGAACACGGCCGGGGATGGGGCAGCCACAGCTTCTCTGGGAAAAGTCTGTGCCAGCGCCTCAGCACCCTCACAGGGAAGCATTTGTTTCCTGATATCTAATCTAAATGAAATCTAATTTCCCATACTGAACCTCCTAAGATGCTGTTGGGACCACACCTTCTTTGTATTAACAGCAGGCATGGGACCAAATCCTGACCAGGGCTAAGCAAGAGAACTCCTGTCCACTGCTAATGCAGAAAGCAAGCTCTCTGCTCTGAGCAGATGAAATGAACTGATTGTGATTCATCTAAGAAATAGCAAAGAACTCAAAAGCTTCCCTAATAGTATCATTCTTATCATGGTTTCCTGAAGAACTTGTCATCTATTTGTTTTATTGTGTTTGGTTTTGCACGTTATTATATTTATATTGTAGCTCTTGGGGCAGGAAATGCTTCCTCTATTACTGTTTCAGAAACGACATCCTGAGAGTCCTGTCAAGGCATCCTTTGTGTGAAGGCTGTGCTGGAGAGATAATTGCCTCCATTTCTACATCTGAACCTTCCGAAGCCATCTGCTTCTGCCAGGCAAGGAAGAGCCCCTCACCCCCAAAGAGCCATTCCTGCATGTGCCCTCCACCACCAGAGGATGCTGGAGGAGACCTCACCTTTACCTACAACATTAAATGAAGTTTCCCCCTCTCCTCCCTTTGTAATCTCAAAGGAAAACCTCCATGCTTCAGCAAGAAGTACACAGCATGTCTGGGCTCAGAAATTTACCTCCAGAGTGCACAGAGCCTTGAATAACCACCATTTAGGAAAACGAGCTGCCTTTCCACACCACTATTTATCTAGGTGTTTGTATTCTTTCCCTAATTTGTATTTAAATTTAGTTCTCAGAATTAAAGACCGAATATATAGGACACCTTCCACTAGAGCAGGTTGCTCCAAGCCCCTGTGTCCAACCTGGCCTTGAACACTGCCAGGGATGGGGCAGCCACAGCTTCTCTGGGCACCCTGTGCCAGCACCTCAGCACCCTCACAGGGAAGAACTTCTGCCCAAGAGCTCATCTCAATCTCCCCCCTGGCAGGTTAAAGCCATTCCCCCTTGTCCTGTCCCTACAGGCCCTTGTCCAAAGACCCTCTCCAGGTTTCTTGTAGCCCCTGTAGGCACTGGAGCTGCTCTAAGGTCTCCCTGGATCTCCAGGTTGAACAATATATATATATTTTTAACTTGGGCAAAGGCTGGCTTCATCATAATCCTTGCAACTTCATTTAATGCATGCCTTGGTATTTATTATCCCCTTGCAAAGCTAGTGCTTATTCATTTACACTCAGCAGAGTCATTCCTCAGAGGGAGCTGAAAAAACCCTGAGAATATCAGACTTTTGAGCCATAGATCATATATTTTCTTTTAAAAAGCTTTTAGAAATCTTAGAAAAAACACCAAGAAAAAGATGCATGGTTGCTGAAACTGTAGCATACCCTTAATAAAAGTGGTGTATTAAAACAAATTGCTTAGTGTGATTATTCCTCTAAAATCAATATCTTCAAATAAGAAAGCAAAGACGAAGCACACATGACTACTCTGAAGCAAACCATATGGTGGGTGGATTGCTGAACAGTTTTATGCCTTAAACTTTTACTTCAGGATTGTTGGTTCAAATCTAATCAAGGCTATGCTCATTTACTACCTTCTGTCTGTTCAGCGCTTTGTAGGATATTACTAGGTCTTTAATATAGTTTTAAGGGGCAGGCTACAATGTAAATCAAGTCACTTAAGCATTTTTCCATGAAACTGTTCCCCAGATGCATATTTTCCACAGCAATACCGGAGGTTGAACGAGTCAGAAGGAATTGCCTTGAAAAACAAGGCAGGAATTAGCAAACCAGAAAACTAGAAAACTAAGTGTTTTTTCTAAGTTGCAGGAACAGAAGCCTAAATGTGAAGAAACAAACTTGGGTGCAGGATGGGCAGAGCCAGGAGATAGATTCATAGTGTGGTTTGGGTTGGAGGGACCTTAAAGCTCACCCAGTTCCAGCCCCCTGCCACGGGCAGGGACACCTTCCACTAGAGCAGGTTGCTCCAAGCCCCTGTGTCCAACCTGGCCTTGAACACTGCCAGGGATGGGGCAGCCACAGCTTCTCTGGGCACCCTGTGCCAGCGCCTCAGCACCCTCACAGGGAAGAGCTTCTGCCTAAGAGCTCATCTCAATCTCCCCTCTGGCAGGTTAAAGCCATTCCCCTTGGCCTGTCCCTACATCCCTTGTCCAAAGCCCCTCTCCAGGTTTCCTGTAGCCCCTTTAGGCACTGGAGCTGCTCTAAGGTCTCCCCTTAAGGAGCCTTCTCTTCTCCAGGCTGAACCAGCCCAGCTCTCTCAGCCTGGCTCCAGAGCAGAGGTGCTGCAGCCCTCACAGCATCTCCGTGGCCTCCTCTGGACTTGCTCCAACAGCTCCATGTCCTTCTTATGTTGGGGGCCCCAAAGCTGGACACAGTACTCCAGGTCCTCAGCAATGGCACCAGCACAATTGCTCACAGGCATGGAGCCACCGGCTCGCATCAGGAGAACAGGAAAAGCTGGCAACAGTGATGAACCCTGGCGGAAAACTTGTTCAAATTGTGGTTTTGTGGGTGTGAAAGAACCAGCTCTCGCTGGGATCACGATAATGCCTTGGAAAGAGCCATCAAGTTAATTACACACCTTGATGAGACATGGCCGCATCGCTTCTGTCTGCACTAGGTCCAGTGGAACTGGGATTTCAGGTGGTCACTGCTGGTGTGCTGAAGGGATGAGATACCCTCAAGACCAGAGTTTGGGGGTTTTTTCCTCAAAATATTCCCATTTGTTTGAATATACAAAGGATGCCAAGTAGCTGCAGCAATATAAGAAAAGGAATAGGAGAGGACAGAGATAAACTGATTGTGTTTCTGCTTCTATCTATCACTACTTTCAGGCTGGACCAGACTCTCATTAACCTGGCTGATTTCACTGACTGCTTTTCATTGCGGCCCCATCCAAAGTACTTAACTATAATAAACAGCAGCGCCATGAAACACCAATAAAAAATCATTAAAGCATAAGTCTAGTAATTTAGGACGAAGATTAGCTTCTCCACCCAGACCTGCAGACTGATCATTGCAATTTATTTCTCTGGATGCCATCTGAACATGCAAGCTGGATTCATTGCTTGGGCTTTCCATCCATTGCTGGGACCGCAGCAAGTCCCTCTTGTGGGTACACCAAGCGAATGGTACCTGAGATGCTTAATTGCAACTTGAATTCCAAATAAATGCTATTTGCAATACTGTTTGGTTTAAATGTGATGAAATTACAGCATCACAGAATCACAGAATGGTTTGGGTTGGAGCAACCTGGTCAAGTGGAAGGTGTCCCTGCCTGTGGCAGGGGGTTGGAACTGGATGAGCTTCAAGGACCCTTCCAACCCAAACTATTCTGTGATTCTATGATTTATTTCCTGGGAGAACCACCTCTTCAGCTGTAAGTTATATAAAGTAAGCCCAGCCTAAAAACCAGGGTAGTATTTCTCATGGAGAAACCCCAAACTGTAACTAGGAAATAAAGGAATGGCTTTTACTTTGAATAAATATCAGCTCAGTGCCAGTTGCTGCTGAAGCATGGGATGAGATGTAAAAACTCCTCAGTGGCAGCGATAAAAGGCACCTTTAAAAGCACCTGGGAAGGGCTCTCATCTCCGCCCTGGCAATTGCTGATAATAAAGTGCTGCTGGTTTCTACCTGGGAAATGAGGTCCCAGAGGTACAAGTCTCTTTGGTTTTCAAAGGAGGGTTTGTTCAAATATACAGATAGGAGCATCCTCACTCATTACCAATTCCTGCCGCCACTGACCCACTGAACTGGGAACCAGCATCCCACCTTCAACATATCCTTTTGTTTTGTCTTTTTAAAGACTTTGGTCTTCGAGTGATAAATAAAATTAAATAGGAAACAAAGAGCCACTTTGTTGGTTGTCTCCTGAAGAGAAGGATGCAACAGCAAAACTATTTTAACTGCAGTGCTAGATGACCTGAAAGAATGACAGGGCTCTGCGCATGGCTACGAGCACACAGCTAAATTCAGACACCACTTATTTATTGATGTGTTTGTACAATAGGAGTGGCTGGCAAGGCTGCAGGCTCCAAGTACCTTCTGATGGCATATAATAAGCTCAGACAACACAGACCTACAGTGAATAATAGAACAAAAAGCTTCCAGTATCACTGAAAATCAAAGCGCATAGGCAATCAGATGCTATCCAGTTAAACCTCCTGGGAAAGGGAGCGAGGGGCATCTCAGGAGCTATGAAGGAGGTGGGTGTTATAGGACAGTTGCATTAAAATATAAACATTCTACAGCATTAGCATTTCAAATTACACTGCTATTTTACCAGACAAATTATAGTGTATCTCATATAATGCCACTGATAGGGTCCAATTAAAGAAAAGCATAGAAAAGACATCCCATTTGTGGACACAATCCCAAACCTGTATTATCAGTACTACGATGATGTAGGGGTAAAAAAAAAAAAAATACATCTATTTATGAGACCGTGAAAGATGCATTAGAAATGACCAAGATAAACGACATCCCACAGGAACAGAGAGTTAATGACTCTGTTTTTTATCCAGAGCTGTGGGAAGAACTTGAGGCCTGAGGGAGCTTCTCAGCCACACACGTTTGTCCCCTCCTTGCTCAGGGTGACACCTCCTCAGCCACAGCAGGGTCTCAGGTGCAGTGGGGATGGTCCCAGAACTGCTCCATAGGTGCAGCCATCCAGCCACAGGGCTGTGGGCAAAACCTCCTATTTCTGATATGGGAATACAAGCGATTTCACACACAGGGAATCCAAAGTTTGTTATTTCCACTCCCTCCACGGGCCCCAGACATCTGCCTACCCATGTTGTCTCTCCATTTTCACATATAACCACTGTTTCAACAGGTCCACATGCTGCACTGTGACCCGCTGGTTGCTGCATCCCCGAGTCACAGCCACCCTTCTACCTCTCCCCTTTGCCCACTGTTCATAAACACTGTGGTTTCTCCAATTACATTTTGCTTTCAGATATTCTTCCTCTCAGCTCCATCAAATGTGTTTTTCCCCTGTGGTACCACACTGGAATTACTGCTGCTGGAGGTCCTGACACGATGCACAACAGCCTCCATCAGCTGTTTTGTGACAAGCAGAGCCCTCCGAGAGGGGAATGTTTCTGTTCTGTGCTTTTAGAAACTCTTTTCTGCAAGGATCTCAAGCAATGATGAAGAACAAAGAGCACCTTCATTTTATACAGGCAAAACCAGGAAGCTGTTAAGGGGGGAGTAAGGGGAGGCTCTGGGGGATGCTGTGGAGCGGAGCTGGGGGAGATGCCGCAGTGGGGATTGTGGAGAGCAGGACAGTACATAGAATCAACCAGGCTGGAAAAGACCTTTAAGATCATCAAGTCCAACCGTTTCCCAGCACTGCCAAGGCCACCACTAACCCATGTCACTGAGGGCCTCGTCTACGCCGTTTGTGAACTCTTCCAGGGATGGTGACTCCACCACTGCCCTGGGCAGCCTGTTGCAATGCCTGAGCACCCTTTCAGGGAAGACATTTTCCCTAATATCCATCTAAACCTCCCCTGGCACAGCTTGAGGCTGTTTCCTCTTGTCCCATCACTTGTTCCTTGGGAGCATAGGCCAGCCCCCTCCTGGCTCCATCCTCCTGTCAGGTAGTTGTAAAGAGCGATAAGGTCCCTGAGCCTTCTAACATGACTTTGGTTGGGGCAGTCAGAGGGCTGAGGGAATTCACATTGTAAGTTTGGATGAGGAATACTATAAATCGACTGGTTTTTCCAACTCTAAGAACTTTTCCTCCAACCGTTTGGGATGCAGCTTCTCTCAGCACCATTTGTAATTGTAGGGAGAGCATCAGTGATGAGAAGTGATGCTGCATCATTTAGCTAAAGCACTCCGGTGACACAGGGCACACGATCGATACATGGAAGCTGAGGCTCCATTACTTATTAGAAGTGCTTCAGAGAGCGCTTTGGAGAGACAAGCCCTATCCTGGGACCTCTCCTAGATGGCTTCAGATTAATCGTTACAGGTTTCTCGGCTTGTTTTTATGGAAGAAAGATTTGTTTGCTTTTCCGTCCCGTCCCCACCCCCCCCGGAGTTTTACCATCATCTTTTCTCATTAGGATGGTGGCAGGAGGTCAACAGAGTCCTCTGAGCAAGATTCATCCATAATTTGGAAGGGAACGTTTCAGAGCTGCAGCGTTCATGGTACTTTCCCAGTGCATTGCTGTGTTTCAGAGCAAACTATGGAACACGCACACCCTCCTCCCTGCTTCTTCGTTAAACACAAAAGCTTTATAATTACTACCAAGGCCTAAAAGACAAGTTGTGGCTCTGCTATTCTCCAAGCTCAGACTTGCTGACTTAGTGGTCTCTAGCTATGCTTCTGGTGGCATTTGATTACCACACACAGAACAGAAAACCTCTGCAGATGGGGCTGCTTCACTATGGTTACTCAGTCCTTCCTACCCAGAAGACAGAACAAGAGCTGCCTCCCCTCCCATTCACCTTGTCACCATTTGCTCTGGTTTTTGGTTTTCTTAATTATTTTGGAATCTGGAGAATAAGCTGTTGTTAAATCCTGCAGAACAAATTGAACGTCAGGTTTTCAAAGCATTCTAACAAAGCAGATGGTACCATGAGCCCATAAATCTCCTCCCAACTTCAATGCATCTAAACACTGACAGATTATCCATTAATGGGCAGATTAATCCTGAACAGCAAAAACAGTGGGAAGGAAAATACATGCTTTTGTCTCCGTAACAGGGAAAATGAACACGCTAATATGTACAACTCACAGGAGAGGTGCAGTTACATCCATTATGAGCACGTGGAGCGACTGGCAGAGCCCAGAGGCACTGGAAGACGTGTGCAGAGCACAAGGCTATGGCTTCATCCAGCTGCCCAGGGCCTCACTGGGACCAGGAGAATGAAAACAGCTTTAGGATGGAAAAGGCGGGGCTGGCTGTCCTGATGTTGGAGTCTGCTTCCCAAATGGACCAATTTATTATCAGCGTTTTGATTATTTCCCTTCCCTCTCTTGCAGACCTTCTCCCTAACAAGCTCTTTTGCTGATGGGCGCATTGGCCAACTCCTAGAGTAACAGCCTGGTTTGGGTTGGAAGGGACCTTAAAGCTCATCCAGTTCCAACCCCCCTGCCACGGGCAAGGACACCTTCCACTAGGGCAGGTTGCTCCAAGCCCCATCCAGTCTTGCCCTGAACGCTGCCAGGGATGGGGCAGCCACAACTCCCCTTTGTCAGCCTCAACAGCAGCATGTGCTATTTCACTGCCCATTGTAGAGCCAAGTAAAGGATTTTTGGTGCTCTCTGTTGTAAGCAGCAGCCCCCCCAGTGCAGCATCCCCTTCTCAATGCCATCCCCTCCTCTCCCCACCGCTGATTTGCTTGGCAGGTGTGAAATATTAATTGCCTCACATGGGAGCTTGGCTCACTGTCTGTCGCATTTGACTGAAATACCATTCTCTGCTGCAACTATAATTACTGGGGGTCTGGGTTTTAAAAATAGCCCCTCGCCTGTCTGTTAATGAGGAGCCACGCTTTGCTACACAACCAGCTATTTTGGTTAATTATAAAAGAGAAAAGGACAAATTTGTCACGTCTTTTGTTTTCGTTCCACCGTGTCTCCCGGTGACAGCAGTGCCGAGCCATGATGGACTGCTCAGCCGACAGCACCAGATGCTCCCTCCCAAAACAGGGAGGGGGTCAGCACTGGCTGGGGGTCTCAGTGCTCAGGGGGGACTCCTGCCTCCCCCCACAGCAGAGGAGTTTAAACAAAGGAAAGAAGATCTCAGTCAAAACCTCGATCTTCATTCAAATGCTCCTCAAGCAAATGTTTGGGGATGCTCTGACACAAACTACTGATTTATTCCTATGAGATTTTCTTCTAAATACTATTATTATTATAATTGTATATTATATAGTATTTTATATTATTGTATTATATATCATTATTATTATGAGATCTTATGAAAGTGCTGGCTTGAGGCATCCTGGGCTGCAGCTCCAGCACCTAGTAGACCCTCTCCTGTGCGCCGTCTCCTTGGCTGGCAAGAGGACAGAGGGGGTCCTGGTGCATCCTCCCCCCATCATTCCCAAATTAAGACAACCTACCTTCTCAGGCTTGCTGAATGCTCACACAAATATTCACACAGGTTTCTAGTTTGTGCCTTAGAAAAAAGGAAAAATCCCTTTCTTAGGTGCCAGCACAAACAGAGCAGAGCAATGACAAGTTTGGAAATGGCAGCTGAAAGCGCTAACAAACCTCCCCTTGGCCTCATGTGCTAATTAATAATGTGTTAATAAACCTGCAGAAGAATAAAGATCAATAGAGCTGTTGGATTCCCAGGCCTTGCTTGAAACCTGCCAGGCAGCAGCAGCAGATGCAGCCCAGGAGAGAGAAGAGCCAAGTGCAGCTTCATTGTTCATGAAATTCCTGCTTAGGGGAAGCAGCACCTACGCTTGGAGCACACCAGATATGAGACACCATTAAGCAAACTCATTTTAACAGGAGTCATGTCAGTCATTTAACAGGAGATGATCCCATGGTTTTAAGGGTGTGCTCTGCCATCAGGACATGAGGATGTTGTGGAACCAACAGGTTCCTGCCATCACTAGCAGAGATGTCTGCACTGCAGTGAAGGTTTCTGTAGGCTGCTCCAAATCACCATCCTAATGGCCAGCTTCAGGGACAAGCACTGATCATCCAGATTAACTCTGATGCCCAAGAACCCCAGCTGAATAGAACATTCAGCAACATGCAGGTGAAGGAGCCTCACCCAGCTCTTTATCATGCAAGCAGCAGCAAGTAAGAAGCCAGAAAGAGAAAGAAGGGAAGCAAGAGAGGTGGCGACAGTTTATTTCTTGATCTGATGTTTGAATTGCCTGGTATTCAGGTACATGCATACAGGAAACAACCTACTCAGCATGGTGCCATGGGCTCCCTCTTCCTTTCCCAAATGCAATATTTAGTTCCATGACTATAAAAGATCAGCAGCAATACTTTGCACGAAGATGCATTGATAGAATGTTTCATAATTATTTATGTAATTATCTAGCATTTCAAAGAAGCGAAGATAACAGCTTAAATTGATGTATTAAACAAGCAAAATCACTATTCCATCAATATTGAACGCTGCTCTGCCAAATAATCATTTCATACATATGAAGAAAGCTTTTAGAAATAGCACCATAATTCAAGATGCTACCAGATTAATGACACAAAAATCCCATATCCTTTCCCTGAAGGCAGACAGAACTTTGTATATGGAAAATTAAATTTGTATATACAGAGCATATATGGAAGTATCATACATCAAAATCAGTAAGAAACAATAGAAGGAGAGAGACAACTCTTAAGCCTGGAATAATTGTTCAAAGATGACGCTTCTTCAGAAACTCCTCCAGAGAAAACAAAGTCATTGGGAATAGAAAGTGTTGTCTCTAAACCGACAGCTTGGATGGTATCTGTGTGGCCCAAATTCCATCCCCAGCCAGGTCCATACTGTCCTCCCAGTCTTGCCCCATTAGCAGCTACTGGGGAAAATATAGTAGTAATAATAACAATAATAATACATTAGTTGCAATATAGCACAGTAAAATCCCACTAAATGAACTGTAGCAAATCCATCCTTGCCTTCTCCTTCTGCTGATACTTCACTAACCCTTAGAAAAGTGGCACAAGTTTTATAACCCTGGGATGAAGATTAAAAAATAAAGCCCAGTAAAAATCTCTGTGAATTACTGAAGCTGTAGCTCATTATAACGGAAGAAGTGAGCCTTTATTTTCAGTAAGTGACACAGGAGCAGAGAAATGGCAGGATAATGATGCTCAGGCAGAACAATTATTTCATGGAGATAGAGAAGCACAAAGTTTATCACTTTGATTATCACCATGATATGTTTTTATGCACCCAGTTTAGACACCAATCAATCAGGGAGTTTCTGATGCTCCAACCCTGCTCAACTAGAGAATCTGCTTGGTGTTCCATCACATTGCTTCACCCTGCGCCCTTCCCTGCCTCAAGCACTGCATTTGTAGCAGTCCTTACTTCCTCATTTTGCAATACAGGGCTTTGACACAAAAATCCTGAGCTTGGACAAAAGGCAAACTCAAAGAGGTCCCACCCTTCCCAAGGATCCCACCCTTGGACCTGGCCAAGCTGAGGGTGTGATGCTGTTGCTAATGATCAAAACCAGCTGCTCACTGCCTAAGGAGGAGCAGAGGGGAATTGGGGGGGGGTCGGAAAACAACCAACAGCAGGCACAATCCTTCCACCCAGCACACCTTCAGGAGGAACCTACAGCAAGGGCCATCACCCTCAGAGCTGCAAGCCCTGGGCATGGAGCTGCAGCTCCTGCAGCACTGCTGTTTGTGCTGGCATTCGTTCTCTCCTTCAGATATGTTTGCATGACACTTTGCCCATAAACCCAATCACTGGGTGCGAGTGACGTGACATAACTTTTATCAAGGGGAAATTCAAGGCTTAAGTGCCTTTAAAATGCTGGCATCACTCACAGGATGTGCAAGCTCTTCTTGAGTAGTACACCCATTATATGTAATTCTTTTCCTCTTGGAGAAATATTAACATGTACTTTTCTCCTCATCAATCACTCTTCTTTTGACCTTTGTATCATCAGCTGTCTTTAAGAGGGTCACATTTATTCTGATGTCTGTGTCTTGCAGAACCTCCACCAACCACACCATGAAGAAGGGCTGGAAATGGGATTCTTGTGTATTTATATAGCACATTCCCTTCAGGGAATTCAAGCTGTTTCAGAGTACTAATTAATCATATATTTGGTAGCTTTGCACCAATGAAAAGTAATTTCTTTGCTCTCTGAATTTACATAACCTGATATACACAAAACTAAAGTGTGCAGGTTTGGGAGCTTCCACCAAGCAAAATAGCTGATAATGAAAGACCTCGACTCTGTGTGTACATCGGTCTTGTGCACACTGGGGAACGATCCCACTTTTGGGACAACAAAAGGACTGACCCAAAGCCTCTGGAGCATTTTGGGGTAAGGACCACACCGCAGGTGCTCCAAACTAGGCACTGAGTGGCTGCTCAGAGAAGCTGTGGCTGCCCCATCCCACATTCAAGGCCAGGTTGGATGGGACTTGGAGCAACCTGCTCTAGTAAAAGGTGTCCCTGCCTGTGGCAGGGGGTTGGAGCTGGATGAGCTTTAAGGTCCTTCCAACCCAAACCAGTCTGAGATTCTATGATACAATTCTTTTTACACTTCTTTTTCAAACAAGGCCATAACCTTAAAGCTCAGAAGCAGAAAAACACAGTGCTGTGTCCCAGCCCCTGTTTGGTGTTCCAGACAGGGTTTTGAGATGCTTTTAGGGCCAGTCCATTTCCAATACACAGCCTTTATGTATAGATTTGGACATTTGGGTTACTCTTTGCCCTGCTACACAGGTACAGCTCAGCATACGAGATCACAGCTGCCTTGTTAAGACATAGAATCACAGACTGGTTTGGAATGGAAGGGACGTTAAAGCCCATCCAGTTACAACCCCCCTGGACAGGGTAGACCCTTGTTCTTGAGTTCATCACCAACATCTTTTAACTGGAGAGAATGTTCTTACCTGGAGAGGAAGGGCTGGATTTCCTTGTTGGTGTGCACAGGGTCAGAAACACATTCAGGGCACCAATAGTGAAAGCCTGGACCAGATACAGAAAAGGGCTTTACTAACACAGGTCAGAGCTAGCTCCCCACTCGGTACTGACCCTGTGCCCCGTCCCCTCAAAGCCCGGCGAACACCTCGCTTCCATCCCGGGAGCTGCGCATCCAGGAAAAGAGTGGAAAACCGCTAGATGGCGAGCGGACCGCTAGGATTCCGAGCATCACCCCCCCAACCCCGATCCCAAACACTCTCTGCCCCCCAAATCCCGCACCTCTCCCCTCTGCACCCCCAATACCCGCACCCTCCCGCTTTGCTTCCTCCGGCATCCCCACATTACCTCACGTTAACAGCACCCGATACCGGGTCCCTCCTCTTCCTCAGCCAGGGAACGCGGGACCACGTCAAGCCAACTCGGCTCCCATCGACTGCGTGCATAAATTACCCCCCTAATTACACCATATGCACAAATTGTAGCGTATTAATCGCTATAGAATGCTAATTACTCTGCCCATTGCCCCCGGGGGAAACCCGGCCAAGCCCCTCCCGAGGTTCCGGTACCCCGGGGTTTGGGGAGGCTGCGCTCTTCAAACGGTGATAATTAACCCAGCTGCAGGGTGCTGAGCTCCCTAAATGGGAAGCGTTGGCGAGAGCCATTTGTTTTAATAAGGCTCTATTGTGCCTGTGTGTGTGCACGCGGTGGCTGTTGCTGTGTTTTGGGGCTGTAATTGTGATAACAGATGCTGGCGGAGAGAAGTTTCAGTCCTGGACCTCTTGTCCTGCTCATTATGGCCCCGGTGAACTGCCACTTGCACCCCAACGCTGCTGCTTAATGAGCCTCGCTCAGCAGCAAGAATCAATTAATACTCAAACACCTTGGCTCAGGCTGGGTAAATGGGAAGCCACTGAGTTAAAGCAAAGACTTAACATAACTGTCCACCATGGAGTAGCCACCACAAACTCTGCCATTAGGGGAAACGGGTGTTCTCCTGCATCCCGCTCCCCATCCCAGCCATCTGCAGTGTTTCAGCTGGTTTATCCATGAAGCACGTGGCGAGAAGGAAATTAAAACTCTGCTGTATGTAAATGGGAACCTGTGCAAATGTGCTCAGGAGCAGCTGGGATTTGCCAAGCCAACCAGAAAATGAAAAGATGGGTTTACAAACAGGCAGAGGGCACGTGTGTGTGTGTGCCCGTGGGTGAGCAGGGTGGCCATGGGTCCCCTCCACTCCTCACAGGGTGGGAGAGCTGAGGGCATCAAAGGCAGGAAGGGATTTGCAGCCCCTCATTCTCAAATCCCCTCTGCCAAAGCCCGCTTTCATCCTGAGAGCAATGAAAGGCAATTGAGGGGGACGTGATCTGTAGCTTTGAGCTGCGGGGTAGGTAATAAGGCAGATGAAAGTCTCCTTCTCTTCCAGGTCACTGCTTTGCAGACAGGTCAGGGATCCAGCCATATGTTTAACCCCTGTTTGAAGCGAGGAGGATGCTCTCGTTTCCAGGACTCAGAACATCGCAGGAAGCCCACGCCTGGGGTGTGCTCTAGGTAGAAGCTTTTGCTAAAGACTCATCCTGCAGCTGAACTGGGTTCACTGGAGGTGACAGAGCTGCAGAGAAGTGACTCATGTCTGTGTGACCGCAGTCAGGAGCTGTGCTGGAGGGTGACAGCTCCAAAGACACGAGGGAGGGAGACAAGGAGACAGCAATGAAATGCCTGGGTTCAGGTTATGTGCCAGCCTGGGCTGGCCACGGCAGCTCTAATACATTTCCAGAGGTGCTCCAGGGATGATCTTGCATTCTTCACCCACCAGACCTGAATATATTTCTTTCTGCGGGTTATAAGAATTCACTCTTACACTCTAATTTAATGAGGTGTCTTAAATGTGGATTTAATCACAGCATTAAAGTAATGGTCACTGCATTCTAACTGATGTGTGCAAACACCCTACCTGTGCAGACAGCTCTGCTGCATCCTTATTAATCCAAAAATCATATCCATATTAATCATGCCACAGATTATTACTCAATCCATATCCATTACCAACCTGCTATTCCTCCCACCCGTGCATTTGGATTTTAGCTCCTCACTGCTCCTCTGCAGATGGAGAAAGAGAGTCTGCTTTGTTGCAGAGGTGAAAATTGGGAAGGGCTCCTTGCAGAGCTCCCCACTGCACAGCTCCATATCAGAAGGTAGTCAGTTTATTAGTGTGTGTGTAAATGAGGGATTTGTTTGAGACTTGTAATTAGTACAGTGCTGAGACCACTGTGGAAGTGTTTCCTACAGCCCAGCCCCGGCAGTGCCCTGCTGCTCCGGCTCCTGCTCTGGCAGGAGGAGTACGGCTCTCATGAGCCACACAGGGAATTACAGCATCTCCACAGGGTGATTCTGCTCAGCTGGGGTGGACTTATCTCCTAGAAGCACTGATCTCTGTGCTCTTGTCTGTAGTAGGAGAGGTGAATCCCAACCACCAGCATGATAGGGAGCTGCTGGCCAGGGCCATTATTTTGCTGCCATTCTCACAGCCAGCAGAGCTTATAAATCATAGAATCCCAGCCTGGTTTGGGTTGAAGGGATCTTAAATCTCATCCAGTCCCAATCCCCTGCCATGGGCAGGGACACCTTCCACTAGAGCAGCTTGCTCCAAGACCCTGTGTCCAACCTGGCCTTGAACACTGCCAGGCATGGGGCAGCCACAGCTTCTCTGGGCACCCTGTGCCAGCGCCTCAGCACCCTCACAGTGAAGAACTTCTGCCTCAGAGCTCATCTCAGTCTCCCCTCTGGCAGGTTAAAGCCATTCCCCTTGGCCTGTCCCTACAGACTCTTGTCGAAAGCCCCTTTTCAGCTTTCTTGTAGCTTCTGGAATCCTTCTGGAAGTACTGGGCCATCCTCCTGTTTGTACTTGTACAAGCAGAAAGGCCAGACCATGCGCAGAGCAATTCTTTGACTTCTCTCCCAAAGTGGATTTGAGTATTTCTGGTACTTGATCTATTTGTTTGGTGTATTTGTACTTCGTGACTAGCCTTGAGCCACTTCCCTCCCAGGCAGGGTGCTGCCACTCTGACCTGTGCTTGTCAAAGGCTAAAATGCTATTTGAGCACATATAAAATATGCATGAGGTCTGTGACCTAGTCTATAAACTCCTGTACAGCCTGAGGCAATGCCTTTGTGGCGAGCTCAGAGAGATTGCAGGTTCCTGCTGCAATAATCAAATGGATGTCAAAAGGATGCTTAAAAAACTTGTGCAAGAGAAACTCTCCTCCTCCCCCCCGAGATCATCCCAACACTTCCCTTTGTGGAAGCTGAACACGGCAAAAAGAGCTCTTTTAAGCATTTCTATCTTCTCCTCAAAGCTCAGCCTAATTGAGTGCTAACAAAAGAGAAAATGCTTTCTCCTCTCTGGGCAGCCAGCAGAGCTGGAGCAGAATGATGATGCTGGCTGTGCAGAGCCAGCCAGCTCCATGCATCCCTGCCCTGTATCCCGATTGCTCCCAGGCCACCCTCTGCCACTGTAGCACAAGGGTTATGTGTGTCCAGAGCCACCCAGCAAGGACTTGGCTAATGAATGTTCTAGTCCTGGTGCTTCTGCAATGCCTTTCTGAGGCTCTTGCAATAGAAACAAATCTCCCAACACCTGCATAAGAGATGAGAAATAGCTCTAAGAGATGGCAAGTAGCTCCGAGGGACCCCAGGTAGCTCTGTTCTATTTGTCAGAGGGGAAAGAGGCAGGCAGGTTGTTCACATGGAAAGGCAGCAAAGCTGGGAGCGAGCTGCAGGGGAGAGTAATTCCCTCCACTGCAGGAGTAAATGGAGGATACTTATTGCTTTGGAACACCAGGAGGCTGTGGTGTCTCCAGCTTTGTGTCTGTGGAGCTGGAGGTCCTGGTGGCAAAGCAACCCCAGCAAAGGGCAATTTTCCAATTGTAACCCAAATTCTAATGTAATTCATTGCTGATTTGGCTTTGAATGGGCTACAAAGCAGAAACCCATGTTCTGTATCGCACACCGTTAAGAGCCTCCTGCTCCCACCCCAGCTTGATCTGAAACAGAGCTGGTGTGAGGTGAGCCCAAAGCACCAAGGAAGGATACATGCACAGCCCATGTGGACCCAGTTACAGAGCTCCAAGCTTTGCCTTCAAGTCCGGATGAGCGGGATCTATATATGAACCCCAAACGCTATTGCTGGTGCTCAAGCCATAGACAAGCCTGTTTCCAGGAGCAATAAGGGCGAAATTACTATCATAAACCTCAAGTAATCAAAAGTGAGAAGAACAGCCCAATTCATTAATACCCAGATGAGCTGACTGATAGAGACATTCTTGATTATCAGATATTAGCATGGAGTTAATCTTTACCTGAGTTGCTTCAGCCTGGCCATCCTCCCTCCCTGTTCTTAGACATTTTGCCAAAGGGCAGCATTGAACAGTTGTAATTAGATTCCTTCCTTGGAGTTAATTATGAAGCAACAATAAAGCCTGAGTGGTTTCCATTTTCACAGGTATTATTTTGAACTAAAAACAAATCCTTTGCTTTGGCATCAATAGTTGTAAGTTTAACATGAACCCCGGGGTATAGTCTTAATACAGATATAGACACATTCATGTTGTATTATGCTGTACATCTAATTTATATTGTGTTGTAACACTTCCACATTATTTTACACACACTTGCCTGCACAAACCTACCTATATACTGGAGCAGATACAAGAGGCCTCTCTTGGAAGAGCTCTACATTAATTTGCTATATTTCATCTTGTTGCTGTCAAATCTGTAGCCCCCCACTAGCAACATCAATACTTTGCATGTTCCAGGTTGACCTGGCACCTGGGGAGGTGTGCCCCATAGCAGGGATGGTGAAGGGTCCTGAGCATCCCATGAATCAGTTCTGGCCTAGAGAGGAGCAGTTTTAGCATGGTTATTAGTGATTTACTCCATTTGAAGCAATGAAGCATCCACTCAACCCTAAGCTAAATGTCCATTACAAATGAGTTAGCCACTTAAATGTAGCAAGACCACACATGCTTAGAGGAATAAAAAGCAAGAGGTTTTTGTGGTTATTATTGCCAGTTTAAGATAACTGTCTGATTATGTACAGTTATATGTCACCCTCTAGCTAAGCATTCACAGAAGAGAAAAGATGCTGGAATTTAAACAGGTTAAAATGAACGCCAGAACTGTTCTTGATAATTGAAAGTGCCACCTCCATTAGCTCGCCCTGATAACCAGGCTTGAAAAGCAAATACCAGGACAGTCAAAATCCTTTCCACTATTTACAGAGTGATGGTGATTAAGCACAGGGTGATCCCATCCAGTCAGAAGGCAAAATAAAAGCTGATGGACCCACAACCTTACCCAGGTAAGGTCCAAACCCGCTCTTATAGATGTGCCTTCCAAAGCGTGGCTGTGGCTCTTCACCCTTCTGCATTGGACCTGGGAAATGTTAGAAGGATCTAAGGCATCTGTGTTTTCTATAACCCTTATTAAGCATCACTTGACCTTGTCAGTGCTGAGAAAGCCCTGTGAAGTGCATGCCAGATCAAAATGTAATTTTAATTGAGTATACTTATTATATCAGATATATTAACAAGGTGCAGATGAATTCAAATGACCCCATGGTCAATGCTGTCGATTCAGGTTGAACTGTCTTTTGCCTTTGCTGAGCTGAAGCAGTCAATAACCTCTCAGAGGTTATACATGGAGTGGAAACACTTCCTGCCAGCACCCATCCTGCTGCCTGCCTCACCTCTACTACGAGCAAGTCAGCACAGAGCAGCACCTCTAGAGGTCCTCTCTAACATACCATACCCCTCTCCTCCAGCTCTTAGGAAAGGTCTGGGAATGCCAGTTCAGTTCATATTTTATTCTTGGTATAAATTTAGACTAACCCAAAGGCACAAGTGAGAAACAATCATCTCTTTCCTTCCCAAATTTCACAGATCATCTGACGGAGATTTAGGTTAGACATTAGGAAGTTCATCCCTGTGAGTGCGGTGAGGTGCTGGCACAGGGTGCCCAGAGAAGCTGTGTTTAAGACCAGGTTGGATGGCGCTTGGAGCAACCTGCTCTAGTGGAAAGTGTCCCTGCCTGTGGCAGGGGGGTTGGAGCTGGATGAGCTTTAAGGTCCCTTCAACCCAAACCAGTCTCATTCTATGGTTCTATTCAATAATGGTTGACACCCTCCAGTGCAGCACTGGAACAGTTATGGGACTCTCAGTAACAGAGCTAAGAGAGCCCATGGGATCAATCTGCCAAGGTTAAAAGCTACTGGTTTAAAGTGGGAGATGGCAGGATGTGGCCCAACTGCCTTCCTAAGGTTCATGTCAAGCTCTGCTCTCAGTTTGAGGAAAATAAGGTAAAATGACCTGCCTGAGGAGCAGACTGCCTCACTGACATGATATATTTGCATTAGCTTCAAATAGGAGTAGCTTCCCCTCACCCTATTAGCTCTACACTAAACCAAGTGAAGTCAATGTCAAATGGCTGTATAAAAACTGCGTCTTGGGGCAGCACTGAACTCCCTGCTGTGATCCACAGTGTGCCATGCCTTCCCCTTCTGGGTTAGATTTATCCTTTTTAGTACTTCATTTAGAAAGGGAAAAAAAAGAACCCAACCCCTAAGATCCTTCAGAAAAAGCTGTAAGACCTCTTGTTCCAGATCCCCATGTTTCTTCTTTAATGCTTCCTTAAGGGGCTCCATTTTTCTGTCACTTATCATCATCCAGAGTAATTTTGGGCTGTTAGAGAAAGTTCATTGCTGTAATTGCAACCATATTGGTCATTAAAGTTGACAGGCAGCTGCTGAAGAAGTCACTTGCTGATTCCTACTACTCAGCAGATGCCTCTCAGCGCTCGCTCAAATGTTGGCTTGAATGTAGGAAATGGAAGCAAATGCATTTTACCTGAAGCACTGATAATTTCAAGGAGGGGAAAATAAGAAGAACTCATCCAGGCTGTTGCTTTGTAAACAGCGTTTGCCTGCTCCTTCCTTAACTGGAGTGGATGTTTCCAGTATTTCCTGCAGCCCATATGTTCCTTGGAGCCTCCCCGCATTTACTGCACTTTACTTATCATTTACTCTAGGAAAACAACCCCATGCTGCAAAAAGCAGAAGCTGTTTCTCAAAGGCTGGAGGCCAGGGGTGATCCCAGACTCCATCTGCACCCCTGGCTTTGCTAGACAGGGCTTATTTCCAGATTTCCACTATTGCTGGTGTGATTCAGTGAGTAAATATTTCTCAGCAGCATGCTCAGCTGATACAATACATGCCACACACCACATGGCCGAACAGGAGCTGCTCAGGAGGGCTTTTTTAACCAGTAAACTTTATTTATATATAACAACAGTACAAAGTGAGTCCTTGGCTTGCAAAATAGGAGTGTTTCATATTTACAATAGGTACACAATAATATATTAGAATAATAACAAAACCCCCTTTTTCCTTGGAACATTTTTAAATACTTAAACTTTCTTACAGGGTTTTTGTTTTTTTTTTTTTCCACAACACTTGTAAAAACAACAAAAAAGAACCAAAAAAAAAAACCCTAGACAATCATCTTAAAAAAAAAAATATAATACAGAACTCCAGTGTGTCAAGTATAATGGGGAAGGGAGGAGCCAGTGAACGATACGGTGGAATGGGTACAGATACAAACCAATCCATTATTCCTGCCAATACACACATTCCCTAAGACTGGCATGTGATTATTGTAAGGAGGAGGCAGAAGAAATCAGAAGCTGTTCCAGGGCTGATATCTCTGCATTCTGTGACATTATGGGACAACTCCAGAAGTTTTAGTACCTGCACATCCCCTTCTTGCTGCTTCCCACTTGTAATGGCCCCCAAGGTGCCATTAACACAGAAACACCCATCAATGAGAAGGACATTTTACTGCAATATCTTCTGGAGCTATGAAATAACACGGTCAAAACCACCTCATTTACTTTCCAATGGCTCCTCTTGCAGGCGCACCTCTGCTGCCCAGTCCATGAGATGGGAACATCTGATGGAGACACTGTTGCATAAACTTCCAAGCTTATTTGAAGTAGAGGTATTAAAAATCTCAAAGGAAAGGCCATACAGGAAATCTTATCTTTGATTTGGCAGCCTCAGGAGGCCCAGAGAGTTTGGGATATTGTCCATGCAACTGGATGGACCCTGCAGGTCTTTTGAGCACGTCCTTACGCGCTGCCGGAACGTCTGTTTTGTCAGTGTTATATTCCACTTGTACAAAGAAAGGGGAGGAATGGGCAACACGGGGGGCAAACAGGGATCTGAAAGAACAAGCACACAGACACCTCCGTGCTCACAGCATGGCCAAAACCCCTTCAAGCTGCATTTGAGCTGCTCCTGGTGCAACCTCAGCAGCAACGTTGGCGTAGACACGGAGCTGCTTTTGCAGGAAGGAAGCAGTCGGTCTCTGCTGTCCCATGCTGCTGTCTCCTCCCCACTTCACACCCCTGTCTCAGCCCCCAGACCCGCTGAAACTCCTTGGAGTACAGGAGACCCAGAGGGTTCCACGAAGAGCGAGGAAAGCAGCACGTACCCCACAGAGCTGGGATGCCTCCGTGCCATGCCTTGCCCAGAACAGCACCGCCGCCTGAAGCTGGGGTGGACACAAAGCCTTGCAGGAGGCAAAAGTCAGTTTGGAGATTCCCATCCTCTTCCCCTTCAAAACTGATCTGATCAACCTACGTTTCAATGGCACATTCAGGGTTGCTCAGCTCAGCAGATCCCGAACGGCACCTTCTTCACAGCATTCACTCTCATTATTTCTCCACCAGAAGTCTAATAAAACAAACCCCAACATCCTGTCCTTGAGGGTGCTGGGGGGGCCCTATAGCTGTCACCAATGCTTTGCCTTCAGCCTCTGACCCACTGGTCTGAGTGGCCTTGGATGAAGGCTGGGTTGCTGCTTTCGCTAAAAACACATTCACTAACCACACGGGACTGCTCACCTGGCTCTACCTAGTACACAACTATTTACAGTATCACAGCTCCCTGTGTTACTGGCTTGTGGTTTATGGTACAAATACAATTCTGCAATTGGATGGCTGAAGCTTTGTGGCATTTTAATGCCTCTTTGATGTCAGTTATTTATTCACCTCTGAACATTTTTTCTTCTCTCCATGGCACAGTCACACTTGAGCTCCCCTGATGCCCCAGCTCATTCAAGTCAAGTCTGGTTTAGTTTCATTTAGTTTGCTGAGCTGAGTCCTGGTGCCAGGTAAGCTCTGACAGCGCTGGAAACGGGATGAGAGCCAGCAACAGGCAAGAACATGGCTGGGCTGCTGCCAGGGAACCAGCTCGAGGCACAGGAGCACGATAGGGACCGTGCCGGGAGCTGCTCTGTCCTTTGCCAACCTGCTGCACTGGGACAGGGTGAGGGCTGCGGGCAGGTCCGTGCTCCCCATCCCCACTGGCTGCTTGGGACTTGCGGAAACCCTCTCTGTAGGTCATGCCCACCAGAGGAGGGAAGAGCTCCGACCCTTTCCACGCAGACTTGAACAACGTGCACCGAGGTGCTCAGAACCAGCAGCGCACAGGAATGTAACCCCTTTAAGAGCTTTAAGCCTTCTTGCTTTTGTTCTCCACATGCCCTCTCAAATTGCTTCCTACATTATGACGTTTTGGGTGAAGTCCAGTTGAAGGAAGGAGAGAGAACTCACGTGGGGATGGGCCATGAGGATTTTAAGACAGTGTGTTGAAGGCACTGCTGTGATGAAGGTCTCGGTTGCCACCACGTCGAGTGGCTGCACTCGTCATCCCCACTGTGTTGCAGCACTGAGACCTGTGGGAAGGCATCGCCGGCCGGCAGGCTGGTCCATGCTGCATCACACAGGGGCTGCAGCACTTCTGGCCGTGCTGATCTCTCCTGCCTCCCTTTTAAACATAAATTCATCCTTTATGGCAAAGCGTGGACCACTTAACGTCCACATCCTCTGTACTTTGGTGGGCTGCAGCGTTGCAGTGCTCCACAGCGGGGCCCATGCGGAGACAAGCTTGCCTGTAGGTTAGACTCTTGTATATGGGTTTTTAATAAAGGCTTTCAAGGTGGAGAAGAGTTTGATTAGCACCTTTCTCCCCCTTGGAGTGGGTGCTTTGATAGCTCATGAGCAGAAGATTAAATGGAATTATTCAAGCAGTGACACCAGGCAGAGAGATTCCGGAAAATGACATCTCCCACTTTGATGTTGGAATACCTGAAACAAAGTGAACCGGAGAATCAAAACACTAACTGGCCTTGCAGGAGGAAGGGGGCAATGAGAGGGATGTGAAATGGTTTCATCTAAGGCAACGTCACTGCCCCCTCCTGACCAAAACTCGAGTTCAGTTTGCTGCAAGTGCAAAGAAAATGCCATTTTGAGATCTGAAGCTTCCTCTTCCTAAAGGAGTAATGGAAAAGTCGGATGCAAACAGGGCAATGGATTACAAGCGCTTTGCCCCGAGGAGATATATTGCTTCATTCCATATAACTGCCTGTAAAGATTCATAATTAATGCCAACCACCATGAGTAGATACTTGGCAGATTATTTATATAGCCTACCACTTCCAGCCAGCACCGTGCCGTCCCCACACCATCCTCCTAATGCCTTTCCAGATGATGGAAGCAGAGGTGTTGCTGCTGCTTCCCTCCAAAGTCAGTCAAAAGTGTAATAGCTTCCTGGTTTGCAAAGTGCTCCTGCTGCTTTCCCTCTCCTCCTCTGCTCAAATTCCTCCCACAGCACAAAGGACAGACTCAGTTGTCCCCTTCTCTCAGCGCTCTCCTGCATTCATGGAATACAGACCCTGTGTTTGGATACCTTGAATTCTTTGAAGCCTTGCTTGCAAACCAATCCCTCTGGACTCTGAAACTGGTTTTCTTCACTCTTCCTCTCTCCCCTCCGTCTTTACCTTTCAGGATAACCCCAGTTTATAGGCCCTTTCCCAGGCTCCATTCATGGGATGAGAAAGGCTGCTGAGAGGCAAACTGTCCAAGCAGGCCTGGCAGCCTATCACACTACGTGAGCATCTCAAGCAGGGAGACGTCCTGTGTGCCACCTCTCCTGCTGCCTGCTCATGAGGGAACAGGCAGCCAAAATGCATGTGGAGAAGAGACTGGTCACCAACATCACTGCAGCACCCACCCTCAGATTGCTCCACAAACCCCCTGCCTGAGAACCCAGGGGATGGTCAGGGACCTCACTGAGAAAATACTGGAGGAGAGGGAAAGACAAAGTGTTTGCTCAAGGGGTGCTCCTGGCCCAAAAGTAGAGAGGAGGAGGAGGAGGAGGAAAGTCAGTTTAAAAGCAGCTACTCAAAAGCCTCTCAAATAGATGTGAAGAAAAGAGGACCACGACATGGGCTGCTGGGCAAGCCCGTATTCACCAGCACCCAGGCGACAAAAAGCAAGGTCTTTGCTTTGGGCAGTACTCGTATTTTGTGAATCCTGCAGAGGTAACTATTCAGACTAATATTTAGAAGTGTTTGGAAACTGTTTGGAAACCACTGGGAAGAGCTTTCTTTGGGTTTCAGAGTACCATAAAACTATGGTGAATGAGCTGAATACAAATACCCAAAACAATGACCACAGTGAAGAATATAGATCTGGAAATCCCTCCTAAGCTGTGTGCTGGATCACTGCGAATAGCAGCAACAGAAACCAGTGAAAAAAGAGGAAAACCTGCACATTTTCTGTCTTTGAAACCAGATTTACTGTGCAGAGAAGGATCCTTGGGAAGAGAACTCAGGCAGTACAAATCCTGCTCTGCTGCTCAGTCCCTCCTGCCAGCTCTCTCTGTGCCTCACTAAATCCAAACCTTCCAGTCACAAAGCTCAGGCTGTTGTAAATGTCAAGAACTTATTGCACAAGTCTGATCATTATCATCAGTATTCTCTTCCAGAGTATTAACAGGGCCCAGAAAAACTCACAGAAGTGGATTACCTAAAGCAAGTGGACTTGGCATGGCTTTTACTGAACCATAATTAAAGCAAGCAGCTTCCTGAGTATTTCTCTACGTGCTTTTCCCCTCCCTGTTGCTGGCTCCCCTTAGGACTGCATCTTGAGACCAAAAGCCAGCAGCTCCTGGTGCATGGGGAGCCCATGGTGACCCTCCTGGGCTCCTCTGGTGGAGGAGGTGGACAGATATGAGAATGGATTTTCCTTTGACACACACTGGCTGCAAACTAAGGTCCCAATCTGGCACAGCACTGCCCGGGCAGGGCTGAGCTATCTTGCCTGAAGCTATTTTGCTGCCACTGCCAAGCTGGTGCTGTCAATACTTGTATTTCCATGAGCCCTGTCCTTCTCACTGCACAAAGATCAGTATTTACTAGAAAGAGAAATATTTACAGCATTCCTTCCCCTCCTGGCACTCTACAAATGGACACGCATAAGCTTTGGTGTCTTAGAAAGAAATAACACTCACAAACATTTGCCTGTCACTGGCCACAAGAACACGTGCCAGTGGGGCCAGCAAGGAATTGAATAGAACGACGACATGCCGAGACAGAGACAAGACAGCAGCGCTCGCTGGCCGTGGAGTGCTGGTTAAGGTTTTCCCTTGCCTAGAGCAAAGATCTCTTTCCCTTTCCCAGTGGAAACACACATTCTGGGCCTCACCCCGGGCAACACTGCTAATGTTGGCTGAGAACCTCAAAGCTGTGCTCATCAACCCCGTAAGTCAAACAGAAAAGCAAGAAACATCTCATCTCACTACGCTTAGTCTTTTCAAGTATCACTCACTGTAAACATTGGGGGTTTGTTGGGTTTTACCACAAGAAATCAGAGGCGCTGCCAGAACCCCCCCCAAAACCCAACCAAGGAGCCCTGCCCGACAGGGAGAGGGCAGCCAGCCCCTTCTGCTCCAAGTGGACCAGCAACATGCCAACTGGGCATGGCTATGGCCATGCCATTGCTGAGGGTACAGCTGCATCACCACGGAAGCACTGGCAGACAGCAAGGTGGGATGGGGGGAGAAGAGGAAAGCATTTAAAATCAGGTCTTTCCTCATTCAACAGAAAGTGGGATTTAAAAAATATATATATATTGACACTATATAAATACATAGATAAAGCTGGATTTCAAGACAGATTGGATGATCCGATGGTTCCGCAATTCAGGTAAAGTTAGTTTTAAGAGCCTCTAAGTTACTCAGCCACTGAACTGTTTTCTGGCTCAACTGCTGTTTTACTCATGTAAAAAGGTGTGGTGCAAACTTGTGCTCGTATTTCTTTATAAGATCCCAAAAAAGAAGAACATTTTGGTTCTCCAGACTTCCTAACTGGTGTAAGAGTCCGTTCGCAGAATGCCTGAGCTGCATCCTTGGGAGTCTCTCAAGGACAGGAGTCAGAGCTGAACCTTGTTCCTTGTTGCCAGGATTTTCTCTGTGGCCTCTGTGGTTTTTGCTCTATTTCTTCCTTTTTTTTTCTCTTTTTCCTTTTTTTTAAAAAAAAAAAAAAACCTTTAAATAAAGTTTTATTTTCTAATATACATCAAACAATTTTCATGCAAAGCAGCAGTCATGGAGATATCCAGACTTTCCAGGTTCCTTCCTTCTATGTATGCTTGAAAAAAATGATCCATCTTGATTTGACTTTGATTGAGATGCTTTGTCTTTTTTCTCTTCCTCCCTTTTCAAACCAGATCCTATATGATTTGGAGCACAGTCAGTCCTTGGGCCTGTCTCTGCTCCCTCCAGAAGAGCCTTGGTATTTATATGTGTCCAGTGCCTTCCTTGCTGGTTCTCCCTCTGGATTCCCGAGAGTCCGTGCAATCCTCTGCCCTTTGCTGCCCGTGAGCACCGCAACCTTTCTTCAGCTCTCAATAGACATGGCACCAATGAGTTGCTCTACTTTGTATGCCAGACGCTGCCTACGTGCCTGTTCATCCTGCTCCAGAGCCCCAATGAGCTGGTACAGAAAAAGAGACAGGAAAAAAACCAAGAGAAAGAAGTCAGTGTGTGAGAGGGGGAGGTGGAGGTGGGTGGGCAGCAAGATGTGAGCAACTTGAAATGGGGATGTGTGAAACTTAAATAACAAGTGGCAAAGCAATGCGACGAGCGCTTCACCGCAGCCATGCCCACCCATTTGTTGGACTGCTCGGTGCATGTCATCATGCACGCCCATCATTCCCACTCTTGTACCTTGGACTCCACATTTCTTGTCTCATTTAGCAGGAAAGTGATGA
Organism: Strigops habroptila; assembly: GCF_004027225.2. Taxonomy (NCBI): domain Eukaryota; kingdom Metazoa; phylum Chordata; class Aves; order Psittaciformes; family Psittacidae; genus Strigops; species Strigops habroptila. Next base: position 1,491,907 of record NC_044294.2, read on the forward strand.
GATTTTTAAACCCTCATCAAGTGGCATTGTATTACAAATGCATCCATGCAATTAAATGACAAACCCTTTCCTTTTAACGGACATAATGGCAAAATAGGTTCTTCTTACACTGAAATGAAGAGGTGGAACAGATGGTGAGAACTTGGTTTCAAGTGATGCATTTATTAAAGAAGCTCACACTGCCAGTGATTCTTTGCAAACAGGAGTCTGCGTCACTGCAACATGGGATTTGTACCACGCTGTTCCCAAAAGATGGGGATGTTTCTGGGGAGCTTCACTGGGTCATGACGATTTTCCACTGCATTTACGAGTGGGTGTATGCCAAGGCTGAGGAACCCAGTTGCTCCCACAATATTTTAGCTCTCAATCCTTATGGAAAGCACGCTATAGGCATGGCCAGGACCTGAATTTCTATATGCATGAACAGAGCAGGACAGCAGCAGTGCAAGCTATGGCTGTGCTGCATCAAGGACAAAGAGGAAGGAGCAAGCAGAATTGTTGCACATCCCAGTACGCACAGAAACGCGGCTCCTCTCCCATGCTGTGTGTGCCATGGGGCAGCATCACCTCTGTGCCCACCCCAGGGACACCCACCTCCTCGCTGTACTTGCTGATGTAGGAGTAGATCTCGTTGAGTGCACTCAGCATATTAAACTCGACGGAGTGCAGGCGTGACTGCTCGGCGAGGTAGGCGTTCATGTCCTGGTCACTGATGGCAGGGAGCTTGGCAATGTCTGCATAATACCTGTGGGAAGGAAAGGCTGAGGGAGGCCATGGGAAACACGAACTGTCCCTCTTCTCCTTGGGATTTAAACTAAGCTCTGGAAGGAGAAGGACATCGTTTTGCTTTATGCTTACACCTAGCAAAACAGGATCCTGGTCTGGAAGAGGTTCTAGTACCTAAAGCGGCTGACAACAAAGCTGCAGAGGGACTTTGAACAAGGGCCTGTAGGGACAGGCCAAGGGGAATGGCTTTAACTTGCCAGAGGGGAGATTGAGATGAGCTCTGAGGCAGAAGCTCTTCCCTGTGAGGATGCTGAGGTGCTGGCACAGGGTGCCCAGAGGAGCTGTGGCTGCCCCATCCCTGGCAGTGTTCAAGGCCAGGTTGGACACAGGGGCTTGGAGCAACCTGCTCTAGTGGAAGGTGTCCCTGCCCGTGGCAGGGGGTTGGAGCTGGATGAGCTTTAAGGTCCCTTCCAACCCAAACTGTTCCGTGATTCTGTTCTATGGCAAAAGCCACCCTGTGCATCACCGGCTACCAAGAGCAAAGCTGCTTCTCCCCACATTCTGCTGCTCACCTCTCCACCCAGCTCTTGTAGCTGGGGATGTCCTTGGCGTACAGCAGCTTGTTGGAAGGAGAATCCTTGCCCAGGCGGTGCTCCGAGGTGGAGCAGGAATCCATGAAGGTCTGAGCCACAACAGAGAGGCAGGCATCTGTGATGCTGCCTTTGTGGATATCAAACACAAACTGGGGGTTTTTGATGACGTTCACCCAGAATCGGAGAGGCAGGCTGTCAAGAAACCAAATTAAATGTTAAGACAAAGACCAGGAAAGGACACGTGCTGCAGTTTGTGTTCCCAAGCAGAATACGAATGGTGGGAAGCAACAGTAATCTGCATAGGAGCTGGGCCAGGCCCATCCAACACCAGTTAGCCCAGTGCTGCCCAGATTGCTTGTGATGGGTCATGCTATGCCTGGGCTGGACACTACTGCCCTGTGTGCCCCGGGAACGCGCTGGGGTCTGGTCCTGGACAGAAAGGTGGAGCAGATGAGAGCTGGGTGCTGAGGGCAGGCTGCCTGTACCAGGGCAGAGCTGGGCAGCGTTTGGTGGTGCTGGATGAGCAGTTCCACCAGGAGCCCATTAAACTGAGTTCGTTAGAGCAGAAGCCTATGGCACGGCTGAGCCGCTGCCTGGCTACTCCACAGTCCATCATCTGCGAGCGGTGCAGCAGGCATCAGAGGCTTTGTCCCCAAATCCCGAGGCCTTTGCAATCAAAGGGGAATTATTATTCCTTTTTTCTTTGCCTGTATAGCAGGATCAAAAAAACAGCTGCTGCTTTCTATTACCTTTCAAGTCTCAGCTCTCTCCATCTATCCAGCTAGCTGCATGGAAGACTTAACTCTTGCTGCACTGCAGGCAAGCAGCTCAGCCATATCACCACTAGCACCAGCTCTACCGACCCCCATCTCTCTTTTCCGAGCCATTTGCTTTGACCTGCTCCTGGGGCATAAACCCTCTCCCATCTCCCCACTAAAATTCCCATTTGGGAATGCTGCAGCGAACCAAAGTGCTCAGCAGAGCTGTTAGCACAGAGACCAAATTTCTGCCCTTCTCTGGAGCCTCCCATACCCTGGGGCAGAGGGAAGGACCAGGGCTCTGTGGTCTGATGGCTCTAGCAGAGCAAACTCTGCTGGTTGACACTTTCTTTTTTATTCCTTTAAGAGGTCTCATCTTTTTTTGGTGATTTGAGAGTTTTATCCTAATAACTCCTTCTTTTAGACTATCAATAAATTGTTTTTAGCCTCACGTAGCCTTAGCAGGGAACTCAGCTCTTGCAGCCATGATGATTAGAGGCCTTTTAAACCACAAGGGACTTAGGGGAGAAAATGCAAAGTCTTCAGGGAGCAACCATTTGTGGTGCCTTTTTTTTTCCCAACCCATGCTAAATTTCTAACCCAGAGAGCTTTTAATCCTAAAATAACAGCACTGGTGGAGACGTGAGAGCTCTTATTGTATGGAGGAGGCTGAACCTGGCTGCAGTCTGTGCTAGTGGCACACGGGGCTGGCTCCTTCCCCCTTTGCCACCTCCTTCTGCTGCCTAAATCCTCCAGCTGCTGCCCAAAGTGATGGGAAAGATGCAGCAGGCACTGAGCAGCCTGTGCTAGTATTCATGGTGGTGCAGGCAGGATGGTGCAGGCATGGAGCCCTGCTTCCCACTGCAGACTTAGCAAACCCAGTGATTTCCGAAGTCCATGTGTGTAGATCTACAGCCTGAGGACACTGCCCAGCACCAGCCCGGGCAGAGGAGCCAGAGACACCCAAGTTTGTGGTTCAGCAGTGCACCAGGATTTCAGCTCATTTGTGCACATGGGGCAGCACGATCCAGGAGCAAACCCCACTGCCACATCCCCATGGCGCACTGGGGCAGCAGTGGTGCTGGTTGAAAAGCATCAGCATGGCTTCATGGTACATCCCATGCTTTGGAGCTATGGGACTTAGTTGTTCCCAGCCTTCCTGAAGCTCTTCCCCATCTGTTTTTCTCTAGCACACAGATAACTGCTCAGTCCTCAGGTCTGCGCCTCCCTCCACCCTCCTCCATCCTTACCAATTGCTCTTCCACGTGTGCCTCACGTCTGTGTCATGGATGCCGTGCTTATCTGCCTGCTCATCCAGGAAATCGAACATGTACTTGATGGCGAGCGGGAGCGCGCTGCCGCGGTGCACGGTGCTGAACAGCGTCTCGAACAAGTCATCCACAAACTTCTGCAGCGTACCCTAATGGGAGCAGCAAAGGAAGAGGTGACAGGAGGGACTGGCAGCGGTGGTGCCAGGGGGGATGCCAGATGGTGTTACTAGCTCTGCACAGCCCCATAAAGTGCCACCATGGACCTCAAGGTTTAAGTAAGGTCAGGGTCTTTACCAATGCCGGGGGAATGCTCCAGCCTGTAGCTACTAGTGGCTGCATTTACGCTTTATTTCTAACCTGAAACAGTTTCTTTTGCTTTCAAAAGCCAATTTGTGTTATCTTCAGTGAAATGCAGGAAAACTTTGGCCAAGGAAAATGGTTAAATATTTTCAGGCACTGCTGCGCCTCTCCAATCATAGAATCAACCAGGTTGGAAAAGGCCTTTAAGTCCATCGAGTCCACCCTCTACCCCAGCACTGCCACGTCTGCCACTAAATCATGTCACTGAGGGCCTCATCTACATGGTTTGTGAACACTTCCAGGGACAGTGACTCCACCACTGCCCTGGGCAGCCTATTCCAATGCCTGAGCACCCTTTGGGGAGGAAATTGCTCCTAATCTCCAGTCTAAAGCTCTTTGTTTTTTAATACTGTGCAGATGAATGAAGTATTGCAGCAATCACCTTGCAGTGAGAGGAAATCTGGGTTGTGTTTCTGTTGCTGCTCCAGGAGCCAACCAACCCCAGGGGGCCAGGAAAGCCCAACATAAACAGCCACTCCCCAAGCATCATTAGGGGCCACACAGGCAAGTGTGTATAGGTGAATCTCCCTATTCACTTCCCAAAAGATCTGGCACGTGACAGTTACCTTTGTAGCCAAGAGCCTGGTCAGGTAGATCTCAGACACCATCTTACTGCCCCGGTCTCCTTCCTTCTGGTCTCCGTGGTCATGGTTTTTGACCAAGTGCCAGACCTTGACCCCGCTCTCCAGGTCAGGGGTGATCATGGGGGCCCGGGAGCGCAGGCTGTCGGGGCTGCCAGTGTAGCGGAAGGTGGAGTCTGAACAACAGGAGGAGAAGTCAGTCATGCTCAAAGCAAACCCTCTGTTCATTTCCCTGTCTCTTCTCAGTGATGGCTCTATGCTCACTAATGCCAGAATCACCCACACCATCTTTTTTATGGGGTAATGAAGTGTAATTCCACCCGGGCACCAAGAAAATTTGGTGTTTGCCAAAGATACGTCTTGGTCTTAGCAAAGAATGGTTTGGGTTGGAAATGACCTTGAAGCTCATCCAGTTCCAACCCCTGCCACGGGCAGGGACACCTTCCACTAGAGCAGGTTGCTCCAAGCCCCTGTGTCCAACCTGGCCTTGAACACTGCCAGGGATGGGGCAGCCACAGCTTCTCTGGGCACCCTGTGCCAGCGCCTCAGCACCCTCACAGGGAAGAAATTGCACCTAAGAGCTCCTCTCAATCTCCCCTCTGGCAGGTTAAAGCCATTCCCCTTTGTCCCTACAGGCCCTTGTCCAAAGCCCTTCTCCAGGTTTCTTGTAGCCCATTTAGGCACTGGGAGCTGCTCTAAGGTCACCCCAGAGCGTTCTCCAGGCTGAACCAGCCCAGGTCTCTCAGCCTGGCTCCATAGCAGAGGTGCTCCAGCCCTCAGAGCATTAATCACTGAATACAGTTCTTTAGATTCCAGCCTTTCTGTTTTCACACTCAGACATGGGACTTTTCTGCTCCATTCACATCGTTTACTTATGTGAACTCAGTAATCCAGGTCCATACAAGATTCTTCCACGAGTTACAGCTCACACACATCAATCCTGGGCACCGGCTCCTGCAGCACCTGAGTCCTGACATCAATAATAACAAGCCGCCCAGCACAACCAGCACAAAGAGCAGAGGAAACTCTGTTCTTGGTCTTGAGGCTTTCATTAGAGCAACAAGGGCTCCAGCTGAGCACCAATGGCAGAGCCTGAGGCCAGTCCTGCACCCCAGCCGAGCATCCAGCCCCCCTGTGGTCCCTGTCTCTGCCCTCCTACTGCAGGGAAACAGAGCTCAAAGGGGAGCAGACAAAGGATTTTTCCCTTAATTGCTCAGTAACCACGGAGAGATGTGAGATCTATTTAACTTCCCAAAGAATGTGCCTCCCTGCATCCCATCCGCGGTGTCTTCAAGGCGAGACCCAAGGCGGAACGGCACAACCACGTGCTGCTGGGATTTTTCCTCTCCCTACATGTTCTTTGTTCTCTGGGAACCTCGTGCATTTGCTCAAGTTTAGCCTCCAATTCCTTGCTCACCCTCCTCATCAAGAATAAGAGGATCAATCACAAATCAGCCAAGGGAAATACACAAGTCATTACCAAAGTAGCTAGATTTTCATCCCTGATTAAGGCTTAGATAAATGAGTACTCCAACTGATATAATTAAGGAGACAGACAGGGGGACAGCTAAGGAAGCATCTAGGAATTCTATTTTTAAACACAGCTCTGTGCTGATACATAATGGGGGAAGTAAATAAGTATCTCATTGAAATTCTGCCGGCACAATTAGAAGTATTAATCTTACACATGAGCAATTATAGTTCATATTGGTAGTTTGCAAAAGCTTTTCCATCTGACATAGACCAATGAGCACTGAGGGCTCAGGTTGTGTGACCCAGCCCTGATTCTTCCATCACCTGAAGCATAGGAAATGCTGGGCACTCAGGTGGGCAATCCCTCACAGGGAGAAATGCCTTTTCTCTTGGCTTTTGCCTAAGATTCTCCTGTGGATGGCTCCTCAGAACCCTTCAATAACATTATTTTGGGAGCTATAAACAAGAGGAGGAGATGGGGTTTGTCAAGGGACCTCTCGTTTGTAAAACACTCTCTAAAATGAGAGATAATGAAAGATCAGCACACTGGAGATTTTGCCACTGCTGCCTTTTATGGAAGTCTATGATTACTATTATTGTGGATTTAGTGCTATATATGCACACCTGGCCCCTCACAGGCACATTTACAAAGGCTGCAGTGTCTTCAGGGAACCTCTGTGAAGAGCTGAGCCCTGCTATTATGCAAATAATGAATTCCCAGGTGTGCACATCCCTGAACATTGCCATTACCCATCTTTGACCCATTAGTTAAGAATTCAGGATCCTCCACTTAGAGAGCAATAGATGCAGGAATCAGGCTTTTCTCTCATGTAGCCCTGCTTGCACGCAAGGGACACAAAGCTGCTTTCCTGCAGCAGCCAGCCCCTCTGAGCTGAAAGCCTTTCCCTGGGCTTTTCCAAGCCCCACATTTCCAACAGCTGCTCACATGCTTGGCATTTCTTCTTCCCTCCTCTCAGTTCTCTGGCCTTTTTTTTGCTGTTCTGCTCAGAGATGGAAAAGCCTTTGCAAAAACACAGCAGCCAAGGACATTTTGCTGTTTGGCACCAGAATAGACTTTCATCTTGGCTGATGTGGTGTGGTTCTTTGGGGGAAGCTGTTGGTTTTTCCCCATCTAAGTCCCTTAAAGTGTTGCCCTCCTGCAACAAAGGCAGCTTCATTACCAGCACCATCAAATACATTTTCAAGTAAAGCTGCAAGCTCCAGTCTGGCTCTAAAATGTGCAGTGCAGCAGGAGCAATGCCCCGCCATACAAGAGCCATTGTTTCCCAGCCCTGAAATCTGCTTCTTACCATATCTGCTAATAGATGTCCGGGATATACTGGCAGAGGCAGGAATATTGTAGGAGGAGGTCTGCTTGGGAACAAGAGCCACAACTGAGCGGTCAGATACCTGGAGAGGCAAAGGAAGAGAAGATCAGTGAGATCCACCATCCACACTGTGATCACCAGCTGCTCGTACTGCAAACACAGGTAATAAAGTCGTGGCATCATGGAGCCATATGATGGTTTGGGTTGGAAGGGACCTTAAAGCTCAGCCAGTTCCAACCCCCTGCCATGGGCAGGGACACCTTCCACTAGAGCAGGTTGCTCCAAGCCCCTGTGTCCAACCTGGCCTTGAACACTGCCAGGGATGGGGCAGCCACAGCTCCTCTGGGCACCCTGTGCCAGCGCCTCAGCACCCTCACAGGGAAGAGCTTCTGCCTAAGAGCTCATCTCAATCTCCCCTCTGGCAGGTTAAAGCCATTCCCCTTTGTCCTGTCCCTACAGGCCCTTGTCCAAAGCCCCTCTCCAGGTTTCTTGTAGCCCCTTTAAGCACTGGGAGCTGCTCTAAGCTCTCCCGGAGCCTTCTCTCCTCCAGGCTGAACCTGCTCCTCACGTTGCTGGGGATGCAGCCCAGGACATAGGTGGTTTCTGGGCTGTCAGCGCACACGGCCAGGTCATGGTGAGTCTCCAAGACCCACCTGGGCTCTGTGCTGGGTCAGCAGCAGCTCTGCAGCAAGGGACTGAAGGAAAGGAGTGATAAATCAAAAGACGTACTGAAGATGCTTTTGGTCGTTCTGATTTAAGATTACATTTTATCCAATAAAAATGAGCATCTCAAGAATTGTTGTGATCCAATTAAAGTAACAATGCAGAGGGAATAAAAGGGCTGTAATAACGTTAAGGACCATAAAACATTCCTATTAAGCCATTTTTTATTTTAGCAATTTTTACAAACTTTAGAAGTTTGATTTACAGCTGAGCAAGTCATAAAGCCATCTTTCAGGATATTAAATTCAGTCCCTCTACTGCACCAGAGAAGGAATTAAATGCTGGGAAGTCAAACTATAAATGAACATTAGTGCTAACAAGATTTTGTTATAGCAGATTTTAGTAGCCATGTTTAATTTTATCCTCCCTATAAATCTAGTAGTCACTGGAAGTTTTTTAACTCATTTCCCTTAATTAAGGATCTGCAGGTTTGAAGGGAATGGACCTAAGTGTCTTTTAATATCGAACTCGTGGCCTGTGGTGCAGAACAAGGGAGCAGAGAGCGGAGGCACCACATGTCACAAGTGGGAATGGCTTTAACCTGCCAGAGGGGAGACTGAGATGAGATCTTAGGCAGAAGCTCTTCCCTGTGAGGGTGCTGAGGCGCTGGCACAGGGTGCCCAGAGAAGCTGTGGCTGCCCCATCCCTGGCAGTGCTCAAGGCCAGGTTGGAGCAACCTGCTCTAGTGGAAGGTGTCCCTGCCCATGGCAGGGGGTTGGAACTGGTTGGGCTTTAAGGTCCCTTCCAACACAAACCTTTCTGTGATTCTATGATCTTACAGGTGACAGACCCACCGGGGCCCAGCCAACACATCATTTAGAGAAGCTGCACAAAAGAAACGCCCCTTTATGCTGGAGAAATTGCTTCTGGGGCTAAATCCTCCGTTATTTGCCAGGAGTCCTGTGAGGGACTTGGCCCTGCCCCTACACAAGGAGAAGCTCCAGGGCAGCATCTGGATTTTGCTGCCCCAGCATCTCCCTGCTCTCTCAGCAAAAGGATGTTTGTACAACATCTGCTGCAGCGAGGTGACCTGCACACAGCGATTTTCACCACCTTCAGTGCTCTGGGTTCCATTCAGATGAAAGGTTCCATGTAAATGTGAGTTATTATTATTGCTAGTGATAGTGGAAATAATAGTCCCTTGTGTTTGCCAGTACAAAAGTAAGACATTTCTAAGCAAAACACTTCAAACACCTCTGTTATTTCCTCTTCTGCTCCTGCCTCACTTCATCCCATTGATTAACTCAATGGTAGAAATGATCAGAGGTGATATTATTTTCTTAGGCTGTTACTAGCTGCCACTTCAGTTCCATTTCACTGGGGAGAAACCCAAGCACGTCAGCAGCCCAACATGTTCTCACAGAGGCAGCAGCTCCCTGGCCACTGTGTTGGGATCTGTTTCCACCAGGGCTGTGCTTAACAGAGAGGCATTACACATTCCACACACACACACACACAGAGCACTCTCACTCTCTAAATTTTGGGTCGAATGGCTCTTGTCAGCTAAAACCCACCAGCGTGCAAATCAGCATCAGATGTAACACACATTCGTTTCCCATCTCGCTCTGCTGTTGCCACATTCCCATAAAACCCCAGGGACGCTGGGGTTTAGAAAGAGCTGCCTGGCTCTTTTACAACTTTATAAATATTCCAATTCTTCTCCAAGCTGGAAACGTGCTGCACAAAACACCTTAAAGACAAGACACCCAAAACCCAGAGCGGGGAGAGCAGTGGTGCAGAAGCCCAGAGAACACTGCGCTTGCGTTGGGGTAGTGAGGATGCAGTGAGGATGCCAGCTCCACATCCACACCACCCTCAGCTCCCAGGTCTCATTTCCCACACAAATCTTCCCTCTCTGCTGCTAATTTCTCATTTAAAGCAGTTTTCTAGCCTCTCAGCCTTTCCAGGCTCGCAGTGGCTGACAGGTATTCATGCTCTGCTGCCTCGGAGTTAACCCTGCATGAGCCATTGTGAATCATTTGATATTAAATCCAGTGTTTCATTTTTCTTCAGTAAAGCCACACAGGGTGAAACTCACCCATGGGGTTTTAATAGGCATGAAAGCAGAAAGATACTACACAAATGGAATACAATTCCCTACAACATAGTTTAAAAGCTCTGGAGAATATAACAAAGAATTACACCTATTTAACTTAACACATCTATTTTTACAAAGGAAGAAATAAGCAGCAGGGATACAGTTCTCTCTATAATCCTATACAGTGGTTCAAAAATATTACAGAAAGATGAATCTTTCCTTCTAAATCCAATCTGGCTTTTGCATGTGAAGGCTTCCCATGAAAAACAGATTTTATCAGTTGATGCAGATGTATATTGGATTTTTTTGTCATCCTAAACATGTAGAAACCCAGTGTAATGATGTCAAAACCCTCTTGTAGTTAAATAACTGCCCTCTGCAGAGCCTCACCACCCTGCCCACAGCACAAAGAGCAGGAGGAGGCTGGTTTCACCTCCAGTTACTGCATGCAAATCCAGAGATCACTGCCTTCAGATCTGAATGCAAACAATACAGCTCTGAGTAAAAGATGGTGAGAGCTTTACAGAGGGAGCTTTTTAGAAATCAACTTCACTAATCCTCCAAGAAGCTGGAGAAATCTAATCTCATTTTAATCATAGAATCCCAGACTGGTTTGGGTTGGAAGGGACCTTAAAGCTCAGCCAGTTCCAACCCCCTGCCATGGGCAGGGGCAGCCACAGCTTCTCTGGGCACCCTGTGCCAGCGCCTCAGCACCCTCACAGGGAAGAGCATCTGCCTGAGAGCCCATCTCAATCTCCCCTCGGGCGAGTTAAAGCCATTCCCCTTGTCCTGTCCCTACAGGCCCTTGTCCAAAGCCCCTCTCCAGCTTTCCTGTAGCCCCTTTAGGTATTAGGCATTAGGCAGTGGCTTGAACCATACCTTCTTTATATGTAACACTCCTATCAAGCAGTGAGACAGCAGCATTTGATACTCAAACGATTTTACACCCTTTTCTAAGCTCTGCCTTTGCCCACATATTTGTTTTACTCTATAGTCCTGGAGCATCTGTATTTTTGATACCTAATAAAAACATCTATTACTCAAACAGAAAAAAATAAAAGCCTGGTAGGAATACCAGGAAAAATCAAATATTGCTGTTTGGCTTTGGCAAGAGCTCTGCCTCAACAAGATGTCTGTTGCAGTGCAGAGAACTTGGCTTCTTTTTAATGCCTGAACCAGCTCTGCTGGGCTGTGCAAAGCTGGGGCCAGAGCGGGGAGAGGACATGAGCAGTTGGTACCTGTTCAGATGCTGGGCAGCAAACTTGTGCTTTGTTCCAGAGCAAACCTGACATTCAAATGGCAGGAACAGCTGCAGCATCTTGAGCGCTACAAGGATTTTGTTTATTTTAAGGGTAAACTTGTGGCTTGGATTTCCCCACAGGCACTAAAATAAAAGCACTCCCTCTCCTAGCATCCAACACGCATCAGACAAACATGGCTTTTACTTGTGACTTCCTTAAGATGACTTTTAATGATCAAGGCATAATCAAGTCTTGCTGCTTCCCTGCATATTGGTTAATCCCTTGCAACTGTCAGGCAAAACAGATTTTAGAAACAATGGAATTAACCTGCACAACTCCCGTGACATTTTATGGTAATCTGTGTTTAAATCCTTTGGGCAGCTTGGAAAAGTCGACCCTCAAGGTGCTGTTTTAGATGCACTTTGCATATTTATGCCACTCTCTCTGCCTCGCTCCTTGATGATATGGCTCCTGTCAATACTGGCTCACATTCAACTTACACAGCATGAGTCATGCTGATGGACTCGAGACAGTGTATAAACAGGGAAAGATGCCAGATTAAATACTAAACACTTCTGTGTAGGTAGTGATGGACAGTAGTAGGTTACAGGTGCCAATTAACGCAGTTATCCTCTGCTGCAGACAGGCTTTCATTCTCTTTAACCAAAGCTTCCCCAGCTCCATCATTACCTCTCTTTCCATCTTTCCCAGCCTGTTAGCAGCCCTTTCCAACAGATGCATGCCTATCCAGGGCAGGCTAGGATGGGCTGGGGCATGCAAGATGCAAAAGCTAAAGATGGCAACAATTTCTTAGATCACCTTGCCCACCCTGGCCAATGCACAATAGAGCATCTTCATAGACTGGTTTGGGTTGGAAAGGACCTTAAAGCTCATCCAGTTCCAACCCCCTGCCATGGGCAGGGACACCTTCCACTAGACTTTCACTGTCTAGCTTTGTTTTCTATGACTTCAGCAGCAAAATTCCCATTACTTGGCTTGGACGAGTAGGTCTGGGATTGAGGGGGTTTGATGTCACTTGATATCAAGGATTAGCTCCTGATATTCATCTTTTCTTGACCTGGCCTCATCTCACCCTCCCTGCAGCACTCCCTCAACCCTCCCATGTGACTATATTTGAAGTATTTGCTGTTTTCCTTCTTCACGCCTTTCAGGATGCTCAAGAGCCAACATGTAGGAAGATCACAAGTATGAGAGACGATCTGCTGCTGCAGCCTGTGCTTTGCATCAGCTTGTGTTGCATCTGCAAAGCTTTGAAGGAAGGCAGAGACTCCTCTTCCTTCCCTGCTGCCCTTCCTGGTTGTCTCAGAACCCTGTGTGAAGACCTGAGCCACACAGGCCACCCCTCCCCTGGCCCTGCATCTCCAGTAGCAGCAGCTCAGCCCTCACCACTGCTCCCTGTGTCTCACTAGCACAGCTGATGGGTTTAATTTACCCAATTTTCAACCCTGCTAGTTTCTCTAAGAGCCATGTCAAGGTTGCTTTCCCATCTAATGCGTGAGCATACTGAACCCTTCTGGTTTATCATACAAATGGGACCTCCTTGTCTGTCTTGGTAGACGAGATACTTGGGAATTAAATCTCTGCTTTGCTTTTCTTCTCTCCTAGCAGCATTCTGCGAGCTGTCTGCTGGGGCTGCTTTCTTACCTGATAATGCATCAAGGTGTTCAAGCGTTTCCAATCTCCTTCGATCTTGGTGGTGATGTCTTCATCTTGCAGGACCACACGAGCTATCCGGCCCTGCCGCCACTCTGCAGGAGAGGCAAAAACCAGGTCAGAGAGGGAAAAGACACTAAAAGGCTCTATCCACTTCTAGATAGTAACTACTAGACAGATAAGCCTTTAGGAAAAGCCCATCTCCCAGGAAAAGGCATCCAGAGAAAGCTAAATTCTTATCAGTGAAGGAGGCTTCAGGAATCACTTGCTCTGTGGTCAGTGGAGCTCCCACAGAGCTCAAAACCTATGTGGCAGGAGCAGAACCCATGCTTTCATTGGGCTGAAACATCATATATGGTGTTGTGCAGCCTGAGCTCTGGCTTTCAATCCCTGCAAAACCCACCCAGAATCACTGATCAATCTCTCTTATCTTCCCCGTCTATGAGGCAGAGAAGCTCCTACCCAAGTCCATGTCAACAGCTCTTGGTCTTTGAGAGTATGGGACGTTTTTGTATACTGCATCGAGGATCTTCTCTTTGACTTGAGTGATGGTATCGCAGTTCAGCACCTTCACAGGGATCTCTGGACTGTTCTCATTATCTGGGTTCACACAGTTCAGGATCTAGAAGGGAAGGAGAACCATGTCGCGGGCTTCACATAAGCATCCAGGAGAACTGTAACCACACATGTCAGAACCACCTGTTCTCATAAAAAAACCACTGCACCCATAATTGAATCTAGTATATCTTTCATTACCGAGAAAGGAGTCCTGGATGTCCACTTTCACCTGCTAGAAGAAGGGCAATGCTCAATGCACAGGAAAATAAAATGCTCCACTCAAACCCTGCTTTTCAAAGCCTTATCTCAGGCTATTTGTACCTGCAAATTAGGGATGCACCTGACTTGGGTGGAGGCTTTTTAGCACTGATAACATTTCTACTTCATGGTGGTGTCTTAATCACTGGCCTAAAGGTCACAACAGCTCATGTCCAAGCAGAGAGGATAGAAGCAATTCAACAGCAGCTTCTATAGTGATCACTCACCAGAGTCTTGTACTCAATTTGCTGCCGGATCAGCTTGTCCTCACTTAGGGAGTAACGAGCTTCTCCTGTGATGGCATCAATTGGGCCTTTCTCCATCTGTTGCTTGATGGCACAGTAGAGCATGAAGAGTGGTTCTCCAGCACATTCCTACACAAGGAGACAGACAGCAAAACTAACAGAGAGGTGAAGGTGCATCTCCTCCAGAGCTCCTGGCCTGCACAATAGGTTTTGCACATGATTCATAGTCCCACTGACTCAACCTTTAGCACATGTGCAATCCAGGCCCAGCCTCCAGCAGCTCCTGGGGAAGACAGCCAAAACCACGAGCTCCATTGCTCGATGGGTATGTTGTCTTTGGCTTGGCAAATCTCTACAGATTGTATATGGCTGTAAAAAAAAGCAATTTGAGATCTTGATCTCCTCGTTCACTCCCTTGAAGCACAATCTGTGGGGCTTCCAAAACCACAAATAAAGTTAAGAAATATGGAAGACCAGGCATGGAGGTGGGAGTGAGAATTTCTCCCAAGTACTAAAGAGGTGCAACAGAAACTCCATTACATGCAAAAGCCACAAGGTTGAAGGTGGCTGAGCACAGAGGCAGTGGCAGCTTGACTCAGCCCATGTAACAGCAGCCCTGCGTGTAGGTATCCCTGGAGCAAGTTTCCACCTCCCCTGTCTCCCCTCATTTGACTTGGAGTCTCAGTGAAGAGCTTCAAGCCCAGATTCACCCTGGAGATGGCTGGTGGATGAGACAGCAAAGCAGCAGTGAGGTCGCAGCTCCACCCCTCCTTACCTTGAGGAACTTGTGGAGGAGGAAGGCAAACCAGTTAGTCAGCATCTTCTCAGCCACCGACTCAGTCCTAGGGAAGCCAGGAGGACACGCACGTTACATACTAAACCAAACCATGCATCAGAGGCACCAAATCTCCCCTGGCACAGCTCCTGTGATGCTCTGGACCAGGGCAGGATGCGGCCAGTGCTTGTCCCCACTCCCTGCACTGAGCTGACAGCAGCTTGCCCAGCTGACAGCCTGTCACAGCCCTGATGGGGCTGGTGACAGGAAGTCTGGTGACACTCGGCTCCTTGCACGTGGTGCAAATTACAGCCTAGCTCAGTAAATCACTGGGATTTGCAGCAGTTCTTGGCAACCAGGGACAGCAGACTGACAATGGCAGGGAAATTGCAGCTTTCTCCACAGTCCCACCCAGTGTCCTCTCCCCACATTGTACCCAAGATTATCTTTAATTTAAATACAATGGCTCCTAATGATAGTTTTTAATTCTGACTCTGCAGGACCCGGAGACTTTCCTTAAAGCACTACAATCCCCTTTTCCTTGGGACAGGATGGATGTGCTGATGGCAGCATCCCACAGCCCACATCTGAGCCGCAGCCAGGCAGCTCATGCTGGTGGTGGCAGGCTGGAAGGCAGGCAGGCAGGAAGGAAAGCAGGCAGGAAAGCAGGAAGGCAGGAAGGAAAGCAGGCAGGAAAGCAGGAGAGCAGGCAGGCAGGAAGGCAGGCAGGAAAGCACGAAAGCAGGCAGGAAAGCAGGCAGGCCCAAAGGCAGGCAGGAAAGCAGGAAGGCAGGAAGGCAGGCAGGGCTGTCAGCCTGCCTGTGAGGCCATGCAGGGGAGAGCTGCTCTGCTGCAGCAAAGCCAAATGGCAACATGACTCCAGGCACCTTGGCCTTCATGCCACATTTGATATCAGGATCTGGTCCAAATTTCAACAAGGGAAGAGGGATGCATCCAACCCCTTGCCCTCTGCAGCACCCTTTCCTCTGGCCATCCTGCCAGGTCTGGGCACCACCTTCATCCCCTTGTGACAACACTGGTGCCATTCCTGCCAACTGCCTTTTTGACCACTGTGCCACCAACCCCACTCAGGAGATGTCCATTGCAACGGCAATGCCCTGAGCCTCTGCTTTTGCCCATACCTTCACCTGGAGCAAGTTACATCCTGCTCCAGACCCATCTTCCCCATCTACTCTGCTGCCTTAAGTTAGGAACTGCCTCTTGGTATGTATTTATACAGCCTCCCACATGCATGAAAACTGGCATTTAATGAAAAGCACACACTACAGAAGCAACAGGGTTTGATCCCAAAGTCAGACAGACCAAGAAGAAAAAGGAGCCATGGATTCCAGCAAACAAAAACTGACACCAGTTGGTAAAGGGACCTGGGGTCGTGTTATCCATCATCTCTTTGGATGGCAACATCTGCCAGGAATTTGTGAAAATGTCTGCAGATCCCTAAAGAATTTCAGCCAGAATTGATTAACTGCCTAAAAATTCTTGCTACAAATTGACACGCGCATTGTTCTCCTGCTTGAAATATTTCAGTCACCCAATTAAGGAGGAGAAGCACTAGGATGCGAGCCAGGGAAAACACAGAGTCAGTGAAAGAAACCAAAGAAGAGGTGAAAACCTCAGAAAATGATCTACTCAGGACTTCAGGGTGAATATTAATTTAATAAACTATTTTATTAATAGAATATTAAATTAAGAATTGGCAAGCCTCCCCTGTATCAGACCCACCAGTGAAGTAACGCCGTATCCTGTCCCTGTGGGCTGCTCATCACTTGCCACTGATACTGTAAAAATAACTGGAATATGGAGTGACAGGGAAGTTGGGGCATGTTGTGCAGGAGAATGGTATCAGATACTCTCATGCCTAGCTGTTCCCTTTGATTTCCTTATCAGAAATATAAGATCAGCTGAATGAAACAGCAAAAAGAAACACCTTGGAGCATCTCTGTCAAATCCCATTTCTCCTTACCTTCAAGCACTGAATCTCACTCTCAACACAGGCTGACACTGTAAGCTATCTGTAGTGCATCAGTCCTGGAGATGGTCAACAATTGAGTTAATCATCACTGTCCTGCACTAGCTGCTTCTAACCTTCATCACTGCTGGGTGCAGCAGGAGCACTGTAGGCTCCTCGCAAAGTCTGCAGTAGATACTTCTGGCCCACCTCTGCCTTTGAAATGGGACTGATGCTGGACGTCAGGGTAAACCATCCCTTAAACTCTGCCTGTCACCATGGGACCTGGTTTCTCCTTCTCTCTGCCAGGCAAGGAGGGGTGTGCTAAGCCCCAGCAATACTGCTGCAGGGTTTGAGCTGCCCTTTGGCCAGCATCGCTGCACTGGGCTCTGAAACACTGCTACAGAGATGCCCCTACAAATAAAACATCAGCTCCTGAAGGTGAACACGGTGGGGAAGAATCCCGAGAGTTGGAGAAAACCCTTCTCAGACTGACTACATAACAAGGGCAAAGCATGATCCAGAGTTGGACTCTGACGCCAGCAACCAGCGCCCTGGCGGCTCTTCTGCCTTTCTGAGGCATCGGGAGTAAAACAAAACTGAACAAAAAGAGCTGAGAGAACCCAACAAATAAATATGTATTTTATGGATTTTCCCTGCTCTGTGTAGGTCTGTGAACCGCTGTGTGCTGTGCTCTGTGCCAGCAATCAGAGCAGCGATTTGATTTCATGTCAACTTTCTTGCTGCCTCCCATGAGGGGTAGTCATGGAAGAAAGACAGAGGGGAGAAAGGAGGAAGAAAGAGAGAAGGAAGTGAGTGACTGAGTGCCAATTATCAACTGCTGCCATCAGAGAGCTCAAAAATTCAATATATATCTCAGTTTGTGGCTGATCACCCCTGATTAAGTCTGAGGAAGATGTTCCAGCCCAGGCTGTTTATGGACCACCATGACCCAGGGCTCCACCTGTAGATTTAGTAGGGCCTGTAGTGATGGGACAAGGGGTAATGATCTTAAACTAAAGGATAAATTCAGACTAGCTAGAAGGAAGAAATTTTTTATGACGAGGGTGGCGAAACCCTGGACCAAGTTGCTCAGAGAGGTGGTAGATGCCCCGTTTCCAGAAACATTCAATGTCAGTTTTCATAGAATTCCAGACTGGTTTGGGTTGGAAGAGACCTTAAAGCTCATCCAGTTCCAAAGGCTGGGATGGGCAGGGACACCTTCCACTAGAGCAGGTTGCCCCAAGCCCCTGTGTCCAACCTGGCCTTGAACACTGCCAGGGATAGGGCAGCCACAGCTTCTCTGGGAACCCTGTGCCAGCGCCTCAGCACCCTCATAGTTAAGAATATTTTCCTAATATCTATCTCATCTACTTTTATATCTAATTTCATATCTCATCTAATCTACTAATCCTGTGAAATGGCTAAATCCTGGCTCAGGACAGCCAGCCTCAATGCTGCTGGCATTGCCCATAAGCTGTCTCTTTGCTGGGTGCTGTGGGGAGGAGGGAGCATGGTTCTGATCACCAGCCATGTATTTTTTGGAGCACTGCAAGCAGTCATTATTGATGGTTGAGGCAGAAGACGCCTTCCCAGAGACTTGTCAAACCACAGGGGAAATTAAGACGGCTTCCTTTTCCGAGATGTGTTATTGCCTCTGCAAACACAGCTAGATTTAAAGCAATTTCCTGTGAAGTATATTCATTATGGCAGGAGGAATCCCTGAAATTTTCCTAAACATGTGAAATCCTCCCCTTGCCTTCATCCACTCACTCCAGAAATGGAGCTGGTGGAGCCACGGGCATAGCAAGGAGGCAGCTGTGCTCCTTCACTGTCCAAGGCCAGGCTTTGCACAAAAAGGGACATGGGATGGATATGGCTCATGACATGGAGACCAGGGGGAGCCTTTTACTCACGGCCTACACTAACACACATTCTGCCTATTTTTTCTTTCTGACATCTCCCAGCACAGTCCTCGGTGAGTCGCTTAATCCATTCTTGAGCTGCTTTCCCCAACTATGAAACACAAAGCTGCCCTCCATGCAGGCAGACACGGATGCCACAAGGATAAAGCCCATAAATATGTGTGAGGTAGCTCAGATACGTGAAGGTGAAGGTGACAGAAGGATGGACTGCTGTCAGGAGGGGGACCAAGCCTTGCTGGGCAGCCTGCCGTTCCCTCGTGGCTCCAGGGGCAATGCATGGCATTGTCCATCCAAGAAATACTCCTCTTCACTGGGTCTTTAATGCTCTACTCATCACCATAATACCACAGCTCATGGGAGACAGGGACCCCAAGTACTGTACAGACATAGGAGAAATATGCCAAATTGCTTTCAGCAACCTGGTCTAGTGGAAGGTGTCCCAACCCTCTGGAGCTGCTCGCCTCGGCCAAGGAGCTTCTCTGGAGAAACTGCCCGCTCATGGCCAGGAGAGGTGTATTCTTCGCTGGGCTGGACACTGGCTGGATGACCGAGCCCCAAGAGCAGTGGTGAATGGTATCACATCTAGTTGGCAGCTGGTCACTACTGGTGTCCCCCAGGGCTCGGTACTGGGGCCGGTGTTGCTTAATATCTTCATTAGAATCATAGAATCACAGAGCCAGATCACCGATGATCTAGATGAGGGGATCGAGTGAACCCCCAGTAAGTTTGTGACCGACACCTAGCTGGGTGGGAGTGTTGATGTGCTGTAGGACAGGAAGCTCTGCAGAGGGATCTGGACCGGCTGGATCGATGGGCTGTGGCCAGTGGGATGACGTTCATCAAGGCAAAGTACCAGGTCCCGAACTTGGGAGCATCCTGGCCTGTATCAGCACTAGTGTGGCCAGCAGAACGAGGGCAGTGATCGTCCCCCTGTACTGGGCACTGGTGTGGCCGCCCGTCACATCCTGTGTTCAGACCTGGGCTCCCACTACAAGAGAGACATTGAGGTGCCGGAGCAGTGCCAGAGAAGGGCAACGGAGCTGGTGCAGGGCCTGGAGCACAAGTGTGATGAGGAACGGCTGAGGGACCTGGGGGAGATTAGTCTGCAGAAGAGAAGGCTCAGGGGAGACCTTATCGCTCTCTAAAACTGCCTGACAGGAGGACGGAGCCAGGAGGGGGCTGGTCTCTGCTCCCAAGGAACAAGGGTTAGAACAAGAGGAAACGGCCTCAAGCTGCACCAGGGGAGGTTTAGATTGAGAAGCAGCCCTGGTGTGCCCAGTGGCCCACCACACAGTGGCCCACCAAACACCACAAGCCTCGGGGGTTGCTGTGGACACACCGTGGGACCGGTTGGGACCAGACATGGGTGTGGGCATCTCCACTGCGACCACCGGGGCTTTGTGATGTAGGGGGGGCTCCTTGGTGCCAGAGGCCATTGTGACGGGGGGACCCCTGTGGATGACGGGGATGGCCGTGGGCTATATAAGAAGTGAGAGCCCTGGAGTACCCCAGTCCAGAGGAGCAGCCTCCCTCAGGAGGCAGCAATTTCCCTGGAAGCCTACGGCAGTTCAGCGTCCCAGGACGTGGAAGATGCCCGTGGGTAAAGACGTGAACGCCCGTTCCCAGCCCGCTGAGGGCAGGCCAAGCGCGCAGAGAATGCGCCAGGTGAGGGCCGGGGCAGGAGGCAGAGGCCGGTGGTGGGACGAGGCCACACGGAACTGCCTCGGTCCCAGGGCTGGGCTTGCCAGCACTGCGGAGGCCACTGTGGCAAGGCAGCCGCCTCCATCACACACCTCTTCCTCCTCCTCCTGCCCGCAGGTGGCCCGCACACAGCCCAGGAAAGAGCCGCAGGGCAGCCCGAGCCAGGCGTCGTCCCAGCACGGGATCACGCTGCCACGGGTGCCCTACCCAGAGAGGTTTCAGCCTGTCAGGATCCAGCAGGCACAGGTAGGGAGCCCAACGGAGACAGGGCCGAAAGTCTTCCCAACAGCGGGAGCTGCTGACAGGCAGGCGGGAGGTACAGGACGGAGCAAGCTGAGCCCCCCGTGCTCTTACAGGCCGCCTGCCTGGGCATGCCGGGGGTGCTCTGGGCAGAGGGTGGCCAGCCCTCTCCCCAGCCGGCTCTGGGAGC
The DNA here is from genome assembly GCF_004027225.2 of Strigops habroptila. Classification (NCBI taxonomy): domain Eukaryota; kingdom Metazoa; phylum Chordata; class Aves; order Psittaciformes; family Psittacidae; genus Strigops; species Strigops habroptila. The sequence continues at coordinate 1,512,534 of NC_044294.2, forward strand.
AGGCAGCAGCTGCCTGCAGGGCTGAGCCCTGCCCTGGCGCTGGCAGGGGAGCCCAACTGCAAGAGCTCAGCCAGCTGGGATGCGGGCGCAAGGGACACCATCACACAGCCTCTCTCCTCGGCTTGTCTTGCAGATGGGCAGCGTGGGGCACCGAGTGGTGCTGCCCCGCAGGAGCGGGGCAACACAGGAGCAGACGCTTGGTCTGCCAGCAGTGGTGGCAACGGCACCACGGCCACCACCTCGTTCGGAGAGACCTGTCAGCACCTACTGCAGGCTGCCAACTGTGGCAGGGAGCCAGGGACCCCGCCAGCGGCCAGCGGCACGGCAGCAGCCAGCACACAGCGGGGCTGCAGCCATGAGGACAAGAACGGGGACTGTCCAGGCAGCCAACGGCAGCAAAGCCCCTGCCACTCAGCCCACACTGAGGAATGCTGGGCGAGTGGCCCAGCACCAGCCAGCAATTCCGGCAGCCGGCAGCAAGGGCAGCCTCAACACCAAATCGCTGGGGCTATACCACCAGAAGGTGTTTCCACAGCGACTGCCCCCGCTCCCCAACAACATCAAGTCTAGGGAGCAGCCCAGGAGGAGCATCCTGCCTGGAGCTCCTGAGAAGCACCAGACACCTCTCCCTCCCGTGGCACCAGCACGGCCTTCCCGTGACTTCGGCAAGCAGGAGGCAGCAGCACAGGGACGGAGACAGGCACCTGCCCCACAGAGCACCAGAGGATTCAAGGCAGCTCTGCAGGTCACAGCCACATGCAAAGAGAGGAAGTCTCTGGTCCCACCTGTGGCTGTGGTCCAGAAAACCAAGAGGCAGGTGGAACAGAAGGACATAACCAAAAGCCTACGTGTGGCGAAGGTGGCAATGCCACCTGCAACAGTTGAGTCGCCTGTGGCTGCAAAGCATCAGGGAGAGCACAGCAGAACCATTGCCTCCCCAGCAGCACATGTGCGGAAAGCTGCAGCTGCACTGACAGAGATCCCTGGGGCAGAGCCTGTGACACCCCAGCTTGCCCCAGCAGAAGACAAAGGACATGCCGCCGGTTCTCCCTTGGCTCAAGACGCCCAGCACCCAGTGACCGAGGCGCGTGTGACCGGCACCATGGATACCACGGCACAGGACGCAGGTGCCTCCCTGGGCCTGAGCGTGGGAGAGAGATTCCTGGTGCTCCCCGAGACAGAGCAGAGGAGAGCCAGCCTGCATGGGCAGCTGGATGGCCCTGAGGAAAGGGAGCTCCAACACACACAGGTGAGTGCCAAAGACAGGATGGGACAGCACAGCGGGATGAGCCTCCCTCTGCCGGGGGCCAGCCCCTGCGCTGCCGAGCTGCAGCACTCATCCCCTGCATCCCGGTTGTGTGATTACAGGAGGAACTGGGGACTGAGAAGGAGCAGGAAGACGAGAAGAAGGACCAAGGAAGAGAAGAGGACAAAGAGCTGTCCCAGTTGCAGGAGGTCACCAACTGCGACATCTGGATCAAAGCCTTGGTCCTGGGGCTCTTCCAGCCCCCCCCCCACAGGTCCCCTGAAGGTGAACGATGATGAAGGAGAAGCAGCAGCTTCTCCCTTGGCTGGGAACCATAAGTACCAGGTAAGTGATACGTGTGTGGCCGGCACCGGGGATCCCGAGGTGCTGGAGGCAGGCCCAGATCCCAGGGTGTGTTTGGCAGGGACATTGCTGGTGCTCCCTGTGCCATCCCGCTCACATTCTCTCCCTCCCCTGCCTGTGCTCTTGCTCCCCCATCCCGCACCCCTCCTCTGGAGCAAAGGCATGGAAGGAGACCAGCCCGTGAGGGACCTCCCAGTGAGCAGCCGCCAGCAGCAGCCCCAGAGCTCAAGCGACGGGCGAATGCACCATTAGACCTGGCGCTGGCCACAGGGGAGAAGGCAGCCCTCGGCACAGCACCCACACAACTACCTCCACCCCGAGACAGACACGGCTGGGGAGAGCTGTTAGCTCCTCATCTTCTGCTGTGTGCTTACAGGAGCAGCCAGTGACCGTGGCCAAGGAACAGGAGCAGGTGAAGGAAGAGTCAGAATGTGACAGCAACAAAGAGCTCTGCCAAGGGGAAGCCGTCACCATACACGACATCTATGTCAACCCCTCAGTGCCAGAGCTCTTCTCGGCCCTCCACGTGGTTCCCCAGGAGGGAACCAGCATCCCCAGCAGCGTGGGCACAGATACAGCAGGAGAGGCAGCAGGAGAGGCAGCTGGAGACCTGCAGGGCTTGTCTCCTGCCCCGGCCGGACCCAAAGACACCGAGCCAGCAGCTCCTACCGTGGCTGGAGCTGCTGAGCAAGAGGAGCACCGCACACCTCTCGCTGCCGTGGCACAAGAGGAGGAGGAGGCACCGGCACCAGCTTCCCCTGCCTTTGACAAGCAGCAGGCAGCATCAGAGGCACCGAGACACGCACATGTCCCACAGAGCCTCGCAGTACATGACGCAGCTCTGCAGGTGACATCCACACCCAAAGAGTGGGAGCCTCTGGTCCAGTCGGAGGCTGTGGTCCAGGCAACCGACCAGCAGCCTTTGGAACACCAGGACACGACCCAGAGTTTGGATGTGGTGGTGGCAACAATCACTCCTGCAGCACGTGAGGATTCTGAGTCTCGTGTGGCTGCAGACCCCCAGGGACAGCCCAGCACAGCCCCTCTCGCTCCAGCAGCAGTAGAGGGTGTAGAAGACATGGTGCCTCCCCTGCTGGGAGAACATCAAGAAGAGGCCACCAATGCTGTTGTCTCCCCAGCTGCAGACAAGGGTGAAGCAGAAGCTTTGCCAACAGAGATCCCTGGGGCAGAGACTGTGACACCCCACCTTGCCCCAGCAACAGACAAAGAAGGACATGCAGCTGCTTCTCCCACAGCTCAGGAATCTCAGCACCCAGTGACCGACGCGCACGTGGCCGGCACCACGGATACCGAGGTGCAGGAGGCAGGTTCCTCCCTGGGGCTGCGTGTGGCAGAGAGATTCCTGGTGATCCCCTCATCAAAGCATCTGGTGGAGCAGAAGAGAAGCAGCACGGCCAGCAGCAGGCACAGGCTCGACAGGCAGACGAGAGCCAGCCTGCACGGGCAGCTGGATGGCCCTGAGGAGAGGGAGCTCCAACACAGACAGGTGAGTGCCAAACACAGATGGGACAGCACAGCGGGATGAGCCTCCCTCTGCCGGGGACCAACCCCTGCGCTGCCGAGCTGCAGCACTCATCCCCTGCATCCCGGTTGTGTGATTACAGGAGGAACTGCGGACTGAGAAGGAGCAGAAAGAGGAGAAGCACGAAGAAAGAGAAGAGGAAAATGACCAGTCCCAGTTGCTGTACATGACCAGCTGCAACATCTGGATCAAAGCCTTGGTCATGGTTTTTGCCCAGGCCCCCTGCTTTGGTGCCATGAAGCTGAATGAATACAGAAGACGAGCAACACCTTCTCTCTTGGCTCAGTACTCTCGGTGCCCTGAGTACCCTGAGTACACGGTAAGTGACACGTGTGCAGCCTGCATGGGGGATCCTGAGGTGCTGGAGGCAGGCCCAGATCCCAGGGTGTGTTTGGCAGGGACATTGCTGGTGCTCCCTGTGCCATCCCGCTCACATTCTCTCCCTCCCCTGCCTGTGCTCTTGCTCCCCCATCCCGCACCCCTCCTCTGGAGCAAAGACATGGAAGGAGAGCAGCCCGTGAGGGACCTCCCAGTGAGCAGCCGCCAGCAGCAGCCCCAGAGCCCAAGCGACGGGCGAATGCACCATTAGACCTGGCGCTGGCCACAGGGGAGAAGGCAGCCCCTCGGCACAGCACCCATACAACTGCCTCCAGCCGTGAGAGAGACACGGCTGGGGAGAGCTGTTAGCTCCTCATCTTCTGCTGTGTGTTTACAGGAGCAGCCAGTGACCGTGGCCAAGGAACAGAAGAAGGAGGAGGTGAAGGAGTCATCAGAATCTGACAGCGACAAAGAGCTCTGCCAAGGGGAAGCCATCACCATACACGACATCTATGTCAACCCCTCGGTGCCAGAGCTCTTCCTGGCCCCCCATGTGGGTCCCCAGGAGGGATCCAGCATCCCCAGCAGCGTGGGAACAGATGCAGCAGGAGAGGCAGCTGGAGAGGCAGCTGGAGAGGCAACCGGAGACCTGCAGAGCGTGTCTCCTGACCCAGCCGGACCCACAGACACCGAGCCAGCAGCTCCTACAGTGGCTGGAGCTGCTGAGGAAGAGGAGCGCCGCACAGCTCTCACTGCCGTGGCAGAAGAGGGGAAGGAGCCACCGGCACCAGCTTCCCGTGGCTCTGAGGAGCAGCAGGCAGCCTCACAGGCACCGCGAGAGGCACCTGCCCCAAGGCGGCGCACACTTATTGACAGAGCTCTGCAGATCTCACTGTGGCATAAAGTGAGGAGAGCATCTGAAAAACACCAAGGAGAGGCCAGCACAGCCGCTGCCTCGCCAGCACCACAAGAGGAAGAACTGGCAGTGTCACCCGCAGCAGCTCAGGACACCGAGGATGAGTCAGGTACGTCCCTGAGTCGAGCGGCACCCAGGCCACCTGGCAGCAGCATATGCACAAGTTTGGCCATGCCCCGGCCTCCCCTCCCCGGGCAAGGGCTGAAATCCTTCGGTGCAAAGCCCCAGGGAAAGCCCTCGGTGGCGGGTGGCAGCAGGAGCTTGCCCGGTGGCCACCCAGCCCCGTGCCTACAGCTCTCCTTCTCCCACAGGCACTGCTGCCCACCCGGACGCAGAAGCGCTCCAAAAGCGACGGTCGTCCCGCTTCAGGAGGGCACTGAAGTCTCTGCGCAAGACTTTCAGCTTCTCCTGCGTGAACCCCAAAGAGGAGGAGTAGTGCCCCACTGCCGGCGCCGGGCCCCAGAGAGCTGCGCTGAGGACATCGTGCTGCAGCCTGCGCTCACTGTGGACACCTTCTCGGGCCAATAAACCATACTCCTTTCCCCCCACTGCTCGCCTCTGCCTGCTCCTGCTTTTCCCTCGTGTCACTAGTGTAGAAGCCTGGGGAGCGACCTCTTTCCTTGCAGCACTTCCCAGCTGGGGAGCCTGCAGACCTGCTGGCTCTTGGCAGCACGTGCTGCCCATGTAGGAAAAGTGCATCCCGATGGGATCAAACAGCGTGTGATGCAGTGGCTCCCACGTCAGCTGGCTTTTGAAGCCTGCTGACCAGAATGAGAGCGGTGTAGAAGGGATGGCAGGAATAAGGAGAGAGGCTTGGAGTTGCTAAGGCCAGAGATAAGGGACAAGAGACTGCGATTCCGCTGCTTCTCTTGCACGCGCAAGCACTGGAGCAATGCAGTGAGAAGCTGGCGGTGTTTCCAGATGCAGAACTGTAAACGGGAAGCAGACGGGTGACCCCGCTCAGTCCCCCCAATCCCCATCCCGCAGCTTCTGAATGCCCGAGTGTGTGTGGGGGGGGGACTTGCAGCTGCCCCGAGCCATGGCCTCGTGTCACTGGGGCTGCAGCAGAGGAAGGACAGGGAGCTGGGCCTGAGGCTGCAGATGCACTTGTGCACGAATTCAGACACAGCTCTTGGTTTGTGTCTGGGGCTGCGAAAACACCTTGTACTGCTGGCCACCCTGTGTACGGCTGGCACGCGAAGCTCCACACAGCAACTGGAGCAAGCAGAGAACAAACCCTTGCTGGAAACGAGCTCTAAACACTGTGTCTGGGAAGCTGTAGCGTAGCATGAGCACAAGCATGGCCTTGGCTTGCCCCCCCCAACCCCATGTGCCCGGCTATTTCCTCGCTCGGGGCCTGTGGCTGTGCAGGCTGAGACAGAATGAATCGACAGAAGGTTCCAGAAGTCGGAAACGGAAGTCATGGGCCGGGGCCTGGAGCAACTGCTCTTGACTGACTGGTGAGTCAGCCACTGCTGGAACTGGGGCGAGAGAAGCTTCCGGAAGTCCAGGAACCGGGGCCAATCAACGGGGCGCTCTCTCCACACCGAACACCCCCATTGGGGGACGGGCGATCTCTCAGCCTCTTTCCTCCCGCCCCCGACCCCCCGCCACCCCCTCTCTCTCACTTGTTTATGAATGTCGCTGAGTAACACGAGGCTCCCCTCGACTGCTCATGAGCCACAGAGCTCGGGTGCAGTATAACTGTGAGAGGGTGAACATTTACAGAATATTTGTTCCATTAACGTTGGTGTTTGTGTACAGACCCAGAGAAGCTGTGGCTGCCCCATCCCTGGCAGTGTTGAAGGCCAGGTTGGACACAAGGGCTTGGAGCAACCTGCTCTAGTGGCAGGGGGTTGGAACTGGAGGAGCTTTAAGGCCTCATGGCCTACACTAATACACACTTTGCCCCTTTTTTCTTTCTGACATCTCCCAGCACAGTCCTCGGTGAGTCGCTTAATCCATTCTTGAGCTGCTTTCCCCAACTATGAAACACAAAGCTGCCCTCCATGCAGGCAGACACGGATGCCACAAGGATAAAGCCCATAAATATGTGTGAGGTAGCTCAGATACGTGAAGGTGAAGGTGACAGAAGGATGGACTGCTGTCAGGAGGGGGACCAAGCCTTGCTGGGCAGCCTGCCGTTCCCTCGTGGCTCCAGGGGCAATGCATGGCATTGTCCATCCAAGAAATACTCCTCTTCACTGGGTCTTTAATGCTCTACTCATCACCATAATACCACAGCTCATGGGAGACAGGGACCCCAAGTACTGTACAGACATAGGAGAAATATGCCAAATTACTTCTGAGCAACCTGGTCTAGTGGAAGGTGTCCCAACCCTCTGGAGCTGCTCGCCTTGGCCAAGGAGCTTCTCTGGAGAAACTGCCCGCTCATGGCCAGGAGAGGTGTATTCTTCGCTGGGCTGGACACTGGCTGGATGACCGAGCCCCAAGAGCAGTGGTGAATGGTATCACATCTAGTTAGCAGCTGGTCACTACTGGTGTCCCTCAGGGCTCGGTACTGGGGCCGGTGTTGCTTAATATCTTCATTAGAATCATAGAATCACAGAGCCAGATCACCGATGATCTAGATGAGGGGATCGACTGAACCCCCAGTAAGTTTGTGACCGACACCAAGTTGGGTGGGAGTGTTGATGTGCTGTAGGACAGGAAGCTCTGCAGAGGGATCTGGACCGGCTGGATCGATGGGCTGTGGCCAGTGGGATGACGTTCATCAAGGCAAAGTACCAGGTCCTGAACTTGGGAGCATCCTGGCCTGTATCAGCACTAGTGTGGCCAGCAGAACGAGGGCAGTGATCGTCCCCCTGTACTGGGCATTGGTGTGGCCGCCCGTCACATCCTGTGTTCAGACCTGGGCTCCCACTACAAGAGAGACATTGAGGTGCCGGAGCAGTGCCAGAGAAGGGCAACGGAGCTGGTGCAGGGCCTGGAGCACAAGCGTGATGAGGAACGGCTGAGGGACCTGGGGGAGATTAGTCTGCAGAAGAGAAGGCTCAGGGGAGACCTTATCGCTCTCTAAAACTGCCTGACAGGAGGACGGAGCCAGGAGGGGGCTGGTCTCTGCTCCCAAGGAACAAGGGTTAGAACAAGAGGAAACGGCCTCAAGCTGCACCAGGGGAGGTTTAGATTGAGGAGCAGCCCTGGTGTGCCCAGTGGCCCACCACACAGCACAATGCCGCTGCCACCACAAGCCTCGGGGGTTGCTGTGGACACACTGTGGGACCGGTTGGGACCAGACATGGGTGTGGGCATCTCCACTGCGACCACCGGGGCTTTGTGATGTAGGGGGCGCTCCTAGTGCCAGAGGCCATTGTGACGGGGGGGACCCTGTGGATGACGGGGATGGCCGTGGGCTATATAAGAAGTGAGAGCCCTGGAGTACCCCAGTCCAGAGGAGCAGCCTCCCTCAGGAGGCAGCAATTTCCCTGGAAGCCTACGGCAGTTCAGCGTCCCAGGACGTGGAAGATGCCCGTGGGTAAAGAGGCGAACGCCCGTTCCCAGCCCGCTGAGGGCAGGCCAAGCGCGCAGAGAATGCGCCAGGTGAGGGCTGGGGCAGGAGGCAGAGGCCGGTGGTGGGACGAGGCCACACGGAACTGCCTCGGTCCCAGGGCTGGGCTTGCCAGCACTGCGGAGGCCACTGTGGCAAGGCAGCCGCCTCCATCACACACCTCTTCCTCCTCCTCCTGCCCGCAGGTGGCCCGCACACAGCCCAGGAAAGAGCCGCAGGGCAGCCCGAGCCAGGCGTCGTCCCAGCACGGGATCACGCTGCCACGGGTGCCCTACCCAGAGAGGTTTCAGCCTGTCAGGATCCAGCAGGCACAGGTAGGGAGCCCAACGGAGACAGGGCCGAAAGTCTTCCCGACAGCGGGAGCTGCTGACAGGCAGGCGGGAGTTACGGGACGGAGCAAGCTGAGCCCCCCGTGCTCTTCCAGGCCGCCTGCCTGGGCATGCCGGGGGTGCTCTGGGCAGAGGGTGGCCAGCCCTCTCCCCAGCCGGCTCTGGGAGCAGGCAGCAGCTGCCTGCAGGGCTGAGCCCTGCCCTGGCGCTGGCAGGGGAGCCCAACTGCAAGAGCTCAGCCAGCTGGGATGCGGGCGCAAGGGACACCATCACACAGCCTCTCTCCTCGGCTTGTCTTGCAGATGGGCAGCGTGGGGCACCGAGTGGTGCTGCCCCGCAGGAGCGGGGCAACACAGGAGCAGACGCTTGGTCTGCCAGCAGTGGTGGCAACGGCACCACGGCCACCACCTCGTTCGGAGAGACCTGTCAGCACCTACTGCAGGCTGCCAACTGTGGCAGGGAGCCAGGGACCCCGCCAGCGGCCAGCGGCACGGCAGCAGCCAGCACACAGCGGGGCTGCAGCCATGAGGACAAGAACGGGGACTGTCCAGGCAGCCAACGGCAGCAAAGCCCCTGCCACTCAGCCCACACTGAGGAATGCTGGGCGAGTGGCCCAGCACCAGCCAGCAATTCCGGCAGCCGGCAGCAAGGGCAGCCTCAACACCAAATCGCTGGGGCTACACCAGAAGGTGTTTCCACAGCGACTGCCCCCGCTGCCCAACAACATCAAGTCTAGGGAGCAGCCCAGGAGGAGCATCCTGCCTGGAGCTCCTGAGAAGCACCAGACACCTCTCCCTCCCGTGGCACCAGCACGGCCTTCCCGTGACTTCGGCAAGCAGGAGGCAGCAGCACAGGGACGGAGACAGGCACCTGCCCCACAGAGCACCAGAGGATTCAAGGCAGCTCTGCAGGTCACAGCCACATGCAAAGAGAGGAAGTCTCTGGTCCCACCTGTGGCTGTGGTCCAGAAAACCAAGAGGCAGGTGGAACAGAAGGACATAACCAAAAGCCTACGTGTGGCGAAGGTGGCAATGCCACCTGCAACAGTTGAGTCGCCTGTGGCTGCAAAGCATCAGGGAGAGCACAGCAGAACCATTGCCTCCCCAGCAGCACACGTGCGGAAAGCTGCAGCTGCACTGACAGAGATCCCTGGGGCAGAGCCTGTGACACCCCAGCTTGCCCCAGCAGAAGACAAAGGACATGCCGCCGGTTCTCCCTTGGCTCAAGACGCCCAGCACCCAGTGACCGAGGCGCGTGTGACCGGCACCATGGATACCACGGCACAGGACGCAGGTGCCTCCCTGGGCCTGAGCGTGGGAGAGAGATTCCTGGTGCTCCCCGAGACAGAGCAGAGGAGAGCCAGCCTGCATGGGCAGCTGGATGGCCCTGAGGAAAGGGAGCTCCAACACACACAGGTGAGTGCCAAAGACAGGATGGGACAGCACAGCGGGATGAGCCTCCCTCTGCCGGGGGCCAGCCCCTGCGCTGCCGAGCTGCAGCACTCATCCCCTGCATCCCGGTTGTGTGATTACAGGAGGAACTGGGGACTGAGAAGGAGCAGGAAGACGAGAAGAAGGACCAAGGAAGAGAAGAGGACAAAGAGCTGTCCCAGTTGCAGGAGATCACCAACTGCAACATCTGGATCAAAGCCTTGGTCCTGGGGCTCTTCCAGCCCCGCCTCGCATGTCCCCTGACACGGAACGACAATGAAGGAGAAGCAGCAGCTTCTCCCTTGGCTCAGGGCTCTCCACACCAGGTAAGTGACACGTGTGTGGCCGGCACCGGGGATCCCGAGGTGCTGGAGGCAGGCCCAGATCCCAGGGTGTGTTTGGCAGGGACATTGCTGGTGCTCCCTGTGCCATCCCGCTCACATTCCCTCCCTCCCCTGCCTGTGCTCTTGCTCCCCCATCCCGCACCCCTCCTCTGGAGGAAAGGCATGGAAGGAGAGCAGCCCGTGAGGGACCTCCCAGTGAGCAGCCGCCAGCAGCAGCCCCAGAGCCCAAGCGACGGGCGAATGCACCATTAGACCTGGCGCTGGCCACAGGGGAGAAGGCAGCCCTCGGCACAGCACCCACACAACTACCTCCAGCCCCGAGACAGACACGGCTGGGGAGAGCTGTTAGCTCCTCATCTTCTGCTGTGTGCTTACAGGAGGAGCCAGTGACCGTGGCCAAGGAACAGGGGCAGGTGAAGGAGTCGTCAGAATTTGACAGCGACAAAGAGCTCTGCCAAGGGGCAGCCGTCACCATACACGACATCTATGTCAACCCCTCGGTGCCAGAGCTCTTCCCGGCCTTCCACGTGGTTCCCCAGGAGGGAACCAGCATCCCCAGCAGCGTGGGCACAGATACAGCAGGAGAGGCAGCAGGAGAGGCAGCTGGAGACCTGCAGGGCTTGTCTCCTGCCCCGGATGGACCCAAAGACACCGAGCCAGCAGCTCCTACCGTGGCTGGAGCTGCTGAGCAAGAGGAGCACCGCACACCTCTCGCTGCCGTGGCACAGGAGGAGGAGGAGGCACCGGCACCAGCTTCCCCTGCCTTTGACAAGCAGCAGGCAGCATCAGAGGCACCGAGACACGCACATGTCCCACAGTGCCTCGCAGTACATGACGCAGCTCTGCAGGTGACATCCACACCCAAAGAGTGGGAGCCTCTGGTCCAGTCGGAGGCTGTGGTCCAGGCAACCGACCAGCAGCCTTTGGAACACCAGGACACGACCCAGAGTTTGGATGTGGTGGTGGCAACAATCACTCCTGCAGCACGTGAGGATTCTGGGTCTCGTGTGGCTGCAGACCCCCAGGGACAGCCCAGCACAGCCCCTCTCGCTCCAGCAGCAGTAGAGGGTGTAGAAGACATGGTGCCTCCCCTGCTGGGAGAACATCAAGAAGAGGCCACCAATGCTGTTGTCTCCCCAGCTGCAGACAAGGGTGAAGCGGAAGCTTTGCCAACAGAGATCCGTGGGGCAGAGGCTGTGACACCCCACCTTGCCCCAGCAGCAGACAAAGAAGGACATGCAGCTGCTTCTCCCACAGCTCAGGAATCTCAGCACCCAGTGACCGACGCGCACGTGGCCGGCACCACAGATACCGAGGTGCAGGAGGCAGGTTCCTCCCTGGGGCTGCGTGTGGCAGAGAGATTCCTGGTGATCCCCTCATCAAAGCATGTGGTGGAGCAGAAGAGAAGCAGCACGGCCAGCAGCAGGCACAGGCTCGACAGGCAGACGAGAGCCAGCCTGCACGGGCAGCTGGATGGCCCTGAGGAAAGGGAGCTCCAACACACACAGGTGAGTGCCAAAGACAGGATGGGACAGCACAGCGGGATGAGCCTCCCTCTGCCGGGGGCCAGCCCCTGTGCTGCCGAGCTGCAGCACTCATCCCCTGCATCCCGGTTGTGTGATTACAGGAGGAACTGGGGACTGAGAAGGAGCAGAAAGAGGAGAAGGACCAAGAAAGGGAAGAGGACAAAGAGCTGTCCCAGTTGCAGGAGATCACCAAACTGCAACATCTGGATCAAAGCCTTGGTCCTGGGTCTCTTCCAGCCCTGCCACATGGGTCCCCTGACACGGAACGACAATGAAGGAGAGCAGCAGCTTCTCCCTTGGCTCAGGGCTCTCCGCACCAGGTAAGTGACACACGTGTGGCCGGCACCGGGGATCCCGAGGTGCTGGAGGCAGGCCCAGATCCCAGGGTGTGTTTGGCAGGGACATTGCTGGTGCTCCCTGTGCCATCCCGCTCACATTCCCTCCCTCCCCTGCCTGTGCTCTTGCTCCCCCATCCCGCACCCCTCCTCTGGAGGAAAGGCATGGAAGGAGAGCAGCCCGTGAGGGACCTCCCAGTGAGCAGCCGCCAGCAGCAGCCCCAGAGCCCAAGCGACGGGCGAATGCACCATTAGACCTGGCGCTGGCCACAGGGGAGAAGGCAGCCCTCGGCACAGCACCCATACAACTGCCTCCAGCCCCAAGAGACAGACATGGCTGGGGAGAGCTGTTAGCTCCTCATCTTCTGCTGTGTGCTTACAGGAGCAGCCAGTGACCGTGGCCAAGGAACAGAAGAAGGAGGAGGTGAAGAAGTCGTCACAATCTGACAGCGACAAAGTGCTCTGCCAAGGGGAAGCCGTCACCATACACGACATCTATGTCAACCCCTCGGTGCCAGAGCTCTTCCTGGCCCCCCAAGTGGGTCCCAAGGAGGGATCCAGCATCCCCAGCAGCGTGGGAACAGATGCAGCAGGAGAGGCAGCAGGAGAGGCAACCGGAGACCTGCAGAGCGTGTCTCCTGACCCAGCCGGACCCACAGACACCGAGCCAGCAGCTCCTACTCTGGCTGGAGCTGCTGAGGAAGAGGAGCGCCGCACAGCTCTCACTGCCGTGGCAGAAGAGGGGAAGGAGCCACCGGCACCAGCTTCCCCGTGGCTCTGAGGAGCAGCAGGCAGCCTCACAGGCACCGCGAGAGGCACCTGCCCCAAGGCGGCGCACACTTATTCAACAGAGCTCTGCAGATCTCACTGTGGCATAAAGTGAGGAGAGCATCTGAAAAACACCAAGGAGAGGCCAGCACAGCCGCTGCCTCGCCAGCACCACAAGAGGAAGAACTGGCAATGTCACCCGCAGCAGCTCAGGACACCGAGGATGAGTCAGGTACGTCCCTGAGTCGAGCGGCACCCAGGCCACCTGGCAGCAGCATATGCACAAGTTTGGCCATGCCCCGGCCTCCCCTCCCCGGGCAAGGGCTGAAATCCTTCGGTGCAAAGCCCCAGGGAAAGCCCTCGGTGGCGGGTGCAGCAGGAGCTTGCCCGGTGGCCACCCAGCCCCGTGCCTACAGCTCTCCTTCTCCCGCAGGCACTGCTGCCCACCCGGACGCAGAAGCGCTCCAAAAGCGACGGTCGTCCCGCTTCAGGAGGGCACTGAAGTCTCTGCGCAAGACTTTCAGCTTCTCCTGCGTGAACCCCAAAGAGGAGGAGTAGTGCCCCACTGCCGGCCGCCAGGCCCCAGAGAGCTGCGCTGAGGACATCGTGCTGCAGCCTGCGCTCACTGTGGACACCTTCTCGGGCCAATAAACCATACTCCTTTCCCCCCACTGCTCGCCTCTGCCTGCTCCTGCTTTTCCCTCGTGTCACTAGTGTAGAAGCCTGGGGAGCGACCTCTTTCCTTGCAGCACTTCCCAGCTGGTGAGCCTGCAGACCTGCTGGCTCTTGCAGCACGTGCTGCCCATGTAGGAAAAGTGCATCCCGATGGGATCAAACAGCGTGTGATGCAGTGGCTCCCACGTCAGCTGGCTTTTGAAGCCTGCTGACCAGAATGAGAGCGGTGTAGAAGGGATGGCAGGAATAAGGAGAGAGGCTTGGAGTTGCTAAGGCCAGAGATAAGGGACAAGAGACTGCGATTCCGCTGCTTCTCTTGCACGCGCAAGCACTGGAGCAATGCAGTGAGAAGCTGGCGGTGTTTCCAGATGCAGAACTGTAAACGGGAAGCAGACGGGTGACCCCGCTCAGTCCCCCCAATCCCCATCCCGCAGCTTCTGAATGCCCGAGTGTGTGTGGGGGGGGACTTGCAGCTGCCCCGAGCCATGGCCTCGTGTCACTGGGGCTGCAGCAGAGGAAGGACAGGGAGCTGGGCCTGAGGCTGCAGATGCACTTGTGCACGAATTCAGACACAGCTCTTGGTTTGTGTCTGGGGCTGCGAAAACACCTTGTACTGCTGGCCACCCTGTGTACGGCTGGCACGCGAAGCTCCACACAGCAACTGGAGCAAGCAGAGAACAAACCCTTGCTGGAAACGAGCTCTAAACACTGTGTCTGGGAGCTGTAGCGTAGCATGAGCACAAGCATGGCCTTGGCTTGCCCCCCCCAACCCCATGTGCCCGGCTATTTCCTCGCTCGGGGCCTGTGGCTGTGCAGGCTGAGACAGAATGAATCGACAGAAGGTTCCAGAAGTCGGAAACGGAAGTCATGGGCCGGGGCCTGGAGCAACTGCTCTTGACTGACTGGTGAGTCAGCCACTGCTGGAACTGGGGCGAGAGAAGCTTCCGGAAGTCCAGGAACCGGGGCCAATCAACGGGGCGCTCTCTCCACACCGAACACCCCCATTGGGGGAACGGGCGATCTCTCAGCCTCTTTCCTCCCGCCCCCGACCCCCCGCCACCCCCTCTCTCTCACTTGTTTATGAATGTCGCTGAGTAACACGAGGCTCCCCTCGACTGCTCATGAGCCACAGAGCTCGGGTGCAGTATAACTGTGAGAGGGTGAACATTTACAGAATATTGTTCCATTAACGTTGGTGTTTGTGTACAGACCCAGAGAAGCTGTGGCTGCCCCATCCCTGGCAGTGTTGAAGGCCAGGTTGGACACAAGGGCTTGGAGCAAACCTGCTCTAGTGGCAGGGGGTTGGAACTGGAGGAGCTTTAAGGCCTCATGGCCTACACTAATACACACTTTGCCCCTTTTTTCTTTTCTGACATCTCCCAGCACAGTCCTCGGTGAGTCGCTTAATCCATTCTTGAGCTGCTTTCCCCAACTATGAAACACAAAGCTGCCCTCCATGCAGGCAGACACGGATGCCACAAGGATAAAGCCCATAAATATGTGTGAGGTAGCTCAGATACGTGAAGGTGAAGGTGACAGAAGGATGGACTGCTGTCAGGAGGGGGACCAAGCCTTGCTGGGCAGCCTGCCGTTCCCTCGTGGCTCCAGGGGCAATGCATGGCATTGTCCATCCAAGAAATACTCCTCTTCACTGGGTCTTAATGCTCTACTCATCACCATAATACCACAGCTCATGGGAGACAGGGACCCCAAGTACTGTACAGACATAGGAGAAATAGCCAAATTACTTCTGAGCAACCTGGTCTAGTGGAAGGTGTCCCAACCCTCTGGAGCTGCTCGCCTTGGCCAAGGAGCTTCTCTGGAGAAACTGCCCGCTCATGGCCAGGAGAGGTGTATTCTTCGCTGGGCTGGACACTGGCTGGATGACCGAGCCCCAAGAGCAGTGGTGAATGGTATCACATCTAGTTAGCAGCTGGTCACTACTGGTGTCCCTCAGGGCTCGGTACTGGGGCCGGTGTTGCTTAATATCTTCATTAGAATCATAGAATCACAGAGCCAGATCACCGATGATCTAGATGAGGGGATCGACTGAACCCCCAGTAAGTTTGTGACCGACACCAAGTTGGGTGGGAGTGTTGATGTGCTGTAGGACAGGAAGCTCTGCAGAGGGATCTGGACCGGCTGGATCGATGGGCTGTGGCCAGTGGGATGACGTTCATCAAGGCAAAGTACCAGGTCCTGAACTTGGGAGCATCCTGGCCTGTATCAGCACTAGTGTGGCCAGCAGAACGAGGGCAGTGATCGTCCCCCTGTACTGGGCATTGGTGTGGCCGCCCGTCACATCCTGTGTTCAGACCTGGGCTCCCACTACAAGAGAGACATTGAGGTGCCGGAGCAGTGCCAGAGAAGGGCAACGGAGCTGGTGCAGGGCCTGGAGCACAAGCGTGATGAGGAACGGCTGAGGGACCTGGGGGAGATTAGTCTGCAGAAGAGAAGGCTCAGGGGAGACCTTATCGCTCTCTAAACTGCCTGACAGGAGGACGGAGCCAGGAGGGGGCTGGTCTCTGCTCCCAAGGAACAAGGGTTAGAACAAGAGGAAACGGCCTCAAGCTGCACCAGGGGAGGTTTAGATTGAGGAGCAGCCCTGGTGTGCCCAGTGGCCCACCACACAGCACAATGCCGCTGCCACCACAAGCCTCGGGGGTTGCTGTGGACACACTGTGGGACCGGTTGGGACCAGACATGGGTGTGGGCATCTCCACTGCGACCACCGGGGCTTTGTGATGTAGGGGGCGCTCCTAGTGCCAGAGGCCATTGTGACGGGGGGACCCTGTGGATGACGGGGATGGCCGTGGGCTATATAAGAAGTGAGAGCCCTGGAGTACCCCAGTCCAGAGGAGCAGCCTCCCTCAGGAGGCAGCAATTTCCCTGGAAGCCTACGGCAGTTCAGCGTCCCAGGACGTGGAAGATGCCCGTGGGTAAAGAGGCGAACGCCCGTTCCCAGCCCGCTGAGGGCAGGCCAAGCGCGCAGAGAATGCGCCAGGTGAGGGCTGGGGCAGGAGGCAGAGGCCGGTGGTGGGACGAGGCCACACGGAACTGCCTCGGTCCCAGGGCTGGGCTTGCCAGCACTGCGGAGGCCACTGTGGCAAGGCAGCCGCCTCCATCACACACCTCTTCCTCCTCCTCCTGCCCGCAGGTGGCCCGCACACAGCCCAGGAAAGAGGCCGCAGGGCAGCCCGAGCCAGGCGTCCGTCCCAGCACGGGATCACGCTGCCACGGGTGCCCTACCAGAGAGGTTTCAGCCTGTCAGGATCCAGCAGGCACAGGTAGGGAGCCCAACGGAGACAGGGCCGAAAGTCTTCCCGACAGCGGGAGCTGCTGACAGGCAGGCGGGAGTTACGGGACGGAGCAAGCTGAGCCCCCCGTGCTCTTCCAGGCCGCCTGCCTGGGCATGCCGGGGGTGCTCTGGGCAGAGGTGGCCAGCCCTCTCCCCAGCCGGCTCTGGGAGCAGGCAGCAGCTGCCTGCAGGGCTGAGCCCTGCCCTGGTGCTGGCAGGGGAGCCCAACTGCAAGAGCTCAGCCAGCTGGGATGGCGGGCGCAAGGGACACCATCACACAGCCTCTCTTCCTCGGCTTGTCTTGCAGATGGGCAGCGTGGGGCACCGAGTGGTGCTGCCCCGCAGGAGCGGGGCAACACAGGAGCAGACGCTGGTCTGCCAGCAGTGGTGGCAACGGCACCACGGCCACCACCTCGTTCGGAGAGACCTGTCAGCACCTACTGCAGGCTGCCAACTGTGGCAGGGAGCCAGGGACCCCGCCAGCGGCCAGCGGCACGGCAGCAGCCAGCACACAGCGGGGCTGCAGCCATGAGGACAAGAACGGGGACTGTCCAGGCAGCCAACGGCAGCAAAGCCCCTGCCACTCAGCCCACACTGAGGAATGCTGGGCGAGTGGCCCAGCACCAGCCAGCAATTCCGGCAGCCGGCAGCAAGGGCAGCCTCAACACCAAATCGCTGGGGCTACACCAGAAGGTGTTTCCACAGCGACTGCCCCCGCTGCCCAACAACATCAAGTCTAGGGAGCAGCCCAGGAGGAGCATCCTGCCTGGAGCTCCTGAGAAGCACCAGACACCTCTCCCTCCCGTGGCACCAGCACGGCCTTCCGTGACTTCGGCAAGCAGGAGGCAGCAGCACAGGGACGGAGACAGGCACCTGCCCCACAGAGCACCAGAGGATTCAAGGCAGCTCTGCAGGTCACAGCCACATGCAAAGAGAGGAAGTCTCTGGTCCCACCTGTGGCTGTGGTCCAGAAAACCAAGAGGCAGGTGGAACAGAAGGACATAACCAAAAGCCTACGTGTGGCGAAGGTGGCAATGCCACCTGCAACAGTTGAGTCGCCTGTGGCTGCAAAGCATCAGGGAGAGCACAGCAGAACCATTGCCTCCCCAGCAGCACACGTGCGGAAAGCTGCAGCTGCACTGACAGAGATCCCTGGGGCAGAGCCTGTGACACCCCAGCTTGCCCCAGCAGAAGACAAAGGACATGCCGCCGGTTCTCCCTTGGCTCAAGACGCCCAGCACCCAGTGACCGAGGCGCGTGTGACCGGCACCATGGATACCACGGCACAGGACGCAGGTGCCTCCCTGGGCCTGAGCGTGGGAGAGAGATTCCTGGTGCTCCCCGAGACAGAGCAGAGGAGAGCCAGCGCTGCATGGGCAGCTGGATGGCCCTGAGGAAAGGGAGCTCCAACACACACAGGTGAGTGCCAAAGACAGGATGGGACAGCACAGCGGGATGAGCCTCCCTCTGCCGGGGGCCAGCCCCTGCGCTGCCGAGCTGCAGCACTCATCCCCTGCATCCCGGTTGTGTGATTACAGGAGGAAAACTGGGACTGAGAAGGAGCAGGAAGACGAGAAGAAGGACCAAGGAAGAGAAGAGGACAAAGAGCTGTCCCAGTTGCAGGAGATCACCAACTGCAACATCTGGATCAAAGCCTTGGTCCTGGGGCTCTTCCAGCCCCGCCTCGCATGTCCCCTGACACGGAACGACAATGAAGGAGAAGCAGCAGCTTCTCCCTTGGCTCAGGGCTCTCCACACCAGGTAAGTGACACGTGTGTGGCCGGCACCGGGGATCCCGAGGTGCTGGAGGCAGGCCCAGATCCCAGGGTGTGTTTGGCAGGGACATTGCTGGTGCTCCCTGTGCCATCCCGCTCACATTCCCTCCCTCCCCTGCCTGTGCTCTTGCTCCCCCATCCCACACCCCTCCTCTGGAGCAAAGGCATGGAAGGAGAGCAGCCCGTGAGGGACCTCCCAGTGAGCAGCCGCCAGCAGCAGCCCCAGAGCCCAAGCGACGGGCGAATGCACCATTAGACCTGGCGCTGGCCACAGGGGAGAAGGCAGCCCTCGGCACAGCACCCACACAACTACCTCCAGCCCCGAGACAGACACGGCTGGGGAGAGCTGTTAGCTCCTCATCTTCTGCTGTGTGCTTACAGGAGGAGCCAGTGACCGTGGCCAAGGAACAGGGGCAGGTGAAGGAGTCGTCAGAATTTGACAGCGACAAAGAGCTCTGCCAAGGGGCAGCCGTCACCATACACGACATCTATGTCAACCCCTCGGTGCCAGAGCTCTTCCCGGCCTTCCACGTGGTTCCCCAGGAGGGAACCAGCATCCCCAGCAGCGTGGGCACAGATACAGCAGGAGAGGCAGCAGGAGAGGCAGCTGGAGACCTGCAGGGCTTGTCTCCTGCCCCGGATGGACCCAAAGACACCGAGCCAGCAGCTCCTACCGTGGCTGGAGCTGCTGAGCAAGAGGAGCACCGCACACCTCTCGCTGCCGTGGCACAGGAGGAGGAGGAGGCACCGGCACCAGCTTCCCCTGCCTTTGACAAGCAGCAGGCAGCATCAGAGGCACCGAGACACGCACATGTCCCACAGTGCCTCGCAGTACATGACGCAGCTCTGCAGGTGACATCCACACCCAAAGAGTGGGAGCCTCTGGTCCAGTCGGAGGCTGTGGTCCAGGCAACCGACCAGCAGCCTTTGGAACACCAGGACACGACCCAGAGTTTGGATGTGGTGGTGGCAACAATCACTCCTGCAGCACGTGAGGATTCTGGTCTCGTGTGGCTGCAGACCCCCAGGGACAGCCCAGCACAGCCCCTCTCGCTCCAGCAGCAGTAGAGGGTGTAGAAGACATGGTGCCTCCCCTGCTGGGAGAACATCAAGAAGAGGCCACCAATGCTGTTGTCTCCCCAGCTGCAGACAAGGGTGAAGCGGAAGCTTTGCCAACAGAGATCCGTGGGGCAGAGGCTGTGACACCCCACCTTGCCCCAGCAGCAGACAAAGAAGGACATGCAGCTGCTTCTCCCACAGCTCAGGAATCTCAGCACCCAGTGACCGACGCGCACGTGGCCGGCACCACAGATACCGAGGTGCAGGAGGCAGGTTCCTCCCTGGGGCTGCGTGTGGCAGAGAGATTCCTGGTGATCCCCTCATCAAAGCATGTGGTGGAGCAGAAGAGAAGCAGCACGGCCAGCAGCAGGCACAGGCTCGACAGGCAGACGAGAGCCAGCCTGCACGGGCAGCTGGATGGCCCTGAGGAAAGGGAGCTCCAACACACACAGGTGAGTGCCAAAGACAGGATGGGACAGCACAGCGGGATGAGCCTCCCTCTGCCGGGGGCCAGCCCCTGTGCTGCCGAGCTGCAGCACTCATCCCCTGCATCCCGGTTGTGTGATTACAGGAGGAACTGGGGACTGAGAAGGAGCAGAAAGAGGAGAAGGACCAAGAAAGGGAAGAGGACAAAGAGCTGTCCCAGTTGCAGGAGATCACCAACTGCAACATCTGGATCAAAGCCTTGGTCCTGGGTCTCTTCCAGCCCTGCCACATGGGTCCCCTGACACGGAACGACAATGAAGGAGAAGCAGCAGCTTCTCCCTTGGCTCAGGGCTCTCCGCACCAGGTAAGTGACACACGTGTGGCCGGCACCGGGATCCCGAGGTGCTGGAGGCAGGCCCAGATCCCAGGGTGTGTTTGGCAGGGACATTGCTGGTGCTCCCTGTGCCATCCCGCTCACATTCCCTCCCTCCCCTGCCTGTGCTCTTGCTCCCCCATCCCGCACCCCTCCTCTGGAGGAAAGGCATGGAAGGAGAGCAGCCCGTGAGGGACCTCCCAGTGAGCAGCCGCCAGCAGCAGCCCCAGAGCCCAAGCGACGGGCGAATGCACCATTAGACCTGGCGCTGGCCACAGGGGAGAAGGCAGCCCTCGGCACAGCACCCATACAACTGCCCCAGCCCCAAGAGACAGACATGGCTGGGGAGAGCTGTTAGCTCCTCATCTTCTGCTGTGTGCTTACAGGAGCAGCCAGTGACCGTGGCCAAGGAACAGAAGAAGGAGGAGGTGAAGAAGTCGTCACAATCTGACAGCGACAAAGTGCTCTGCCAAGGGGAAGCCGTCACCATACACGACATCTATGTCAACCCCTCGGTGCCAGAGCTCTTCCTGGCCCCCCAAGTGGGTCCCAAGGAGGGATCCAGCATCCCCAGCAGCGTGGGAACAGATGCAGCAGGAGAGGCAGCAGGAGAGGCAACCGGAGACCTGCAGAGCGTGTCTCCTGACCCAGCCGGACCCACAGACACCGAGCCAGCAGCTCCTACTCTGGCTGGAGCTGCTGAGGAAGAGGAGCGCCGCACAGCTCTCACTGCCGTGGCAGAAGAGGGGAAGGAGCCACCGGCACCAGCTTCCCGTGGCTCTGAGGAGCAGCAGGCAGCCTCACAGGCACCGCGAGAGGCACCTGCCCCAAGGCGGCGCACACTTATCAACAGAGCTCTGCAGATCTCACTGTGGCATAAAGTGAGGAGAGCATCTGAAAAACACCAAGGAGAGGCCAGCACAGCCGCTGCCTCGCCAGCACCACAAGAGGAAGAACTGGCAATGTCACCCGCAGCAGCTCAGGACACCGAGGATGAGTCAGGTACGTCCCTGAGTCGAGCGGCACCCAGGCCACCTGGCAGCAGCATATGCACAAGTTTGGCCATGCCCCGGCCTCCCCTCCCCAGGCAAGGGCTGAAATCCTTCGGTGCAAAGCCCCAGGGAAAGCCCTCGGTGGCGGGTGGCAGCAGGAGCTTGCCCGGTGGCCACCCAGCCCCGTGCCTACAGCTCTCCTTCTCCCGCAGGCACTGCTGCCCACCCGGACGCAGAAGCGCTCCAAAAGCGACGGTCGTCCCGCTTCAGGAGGGCACTGAAGTCTCTGCGCAAGACTTTCAGCTTCTCCTGCGTGAACCCCAAAGAGGAGGAGTAGTGCCCCACTGCCAGCGCCAGGCCCCAGAGAGCTGCGCTGAGGACATCGTGCTGCAGCCTGCGCTCACTGTGGACACCTTCTCGGGCCAATAAACCATACTCCTTTCCCCCCACTGCTCGCCTCTGCCTGCTCCTGCTTTTCCCTCGTGTCACTAGTGTAGAAGCCTGGGGAGCGACCTCTTTCCTTGCAGCACTTCCCAGCTGGTGAGCCTGCAGACCTGCTGGCTCTTGGCAGCCACGTGCTGCCCATGTAGGAAAAAGTGCATCCCGATGGGATCAAACAGCGTGTGATGCAGTGGCTCCCACGTCAGCTGGCTTTTGAAGCCTGCTGACCAGAATGAGAGCGGTGTAGAAGGGATGGCAGGAATAAGGAGAGAGGCTTGGAGTTGCTAAGGCCAGAGATAAGGGACAAGAGACTGCGATTCCGCTGCTTCTCTTGCACGCGCAAGCACTGGAGCAATGCAGTGAGAAGCTGGCGGTGTTTCCAGATGCAGAACTGTAAACGGGAAGCAGACGGGTGACCCCGCTCAGTCCCCCAATCCCCATCCCGCAGCTCTGAATGCCCGAGTGTGTGTGGGGGGGGATCTTGCAGCTGCCCCGAGCCATGGCCTCGTGTCACTGGGGCTGCAGCAGAGGAAGGACAGGGAGCTGGGCCTGAGGCTGGCAGATGCACTTGTGCACGAATTCAGACACAGCTCTTGGTTGTGTCTGGGGCTGCGAAAACAACCTTGTACTGCTCGGCCACCCTGTGTACGGCTGGCACGCGAAGCTCCACACAGCAACTGGAGCAAGCAGAGAACAAACCCTTGCTGGAAACGAGCTCTAAACACTGTGTCTGGGAAGCTGTAGCGTAGCATGAAGCACAAGCATGGCCTTGGCTTGCCCCCCCCAACCCATGTGCCCGGCTATTTCCTCGCTCGGGCCTGTGGCTGTGCAGGCTGAGACAGAATGAATCGACAGAAGGTTCCAGAAGTCGGAAACGGAAGTCATGGGCCGGGGCCTGGAGCAACTGCTCTTGACTGACTGGTGAGTCAGCCACTGCTGGAACTGGGGCGAGAGAAGCTTCCGGAAGTCCAGGAACCGGGGCCAATCAACGGGGCGCCTCTCCACACCGAACACCCCCCATTGGGGGTACGGGCGATCTCTCAGCCTCTTCCTCCCGCCCCGACCCCCCGCCACCCCTCTCTCTCACTTGTTTATGAAATGTCGCTGAGTAACACGAGGCTCCCTGCGACTGCTCATGAGCCACAGAGCTCGGGTGCAGTATAACTGTGAGAGGGTGAACATTTACAGAATATTTGTTCCATTAACGTTGGTGTTGTGTACAGACCCAGAGAAGCTGTGGCTGCCCCATCCCTGGCAGTGTTGAAGGCCAGGTTGGACACAAGGGCTTGGAGCAACCTGCTCTAGTGGCAGGGGGTTGGAACTGGAGGAGCTTAAGGCCTCATGGCCTACACTAATACACACTTTGCCCCTTTTTCTTTCTGACATCTCCCAGCACAGTCCTCGGTGAGTCGCTTAATCCATTCTTGAGCTGCTTTCCCCAACTATGAAACACAAAGCTGCCCTCCATGCAGGCAGACACGGATGCCACAAGGATAAAGCCCATAAATATGTGTGAGGTAGCTCAGATACGTGAAGGTGAAGGTGACAGAAGGATGGACTGCTGTCAGGAGGGGGACCAAGCCTTGCTGGGCAGCCTGCCGTTCCCTCGTGGCTCCAGGGGCAATGCATGGCATTGTCCATCCAAGAAATACTCCTCTTCACTGGGTCTTTAATGCTCTACTCATCACCATAATACCACAGCTCATGGGAGACAGGGACCCCAAGTTACTGTACAGACATAGGAGAAATATGCCAAATTACTTCTGAGCAACCTGGTCTAGTGGAAGGTGTCCCAACCCTCTGGAGCTGCTCGCCTTGGCCAAGGAGCTTCTCTGGAGAAACTGCCCGCTCATGGCCAGGAGAGGTGTATTCTTCGCTGGGCTGGACACTGGCTGGATGACCGAGCCCCAAGGAGCAGTGAGTGAATGGTATCACATCTAGTTAGCAGCTGGTCACTACTGGTGTCCCTCAGGGCTCGGTACTGGGCCGGTTGCTTAATATCTTTCATTAGAATCATAGAATCACAGAGCCAGATCACCGATGATCTAGATGAGGGGATCGACTGAACCCCCCAGTAAGTTTTGTGACCGACAACCAAGTTGGGTGGGAGTGGTTGATGTGCTGTAGGACAGGAAGCTCTGCAGAGGGATCTGGACCGGCTGGATCGATGGGCTGTGGCCAGTGGGATGACGTTCATCAAGGCAAAGTACCAGGTCCTGAACTTGGGAGCATCCTGGCCTGTATCAGCACTAGTGTGGCCAGCAGAACGAGGCAGTGATCGTCCCCCTGTACTGGGCCATTGGTGTGGCCGCCCGTCACATCCTGTGTTCAGACCTGGGCTCCCACTACAAGAGAGACATTGAGGTGCCGGAGCAGTGCCAGAGGAAGGGCAACGGAGCTGGTGCAGGGCCTGGAGCACAAGCGTGATGAGGAACGGCTGAGGGACCTGGGGGAGATTAGTCTGCAGAAGAGAAGGCTCAGGGGAGACCTTATCGCTCTCTAAAACTGCCCTGACAGGAGGACGGAGCCAGGAGGGGGCTGGTCTCTGCTCCCAAGGAACAAGGGTTAGAACAAGAGGAAACGCCTCAAGCTGCACCAGGGGAGGTTTAGATTGAGGAGCAGCCCTGGTGTGCCCAGTGGCCCACCACACAGCACAATGCCGCTGCCACCACAGCCTCGGGGGTTGCTGTGGACACACTGTGGGACCGGTTGGGACCAGACATGGGTGTGGGCATCTCCACTGCGACCACCGGGGCTTTGTGATGTAGGGGGCGCTCCTAGTGCCAGAGGCCATTGTGACGGGGGGGACCCTGTGGATGACGGGGATGGCCGTGGGCTATATAAGAAGTGAGAGCCCTGGAGTACCCCAGTCCAGAGGAGCAGCCTCCCTCAGGAGGCAGCAATTTCCCTGGAAGCCTACGGCCAGTTCAGCGTCCCAGGACGTGGAAGATGCCCGTGGGTAAAGAGGCGAACGCCCGTTCCCAGCCCGCTGAGGGCAGGCCAAGCGCGCAGAGAAATGCGCCAGGTGAGGGCTGGGGCAGGAGGCAGAGGCCGGTGGTGGGACGAGGCCACACGGAACTGCCTCGGTCCCCAGGGCTGGGCTTGCCAGCACTGCGGAGGCCACTGTGGCAAGGCAGCCGCCTCCATCACACACCTCTTCCTCCTCCTCCTGCCCGAGGTGGCCCGCACACAGCCCAGGAAAGAGCCGCAGGGCAGCCCGAGCCAGGCGTCGTCCCAGCACGGGATACGCTGCCACGGGTGCCCTACCCAGAGAGGTTTCAGCCTGTCAGGATCCAGCAGGCACAGGTAGGGAAGCCCAACGGAGACAGGGCCGAAAGTCTTCCCGACAGCGGGAGCTGCTGACAGGCAGGCGGGAGTTACGGGAACGGAGCAAGCTGAGCCCCCCGTGCTCTTGCCAGGCCGCCTGCCTGGGCATGCCGGGGTGCTCTGGGCAGAGGGTGGCCAGCCCTCTCCCCAGCCGGCTCTGGGAGCAGGCAAGCAGCTGCCTGCCAGGGCTGAGCCCTGCCCTGGTGCTGGCAGGGGAGCCCAACTGCAAGAGCTCAGCCAGCTGGGATGCGGGCGCAAGGGACACCATCACACAGCCTCTCTCCTCGGCTTGTCTTGCAGATGGGCAGCGTGGGGCACCGAGTGGTGCTGCCCCGCAGGAGCGGGGCAACACAGGAGCAGACGCTTGGTCTGCCAGCAGTGGTGGCAACGGCACCACGGCCACCACCTCGTTCGGAGAGACCTGTCAGCACCTACTGCAGGCTGCCAACTGTGGCAGGGAGCCAGGGACCCCGCCAGCGGCCAGCGGCACGGCAGCAGCCAGCACACAGCGGGGCTGCAGCCATGAGGACAAGAACGGGGACTGTCCAGGCAGCCAACGGCAGCAAAGCCCCTGCCACTCAGCCCACACTGAGGAACGCTGGGCGAGTGGCCCAGCACCAGCCAGCAATTCCAGCAGCCGGCAGCAAGGGCAGCCTCAACACCAAATCGCTGGGGCTACACCAGAAGGTGTTTCCACAGCGACTGGCCCCGCTGCCCAACAACATCAAGTCTAGGGAGCAGCCCAGGAGGAGCATCCTGCCCTGGAGCTCCTGAGAAGCCACCAGACACCTCTCCCTCCCGTGGCACCAGCACGGCCTTCCCGTGACTTCGGCAAGCAGGAGGCAGCAGCACAGGGACGGAGACAGGCAACCTGCCCCACAGAGCACCAGAGGATTCAAGGCAGCTTCTGCAGGTCACAGCCACATGCAAAGAGAGGAAGTCTCTGGTCCCACCTGTGGCTGTGGTCCAGAAAACCAAGAGGCAGGTTGGAACAGAAGGAACATAACCAAAAGCCTACGTGTGGCGAAGGTGGCAATGCCACCTGCAACAGTTGAGTCGCCTGTGGCTGCAAAGCATCAGGGAGAGCACAGCAGAACCATTGCCTCCCCAGCAGCACACGTGCGGAAAGCTGCAGCTGCACTGACAGAGATCCCTGGGGCAGAGCCTGTGACACCCCAGCTTGCCCCAGCAGAAGACAAAGGACATGCCGCCGGTTCTCCCTTGGCTCAAGACGCCCAGCACCCAGTGACCGAGGCGCGTGTGACCGGCACCATGGATACCACGGCACAGGACGCAGGTGCCTCCCTGGGCCTGAGCGTGGGAGAGAGATTCCTGGTGCTCCCCGAGACAGAGCAGAGGAGAGCCAGCCTGCATGGGCAGCTGGATGGCCCTGAGGAAAGGGAGCTCCAACACACACAGGTGAGTGCCAAAGACAGGATGGGACAGCACAGCGGGATGAGCCTCCCTCTGCCGGGGGCCAGCCCCTGCGCTGCCGAGCTGCAGCACTCATCCCCTGCATCCCGGTTGTGTGATTACAGGAGGAACTGGGGACTGAGAAGGAGCAGGAAGACGAGAAGAAGGACCAAGGAAGAGAAGAGGACAAAGAGCTGTCCCAGTTGCAGGAGATCACCAACTGCAACATCTGGATCAAAGCCTTGGTCCTGGGGCTCTTCCAGCCCCGCCTCGCATGTCCCCTGACACGGAACGACAATGAAGGAGAAGCAGCAGCTTCTCCCTTGGCTCAGGGCTCTCCACACCAGGTAAGTGACACGTGTGTGGCCGGCACCGGGGATCCCGAGGTGCTGGAGGCAGGCCCAGATCCCAGGGTGTGTTTGGCAGGGACATTGCTGGTGCTCCCTGTGCCATCCCGCTCACATTCCCTCCCTCCCCTGCCTGTGCTCTTGCTCCCCATCCCGCACCCCTCCTCTGGAGGAAAGGCATGGAAGGAGAGCAGCCCGTGAGGGACCTCCCAGTGAGCAGCCGCCAGCAGCAGCCCCAGAGCCCAAGCGACGGGCGAATGCACCATTAGACCTGGCGCTGGCCACAGGGGAGAAGGCAGCCCTCGGCACAGCACCCACACAACTACCTCCAGCCCCGAGACAGACACGGCTGGGGAGAGCTGTTTAGCTCCTCATCTTCTGCTGTGTGCTTACAGGAGGAGCCAGTGACCCGTGGCCAAGGAACAGGGGCAGGTGAAGGAGTCGTCAGAATTTGACAGCGACAAAGAGCTCTGCCAAGGGGCAGCCGTCACCATACACGACATCTTGTCAACCCCTCGGTGCCAGAGCTCTTCCCGGCCTTCCACGGGTCCCCAGGAGGGAACCAGCATCCCCAGCAGCGTGGGCACAGATACAGCAGGAGAGGCAGCAGGAGAGGCAGCTGGAGACCTGCAGGGCTTGTCTCCTGCCCCGGATGGACCCAAAGACACCGAGCCAGCAGCTCCTACCGTGGCTGGAGCTGCTGAGCAAGAGGAGCACCGCACACCTCTCGCTGCCGTGGCACAAGAGGAGGAGGAGGCACCGGCACCAGCTTCCCCTGCCTTTGACAAGCAGCAGGCAGCATCAGAGGCACCGAGACACGCACATGTCCCACAGAGCCTCGCAGTACATGACGCAGCTCTGCAGGTGACATCCACACCCAAAGAGTGGGAGCCTCTGGTCCAGTCGGAGGCTGTGGTCCAGGCAACCGACCAGCAGCCTTTGGAACACCAGGACACGACCCAGAGTTTGGATGTGGTGGTGGCAACAATCACTCCTGCAGCACGTGAGGATTCTGAGTCTCGTGTGGCTGCAGACCCCCAGGGACAGCCCAGCACAGCCCCTCTCGCTCCAGCAGCAGTAGAGGGTTTAGAAGACATGGTGCCTCCCCTGCTGGGAGAACATCAAGAAGAGGCCACCAATGCTGTTGTCTCCCCAGCTGCAGACAAGGGTGAAGCGGAAGCTTTGCCAACAGAGATCCGTGGGGCAGAGGCTGTGACACCCCACCTTGCCCCAGCAACACACAAAGAAGGACATGCAGCTGCTTCTCCCACAGCTAAGGAATCTCAGCACCCAGTGACTGACGCGCACGTGGCCGGCACCACGGACACCGAGGTGCAGGAGGCAGGTTCCTCCCTGGGGCTGCGTGTGGCAGAGAGATTCCTGGTGATCCCCTCATCAAAGCATCTGGTGGAGCAGAAGAGAAGCAGCACGGCCAGCAGCAGACACAGGCTCGATAGGCAGACGAGAGCCAGCCTGCACGGGCAGCTGGATGGCCCTGAGGAGAAGGAGCTCCAACACAGACAGGTGAGTGCCAAAGACAGGATGGGACAGCACAGCGGGATGAGCCTCCCTCTGCCGGGGGCCAACCCCTGCACTGCCGAGCTGCAGCACTCATCCCCTGCATCCCGGTTGTGTGATTACAGGAGGAGCTGCGGACTGAGAAGGAGCAGAAAGAGGAGAAGGACCAAGAAAGGGAAGAGGACAAAGAGCTGTCCCAGTTGCAGGAGATCACCAACTGCAACATCTGGATCAAAGCCTTGGTCCTGGGTCTCTTGCAGCCCTGCCACATGGGTCCCCTGACACGGAACGACAATGAAGGAGAAGCAGCAGCTTCTCCCTTGGCTCAGGGCTCTCCGCACCAGGTAAGTGACACACGTGTGGCCGGCACCGGCGATCCCGAGGTGCTGGAGGCAGGCCCAGATCCCAGGGTGTGTTTGGCAGGGACATTGCTGGTGCTCCCTGTGCCATCCCGCTCACATTCCCTCCCTCCCCTGCCTGTGCTCTTGCTCCCCCATCCCACACCCCTCCTCTGGAGGAAAGGCATGGAAGGAGAGCAGCCCGTGAGGGACCTCCCAGTGAGCAGCCGCCAGCAGCAGCCCCAGAGCCCAAGCGACGGGCGAATGCACCATTAGACCTGGCGCTGGCCACAGGGGAGAAGGCAGCCCTCGGCACAGCACCCACACAACTATCTCCAGCCCCAAGAGACAGACATGGCTGGGGAGAGCTGTTAGCTCCTCATCTTCTGCTGTGTGCTTACAGGAGGAGCCAGTGACCGTGGCCAAGGAACAGAAGAAGGAGGAGGTGAAGAAGTCGTCACAATCTGACAGCGACAAAGAGCTCTGCCAAGGGGAAGCCTTCACCATACACAACATCTATGTCAACCCCTCGGTGCCAGAGCTCTTCCTGGCCCCCCAAGTGGGTCCCCAGGAGGGATCCAGCATCCCCAGCAGCGTGGGAACAGATGCAGCAGGAGAGGCAGCTGGAGAGGCAACCGGAGACCTGCAGAGCGTGTCTCCTGACCCAGCCGGACCCACAGACACCGAGCCAGCAGCTCCTACTCTGGCTGGAGCTGCTGAGGAAGAGGAGCGCCGCACAGCTCTCGCTGCCGTGGCACAAGAGGGGAAGGAGCCACCGGCACCAGCTTCCCGTGGCTCTGAGGAGCAGCAGGCAGCCTCACAGGCACCGCGAGAGGCACCTGCCCCAAGGCGGCGCACACTTATTGACAGAGCTCTGCAGATCTCACTGTGGCATAAAGTGAGGAGAGCATCTGAAAAACATCAAGGAGAGACCAGCACAGCTGCTGCCTCGCCAGCACCACAAGAGGAAGAACTGGCAGTGTCACCCGCAGCAGCTCAGGACACCGAGGATGAGTCAGGTACGTCCCTGAGTCGAGCGGCACCCAGGCCACCTGGCAGCAGCATATGCACAAGTTTGGCCATGCCCCGGCCCTCCCCTCCCCGGGCAAGGGCTGAAATCCTTCGGTGCAAAGCCCCAGGGAAAGCCCTCGGTGGCGGGTGGCAGCAGGAGCTTGCCCGGTGGCCACCCAGCCCCGTGCCTACAGCTCTCCTTCTCCCGCAGGCACTGCTGCCCACCCGGACGCAGAAGCGCTCCAAAAGCGACGGTCGTCCCGCTTCAGGAGGGCACTGAAGTCTCTGCGCAAGACTTTCAGCTTCTCCTGCGTGAACCCCAAAGAGGAGGAGTAGTGCCCCACTGCCAGCGCCAGGCCCCAGAGAGCTGCGCTGAGGACATCGTGCTGCAGCCTGCGCTCACTGTGGACACCTTCTCGGGCCAATAAACCATACTCCTTCCCCCCACTTGCTCGCCTCTGCCTGCTCCTGCTTTTCCCTCGTGTCACTAGTGTAGAAGCCTGGGGAGCGACCTCTTTCCTTGCAGCACTTCCCAGCTGGTGAGCCTGCAGACCTGCTGGCTCTTGGCAGCACGTGCTGCCCATGTAGGAAAAGTGCATCCCGATGGGATCAAACAGCGTGTGATGCAGTGGCTCCCACGTCAGCTGGCTTTTGAAGCCTGCTGACCAGAATGAGAGCGGTGTAGAAGGGATGGCAGGAATAAGGAGAGAGGCTTGGAGTTGCTAAGGCCAGAGATAAGGGACAAGAGACTGCGATTCCGCTGCTTCTCTTGCACGCGCAAGCACTGGAGCAATGCAGTGAGAAGCTGGCGGTGTTTCCAGATGCAGAACTGTAAACGGGAAGCAGACGGGTGACCCCGCTCAGTCCCCCCAATCCCCATCCCGCAGCTTCTGAATGCCCGAGTGTGTGTGGGGGGGGGACTTGCAGCTGCCCCGAGCCATGGCCTCGTGTCACTGGGGCTGCAGCAGAGGAAGGACAGGGAGCTGGGCCTGAGGCTGCAGATGCACTTGTGCACGAATTCAGACACAGCTCTTGGTTTGTGTCTGGGGCTGCGAAAACACCTTGTACTGCTGGCCACCCTGTGTACGGCTGGCACGCGAAGCTCCACACAGCAACTGGAGCAAGCAGAGAACAACCCCTTGCTGGAAATGAGCTCTAAACACTGTGTCTGGGAAGCTGTAGCGTAGCATGAGCACAAGCATGGCCTTGGCTTGCCCCCCCCAACCCCATGTGCCCGGCTATTTCCTCGCTCGGGGCCTGTGGCTGTGCAAGCTGAGACAGAATGAATCGACAGAAGGTTCCAGAAGTCGGAAACGGAAGTCATGGGCCGGGGCCTGGAGCAACTGCTCTTGACTGACTAGTGAGTCAGCCACTGCTGGAACTGGGGCGAGAGAAGCTTCCGGAAGTTCAGGAACCGGGGCCAATCAACGGGGCGCTCTCTCCACACCGAACACCCCCATTGGGGGACGGGCGATCTCTCAGCCTCTTTCCTCCCGCCACCCCCGCTCTCTCTCACTTGTTTATGAATGTCGCTGAGTAACACGAGGCTCCCCTCGACTGCTCATGAGCCACAGAGCTCGGGTGCAGTATAACTGTGAGAGGGTGAACATTTACAGAATATTTGTTCCATTAACGTTGGTGTTTGTGTACAGACCCAGAGAAGCTGTGGCTGCCCCATCCCTGGCAGTGTTGAAGGCCAGGTTGGACACAGGGGCTTGGAGCAACCTGCTCTAGTGGCAGGGGGTTGGAACTGGAGGAGCTTTAAGGTCCTTTCCAGCACCAGGCACCTCTTCCTCCAGTGGCACCAGCATGACCTTCCCATGGCTTTGGTAAGCATTAGGCAGCAGTATGGGGACAGAGACAGGCACCTGCCCTGCAGAGCACCAAAAGATTCAAGGCAGCTCTGCAGGTCACAGCCATAAGCAAAGAGAGGAAGTCTCTGGTCCCATCTGTGGCTGTGGTCCAGGAAACCAAGAGACAGGTGGAACAGAAGGACATAACCAAATGCCTGCATGTGATGAAGGTGGCAATGCCACCTGCAACAGTTGAGTCGCCTGTGGCTGCAAAGCATCAGGGAGAGCACAGCAGAACCGTTGCCTCCCCAGCAGTGCACGTGGGGAAAGCTGCAGCTGCACGGACAGAGATCCCTGGGGATAGGCTGTAACACCCCACCTTGCCCCAGCAGCAGACAAAGAAGTATATGCAGTTGCATCTCCTTGTACATCCGCAGAACGGTGGACTGCTGTCAGGAGGGGGACCAAGCCTTGCTGGGCAGCCTGTCTTTCCCTTATGGCTCCAGGGGCAATGCATGGCATTGTCCATCCAAGAAATACTCCTCTTCACTGGGTCTTTAATGCCCTACTCATCATCATAATACCAGCTCATGGGAGACAAGGACCCCGGGTACTGTACAAATATGTAAGAAATACGCCAAATTGCTTTCAGCAACCTGCTCTAGTGGAAGGTGTCCCTGCCCATGGCAGGGGGTTTGAACGAGATGATCTTTAAGGTCCCTTCCAACCCAAACAATTTTATAATTCTGTGATCCATTCTAAGACCCTGTTCAGCTATCTGTGAAAACGCTAAGTTAATCCTGTGATGTGGTTACAGGCAAGGAATGCATGGGTCATCCCAAGTCCCCCATGGAGAACAGTGTTTTCCTCCCATCACCAGCACCCTGGTCCTGCAGAGCCCCCAGGTGCCACCAGCAGTGTAGCCGTGCAACCTCGGTGAAAGCACAGTGATCTCCCCTTAGACCCGTCCCTTGCCCTACCTGCGTAGGAGCAGTTTGGGATGGTTCTTGTTCTCCAGGTTCTTCTCGATGAGGTCGGAGAGCAGCTGCTTCAGCACATCGGTGGCGTACTCCAGTTTGCCCTGCAGTCCTGTCATAATAAGCGAGGCCACGTTGCCGCGATCGCGCATGGAGAAGCTGCGCTGCAGCTCCAGCGTTCGGATGAAGGTCAGCAGGAAGACTTTGTTGTTGATCAGCTGCGCAAAGAGCTTCAAGGCTTTCTCCACACTCTGCTGCCCGTTCCCTTGGACCTGTGGTGGAAGAGAGAAGACCCATCAGCCAAAGCTTGGGAGAACAGGGGACCATCACTAGGGGTGGAGTGAGTGGTTTAACCCTGGGTGCACAAGCCAGCACCCCATCTCTCAAGGTCTCAGCATCCCTGGACATGGTCTCTGGCCAGTCCTGGTCACCTTTTCTGTCCCCTCCCAGCACTTCTGCACAGCTCACCTTCATCATGTTGTGAATGCTCCATCCCTGGCAGTGTTCAAGGCCAGGTTGGACAGAGTCTTGGGTGACATGGTTTAGTGAGTGGTGTCCCTGCCCATGGCAGGGGGGTTGGAACTAGATGATCTTAAGATCCTTTCCAACCCAAACCATTCTGTGATTCTATGGTCATTGCTCAGAACTGCCCTTGGAGTCATAAAGTTGCTACTCTGAGGCTAATGGCTCTACAAACAACATACAGTTCTGCTTGTTCTGCACAAAAAGTGACACTCTTGTAAGAAAATTAAATATTAATTTAGACTATTGCTTTATTATGGGACAAGTGTAAAAAATTAATTGAGGCTTTCAGCCAGTTGCAGATTCAAGTAATTCATTACAAGTGAAAATGATGAACTACATTAGGCAACTCTTTACCAAACATCTTGGAGACTTATGTATTGGTTTTACTAATGCTACATAATTAAGCAACTGTGTAACTGGCAACACATCACTTCTGCAGTTCTGCTTTTCATGAGTAAAACAAAAAGCTTTCGTATTTGTTTGGCTTATTTCGCAACTTAAACAGTGAACACAGTGTGCGGGACTGGAAATATCGGGGAATGGGCTGGGAGAGGCTGGTTCAAAGCCTGGATGAGTTTTACCAACACCAGGGCAACTGCTCAGTGTTGGTGCCCACTAGAGAGGCATCAGACTTGATGCATTAATGCTAAGTAGTGTTTTCCTGGTAAAGCAATGCTGCCATATAGAGCACAAGCAAGCAAGGCTTCTTCCTCTTACATCTCTAGCTGAAGATTTGCGCCATCCCCTGGGCTGTGTGAAGACAACAGGACTTTCAGGATACCAAAGCAATACTCCAAGAGAGAGTGCAGAGCTGGTACCTCCATGCATCCTGGATGGAGGATGGAAGCCCCACGTTCTCTCGGTGGCAGAGAACGGTTCTTGAAGCACCATCATTTCTTTGGGTGCTCTCAGAGGTGAGCGGGGCTCATCTGCAAGGGGATCTGATGGACTCTTGCACATCACCCATTTTGTTGTATCCTCAGTGAAAATCTTTTATATACATTTAAACATAGTGGTGGAAGAACCATTAAGGTGCTCACAGGCAGGCTGGCCATGTCGAGCCAGGGCGCTTGCCCTCCGGTGGTCACGCCATGGAATCGCAGCAGCAGGATGCTCCAAGCGTGATGCTCCCAGGCTCAAAACCTTCCCTGCACCGTACGGTGAGTAGGGAGGAGATTAAAAGGACACCAATAACTTATCTGGTGTAAGCTTTGCTGCTGGCCTATAGCAGTATAAAATTCCATAAAATAAAACTAAAGCAACACCGGAGGGAAGGAACTGAAAAGAATCAAACAATGAGGGATGGAAAGTTCTCAGTTAAAATGAACTGGGGGTTCATCCTGCTGACCCCAGTGCCTCTGATAAGATTTGGTGTGGAAGGCATAAAGGCCTCTGGGTTTCACACTGGCTCAGGGAAACTTAAGGGCCTGAGCACAGGCTATACATTACCTCCAGCTCCCTCAGGACAGGATGGTCCTCAATGCCAGGGAAAAGGACCCTCATGGCATAGGTCCGGTAGTCGAGGTACGGGATCCCAGAGCGATCCAAGTCACTGGTTAATTCATTGATATCTGTCTGCAGCTCTGCAAAAGCTGTTCAGGGAGAATGGAACAAGAGAGAAGCACACGTGAGCTCGGGGAGCGCAGGCTTTGGGGGGGCTGCCTGTCTGCTCGCCTTGAGTAGGACCCACAAATAGGCCAGCTCAGGAAAGTGATGTGGAGGAGACCCTGCTATGTAGCTGAGACAGACCCTCACCCTTGGAGGTTCTGCTGAAAGCAAGGGAGCACACACTGCACAGAGCAGATGCTGAGAACAAAAGATGCCTATTAATTTGTATGCAGTTCACACCTGTGTACACACACCTACAGCACCTTTAAAGGCTGCAGATAGAAATGAGGATCTATTTTCCTAACTTGGTGCCTCCTGTATTTTCCTTTCTTCTTCTTTTCCTCCTCTATCAACAGTTGCCAAAATAATCAAAGCTGATGCAGATCAAATCCAAGCAGAAACTGTTTGCTGCAGGGGTCAGGAAGGAATTTATTCTTCCACTCACAACATCACATCACCGTATTATACAGCTGTATGTGTGGCCTTGTGTTCATCCTCCAAAGTATCAAATGCTGGCTCAGTGAGGTCTCTGTACCCCAGCTAGGCTGTGCCCAGGCCCAAGTATGTTCTCTCCTGAATACATCTCATTTTTTGTCCTGTGTTTTCAAGGCTATCTTTCTAAAACCAGCTGAACAAATCCAGTGCAACACTCTAGAAACAGAGGTCACACTATGGAATTTGCAGGTTTTGATTTATTTTTCTTTAATTCACTAAGCTCCCTTCCAGTTGGAAGGACATACGGAACTACAGCAGAATGTTTCTTCTCTCACCCACTAGCTACAGAGATGTCTGCCCACCTCCACCTTCGCTCTGATGCAGAGCAGCCAGGCACAGCTGCCTCGCTGCAGGGGCAAGACTTGTCTGTGTTGAAATCTAGTCCAAATAACACACAAGATTCCCCAGAAGCAAATGCTGAGGAGCTTCTTCCTATCCCTTAGATCTACTCTTATTGCTCTGGGCTTACATCTTAGAGACTGGAGGAGGGACTGAACCAGCTTTCCTGTCCTCCTGCCTTCCCTTTGGGATACATACTCTTTCTTGGGGGTCCAAACCTCCTCTGCTCCATATCTCTGTGCCTTTTTAAAAGCCCTCTACTAAAAGGCCATTAGACAAGGGGACATATTGTGCTGGGCACTCTGGGGCTCGCACCATCCCTCCAGCTCCATCCAGGCATGTTGCTTAAGCAGGATCAAGCTCTAATCCTATTCTCTGCACATTAGGCAGCAGAGCCGTGTCTGCTGCTGACACACTTCTGGCTGCCCACCCTGCTGCAGCGGGGCTGGTGGGCAAACTTTGAGGGGCATGCACCCCAATCCTCAGCACAAACATCGGGTGATGGGGAGGGCTCTGGTGGGGAGAGCTGGAGACCAGAGCATGGAGCTGCAGCACACCAAGAGTGCCTGGTCTCAGGCAGTACTGACCCTCCTTGCACTCCAGGGCCACGCGGGACTCCAGGTTGTCCATCTGCATCTGCAGCCTCTTCAGGGTCAGGTCGTTCTCTCGGGACTTGCGCTTGTAGGCAATGAGGACGATGATGACGATGATGAGGAGCAGGCTGCCTCCAGCCGCGATGCTGACGATGGCTGGCAGGGTCAGGAGGCTGTCTGAGATGATGCTCACTGAACCAGGTGAGAAGATGATACCACCAACACGCACCTACAAAGCACAACGGAGGTAACCAGCAGCTTTAGGTAAGGGTGTCATCCAGTCCCCAAGCCCAAGCACACACCACATGGCCTGTGCAGATCCCTACAGAAGCACTTAACAGTGTCTTGTTTCAGCCAAGAATATAGCAACTCCAATTACCTTCAAACCAGAGGGGTGTAGCTTATGTGAACACAGGGAGGCTTCAAGTCATGATAAATGTGCCAGCCCTTCACTATCTGGGCTTTGTTCTTACTATCTGATGGCTCCATTTGACTTTCATTTTATAAGCTTTCAACTCCCTTTTGTAAAGTGTGGACATTAGCAACCTAGTGATAATTTCACTGACAAGAAACCAAAGTGACTGGAAAGAGAGAACAGAGAAGGGAAGAGAAAGCCCCATGTGAAAGCTAAAGAGCAAACACACTGGAGGTTAATGCCAGGACAGTCTTTTCTTGGATGTCCCCTGGCCGCAGATGTAAGCAGCTCTCAGCCAGGTTGCGCTTCTGTGCATCACACTGTGATAATGTGAATGTTTTAGATGCTGAACTTAAAGGGAAATAAATCACAATTACAACCTCGTTTGCGCTCTACTCAAGCACTTCGGCAGCTGTGAGCGGATCAGAGGAAGCAGCAATGCCCAAAACCAAAGCAGAGGAAAACGCCGACTGTTATCCTGGATGAGGCCATTGATCCAACCACTCCAGCGTTCAGATGTTCCTGGCTCCTTCTGCTTTAGGAAAAGGCAGAACCTTCCCACCCACTTTGCAGATCAGGTCTGGATAGAAGGACTGTCGAAATCCCAACAGGAGGGAGAACACAACCCACTGAAAATCATAGAATCATGGAATGGTTTGGGTTGGAAGGGA
Source organism: Strigops habroptila (assembly GCF_004027225.2). Lineage (NCBI taxonomy): Eukaryota > Metazoa > Chordata > Aves > Psittaciformes > Psittacidae > Strigops > Strigops habroptila. The sequence continues at coordinate 1,549,590 of NC_044294.2, forward strand.
GCTTAAAGCTCATCCAGTTCCAACCCCCTGCCACGGGCAGGGACACCTTCCACTAGAGCAGGTTGCTCCAAGCCCCTGTGTCCAACCTGGCCTTGAACACTGCCAGGGATGGGGCAGCCACAGCTTCTCTGGGCACCCTGTGCCAGCGCCTCACCACCTCATAGTTAAGAATATATTCCTAATATCTAATCTAAATCTGCCCTCTTTCAGCAGAAGGAAGGGCAAGCAGCACCACAGAAAGGATGATAACTGGTGCCGAAGGCATTGCCAGAAAGATTTGTTCCTTCTAGAAGGCTCTGATAGTAGGTTCCCTCGGGGGGGAAGAAGTTTCTCCATGCTAATCCACATCAGTATTTTACACTTCCAATTAGATAGCCATAAAGATCTAAAATCCTACCGAACCTTGGACAAGAAACTGCACTCAATATCCAAGTGCATCAGGGAGCTGGAGAAGGAGGAAAAAAGATGGGAAAGAGGGAGGGAAAGGATGCTGAAAGGAGCATTTGGTCCCTCACCATCACTTTGTGCTGTCCAGTGAGATTAGGTGGCTCACACAGCAGCTGGGTCTCGGAGACAGTGACAGCACAGGGTGTCTCTCCGATCAGCACGGTGTAGTTGAGCTTTGCTCCTCCAGGAGCGGGTGGGCACAGGTTTCTGCCCTAGGGACAAGGGGAGAGAAGACTGTACAAAGATGCATTTCTCCCGTTTCCACCTCATTCCCAGCTTGTGCAAATGATGGGATTCCATCCAGTGTATCCAAAGAGGGAATAAAAATCTCGCTGGGACTGGTTTTTTGTTTCTTCTCATGGGTTGAGTAAAGATCTCCTTACCTTCATGATGATGGGTGACCCCGGCTTCTGTTCCAGCACCCCGGTTGGGCTCAGCAGTTCAAATGTTGGGTTGGGGTAGTAGATGAATTTGGTGTCATTGTAGACCAGGAGGGACTGCACGTTGTTAAAGATGAACCCAAACTCATCTGGCCGCTCCACAGCATCCAGGCCGGGCCGGTACTCGGGAGTGAGGGGGGGAGCCAGGCAGGCCAGCGCCGTAGCATTCACCACCTTGCAGACCTGGGGGGAAGGTGATGCTTTGAAAGACAGCAGGGAAAACTTTACCTTGACCTGGACAACGATGTTCTGATTCCGTAAATACTCTCTGGGAAGTCCAGGGAAACAGACGTGCAGCAAATACCTGCTCCCAGCTACAGATTGGTGATTAGAGGCAATTCCCAACAAGGGGGAGGAACGATTGTCTGACACTTGTGGGCTGGAGGTAACTCAAAGGTCATCTCCTGCCAGGCTGAGGACACCCACAGCTCCTCCAGCCCTGGAAGCAGGGAGCTGGCTGATTTATGAGGCTCTTGCCTTATAAAGCAGCAAGAGCCCAACCGTTTGGCCTCCCTCCATAAGCAGAAAATTTAATTTCACTCAATTTTGAGTCTTCAGGATTATTTTTGCAGCACTATAACTGCAAGTGCTAGCAACAAAATTAGATGTCTCTTTAAAAAGAGCTCCAATGAAAAAGGTCTTCAGAGGGAAAGGGAGAAAGGGAATAGGAAAAGACTGCTAAGTGATTTGCCCTTTCCAAGATAATACAGGTTCAGTGAGAAAGATCACTGCATAGAAACAGTGTATTTCAGTTTTACTTGGTCAAAATCATTTCTGCAGGTCCTGAAGGTACAATCTGTATTTGTAGCATAAAAGAACATTGCTTGGTTCCCACTTAGCTAGGGATTCATTTCAGTTTCTCACCCCTGGACTGAAAAAAATACAGATTGGGGAAGGAGGTAGCATTCCAGATCAATCCCCAATTCTGCTATACTGACTCCTTGCTTTGGGAATATAAGGGTGATAAGAGGGAGGAGGGAAAGGAGCCTTAAAAATAACACCCAGCTTCACCAAAATACCCAGAGCTCCATGCCCAGCATCCTTCACATGGTGAGGTGGATACAAGGAAGCAGCATCTGCCCTTACTGCGGTGACTGAGCTGTGAAAGCAGCCTGAAAGCTTCTCGTTCAGAAGTGGTTCCCTCTCTCCTCCCCTCCCTGGGCTGGTACAGGCTTGCTGGGCCCAGAGCTGTGGCAGTAGGAGGTTTATTTATAGAGAGGCAGCTAGGGAGAGACTAGTTAAACATAGCCTCAGAGCTGGCAGGTCTCAGCACCTACTCTGGGCTTTTACAGAAAGAGCAGGACTAAAATGGGAAGTGTGGAGCAGCTGGGAATGATGGAGACAGCTACACTTGGGCTTCCCATCATAGTGTGTCTGTAGAGCTGAGCTAGGTACTGGAAATCAAAGGATGCTGAGGAGTGGAAAGGTCTCAGGGCCTCTGACAAAAGGGGGAGTTTCAGAGTGAAACTTTATCTGACCTAAGACAGAATTTGAGGTGATTGAGATGACCTAGAATGGAGTCCTCCATTTCTAGCTTTGAAAACTCCTTGGCAGTTACTGTGCTGCTGAGGAAGTAATTTCTGTGTGTCCAAATCCCTCTTTCCACCATTCCCAGTTTGGGTAAATATAGGGAAACATCCCCCCCCAGCGCAGCTTTTGTCATGGCAAGCCACACCATGCAGAGCACTGGCACCAGTAACCAGTGCATGTGTGCACCCGGGTGAGGGGACCCCTGCAGAGGGATGCTCCCAGGCACCGTGCTGACAGCAGCTACTTACATTGACAAACTCCTTCCCATTGTACTTGACGCGGATCCTCGGCTCCTGGATCACATCCAGGTTGGAGCCGGTAACAGTCAGAGGCGTGTGTCCGCTGTGGAGAACCAGGAGACACCTGATTAATGCTGTGCAGAGAGGCTCTGCTTGACAATAAGGATGCTTGTTGATCTCAGAAAGATGTTTTCTGCAGACACTTCAGGCACCAGGAGACAGCAGGGATTAATTCCCACTCCCTGAGTCACTGGGGAGAGGTGTCCAAAGTCAGCAAGATTTTATACTCTCAGCTTTCTCCAACCTAACAGCACTGCAAGGCAGCAGGATGAGAAACGGGACCAAAGAAATCAACTGAGCTGAGACTAAATATGTAAGACAATAAATTAATCACAGTGGTTAATGATTTACATAGTGATGTTTTTAAGGAACACGACAAATGGTATGTGCAGTGAAGGATCTGACATGCACTTGCATCTGGATTGCAGATGCGGCAAGTTGTCACACAGAGGAGGGGAGGGATGAAGAGCACCTGATGCCGTGGGGGCCAGGTAGGAAACAACCCCCTAGGCTAGAGAACCCCAATTCTCCTACAGTCAGTGCCTCTGTGCAAAGCCTTTCACTCTTGGCTTCCTGGACCAGCCCACCAAACCCATCTCACCCCAAAGCAGACGTGATCTTGAATTGGGACTCAAAGCAAACACCTCGCAGAGCCTGCTGCGAGCTGCTCGCTTCTTTCAAGGGCAATTTTAAGAAAGAATTGGAATTTGAAATGAATTGCTGCGTTTCAGCCCGTGTGAGCGCAACCATTAAAGTAACCCCAGGGGATGAGGCTGGCCCAGGGTTTTTAGCAGTGATGATGCCACGGTGATGTGACAGCGCCGGCCGCCCTGTAACCAAGCAGTGAATCTGGGATAAACACTACGTTTTTATTAACATCAGCTTTTTGCTTTCTTGGTGCTTGCTGGTTTTGTTTTATTGCAGGACTACGAGAAGGAGCCTTTAATGAGCAATTGTGCACTTCTTCAGCAGATGGAAGTGATCTTGGCTTTATTCGTGCTCCCAGAATCTCAGGGCAGACCGCTGCTGCTGTAATTGCCTTGGTAATCACAGCTACTTGATAGTAACTTTGGACCTGATTTTTGGTAACTGCAAATGCTGCAGATGCACAGCCCTGACAAATCCAGGATGCTGGATGGGACGTGCATTTCCAAATTGACCCTCTTTTGACCTCCCACATCATAGGTTGAGAGAGAAAACCCAGACGAGGCATGCTGGTTACACTCCTGCTGTCGAGGACCTGATGTCAGAGCCTTGTGTTACCTGGCGATGCTCCACTCGGGTTCGATGTGCTGCACCTTCGGATCATCGATGTACTCGAACAGCAAAGTCCTCTCCAGCTGAGCCCGGTCCACGCTGACAGAGACATGAACAGCCCCCAGGCCATGGGCTGATGGAGCTGACACGCAGACGATCTCGTTCATGGATCGCCTGTGCAAGAGAGAAGCCAGGGAAGCTTTAATGGGCAGCGTAGGGGTAGAAAACCCTTGGTCCTAGTGCTGACCTGCAGCTCACTAAAAGGCTGAACCATCAGCCAGCTCTACACTCTGATACCTGAAAGGGGATGAGCTCCTGAGATGGGTAGGAGAGATTCACTGGCATGGAAAGGGACTCTGCCTGCCCACCAAAAGAGAAGCGCAGGCTCCCTGAAATTACTCTTTGTGCCAAACCGCAGCCTCCCGCATCCCTCTGTGAACCCGCTGCCTTCTGCTGGGCGTGTGAAAACAGATGGCTGCTTTTGAAATGGGATGCATAAGCTCACTCAAAAGCCAAATTCTTCCCCTCCCCACCCCACTGCACACACGGGCTCTTGTGAGCAGCATAATGGAGCGCATGAAGTCCCCTGGGAAGGGCAATGCCACTGTCACCACTGCCTTACGCCTTTGTGTCCCCATCAGAGGAGGGGTGACCTCGGCCTTGGCGCTGGCTGGCTGGACACAACAGACCATCTGCTTCCAGTGAAGCCCCGGAGAAGGCCGAGGCAGCAGGAAAGCAAGGGGCTGTCAAAGCACAAAGGCACTGCTGGGTGGGTGGATGGATGGATGAGAAGGGGAATGAGATCCAAGCGGTGATGCTCCCACTGCCGGGACAGAGCTGTGAGGAACTGCACAGCTTTGCAGTAAGTCTGGACACTGCTCCTACAAAAGTGCTGGAGCGACATCCCTGGAAGACCACTGTCCTGTAGGGCCACCTGTGGGTTGTCTTGCCTGCCCAAACCTGCCCCTGGATTGCCAAAAAGGCCGTGCTGCTTCTGTGGCTCATTTAGTTTTGGCTTCTCACAGGGAAGAGGGCAGGCAGGTCTGCAGCACCTCTCTGGCAGTTTGGCACTCAAATCAAAACATGTCACTACTGAATTCCAGTGTTCCCCATCCTCACCCTCAGAGGCTGCACAGCTCGTGGAGCATGAACATTGGAGGCTCAAGCGCAGCTGTGCCCCTTCTCTGCTTCCAGCAAGGCTCTGGTGTCTGTACCTGGGCAAGGGGATGCTCTGTGGGCCCCTTTCAAGGTCCCTCAGACACTCCCTAAGGAGTACAAGCACATCACTGGGCCACTGGGCATTCCAGGGGGTATCCAATAGCGGGTACAGCAATGTTCCTAGTGCACAACTTAGCACACCCATCCACCATAACCCAGGGAACAGAAACAACTTCCTAAAATATCTGAAACAGATTGGACTGGACTATTTCTGTTGATGCAGTTGTCTACCTGTTCCTGCTCTCCTCCTCCTCCTCCCTTGTCTCATTCTCACTCTCCACCTAGGTTTCATTTAACCACGATGGCACCCTTGTGTGAGGACCGCGTTTCTCCACCCTCCTTGCTGCTTCTCTGTTTCTGTGGATGCTGAAGAGCTGCCTGCTCTGCTGCCTGCCCGCTGCCTGCTTTCTGCCCAGCCCTGCCAGACTCTACCGTGCCTGCTTAGCTCTGGCACAAGATCCAGAGTGACGCCTCGCTGCTGGCAAGGCTGCTCACAGCTCCCTGTGATCAGTTAATTAGCTTTCCATGCTATTAGCATGTCGTCATGGTGAATCTACCCACTCCTCCGAACAGAGAGGGGAGAATGGGGGAAGCTGTAATTAGAGTGAATCTCATTAGAAGCTGCTTCATCTAATCAGGCTCCCCCACACCCTAGAGTCCAGTCGAAGTTCATTGCCTCCAAATAGTCTAAGCAAAACAAAGTGCACAGCGTGACCCCACATGAAGGATGGTGCCATTCATACACTGCCCTGGCTTTGTTTAAGTTTCTGCTTGCCTGCTGTAATTAGACGATACAGAGAATTCACAACTCTTCCAGGTTTTGCAGGTCACTGTCTGCAGGTTGCCTAAATATAATCATATATTTAAGGGATTATATCACAGGGCTGATGCTGCTCGCAGGCCAGCTTCCAAGGCTGCTTCTGCTGGTGAGAATGCCATTACCCATGTGTATCTGAGGCAGCAATCTGGCACCTTTGCTTTGGATGAGGGAAGAAATATTGGTGGATTGGTTACAGTGAATTGATGCGCACTTGAAGACCTTGGCATGTCCTGAAGCACCATTCTAGGATGGATGCAGAATAAGCACTAATATCCCAACATGCTCCCACATCCCTGGCAGTGTTCAAGGCCATGTTGGATGGGGCCTTGAGCAACCTCGTCCAGTGGGAGTGTCTCTGTCCGTGACAGGGGATTGGAACTGGATGATCTTAATGCCCTTTCCAGCCAAAAGCAGTTTATGATTCTATGATCTCAACACCCACAGCTCCCATAGTGAACCTCTCAGTCTTCCAGATGAGAAATTCACCTTCAGAGGTCTTTTCTTTCCTAGAAACTTCCTCGGTTCCTCCTGGGAAGCCTGATCTGAGAGTCCCTTTGCACATCACACCACTTTGCTTAGGTTCCCCAAGCTCTGAAATGCACCCTGTCGGCTTTGGGTTGGTACAGGGCATGGATGTGTACGTGATGCACACAGATGTACACTGCATGTGTCTTTTTTTAACTAAGCCCCAATAAAACCCATTAAACCCTGCAAATGTCAACTCTGTGTTTACACTGCTGGCTAAAAAGCAAATTTGCCATAGAAATCCCTGAGGAGATGGATGGCTGTGCAAGTTTCTCAGCAAGAAGGTGTGTGCACATCCTCGCTTTGCTCTGCCACGCAGAAGCCCACCCGTTGCTCTGACCATTCCTGGGAGGTTGAGGGATGTGCAGCAGCGGCTGCAATGAAAGTAATGCCAGTTGTTGAACTGTGAAGAGAAACCAGTTGTTTCTTACAAATGTTGCATGTTCTTCAGATTAACCAGGCTCAGGGCAGGTCCTGATGACCACTATAAACATTTTACAATCACAGTGATGCTTGCTGAAGATGTTTGGACCAGTTAACATTGTAACAGCATGAAAATGAAATAATGGACAGCACTAATACTGATGCAATCCCTCCCTGGCCAAGCAAGGCTCGGTCACAGTACAGGAGAAGATGGTTTCAGGTAATAAAAGAGGAAATGGGAGTCTTCAGGGGTTCCCAGATGAGTTTTTTGCTGTGGCTGCATGTTAAGCTACAGGAGATACACTGTGCTGTAGCCCTGATAACCAGGATGTTATGCCCCATCCCTGGCAATGTTCAAGGCCAGGTTGGATGGGGCTTGGAGCAACCTGCTCTAGTGGAAGGTGTCCCTGCCTCTGGCAGGGGGTCGGAACCGGATGAGCTTTAAGGTCCCTTCAACCCAACTCAGGCTGGGATTCCATGACACAGAACTCCATGAGACAGCTCAGGCCCTTACCCGTAGAATTCGCAGGTCTGGTTTCCCAGGAGCACTGAGACACGGCTGCCGGCTCCCAGGTAGTGCCCAGAGATGGTCACCATCGTCCCTCCCGACTCTGGACCACGACTTGGATTCAGAAAACTCACTGCTGGAGTCTGGAGAAACAAAAAGACAAACTCACTGCTGTGAAGGGAGATGCTGTGAGCCCAGGGACTGTGCCAGATGGAGAAACACACTCCCCGGAGCATCTTTATGCTCTGGCTGAGTGCAGGTATCCTTTTTAGAATGGAAAACCAAAAGAGAAGATGTGTCCTGGACATCTGACAAATCTCCTGCTACATTTTTGAACACAGCTCTGAAAGACGTGATTCAACAAACTGAGTGTAAATTTAGCCTTGGCAAAATTAGGTATTTACCTTCAACTCAGTCTTTACACAAAGGTAAGCTGTTTGCACTGCAGTTTCACAAACTAAATATAGCCCAAGCCTGGCAAACTGCCACGAGGGAAACCTGAACCTAAATATTTCAAGTTTGCCAATGTGGTAAAGCATCAAAAAAACCCACCAGGCTCTGGTCATTGGCAGGACTTTAACAAAAGGCAGCTCCAGCTTAACATGAACCCCCCGTGGTGGTATTGTGGGGGCAGAGCCTGTTTCCCGTTGCTGATGGACAGACATCCTTAGTGAGCAAACAAGTCCCACTCGACATTTCCCTGGTGATATTACTGCAGCAATGTCTTCATCCCACCTTGCACCCCATGAGCTTCTATCCCCCTTAACAGAGTTTGCAGAAAGCAGGTACCTTTCTATTTATTTTCAATCAGTGGATATTACCAAATTTGTTTTCCTAATGCTTCCACATTCCCCTCGTTACGACTCTCATCTGCAAAGCCTGGCAGCCTCCCAGCTCTGCTCCCCTGGCACCACCTGCTTGGCAGCTCCCAGAGTTTGTCCTGTTTTCTTTACTGTTTTCACAATGCAACATGTGTTTTATGGGTGCCACAGCATTTGCCAAAGCAGCTCAGGCCTGTTTGACCCTGACTCCTGAACAGACCAGAGAATAAAATACACAATCCACCCTGTTGTGGATAATTATGGGATAATGGTGCAGGAGGGGAAGATTCATCCTTCAACTGCTCATTGGCAGCTCCCAGTTCTTATTCTAGCTGGGGTTGAAGTGGACTCGATGATCCTTGTGGGTCCCCTTCCAGCTGAGGATATATGATGGTTACCCCAGCTAATGGCAATACCAGACTATAGGAATGGGAATAGTGTTGACACTGGGCAGGCTGGGGAGCATTTCATACAACCAAGAGAAGTGATTCCAAAATGCAAACACCCCACTCAAAGGATGTTCCATGTATGATTCCCCATCAAAAACCTCCTTCGGCCTCCAGCCCAACCCTGGCAACTGTTCCCTAAAGTGAGCAATGCTGTAACACTGCAGACAGAGAGAGCCCACCACAGCCACCCTCCTCCTCCAGCCCACCCCAGGGCTGGGGTGCAGCCAGCATCAGATGAGGGCCTGAAAGCTAAATAATGATTTTCCATCTTCAGCTCTTGATTTGGTGATAATTATGACAGATTTACAGACCAAAGCAGCTCCAAGGTTCCACCTCCCCAGATAAAACAGGTGTAATTCAGGTGACAGCATTGCTCCTGCACAGTGTCAGGCTCCAGATGAGCTCATGAAGGTATAAACCCTCATGGGGTCAGAAGAGAGCTCTGCTTTAAGGCACCAATCAATTTTACTAGTGACTTTAATGGCATAAAGCAGCTGTAATGGAATCTGTGGCAGCACTAAAGAGAAAAATAGAGGCCAACTAACAAAAGGCAATGATGTGCTGGAAGTTTTAGGTGCCTGAGAAAAAGAAATGATATAATCAAGGTAAGTGCTGGAAATCAGAAGCAACAATGCAAAGGATGATGACGCTCAGCATATGTTACAGGGTTCCTGCAAGATACTACTCCAAGATTCATCTCCACAATTACCTTCCACTGGTTCCTGGTTATTATTTAACACAAAGCAAGAGAGATTCCTCCTTGTGTCACATGGGAACCTGCCTTTTGATTATGGGGGAACTGGGGACTATACTGGCACTGCCCTGTGATGATCAGAGTTTCTGGCATACTTGAGCAAAATGTGGTGGTATTTTGCACCCCTGCTACATTGTGGAATAACTGAAACCCCAGGGGAGGGTGTGGGTTACAACACTGATAGGGGTGGCAGGGGTTAGCCTGATTTATCTCTCAATTAGTTTACAAATTGTGGACAATTGGGAAGTGCTGGCATTTCTCTGCATACAGATTCCACTAAGCACAAAATCAATGTGGCAGGATGAAGTGCCCTGTTTAGGCAAAACTGGAGATATGAGAAACCTCAGCTGTGCCTTTTAAGTTTATGAATAAAAAGGCTGCTAAGTAAACAAGGGAAATAAATGACCCACTCAACCAATGGAAGCCACCAACCCAAGGAGCAGCTCTCCATTAAGCAAAGAGAAAGCTTACACTGAACCAGCACCCTTCGAGGGGAAAAAAAAAAGGACCGTAAGAGTTGGATGCAGAATTACCCTTCCATCCAAAAGGGTAAAATTAACTCTATAGACAAAGAAACTAACTCTGATATGGTTCATTTTCAGAGTTGATTAGGTTTGTAGCAGTAACTGAGCTGCAGAGGATGGCTCTGGTGCTTGCTGTCCTGTTTGTTGCTGGTTTCACGCAAAAAGGCATATTGGTGCCTGTCTGTACACACAGGTCTGCACAGAAATGTCTTCAAAACCAGCAAGAAGCAGCACCCTGGATTTACTCCCATTAAGTAAGCACCAAAGTAACAACATCCCTTCATTACAAACAGGAAGATTTCTAGTGTTGACTCCAATTCCTTGACAATTCCTCACGCACAGAAAATCCTCAGGTACAGAATAAAGTTATGGCTTAAAGCTGAAAAAGGGGAGATTTAGGTTAGATATAAAGAAGAAATTCTTCACCGTGAGGGTGCTGAGGCGCTGGCGCAGGGTGCCCAGAGAAGCTGTGGCTGCCCCATCCCTGGCAGTGTTCAAGGCCAGGTTGGACACAGGGGCTTGGAGCAACCTGCTCTAGTGGAAGGTGTCCCTGCCCGTGGCAGGGGGTTGGAACTGGAGGAGCTTTATGGTCCCTTCCAATACAAACCGCTCTGGGATTCTATGATACGTGTAAGGCTCCTCCTGGGAGTACAACCAATGCACTTTACAAAGAGTGAGCCTAGAAATTTAGAGAAGCTTGTCACTACTTTGGCGGTGCAAAGCTGAGACCAAAGGCAGTGGAAACCCTGGCTTTAGCTTCCCACCTAAATCCTATGTATTCTGCAGACCTCTACAGGGTGGGCTACTAAAACCTGTTCAATGCCATGGGGAAAGCATCAGAAGATGGCACTTCTGGGGCTGTCTTCTGGTGTTTATCCATTTGATTTGGCTATTCCCATGGAACACGCGTGCTGCCCTCACCCCCAGCACCCTGGTAGGACACTCACCACAAACATGTACTGCTGCGTGGACTTGGCTGTGAACTCCGGTTTGCACTCTCCGATGCACAGGAGCACTGGGCCAGAGCTGATCCCTGGAAGAGCCTGCCCCATTTCACAGACGATCCTGGAAGCAAAAATGCCACAGGGAGTCTTTGGCTGGAGGTGCCAGCAGCGCCCATGCAGGGCTGGCTTTCTTTTTCTTTCCCTTTTTCTCCCTCCCCTTCTTTAACTTTGGTATCTACCTCTTTGGAGGAAGTTAATTACTGAGTCTATTTTTACCCGATGTTATAATTTAAAGGGAAAAAAAAAAATCAAAATTAGACATAATTATTACAAGCTGTAAACTCCAGAGCAAAGCAGAGCTCTAATGGCAATATATTAGCCAGTAGCAAAGTGAGTGCGAAGTCCTCAGAGTAACAGATGAGTTCATTAAGGGAACAGCTCACGCTGCAGTCTCCCAGTTAATCAAAAAAGGAGAAACCTGCTTGGGAATGATAGAGACAGCCATGGAGAGCAGCATTTTCAGGGGAGACACAGATCCGCTCCTCCTGCAGCCCAGCTCAGCCCTGTGGGCACTTAAGGACAGGAGAGCTGCTGGGTTAACCCCAGCAGGCCAGGCTGGAAGATGAGGAAACAACTCATCACCCTGTGGGTATGGTACGTAATCCAGGGGATGAGTAACATCAACTGGAGATGAGACCAAGTGAATGTCTTGTCATGCTGGCAGGTTTAAGAGAGGTTTTCAAAGGGATGTCAGCTGGTGGGGCTCTCTAGCTGTACCTAAAGAGGATGGATGCTGCTCCTGCAGCAACAGTGGGAAGACAAATCCAAGAGCATCCCGTTGGGCACTGGAAATCTAAGGACAGGAGTAACCTATTTTTGGGGCGGGGGAATGCAGGGATGAGACACTTGGTGTCTGGCCCTGACAGTGATGCCAGAAGAAGAGCCAGAGCATCATTTCCCACGTGAGGCTGAAGGCACCTCTGCAGAGCGGCAGGGAAACTGCTTACTCCTCTGCCAGTCATGTGCCAACACATAAAAGGCTCCAATTTGTGAAGGCAGCATGTCAGCTGCCTTCAGCAGCACTGAATTAACTACAAATAACATAAAATAGACTAAAGGAAGAAAAACAACCTGCGGATGAGCATGCACAGGTGATGCCAGGAGGCCTAACGAAATACACACATGTAGTCAAGAGCTCTAATGTGAACGTCCTTATTGCTGCACATCAAAACGAGTTGCCTAGAGAGATGCTGCCTTTGGAGAACAGGAACTGAAGCATCTCAGCTGAGTGCCTTCATGTACCACGTGCTCCTCTCTCTGCCTTTGAGCCAGACATCGCCCATGAACCTCTCTGCTATTTCATTGCTTCTCCTCCTGCAGACTGGCAGGGTTGCTGTGCTGCCAGGCAGTGGGCTAGGATGGAGGGCTGGTATTTGGGAGCAAACATCTCTGTTCCTGCCAGCCCATAGGCAAAGGAAGGTGAAGTGATTCCTGACACCCCATGGGCAGGAGAGGATAGTGAAGGTTTTCTCCCACAAGAAGCAAAGATACACTGAGTGCTATATATGGGGGGAAACACTGAATACTATATATCCACTGATTATATAATATTCAACTGAAAGAGGGGAGATTTAGATTAGATCTTAGGAAGTTCTTCACTGAGGGTGCTGAGGCGCTGGCACAGGATGCCCAGAGAAGCTGTGGCTGCCCCATCCCTGGCAGTGTTCAAGGCCAGGTTGGACACAGGGGCTTGGAGCAACCTGCTCTAGTGGAAGGTGTCCCTGCCCATGGCAGGGGGTTGGAACTGGATGAGCTTTAAGGTCCCTTCCAACACAAACCAGTCTGGGATTCTATGATTTGCCAGTAAAGCAGCTGCTGTACAGCACCAGCCATCATAAGGGGACATGGGATGGGGCACAAGCAACCTGATACACCTGATCCCAATTCCTGATGCAAGCCAAATTCCCAGCAGGTACCTTGTTACAAAATGATGCATTCAGCAGAGCAGTAGGGTGCTGATTGCTGGGCTAAGTGGCCCTTTCACCAACATTAACCTAATTGCTGGCTGATAGATTGCGTGGCTGGAGCATATGGCGAGTCATTACAGTCTTGGAATTCAGTCTGCCCACAGAACCCTTAAGAGGGTCCTTTTATCTGTTTTCATCTTTAAAAGGCAGCTCTCCTGCTAATGCTTGCTGTTATCTGCCCAGGGTAAATGTTTTAATGATGTTAACAAACTTCGAAAGCTCAAGAGCCGTAATTAGAGTCATGATTATAAAATCAGGGTTTCATACCATCAAAGGAGGATAATTTCATAATCTTCCATCCTTTATTTGAAAAATAAAACAAAACACTGCTCAGCAGAACAGCCCAAACCGCTAGCAGTGACAGCACTAGTGGTGCAGTGGTTGGAGCTGTTCCTGCAATAACATCAGTGATGCTTTGCATGCCCATAGTGCCCTTCATAGTGGAGCTGTTGGAGCAAGTCCAGAGGAGGCCATGGAGGTGCTCTGAGGGCAGGCAGGGACAGGCCAAGGGGAATGGCTTTAACCTGCCAGAGGGGAGATTGAGATGAGCTCTGAGGCAGAAGCTCTTCCCTGTGAGGGTGCTGAGGCGCTGGCACAGGGTGCCCAGAGAAGCTGTGGCTGCCCCATCCCTGGCAGTGTTCAGGGCCAGGTTGGACACAGGGGCTTGGAGCAACCTGCTCTAGTGGAAGGTGTCCCTGCCCGTGGCAGGGGTTGGAACTGGGTGAGCTTTAAGGTCCCTTCCAACACAAACCATTCTACGAGACATCACATATTGCTCCTCTCCTGCTCTGCCCAAATGACCCTCAACACACTCTTCAGCACTTTGGCTACACTGGAACAACCCCCTGGAAACAGCCCCAGGAGCATGTGTCACTTTGGGAGGTTCACTCGCCCATCCTCTCTTACATGCCTGTTCTCTAATTTTTGGTTGACATTTTCCTTAGTGAAATAAATGAACTGACTCCAGTGGAGGCCCATTCGGATTAAGCGGCTGTCACTGCCTCACCCCCCTAACAAATGGCTGCGTGCAGGCAGCAGCATCGGCTGCATTTCAAATACAATGGGGAGCAGAGGGGGCAGAGAGCTCAGCACCAACAGCAAGGTGCTCATCAGAAAAGTTGCTTAGCAAAGCAGGAATGCTGGTGTGGAAGGAAACAAAACAATGAAAGCTTAAAGGGCTGCCAGATGCCCCCAGAGAGCATCCAAGCACCTCATCCACTTTAGGTTCTTCAGCCTGGAGAAGAGAAGCTGCATGGAGACCTCAGAGCAGCTTCCAGTATCTGAAGGGGGCCTACAAGGATGCTGGAGAGAGACTCTTCAACAGGGACTGTAGTGATAGGACAAGGGATAATAGATTCAAACTTAAACAGGGAAGATACAGGTTAGATATAACGAAGAAGCTCTTCCCTGTGAGGGTGCTGAGGCGCTGGCACAGGGTGCCCAGAGAAGCTGTGGCTGCCCCATCCCTGGCAGTGTTCAAGGCCAGGTTGGACACAGGGGCTTGGAGCAACCTGCTCTAGTGGAAGGTGTCCTTTCCCATGGCAGGGAACTGGAAGCAGATGAGCTTTAAGATCCCTTCCAACCCAAACTACTCTATGATTCTATGCTTGTAGGAACGATGTGCCCTGGTCCTGGCACCATCCACCTCCAGACCCCTTTCTGCAAGGCTGGAAAGGGTGAAGAGCTACTGCCTGGGGTCTGGATAAGTTATTGGCCTCCTGTGCATTTTCTGGAGATCAGGGAGGAGGCTTTGTGTGGGCTGGACAGCCCTGGGGACCCGCAGTGGGGACAGCTGAGGTCTATGAGGCCACTCACTGTTCAGCGACAACGTAGTGCTCAGGCAGCGGCGTGCACTGCACCCCGGCCACCTGCACCCCACGGGCGATCTCCGAGAAGTCCAGGCCCAGGTTCACACCACGGATGGTCACCCTTGTCCCTCCTTCTGGCGGGCCCGAAACCGTCAGGATCTGGAGGAAAACAAAACACAGGGATATTGAGCTGGTGTCCACAGGCATCTGCTCCACAGGCTGCTCAAGGATGCCGAGTGCTGCAACCTCCACCTGCTCCTGCTGCCAAACCCAGGCCACTGCCACCCTCTCATGACTCCTCTGGATGTCTTTGAGAAGCCCAAGGATGCTGAAATCCATCTGTGCCATGCTCCACAAAAGAGGACATCGTGGTCCCTGAGCTGGCCAAGAGGCATGGGCAGAAAGCCTTGCAGAAGGATGAGACTGACTCCTTTTATGTATACTCAGAATATGGTAAATTACCCTTCAGAAGTAGCCTGCTGCTTTAGAGGTCTGCAACTCCTGCCTTGGCTGTTCCCTGAACGTTAATGTCACATTTTATTAGTAAGCTGGCACCTCAAATGACTTAGAAATGTTAAAGCGTGAGGTGTGTGCTTTAAAGCTGCCTGTTTATAGCCTGCCTCAGCCGTAACCATCTCTGCTCGTATAGACTTTCATTAAGGACACTATCCTCTTCAATTAGGAGGATAAATTACAGTAATGCATAGTCACAAAATTTGGACCCAAGACTGTCAAATAGTTGTCCTTAATCTGCCACCGGTCCATTGTTGCTCATGGGTGAGTTACTAATATTCCCCATGCTACAGCTGTTATCCATAAACAAACATAATCCACAATAATGCAATTCAATTAATTTAATGGATAAATCTTGTTTAGGCTTGTTTGTTCCAGCCCTGTCTTTGGCAAAAGATGAGCTCTTCAAAAGCTCTTCCTGAATGGAATTTGGCCACACATGCTGGGGTTCAGCCTGTTCCATACACTAAACATCAACCCCCTACTTCTTTCCTCTGTGTAGACTTCAACTTCTACCTCCCTCTGCCCTCACCCACACGACTGAGGTTTCTGATTTATTCACCATACACTCTCTGTCGTGCTGCTGCTTTCTGTAACTCACACCGCGTCGCATGTCTTGTACCATTTAGCTCTGTGAAGCTCTATGTGCCCTTAAAAGACACTACAAAATCACACTGGATTGCATTACAGCAAGTCCTGAAGGCCTGCACTGGTAATGGGAATTACCTGAGCTCGGCACTTCACATACTCGACAGTTACATCTGTCCCTTGCAGCTCTAGAGTATGTTCAAATGCATTTGCTGGAGCACTTACACTTGTGGGCTCATCACTGCTTAAAGGAAGTCCCAGTTTGCCATTTCCTGACCTCCCCACAACCAGTGGAGCCTCCCCACACAAAGCAGAGCTGATGCTGTATTTTCAAGATGTCCTGACCTGGAAAATCCCCAATATGGAGCTCCCTCCACTCGACCTAGATTTTAGTGGCCACTAATTGAACAGTTTTGAAGTAACTGTGCCACAAAGCAGCCCCAGGGTTAGAACAGATGCATTCAATTAATTACAGCTGGAGAGATTCAGTCAAAATCACAGAAAGAAGATAAGTCTTAAAGGTCCCGTCACATCATGCGCTGGTGACCCCTCCAAGCAGCATCGCTGGGTCACCTCCTCGTGTGGTGGCCAAGGCATCTCCAGCAAATCCAGCCCAGGGCTGCCCTAACCCCAGCCTGGCTGTCCTGGGAGCTGCAGGGCTGGCTGTGATCACATTCCACATTTCTAATCTGACAGAGACAGGATTAGGAAGAAATATTCCCAAATTTCAAGCACTAGACTTCAGTAGAGTGGCTTTTCACTCATAGGAGCTGCAAAGGGCACCTAAGGAAAACCAAGGCCATTACAATGGATCACACATCTACTGGTCAGGGGCCTACACCTCTGCTGGAAGTTTTTCAGGTTGTTTGCAAAACTGCAGCAGTTTGGAAGTCACTGAGCTGTAGATGGGGTGTGGGAGGCAGGGAAACTGGTTCTGCTGATGTCCCAAATTATCCTGAGCAGGTCACCTCTCCCCTCTGTATCAGCCTTGCCTGGCATAAACAAATGAGCAATCCACCACCCTAACAAAGCATGTTCCTGCTGCTCAGTATAAGGATTTCTGCAGGTGTAAAGCATTGTATTTTTCCCAGATCGGATCCAAATACAAAGATGAAGTGGGTGGTGGTAGGAGCTTGGTTATCTCCACACTCTGCCCTTACACCACATAAGGGATACAGATGGACCACTGCATTTCTGGTGTTCCTGCTTCTTATTTGAAACCAAGGTAGGGATCCCAAGGATCCCCAAGGTTGGAATCCAAGCGATCCCAGGGATCCGGGAGCCCCAACACAGTGCTAGCACACTTGCCTCCCCAGCCTGCAGAAGACACTGCTACAATGATACAGGATAAATGTTCTCAGCCTCACGCCTTGCCCGCGGCATGGTTCAGCATTTCTGACATAAAGCAATATTTAGCCTCCAGAAGAAGTCTGTGCACAACACAGGGACACCTAGGGCTGGCTGTGGATCTGAGAGGGTTTTCCTTCCAGAGCTGGAGGTAAGCCACGAGCCTAAGACCATCCTGCACAATAACCCCTTGGCATCTGTTAGGGTGCAAAGCAAGCACGCGGCTTGCAGAATAAATGGCATAACCTCTGCCCCCTCCCAAAATGTCATCCACCTTCCTTCTCTTTGTCTCTTTTCATCCTGCTCTAAGCTGGCTGGATCCCAGCTGATGAGCCCAGCAGGGAACCAGCACATAAGCATTGTCATCCCGGCATGATCCCTTCTTGTCTCTGCCTTAGCTGATAGCGCATTCAGAACCTAATTGTTATCTCAGCAGAGCAACTCCATTATTCAGCCTGACAGTGCCCCCCCTTCAGCTGTTTGTTGCACTGATGTTATATTAATGAGGCCTGCAAATAAATGAATAGGAGATCAGAGTGCCTCTTGTTCACAAGAAAACGGGGGGTTATTTATTTATTGCTCAGACCACAGACCATGTGGAAGTTTTACACTGTTAGAGGGACGCTGTGGGTGATGGCTGGGCCTCTCACTCAGAAACAGGACTGAATAGATCCTGCTGCTCATTTACTTTCATGGCTACTAAAACAGAATCTCTTCTTACTAGTTATGCATCCCCCAAAAGGCACTGGTGCCTCTGATCTAAGCCCTTGACCTCTGGCTTGACAGAACCTGGCCGCATGAAGCAAAAGGAGTGGGAAAGAGCCTGTACTGAAGGCTTTTTTAGTCTGAGTGATCCAGGCTGTGATGCAAGCCCCAGTATGAGACCAAACACTGCTCCCCCATTGAGTCTGCCAATGCTGGTGCATGCAGGATGGAGAACATGCCACCAGACCTGCATTACACCTGCCAAGAGCAGGTTGGTCCAAGCAGGGCACAGGGGTCTCTTCCCAGCACTGGACGTTGCAAACTGGTACCCAATATACTGAAACAACTCGGATGGCAGCAAAAAAGACCCAACTGAAATGAAGGCTGTAAAGGTCTTATGGTCTCCAATATAATCTCAGGGGAAGAGGGCTAAAGAAGTTAACCTGTGCTGTTAAAGGTCTGGGTTTAGGAGTATGAGTTTTCAGCCCTCTCAGTGCCCTTCCCATCAGTGGATCGCAAAGCACGCAAAAAAGGCCATTACTTCCCTCTGCTTCTTTCCCCTTCTTTTTCTACAACAGGGAAAACTGCAACTTGACTTTTCATGAAGAATAAATAAAAACAAAGCTGTAAATTCATAAGGAGAAGGGTGGGAGGTGGAGTTCAAGGAAAACCACCAAACACTGTGATCAAATCACAACAGCTCAGAGCACTGCCAGAGTCAGCAGAGGCCATGGGATGATACATCCCCCTGAAACCTGCATTTTCTATTGCTGAGCCTCTCTGTGGAATAAGCCAATCTGCCAAGGAAAACGCAGACTTCTTCCTTGATTCCCACATCTCTGAATCCACTCAGAGCAATCTCCTGAGACTCAGAACATCCCCTGGCAAGGCACCCTGCGCTTCCCGCTTTGAAGGCTGAGACACAGACCTGGTGATGGAGACAAGAAATCTGTAGCAGCAAAGCTTTGCTCTTTTCTCCTTGGACAGAGACCAAAAGTGTTGTTTTCAAGCTGGATGGTGATAAAACACTTGGTGGCAGCGCTATGCCCACAGCCAGCCTGGCAGAGCTTAGATGCAAGTCACTGGGTGGCTGGAGCAGTGCTTTTCCCCTTCTCTGCTTAGCTTAAGGAGGGGTGAATAAATGACTTCTAAGACTTCATGAATGTAACAACTGTCTGAATGGTTTATGGTGAAGAAAATCTCAGGCAGAGGCCGTTTTGCTTGTTGCATCTTGTAGCACAACCTTGTGCAAGAACAGCACTCAGATAAGAAACCTGTGATTTCCAAGTACTGGCAGGACAAGGCGAATATCTAGGCAAGCCTTTAAGGCTCATTTTATCTCTCTGTAAAGATAGCTATGACTTGCCAAACAAACCAACCAACCAAAGGACAGATTCTCAACATTTCTTAATGCTTTCATGTCTCTGCATGGTCAGAGCCACCTCTGCTCCTCTGCAGCCTCACAAGCTCTGCTCTGAAGCACACAAAACACAGCACAAGAGAAATACCTGCCCATTAAATATAAAATGTGGTTGGGGAGAAGGTCTAGGAAAGAAGTACCAAAAGCCTGCTAATGCCCCTGAGGACGGATGGACCCTCCACAGCCACATCCTCTTCCATCCCCAGCCTCGATACAGCACCACCAGCCTCTGTGGTTTCCTCCCCTCCTCCCTTAAAAGGAGGATGATGCCTTCATCTCAGGGGATGTGAGAATGAGCCACTTTAACTAAGCTGGTGTAGAAACTAATCTGAGTTAAAAAGCAACTTCCACATGTACTGGGGTCCTTATTCAGCTGGCAGAAGCCTGTGTGCTGCCCCGCCACGAGCATCAGCGCAACAGGCTACTTGGATCCAACACCTTCTGCAGTTATGGCCACACACTCGGGGCAAGGGAGGCTTTTTAGGAGGAGTTAATTAAGTGAGAGACCAAAGTCTTCTTTCATTCCCACCTGAGTGTCACTCCTAATGGTAACGTTAACAGACCGAGTAGAGTTTTACTGGTAAAAATGCTCCTGGGAGACATTCTGCATCCCTCAGTGGTCTGAACAGAAACAGCAGAAGCATCAACTATAGACTAATTAGCTCCCTAGTTTAATTAGCATTCTTGCAACAGTCCGTAGCGGTCACCCCAATGCTGGTAGCATCACTGGCGAGTGACAGCTGCCTGCGGGGCAGTGAGCTGAGCACCCCAGCCATGTGCCTGGATCCAGACATTAATTTCATGGGAAGCAGTGGAGTGTTTTATTCCTTGTTCTTCAGCACCGGACAACGGTGGATTTTTCAGGCAAGAAGGAGACAGACGCTAATCCATTTTCGATGGAGCAAGGAGAATCATGGAATAGCTTGGGTTGGATGGGACCTTAAAGCTCATCCAGTTCCAACCCCCTGCCACGGCCAGGGACACCTTCCACTGGAGCAGGTTGCTCCAACCTGGCCTTGGACTGGAGAAGGACCAGAGATGCGCGCTCTTACCTCGGTGATGCGAGGGTTGGAGCACTTGACGTTCCTGCTGGACCAGTCGAGCCACGGCTGTGCGGAGGGCGCGCTGCAGTGCGGCCGCAGCGTGCACTTGGCCTCGCCGCTGCACCAGCCACACTCAAACTTGGGGTCGGCTTTGAGGCAGAGCCCGCAGCTCTCACGCTGGGCTGCGCACTTGTAGAGGTGCACTGTGGGAAGAGGGGACGGGCACTGAGTGCAAAGTCAAGAACTGAAAGAGTCACATGGGCTACAGCTGCTCTTGGACTTGTAAGCAAAGGAGGATGTTGAGTTTTCATAGAAGCATGGAATGGTTTGTGTTGGAAGGGACCTTAAAGCTCATCCAGTTCCAACCCCCTGCCATGGGCAGGGACACCTTCCACTAAAGCAGGTTGCTCCAAGCCCCTGTGTCCAACCTGGCCTTGAACACTGCCAGGGATGGGGCAGCCACAGCTTCTCCGGGCAACCTTTTCCATTGTCTCACCATATTCTCATCAGGAAGAATGTTTTCCTAATATCTAAATCTAGTATCTAACATCTTTTGACTTAACAAGCTGCAGACTGGACTTGCACATGTGGTTCCCACAGCCCAGGCTGTATCAGTGGCGCTTAGTGAGCACCTCTGTCAGTGGAGCAGAGTGAGTTTGCTCTTATCCACAGCAGGATCCACTAGGACCACAATGCCTCTGATGGCAGCTAATGCTGCTCTGCCCCAACAGCCACACTCCAGCCCCATCACCATCCTCCTTTCCATGCCTTGAAAGCTAACTCAAGCAGACTTTACCTTTCAGATTCTCCGGGTTGTCAATAACGAAGTTCCCATTCCAAACCACAGCGAAGTCCACTGCTAAGTTGCTGATGTCCATCCCATCATAGAGATACTGAAGGAGAAGATTGAGAATGAAATGGTTGGGAGGATGTACCAGAGGCACTAAGAGGAAAAGAATTCTTTTTTAAAGAAACCATGATTATTCTCCGCTTAAAACCCGCTGATGTCTGAACCACCACACTTCTACACTTCATCTCCAGAGTTCTGCTTTGACTTCCTCCTCCTCACCAGGAAGAGATAATTAAATCAGATCTAGTCCTTGTGAGAGGTAATAGATTAATTATTCCATGCACAGTGGTTGCTCTTGTCACTCAGTCTCTGGCTTATCAATACAGCCCCTCCAGTTAATCAGAGTGGAAGGACTGCTGCCTTCAGGCTATCTTCTCACACAATCACCATGCACCCTAGTGTGATTGGGAGCTTAAAAATCACACTGCAAAGTTCTGCCTGATGAAATAGGCCACAGATGAGAAAAAATAGATGGTGCAGAGAGGTCCTTTCCCAATCTCTGCTTCAGCCTAGTCTAGCATAGCACTGGCTTGAATTATTCACCTTCTCACGGACATCCTGAGGGCTGTGGCTGAGGGAATCTGGATGCTTCAGGTGAATTCCCAGGGTATTCTGAAATTCCCATTCTCACAATGAGCACCAGTGAGGCCTCTTTCTGTTATTCTTTCAGTAAACCGAGAGCTGCTAAGAAGACTTAAAAAGGTGAGTGAGCATTGCCACCATCTTTGGAATGAGGGAATGATGATTAAACCAAAGCAGATTGCTTTGTCCCCCATGCAGTAATTGGACAGCTTTAACTTTTACATTCGGTTGTACTGATTCACCTGGCCCGAGTTTTACTAAGTTGATGTGAAACGAGATCTTCTGCACATGTGATAGGATGTGAGTACAGAATTGCCCTTACGTACTCTACTTACCACTTCCTATTAGCCTAACAGGAATAAAAGTGCTTCTCTAATGTTTATAAATCTCTTTGGATAGGAAAAGTACTCTATAGTATTAATACATTTATTATCCACCAAGCTGCAAGGCCTGAAGATGGCCACTGATATATAAATATCCAGTGAAATTGTTAAAAATTCAAAACTTCATTAACAATTTAAGACCATCTGCGCTGAATATTAAAGTGGACCCTGTTCTGCTGCCTAAACCAAACTGAATGTGCCCTCTTTGCCCATGTACATCTTCAAAAGCATGGAAAGGAGGGGAACGACCACATTCTTCTCTGCCTGTCCTCCAGATGGAGTGTGCCACATGAGACCAAACATGGGCTGCATTTGCCATTCATGTTTTGGCATCTCTGAGTACCTGCCATGGTGACTTTGGGTGTTCTGGGTTAAAATGTGCCAGGTCCATTGGCAGGGCTAAGCCCCATCCTATAGAGGAGAGCCACCCTCCCCTGCCTGCTTCCCCAGCAGCATCATTCAGATGATTTCCCTCTCTCTGCTGCACTGTGCTCTCTCTCCCCCAGCAGTTTTCCTTTCCCCCTGCTTCCCTGCACCATGCTGCTTTTCAGCATTACTATATTCATGCAGCTACCGTGACCTGGAATTCGACAGCTCCCCGATAAGGGGTCCGTGATTCGCCTTATCTCCCTCATGTGAATTAGCCTGCCTTAACACCTTTGGTTACACTCCCTCCTCCTCCTCCTCTTTGCTGACCCCCCCGCCCCCCCCTCAGTCAGACAGGAAACTGCCAGATAAAGGATCTTCTCCCAGCTGGTGCTATAATGAAACACCTCGCATGGCCACGGCAGGTTCCCACCAGGAATTCGGGATTAGTTTAACTCCAGGATTAGTTTAACTCCAGATTTTCCACTTTCCCCGTGGCTGAGCCCATCCCCTTCGCATCTGACACCCATTTTGGGCACCCTGCTGGTCCCTCACCGAGCTGTTCTGGCACTGGACGCTGGAGCTGTTGAAGCGCAGGGCAGGCACGCGGTGGATCACGCCTTGGATGCTGAGGACACACTCGTACCCGCGCTGGCCAGACTGGGGCTGGGGCAGGTTTCTTGCCTTCAGCGTGATGGGTTTCACCTCTCCCACTGGGATCAGGATCTCCTCTGTGGGGAAGAGCTGGGGACAGTCCTGCGGGAGCAATAAAAGAGAGGGAGAGGTTACAGCAGTAATGGTGATCTGCAGTTCCAGCCAGGTCTTGGTCCCTGCTCTGATGGGCAGGGCTGATGTCCCAGCACATCCTCACTGCACAGCACCAGCCACTTCTCAGTCCACTGATGCAGCTGCAGGTTAAGTGCAGAAGTCATAGAATCCCAGCCTGGTTTGGGTTGAAGGGACCTTAAAGCTCCTCCAGTTCCAAGCCCCTGCCATGGGCAGGGACACCTTCCACTAGACCAGGTTGCTCCAAGCCCCTGTGTCCAACCTGGCCTTGAACACTGCCCAGGGATGGGGCAGCCACAGCTTCTCTGGGCACCCTGTGCCAGCACCTCAGCACCCTCACAGGGAAGAACTTCGTCCTTGTATCCAACCTAAATCTCCCCTGTTTAAGTTGGAAGCCATTACCCCTTGTCCTATCACTACACTCCCTAATGAAGAGTCCCCCCTCATAGTCCCCCTGTGTTGAGGCTGACACTGATTTTCTCAGCACAGAAGGAATGTTGCTATTCAGGGAATCAATGGAAGGCACTCTCCCTGCTCTGAGCTTGCCGTGGGTTTTATCTACAGAGACACAAGCTCTCACCCTGCCCACTCGCAGCAGTGGCTGCGTGTTATCAGCTGCTCCAGCTCTGCCTGAGCTCCGCTGCTCCAGGAGGGGAATGGGCTGCTCCCAGCCCCTGGGCTGCTCCTAATCCCATTTCATCCATACACCCCTCGGTATGTGAAGCATGCGACGTGCTTCCCTCTTGCTACCAGGTACTGTTCTGCTCTGTGTTATCTGAGTAAAATGCCTTCAAGTGTGCCATTAATTTCTGAGGTGATGTTAATTTCTGCTCTATCTGCTCTCACCCTCTGCCATGCTCCGACACCTCACTGTGATGCTCCTGCCTGCAGCTCACACAGCTGCAACTGGACGAACTTTAAGGTCCAAACTAGTTTAACCCAAGCCAGTATGTGATTCTCAGCCTTAAGCCTCCAACTCTTGGGACACAGGCACCCCAAGCTTTTACATTAGCAAGAGCAAACCCAGACTGCTGGCCTGCACAGGGACTGTGCCAGCCACATGGGCAGGAGGAAGGTGATGTCCCAGCCAAGCTCAATGATTCAAACCAGCGGACACCAGCTGCTGCTGCAGATCAAATTCTTTCTACACCTCCAGAATGCAACCAGGAGCTGCTCCAGGAATGCGCTTTTCCAAGTCAAATGCAAACTGAGGAGTATATTACAGCCAGAGCCTCAAAGAACTATCAATCACCCTGCTAGGCCAGAGCAAAGGCATTTTGGGAGACAACTAGAGAAAGGAAGGGATGCTGAGTTCCAGGAGCAGGGAGAGGCTGCTCAGCAGGAGCCGAGAGGAGGAGAAGGGTGGCAGTGGGGCCGAGACAAAACAGTACAAAGGCATTTCATTTCACTTCACATAAAGAATGGTGCTTCATCCTCGATGATCATTCTATAAACAAGTTAGAGCTCAGGAGTTCATAGCTCAATGCAGTGAAAGAATGTGTAAGGATAGTTCCCCAATCCCTGAAAACAGCCTGGTTTTTGAGTACACAAAACACCACGGAACTGGAAGCAGTCTTTAAGTCTTCCATCGAAAACCATGTGAAAATATTTCAAACATCTGTGTGATTGCAATAAAGGAGCAAAGAAAAGAGCAAAATGATGCTGCCTCCAAAACTATATATTCTGAAGACTAAGCACAGCAATTAAAACATTAAGTACAGAGAAGTGTGATTTGCTTCCACTTCTGCCACTATCTGTCCAAAATCATGCAACTGTAAATTAATAACAAGTTTTAATATTGCAGGAGAGTTTGCTATGCAAGATGCTGTCCACAAAATAAAAGGAAACTCTCGCTGCAATCCTCATTCCGCAGATGTGCAGATCTCCAGTTCCTCAGGAGCATGAACTAGGTCATGGAATCCCAGCCTGGTTTGGGTTGGAAGGGACCTTAAAGCTCATCCAGTTCCAACCCCCTGCCATGAGCGGGGACACCTTCCACTAGAGCAGCTTGCTCCAAACCCCATCCAACCTGGCCTTGAACACTGCCAGGGACGGGGCAGCCACAGCTGAGATGAACAGCAAAACAAGACCTATCAGTGCCTGGTAATTGTACAACATTCCTCCCATAAGATCTCAACATCCTCAACATTATCTCTTCATAACACACCAGGAGATACAGTTTTTTCTCAATTTACATACGCAGAACTGCAGCAGGCAGAGAACAAAGGCTCTGACCATCAGAAGTATTTACATACTGTTTAACTCTGATTTGCTTTGATCTAATGGAACTAGGTACCTAAGTACCTGTAAGCATTGACACTGAAGGATTAATCCCAATCTGAGTATAAAACTGGACTGACATCTCCCTTCCCTCTCCCAAATCCCACACTGGCATCCCAAGCCCTTTGCCACCCTGCCAAGCGATTAAAGTCCATCACCCAGATGGCAACGCAAAGAGAGCCATCACCATCCTCCGCAGGCTCCCACCAGGACTGTGTATCCAGGGAGAAAATCCCCATTTCCCACTAATGCCCGTGACACACGCCAAGCCACGCTCCCTCTCTAGCTCCCAGCCAGGCTGATGGGATGTTGTTTCACTACTGGCTCGGGCAAGTAGTAAATGAGAACCAGATGCTACCCCGGTTTGGAGAAGGCAGTAGCTGGAACTGCTGCCTCATAAACCCTTTTAGTGGCACTTTTCTGTATATATTTTTGATTTTATTCCTAGTAGGGACTTTTATGGATTAACAGCCAAGAGTGAGTTTAAAACTCCGATGGCCAGAAAGCAGCTATGCTGGGAAGGGAAAAAATAGCCCTTTTCTGCACTGGAGTGGGTTTACAGGCTGGAAGGGAATCCCACTGTGATGCTTAGCTCGGAGGTTCCTGCAGACCCTGGTATCATGGCTCTAACCCCCAGCTCAGCCTTTGCACCACCACCAGCAAACTCTTAACATTCATGGAGGCTTCCGTCCATCCTGAGCTGACTTTGCAGATACATTCTATGATGCACCACACACCTGTACCTCTTTCTGCTCGAGGTCTGGCTGCATTTAAGGTTTTGCATTTAACCTCAAAGTCACAGAATCATAGAGTCACAGAATGGTTTGGGTTGGAAAAGACTTTAAGATCATTCAGTTCCAACCCTCCCGCCATGGGCAGGGACACTACACGCTAAACCATGTCACTCAAGACTCTGTCCAACCTGGCCTTGAACAGGACCAACAGAAAACAAAGGTCCCCAGCTCTGTGCAAAGCCCATCTTTGGGAGAAAAGGCATAAAGACAACCTGGAGCCACAGTATCTTTTATCACATCGTGATTGGAAACAAAAAAATCTCCAGTCACATCACTAGTAGGAGAACCTCAGTGCACAGTCCTGAAAATAATGAATATGTTATGGACCATTATCCTTCCTGGCCACTGCCATTCGTGAGCTGACTGCTAAAGAAATGCTTCTCTCTTTAGAGACATGGGGAAGGACTTACATTTGAAATCTGCTCTCTAGAGCTGAAAATGCTGGTAGCAAAAATTGTTCTGCTGTCATTAGAGGTGAGTAGGACATAATAGATATCTTTCCCTTTGGTTTTCAGTGGGAGAAAAAACCTCACATTGGGATTCTGGTGAAGAAGATGCATACAGCTTGGGAGTGCACACTGCTGGGAAGCAGATCCTGTTTGTAGGGCTTGATTCTGCACTTCCCCACACTAGGAAGAGCTGAGCATCCAGAAAATACAGAATAAGAGGGATACTGCAGCAAGAATATGCAATTTGTTCCATAATCAGTTTACTTTGTTTTTTAATTCATGAGAAGCAAAGCCTGCAGTGAGTTAGAAAGGCCATTACCGCCTCCTCTCGCTAAACAAACACATCCTGAATCCTCTCATTATCCTGCTTGACTTCTGTGCACCAGAATAAACACAAATGTGCTGGAGAAAGACAAGACTGACGCAGGAGTGGCACAGGCTCTGCCTATGAAGTATCGCTGCACACCATTTACAAAGGCATTTTATGCTTCTCCAACACTTTTTAGCCTCAAAGATTCCAAGGTCTATAAATATCTTAAAGCCCCTCCTGTGACAGGCAGAGCTCTGGAGTAGAACACAGCACCCATGGTTAGTATTTGTGTTTAAAACAGAGCAGTTTTAGTAGGTCAAATATTGTTCTTATTTGGATAAAAAATGCCTAGAAAGGGGATTTAGCCCAAATGGAAGAAAAGACACTGTTTTCATACTTTTCATCTTAAAAAAACAGCTCTCCACATATGTTAACTTGCTACACATACTTGAAAGTTATAAACATAAATGAATCTGGCACATGAATGTAAACCTCTGGCTCCCAGTTGTGTTCCCAATGATGTAAATTACAGACCCTGTCACTCACGGAAACACATTATTCTTCATTCATGCTACTGGAAAGAAGAGTAGACCTTGCTCCTTAGAAACCAGACATGAAAAGAAAGGCAGCTCCTACCCAATGCCCTTCCGTCCTGAGCTCTGTGCTGTACACACGTGCTGTAACTCATTAATGGATGAAGTACTGTGATATTTTTGTTACTATTGGTATATTATTGGTACTATGTGGTACTTTGTCAGACAAACACATCTCTCCAGATATTAGATGTGACCCAGCAAAGTCATCTGCTGACTCGGGTGGACTTAGATGTTATGATTCCATGTTATCTCCTAAGTATCACAGTTCCCATTTAGATATTCAGCAATGGGGATTAGAAAAACAGATATGAAGAAGGTTCGATTTTGTTTTATAACCTTCAAGGCACATCAAGCAGCACTTGGCATCTAAGGGCACAGCCAGGGGCAAAGATGTTGCTCTAAAAGGATTGACAATTTAGAGCCAAAATCTGCCTCTGCACTAAACTCCCAGAATCTGAAACACTCTGACCCCTGTTCAGCAGCTCACATGTGGAAATGACATCATCTGCACCCAGTGGACATGAAAGAGGGACAGGATCCCAAATTCTGGGTAACTAACAGGATGTATATGGTTCTAGCCTCCATTAGGATGGGCTGGAAAGATGTCTATGTATCTACATTCCTCTTTTATACATCTCAAAAGAGAGATTTTATAGCCTCACACACATTAACCCAGCCACCTCAGACACATTAAAGTGATATCACTATCACGGGCCTGATCCAAAGCTTTGTGAAGTGAAACAGGCAGTGCTACACACTCACAGACCTCTTCTTAGAGAAACTCTGCTTTTGTGGGTGCAAGCCAGCCCCAGACCTTTGCCTTCCCATTGCTCTTTGGATAGCAATGTCCAAGCAGGCACCTTTGTGGAGAAATGAAGCCTCAGGCTAAGAAAAGGCTGAGAAAAAGAGAGTTGCTTATCTAATTATTAACTGACCACCTGAAAACAGAGGCCTCAAAAGAGCTGGGTTTACCCCATGTCAGAAACTTCCCACCAGCTGGAGGATGTTGAGAGCCAGCTCCGCCCTGGAAGACATCTCTGCTTTAAAGGCTCTGAAGGGTTCTCTATTTATCTACCAATGACTCCAAATCAAATCTGTGATTCTATGATTTGCCTTGGTCAGTACAACCAGAAGATGGCAAAGAGCAAGTGTACAGCTCATGAAGATAGGCTTTCTTTCCCTTATCACCTTGTAAAGCAGCTGAGGCTTTGAGCAATTTTTCCTCCTCAAAATAGACTCCTAGGAGCATCAAAGGGAGTTTGTTACGCATCGAATCCCACTGGGACATGAATTCTGATGGGCCAGGAGTAAGAGGGAATATTCAAGATATTTTCTCTTAAATTAAATATAAAGGCACAAGAAAATTTCCACCCCCATGTGAACACGTGCAAATCTTGCATGAAGGAGGCACACGGGACTGAAAGTAGGACAGCACATGCTGGTGCTGCTCCCTCCATGGTGGAGGCACTGCCATGGTTATCACCATGTTCCGGCTCCAAACCCAATCTTCTGCTAGTAAGGGAGGGATGCTGGTAAGCACAAACCTTTTGCTAACACATCAGGCCATGCCACAATGAAAACATTGTGATCTGAATTGTCTTCAGAGAGAAAACTCTTTATGAAGCATTTATTTCATGTTTTGTGTTAGCTGGAGTGAAATGCCCGTGATAAAGGCATTAGCACTACATTGTGTGTGCTTTAAATAAGCAAGCAAATTAGCTTTTGGTGGCTGGTTTTGCCTGTGTGTTCAGAGGTCTGGAGAAGTCACGATGAACAGTGGAGCATCTGTATTGTTAATCATCAGCCCTTATCAAAAGTTATCACTGGGAAGGTGTGATAGCACATGAGGTAGCACATAACATCCCCTGGTAAGAAACAACCTCTACAAGATGAAGATGACAAAGGAAGTTCTTTGGAGATGCAACAATCCTGTGATCCCAGCAGGAACTGGCAGAGATACCAACTCCTCCACTCGCTCCCTCTGTGTGATCTCAGGCAAGTCCTGTGCATTCCCAGGAGAAAAACTGAGATAATGGGATTGTCCTGCTATACCAGAGACTTCTCAAACACTTCTGAGATCATGGGTTGAAGACCTATAGAACTGAGAGCTACAATTGTAAAGCCTCAGAAGACAGTGATGCTTTGCGTATGAGGGAGAAAAACCCCCACATCACTCAAGAGAAGGAGAAGCAAAGGGTTTTGCTTTGTCTTGTTATGTTGAAAGGAAGTTGCTTGACTTTGAACTGGACTGAGAAAGCTTTTGGTTTGTCCCCAGGGTGGATGCTTCTCCCTGGGTATCCAATCCCTTTGCTGCATGGGACAACACTCTGAGGCTGCTGCTGGAGCTTCCTTCTTGTCCCTTGCCACCAGCAAGGCTCCCCATTATGCTGCCCATCCCTTGGTTCTCACTGAGGTCTGTGCACATGCAGTTCATTAACGTTTCTTGCCTTGTATCCATGTGCCTTCTGGCAGCATTTTAACCAGAAAGACCCAAGTTAAGTTTCAAGTTTACTATTGGTTTAGCAGCAGCTAAAATCACTTCTTTTTAACAGCTCGGAGTCCTACTCTACTGACCAATCTCTTCTGCTTTTCTCTATTACTCACTGATAAGGGTTTGTCTGGATACTGGCTAACCCTACTGTCCTTTCTTCTAATACTCATGTACATCCTCACTCCTGCCTTTCCCACTTTCCAAGACACAAGATTTCCAAAGCACCTTTTAAACTTTTTTTATCTCCTCGGAGCTTTAGGACCTGCACTCAGTTGCTACAAAGCTAGTGGAGGGGCAGTAAGGACAAACACCAGGACCCTACCAGCATTGGAGGCTGTATCTGCTCTGTATCTAGTGAGCGTGAAGCAGGCAGCAGTGTGGGAATTGGACAGTGGGGGCAGAAACCTCAGACCAAGGGGTTAGTGGTAATCTTTGATCAGGAATTGATCAGGAACTCCTTTCATCCATGGATCCCTTTGCCTTGGGACATGCAGGAGAGCTGGCAGAGCTGTTAACGGCTATACCTCCTTCCAACCCTTAAAAGCATTTTTGGACTTGAGTCCCACATCTTTTATTAACTGTTAAGAGAGATGGCTCGTGGTCCATAGCACTGGAACCTGCATCAGTTCTCTTTCCCAAAGACTGGTGCTGTTCACATCTGTAATTCCCTTCTTAATCAGTTCACAGTCAAGCGCCTGCCATAAACTTCAGACCTGCCAACACAACCCACTGAATGGGTCCCACCAAGAGCTCTGCATCTGACTTGTTGCTTGCCATCAGGCGTTCCAAGACACATCGCTTTAGCTTGACTGACCATTTCTTGCCACGCTCCTTTAAAGCTGCATCTGCACTTTCAATGCCAGCCAAGAGAGGAGCCCTGACCCATGGGAAGTCAAAGAACTTCACATCACATTGGTTATGCCAACTGTACCATAGAACAGCAAAGAAGAAAGAGCCAAAACCCTGCTCCAGTACCTCAGAGACGTTGATCCGTCCCTCCTGAAAGGAGCACGTGGTGGGGTCGTGGGTGCAGAGGTTCCGGTACTTGCACCAGTGGCAGCGGAAATCACTGTTCACGCAGGACAGGCACCTGGGGGAAGAAAGAGGAGTTTTAGAGGAGGTTATCGCCTTGGGGAGCATATAGGGTAAGAGACAGGCCCAGCCAGGAGCCCAGGTTCAGGCTCCTTCATGGGAAAGTAATTCCTTTGGAGGGATGTTTAGTTCCAACAAACAGGTTTGGGAAAACACGTGCTCAAGAGGCAGTCTTTAAGCAACCTCCCAATTCATTCAGTAATAAAACCCAGGCTGGAATTTATTGCACGTCATTGCACTGGTGTAAAATAAAGCACAATATTGCACAGGCACCAGACTTGGGTTTTTTTTAGTTTCTAGAAAGTGGGAAACAAGACAAGGCTGGAAAAAATTGGATCAGTTGTTTTACAAGTCAGGAATGCTTCAAGTCAACAGTAACACTTCTGCTTGGCCTTGGAGTGCAGCGAGTCCAGCAAGTGCTTTTCATAGAACACTTCTGATTCACGTTGGAAGAAATTAACTGTTTATGAAATGCTTTTGAAAGAACACAGAGCCTTTTCAGACACGGGGTGGCCCAGCTGCCAGCAAACTGCCTGGGGGGGGTGGTTTTCATTCCACACTAACTGGCTGTCCATGAGAGCTGCTAATATCAGCAGTGACCATCTCCTTGTCTCTGAGGCCAACCCTCTGTGCCATGTGGCAGTGTTCTGGTGACCGTCTGCTGGGATAAGCATAAGCTGTGCCCATGGGATTCAGCTCCATGGCGTAACCTGCAGTTCCAGAGATGGTGGTGCTGCCTGGAGTGGGCAGGGATGCGCTGGAGAGATCCCAGCGTCAGTGCAGGCACATGAGCATCAACAGGGAAGCAGGAGCACAGCTTTAGGGAGAAAACTCTGGAAAACAAGGGAAGCAGAGCTCGGGGCAGAGGCTCTGTTGCCAGCTGGGCAATGCCTCTCGCAGGCTGCTGCCACAAGAACACATTTGAGTTTTAATATCTCAATTGTATTTTCCTTCTAAGGCATTCGTAGTGACCTTAATAGCTAAGGAAGCTTATTCTAACCATGCACATGCAAATCTGAGGAAGGATATCCAGTGCTGCAAGCTTTTTTAATTACTCATTTGTTTGACCCATTTCGATCTATAGCACTTCTCCCACCTGCCCTCCAGCTTTCCCAACTGGTGCCAGTGGAGGAGGACCTCTTTGATCACCCAGGCCCACAGCTTGGTTTGGCACCTCTCACTCTACCGTAGTTTTCTGTCTGGTGCTTTTAGCTCTGCTCAGCCCTGGCAGGATCCTGAGCAATCAGAGTCTTACACCAGGTCACCACCTTTGCTCTTTCATCCAGCTTTCTTAAGGGCCACTGTCTCTCTTTTGCTTCAGAAACTGCATCTTTCCACCTCATCTATTACTTATTAAAAAGAGACTTTACACAGAAGCCATCACCACATTCACTGACCCACGTGCAGCTCCCTGAGATGCAGGAATTCATGCACTGGGTGCTGAACCATCTCAGCACAGCTGCTCCCCTGCCCTCTCTAGACACCCTCACCATTGCAATGAAGAGTCTCAGGATCAAGAGGTCTCTCTTCTCTGCTGGCTGAGACCTGTTTTTCTTCCTCCTTTTTGCATGCTGTGATTTATTCCTGCCAGGCTGGTTCGTGCCCTTGTTGAACTCCCTGATAACAAGTGTGGTATGATCTAAGCGCTGCAAGATTTACCACCCCGTTAGCACTTTATCTCCAAATACAAGCTGGTGGAAAGGCATGGTCAGATGAAGCCAAATGACAGGCCAGGGAAGATGCATTGCCTCTCCTGATTCAAACTCCTAAGTGAAAACAGGGGTCTCTGTGATGCCATCCCTCATGCAAATTCAAACCCCTGAGAATGCAGAGCAACTGCTGGAGGGACTGCAAGTGCTCACAGTCAGGAGAGGCTGGTGCTGGAGAGCCCAGCTGAGGGACAAGGACATAAGGACAGAGCTGTGCACAAGAGGTAGCGTGACAGAATCATTGGGGTAATGGATATATGGAGAGGCAACATGGGGGGACTGAAGGACTCACAGGGCTCAATTCATCCTGGTACCTCCGCTCAGTGCTTCAGGTCTGTAAAGCTGTTCTTAAGGCCAGGCAGCTGCATGCTGCCCTCCAGCAGATGTGTCCATTGGGGATACATTTCCACAATGCTTAGCAGCACTGAGCCTCACATGGAGCAGCCCAATGCTGGTGTATTGGAGCATCCTCACAGCAGCCAGCATCCTGCTCTCCTGGGCAGTGCAGCGTGGAAGGGCTCTGCCTACTCTGGCTGCCTGCAGCCCACCTCAGCACCCTCTGCTCTGCCTTCACCGGCTGCCTGCAAAGCTGCATCCGAGTTCACAGTTGCAGGATCACGCAGCTTGGGGGCACCAGCAGGTTAAGGTTTATTCAGGCTCGCTCCACCTGCATCTCCCAAGGCACAGAAAGCTACACAAACACCCAGAGACGTTCAGAGAAGACAGACAGTGGGGGGCTCCCCTTCTAATGCATGTGTCTGCTGGATGAATCAAGGAGAGCAATAACCCTGCCAGCTGATCCCAAAGCCCAGCATCCATTTCACAGATTTAGATTAGGTATTAGGCAGAAGTTCTTCCCTGTGAGGGTGCTGAGGCGCTGGCACAGGGTGCCCAGAGAAGCTGTGGCTGCCCCATCCCTGGCAGTGTTCAAGGCCAGGTTGGACACAGGGGCTTGGAGCAACCTGCTCTAGTGGAAGGTGTCCCTGCCCATGGCAGGGGGTTGGAAGTGGATGAGCTGTAAGGTCCCTTCCAAACCAAACCAGGCTGGGATTCCGATTCAGAGGGTGTTTGGCTCTGCTCAGGGATGGGAAGGGAGCACTCACAGCTGGTGGGCACTGCAGTTGTAGAACTTGAACTCCGTGCTGACAAACATCCTCCCGGTCTCCCGCGACTTCAGCTGCAGCACCACGCCGAACCAGTCTGGGGATGCAAACCAGAGCCCGTCAGTCCTGCCAGCAGTAAGGAAGAAAGCAACAGCAGGCACAGAGGCACCCAGTCCCTGCCTGCCAGTGCGCTGAGCCATCCGCTCTTGGGATAGAAGGTGGAAGTCAAGTTGCTTTCATCTCCTTGCTCCCCCCATGGTGAGTCTGCAGCAGGTCCCCAGGCTGGGGGCTGAGCATCCCCCCTCCAGACCCTACCCTCAAACACCCCAGTGTTCTGGGCTGATTGTCTGAGCAATGCCTCCAAACCCAATCAAGCTTGATGGCAAAATGCATTGGAGACAAAGGGTCTAAGCACTGCATTGGGTCACAGTCAAAATGATTTTGGAATCTCATCCTGTTCCCTAAAGCATTCTGTCTTCAGTATAAAACCACTGCTTCAGTCTCCTCTGAGAAGCAGTCCAAGACTTGAATAAGAGACGATGCTGGAAACGAGAGTGTTAGTGAAGCTCTTAGCACTGAGTTAATTAAGAGCAGATTGCTCTTCTGGAGCTGCTGTGACTAAGTCTACACTAGCCCTACTACCACGACAGCTCTCAGCCCCGGTGTTCACCAAGTTTCCGGCTCCATGTAATGCCTTAGAAACACAAAGATACCAGCAGGGAAACACAGTTGACACCTGGAAGGATGCCAAGGAGAAAATGAGTTTTAAGCAAGTAGTATTTTGGTTATGGGAAGAGAGAATATGACAGCAGTGACATTAATGAAGAAACAACCCAAAGATCAGGACCGAAAAATAGAAACTGCATCCACCTACTCGTGGGTGCTGAGCCAGGCCGCAGGGAGGGCTCCCGTATTCCACATCCACCTGGAGAGGCAAGGCTATGAGCCCCTGCTCACTCCTGAGCACACCCAGATGGGTCCTGTCCTGCCTTGGGAAGCTGCCTGGCAGCACAGGGAGGGGGTAAGGAGAGGGCAAGCACAAGGTGCTCCCTGCTCCCACCCTCATTTTTCCCTGTGTGTGATGCATTCCTAGAGGAATATCTTTAGCTCCCTGGGTTCAATGGTCTTTGACAGGAGCACAAATTTCTCCAGCAGTAGCCCCAAAAAGGGTCTGCTTCACCGAGCAGACACTTCCAAACCTACACCATGTTTTCCAGTGGCACAGACATTGTGTTACTGTCTAGAAGTCAGTGACTTACCTTGATCCACAGGTATGGCAGGAACATCTTTTGCTGCTGGTGAAACACACATCACTTGGCTGCCTGAAACCTGCCCTTCCACCTCTGTCAGGTTTCCAAAGAGGCAGGTGACCCCAGCTGACAGGTCCGGAGCATCACTCACGAGCAGGCTGAGCTGCAGCCAGGGAGAGAAGCAGCAGAAGGGAGACAAAACACAGCCAGGAACCTGTTAGCAGGCAGAGCTGCTCCAGTTGCCTTTGTATTTTCAGTATCTGCTGCTTTCCCATTCAGTACTGACCCCCTTAAATGATCTGTCCACCCACAGGAGGTGGCCAGCTGCCCTTCCTGGGAAGCAGAGGAAGAGGAAGCAAGCCAAGGATGAAGGTTCTTTACTGATACAAAACCACCTTGCTGAGCCTGGGGGTTCTGCAGTTCAGGAGAGGTGGCAAATGCAGATTTCTGTCCTCCTGGTTGCTCTACAGAAACATTGCCACCCTCAATACCTATGTCAGGAAGCTGTGACAGCAGTAGCAGCATGTTGCCCTCTCATGCAGTGACTACCCCACAACAACCTTCTCCATGCACAGGAGAGCCAGCCCTGCCTGAGGCACGTGTAGGCATCAGGAGCAAGTCCCCCACTGACCCCATCATGAACGGGGACTGTCCCCATGAAAAACCAGTGTGTGAAAGGGTGAGTGGCCTCCCAGAGCTCCACACCATCCATCACCGAGTGCCGGCGGGGAGCAGGCAGGGGCTGCAGCAGGACCAGCTGCTGTGGGGTGCTGGGGAGCTCCGAGAGCAACAGCTGGGATGCTTCATTGAGCCAGGTCTGAGCACAGCTCACAGATGAGCTTTTGGGGAAACAAAGCCTTTCCTTTCAACAGCTCATGAAACCGGACCAAGAGAAATGTGAGCTGAGGCCCAAGGGGAAGGGGAATTTGTTTCATCCCTGGCTCTGGTGACCCCTTTTCCCCCCCCAGCCCCTCTGCGAGCCTGACTTCATGAGAAAACATTTGTGCCAATGGGAAAGGAGAAAAGGTTGGAGAATGGACTGTTCATTATGAACCTCTTGCCAACAGGTCTACCCCTGGCCAGTAGCACCTACCGGGAGGCTGTGCTCGGAGACGGAGATGCTGCTGGGCTGCACAGTGACAGTCATGCACTGGCTGATGCTGCCTGCAAATCGGTACGGCTCGTCTGCTCGCTCGCAGCTATCCCTTGGGGAGCACCTGCCACACAGGAGCACACATCAGAGCACTGGAATATGTCAAACAGCATGAGGTGCTACAGCTGAGATGAGCCCAAAGGGAGGGCAGAGCCAGGGGAAGGGAGGGTATCAGCATGACCAGGGTGATGCTCTGCACCAGGACCAGGTATCAGGTTAGGACCAAAGGGTGCTGGAAAATATACTGTGATCAGAGGAAAGACAGATCACAAGTATCTCATGAGCTATTCCTAGTCTTGCCGGCACTGGAAGGCAAGCCGGAGCTGCCAAACCCCATGTGCCAGAGGTGCAGGGTGAGCCAGGCACCCTGCCACTGCTTGCTGCCCCTGCAAGCCATAAATTCATCACCTACACAGAAAATAAACCATAAAGCAATAAAAGGCAGTAACAGGATGATGACCCTATTCCAATTAAAACAAACCCACGTCATTCACTAATCATCTCTTGGAGCTGAGGAGTGTGGCAGGGCCAGGAATGGGACCTTCCAGCAGCTGCTGGCTGGGCTTTGGCTGGTTTTCACGCCTTCCCAGCTCTTCTCCCATCAGGAATACAAGCTTCTGAGCATGGCAAAGTGACCAGGACTGCTCCTAGCATGCCGTGAGCTCCAGGATGGCTCCTTATCCCTGTTTTTCTTATTGCAGGTGTCCTTTGAATGAAGTGAAACTAAGCTGCTTCAAGCAGGTAGGGGAGCCACCACCAGAAAACTATGGAAGAATAATCAGTGTTTCAAACCAGGTAGCAGAGACTGCAGCACGGCACTGGCATCCCTCCATGATTTTCTGTTTTATGTCATTTGGGGAAAATCCTTTTATCCCACCCCTCTCCTTGGGCACAGATGACATATTGGCCTTTTGGTACGAATGGCCTCAATAAGCTATCAGCACACTCCATCACTTTTCATTCCTTGCTCACGTTGGATCCTATTTCAAATGATGGTGCAAAGCTCAGAGGACCGAGATGCTGTCACCAGCCACACAGGCCACCAGCAAGTTCCCTTCTGACAGTTACCTCTGCGTATGTGTTACTTGAATTAAGGAGGTGCTGCTGTCAAACTCCTGGTTTTCCTGGATTGCTGGTGAGCAGCTTGGCTGTTCCCAGACACACACATCAGCAGGAACACGCCGTGTCTACACAGAGGCTGAGTTTTGCCAGGCACATCTAGCTTTGGCCAGCTGACAAGAGCCTGACAAAACCAGGGCTTCCCACTCTGGAACACTGGACCATCACCTTCCCCATGAGGCTGTTTGATTTTGATTTCGGAAAGTGGACCTTACACTTTCCCATTCCAAAGCACCCACGTGATCCCTGATGTTCCCACCCTCTCGCCTTGTACCTTTTCTTTTTGGAGCATAATGGAGCTAAATATGAATGCTACCAACGGAAGAATTATTGAGGTTTAAGTGAATTTGTAAGATAGCTTTAAAGTGAGCTCTTGACTGGAGTCTTTATCTCACTGACTTGCTGGAATGGCTCTTTTTTATCATACTATTTATGGCAACAGCCCTAACAGAGATAAATAGGCCTGTAGACAATAATACACTTGCAGAGAGCAGCACATGGAAGTCCTGCAGGTTTCAAATGCCACTGGGCTGAGGCGACTCTTTAACAATCTTCTTGAGGCCTCTGCTTGCTCCCAAAGAACACTGTTTGTAGAAGAGGAAGAGCAAAGGATCCTGCTCTCACATGCAGAGGATGAACTGGGATGGCAGCAAGCCCCTGGCTGGGAGGACACAGTGAAGGCACTGGGCAGGGACATTTGGCTGCTCAGCATTGGCACTGCTGCTCTGCAGGAGGACAAGCACCCTTCCCTGTCTGCTCAGTGACATGGCGCAGTGGTGGCCTTGGCAGTGCTGGGGTAAAGGTTGGACTTGATGAGCTTAAAGGTCTTTTCCAACCTGGTTGATTCTCTGATTCTATCACTTTAGCACCTTCTCAAATGTCCTGCACCCAGATAGCCCATTCATGAGCATCACAACTATCACTACCCTTCAATTCTAAGTATGCATGTGTGTGTGCAAGCACCTCTCTATGCATCAGAGCCTTAAACCCTGACTAAGGCCTCTAAGAGACAATAATACACAAAGAGCACACTAACAAAGCTTTATGTAATATGGGATAATGAATACTGGATAATGAAAGCTTATCCGAGGACAACTCAGACCCTTTTACTTTTCTTTTATCATTCCTCTCTGGCTGGTGGTGTGGAAGGCAGGACACACTGCCTGATGGAATGGGGCAGTGGTCTGGCCATCTATCTCACATCCATCCCTGTTCAGACATCCAACATCACTGAAAACTGATTTCTTTTCTGGCTCCCTGCTAGCTCAGTACCTGCACCTCCATGCTCTCAGCTAAGCCCCTGGCAAGCGCAAATGTGGATGCCAAGTGCCCAAGAGGAGCTGCCTTATGGGCTGGCCTGCCCTGCTCTGCTCCTCGGCAGGGTGCAGCTCTTGCATGGATGTCACAAGCTGCCTGGGCATCCTGGGTACCCCCAGGACATAGACCCTGAACCTGAGGAGCAAAACCCCACAACAAGCAGTGGGAAGAAATATCTGGATTTCAATCCCCAACTGTCACAGTGCTGGTTTTACCATGCCCACGTGTGCTGGTGTTTACCAGCCACCCTCTTGCTCTTTTAAGGGCAAAATCACCTACTGTTCTGCCCCTCACTCTTTTAGCAGCCCTCAGAAACCACAGCACAAGCATCACACACCCTGACCCACAACCCTTCCACTGAGCAGCTGGTCCATCTGGCAGGAGGGACATTGAAGAATTAGAGGAGAGAGATGACAAATTGAACACAAACACTCCAGCGCTTGGGGCCTCCAAACAAAATATGACAGAGGCTTCAGGAACAGCAAGAGAAACTCAATTATTTACAGCTGAAGACAAAAGCTAAAAGATGATCCTTGCTCCAAGCAGGCCAGGGAAGTGCAGATGCTTGAAGGGAGGGTTGAGAAATACCATTAGGGAAGAAACCCTTGTTGGGAATAGGTTAGTGCTGAAATGTCATGGCCAAAAGGGCAGAGGAAATGACACTTTTCTCTCCTCTTGACATTGAGGGTTTTCTCTCTGCAAAATGAAGATAACAACCTTTACCTGCTTCCCAGGTGGTTTATGAAGATTCAGTTCATTAGCATTAGGCAAGCACTCAGTGATCCTTGCAGAGGAACTGCTGCAGGAGGCTGAGGACTGACACCAAACACCCACAGGTACTAATGCAGCCATCCCTTCCCACTGCACAGCTATCCCAACCGCTGGAAAGGCACATGGGATGGCTGCCCCAAGGGAAGAGCCAAAGGGATGGGAACCACCAGGAATGGAAATCACCTCCTTCTGACAAAGCTGCTGTGACAGTAAAGCTTTTGGACATGACTACACATACGGTGGCTTAGCTGTAGAAAGAAAAAGATGCCCAGGGTGCCTGTGCTGGTGGTGGGGGCTCTGCCGCTGCCCCAGCCTGTGTGGAGCCTGTGGGATGCTCATGGCCAGCGGCTGCCAAGGCTCTCCTGCATCTCCCCGAGCGTGGCAACGCCTCTTTGCAAGCTGAGCAAAGCCACAGGGAGCCAGTTTGCCACCCAAAGCCCACAGGTCCCAAATCCAGGCCGGATTTGCGGAGGAGCCTGTCATTCCCTGCTCCCCCCTCCAGCACCTGCTCCTCAGGCAAGTGGCCAAGTGCTGCTGTGGGGGCCCTGAACTCTGCCTCCACCGATTTCCATGCATTTAACGGGGCTGCTCTGCAAGCTGGCATGCGGCCGGAGGGATTTCTATTCCTCTCCTCGAGGCTTTCCCCTCCTCTCTCACTCTCCCTGTGCCCGGGTCCCCCTTCCGCCTTAGGAAGTGATGGGTATTATGGCAGGGGAGAGAAAGGAAGGACACAGACACCTCCTGAATGCAGAGAGCACTTCCTGGAGCTCCCCTGAAATAAAAACCACCAAACCAACCCTTAGCCCTTTGTGTCTGTTGATGTGTGTGAGGGGCTGCCAGCTCTCAGCCCTGTGCTGCCGGCTCTGTCCCACTGGGAACAGCTGGAGCACAGACCCCCTGACCCTTCCTTGCACAATAGAACTATCTCTTCCTGATGTGCTTAATAGGGCTTGGGTGCTCTGCTCTGTTCCAGTGCTGCAATTTCTCCCAAACCACAGTCCTATTCATATAGTCAAGTCTGCTATTGCCTTTACTAATTCCCTCGGACTTGCTTGGGCAAGAGGAGTGTGCAAAACACAAGGTCTTCACTTCCACCAGTTTAAACTCTGCTTTCCCCCAGCACCCTCTCCTCTCCTGAAGCAGGAATTTTTCCTTTACCTCTTTCACAGCAGCTCAGGGATTTTCAATGGCACTCGCGCTGCAATGCAGGGAACATGCACGGAAGGGAAGAATGGATTTAAGGAACTTCAACCTAACATTGAGTGGGAGGTGCTTGGTGGCTTTGAAAGCTGCTTTTCTCGTCACCAGCAGCAGCTCAAATGAAATGGACAAAGTTGGACTTACATGTGGTGGAGTGTGCACCAGCCACAGTGTGGGTCTCCTGAGCTCAGGCATTCCCCACAGGTCGTGTACTGCTCACAGGACTCCACGGGCACCCGGGACACCTGCAAAGGAAGCAAACACACAGCTCAGGGCTCCTTCTCCTTCTCTTGGCTTCATAGACCAGGTTGGATGGGGCTTTGAGCAACCTCTGTCTAGTGGAAGGTGTCCCTAGAAGGAACTAGGTGAGCTTTAAGGTTCCTTCCAATGCAAACCATTCTGTGATTCTATGGTTTTAAGTAACACAACAGCGATTCACAAACTTAAACAAATTTGTTCCAACATCCCTGCAGAATTCAGCCAAGAACAGGAGACATTGGGGATGGAGCCATGAAGTCACTGCATCCCTCGGGTGCTGTGAATCACAGAGCCCCAGCTCCCTCCTGGCGCCAGCTCACCAGGAACCCTCCTGACCTCCCTGCCCGGAGACGCTCCCATCACGGAAGCTGTGTCCTCTCCTCTCTGATTTACTGTCTGCTGTCTTACATGTGCCGTGGGGAAGCTGCCTCAGGGAGGAAAAGTGTCAGAGAATAAAATCCTTTGGGATATTGCAAGTTGGAAGCTTCTTCAGCCTATGTAGGTGTTTCATGACTTGCTCCTCCTTGGACACCCTGAGCCCTTCCAGCACCAGCGTGAACTTATACTTGTTTGGAACCCCCCTCCAGGCAAGACTCTCTCTCCCAAGCAAGAGATTCCAGAGCAGAAGAAAGAGGGAAGCCCATGAGGGAACACCAGCCCAGATCGCTGCCTCAAATCCCCTCTTGCACTTATCACACACCCCCCCAATGTCCCTGCACGATGCTGATGTGTAGCATGGTCCTGATCCATTTATTGACACTGAAAACCCCAAAGGCTTCAAAATGACACCAAGCTTTAGCCATGGGTCACTGCTTGACTCCAGTGAAGAAATGCCACTTTAACCTTTCCGACCCATCCCTTGTCACCTCCAGCGGGCACAGTATGTTTGCACCTCCTATCCTGATGCCGCACTCCTGAGTTAGTCCATTCCCACTTCAATGCATTTACATCCCTATTATCCAATAGTGTAAATAATTATTGCTCCCCTCAGGTCCCGGGAGCAACTGCAACTGGCTGGAAACTAAAACAACTGTGGGCATTGCACTTGCTCTGTCCGTCAAAACAGCACCCGGCTCCCAGCAGCTGGGGCGCGCGGGGTGAAAGGAGCAGTGTCTCGCCAAACAACGGCCACTTTCATGCCAAGTGCTGTTGACACAGTGAGAACCCAGTTCCTCTCTAAAGATGACACCAATAGGGCTGCTATTCTTCTTGTTTCCTACTCGACAGCTTCTCCTAAAACAAGAATCGTGCGTGGATGCACAGGGCTGGGGTGGTTTGCTGCTGAGATGAAGTCTGTGGGACAGGCACAGGGCTCAGCTTGGGGGTGCTAAGAGAAAAGCAGCCCAGAGAAGCTGTGGCTGCCCTGTCCCTGGCAGTGTTCAAGGCCAGGTTGGATGGGGCTTGGAGCAACCTGCTCTAGTGGAAGGTGCCCCTGCCCATGGCAGGGGTTGGAACTGGATGAGCTTTAAGGTCCGTTCCAACCCAAACCAGTCTGTGATTCCATGAAAGGGCTTGGGTTTGATTCTTGGCTGCAAAAGGCATCTGGGGTGCCCTCTCAGGGTCTTCTCTGTGCCTCAGTTGGGTGCACATGATGATTTTACCTGCTTTACTTCTTTTCTCTAAAGATCTCAAAGCACTTCACAGACATGGTGGGAGCAAACCCACCAGCCTGGCATCAGGATCAGCCTCCTTGGGGTGTCTTCCGAACCAAACGAGCATCCCATGGAAGCTGTGGTGGCTCTCAGCCATGGGAGACACCAGCCACCGCAGGGTGCATCAAGGGACATCACTGGGTTTCCTCTAGAATTTGCCCAGCATGTTGAGCTGTCTTGGTGGGGTGACTCTCATTCACCTCAGAGGTCAGGACAGCCCTCAAATCATCGGGCATTGCTGATCCCCCACCTCCTCCCCACCATGTGAGGCTTGACAGGATCTGTCCCTGCGATTTATATGCAGCTCAGGGCTTGTTTCATGTTTGTGAGGAGCTGGATGCTCTCGCAGCACTCTATAAATAACAGAGAATTTGAATTATATGAATAACAGTTCATTATGGATGATTTTATGTTAGGCATTTGGGTTCTTTTTCTGCTCAGAAGCTGTGGCTTCTGCACATGGTAACTCTTTAAAAATGACACAGACATTTTGAACAATGCCTGGAATCGCAGTTTCTAGCCCAAAAGGGACCATTTGATCCTTTCTTTGTGATGCCTGCAAAATGCAGGGCAGAGAACTTCACCCCTGCACCTCTTTGTAAGTCAGTGCTTAGTGCCTGATCCACCCGGGATAGCTGGGGGACCTGCTCTGACCAAGAACAGTCACAGGATCCTTCTTGGTCAGCAATGCTGTAGCCCTGGCTCCTTAGATAACCCCTATGGTCCTGGCTGGAGGAAGGTCTAAGACTTTGGAGGAGAATAAACCATATGCTTTTCTCTAATACTTATGGCCATGACTTTGAAATATACCCTTCATGAAAATT
This sequence comes from Strigops habroptila, assembly GCF_004027225.2. Lineage (NCBI taxonomy): Eukaryota > Metazoa > Chordata > Aves > Psittaciformes > Psittacidae > Strigops > Strigops habroptila. The sequence continues at coordinate 1,593,335 of NC_044294.2, forward strand.
AATGCTTGAAACCCCGCATTGCTGCAATACCCAAATCCACATTTAAATGAAGAAGTTCAAAAACATGATGAACAGAAGGCATTGAAGTATTTGCATGCATGAAAAAGATTCGGGGGTTTGCCGTATCTGCCCCGCTCTGTGGTACCAACACATCATCGACCACCCTTCCCATCCATGATCCACATATTGAAAATAGTCCAACCCTCTAACAAACATGTTTCATTTTAACAGGAAAACAAGACAAATCTATCCCATACCTATCATGAACACAGAAGACTGAAAGCTCTATTTCCTTCAGAGACAGTAAAGAAGTAAAGCTCAGATGTGCTTATTCTTCCTGACGGCAGGCTGGAAAGCTTTACATATTTTTAAGCTGTTCTCTGCCAGCTTAACTATCATTATGAGACCAAAGCATTTGTGTGTGTGACAAGGAACATCAATGCCTGTAGCGGAAGGAAAAACAACACGGATCAGGGTGGGGGACACAGACTCCCAAGTCCAAGAGTTTCCCCCCATTCCCCCTTCAGCCACAGGCTGCCATCAAGGAGAAGACAAGAAGAGAGAGGAAAGGCAAAGAAGCAGCCGATAAGGAAGGAAATAGTAACAAAATGAGACAAAAAAGCACTGAAGGGAAAACCAGAAGGAAAGAGAGAGAAGACAGCAGAGGGATTGCTGATAGTTTCTGGTGTGGCAGCTACCATTGCTGCCATAAGCACGGCCTCCTGCATAGAATCATGGAATGGTTGTGTTGGAAGGGACCTTAAAGCTCATCCAGTTCCAACCCCCTGCTACGGGCAGGGACACCTTCCACTAGAGCATGTTGCTCCAAACCCCATTCAATCCTGCCCACGAGCTCTGCTGTGTTGGCTCCATGCACTCACAGCTCTCAAAGGCAGAGAGTAGGAAAGGAGCAGGTGCAGCCACCAAGTACGTGCTCAGTAACCCCAAATCATCACCACCCTGGGTCCTGCCCAGCCCCGCTCTGATGGCCACAAGCACTGCCGGCATCTTCACCCCAGCATCCCGGTCCCTCTGGGCACCAGCACCTCATAGCTATGCACAACCAATGTGACTCCCATCTGTCACAGCCTGGTTTGTTTGCTGTCTCCTCCTCGCCAGCCCCTGGGACAGCTCTGTGTGCAGCAGGATAGTTTCTTGGGAAAGGGCTTTGGGTTTCAGTGTTTAGTTTTTAAATGCAAAGTCTTTTCTTAGTTTACATTGGAGAGGTAAGTCAGAGGAATGCTCCTGGCACTCACAGCAAACATCTGTGAAGGTCTATCACCACTTCAGGAGTGTATTCCCCACCGCAGACTAAGCCCCAGGAAAGCTGTTGTCTGCACTGATGAACTCATCCACGGAGCAGGAGCTCGATCTCCTGCAGCACCCAGAGCAGAGCTCCTGACCCCAGCTCCCATCCTGGAGCACTTGCAAACCTCACAGTCATGCTTGAGCTTTTGAAAGTGAATGATGGTTTTGGATGCCCTGAGATTTCTGCTCCAGCTACCAAAAGCATGAAGCAAGAGGTCCTGAAGCCACAGACAGACATGCAGGAATGTTCCAAATGCAGCCTCAGAGCCTGCACCTCCTTACCTGGGAAATGGACCACTGCTCCCCTGCAGAGCCTAGAGGTGCCTGCAAAGCCACGATACCTCTGCTGAAGCAGGCAGCAGGTCATTTTGAGGACAAGGAAGAGTGACAGGCACTCCACATCACTGTGGTCACAGCAAATGCAAAGTGATAAAGCAATTCAGCAGAGCTGAGGAACATCAGCTTGAAAGACAGGAGCCAAGAAACCAACACTCCAGGGGAATTTCCTTACTCCTGAGGACAGAGCCCTCCTCCCTGCAGCCCGATTGCTACCTCTCTTCCGTCTATCCATGCTGAAATGAACCTGCTTCTCAATAACGAAGTGATGAAGTCTCAGTGCTGCTCTCCTCGACTGCCTGACCCATAGCATCAGCAAAAAATAGACCCAAAAAATCAATACATGCTCTCCAAACCACATGAATCCACACTCTGCCAGCCCCAGAGGAACTAAAAGTGCAAGAATCCGGATCCAAATAAATAAACACCTAAAATAAACACACAAAGCGAAGTTTCCATAGCTCATGCTTGCTACCAGCACAGGGCTCTGACCTCCCCGGCTGGAGACAGTGCAGGGGCAGCCCACGGCCACGGCCCACTGCCCACAGACCCCTCAGGGGGCTGGAGTTCAACCAGAAAATCTATTTTTAATGACTTTGGGGAGTGCAGTAGAGATGCCAAGTGGTGCAGTGTAATTAAAGCTATCTATCACTCAATGAGCAGGAGCCCAAAGTTGACGAACTTTCCGATGAGATTTTATTCTTCATTCATGAGAAAAACACCATGTTTTGCGGCTGGGGGAGACATGGAGACGTGTGGGAAGGAGCAAGGAGGACTCATCAGTTCCAGCCGTTAACATGTCAGGGTGACAGAGCTGGGGAAAATAAAGTCAAACTTTCTCAGAAGCTTCTAAGAAGTTTGACAGTCTTCTTCCCACTGTTTCTCCTCCCTGTGTCTTCATGCACAACTGTTCAAGTCTAGCATCAAGTCATAGAATCATGGAATAGTATGGGCTGGAAGAAACCTTAAAGCTCATCTAGTTCCTTCCTAGGGACACCTTCCACAAGACCAGGTTGCTCCAAGCCCCATCCAACCTGACCATGAACACTGTCAGGAATGGGGCATGAAGTCTTCCTGTGATACTGCTTCTGCCAAGGAAAAATCCAGTGTGCAGGGCTGTGGAGCACTTGTTGCTCTGCTGAGCCAGACCTGTGGGTCCAACATGCCCCATGCTGTATGAGAAGTCCTACCTGGAAAAGATTTATTCTTGACTCGAGCAGATCCAGTGCAGATCTCGGACACGCTAAGGCTGATGCCAGCATCAAGCATGGAAACCCCAACAGCGAGTAGGATGCAGGCAGTGCATTGTGTGGGGCAGAAGCGAGGACACAGGGGAAGAAGGCAAAGGGATGGGGGGTGTTGAGGAGCATCCCCAAAACACTGTCAAGCCCCCAAAGGCAGGAATACCTGCTCTAGGCATCGATCCCCGGAACAGATGAAGGTTGCACCCATAGGAATGGGTGAGTTCTGACAGGCCCCAGCTCTCCTCTCCCACGCCGCTCAGCAGAGGAAGGATTAGGAGAGCTGCCGAAGGGCTGTCAGAACCACATCAACGCCTGGAACTTTTGGCAGAAAAGCAGCGAGTGGGAGAGGACTCCCAGACAATGTTTCCATGACTACAAAGGGATTATTTAATTACAGTGCTGCAGATGCATGCGGAGAAAGTCCCTTCAACTCTGATCCAAGCAACCTTTCCAATGAGTTTGCCTTTACCGTTAGAACCACCTCATTAGCATCTTACGAGGACAAGGTGTGTTTGAGCACAGGAGACATGATAGCTTTCCTAGTGTCGCCAGACCTTCTCCAAGCATACCTGGCTCCTTGACTCCACATACAGTGCCTGAGGAGCCTGAAGGAGGTGATGAAAGGAAAGGCAGGCTCCTCTGAGAAACAAGGAACGAGTGAAAAAGCAAATGCCCCAAAGTAAGGTTTGAGCAACCTGTAAAATCATCTTCACGCCAGAGCTTCTTCCATCCAACCCAGTATGACTTGGGCTTGGAGCAGACTCATGTTCTGGCACACAGGCTCCTACAGATAAATGCTTTCACGTGGTTTACCGTGTCTCAATTTAATCATTGCATCAGTATGAAACATCCGAGCGAGATTTGTTAGAATAACAAAGTGCCAGGCAGAGATCCCATCCCCACTCCCAGGAGCAGCAGAGTGTCATGTAAACCTGAAGGAGGAGAAACGGGTTTTCATCTCGAGCACAGACTGTTCACTGAATGCTTGGTCTGTTCAACCCGGCAGCTCCTCCTCTGCCCTTGGCAGCAATGATGTTGCCTCCTGGACTGGGTATCGCAGTCTAGTATCAAGTCATAGAATCATACAATAGTTTGGGTTGGAAGGGATTTTAAAGCTCATCCAATTCCAACCCCCTGCCATGGGCAAGGACACCTTCCTCACATCCCAGCAGGGCAGCCCTCTGGGATGTGCACTGCTTTGGATCCCACACTGTCATTCCCATGCCCACCCCATGCACAGAGTTAGCCCCTGGCATGCCAGTGCCAGCATCCGTATGACAGCCACTGCTCAAAGTGCCTTGGCAGCATTGGCTCTCCCTCCTGCTTTCCAGGGACCATCTGCATCTGGGAAGCAAGGGGCTGGGAATGCACGGCCGCCTCTATCGGCCAGCAGGAAAACCTTGTGCACATACAAGATCAGGAAGTGATTCTCTCATCTCCAGTGTAGAAATCAAAACCCTGGCTGAAGGATTTACTCACGCTTCTGGAATCAGCAAATGCAGCAAAACTTATGGATTGAATAATTAGGTCAAACCTGACCACAAAGGTTCAGCCACATGCTCACTCCAGCTCCCCTGCAGTGCAGACACATCCACCCCACACTGCTCCTACCCTCCTTGGTGCAGGCTGGAAGCCCTGCAGCTGGGCATATGGGATCCTCAGCACACTATCTTTCTCATCTGGGACACTAAACTGCTCTGTTCTCCTGCAGAACTGACGCACAGAAACTCTACTTGACAAGGAAAAGGGGTAACGTGATAAATGTGCACACGCACTAATAATGAGGAATGAGATGCTAAAGGTCTCCACCAGGAAAACGAGGTTATGCTGCAATACATCCACACATTTCCTTCCCTGGAAAACCACCACCCCTCAAGGGAGCTGCAGTTTTGTTCTTGACTGCAAAATAAATGTTCAAATGAGTTTCTGGAAATGAGGCTCTTTCCAAGCGTGCTGCCTGGACATGCTCCACAGCAGCTCCTTGGGCTTGCTCCGCATTTCAGGATGAGGAGCTGATGTGTCCGCAGCGGCACATCCCATCATCCCTGCAGGGCAACATCACTGCTGCCATCCAAAGTGGCTTCTCGCAGCGCTGGCATCGTCTTCTAACCAACAGCACCCTGCCACAGCCCCCCCCCCAGCCAACAAGCAGTGCCCTTGACAACACTGATTAGTCCAGGCCTCAGGGGAACTAATTACTAAGGATAAAACGGGAGCAGCTTTCCAAAATTCCAGGGCTCAGGTGGGGATCAATCCAACGCAATAAACTTTCATCTCGCATCAGTTCCCGGCCTCTGCGTTCAGTGCTTTGCCTTGCTGCCATGTAACTCACTGCACACTCCCTGCAGTCATTTAAAAGTTTTAAGAGAAGCTTAGAAAAATTAATTAAGGTGAATAATTATCAAGTGCCTGATTCTTTCCCTCTCTGTTTTGCAAAGGAAGTGGCAAAAAATAGAATTCGGCAGAATTCTGGAGTTCTAAGCAATGTAATTAGGTGTTCAACCAACACTTACAATTGGGCTGTGCTTATTAAAATTACTGTTTTAGTCAGAACATTGCCAGAGAGTCATTAGCAACACAATAGTTCAATTCCCAGGGACTCTAATTAGACTTGGACGCCTCACAGTGCTGGGATACCCGGCTCTGATGCCCGTTCCACACTGCAGGTGATGCCTGGCAGCACCACTCGGACCCAGCCAGGGCTTCCCCAGCACTTCCCAGCCCTAGGAGGAAGAGCTAGGCCAGGGGATGGAGCTCCAGCATCAGGCAGTGGCAAGAGGTTGGTCTTCAACATAAACCACACTATCACAGTTCTGAGATGGTGCTTACTTTGTCTGCAGTGACCACACTGGACGGCGCAGGCCGGGGCATCTCAAGCTCTGCTGTTTCCTCCTTGGAGACAGGATCTCAGTTCACTTCATAGAAACCCCTTTATTTCTTCTGTGCTATGCTCTGCAGGGCTTTCACAGCAGAAAAAGGCCAGGTCTGCATTAACTCTGCCCTTAGACCGATCAGCTTGGACAGCAAACAGCCATGCCATCCATAGGGCTGAAGCTGGTACAGTCAGGAAGATGCCCAGCTGGGAGTATTTCCAAGATGAGCTACAGCAGGATAAGCCTCCCCTTCTGCTGCCTGCAGCAAACATCCATCCCTCCAGCCCCATCTCCTGCAGGGTGTCTGCTCCAAGGGCAGCAGCACTGATACAAGCACCACAGTGGTGGGTACCAGCTGCATAGATGCAGCCTGTTCCTCCTTGAAATAAAAGACCATGCTGCTCAGTTTGCGCCAGCACAGATGTTCTGCAGGCCAACATTGCCATGTACATCCCTGTAGTCCTCATCAGCACTTCCCAGCCTTGGTGTTAAGGAGCACCTAATGAGTGGAAGTGGGGATACCTTGGAAGGAGCATTTATAAACAACAGCCCTGCTCCAAGCAGCTTCTTAATATGGGTTTAGGAATGATGAAGGCTTCAAAGGAGATGTCAATATACTCCCAGTGTCAGAGAAGGGAGCTCCATGCTCTGAAACGCAGACATCCAGATCTGCTATGAAAGACCTAAATCTCAGTGGTGTGTATCACAGGAAAGCTCAGTGCCTGCTGCTTGCAATTGCCTTCAGCCGTCTGTTTTTCCTCTCTCCCCATAAAAACCACATGCCAGACAGCAGAGGCCCCTTCCCCCAAGCTGCTAGCCTAGAACTCATGAATTCAGTTAAGTTGTTAAAAAGGACTGTGGCAGGCTAAGATAAAACAGAGGAGTTTAAAATGACAAACAGACTCCTAAATGGGATTAGAGTCTTAATGAAAACAGTAATGAATGAATGAGGCAACCAAATATTACCCATTAATATTAGACAGATAGCTTAGATCCCTAGGCACTGCATTTAAAAATGACATGAAATTACTTCAATTACTCTGCACTGATAAATAACAAGGCCATATTTACTGTTAAAAGACATTTCCTCCACCCTCCCCCATGCTTGCTTTGGCTTCTACCTCCCAAGAGGGAGAGCAGACCACTGAGAGGCTGAAATAATGCTGGAAGCTTCCATTGCCCCCCTGCTCTCTGCAGGAAACCTGGGCTAGCCAGCATCCACTGCACATGGATTCCAGGGCACCTGCTCCAGAGGACCAGTCCCATTAGTCTCAATTACACCCATCAACTGTTTCAGCCCTTGCATTTCTGTGCAAGAGCCAAAGCAATCACCGCCGATTCACTTAAACCCCAATGTTGCAGCATCCTTCCGTCTCACTCCACCTTCACTTGCTGCTGGATACAGCTGCTCAGCATCCTCCTTTCCACGTGGGGAAAGAGAGATTAACCTGATCAGAGGCCTCTTCTAATGAAGAGATCATAGATGGATAATTCCTGGGTGCTTGGTGGCATTTACATGCTAATGATGAAAGGCACTCTGGTAAAGGTAATGTCAACAAGAATCCCTTGTCCTTGCATCCCAGCCTCCAGCCCAACCATCTGTTCTCTGGGTTCAGGAAAGCCCTGGAGAACAGGTTGCTGCAAGGAAAGCTGCAAAACATCCTTTCCAGCTCTGCTGCCTTGGCTTGTGAACCTTCATGCCTGGATGAAGCCTTCTCTATGTGACTGAGGACGCTTCTCAGTAGATGCTGTGCTCAGAGCTGGATGGCCAGCCTAGCTGACAGGGTAACCAGAGCACAACTGTAAGCACACCAATGTTGGTATGTCAAATCACTGATGCTTTGCTGCTATGGGATCTTATTTGCCTTTGCAAAAAAACCCAAACCAACCAAACCCTCATTTATATCAGAAAACAAGAAAACCATCAAATATCTCATTTCAGAGGTACCAGAAGAGCAAGCTGCAGAAAAAGCGCGGAGCGGAATGCTAGTAGGTCCAGAACTGAGCATTCATTAAGTGTGGGAATGGGGGGCAGGAGGGCTGAAGGCTGTGTGTACCATGCAGATATAAATTAACTCTCCAGAAAGGCAACAAACCCCAGTCTTTGTGCTTTCCCACCCTGAAACAAGGGTAAAGCAGGAGAGTGAAGAGGGAGGAATGCACAGAGCTCTTCCCACAGCTTGGGGGATGGATGACCTTTCCAATACTGTACCTGTATAAATCTTATTTAATGAAATCATTAAAAAAAAAAAAAGGAATAAATGAAGGTTAAATCATTCCCTGCAGCAGATTTACATTGAAAACAAAGTCTGTTCAGACTGCGGTTGGTTTACACAACAGGCCTTTAACATTCCTTTCCTAACTACTAGGGTGACTCCTGACCAGCTAACCACAAGATGAGTGATAGGAGCCCACGAAGCCAAAGGCAACTTGCCAAGACAGAGGCAAAAGAAACAGCCCCAGTCTGGGGTTTACTTTAAACACACAATTAGGGGTTTCGCTGGGTCACAAGTCACAACATGGTGGTTTTCACCCATCAAACCTTCCCCACAACATTCCCGTCCTTTGGGAGATGACTCGTTTTCAGTGCCACCAGCAAGTCAGCACTTTAAACACCCACTTCCCCTCCCTTTGCACGCCGCAGAGCAAACACCACTGCCTGTGGCTTGGAAGTGCCCCTGGGAAACTGGGAAAACTAATCCAGCGCCTCCCATCATCTGAAATAAAAAGCTGGAATGGATTTTGTAGCCAGAGAAGGTTGGGCAAAGAGTTTAACTTTCATCTTTAGCTGCTTTTCCTTGGGCTGCTGTTTTGCTGCATGGGAGAAGGGGAATCAAAATGCAGCTTGGGGGCTATGGCATTGCTTTTCTGAAAGGCAGAGGTGATCTAAGCTCAGAGCTTATACATAAACTTCAGAATTGCTGCATTAATGCTCCCAGTGCTGCAATGCTAAGTCGCTTGTCCCCAGAAGCCATATCAGCTCCTGCTGTAAACGGTTACTTTGACATCAGTTTCTCACTGTCTGGATCCAGCACCTCAAAACGGTGGCATTTGGGGCAAATAATGCCATGAAACTATTTCTGCTTCATCAGAGCCTGAGGAACTTCTGCATGTATTTCCATAAATATCCCTGGCGTCAGTACAGCAACAGACCCAACAGACTGCGAGGGGGATCCTGCAGACTGCTGCCGAGTCTACCTACACATTGACCCCAGGGAAAGCTATAGGGCTGGAAGGGCTCTGAAACCACAGAATAAACGGGCTAGCATGACCATTGGTAGCCCTCAGGTTCTGGTGAGGCTGCAGATGAGGGGGAAGTTCCTCCCAGCTATCAAAAGGGGCAGCTCATTGCCCCAGGAGGCTGAAAGCAGATGGCACTGAACAAACTTGAAGAGATTGGTTCATTAATACCAACTCAGGAATGCCAAAAATCCTAGTGAGGATGCACCAGGAGAATCATAGAGTCAACCAGGTTGGAAAAGACCTTTAAGAACATTAAGTCCAACTGTTCCCCAGCACTGCCAAGGCCACCACTAACCCATGTCACTAGGGGTCTCATCTACATGGTGTGTGAACACTTGCGGGGACGGTGACTCTAGCACTGCCCTGGGCAGCCTATTCCAATGCCTGAGCACCCTTCGGAGAAGGAATTGTTCCTAATATCCACCGGAAGGACTAGTGGGTATATGACCTGCTTTCTGTTTCCTGCTCTGGCATGGTATGGGGCACAGGGAGCCACCACAGTGGTTCTTACTACCATATGAAAGAGATGAGTCAAACATAGCATTATGTTTTTCAGCTGCAAACCTCTCATGGGAGGTGAATCCCCACCTGCACGAGGGGCAGTGGAGGTGGAAAGAGATCTTCCCTCCCATCAGCTGCCTTCCCGCTGGAAGCCTGCACTGGAGCTGCCGCTCCAAGGGCACTTCTCTGCAGGGTAGCTGGCAAGGGACAGGGTTAATAGGCCCACTCCATGCGTGACCTCTCTTCCCTCTCTCTAAGAGCTTCTAATTACCAAGCTCAAGGAAAAGGGGCAGCCAGCAAGCAGCCAGACCCATCACTCCAGCCTGCCCTTGCTGATGTGATCAATCACAGCCCACTGGCAAAGGGAAAGGCTTCACCACTGGGTAGAGGCTGAGGTCTCCAGGAAAGGCAGCTTCTCCCATCCCACCCACACATGGAGCAAGCTAATCATGGCCAAAGCCACCCTGGAAGAAACAGGAGCATCAGCAGGTCCCTTCCTCCAAAAAGGAGAGCAGCTTGAGGGGGGGTCATGAATAAATAATGCTGCTAATGAAAAGATGCTTGCATAGCCCCGGCGCGGTGGAGGAGGCAGAGCGATGACTCTATTTCTGATGCACCGGCAGCCTGACAATTGGCAAATGAACCTCTGCAGTTATGTGTTTCCCCTCTTTATTCTTTCCTCATAAAACTGGCAGGAACAGGGGTAGGGAAGGGATGCTGGCGGCAGCTGTGTTCAGTATGAAAAATGAGCAGCATATGTATGGGAGGCAGCTGGAGCCCAGCAATGGACCTCACCACTCGCTCCCTGCCATACTGGTTATTTCCCTTTCTCCAGAGGGGCCCCGTGCTTAACCCTTGCTTTACTCCACTGCTGCATGTACCATGATGGAGCAAATCTAGTCCAGGGACCTGAGCTGCACCTGATGGTCACCAGAACATTGTGTCCTGATCGGCAGCGCGTTCCCTGCGTTTCTGGCATGCCCAGGGGCTGTAAGAGAAGTCGTAGCCCTTCTGGAATGGGCAGCATGTGTACACACAAAACAATAGACCACAGCTGCTCCCAGAAGTAGATGAAACATTATCCTCAGATTAAGGATGAGGGACTAGCGCTGGTGAGAACAGCGGAATGGGGCACAGCACAAGGGCTGCAGCCTTGGCTCGAGAACTGTGGCCATTCCCTGGGCTGCCTCAAGGAAGTTGCTGCTCTTCTTCCAAAGCCTGCTTGGAGGAAGGTCTCTGCACAGCACTTTCTAGCAGCACACAGACAAGGTCTGCAGCAACTCGCCCCAAAATGCTTGGGGACCAGTGTCCCAATGCCACTGCCTGTCTTCTCCTGCCCACCACGGAGGCAGAGCTGGAGTTCCCTCTGCCCTACAGCATCTCCCCATCCCCCGGCCACTTGCCACCCCCGGCACGCATGGGGACACAGAGGCCACATTTTGTTTACCCTCCTTGCTCAGGAGGAAGCCCCGGGCTGCACGGGGGGACGTGTCTCACCACCCACCTTGAAAGGGACTTCACGTGGCCAACTGGCCGCGGCACAGCAGGGTGGGCAGCCCCGCATCTGCCCGCTGCGAACAGACCCGCGGGCTGTGCTCCGCCACAACGCGGGCTTTGTTCCCAGCGCTGGCACGTCCGAGGGTGTCAATGACACTGAAAAGCTTTGACTGGTCCTTTCTGTTTGTTTTCTTGGCACACGCGAGGATCATTTCAATAGCCCAACCTCAGCTCTGCCCCCTGCACCTCGCGTGTGACTGACATGATTATTCAACAGCAGCTTTGCCCAGGGAATGGGCTGAGCAGAAAATGAGTTCCCAGCCCTTCCAGCTCCTATGATGCCCACTCACCTCTCTGCTCGCTTTCATAGAGCCATCAAATGGTTTGGGTTGGAAGGGACCTTAAAGCTCATCCAGTTCCAACCCCCTGCCACGGGCAGGGACACCTTCCACTAGAGCAGGTTGCTCCAAGCCCCTGTGTCCAACCTGGCCTTGAACACTGCCAGGGATGGGGCAGCCACAGCTTCTCCGGGAAAAGTCTGTGCCAGCGCCTCAGCACCCTCACAGGGAAGAGCTTCTGCCTCAGAGCTCATCTCAATCTTCCCTCTGGCAGGTTAAAGCCATTCCCCTTGTCCTGTTCCTACAGTGACCTTTGGGGCAGTGTTGGGGGAGATTCATTCAGTGCAGCCAACCCAGACTCTGCTTGGCTCTTCTCTGTAGCCGCTCACGGAGGCTTGCTGCATGCTGCACACTGCATGGCAGGCACATAAGCAACCCTCAGTTCCCCGTTTTCTGAACCATTTCAGGTTCTTCAAATGGTTTAAATACTACAGAAACCTGGGAGGAAACTCACAGGCATGACTGGTTCGTGTGATTTTATAGAGCCTTGAAAAACCAAAGCATTTGAATGCCCCAAGTAGCTTCAAAGGTCACAGAGTCGTATCATTATTGCTTTCACAGCCTGACCATGGACCTGCTACTCGTGTGCTCCAAGAACACTGCCATAATCTCCATGGCTTTTTCGTAAGTATTGCTCTCTAACTACATTACGCTGTCCTTGCCAGTCAATTTTCTGCTACTCCATCACTTTCCCATTTGTATATCATTACATACGGCTGTCAAAAATAATTTAGGAACCTGACCACCAGTGTGAGAAATGAACCCTCCTAAGTATATCCCAAACTCTCTAATTCTAAAAGAAAATGAGCTTTAAGCCCTTTCCCCAAAGAAGAAAACCACTGTCCCGTGGCGGTTGTAGCACACCAGCCCCGCTATCACACAGGCATGATGGTGAGGGGGTGATCACCAAAAAGAACATCTTAGGACACTACACAGCAAAGTTTCAGGGGCTACGTCAAAGTGAAGGAAAACAAAGGGCTGTCGAAACATAGGGTTTCTTCCATGATTCTATGGTTCTAAGTTGTCATCTTTGCTCACAGCACAGCAAGTACCAACTGCACACCCTCCACCCAGAGCACCATGGGCCAGAATGGGCTGGAGTTCAAGATACTTGTTTGCATTGAAGCCTCAAAACAGTACATGTGATTTATGCCAATTTTCTACTCTGAACAAGGCATTTTACTTCTCCCATAGGGATGAGCATAGACAAAGCACCAGACCCTGCTCATGGTAACGTTGGACATCTCACCCTATGATAAGGTGCCAGACTTGCTCTCTCAAGGTGAGAGAAGAGCAAATTTAAGACAAACAGGAGCATCGCTGCTCCTGTCTTGATTCCCAAGCTGTGAAAGGACATGGGATGGCTCTGCCTTGCCAGGCCCTGGGGCTGCAGGCAGAGAAAAGGCAGAGACCTCGAGGGATGCACCTCTGCCCATATGTCCCAGCAGAGGACAGGGTCATGAGAGCACAGGCTGGGTGAGTCCACAAAGCAAACCCCACGTGGCAAGGAAGAGGTGGGGTGATGGCACAGAGCAAGGTTCAGCTCAAGCCCTATTGGCTGCTCTGATCACAGAATCATAGAATAGGTAGGGTTGGAAAGGACCTTAATATCATCTAGTTCCAACCCCCCTGCCATGGGCAGGGACATCACACCCTGAACCATGTCACTCAAGACTCTGTCCAACCTGGCCCTGAACACTGCCAGGGATTAATGTCGCCATCTTCTGTGCACATCAAAATGACAAAGACATCAGGCCCTCAAAGTCTAAATGAAGAAAAATTGAAAATACAAAGTGGCATGAAATATTATTTTCTAAATAAAATGCATTCAGTTCCACAACATGAGGCTGTAAAGCATTGAAAAAGATTATAGTTAGAGTAGGAAAAAAGTATTCAAACCTTCAGAGACTTCATTATAGACAGAGGACGCCCTCTATTCTTTTGGACAAGCAGGAGATAAAGCGAATACAAAACAATGCAAATCTTTCCAGAAGCCTGTGCTGTCCCAGAAGGGCCTGGATGCTGCTCCACTACTGGATTTCCATCTCAGCTGTTGCATACAGTCCCTACTGAGGGCTGTGTGTGTCTCACTTTCACGACAGGCAGACACCGCTGATTCGCTTCCACCACAGCATCTTTTGTTACACCAGTGAATGTCCCAGGTTGTTTTCAAACACAGGAAGTTTGTTTCACTAAAGCCCATAGTCACTAAATGCTGATGGCCTGAAACACTCCACCAACATGCTGGGCAGCCCTCGTGCCCGTGGCAAGGGAGTCCTGCAGCAGTTCCCTTTGTGCTGCCCCAATGCCCGAGGTGCCGTGCTCTGCTTCGGGCTGTCCCCATCCATTGCTGGGCACCAGCTCCCAGCCCTGCAGGCTTGGCTGGAGCTTTGCTCCCCCTAGCAAAACACAAGAGATGCTTGGAGGATGTAGAGCAAACCCTGAGTAAGTTCTAGACACAAAGGGGGAAAAGCTCCCCTGTGTCTATACGCATTAGGCAAGGTGGGTGCGCAAGAATAGATTAAACAAGAAAAAGCAGAGCAGAGCAATAAACATTCCTGCTTCTGTGTCTGCAGTGAGATGCTGCAATGGGAAGAGAAGGCACAGTACACAGATGGCCTTGAACATGAGGAATTAGAGATCTCTGACGGTCCATGGATGGCAGCAGGCCCTGGTTGTCAGGGTCTCCAAACCACCCCCATAACCTGCAGAGGAGGAGCATGTCCTGGAGCTGAAAGGAAAGTCTGTGTTACGAGACATCCACCTCACCTTTGCAGTCATAAAACCAGTAACACAGCAGATGCACTCAAAACTCTAGCAAACACCACAATGGCCATCAAGCAGGGGAGGACAAAGCCAATCATATTTCACCCAGCAGGAGCTGGTAAACCCATGCTTAGAGCAACAAAGTCACAGCCAAACAAACATGACCCCAAGTGGGATCTACGGCTCTGGCAGGCACACTCTCAGCCTACACAAAACAGGGAAAGATGAGATGCATTTATCTCAGATACTTCGTTTCAACAGCTTTCCTTAACAGCTCTGGCCCCTTGAATTACTACATATTGCCAAGCAAGCTGCAGAGCGGGTTCGCAGTGGGGGAGCCAAACCTATTTACATGTCTGCTCCCTGTTTCCATAGGAGGATTAGAGACCAGGTGAGATTTCTTTGAAGAGAAGATAATTGTCACTAAAATCATTCAGGTGCAGAAGCAACAAATTGCTGACCCGTGGCTGATCTCAAACAACGGCGACCGCATCTCCACTCCACCAATAAATACACACTCACAACGGGGGAGAGGGGAGAAAACAGCCTACACATAACCCAAGATGGATTTATTCCAGCCTTTGCTATAAGGCTGAAAGCTGGGAAGCCAAATCCCTCTCTCCCAGGGTTTCATTAGCTGGGAATGGCTTTCTAACGAGATTTACACAATCTAGCCTGAAGCCTACACATTCTGCTCTGCACCCAAAGACAATAACAACAGGGAGCTAAGGAGATGCCTTCTTTTTCTCTGGTCACCCATAATTCAAGACTGTTACGCTGCTGCCATCAATGTGATTACACAGAGCGCAAAAGTAAAATAAAAACCTGCCCTTCTATAGCATTAAGCCTCCAATTTCAACTGACCCAAGCCAGGAAAATTTATAGTTATGGGGACCACATTCAGTCCATTAGGAAGGGATAGGAAATTGCCAGCTGGGATCTAACTGACATTCTCACCTCTCCTTTCACCACCCAGCTGGGGTGAGCAGCTCCGCTCCTGGGCAGCGCTGCAGCCCCATCCCTGCACAGGGGGGTGTTTCAGGGGGTCTCTCTG
Source organism: Strigops habroptila (assembly GCF_004027225.2). NCBI lineage: Eukaryota > Metazoa > Chordata > Aves > Psittaciformes > Psittacidae > Strigops > Strigops habroptila. The sequence goes on from NC_044294.2 coordinate 1,608,555, forward strand.
CAGATGGGACTGTGATCCCAAGCCCCCTGCACCCCTGTAAGGTCAGGGAGAGCCCTAAGCCAGACATGCCCTTCCACGCTTTGATGGATCAAAGTCCTTTGTTGGATGGGATATAGTTTTCTGCATCCTCTGCTGCAGCAATCCCACACCTATACAAAGCCTAAACCCGGACCCCCCCCAATGACACGCTGCTGCCTTACAGGGATGCTTCTCCCACAAGTTCAACACTTCCTCCTGCATCCTGCTTGGATGAGACAACAGAGAATGAGCTTGGTCATAGAATCACAGAATGGTTTGGGTTGGAAAGGACCTTAAGATCATCCAGTTCCAACCCCCCCCGCCACGTCCCACAAAACCAAGGCCACCAGCCTGGACCACGTTCACCGAAAGCAAAGACCTAAAATGGAAAAATCCAGCCTGTCTTTGCTTAACAACTGGAGTTTGCAATACTCCTCTCCGCAGGCACAGGAATGCTGGTTCTGGCACAGCTTCTTCACTAACGTTGTTCTAGTGTGGTCAGCTCTTTTGGGATGGAAGGATTTTAAGCAGATTCCTTCTGTGGGCAGGACTGTCGGCTCGCTCACACAAAGGCCCAACCACACAAGGAAGAGTTATTTTTCAACACCCATCCTCCCTTCTGATTCCTTCCCAAATGAAAGAAAATACTTATCATCATGTTCTTATGGAGATATTAATAGCACCCAAGACACTGACAGTTGCCTGCCTGTGAGTCACTTCTTCAAGGGATGGGAAAAAGCCTGCAACAACTGTGGTTTGTTAGGAGACAATGAAAATATCATTCATGAACCAAAGAAGTGCTAAATACATCCTTCCTATGGCAGATTAGATGGGAGATGCTCACGTGTGTAGCGCATCTCCAGTGAAGCTGGGTCTAACTCATAGGGACTCCACTCATAGCCGAAGACACCAGCAAGAGAACCACAAAGTGGTTTGGGTTGAAGGGACCTTAAAGCCCATCCGGTTCCAACCCCCTGCCACGGGCAGAGACGCCTTCCACTAGAGCAGGTTGCTCCAAGCCCCATCCAACCTGACCTTGACATTTTGACTCCCATCATCCCAGCTGCTAAGAGACCCTCCATGCTTGAGTCTTGTGTCTGGGCCCCTGTACTACTCAAATCCTCTTATTTCTCTACTGGGATTCCAAATGGATCTTTTTACTCAATTATCTGAAAGCATCTCTGATGTCTTGACAACCTAATTCAGTCTCCTCCAGGTCTTTCAATACCACGAGTGGGAGAGCAGCAGGCACCATCCCGCCCATGCAATGCAAGTGACTCCAAGCTCTGAGCACTCAACTCAATTTCTATTTGAAAGGAAACATGAATACTAATTAAACAACCATAAGGGCATGGAGCACATAAATATGTGTTGCAAGAAAAACTGGAGAGACACACTCTGAAGTGGAGCCAGGGAGGGGAGGAGGCAACATGTCATTGGTTTTCATAGCATGACTTCAGAATAGTGCTTATCACTTAAAATACTCCTATCGCCACCAGAACCTGGTGTTACACTAACACACTGGACTTCCCCTACTGCCTTAAAACCTTCTTCTTCCTCCACTGACTTAAGTAATACACATTCGAAACACTGTTTTGCTCCATAAGGCTGGGTAAAGCAGTATGTACATGCCAGCTTCCAGCACGCTCCAAAACACGCGTGCCAACTCCTTTGCAACTGAGCAGCCCCCTGGGCTGCAGTCACCAAACTGGAAGGGGAACATCATCTGAAGCAGAATGTTTTCCTGCCACCTCTTAGGTTAAAATAACCCCAATTTTTCTCTAACAAAGGAAGGGGAGCTGGGTTAGAGAATGGTGGGAAGACTGGGTTAGAGAATGGCCCTGTCTCTCTCTTCAGCCCTTGGAAACTCAGCAGTAACTTGGTTGAGCCCCTCCTCACAAAATACTCTGCCCCGCTTTGCCTGCACAGCCAAGGAGCAGCTGAAATCCAGGATGCTATTGGGTACGTACTTGGGAAGGACAGAGCTATGGAGATGCTCTATATAACACAGGCACTTCAAGATAGAAATGGCAAAATCCCACCTGAGCTTCAGTTTTTGCCATCAGAACCAGCATTTTATCCCTGCCAGAGTTCTAAGAGGTTTGGAGTTAAAAATTCCCAGTCTGGGAAGAATAAATCCCCAGAATCTGTTAATATTCACAGGCAGCAACAATGCTCACGAACTCTCATTTCAGACTCAAGGGCTGCAACGACAGATCACCCTATTGCTCAGTCAAGCCTGGAAACACACTGCTGGCTACAGCCACTTCCAGCTGCTCTGCCAGGATGGGAACATACTCCCCAAGCTCCTGAGGACTCGGCTACTGCCTCCACCTCAAGGAGCATCCCCCACTGCAACAGGCACTTGGGGATTTACTGATGAAGGTTAAATACTTTCAAAGTGATTTAGTGCACTGAAATCCCCTGTTTATCACAGAATCCCAGCCTGGTTTGTGTTGGAAGGGACCTTAAAGCTCCTCCAGTTCCAGGCCCCTGCCACGGGCAGGGACACCTTCCACTAGAGCAGGTTGCTCCAAGCCCGTGTCCAACCTGGCCTTGAACACTGCCAGGGATGGGGCAGCCACAGCTTCTCTGGGCACCCTGTGCCAGCGCCTCAGCACCCTCACAGGGAAGAACTTCTGCCTAAGAGCTCATCTCAATCTCCCCTCTGGCAGGCTAAAGCCATTCCCCCTTGTCTTGTCCCTACAGGCCCTTGTAAAAGGTTTATCAAAGTCTATTCTTTTAAAGATACACTTCTAAGAGTCCCTGTGACTAACTGCAGCTGGGGAGGTGCTGCTTACATTGATGAAGACTTTAGAAACTGGTTGTCACTGCAAACCCTGACCAGTGCCTTCTCTTCCTATATTCACCCCACTGTGGTGATGGAGAACCAAACTGAACAATGATTAAATGAAGCATGGTCCTTCCTTACGGGACTACGGATCTGGGAGATTTCAGTTCAATCTCTTCCTCTGCCATAGATTTCCTGTGTGACTTAGGATAGGCCACATAGCATCTCTACGCTTCAATTTCTCATCTAAAAAGTGATATTGGTGCTCCATCTCACAGGGCTTTGGGGAGGATAAATCTGTTAGCTGATAGCAAAACCTTCACAGCCTGGTGGTGTTTGCTGCAAAGAAGCCAGGGAAAATTAGGCAGCTGTGATAACTGAGCAGGCAGGTAAATGCAGAGGAAAAAGAAAGAGGGAAAACAACCATCTCCCGGTGCAAGGAGCACTTTCTAGGCTTGATTACAAGAAAAAAGATTTCTTTCTCACTCACAGAGAAACCTTCGGGACCTTCACTGTTTTTTTCCTCCCCAGCTCTGTGCTCCTCGGGGGCTGGCCCCTGGCACACTTGGCAAGGTATGGTCCTGAGCAGAGCCCTGGGCACAGGCAGGGCTGGCACAGAGCCCCCAGCCCCGCGGTGCAGGGGGGAGGCTGCAGTGTTTAGTCTGCTGGGCACATTCCTGTGCACTGCTAAAATAAACACAGGATTATTAATGGAGCTCCTTTTCCTCACTAGCATCAGCCAGGAATGCCAGAGCTCTCAAGTGGCTCCCGAGGACAGCAAAGGGATGGGGATGGAGGGACCGTCAGACTGGAGGGGTTTCTTGCTTGGACAACTCTGGCCAGGACCTGCACTGGGTTTGGTGCTCAGGATTTTCATCTGGGATGCTGAATCGCTCTCCAGAAATATCCCAGGCTTCCCAGGGAATCCCTTGGGATTCCTCCATATCCACAGCCTGGCATGCCCTAGAACATAAAGTTTTAACAGGGGAAATATTTTGCCAGGGAAGGAGGAGCAAACCCCACAAACAGTTGTTTTCCTGCTTTGCAACTAGCCTTAACTTTAACCATTACAGCCGGTTGCCCTGGGGCACATCCATCATTTTCAACCTATCTGGAATCTGCAGGAGCTTTTCCCTGAACATTTCTGAACTTTTCAAATAGTTTGGTGGGAATTTGGTTTGAAACCTCAATAGTTGTTTGTGTTAAAGCTGTGCCAGTGCATCTGGCCTAAGGGTCCCGAGTGCTTTCAGAGGTTTGGGCTGGGACTTAGATTGCATTTTTTTAGTGCTGCTCCTTTCAAAATGACCACAGGAATCTCTGTAGCTGTATTTCCTCAACTGGAATGAAACAACCACCGAAAAATACACTGAAAGCCAAAACCCAGCACCTCTCAGTTTGCAGAACTTCTCAGAACCTCAAAGGGGAAAAGAGAACATGGCAAAGGATGCTCCGAGGTTAAGATTCAGCGTGGGTCATAGAATCATAGAATAGTTAGGGATGGAAAGGACCTTTAGATCATCTAGCGAACTCTCTTGAATCCTTCTGCCCCTTTGAGCCACAGAATTCAGTCTGATGCTGATGCTGAGGTTTGGAGAAGAGCCAGGAGCCAAGCGTGAAGGCTGCTGGAGGGGCTTCCCCACTGCTCCCAATCCCACTCACAGCCACCAGAAAAGGTGCCACGTTGTCCCAAGCCTTCCAGACCTCGGCCTGTGTCCAAGGGCATCGTTGCATGAGACAACCTGCCTTCCTCCCCCGCAGAGCCCTCAGGTCTGAGCTCATCAGGAGAAGATTCAGCAGGGCAAGCGCCTGCACATCATCTGCACTTCCTTCCTGCAAACTGTATCATAATAAAGCGGTACTCCATACTGTATCCCTTTTTCCATTTCACCCTTCACTGGATCATTTTATGCATCTATTCCCATTGCTAATTCAAACTAATTAAAGTATAAAATAGAATAATTTGTGCAATTGCAGAGTTCCCCTCACCATATTGTGAGTTATGTTCCTTTTCTGTTAGCGCCCGGTGCGAACAATTCCCCTCCTCACTGGCTGAATAGCTGCCAAACTCATTTGCTGAGAAGACAAACTATTGCAGCAGCCTGGGAAGGGGGGAAGAAACTAAGTTTAAAAGCTCCAGTAGAGAGAAAGAGGAATCTGAGGTTTGCTTTTGGATTTCACAGAATCATAGAATATTTTGGGTTGGAAAGGACCTTAAGATCATCTAGTTCCAAGCTGAGCACTGAGTGGGACAGTCCAGATTCCTCCTCCAAGTAATTTTCTCTCTTGGGAATACAATTCTCTCCCTCTCCTATTAAGGACAAGAGACCTGCGTCTATATGTCCATCCAAACATGCAAATCCTGCAGCAAACCCCCAGCTCCACAGCAGTCCCTGCATTGCTCAAACTCAGCCATGATCATGAGCATCATCATCTGCAGAGATGCATCAGAAACCTCAGCTTGCTTTCAGGATGGAGCATCTTAAGTGTTCAAGGCCAGGCTGGATGGGGCTTGGAGCAACCTGCTCTAGTGGAAGGTGTCCCTGCCTGTGGCAGGGGGTTGGAACTGGGTGAGCTTTAAGGTCCCTTCCAACACAAACCATACCATGATTCTATGGAGCAGGGGTGGTGGCATCAGCTCTGGAGGGCCATTAGAACTTCCCACAGCCACTGAGGATGTCAACTGTCTCCTTACAAACACCCAATGCACTGGTGTGCTGAGTTGTGTGTGTGTGTAAATGCACGTAAGGGAAATTCTGGGAATATTTCAGGACTGTGGTTGCTTGCCTAAACATTAACAATAGTTCTGTGGAAGAGGAGGAATTGGAAAGGGAAGCAAACGCTGAAGCAAACACATGGGAACCCTGCGGCTGAAACTGGCAGGGGAAAAAATAGACTAATACAAAGAAAAAGCAAAGCAAAACAAAGCCTGAAAGCAACCCTGGCAAGCACTTGGAAGGAAAAAACCCATATGAGCAATGTCTAAAATGTAACTCATTTTGCAAAAACAAACCCACTGACCCCAACATTGAGTTTTAACATTGGGACATTATTTATTACTTCTTCCAGGACAGTTTACTTTGCAAGCATTCATCACCTCAAAGACTCCTTCACTTAACTCCGTACCTTTGAGTTCTCTGTCTATACATAAATCTCAGCAGGGGCTGCAGGAACACACTAGAACCAGCCTGGCCACTGACCCACCAGCCCCACCACAGCCACAGCTCTGCTTGCTGGGGTTTGTTTGGTCAACTGATGTTTATTAACATATCTTTCTTTTCAGGTAGATACTGTTAATGATCTCAGATAGGTTTTTAGCTGAATTTCTCCATTATTCTTAATTGACTATAGGAGGAAAGTGGATAAAACATGCATCAACTCACGGATTTTAGGAGAGTGCAGCATGAGCAAGGGGTGATGGAAGAGGACAGCACAAACCCACAGCCCTTCTTCCTGGCCAGCAGCTCCTCTGCAGCAAGGACCCCACTGCTCGGGGGGGGGATTCTCTCCCCATCCTGCTCTCTCTCATTCATCCCACTGCTCTGCTCCCTCTTTGCCCCAGCTTATGGCTATTTCACACCTCTCTGGCTGTGGTTGTGGAGGAAAACAAGTGGGACAAGTGTGTTTAAACACCCCAACGTGCTGGAGCAGCAGGAGGTCCCAGCCAGGCTGCGGACACCTGGGGTCAAGCCTGCATGGGCGCTGGCACAGGATGACCCAGTGGAGTAGCTCATGGGAAGCAGGATTTTGGACACCTCTGGCGGGATTCAGCTGAGCCATTTTCCCTGTGCCAGTGCTTCAGACTTTGCTAACCTTATGTCCAGCTAACTGGCTGTTCAGCTAGCAGATAACGTGGGTAATAAATTAATCAGTTCATTTTTTCCCTCCTGATGACTCCAGACCCTTTTCTCCACATCTCTTGCATTTTTTATTGTGTTTTCTCAGTTCTTTTCAGGACACCATCAGTATTTACAGCCTCGCTACTCCAGAAATGATGGACTTCCTTGTTTTTCTCTCAGCCCTCACCCCAATTCCAGCCTCTTCTAAATCATATGGGCAGCTCCCGCCTGCATCCCTCTCAATCAGTCCAAAGCGAAGCAGTTTTCACACGACTTAAACATCTCAGGGTTACAGGACATAGAGCCACACAACAAATTATCCTCAGAGGCTCCTGCAGATCTGCAGCTCCTGACACAGGGGCATTTGCAAAGCAAATATTTCACAGCTAAGAGAGCAGATGAAAGCACAGCTTCTTTACCTAAAGCCACAATGATGTATATGGAAGCGTGAGGGGGGAACTGCACTCGGGGGGAAAAGCAACAGGTCTGAGTGAGCTCCAGCAGCACTCCCTCTGCCCTTCATGCAACATGCTGGTAGCCAGACTGATCACAGAAGGGTTTGGTTTGGAAGGGACCTTAAAGCTCATCTAGTTCCAACCCCCTGCCACAGGCAGGGACGCCTTCCACTAGAGCAGGTTGCTCCAAGCTCCACAGTAATGATGCCAGAGCACTGGTCCTCACTCGTGAAAAGACAAGGCAAGGGTAAAGCAGCTCCAAGCACATTAAAACGGCCACTTCCACCTCTTCAGTCCAAATAACCTTCACCCTCCTGCTGCCCTTCTCACCACAGTGTGAGAAGGAATCTTTAGGGACCAGCATTCATCTTCATTGCCTCCTACCAGGCACAGCTCCGCCCATACCACTCTGCACAAAGGTCTATGAACTACATCAACCAGCTATAAAAATATCCCATTGGCCATGAGAAATTCTTCAGGTGCTCTAGTGGGTGCTTGCTTGAAACCAACAAAAAGCCTGCACCCTCTAAACCCTCCTTACATCCCCCTAAAGCAACATTACCTGCAATGGGCATGCAGGGGATCAGCATCACACATGGCTCAGCATCATGGACGCAGGCAGACCGATCACGGAGCATTTGGTACTTGCTCGAGCAGCAAAGGATTCCTCAGTACATCTCAGGCTACAGAGGTCCATGGCCCCCTAAGCTCTGCTGTGCTAACTGATGTTATGTGCATTATGGGTGATTACGTGTCATTATTCCTATGAGGGGAATGGTGAGGTTCCCAGTTACAGAGCAGGATGCTGCTGCTACATACGGTATAAAACCAGAATGAAATCATTGCCCTGTGGCAGAATTAACCATGAAGTAACCATGGATGAACTGAGAGCAGCAGCGTTTTGAAGGCAATGAAAGGCACAGGGATTTTGGGGGATGCTTATGGAGGATGAATGTTGCATTTGCAACATTCTGGCCAGGTACCTCGTTAGGAAGGTGCTGCTTCACCCATCAGGGAGCAGACCTGCAGCATGTGACCTCAGCCCTTCATCAACCTGCTGTACGTGATTAGCACAAACAAGCGGTAGGTGATTAGCTGAAAGAGGTGTTGGAAAATAAAGATGGAAAAATATGTCTTAATATGGTGTGTCTGCAAGAGGCAGTGAGAGGAGGGGAGTGCCTGCTCCAGTGTCTGGCTCCTCTGCATCTAACGGCATCCTGCGCCCATCGCCGCCTCCTGCACCCACAATCTGCGGGTGCAAGACACCCCTGCATCAGGGCTGACAGCTCTGCATTTAGGAAGAGAGCTCTGGAGAGGGGCTTTGGACAAGGGCCTGTAGGGACAGGCCAAGGGAAATGGCTTTAACCTGACAGGGATGAGACTGAGATGAGCTCTTTGGCAGAAGCTCTTCCCTGTGAGGGTGCTGAGGCGCTGGCACAGGGTGCCCAGAGAAGCTGTGGCTGCCCCATCCCTGGCAGTGTTCAAGGCCAGGTTGGACACAGGGGCTTGGAGCAACCTGCCCTAGTAGAAGGTGTCCCTGTCCGTGGCAGGGGGTTGGAACTGGATGAGCATTAAGGTCCCTTCCAACACAAACCACTCTGTGATTCTATGATTCTCTTGGGCCATGTTTCTCATCGCTAGCACAGGAATCCCTGTAACAAGCCCTGCAAGGATTTTGATCACGCTGGTTTAAATCTCATGCTTAGAGCCCTTGATTAGGTGGTGAAATCTCCTGGAGACGGCAATCCCTGCCCTGCCATGTGTTTGATGGAGCCTCCGCTCGCTCCCACATTAAAAATAACAAAACTTGTTCTTCTATCAAGAGCTGCAAAAATCTTTAGCCCCAATTCTGCTGATGCCAAGATGATGATGAGGAGATTATATAAATCTCTGCGCTGAAGTATGCCCACCACCTCTCACAGGGTTAGCTCGCGACGGCTGAAGGTGTACGTGGGAGCAAAGTCAAACCTGATGCGTGCAAAACCCAGCGCTGCAACAGCTTGAACTTGCACAGGGAACAGACATGGTGCCTGGAAAGGAGTTGTAGCTTTGGCGCCGTAAAACTGCTCTCATCCTACAGGGCTGATTTAATTGAAATGCACTGAGCTTTCCTACATTAAAAACCCTGCCACCTCCCTGACACACAGACAATTAATGCTTCAGGATTGAATTATAAAGCCACTTTTTCGCCTCACAGTCTTCCTCTCTGAAAGCAAGACATTGGAGAAGGTTTTCTGCATGGGGGGGTGGGGTTGTTGATGTGTGCTCTGTGACACATGCAGCATTAGAATGGGAAGATTCTTAATATGGGGGGGATGGAGGGTGGGGGGTTGGTGGTAGCAGGATATTAGTCACTGGTTTTGCACCCCATGTAGCTCCGCTAAGGCAACACGTCTCCATCTCAGCCTAATCCAAGGCGCTATCCAAGCCTTGCTCAGCTTGTGGGCAGAAACAGTATTGGCTTGGTAGAGCAATGCTGAGGAATGAATTTCTGCTTCAAATAGGATCAGAATCATAAAATCATAGAATCATACATGATAGGGTTTGGGCTGGCAGGGACCTTAAAGCTCATCCAGTTCCAACCCCTGCCACGGGCAGGGACACCTTCCACTAGAGCAGGTTGCTCCAAGCCCCTGTGTCCAACCTGGCCTTGAACACTGCCAGGGATGGGGCAGCCACAGCTTCTCTGCGCACCCTGTGCCAGCGCCTCAGCACCCTCACAGGGAAGAGCTTCTGCCTCAGAGCTCATCTCAATCTCCCCTCTGTCAGTTTTAAAGTCATTTATCCTTGACCTATTGCTGGGAGAATCATTCCTCTTTTGCTGTAAGAGCTATCTGAAACCAGGTGCAGCAGGAAGAGCCTGTAAAGCTCCTAATAAGCCTCTTAAATCATGTGGTTAAAGAACTCGGAATAAGTGGCTGGAAGCAAAGTTTCTTTATCCTTCTCTCCCCCGGACCGGGCTGTGCAACTGTTGCTTCTGTGTTTTGTGGGAGTGAAATCAAATGTCAGATATTCTGCTTTGGAAGAAGTTGGCAATGAAACATGAAAGGCTCATGGAGAGCTCAAAAGGACTGCGGATAAACTGGAGCGAGGCACAGACAGGGCTGGGATGGGAGCCAGGGGGAGGGGAGAAGGACTCGCCTACAACCACAACTCCAGATTTTAGGATGAAGCAACTCCTTTCCTAAATGCATTTCAGCATAAAGCTGATCCTGGCTGCTGCTAGCACAGAAGGAAGATGGGCTTCAGACCAAAACGTCGCTTCTGCTCTTTGTGGGAAGCATCCACACATCCCAGTTTATTCAGCGTAATCAGCACAGAGCATCGCATCTCATCGTGAGTCTGTACCTAACACCAAAAGACCTGCTCCCCATCAGGGTTGGGAGCACACATTCCTTGGCTGAATCCTACCATAAAATCACCTCAGGTTTTGAAAGCTGTGTTCTGACATAGGTATACATTCTGCTTCTTTCTAGGAAGGTATTTCACATCCCAGGCTCTGGACAATCCTCCCTCGGTACGTTAGCACGCAGCACATCAACGTTAAGCACAGCTGCTCTCTGTGTCATTTTACTGTGGCAGAACTGCATTTTGCTCCAGATTTCAAGGCTTCAGAACACATTTTTACTGTATATTCTCAGTATTTCTGAAGGGCACTTCCCACCCTTTCCCACCAGCCCCTTTCCCAGGTCCAGCCCTGGTGGACCTTTCTCCTTCTCTCGGTTCTGACCCCTTTTCAATCATCTGGCTCCTTTATATAGCACTGCAGGGAAAATATATTCTGCCCTTCACTGTGCTGAACTATCACATTGTCAGGATTAGGGCGGAGGGGTCAGAGGAGCTGATGAAATCCATATGTAATGGCATGCCGGTACTTCTGGACCCAAAGCACGCATCTCTACAAGGGCAAAAGGCAAATCCCATAGCGATTCCTGCAAGGAATAAAGGATGGTGTTCCCCTGCTCCCGGAGTCTCTCCCAAGGCGAGTGCTTTGCCAGAGCCGTGGCTAGAAATGGAATTCACGTTCCAGGAATATTCTATTATTTGCTAATTCCCTTCACATCTTTTTGTTTCACAATTAAGCAAATTAGCACTTTGATGAATATGAAGATGCTTGTGCCTCACGAAAGAGGAGTTGGAGACATTCCCACTGGATTTTCCTCCTAATGAAAACAGTTTCTCAACTGTTCTGGATACACACTGGATGGTTTCATCCCCGGTGAGAGCACGAGGAGCACATGGCTCCTGGAGAAGATGACCACAGCATTAGCATTCTAATTCCATTTTAAAGTTTGCATAGATCCTCATTATTACCATCTAATCCAAGTCCAAGCTGGAATGGGATCCTAAATTTGTGGCTATTCACAGAAGTGTCTATCACTGAGTTGCTCCAAAAAGCATATAACACCTTCTTTAACCAGAGGAATTAATTCAATTTAAGTCCTTCAGCAGGTAGAAGACTTTGCACTCTTCTAAAGAGTTTTTTCCCTGGCTTTAAATATCTTTATAACAAAATTAAGTATTTGCCAACTTTTTCGTCTTGCTGCAGGTTATCAAAACAGCTTTGCTGGCTTCGGGAGGAGCTGTAAGCTCCCTAGTGCAAAGCGAGCTGTTACAGTAGCTGCTTGCTCTCTATCTCCATCAGCAGATCTTAAAGCACTTCCCACTGATACCTCTCCATCGCATCCCTCTGGAGCAGGGGGGAGGTAGGACAGACAGTTGTTTACCAGCAGACGTGGAAAGCTGTTAGTGACCAGAGGGTTAACTCAACACGGAACAACTTAATAGCATCCAGACACCTTCAGATGCAACCCTTCTCCTGCCTCCACCACCCACAAGGCACCAGCTCTATTAATCTGAATTAGACAGTCATGAGTAATAGCCAGTAAAATGCTCAACACTCAGTGAACCCAGAAGTCTGGCTTAATGGAAGGGACTTCATGTGTTTTCTTCTCTCAGAGCAGAACTGAAGGTCCCAGACTATTTACATCATGCTGGCTCCCCAACAGACCCTTGTGGACCATTGGCCATTAATTCCCATCATACTCATTTGGGTTGTGCTTTTTTGGTCCAGGGTGGGCACCACCAGAACCAACACAGTAGTGGACAGCACAGCACAGACTCAGTGTTAGCACTGCTTGCAGAACTCATGCCCACACCACGCTTGGTCCCACCTCTGTGCACAAGCATCACACACTCACAGCCACTTAAAATATACTGGCAAATAAAGAAATAGATAAAGCCATCATAAAGGATGCTCTGACAAAGCAATGCAAGTCCACAGCCTGCCAGCCTCGCCGCAGGGAGTGAATCCGTAATGCCTGAGGCTCAGGATCTCATTATCTAGGCAGCGATGGTTCAGAGCCCCAAACCACAGCAGCTCAGCTCCGTTTCCATCGCCTGCAGACAAGAATACATGGGCACAACTCCCTCCCCTGCGCACTGACGACAATCTCTGGTCAGAGGCAGATAAAACTGAGCTTCTGCTGGTGTTCCATCTACCTGTACTGACCCCGGCACCACAGGGCTCAGCACACAACCTCAGCTCCCTGTGCTCCAACAACACACTCCTTACAGAAGGAAGCCACAAGTATGGAGGTATGGAAGCAGACACCTTACCTGTCGCTCTGACATGACATAGAGATACTTCTGATCGATGGAGAAGGCCATGTCTCGAAGGACTGGGCTCCCGTCCTTGAAAACTGTCACCATCTCATACTGAATTCCACCATGGGGAGGACCATCTGCTCGGATCTGGAAGAAGCACAAAGAGATTACAGGTGATTTCATAGCAGCCAAATTCTGAGGTTACTTTGGAGGGGAGGAGGATGAGGTAGGAAAGGGCATCTAATACAAAATCTCAGCATGCAACCTAGAGACAGAGCAAAGAACTGGCAAGCAACGTGTGGGCTCAGGTAAAGCAAAGGCTCCTTCTCCACTGCAGTTGGTGAATTCACAAAGAATGAGACTCCATCTCCATTACCTCTTGCTGCCATAGAAGCCCCCTACACTACCATCTCTGCCTAAACCTCAGGAGATGCTGCTGCTGTCCCATTACTTTCATATTTGCAGGATTCATCAAGGTGAAACCAGCCCAGCCGGGGCCCTCAGTAACCATCCACCCAAGCAAAAGACAACTCCCTGCTCCTGCAGGAAAACCTGCCCAAGCTGTGACAAATCCCATCCCTGCCAGGAGTGGCTGCTGTTGAGGATATGCCATCTCTCCCAAAAGTTAATAATTTATGGCCTTGGGGGCTGTGCAAAGGGGAAAGCAGGAGGATAAACAAACCATTTACATCGTCTTTCCTACCAGGATTTGCGTATTTGGATACCCATTTGATTGCAACAAGGTGTCTATATAGCTGAAAACAGTGGCAGCCGTCAGGCATGGAGGGGAGAGCAGTTGGGTGAGCCAAGGCTGGGCAACCTGGTCTCGTGGAAGGTGTCCCTGTCCATGGCAGGCGGTTGGAAATGGATGAGCTTCCAAGTCCCTTCCAACCCAAACCATTCCATGATTCTATGCCATCTGCTGCAGCCTCATGCTGAGCTGTGTTGCCTCATCCCCTTTTGTTGCTCGATTACTCACTACCTGGCTGTGGTACAAAGGAAGAGGCACCAAGAACCAGCTTTGGACAAGCCTGAGCCTTCAGAAGAGGCAGAACAGAGCAGCAGAGAGGGACATCTATTTTCCTGCTTCATGTCCCCAGGAGGTAAGAAACAGGTTGTTAAGTATCTTAAGATTTATCCGAGAAATGTGGCACCCCAGCTGGAAATACAAGGGTATCTTCACACTCATAGAGCAGAGATGCTCCCCTGCACCCTACTCCAAATAAATCCTCCTCTTGGAAAGAGCCCTTATGCCTCCTGCCATGTAAAGACATGTTGCATACACAAACGTGTATTTTCTGTATTTTTCTCCTTGCCTTCTGAGTTCTTAGTGATATACAAGAACATCAGGTGTGAATCTGATTTAACATCCATAACCAGATGCAGGCTGCTTCTGGCAGGATTAAGCAGGCAGCCCAAGCCTGGCTCACAAGCCCTGAACTTTCAGAAAGGAAAATCCCAAAGAAAAAGGCAGAAGGTCAAATCCTGCTTTAGTTGCCTTGTTCTAGTTAGGATATTTCACTGCCTTCATGAACTAGAGGCAGGTTGACACCAGTCTGAGATCAGTGCCTTGCTGTGTGATGCAAACCCAAGCGACCCGTGCTGCCTCCGGAGCCACTGCCCACGCAATGCACTGCTGCCATCTCCATGCCAGCCCCTGCCATGGACATAGGGACAAGGCTGCAAAATCCCCTGGGGAATTAATAGCCAGGACACTGCGCTGTCAGTGACACACAGCTGCTTCCACACAAACACCTGATTAATGGGCAAACGGGAATGGAAACGCTGGACATGAAGGATCAGCAGCCTTTGTGAGAAACAACTGTTTTTCAGAGTTCCCTTGGGGCACCAGCAGCTCGTTAAATTGAGCTTCTTTCTAGTAATGAGGTCAGACAGGGCTAATAAAGAGAGATACCACTGGACAAGCCTTGTGCAGGCCAATTCCAAATGGGAATTGCGGGTCTGTGCTGGAGACAGTACCACGTCTATGATGGCTCCTCCAGGCTGGAGCTGTGCCTGGTATGGTTGTCTTGGGACACAGCCGGAGCCCTGCACAGGGTGCTGGGTGCTGTCTGCACCCTCCTGCCTCCCCCATAGGCAGGGGGAGCAGCCTGGGGTCTCTCACTGAGCCTGTCAGGTGAGATGGCTCCATGCTGCCCAGAGACCGCAGGACATGAGGAGAGCAGAGCCCGCTGCTCTCCTGTCCTGCACACCATGGTGTGTGTTGTACCCACCTGGGTACCCACAGCACGGTGCCTGAGATGCACCCACAGACACCAGGATGCTCCCCTGCCTCTCTTCCTGAGGGCTTGGTTTCCATGACAACAAATGATGATGTCAGGGAAGAACGATGATTCCTGTGAATGCGGAAGAAGAAAAGGATCATCTCCACAGCAGGAAGCTTCTTGCTGACGTCTGGGGAGATAAATAATTCCTCTGCCTAACTTGCAGGTGCCCTACTAGTGCCAAACATCTACTGACCCAGCAGTAGAACAGGGGCACAGTCCCAACCCTGCAGGTCTGCTTCATGCCTGAGCCCAGGCTCCAGGCACCAGTGATGCAAGAGAGCAGAAGAGCAGGATGGGGCTGGGCCACTGGTGGTTGTGGTTCTTTATGTCCACTAACACTACCAGTTTTTCTTTCCTGACAACATGATCAAAGAGCATGGGAAGGGTTTAGGAGAAAGACACAGAGAGAAGCGGTGCAGGTCAGAATGGGTGAGAGCACAGTGAAACAGGGAGCAGGCAGGTATGGGGAGAAGCACATGGGTGCAATGGATACCAGAGGATCAGAGACATGCTCTGATCCACCTGAGAAACAGCAGAAGACCTGGAGGACAGGTCACAGGCTCACACACTTAGGCATGGAGAAGTCATTTGGGGAAGATCACAGACTGGTTTGGGTTGGAAGGAACCTTAAAGCTCATCCAGTTCCAACCCCCTGCCATGGGCAGGGACACCTTCCACTAGAGCAGGTTGCTCCAAGCCCCTGTGTCCAACCTGGCCTTGAACACTGCCAGGGATGAGGCAGCCACAGCTTCTCTGGGCAACCTGTGCCAGCGCCTCAGCACCCTCATAGAGAAGAATAAAGCACTTTCCTCAATCACTCTTCATAGATGTTTACAAATACAGCTCAAAAAGTGCC
The DNA here is from genome assembly GCF_004027225.2 of Strigops habroptila. NCBI lineage: Eukaryota > Metazoa > Chordata > Aves > Psittaciformes > Psittacidae > Strigops > Strigops habroptila. Next base: position 1,624,406 of record NC_044294.2, read on the forward strand.
CATCATCTGCAGATCCAAACAGCATCCCTGGCCAGTGAAACACCCCACATGATGGAGCAGAATGCTGCTCAAGTCAGGGAGCTGCAGTCTCCCTGCAAAGGCGCCATGCAGATTTATATGCCTAACTCCCCCACAGTACAGACTGCAGGCATAAGCTCTGCATTATCTTAAGAGGTTAGCAAAATACCATATTGTGTCACATCTACATTGCAGTGTAGCACCCATGTATAAGCCATTCAAGGATCCAATAAGACAGGAAGCTCCAACTCACCTGTTGTACTAAAGTTTCTGTCAGGCATTTTGCCCAGCCTATGACAGAGGTAAGATATATCTGGATTCCCTTCCAGTTTCTCCCAGCAGGCTCCCATTAGGAAGCATTGAATCTCTTTGTAGAAACTTTCCATGATTAAATTACCTGTCTGTTTTCATTCTGAGTGTTTCAATGAGTCTGACTCATGATGAAATGCCTGCTGCCAGAAGAACAGCTGAATAAGCCCATGCATGAAGGAATTGATTCCCCATCCGGAATCCTAGATGCAAGGCGACCCATTAACTCCTCAAGAACTGCAGTTTCTCCTAATGTATGCAGGTACATGATGGGAGATGGATCCCTAAGCACCTTGTGGAGGACTACCTCCCATGGAGACAATGGGTGGGATGGGATCCTGAAATGATGCCCTAGGTCAGGACGTGCAACGCACTGGCTGAGTGTGTTTGTCTTTGTACCTAACAGTGGCAAAGTGAAAAGCCCAGTCAAGCCTGGAGCCTTAGGACTGCTCTTTTCATGCTAGGATTTCCAGCCCTTCAGGGTGAATACTATCAAATAACATTGCATTTGTGTAAAATGGAACTGTATCAGTTCTGGGAATGCGCGCTGGACTGTTACTGCAGCTACTGCCTGAAATAGAAACCAAAGACAACACAGAGCAGCCTTCACTGCCAAGGCGCATCTCTGCAGATTTGCCACCTTTTTGCCATTGACGCCTGCAGCTCTTAGGCACTTCCCATTCAAGCTTCCCATAAAGCTCCAGCCTGGATTTCATGCTTCAGTACTGGAAATCTAGTAGGAAAATTGTGACTGGCAGCAGGTTTCTGAATGAGGCTGGAGTATAGTGTAAATAGCCTTCCCCCACCTCTTTCTGTCCATGACTCCGTGGGGTCTTTCCTACCTAGACCTGGTAGTAGAGGAAGTTGCCACATGCAAGACGCTCAGCAATGCTAAAGACAAGACAAGATAAATCCACACCAGTCCAGATTTCCTGTGTGTGTCTCCGCCAAATACTGCTTGCAAAAAGGATTTACTTTTTCTAATCCAGCTGAATTAAAACCGGGCTATTCTACATTCACACCAGCCCAAAAAGACGCACACAATGAGGTGCCACTTTTGCTGTCCTCCTCACGAACATCCTTTCTCACAGTATCATTTTATAGGGTTACCAATGCTTCTAATGGTTCTACATCCTCTGCCTCTGACACCCAGGGAGAAAAAGGCACAGCAACCTCCAGAAGAATCCAGAATAGAAATGGCAAATCTTTATCAAAGAGGTTTCCCAGAGCCCTTCAGAACCTATATGGAATTCTTTTGAGAGTAAAGTACCCCTTAAACTCCCTCAGAGCATTTCTAACATCAGCTGGGGAGGTGTATCGGAGCCATTTGCAGGTCATTGGGAGACAACAGGGAAGCTGAGTGGTTTGCTGAGGAGCTACACTCAGTCCCTGGGATCTGAATCTGCTAATGCAGACCCAGGGGACCTGCCTGAACCTCTAGCGAGGATCCCTCACCCTGTGTCCATCTGCAGAAAGAGAAACCCAGGCTGAAGATCTGCCTTTCCCTGCACACTCCTTCCGCAGGCAGGAAGGCCACGAATGGGATTTAGCTCACTGCTCTCCGCATGGGAATGTCTCCCCCTTGAAATTAAAGTGAAACAGTAATCCCATTAAGTATGTTTCCTTTAAATCATAGGTATGTCCGTGAGGAAGCTAATGACAACACTTACATGCACATTCAATTCAAATCAGCATATCCAATTAACTTCATTACCTGGAGGCTCCCTCATATCCCAGTCTCTTTCTTTCCTGTCACATTTTCTTTCTGCATTTTTTTCCCAAATTAGGATAGGATCCGTCTGTCATGGTGGGCATCACCTTGATTTTTACCCCAAAGATAGCAGGAAGAAGCCTTGACAGATGGGTTCACTCCACAAAGTCACGATGCTATCAGGCTGAGTGGCTTGGAGCAAAACAGCTCCTCACGACCAAATGATCTGGTCTCCAAGGGAGAAGAATATTCATCCTTTCCAGAATTATGCTAACTAAACATTAAATACACTCACTAATCACATCTGGGGCTGCCCTTAGAAAACTCAGGTCAGTGGGGGAGAAAACTCAGTTTGAAGAGCTGGTCGCAGTGAGCTCACAGTTGGAGCTGTGCTGCAACCAAGAGGGTTTTTCTCAAGCGCTGCCTACCAGAACCATGATCATTCCATGAATTTCCACAGGCACAGATCTTTCGTCTGTGAAGTGCCAGAGAAGGGCCTAGAGCAGGGCAGGCTGCCATCAGAGCGATGGGAAGGGAACAAACCAGGGGACCGGCGACAAGCAGCCTGGTGGCATCACATCAGCATCTCACCTCACGCTGCTGCTGGACGCTGCTTGAAGGCTCCATTGCAAGAAGTAACATCGAGCAGTGGATAAGGCACTTGCAAGTACCTGAACAATGCCTATAGCACCCCCTCCCCTCCAGTGAGGGCCACAGAGGCAACCCTGCTGTGCAAAGTCCTGCTGTTCACATTTACTCTTCCTTTTGAACTTCAAAGTGATATGAAAGCCCCATCCGAGCAAACCAACTGCATCCCAGCTTCTCCCTCCTGCTGCTGAGCACAATACAGACAAAGCATCAAGGCAATGCAGAGCCAAGACTGCTTTCTCTGCTCATGTTTTCTGAGTCCTAATCCCCTTTTTTGGAGAAATTTTCCTCCTCCATCCCTTCCCTCAACTCAAGGCAAGCTCCAGGTGCAAGGAGACAGATCTCTGTTCCCCTCTCACTTGGATCTCACCTTTCTCAATAGATTAAATTGCTGGTAGCATGCGCTCAGATGTTCCCTTGTCTCCAGGATCTGCAAACACCTCCTGCTTGTGTGGCTGCACGCCTGAGTTTATACCTTCAAAAGGGTACAGAGGAGAGGGAAGCAGGAGGTAACGTGGGTTCAAGCCTCAGTTTATTCCGATCAAGCTTCATGACCCAAATTATTTATAGATCTGAGGTTTCTGTGAATTCAATACTCATGTCAAAAATGTCTCTGTGTATGTGCCTTTCACACCCACATGTTTCCCATCTCTTCTGCTTGGGAAATGTTATCTAAGTGTTCAAAGTCACTACCTGGGAATCTGCATTTCCCCAAAGTAAGCACTGGGATAACTGGGGAAAAGCACAGAGAAGCCCCCCAGGGCCTCAGGCAGGGAGGGGGGTCGTAGTCTGCAACACGGGCAGCCACATATGCTGCTAAGCACAAAAATGCCAACCCGGCAAACAAATGAACCCAAATTAACTCTCGCTTCTCTGCATCTCCAGTGCTAAGGGTGGAGAACTGTTCCCAGGAGCAAGGCTTTCCTCCTAGCCCTGTGTACAAGGAGGCTGCAAACCCGTCCAGAATCCACACATGCAACTGAGAGACCTGAACGCTTTCAATCTTACCATTTCAAGGAGTTTGAACCCATCTACAAGGAAGGTAAGATAGGTTGTAAAAAGCAAAACAAAGGAAAAACCACCATTCCTTCTGTGCCAAAGCTCACGCCACAGTCAACAGGCTATTGCACCAAATGCCCCGTCCCTGGCAGTGTTCAAGGCCAGGTTGGACACAGGGGCTTGGAGCAACCTGCTCGAGTGGAAGATGTCCCTGCCTGTGGACACTTGGAACTGGATGAGCTTCCAACCCAACCTGTTCTGTGATTCTATAAAGGATCTCAGCTGTTTCAACAACCCCATGTGTCCCCCGGCTAACAGCAACCAGCTGTGATCCCAGTGTTCAAGATGCTGCTTTGGAGGTACATCCTGGAGAGCGCTTGGATCTGTTGCAGGGAGAAGAGTTTCCACAAGCACAGTCCCTCCCATTCACGGATGGAAAGAGGAACCTGGGAGAAGAATCCCTTGCTGCCTCTCTGCTGGCTTCTGGAAGTGAAAGCAGCCCATTGCTGCAGCCCAGAGACCCTAACAGGTACCAGTACAAACCTGTAAGAGAGGATTGCCACTGAAGCTGTTCTCTCTCTCCGAAGCCTTTATTTCCTCCTTCCATCCTTCTGCTTCCTCCACCCTTCTGGAGAGCTGATCCTCCAAGATAAACCAGGGAGGATGGTACAGAGGCACCATGCAGAGACTAATCAGCAGCCCCATGTCTTTAATTTATTACTGCATGAGAGGCTCGCTTAGAACAAAGCTGCCAGTTCACGAGATCATTCCTTTATAAGACTTCTTCTTTGAAAAGCTGTCGGCTCGCACCTTGTCACAGCCCCACTTGCAGCAGCAGCACTTTAATAATGTGCCACCTCATGCAAATGAGCTGCTAATTAATTAAGTAGTATTCTTCCGGGGGATGGATTCATTAGAATCAGATTTGGGTAGGCTGGCTGGGTCAGACTGCTTTGGATGGTGCTTTACAGCAGCAGTGTTGCCTTTGCCTTGAGTCCCAGCACTCAGGTGGGTTCCCATCAGGAGGGAAGCTCTTTCCCACCCTTGTGCCCTTGGGAAGGCTCAGCATGCCCCAGTGAATTGGTGCAAAGCAACCTGACCATGTGCATCTCACATACCAGACCTAAGAACAGCAGGGAGATCGAAAAAATGATGGAATAAAGTGCCCAGAATATTGCTTTCACTCCTATTAGGAAAGCCAGTATAGGAGACAGCCCAATTCAAAAGCAGGAGGTAGAGACTATTAACTCAGAGGGCTCCAGGGATCAGGCTGCCAGGCAGGGAACCCTGCAAAGGAGCAGTGTTCTTTGCTTGGAGCCCGTGTTGAAAGAGACTTGCTGAGGGTTCAGAGCTATCAGCTTTGCACCTTCCACCAGCATCAAAGTACAACCCATTAGAGGTGGAAACACTCCGGAGCGTCCCGTGGATTTACTTCCCAGAAGGAGGACAGCTTGGGGCATGCCTGCAGCATGGTACAAAACCCATCCACTTCTAATTTGTCCCCTAATAAAGAGCCACAATGTGCAATGACTTCCCTTTCCTTTTATTCAGCAATAAGCATCCTTCTCCCTCTACATTCCTGTATGATTTTTTAAAGAGATAGCTCGGTGCCTCTTTGGACAATGGGAATCATTAAGATAGCACTCTGCTGCTTGCAGGCTTTACATTTTGGCACTGAGCAAGAAAATCATCAAAGACACCAAGTATTGGCCTCCCAGAGAAAGAAACGAGGTGGGTGTTGCTGTATTACAAGGCACTGCTCACTAACCTTTCTGCAATGTACTCCTTCAGCCTCTGCCATTCTTTCCCTGACTTATCCCTGCTTCTCCTGCCTTGTGCGGCTTTAAAGCATCTCCTTCCCTTACAGCTGGGAAGGAAATGAAAGCACAGGTGAGCAAAGAGCTCCAGAAACAGGCAGAGGGGCTTTTTGCCCCTAAAGCATCCTACTCTACATGGTACTAGCAGTCTTTGGCAGGGCTGCACAGCTGGGTTAGCTGGGTGCAAGAAGAACCCTGGTTGTGCAGAGCAGGACAGGCTGATCCCACTCTGCCCTTCAGCCCTCTGGGTGTTACAAAAACCTGGATCATACCCTGGCTTCTTCTCTTCTTTGCCCTGAGCCCATAGCTGGGCTCAGTGTTAGGAGGCACCTGAAGGGACTCACGAGCAAGGACAGAAGAGAGGCACATCTCATTGCTTGCTGCTTGCAGGACACAATTAGCGATGGAGGGAGAGGTGAGCAGCATTTTGGGAGTGAGCAATAGCCATAATAAAGGAAAAAAGCCTACAAGAAACCTGGAGAGGAGATTTTTACAAGAGCCTATAGAGACAGGACAAGGGGGAATGGCTTTAACCTGCCAGAGGGGAGATGGAGACGAGCTCTTAGGCAGAAGCTCTTCCCTGTGAGGGTGCTGAGGTGCTGGCACAGGGTGCCCAGAGAAGCTGTGGCTGCCCCATCCCTGGCAGTGTTCAAGGCCAGGTTGGACACAGGGGCTTGGAGCAACCTGCTCTAGTGGAAGGTGTCCCTGCCCGTGGCAGGCGGTTGGAACGGGATGAGCTTCAAGGTCCCTTCCAACACAAACCAGTCTGGAATTCTACGATTTTGGTGAGTGAGCAACAGCCACAGTGGAGGTAAATTGGACAGAGTTAAGCCTAAGTCTTCTGTGACCGACAGACTGGCAGTCTTCTGTGACAAAACACGAGAGGAAGCCCAGCGCTGGTATTATTTAGGGTGATAGAGTTACTGGGTATCTGCTCAGAATTGCTTGTCACATCCCATTTGCAGCTCTTCACCAAAGTCCCCAAAATAGCTGTGTAGCCATGTTATCCATCCACACCTCACCTGTGCCCTTCCAGCTGAATAATCCTCCACAGCTCGGTGTCAAGCTTTCTCCCTACGATCATCCTCCTACATCAGTACATTTCACAGCTGAAAAGATTGGTCTTGCTTAGTTTGGTTTGTTGACCTTGAGTGGCCATGTAAAATGGAATAAAAAGCCACTTAGACAAGATTGTCTCATGTCGAGTTGCCTCTAAATGAGCAGCAGCGAGTCACGAATCTCCCCAAGGAGGAAAAACCTAAACGACTGTCAAGAACTGTCACATGAAAAACCTGTTTCTCCCAAGCCACGGCTTCCCGCTGCTCAGGTGGGAACCGGAATGTTCCTCAGGAAATATTCTTCTCTTTCCTTTTCAAAAACATCATGTAAGTAATATGTTTCAAATGACTCTGACTTCCTGCCCAGCACCTCCCGGGAATGCTGCAACACAAGCTGAACTGCAAGGCACTAAAGGCCAAAACCCAGAAGGAAATACAAGAATCTACATTTTGTTATCTTTTGGTTTTACCAACTTGTGAAGAAATCCTGCCTGGGAGTTTTGCAAAGCTTTAGGTCAGACAGGAGCCATGAGATGAACGAGGAGGCTGGAGTATTTTTTGGTTTCACTTGTGCATGCAGAACCAGCCATGTGTTACTGATCAGATCTAACCTTGCTCGGGCAGAGGATGTGAGGAAATTACAGAGCACAGAGCTTCGCTTAAATCCCGGGAAATGAGGTTCTGCCTCTTCTCCTGCTGCTCTGGCCCAGGCACTGGCTGGCTGCGGGGAACATCGCACCCCCTGGGTTAAAACTGCAGTGGATGCCCGGTAGGCAGAGGTGCAGATAGGAAACGGGTATTTTCTAGTTAAGAAAGGGGGCAGAGCACAAGAGACAAAACCCTCTCACCAGCCAGTGCCTGATCACGCTGTTTGTATAGAGGCTGACTTTTACTAAAGCAACAGCCTTGGAAGCGGGGTCACTTAAGGACAGGCAGAGCCACAGCCAACCTGGCACTGCCCTCACTCGCAGAGCCTGGCCCTCTCCCCTTCCCAATGCACCATGGCAGCTTGGCTCATTGCTGTTTCACTCCCTACCAGGGGATACGTGCTCTTTGTTGGGGTTTTGTCCACCACTGGGCACACAGGACCTGCACCAAGCATGGTTTCATCAGGGAAGGCAAGACACAGAACCAAGAAACAAAACAAACTGCTGGCACCCGGCTCGAGGACATTGGCTTACACAGGGCCCTGTGTTGGAAGCATTAAAGCCTCCCAAGAGGATTCAGACAAGTATAAATCCATGGGAGCTGAATCGCTCCTTATGCTTCCCTATCCGCTCATTCATGCCCAGATCTCCCTGTCACCAGCAGACGGAGGCTTGAGGTGGCTCATGCTCCTTAGCACACACCAAAGACCACTTTTGCCCTTTCAGCTGTTTCCCAAATGCTATTCTGGAGTAGATCAAGGACAGAAAAAGCCCCAAAATCTCTTCTGTCTCTACACTGTAACTCACTAAGCCTTCGGCATATGCCCCTTCCAGCATCACAGAATTAATCAGAAGATAAGCAGATGAACTGGCTCTGAATAATCCGTATATACAACACATGTAATGCTGCTGAAACGCTGCCTTGAAAACAGCAGAGATTGCTGAGCTCAATCCATCCCCACCTCAGGAGAGTTGGTACAGCTACCAGGCACACACCACAGACCTGGGACAGCATGAAGCACCCTGCTGGGCATCAGGCTAGAAGCAGGTGATGGATGGATCAACTCTCTGATCCTTAAATGTCCAAATTCAAAGTTCACATTCAGCTGGGGAAGGAGAGGAACCTGAAGGAGCTTGGTGCTTTGTCTGTAATTTGCCTGAAGCAACCAGGATGGTGCTGCAATCAGTACTGAGGAATTGCATCCAGTACTTGAAGCTCCAACCCAAGCTACAAGCATGCAGTAACACAGCCCTGGAGCCCCAGCCCAGTTCTGGCAGCAGCACCCAGGGATAAGGAGCACTTAAACTGATGCCACAGCTCTTCCTTAGAGGGCATGGATACCATTGGCATGTGAACACAAGAGCAGCTACAGCACTATAGTAACAACATGGGGTGACCCAGGCAAAGCACACCAGCAGCATCAGATGTCTCCAAACTGGGGTGAAGGAGGAATAGAGGGGACACAGCCTCAGGGCCGGAACTGAAGATGACGGTCTTGGTGCGTACAAGCAGCACATTGCTCTGCAGAGCGGCTCTGAATGCCTTGGTCCAGCAGGACCCAACCAGCCTGTGTCTGATTTCACGCTGAAAGGTTTTGCTTGTAGTTTCCTCCACACGATGAGGTGGAGCAGATCTGCCCTGGAGCTGTGAAACACCACACCAGAAGGACCGAGGCAGCTCTTCCCCTGGGTCCCTGCTTCTGCTCACACACCAGCCAGCACAGCTAATCCCTTATCGTGCCCATGGCCCAAAATCAACATCATGAGATAGGTTCAAGCTGGGGGCCATGGATGGGAGAGACAAAGCTCCACCACATTACTGCTTTTGCTTCCATAATTGACCTGTAGATAAACACATGGCTTCTGCCTTAATCCCCTGCAGCCTCATGAACATCAGCCGCGCTAAATTTTTCATGTAATTAAGAGAAAACCCCTAATCCAGTGTAATTAGCTCCCTGATTGCCAACGTCAGGCAGAAAAGCAGTGTTTGAACAGCAATTCAGGTCTAGCTGGTTAGGCAAATACTGTGTGTGTGGTTCAGTAATTGAACACTGAAACAACTCCCCCTCTGCTGTCCTTAAGGCTTGCTTTCCTAAACAGCACTAAGTGGTTTCATGACTGCCATAGGCCTGATATAGCCCTGAAACTGCTGTTCCGCCAAACCCCAGTTACATCCCTGATGGTCATCAAACAAGCCAACCAGTTCCCAGAGAACACCACTAGCTGCTGCTTTCGGAGTGGTCCCCCTGCCTCATCTGCATCCTGAAGTGATTGCCACCAAGTTATTAAGATCACACCACCTCTAAGTGCCTGAACTCAGGATCTGGTAGTCACGGCACCACCACCACAACCCGCTGGAGCTGGAAGCAGTAACAACGCTACTACATAAACAAGGAGTCTTATGCTGTAGGTCAAAATTCATCCCAGCTACTGAGCCTTTGTGGTCTACAGTGGTATTTTTCTTCTCCATCCATATACATGAAGGTAAAATTTTAAGATTAAAGTGTTAGAAATTTGGGAAGTGGAAGCAGATGGGAGAGGAATAGAGAACATGGCTGTAATGTGCCAGCAGGGAGGCAGGGAAACCAAGAAAGCACAGCTATAAGATGCCTTCGCTTAACCATTTCATCCACCCCACAGCAAAAAGCAAACGATCTGAATTACTTAAGCCACTGTTGACTATTTCTCTTGTCTTTCTAAAACTCATCTGTGATAGAAGCTATAGACTACTCCAGTTCTCAACTAGTTACACCTTTCATCTTCAAACTTATTAATAGACAGTCTCCTAAAATACAACATTTGAAAGAAGTATTATTCTAGGAGGTGTCTGTTGGGGTCTCTCTAAGGCGGGTTTTAATCATATCCTAGGCTATGATACAAAGGGTTTGTGGGTTTGGTTTGGAAAATGGCATTAATCTTTGTTTTGCTGGTTTGGGTTAACGTCGCTGTGGAGACCAAATTTCTGTGCCTGGCAGACTGCAAAACACCTTCTCGAAGGAGAAAGCTGAAAACCATTTCCCAGCTTCAGCTTTGCAGGCTGAACTCTTACAGAACACTTGTTTATATGCTCTGGCAGGCGAGAGCCAACCATCTATGTTTTTGCAGCTATAACTCTTCCTACTGACAGAGGCCACGGGCTGATGAAAGGCAAGGGGTTCTGCCTGCCTCTGCCCATGTTTGGGCTCCAGGCTCTGGTCTCGCCAGCACTGCTCCTCTCCCCTCCTCATCACACGGATGGTCTGTAAACAAACCAGCAGCGAGCAGAGCAAGCTGCTCCTTTGTATCAAAGCCAGGGAGATTTCTTTATACAAAAACGAGGGAGAATTTATCAACTCAAAGCTCCTTTTAAAGAGAAGCCCCTAAGGAGAGCAAGCCCAGATGCTTGCTTGCATTGCGTTGGTACGCCAATTCCGCTCCCCCCCCAACTTCCCTTCAAACACACATTAGTCTCCATGGAAGGCACTGTAGATGAACTATCGACTGCAAACAGAGCCTCCTGGTTGGATGGCAACGCATCAACATGGATTTAAGCGGGCAGCAACGATATGGCACAGTTTGGTGCTTTGCCATTGCTCCCTTTATGCAGGAACAGCGCTTCAAGCCAAGCAAAGGACCTTCTGCTTCAAAGCCATGCAGGGAACTTCCAGCCAGCGTCTTGTGGGTGCCTGGTGACCACATCTCACACAGCAATGCTAGAAACTGCACATCTCTTTGCTCTGGCTCAGGAGGAGAGAACCTTCAGGCACATCCAGAGCTGTATTTACTACCAGTGGGACCAGCAATGTGCTCGCCCCTTCCCTTCTGAGCACACTTCAAGTCAAACACGCGGATGGGGACGCTTTGGCTAATGCATTCCAGATGGGACATCACGTCTGCACACTGAGGTTGTCAGCAGTCGCAGTGATGCGGGTGTATTTCATTTTCCTGTCTCGTTGTAATTCCAGCTTTTAGTCAGCTTCAGGGAAATTCCTCCCAAAACCCCCAGTACCAAACACCAACAGCACATGAGTCCATGTGTTGACTGGTCTGTGGTCTCTTTGCCTTAGATGCAACACAAATTCTTCTCTCCATCTCCCATGCCCTCCTAAATCACGGCATCTTAAATGTCTGTGGAGAGCTGCTAGCTGATGAGAGGAGCTGTAGGCAGCTGCAGGCTGGCTGCTTTTTGTGCTCACTTTCCCCATTGCATATACCATACAACTGGGAACGCAGCCCCAGGTTGGCCTGGCAGGAAACTGGGACTGGGGCACCAATTGGGTATACGCAACAGCTACCCCAACATCTTCTGTTACCAGCTCACAGGCAATAGAGCTACATCCCAGTGAACTGGGTATTTTCTCAGCCACTGTTTCACCAGAGGATGGTAGAAGTGTTTCCAGACAGACCCTGGAATCTTGGGAGTCTTTCTATTCATGTTAATGAGGAATGGCAGGAGATCTGCAGCTAGTCAGAAAGAAGTGTCAGGGAGTGGTGAAGGGGACAGAAAGACACGTTGGAAGTAAAGGGATCTGCTCAACTTCACTTATAGACAGCTTTTAAGTGACCTGAAAGTCAACATGGGGTCATGAAGCTACCAGCTTCTACCCCTTCTACCTCCAGATGCTGAAGTTTCTAATGGGGTAAGTTATTTGAATTGCTCCCACTCAAAAGAGACCAGGCATCGAACATCTCTCAAGCTTTTAGAGTAAGAGCTATAAACTGAGCCAAAAACCCCAAGGGACAGAACTGATATGGAAAACTACCTTCCAGGACAGATTTCTCCAGTGATTGAGTGCTGGCAACTGCATCAGCCTCTTTGCAGCTACAGCATGATGCCATTGCTTATTATCAAAGGAGCTGAGCTACTTTTTGCCTTTCTCTTCCCATTGCACAGGAACTAACACACTGCCCCCTCCATATCCATACATATGCATAACGTAATCTGCTAATGATTTCAGGCCTCATATTTTGTCAGTGTCATGATTTCTTTGTTATGTCATGGTTTGCGCTAGGCTGCAAAGCAATCTTTCAGTGACCTAAAACCATGAGAATTGAATTTCGCTGGTGTTGGAGTCCTATGGCCTGGCAATTTCAGCACAGCAGGTATTTCTCTGCCTATTTCTGCAGTTTCTAGGGAAGCAGAGCACAAAGCCTGGCTGGGCACCAGGTCTTGTTCCCCGTATCTGGAGTCCTGAGATTTGTGACTTAGCCAACCTTTGGTGGCTGAGCCAGCCACCAAAGAGCCTGCTCCCGAGAGGCCTTATGTCTTGAAAACTTATTCTAAAGCAGCTTCAAACCCTGCAGTTTTCATTATTAATATGACTTCTTTCATTAGCGTCCACTTATCTTTTTTCCTTCTATTTCTGTCTCTACCCTTTTATTGTTTCCCTGTGTGCTTCTATGGGAACGCTACCGAAACGCAGACCAGGCAACCGCAGCATCTACCCACTCTCTTCTACCAGCGTGAATTTATTTCCATCAAAGCTTCCTCCCTGAATCAAGTTTTAGTTTTCTTTTTAATTCCATCTGTATTTAATCCCAGACAAATACAAACAACAATCTCAGCTCCCTAAGGCCATTACTTTCTCAATCAGTTACAGCCAACTCCAATTAGCAAGCAAGCAACATGAGCAGCTTCGTATGCTCCTGGATCCTTGGGAATGAGCCAGCCCAGAAGGTCCTTTTCCCCAGACTGTCCCTTTTCTCCTTCTGAAGAACTTACATCGCCATTAGAGTCTCAGGCTCTGCGAGACAAAACACACTCGCCTTCGTTTTTGTCACCATGGAAGAGCCGGGAAGGATGCTCTATGGTCTCATTAACACTGTTCTGTGGTTCTCTGCTCCCACACCTGGAGGCTACCTGCATGCTTTGATTTCTCAGAGGATCCCAAAGGCCCTACAAGTGCTAGAGGGATATTCTCTTGGGTTGCTTTAGCTTCCCTCTTAACCTGCACTTGAAACAGCTTCTTCATATCCTCTCTAAGCCAGGCTACTGGAAAATCATAGAATCACAGAATGGTTTGGGTTGGAAGGGATCTTAAAGCTCTTCCAGTTCCAACCACCCTCACAGAGAAGAACTTCTGCCTAAGATCTCATCTCAATCTACCCTCTGGAAGGTTAAAGCTATTCCTCCCTTGTCCTTCCTGGACATTCCTTGCCCAGGAAGCAGTGATGCCTCCTGTAGCAGTGCCACCTCCTGCCTCTCACTTCTCAGGCCATGAGAGCATCTTTTGGACATCCCCTGAAGAAGAAGCCACCAGCTCTCAGCAGAACTCACCACATTGGACAGAGGAAGCGTAGCAGCTCGTGGGGTTACTGGGTTTAACCTGTGAGTTCGCTGTCTTCAAACTGATCTTAACTTATTTTGGTGAGAGATGTCTGATCTCCCAGGCTGACGATCCCTAGCCAGACTGAGCTAGGCACTGACAGTGAGTTGACACTTGCTCTTTAGAGCTCAGACTTGGTAGTGTCCCTGCTCCATCACGGCTCTGCTGGGCTGTTCGTCCTTTGCTGGGTGCCCAGAGGGTGCTGGGGCAGTGCTGGAGCTCAGCCCTATGCCTGTGTCTGAAGGGACACCCACACTGAGTGTGCCAGCGGGCAGACTGGGCACCTCCACTAAGCAGCCAGCTCTCCCTCCATTAGTGAGCTATTTCGGGCCATGATTTCAAACGAAAATCTGTATTTTATTAATTATGTGTCTGCTTTGCTGCTGAACTCTTTAACGTGTTTCCCAGCTGTATCCATCTACAGCCACGAAAGAAGTCATTAAATCTAAATACCTCAAGCATGTAACGTTTCTGCTAGGGCGCATCCGTCACCTCGGTTAGACCAGAGGTGCAAGGCTAAGCAGAGCTGCCATCTCCCCTCACCTGCAGGAACATCTCCTACCTCACCTTGTGGCAGCAAAGCAAGGGACATCATGGGACTGGAGTGGAGGCTCTGCCCTGACAAACCCATCAGGATTGTAAATGATGGCAAAGCAAAGCCCATCTGGTGACGCTGCCGGGTTTCTCCATCTTTCACACTGGCTGGCAAGAAATGCAAGGAGCCAGCTCCAGCGCTGCTGGGCTTCAGCTTAGTGAGCTGCCAGCAGCTGTCAAAGAGACGAGATGGGGATGGGAGCAAGGATCATTTGCAAACTCTTCCTCCAGCCACATTTGCTAACCTCAGCATCCAGGCTAGCTCTGCACCGAGTCCCTTGTATTCCTCCACTCATCTCTTGTTGCACATATACACCTCTTCAGTAGCTGGGAAAAGGATTTCTCCAATTCATGCCTTTTCCTACCACGTAAGGATATTAGAGCAGTGTCTGCAGGCAGGCAGATTTATTCACCTGTCCTAACTGGCAAAACTGATTGGGTTTGACAGACATGCAGGGATGTGCAGATGCATTAACAACCAGTTTAGCATGGGAACCGGCAAAGCAAAGCACCTCACAGATGTTATTAGGAGAAGTTTATTTAAAGCACATTTTATGGCTGTGGAGAACATATTAGATCAGCAACCTACAGAAAAATCACTTCAGGCTCCTTCCCTAACAAATACATTCAGAACAGGAAAATACAATAAAACAAAACACCCCCCCCTACCCCCGCAAAAAAAAGTGCAAAGTAGATAAATTTACAAACCACTGAGACAACTTCATCTCTTGCGTGAAACTAAAGAGGACACCAGCACTGAGAAGCAGAAGGGGCTGAAATGCATCAGCCATACCCACCCCATCCATGTGGATCCTCTGCTGGCAAACTGGCCATCCACACGACCTGCCTTCCCCCACCAAGCAAGCCATTTAAGTCACATTATTTTAGAGCGTCCTTGAGACAGAGCAGCATTAATGGGCTCCACTGTCTGAAAACTGCTCTTGCTTAGATACCCGCAAAGCCGAGCAAGAGAGGCACAAGGCTAAAAAAATGTTCCCTCTCAAGCAAAACAGACTCGCACTTGGATTGCGCAGAAATTAAAGCAACAAAAGGTCTCTGAAGCCAATTGCACTATAACTGAGAAACAGGCTCGTCACTTTGTACATCCATCTGGCAAGGACATACTTTCCATTTCAGCAAGTGCAAGAATGGGTGGACAGCAAAGGAAATGTGAAAACAGCGAAGACACAAGAAGAATGAAAACCTGCGGGACAACACTGCTACCCTGTTATGAATACTGTACGTCTATTCATATGAAAATCCATACGGCTGCTACTGTTGCATGCACTCTTCTTACCCAGCATGAAATTAAAATTCCTCTTCAGTATCCTATTGCCAGCACTACAGAGCAACTTTAGAGGAAGCGAGCAGACAATTTATCCTTTGGCTTCCTCAGACGGGCTTGTGCTGGGATTGAAAGCCAGTGGGGTGAGAGAGACCAGTGTATATTGCCGATGGTAAAGAAATTCTGCTTCCAAAACAAATCCCAGAGAAATATGACTGGCCTAGAGTCTGCCTGTTGGTGCGAGTTTCACAGTGCAGTTTCACATGCATAATTCCCTCTAGGCCCACCCCCCTCCTTTCCTCCTTATCTTCCCAGAACAAACTCAACATGCAGGCTAATTTCAAGGAGTGTTTCACCCAGAGTCCAGCCAAATGTCAGTGGATCTGCTGGAAATGCAAATGGAGATGATCATGCAAAAGAGGAAGGCTTACAGATTGCGCAGAAGGGCAACAGAAGGCATATAAAAGCTGACAGAAAGAGGGAGCAAGGAACAAATCTCCCATCTCAGGTTGTTGATCATTTGCACATGTGTTCAGTGAGCAGAGATAGATTTCCAAAACCACACAAATCCCATTGATTTTCTGGGCTAAATCAGCTGGGTGTCTCTGAACCCCACATATGGCATAACTAAATCAGCACCCTGCCCTCACTCACACCACTCGTGTCTGCTCTGCAGGGCTGGAAATGACAACGGAAGACATGAAGCAGCAGAGATGTGGTGCTGAACTGGGGAGACAAGGAGGGGTTTTTGTGGTTTCCCCATTGCAACGAGCCACTGGGTTGTCAAAACCAACTGCAAGTTGGACAGAAAGCATTTCACTTTGTGCTTTTGAGCAAGTTGGGTAAGTGTGGCCCCTTGAGATCATCTGGGGACAAAGTGAGGGAAAGATACTGGGGATGGGAACCTGATTGGCTCAAATGCAGCCACAAAATTTCTCAGATACAAGCAAATTCCATCAGAAGGTTTGCTCATTATGTATGCAAAGAATCAGCAAGCAAGAGGAGAGAATCTATACTATGTGCCGTAACATGATATAGAATTAATTCCCCTAGGTTACAAAATTCCTCATAAATCGCAGACGGGATGATATCAACTGTATTATATTTTATCATGCTTTCTGTCAAAATATCCCCTGCAGGGAGCCTTTTTGAAGATGCTATCACCAGCAAAGCCTTATCTGGGGAGGAAGATTTGAACTAACCAGCAGCAAACTACCAATATGTTCTTTGTGAGACTGCTCGAGAGAAAACCCCTCGGAGCAGCCTTAGTGGTGTCTAACGTAGAGATTAACTAACGCCGTCTTCTGGTGTTGCTCAGGCCCATCTGGAGCATAGATGTTACTTAGTTTTACGACCAGGGATGCTAATTCAAGCTGGGCTTCCACATGCCTGAATCCCCCAGGGACTGCACACCACTCTACAATTGCATCCGAGGAGAAGTTTGCTACCTCGCAGGTGATATGGGGCAATGAGTGTGTTACACACTCCAAAATGCAAACCCCAGTCCTCATTGCTCTGTGGTGCTGTGCAAAGCAAGGGCTGGGCTCCTCAGGGCACCCCGGGATATGGAAGCTGGGGTCTCCCATCACTACCATGGCTAACGTGGTGGCTGAGTGCTTCCGCATCACTAGGCTCTGCACTTCGATATGGCGCTCTGGCGGCTTTGGCAGCCACTGAACTGGAAGGAAAAGGGTCTGATTATCTCCTCCACCACCTTAGTGGTGACCCAGACCAGTGACCCCTTTTCTGTCACTCTCCATTTGCTCTGGATGTTTTACACAGGGAAGGGGCAAAGCCCTCACAATTGATCCAGGCTGCATCCATGGAGTTCACCTCCCACACGTGGCACAGAAGGCAGATGCTCTGTTTATTGCGTGGTTTCGGCTCTGTCTCTTGCTTGGGGTTCAGGATCTGCGTTGCCTGGGTTAGAGGACCTTCAGATCTGTGCACCTGTGTTAGAGGAGCAGTATGGGAGGCAGTGCCAAGGTGGCAGCACCAGGGTCAGAGGAGCAGTTCCTGCAGGCAGCCCATGTCCAGTGCAGGTTTGACAGTTTTCATCCAGAAGAAAGCTTCTTCACTTCCACTGCCAGTGAGCCAATACAACCTCCATTTTGCTTTCACTGTCCAGAACACTGCCACCCTCCAAAAACCTCTAAGTCACCCTTCTAAGCTACACAGCAACAGTGAAAAGCAGCCAGCTGAGTGAGGGGATATCCCACATCTGGATGGGAAGAGGAGCAGAGCAGTGAGAGCACCTCCTCCTTCCACACAACCACCTGAAATACTTTAATGCCTACACAAAACTATCTCACAGTCTCATTGTAGACAACGACACGCAGCCTCTGTCTACAGACTTGTCTTGACCCACTGAGAGCAGCTTTGTCACTTGAACATCCCTCAGTTAGGGACATTGATTGTGCCTATCAATCAGCTGGCACTAACCTGCTCCAACAAGATGCTCAGGAGGATGCTCCCCATGCTCCACAATGAGCCTCAATTATTTACATCTCTGTGACTCTTTCAATTGCTTCATCAGCAGGGAGGCAACGTGCCCCATTCTGCAAAGGGACATTGATTACATGGGGAGAAGTGGGAGCAAGGGGGAGGTGAAAGGTGTCATGAGCCCAAAGCACTCCTGCACAAGAGAAATAAAAGTGGTTGGGTTGTTTGGAGGGGCAGATGCTGCCTTGTCCTGTGTGTTTCACCGTTCCCCTGGGCAGCATCAGGAGGATCCATAGGATGAGGGCAGCTGTGGCCAGCACCCAACCTGCACATCCTTCACAGGACAAAGCCTGCCCCATCTCTGGCAGTGTTCAAGGCCAGGTTGGACACAGAGGCTTGGAGCAACCTGCTCTAGTGGAAGGTGTCCCTGCCCATGGCAGGGGGTTGGAACTGGAGGAGCTTTAAGGTCCCTTCCAACCCAAACCATTCTATATTCTGTGATTTAAGCCAAAGTCATCTTTGCCACAGATCCTGACATTGCTTCCAGGTACAAACAACCTGGGTTTGTATTACTTGAACACTGAAAACTGGCCTGAAATGACTTGCTGCTATCTGACATGAACCCTGACTCACAGCTTGCTGTGCAGCTTTGGGCTAAAGCTGCTTTCCGCAGCATCCATAAGGCATCCATAATCCCCCAAAGTTCCTCGGTCGTGCCTGATGTGAGCAGAGGTTTGCCAGCCTTTCCATGCGGAGATGCAGTCACCTCTAGCTTTTCTTTGTGTGAAAAGTGAAAAGAGCCATCTGGATTCCTGCAGGGAAGACAGCCGGGAAAGTTCGTGGAGAAGGCACCGTTCTGTGGGAATCTACAGCAACATCCCTGCAGCAGCAGCCGCTGGTGCCAGAGGGATGCGGGAGGCTGCGCAGGGCTGTGGATGGTGATACAAAGCCTTTGCCCATGAAGCCACTGGCTCCAGGCCACTGTGGACTGGAAGATGCTGCTGCTCTGACAGTGGTTTAGCAGCCTGTGTGATTTTGGGATGGGTTCACATTTAAGCCCTTCCTGATGTTTCAGCCACAAGCCAAGGATAGAGGTCAGGGATGGGAAAGGGACCTCTGGCTCATCACAGCCTTCCCCCTGCAACAGGAGAGAAATTGGAGGCTATGACCTTCTAAGCCAGCTCCACCAACCTTCTTTGCATACCCTTGGGCACATCACTGTGTCTCCCTTTTCCAGCTGTAAAATGGACATAAAGTTTACCTTCATTTCAAACTCAGTATATGCTCCTTGCGGCTATGTACAGGGAACAGCCAGCACAGTAGTGGTGGAGGGATTTGCTCTGTGTTACTGCAGTATGAATAAATAATACACAGGACCCTGTTGATGTCTGAGCAAAAAGCTTGAGTAGAAGAAAGCAAAAGGAGGCATGAAAGAGGAGCTTGCACAGGTGCTCTTCATGCTCTAGTAAAACTGCAGTTCCTTGTGCTGAATGCATTTTAGAGCTAAACTGACACTTGTCAGGCCCTGCCTCATCTTTCTTACAACAAGTTGTAGAGCAGTTGGGAGATGCAGGGAGAAATCTGCACCTTTGAAGCTGGGAAGGCCAATAAAAGCAAACTGAACAGGAAACATAAAAGAGTTGGAGAGCAGTGCAGCTCCCAGATTATTACCCAGATGCTGGTTCAGCACGTCATTTTGCTTTTCCCCAGCCAAAAGAGTTATCACTTCTCTATCCTGTTGCTGCTGGGAAACCATTTAGGGGGCTCAGGATACATGAGGAAGCAGAGTCAAAGAGAGCTGAGCCTGGGGGGTGGATGGGGCAGCACGCAGTGAGGTCTGGGCAGCGGGATGGCTGGGACACAGAGGGGCTGGCACAGGCTCCCCATGGGCACCGGGAGCAGGGCACACCTTCTATCTGACGTGGATAGGATCCAACCCCTGTTTAATAAATCCAAAGTGTTTCTAAATTAACTCTGGCACACTTTGGATCTCCTTGGAGCGCCCGGAACAGACCCGGGGTTGGGTATATAATTAAATATCAATGTATGTATCCTGTGCTTAGCATAGTTTCTGTACTTGGGATGTGAGGTAAAGTGTCTCACAGCAGAATCCTACATGCTTCCAGACTTCTTTTCCTTAAAGATTTAGACAGTCAAATCCCATCTGTCCATATTCCACCTTCTCCCCCAAAAAGATGCTACCTGGCATTTCATTTCACCACCTCCTGCTCAAATTAACTCCCCTTTGATGGAGCAACATCATCTCTAACGTCCCTGTATCACACACAACTCTTCTTCCCTGCAGAACCCCCTCCACGTGTCTCCTGCTGCACGCAGCCATCTCCCCTGCCCGCTGGTGAGGAGCACAGGGAACCACGCACGCCTCTCTACGTGCACACACACGTGTACATGGTATGACAAGTGCAATTTTAAGCCATTTCCCTGCCAGTCTCTCTGCAATCTCATGTAATTTCCCCCCAAAGAGGATCAGAGATCCCACGGTGCCTTTGCCTGGCCATAAAGAATGCAAATCACGTCCCCTGATGGTTCCGAATAATGCAGATGAGAGCAGGCAGCAAAATCCAGGGAGGTGGGGTGTCTGCTCATGTTTGTGGGTACTCCTGCTTCACGTTAGTGTGAAGATGCACAAACAGCTTTAGTAGCGGCTGGGCAAGGGAAAGAATTTGTTTAGACCATCCAAACTGCCAGCTTCCTGCAGGTCCCATATCTAAAGCTGCTGGGGACCTGTCAAAAGGTGCCCTGTGGGGTTCCATATTCAAATGCTCTCACCAGAGCAGTGGATTAGACTCTCAATGCTCTCTGAAAACAACCCTCAGCAGAGCAGGCCTGGGGTTTGTCCCTGCAGGAGGGACACTGGGTTCAGAGGGCAATGACCAAAGGATGGTGATACAGAGGAAAGGCTCCTCGAGCTGCATCCCATGTGGCAGATCCCCCCTGCTCCTGCCAGCAGCATCAGCCCAGTGCACATCAGGTCAACTTGCCTCTTCCCCATCCCATTTACCTGCTGGCAGCTAAATGTACAGTTCTCGGGGGTGGAGGTACAGGAAAGGTAAGACACAGGCTGCTTTGCTCCTGGTGCTCCCAAACACCAGCTAGAATTCAGCACACCAAGTCCATGCATTAAAAATATCTCCTCCTCGTAACACAAACCACAGCTATTTAACAGTCCAGTTGGCAATTTCACGAGACCATTATAGCTCAAACACTTCCCAACCCTTGATTTAAGGTGGAGTTGGAATTCAGGGCTAGCACAGATGCACCTTAGAGCTCCTAAGCCTCCAGTTTTCACCCCAGACCCACCAAACTGGACCTGACCTGGGAGAAAGTTCCCGGAGGGCACATAAAACTTCTCAAAATAATTTTTCCTTCTGGAAATCACACTCAGGCTGTCAGAGCACTCCACATGAAACTGAGATTTGCTCATTTTGCGGTAATCCAAACCACAATTCCCTGATAAGCTGTTACCACATTTGTGAATCGATGTGTCCCAGATGCTTTGGCTGCTAGAAGAACCTACAAACTGGTTCCTCCTGGGACTGGTAGTCAATTCCCAGCACTATCAATCTCCCTTTCATGGACAAAGCCAAGAGAAACAGCACAGCCAGGTAAGAACACGACAGCCCTGGGGTACCTGTCATGTACTGGAGCATGGATGCAGTATTTATCTGCCTGGGCACATGGGACACACATGTGTCAGCACAGCCAGAGTGTGTGGAGGTGAGGGGGAGAAGGCTGATTTCAGCCTGATTTCAGCTGATTTCAGAGAGCAATCCTCAACCAAGCACAGGAGCTACAAAGCTGAGCTATTTCTCCTAATTAAACTAGAAAGCTCTTCTTGCCTAAAAGTTACTACTTCTATTTGTAAAGCTATTCCTTTAAAGTGTATGCAGTCAATCTCATTTAAACTCCTCCTTCACCATAGCAGCACTCAGATAAAGAACCCCCATCTTTTGGAAAGCACATTCCCAAAAGGCAATTGCATCTGCTCCCAGACCTCAGACAGGGCACAGACCCTCAGCCTTGACCCTGCACTGCTGCCAGCCACAGCAGAGGGGACATGAGTAGCACAAATGTGATGTTGCTCCAGGCTCAGACCCATCACACACCGCAACCACAGGCACAAACAAAAAGCACAACTGGAAGCGTGTGCCAGCAGCCACACGCAAATGGCACAAGAGAAGCCTTCTGGGCAGTGATGTGCACATCTACCTGCAGGAAATGAAGGGAGACAAGGGGTAGGCTAATATTTGATCAAAACACATTAAAATCAGTGGAAGGGCTTATTTTCCAGGCCTGATGGGGAATAGACCTTGTTCCTTATAAAGGAACAACAGGAAGCAGGTCCCCCTCCTTCTCCCCAAGGCACTGCACATGGTTTGGCTGCTCCTCTGAGCCCTGCTTGGACACAGCAGAGTATAACTGTCCCATGCCAATAGGTAAATTGCCCTCAGCACTACAGAGCTGCCAGAGTCAACCCATCTCTAACAGCAAGCACATCCCCTTATCCTCTCTCCCTACTCACAGCAACCTGCAGTGAATACTTCCCAGTACCTCTTTTCTTTCCCTTAAAGGGACAAAACACAGCGTTTCCTTCCTACGTGAGCCTCAAGAAACGACAGAACTAACTTGAAACAAAAGGCTGACACGTCTTGAAACAATTATTGCCCATCCTGGGGGAGAGGGAGGGTTGGCAAGAGATTATTTTTAGAGATTAGGTCTGACTGACAAATGGATAAGCAGCAGCGTTTGGTTTTAATCTGAAACAGGTTTGGGATAGAATTAAATAAAGAGAACAACAAAAAAAGCCCACAGCCACCCACCGACAAGAGCTCCTCGGAGGCAGGAAAGCTGCAGCCAGCAATACTAATGTGATTCTCAGTTACCAGCCACCCTTCTCCTTCAAAGGAGACACACACATTGCTGTTCCCAGTATCAGTGTGGGAATGTGCTCTCTCCTCCCCAGGACAGGAGGACAGACCCACCTTAAGCTCATGGGACACTGGCCACCAGCCCCCCCGGGTCACCAGCTTGGGCTCGAGTCTCATAGTGAGACCCAGCAGCTTGGCCCCATAGAATCACAGGATCAACCAGGTTGGAAAAGACCTTTAAGATCACCGAGTCCACCCTTTACCCCAACACTGCCAAGGCCACCACTAACCTATGTCACTGAGGGCATCCGCTACATGGTTTGTGAACACTTCCAGGGATGGTGACTCCACCACTGCCCCGGGCAGCCTGTTCCAATGCCTGAGCACCCTTTGGGGAAGGAATTGTTCCTAATATCCATCTAAACCTTTCCTGGCGCAGCTTGAGGCCGTTTCCTCTTGTCCTGTCGCTTGCTACTTGGGAGAAAAGACAGACCCCACCTCACTATAACCTCCTGTCAAGTAGCTGGGAAAGTCAAGGGGAAGGGATGCGGGGTCTGGGGACCCCAAAATCCCTGGATTCACATTGAGGCTTGCTTGGTTTTAGACACACTCAGAAAGGCCCTGCCCAAATGCCAGTGATGATAGGATTACAGGCCAGCAGCTCTCCTGGGACATCCTCAAAGGGGTCCTATCACCCCTGCACCGTGAATCCCATGTCGGCAGCTCTACTGCATGCCAAGTCCCTTTGAATGGCACTGCAGTGCCACTGGAGGAGACCAGACTTACACAAAGACCATGCTGCTGGAAAAGCAGAAATAAAAGTATATATTTACATGGAAAAGAAGAGGGATGATGGGCACAAATTACTCCTGGGGAGTTTCCGACTGGACACAAGAGGAAAATCTTTCACAATAAGAACAACCAGCCATGGGAATAATCTCACCAGGGAAGTGGTGACTCCCCAACACTGGATACTGTTAAGATTCAGCTGGACAGGGTGCTGGGACATCTAGTCTAGGTCATGCTTTGCCTAGAATAGGTTGGACCAGATAATCCTTGAATCATAGAAACCCAGACTGGTTTGTGTTGGAAGGGACCTTAAAGCTCATCGAGTTCCAACCCCCTGCCACGGGCAGGGACACCTTCCACTACACCAGGTTGCTCCAAACTAGCCTTGAAAAAGGTCCTGGCCTTGAGGTCCCTTCCAACCTGAAATTCTGTGATTCTATGATATTGCCAGGCAGTGCAGGGGGTAGGGGAAGGACAACTTCTGAACTGGTCCCACTCCATCCAAGTCAAAATGGTTTTAATTATTATTAGGATTTGCAAATGGGTTTTTTTCCTTCCCATCCTGGCTACCAGGCCCAGGCAGTGGCAGCGGGAGGTGCTGGTCTGCTGGGAGAACCACAACCCAACACAATCTCATGAGCTCCAACCCTAGCCAGGACTGAATGATGCCAATAAAAACACTAACAGATGAACAGGCACACACCAGCTGCACGAGAAGCTTGGGGTGAAGGCGGGGGGGATTAAATTAATCCCTTCATTATCAACCTGACCCCTGGAAAAATCTGAAGGAATGGCTGTGAAGGTTCACAGCAGAGTACTAAAGCCACAAGATCAGCTAACACAGCATCTGCCAGCCCAGACGGGCTCGGCTCTAATCTCCACCACTCCAGCTGGGACCGTGGCTGCCCAAGGCAATCGGGAGCCAGGCAATCCCATTGGTGAGCCCGTGCCATGAGGTGCCAGGAGGGAGCACCATGGGAGGGAAAACACATGGAAAGGCAGAGCAATGCAGCCCTGAAGCATTTTCTACAGAAGGACTTTAGAAACTACCTCCTTTGACACCCCAGGTACAAAACAGCCCAAACCTCCCCAGCAGCAAGGCACATGTGCCCTTCCCGTGGTTGTGGGGTGGTTTGTGCTTGCCCATTTCCTACCTCTTTAGGAAGAAATTGAGTGTTTCCTTTTTCACTGCCCCAGTACCTGCGTTACTAACAAAGAACTCTATGTACCAATGCATTATGCTGCACTACTAAG
Source organism: Strigops habroptila (assembly GCF_004027225.2). NCBI lineage: Eukaryota > Metazoa > Chordata > Aves > Psittaciformes > Psittacidae > Strigops > Strigops habroptila. The sequence goes on from NC_044294.2 coordinate 1,649,171, forward strand.
TTAATGCCATAGGCCTATGTACAGATTTAAATATCAGGTAAGCTTTGGATAAGTGGAGAGGCAGATGTGGCTCACTGGGAAGGGAAAAGGAGGCAAGAATGAGCCACTGGGGGATTCTCACGAGGAAAGATCAACCATCAAATGTAACACTAGGGAAAACCCCAAAACCTGCTTGTGTTACCCCATCTCTGGTCTCACTGCCATGCTTCTTGTTGTCTTCATGGCCAACTCCCACAGACAGCTCTATGAACACTCACAAATGCTGATCCTCTCATCCCTCACCACTGCAGCACTGTGGAATGAGGCGGGGAAAGATCCGACCCATGGCCATGCTCTGAACCTGCCCAAACCTTCACCCCAAATCTGCCAAGCCCTAAGTCTGACAAGCAACTGTCTCATGTGGGTGCTCTTCTAAGATGATGATGGCTCAGCTCTTCGATGATGATGGCTCAGTACTAAGAAGTACTAAGAAGAGCAGCTGCCTTAGTCCATCCTTCAACTGATTGTTCTAACAAAGATCTCAAGGTTTAAGGAAAATAAAACCCAAAACAACAAAAAACATCCCCCAAAGCCAGGATTGCCAGTACTTTCCTGCAAAAGAACATGGAGCAGAGGAGGCTACAGGCAGTGACAGGCATCATCTCTGGTCAGGGCAGGGACAGGCAGTGCTCCGAGGCCAGATGCCACATGGCAGAATAAAACCAAGAGCACAGTGTGGAGGGATTTCTGCTCCTGCAACCCAACCCTCTGCACTGAGCTGGCTGCCAAGAGCCCCCCCCAGCCCCACTGCTGCAGAGAGTGGCTGCTGCCAACAGATACTTTGGGAAAGTTTGGGAGGGGCGAAAGAGAAAAGGGAAAAAATCCTTCTAAATCCTGAGACTGTTATCTGAAATTAATTGTATTTTGAAGAAGAACCACCAAGAAGCTAAAGGCAGAGAGCACAAGCCCGCAGCTCGCCTCTGCACCCCCTGAGCAGCACGGTCCTGGATGTTGTGGAAGAGGCACCACACCTTGGGGGGGTGGATTAACCCAGCAGGCTGCTGTATGCTATTCCCATTCCCAGCACTGAAAGGCAGCTGAAAGCAGATTTATCTGCTGGATAATAAAGGCAAAAGATTCTCAAAAGGGAGAAGTTTCAAGCCAAATCGCCAGGCTTCTCCACTTCTAATCCCTCTCCAACTGTCAGTAATGTATGTGGGGGATACAGGGGGAGGATGGGGGCATCGTCCCCCAAGAAGCAAAAGAGCAGAAGCCTGTGCATCAGCCAAGCCCTGCAGAGGTGTCTCGGAGGCACAAAGAGGAGATTAAGGCTGAAAGGCTACAGCCAGGCAAGGAGTCTGATGGAAAAGGATGGGAAGAGCACATTGGGAAATATTTTGGATGCCTGACAAGGAGACGCAGGGACCACCTGGGCAAGGGGAGGAAGGGCAGGGTGCCAAGGGGAGGCATGGGAAGGAGCAGCCCAGCCAGGGGAAGGCAGGTCTTCCCAGCTGTGTGTGCAGGACCCACTCCCACCCTCCTCTTCCTCTCCTAGAGAAAGTGAAGTAACAGGTTGGAGCTCAGAGACACAGGCATATTGGTTTGGTAGGGAGGACCTGGCTGCTTGCACAGCCATTCTTCCACCCGTGGGAGGTCTCTGATGGGAACTGCAGGATTGCTTCCTTGCTTGGAGCAACCTGATCTAGTGGAAGGTGTCCCTACCCATGGCAGGGGGTTGGAGCTAGATGAGTTTTAAGGTCCCTTCCAACCCAAACCCTTCTATGATTCTATGATCTCTGCTCCTTTTGACAGCCCCTAAAACTGCCATCTGATCTGCCTTCCAGCTTGCTGTAAAGGCACCTTTCAGGATGTAGCCACTATAAAAAGTGAGTAACATGAGGAAAGTGGCGTTATTCTAATACGGTTTTATTCCTCCCTTATTCTTCCATCCTGAAAGGGTAAGCACCATACAGAGAGCATCCACTGCACTGATACACCACGACCGCCAGCCCTGCATGCTCAGCCCCTTGTCCCTCCTAGGGAGGCTTCACCTCTTCTGAAACAGTTTGGGATGTGCTGATAAAAAAGCTGCACAAGCCTGCAGGATGGTTAACGGGTATTCCTTGAGAACAGGGTCCAGCTGGTCCTTCACTCACCTACTCAAGGCCACCAGAGACAGCGATGACAGCAGGTTTTTGGGATATGGATGTCTGCCCATGTCGGGAAGAGGACCAGGACCCAGTGACTCATTTTTCACAGGGCACTGAGCAGCCATTAGACATTAATGACTTTTGGCAACTACTGACCTGGGTCAGATTCAAAGCAATGACCCTAAAGGGAGAGGTTTTACTTTCCCCAGCAGCAGCCCCTGGGAGCCATCCTCCACTGTGCTTAGCAAGGAAAGGCAAGCCAGCGAGGTCCTCAGCTCTGGTGCAGGGTAACCCTATCAACATGCACTGCAGATAGAGGCAGCTTTTTCCCCGGGAGGAATCAAAGCCTCATTGATATGTGAATTATGAATGAAACCTTAAGCTTTTAAACTTTTAACCTGTGCATTTCTAAGAAAGTCTTAATTTAGTCAGAGACATGGCAGGAAAGAACAATGGTTCAGGGGAAGGAACTGGATTTTCTGGGCTTTTAAAATACACCCTTGTTTAAGATGAATATTTCATTTACCAAGCCATTCCCAGGGGGAAGAAGAAATCCTGATCCACACTGACCAAAGATGTGGACTGAAATCTGAGTTACAATGAAACTCGTGGATGAGACTGACTTACACTGCCATAGTCCTCTCATTCAATTCCAGCTCTGGAATCGCTTCCTGGGCAATGCCCAGGGCTGCTGCTTCTCGCTCCTCCTCTCACCCAGGTTTCCAACCTTTAGTGATGAACAAAGCACTAAACATCTCCCATTCCCTGATTCCAGGGTGATGCAGGACCAAGGAGCCTGTCTGTCCCCCTTTTCCTGCAGGAACGGGAGCCACCACATGACTCCACGCTCTGCATTCCACCTTCAAGCATGTTTTAGGCTAAGCCTTGGGCTGTCCTGCTCCACGCAGCAGCTGAGACAAGCTCAGGGACAGGCTTTATCCACCTCCTGGTTGTGAATTTATCCCCAGCCGAAGGCATTGAAAGCTGGGGCCGGGAGAAAGCTCTGGGGAAGGCAGCAAAGCAATAACAGCGATTCAGCGCGACAGAGGTCAGGGCACCTCACACCAAAGAAAACCAGGGAGGGTCAGTTCAGTGGAAGTAACACTCATTAGAAGAATAAACTATATAATGAAGAGGGTGCGGGGTGCTTTGCTCGGGCCTGGTGAGGCACTGTCAAACCTTATACCACCGATTCCAATCTTTCTCAGCTCCCACTGCACTGGAATTCACCCAAACACTCGCCTTGCTGACCAGTGCTGAATGAGACTCTGTTTATTTTCTAGACAACAGCGGGCACATTGCTTCCATCAGCAGCAGAGCTGGCACAGAGCTGGGATGTGAGCAAAGCCAGGAACAAAACAAGCCAGAGACTCAAGTCTTCTGCTGCCCTACAACAGAGCATTCTCCAGGATAAGGGTGCAGGGAACTGCCTGGGTAGAAAGGCAATACAGAACCCAAACCCAAAGGACAGGGAGGATACAGGTGACACAGGAAGCCTGAGATCACCTCCAAACAACACAGCTGTATGCAGCACTGTGTCCCTCCACCAGTACGTACTGCTTGACAATGTTATCTGGACACAAATAAATAGGTGCATTTGTATTTGAAGCCTTTCACACTTCAGAGTTTCATTCACCCACAGCTTCCCCTACGTTTTTGGTGTTCAGATCTTCTAAAACACCACTTCTTCTGCTTGCCCAGCACCTGCCAGTTATTTGACTACTTCAGCACCCCAAATGAAAGGCAGCTTTGAAAACATAGGCCCAATCATGTTATTCTGCAACTAAATTAGCCATTAGACCTTACAAGCCTGGTGGGTCTGAGGATCAGGACTTTAACAAATGAGCAAATTGTGCTGATGTGCTTCAAGAAGCTCCAATCCCCGGCTCTGAGCCCAGAGGCATTAGCAGGAGGGATATATATCTGTTTCAGCAGCCCAGGACAAAGCCTGTTACATCAATTTAAATCACTAGTGGAGGCCTGAAGCAAAGCAGGCAACTAGGTGACACTGTCTTAAATCACCACATGAGGGTCCTCCAGAGCATGGAGGTCCAAGCCCTGAGGGAAGGACCTGTTCCAGATGGAGATGGAGCAGCACTAAGCACAAAAACACAGCTAAGGCAGGGCTGAGAGGAGGAGATGGGGTGGGCAAGCCTGCGGTCCACCCCGGGACGTGCACCCAAGCTTGCTCCCCCATTATCTCCTTCTGGGTGGCAGATGATCTTGAGAGGGAGGAAGCAGGGGGGCAGGAAAGGCAGAGGGGAGGCAATGCCACCATCAAGTCCGCAAGGATTAGACTCAGACACATCATCGCTAGATGACCTTTGAAGGTCCCTTCCAATGCAAACTCTTCTCGGATTCTATTCCATGAGCCAGCAAAGCTCCTCATTTTCATACGGAAAGAAAAAGAAATGTTAAGAAAATAAGAATCAATCAGCCACAAATTATAAATAGATGAAAGCTGAGAGTGAAACTAAACAAAGCCCCAGGTGGCTCCTGGCCTGGGGCTCCTCTGCTAAATTTAGTTCCTCTGTTCTTCCTCGAGCTGTGCGCTTTGATGACTGTACTCTTTGAGAGCATTTACTTTACTGCAGTTCCCTAAAACGTCACACATTTACTTTACACATTTACATTAACATCCCTACACACCAGGATGGTCCAACCTAGGCATCAACATGAAAGAGGAAGGCAAGGAAGAGCCACGTGAACCTATCCCTGCTGCAACGATGAGTGGGTCTGGGTCCCTGAGCTGGTCTGGAGTGGCTGAAGAGCTGGTTTCTGGCCATGCTGGTGCATTCACAGGTCAACATGACCACAGGGACAGTGGGTCTGTGGCCAGGATGGATGTGCGAGAACCTGCAGCCCATCGGCACCTATCTCATCGCATCCCTCCGCAGGGTGCCTGCTTTGCAGCCACCACACATTTCTTCCACCGAGAGGAAAGGCAGCAGGCTCACAGAAGCATCCTATACAGCAGAATGTATTTAAATACCTAATGAAGGAATAAATCTGTGAGAGGGAGACATTTACTGCATACTTATTCACACAGAGCCTTTGTGCTGGCGGGGGCAGCGGGGGGGCGGCGGGGCTGCGACTGCACCTGCGCCTCCGGCCGCTCTGCCAGGGTAATGAATATGGCAGGATCCTATTAAATGAGACTCTACCTGTCAGGGAGGATATTGAGCACTCCCAGCTTCCACATCCATTCCGGAGGACTCGTCTCTGCTACGACAGGATGCAGCACCTTATCGACAGGGCCTTCCCACGGGTCTCGGAGAGCAAACAACATGTTTGGGAGGGGACGGAGACTGATGGGGCCACTTTGCAGCACCAGTTTGCCTCTGCACAAGAGAGCAGGGCTCCTTCTTTTTCTTTTTAATCCCCACCCTGGGCAATATGTCAGAGGGTAGAAGCCATGAACTGGCAGCTCATCCCATAATACACAGGGCTGAAGGCCACGGGATGCGCTGAAGTAGAGCCCCAGACCAAAGGGTGTGGGTGAAGGTCCCAGGAAGACAACTAAGTCCTACTTGTGCCCTTAGGCCCTGGAAACATGCTCCCTTGAGCCTGGGTCCTCTGCTATTTTACTGCAGGTGTCAAAGTAGGGTTTGGTTTTGTTGTTCTGAAGGGGTGAGAGCAACCCACTGCATCAGAGTGGGGAAGAAGCAGCCCAAGGCAGAAGCAAGCTCAGATGGGATGCTGGTACCAAGCCTATTGTGATTGTCTGGGTTTGATGCAGAAATGCCAGATCCCATCCAGGCTGAGCCATGCCGCACATCCCCAGCACTTGCTGCCTGAAAAGCCACAGAGCAGGAGCCGCCATGAACCTGCACATTTAAACCCAAATGCCACAAGCATCACACACAGCTCTCCCTGCCTCGTGCCATTGAGCCATCACCCCACACCAGCAGCAGCCCATGTGGGAGGGGTTGGAATTTCCCTGCAGGGCAGGAAGGTGAAACAGGGTGGTGGTGATGAAGTACAAGAGCTCAGCCATTCATTGCATTTTACACTGCAGAAAACTCAATGCACTAGCAAGTATTCCAGGCGGACGCTGTGTGATGGAGCAGCAGCACCCAGTCCAGACCAGCACCCTGCAGCATCCATATGCCTCCAGCCATCACTCAGCTTTCGGTTTTCCCTCCCCCACCTCCCAAATACAGTCAAGCTCATCTTGCCCTTTGCTTGCCCTCCTGCCTGCCCTCCCTCCCCCATAATACAAAAGGTCAGGTTTGAAATTCAGGGGTTAGGAGGAAGAAATGTAGTGGGGTCAGGGGTGAGAGAAGCAGAGAGGGGAGGAATGTCACCTCTCCAACCATTAGCTTCCAGGAATCAGCCACCACAGAGCTCCTGCCAGGCACAGGAGTGCTTGGATCCACTGGGACAGTGTGGTGGGAGCTGCTAGGGGCAGAGGAAGGTGCTCCCCTCCAAGAGGGTGCTCCCATCCTCAGGCAGAGCAGCACAGCAGCCCCTGCTCTCCTGTGGACTTCCCTCCTCTTTTGGGTTATCTCAAGCTTATCAAAACACCAGCAAAAACACACCTAAATGCCAACCCCCCCAAAGCAAAGCTACAGCAGAAACAAGAGAGAGGAAATTAAAGATCTGCTAACACATCTGGAGTTCCCATCTTCCATCTGCACAGCTGAGCGAGGCACCCAGAGAAAGCAAAGGTCCTTCAGGCTCCCCTCCAGGTGCCTGCTAAGGGTTGCAAGCAGGGTCTGGGGTGAATAAATCATCCCACATTGCTTATGTCATCACTTATGCCCTAAACATTAGCTTTTGGGTTTTTTCTTTAGCCTACATTATCACATATACTCACTATCTATCTGCCAGACATCCCCATTAGCTCTCCTTTTCCAAACAGCTTCTCCTGCTGACTAAAGCTCTACAGCCAGAACCAGCCACTTTGGGAAACCCTGAGAGGATTCCTTCCTGCTCAGGGATTTCACGTTGGCCTCTTGCAGCTGAAAAGGCACAAACCACTCCTATGCATGGGAGGAAACGAATGCACTGAGCATCCCACCCACCTCACAAGACAGCAGAGAGCAAGGGATGAGCACGGCGCTGTCACATCCCTCCCGAAGCATCCTTGGAGATGAGCCATCACCATGTGTGTGTCCCCGAGCCAGTGCAGATGCGATCATGCCCAGGAGAAAGGGCAGCCCCATTCCCAGGGAAGGTAGAGGTCTTCAGCTGAGGAAGCGCAGCTGCAATTGGGGAATGTGCTGTGAGAGCAGAAAACTGCTGTTTTCATGTAAATGCCCCTAATAGTAAAGGAGTGAAGGAAGAAAGCAACACAGACAAACCAGAACTAGTACATTTGTGCTAGAGAAGCAGAAACGATTCTAAAAAGAGAACTTTATCAACATTTTCCAGAAGGCATTGGCTGGTCTTTAATGCTCCTCAAGGAATAACACATTGATACCAGCAAACCTGGGCTGGCGGGTGCCTCTGATCCCAGGTTTCTGAACATCCCCAGCCTCACTGCAGCACACTTGAAAAACTTGTCTGTTTCTCAAGCAAATACCGAGCCCCTCTTCTTGCACCCCAGCACTGGCATTTTGTGCTGTTTGCCCTGGATCTGCACACAGCTTCTGCAGCCGTTGCTGCTGCATTTCCATGGCAATCCCAGCTCCAAAGCTGCTGGTATCAACCTAACCCCAGTCAAGCCCCACCAGCGGCAACAGCGTTTCCCTGTACACGGAGGGTTTGTTATTGGTAGCTGAGAGAGCAATCAAACACTTTGCTTTTACTGGTTAGGTGGACACCCTCCTCTCTGACTGTGCTGTAATCATTAAAGCCTCACTGTTTCTCACAATGTCGGTGCTTTACTCTTGCAGGGAGGGTTAAATCCAGTCCAAGCTGCTGAAATTAAGCCCAAAGTTAAGTCTTTGGGGTTTACAGCTGGTGCATCCCTGCTCGTGCTCCTGAACAGCTTCCTGGAGTGAGAAAAGGAGCTCAGGACCTTCATTCCTTCCCTGCGCAGCAGCATCCCGCACACCGAGTTTAACAAGCAGCAAGGAAATGGGAGACAATATCCGTTGTTCCTTGATTCGATGTTCTACTAGTTCAATGGGAAAAGTGCTGGAAACGTGGGATCCACTTTAGCTTTTAAACTGCAGGACACGGCTCCAGCAGAAAACAAAAAGGCTGCAAGAAACTCTCCAACAGCTCCTCAGAGGAGCAGCATCACAAGTGACACACCAGTAAGGTGCTGGGACAACACAGTGACTGAGTCACCATCACCCCACATCTGCACCCCAGCACAGCAGCCTTGTAAAAATCCAGGGCAAATATCAGCTCACATCCCTATGCAACGGGATGTGGCTTGTTCCAAAATGCAGGACTTTTAACCATGTTCATCAGTCGATTACTAACAGCCAAGCTCAGGATTTCTCTTGTTTTCTTTGCGCTTTGGATTACACTAAGTAATTTTCAGATGAACTCCCTGCAAAGTCAGAAAGGGATGTTATCCCCTTTCCTGGTGGGAAAACTGTAGGCATAAAGCAGGCAAAGGTCTTTCAAACCTCTCAATCTCTCTTCCACTATACCTATCCCTCAACCTGTCCCTCCCAGATTATTCCAATTATTTATTTCCCAATAAAAAGCCCAAGTTTCCAGTCTGAAAAGCTCTGCACAAAGAAAGCATGAAAAGAAAACCAGAGAGGGTCCCCCCTGCTGCCCTTTTGCTTCAAAGCTCTACAGAATGATTTAGCCCAAATAGACTCAAGAGGTGGGATTGGTCTGAGAGTCAAAAGAAAGGAGAAGGTGGGAGGAGGGGACACTGGGTTTATTCCAACTCTGCCATTCACTAATTTAAGCACCAGGAGAGCCCCTTCGCTTCTGCATGCTCACTTGCATTCGTGGTACAGAGTCTCCTGGACTGGGAAGCTTTAAGAGCATCAGGCAAAAAGCATCAAAGAAACAGGGAACTGAACGCAGGCAAAAGGATGCTCTGGTTTTCCACTAATAAGCCACTGGCTGCAGGACGAGTAGGAAAAGCAAACATTGCATTAGTCAGCCAAATGTCAGCTCAGAGCTGCGAGGTTGCAGGCTGGGAATGCTCCCAGCCGCTCGGGAAGGTAAGAGCTCCCCGCTGGAGGCAGAGCCGTGTTTATTTGAAAGACCTTGTTTTCCCTCAGTGTCTCTTCCTCACCCTTTTTTCTGTGCTTTGAGCAGCTCAAGGGACCAACTCTTGTTCTTTCCATCTAAGGGGGATCTCGGGATTGGCATCCTCTCCAAGCAGCAAATGCAAATCACTCTCCAAGTTAGTGGCAATGACCAAACTTAAGAGGCCCCACTGCTTTTAATGAGCTAATGAGGGGGAGGAAGAAGCCGAGGCAAGACAAACAATTACCACCTACAGTCACAGCAGCTCTTTGTGCTGCCTGACTCGCAGGCTTTAGAGGATGCTCGGGCTGGTTCTCGTAAGGCCTGCAGGCAGGTTTATGAGATTAAAGCCCAGCACACAATAAATAATTTAGCAGCTTACCACAAAAAACCCCTGTGCTGTATAAAAGCCAGGTTGCATGATGTATATGTTCATTTTAAATGCACATCACTTTCATCTACATGTATATCTTTGATGCAAAGACATGTAACAGAGCAAGAAGGAACAACCAGGAAAGGTGGCAGGGTTCCCAGCTGAGGAGCAGGCAGGGAATGATAGGACAAATGATGCTGAAGCCACTTACTAATTACCTCAGGCCTGCCCATGCTGCCGCCTGTGCTCTCCTGTTTGCATCCATGTCAGAGGAACATTAAACCCTCACTCAGCCAATTATTTCTCTGCCATCCTCTCCTGGTTCTGGTATTGCCTGGTGGTGGCTGGTGGCAGTTGCCTCAGCCCAGTGCTGGCCAGGAGCATGGTGCAAACCCCACGGAGCCGATGGCTTTTGGTCCTGCACTGGGCAGCTTCAGCCCCTCCAGCCATCATCCCTTTCGGTGGGCTTGCATGGCATTTGCAGAGCAGCAGCACCTCAAGGCTGGCATGCCCTCGAGTATGGCACTGGGAAAAGGTTTGTCATTTTATAGACAAGGAATGGATGCACGGGGAAACCTGCCTGACAGATAGGAATCACTGCCACATCACCTCGCTCCCAGGCCAGACCTTTATGACCAGACTACAGATCCCTTTCAGCATCCTTACGGCTGACCCAGCCCCAGGTGGAATGTGCCCGTGTACAGGGGTATAAATCACAACGTGCAAATTCAAGTTATAGAGCAGAAAATTGCAAGCTTGAGTAACATATTCAATGTCATCTCAATAGAACTAGTGGCTAACATGAGAAGAACAACAGAAGCTTGCAGCACCACCACGTTTCTCTCCCCCAGCCACTAGATGCGGCTCCTTCCTTCCCAATTAGCATCATCTGAGATTTCTTTGAGACAAATCTAATGAATGACCATAATCTTCCAAGCTGTAGTTAAGGTGACAGTGGGGAAAAAACCTCCAAACCCACAACCTAACCACATGGAAAGACTGAATCCATCAGACCCTGGAACAGTGTGCATGCAAGCCAGGAGTTGCTACTATTACTGGTAATAAGCAGCAGTCACATTTAGTGTTTTGTTGTTGGTTTTGTCCAACTCACAGCCAGGAAAGCCTACGGCCCTACCACAGACACCAGGAACATCTCCAGTGCAAAATCCACGCGGGCGCTGAGCTCTGACTACGGGCAGGGGTTTATCTCCCTCCTTTATTGCTCAGGCTGGGCAGACTGCAAAGAGCTCCCTGAAGGCCTGAGAAACATGGGCATCTGCCTGTCCATGCATCTCAGCAGTAATGGAAAGAGAGTAATAAAAAGCAGGCGGAGGTGGGGAGACCATGCATCATAACAGGCATAATGGACTAATGCTAATATAGAGACTGGCCACATCCAATCCACGCCTGTCTGGCACATCCATAAATATCGGGCAGACGTTCAAGAGATGGATTTGCCTTCACAAGCCAGGCAGTATTTTACAGCCCTGCTAACGCTGTCATTGCCCTGGCCAGCAGCAAAAAGCAACCGTAACAACAATGGGTAGTAAACTTGATTGTGGGATTGAGGGAATATTAAAGGCAGCATCAGTCAGATGTGCAAGGGAAAGCCTAACAGCAAGTCCCATCACAAACCATTGCTTGTGAATGGCATTTCACTCCCTAACTGTCCTCAAATCCCAACTGCTTGCAGCTCAGGGGCTGTGCCAGCATGTGGGACTCTTCCTGCAGATTCCCCCATCTCTCCCAGCACATTTGTGTTTTCCACATTTGTTTTTCTTTTGCCTCAAGGAGACATTTATAGAAGCAACATAGCATGGTCTTCTCACAGTATTTCTTGCCACCCGGGGATTTAAGATCTTACAAATGGACAAAACCCCTGTTAGTTTGACCTCTGAGGATTTTAAAAGCCTGCAGAAAAATATATATATATAGTAAAGAAAGCATGAACTTCTTGACTCATAAATAGAAAGGCAGGAGTCTAACACTGCCCTACCCCCAAAAACTAACAACAACCAGAACACAGCAACTTCTTCACATTTAAACTCAGAGGAAAGCAGGGGACAGTCAGAAAGACCAACATGAATTCACAAAATAGTTTGGTATTTCCTGGTACTTTTCACCAAGATTACTTCAAGAAGAAATGCATTCCTGAACTAGCTGAAAACGTTGGTTTGCTTCTAGCGTGAAACGGAGGAGGAATAACTTCTGCCTCACTTCATGCTCATAAAGGAGATAATACCTCTTCTTATACAAGGTGTGGGGATTAATTATCTTCTAAATATGTTAAAGAAAAAACCTTAAATGCACAAGAGGGAAAAACAGCCTTTTTAGGAACTATTTCCCAATAGTTACTTTGGTAACTAGTTCCAACGTATATGGACTGATGCACCTCAAAACTCCCTTTACCCTCACAAGTGCCGCTCCAAGCCTTCTTCCCGCCTGTATAAAAACCCAAGAGCACTGGGAAAGGTGAGACATTAAATGTTTTTGTGATTTAAGGACGCGTGCACCTAAAGGGAGGCATCAAGAGAGACTTAATGTCAAACCTCCCAGGATTTTGCCAGTGCTAAGAGTAATGCAGGAGGAGGAAATAGGTGCCACAGGGAAAGCCCAGCCGCACATGAAGCTGCGGGGCCTGTACGGACAGGACAAGGGGTAATGGTTTTGAAGTAAAAGAGGTTAGATTTAGATTAGATATTAGGAAGCAAATCTTCCCTGTGAGGGTGGTGAGGCGCTGGCGCAGGTTGCCCTAAAAGGTGGTAGACTCCCCATGCCTAGAAACACTCAAGGTCAGGTTGGATGTGGCTTTGAGCAACCTGATGTAGTTGAAGACGTCCCTGCTCATTGCAGGGGTTGAATGAGATGTCCTTCAAAGGTCCCTTCCAACCCAAACTATTCTGTGATCTTTGGAGAAGGATGGTTTTCATGCCTAAGGCTGTCCAGCCACTTGCAACCTTTCATGGATCCACTTCAGTTAGAAATGGGCAAAATAGAATTGTTGCACTCAAACATTTCAAGCTGACTTTTCAAGGTGCCTGAATCCGAGCAGGAACCGGAGTCGTTGCCATCTCATATGCCAAGAAACAGATTAAAGCAGACTCTGAGCCCACCTGCCTTGATTCCCATACACAGCCTTCCCTGAACACCTGCCCCTCAGCTCTCCAACAGCTATAACCATACATGCCAATTCTTCTCTTTATCTTATTTTACTTGCTCTGCCAGGCAACAGATAACAGGACTAGAGAAGTAATGCTGGGAGAAGAGGAGGCCAATTTCATGCCTTTAAAAGGTGGCAGGGACATTCCCTGAACTGCTCAAAACCAGAGTCTAGAGGGACTTGGCAGCTCCCTTGGCTTCAATTACTTTTCACATTTCCTTTCAAATTCCAATGACTAAGACTCCAACAAATGTAAGGGACAATCGGGCATTTTGGGGACACATTTCTGGGGTCACAGTTTGACGGCACCTTTTTACACAGATGGAAGCAAAGGATAATTACTGTCTGAGGCGGGAAAACCCTTGTTTAGGGAGAAAAAGAATCCCAGCTTCTCAACCACACCAGAGAATCACCAGCAGCACAGTACCAAATAAATACCTCCTTATTTCACATCCTAGGGCAAGAAATAGAGACTTGTTCCTCAGACTTTTCAATTAAACAGCTTCTTTGGTCAAGGGAGACTCATCTGCCATCTCGCACCTCTGCTGGGACACAGAGGTCTGTGCTCTGAGGGGTGACGGATTGATCAACAAGTCAGCAAAGCACCTAACCTTATAACCTATAGCTAAAACTAGGCATCTCCTTTGCAACGTGCCTGCAAAGGGCTCATTTTCATCTGTTCAATAACAGCTCGATGCCTTTTTGGCTCCTCTACACAGTGATGCAACAGACTTTCTCCTAAAGTGCTACGGAATGTGCGTGGGGGTGATAATTAAGGATAAATTAAAAGGGTGAGATAACCATCCCCAGAATGAAGTCAGATAAGGACAGGTTCAGACATAGATTTCATTGTGAAAGACCTATTTTATTCCCAGTAATGGAACAAATTAAATCAGCCAAGCTGAATAAAAACTACCACATACCAAGATGGAACAACACGCTTCAAGTTCACCTTTCCCCTGAGTGCGTCATCCCATCAGTTATCACTGTCCCTGGAAAAAGCAGCAGTTGCCTTCATTGAAAGCAAGGTCAGACATTACACACCACCCACTCCAGAATTCAACAGGTAAACATGCTTTTCCAATCATGAAAACTAGTTACAGCACTACATGTTCTTCTGCAGCACTTCTCCTCCAGACGGACCCCAAGCAGCACTTCACGGATGACCTTGCATGCCAGAATTGATTCAAGCCATGTACTGAGCAGCTGCCATTGGGACAGGGTGTTACAGGAGTTCAGAACAATGTCTGACACCCATTTATCCAGGAGGATCCAGTGTGAATTGAGATGCACACGCTATCCTTCACCTCCGGGCATCTGAAATAACCAAAATCTGGGTTCTTGCCCGTAGCACCAAAGTTTACACTGAAGACAGACAATGCAGAGCACCTTCCTTTGGAGGAGCAACCCCTGGATGCAGAGTCCAGCCACCAGACCTAGCCTGGACAGCTCTAACACACCAGCACAGAGAAGCATGTTCCACACCTCTGAGCATCTTCAAGCACACAGATCGTAGAATCCCCAGACTGGTTTGAGTTGAAGGGACCTTAAAGCTCCTCCAGCTCCAACCCCCTGCCACAGGCAGGGACACCTTCCACTAGAGCAGGTTGCTCCAAGCCCCTGTGTCCAACCTGGCCTTGAACACTGCCAGGGATGGGGCAGCCACAGCTTCTCTGGGAAAAGTCTGTGCCAGCGCCTCAGCACCCTCACAGGGAAGAGCTTCTGCCTCAGAGCTCATCTCAATCTCTCCTCTGGCAGGTTAAAGCCATTCCCCTTGTCCTGTCCCTACAGGCCCTTGTCCCTTGTCTCCAGACCAAAGCCTTACTGCCACCGGAACAACTCGGCACTGAGTAAAAACCAGGAACAACATCACCATTACTGCTTTTCCCTGGGAGCCTTGCAAGAGCACACCGAGCTGATGTGAACACAGGCAAGGGATGGCAAGGCCAGAGGCTCCCACTGCAGGAACTACATTTTTCCTACAGCAGCCATGAACAGTACGGTGGTAAAATAATACATAGACGATGCACTGTCAGACACAGAAGAGACATTTATTTATTCTTGATCACAAACAATGTCCTCCATTGACAAGCTGAATGAAGGGCACTTCACTGATTTATTAGATCTAATAAGAAGCAGACCTCTTGGGGTGAAATACAAGATTGATTTTTAGTGGTGAGCCATGCTGCTATCCCAGCCACTGTGCTCAGCCTGATGAGATGAAACCAGGCATGCACAGGGACTGAGAGAGTTGAAACAGCATTGGGTAGGGGAAATAAATGGGAAGATTTGCATGAGGAAGGGAAAGTGAAATGGAAAGAAGGCTTGCAACAGCGCCCTTCAAACTGAGGGTTACTCCTTTCTTCCTGCAATCTCTCTCTCTCCCTCTAGGTCTATATATCTTAAGAGCAGCAAACTACTGGGAAGTTCAAGGACAACTCCAATATAGTTCTTGGGAAACCTCCAAGTCAGCCCTGCCCATGCATCTGCCTTTCAGAGAAGCCCCTCTAAATATAGCAAGTATAATTTTCACATCAGTCTCAGCATCTACCAGGCAAACCATATTAGCTGAGTTCCGTGGATGCCGTTCTGCATCAGGAAAAAGACAACTAGCACAGCAGTACTTAGCTTGAGGCCCTATTAATAGTAGTCCTAATTATATGGCTGCAAATTTAATTCATAGCAATGATTACTGTCAAAACCAAAGGCATCACACATCAATATTGATGGAATTGTATGAAGCCCATAAACAGAGCAAGTAAGCTGACACATCTCCCCCCAGCATTTAGTTGCTGTTAACTGTTGCATAAATGTCTCTTCTAATTTCACTCAATGAAAATTGGTTTATTGCAGGAATCTACAATTCTGAATGATTACAAGTCTAACATGATCCCTTTTCCCTTTCTCCCCCAGCCATGAAGCTGAGGTGCTCTGGACCAAACACTCAGGTTCCCCATAGGGAAGATGCCAAGTTCATTGTCAACTGACTTATCTGCTCTTATTGACTTGTCAGCAGCTCTGGTATCAACACCCCTCCAGCACACTGAACTCACAGCCAGGCTGTGTGGACTCCATGGATGACCCACCTGGGTTGCCCACATCACCCAGGCCCCGTGGGGCTCCCAAACCTGCAAAGCAAGTGGTGAGCTCAGCCTGGGAAAGCTGCCAGCCGTGCCACAGGGCCCACACTGCTCCCAGGGAAACAGAAAACATTCCTTTACACATCAGCCAGTGCTGGCTGCTGGAAGGAGCAGGAAGGGACTTCAAACTTACCCAGGAAACAGAGGAATCGCAGACTGGTTTGTGTTGGAAGGGACCTTAAAGCTCATCCAGGTCCAACCCCGTGCCACAGGCAGGGACACCTTCCACTAGAGCAGGTTGCTCCAAGCCCCTGTGTCCAACGTGGCCTTGAACACTGCCAGGGATGGGGCAGCCACAAAAGGAAGGGGTAGAGCTAGGCAACTCTGTACTGAAGGTGCAGGCAGGGATGTCTGGGCAGGCAGAAGCTTGGGGACATTGAGCACTCAGCTCCTTGAGAGGAGAGAGGCTGGAGCAGCAGCAGCCGTTCTCCCAGGGAATGCGCAGGAGGCAGTCAGGTGAAGAGCTAATGGGAAGGAGGACGTCAGTGAGATAACACAGGGCTTTAGTAATGAATTCTCACTAGGAAAGCACAGACACATTTGAAAGATTTCAGAGCTGGCTCCCTGACTCCTTTCCTCCAGCTACACAAAAGCATCCTCTTTAAAAGAAGCCTGAGCCACCAGCTTGTTTCCAAAGTAAATCAGCTGGGGGAGAGGGAATAGGTGTGATGGTGCTTTCAGACCTTAATTGTGCAGGTAGACAAGCAAGGTGGTGAGCTGGAGGAGATAAGTAACCTATCTGTAAATCTCTGGCACTTAGAAGTATATACATTTTTACCATCCTCACTTCATATATGGGGAAGAAGAGATATGGAAACATTTACAGTCCTGAGTACTCCTGACTTGGAGGCATGTCTGGTCTTGGAACACACACGAAAACTGGAGACAACCTGTTAACTTCCCGCTGGGTCTGCAGAGAGAGTCCCAAGCGCCCCATAGTTCAATGCAAAGCTGCTTCCTACGCTTCACCTGGCCTCTCTTAGGCCATGTAAAAGATAATCCCATGCATCAAATGAAGGAAGATTTATCAATGGCGAGGACAGGACCGCGAGATACAGAACATCATCATCCTCAGCCCCATCAGTGGAGGATGGCACTTCAGCTAACAATAACAGGAGGCATGGGCCTCATCAGCTGCAGACAACTCTGATACATGTGAACGCCTGCAATGAATCTGCTGAGAGATGAACCAGTTTTCTTAGTGCCTGGTTACCACTGTCTCAAACAGGTAAAGGATCCCAGCAGCCCTAACTCTGAACAGTGAGGCGAATGGGCATGAATAGATTAACTTCGCATCAGAAAGGTAGGTGCTTAATGCAGAATAGCACAAGGAATTAAACGCTTCTGCCGTAATCCTACATAATTCATGGCACAGAACAGTAAATACCTGGTGTGCAAGCACAGGTTGTTTGCTTTAACTGCCTCTAAATGAGGCACCTACTCAATGCCCCCCAAAACACTGCAAACACAAGCACCAGGCTGCAGGTCTGGCTTGAAGCTGGCTTGAATATGCATTTGCAATATGCTGTGGATGCCTCTTCCATCCACTTAGCTAGAAACATCCTAGTGCTCCCATGTGTGACAGCAGGGGACACAAGCAGGGAGGAAAGAGGGGCTCTGGCTTTACAAGCCCACTCTCCCCCATGTTCAAAATTGTCCCACTGACACTCAAGAGGCACCAGGGAGGCACCTCATTTACTACTACTCAGCACTCATAAAGTGCTGGATGAATATTAATGAACTGATGTAATTAAAATGATGCAGACATTCAAGTGTAGTATCTGCCTGTCCTTGTATCTTCCTGGATAGATGAGGAAGAAATTCCCTGCTGCTTAAGGACACAAAAAATTAACAGCCTGCTGTTGATTACATTTGTTAACTCTTTCCCTGGTACAAAGCAGCAGGGTCTGCATTTAGCAGGTTCACCTAATGGTGTCATTTCTAGTTCAGGGTAATTTGAAGGATCTCAGCTTTCCAGAGCAACACCTCTAAGGCTGGTTTTGCTGGAGCATCACTTGTGTTTATTCTTTTCCTTTTCCCCTTTTAGTTTTATGTTCTCTCCCCTTGTTATTTCCCTTATCATCTTCTGCACCCACTGCTGAGATGCAGCTCCCACAAGCAGCCTTACACACCTCTGCTTGCACACCTCAAGGCCATTCCACTCTCATTTTAAACATGGAACTCCTGATGGAGGACTGGTGAGGAGCACACAAGAGATGTAAGACTGAGCCTGAGCAGCCCTTGTGCTGCTCAAACTGCAGAGCTGTTCAGAGGACTCCAAGAGGAGGAAATCCCAGCTGGATTTCAGAACCCTAAAACTCATCAGTTCCCCCCCACCCCCTGTGCTGGGGGAGGAAACCAGTAGGAGCATCTCTTTGCCCCGGGCAACTAACCCTAGCTTTGTGATGCAGAGGATGAGGAATGTTATCTTCCAGGACTGATCAATCATGCAACTGTCAAAGGAAGAGTAGGAGGTAAGAGGCAGAGAGAAGCAGTAGGACTTTGCCCTGAGGCTTGGTTTCCAAAAGCAGCCAAGTTAACTCATTCCTATCTCTCCATGGCCAAACATCCTGCCGCCACCATGGTCTTCTACACAAGGATTACTGGGAAGCAACTCAAAACTACTGCAAGATTTCCATCAGTGTGTCAAAAAGGAGGAAAGATCCGAGACCTTGGATACAGCTTGCTAATGTTCACTCCTCACGTGCACAGACACACACACCACAGTTCACTGAATGATAAAAAGCAAAAAGCCCAGACAAAAACCAGGAAAACTCTGTAATACAGAGGCAGACAGTCAATGCAAGAGCTGGCAATGGTGCTGAGTCCTATATGACCCTGCAGCTGAAGGAAGTCACTGGCTGGAAGCACAGGAAGGTGCCCTCAGCCCATGCAAGGGAATGCTCTGGAGCTGCCACACAAGAGAGCAACGGGAACTGCGTGGCTTCATCTGTTCCCTTTTCTAGGACCATGCTGCAGTTTGCACTGCACCTTTCTCAAGGCTTGTCACTTCCCTGCTTCAAAAGAAACACCAACACTAGCACTCTGTACTAACAGCACCTATGGATGAATTCTGCCTCATCAATGCAAGGCTCTCTGTGACCCAAACCCTGTGGTTTTTGCTCCTGACTGACTCCCAGTTTGACACTGGGAGACACTTGTAGAACACAGCAGCAGCTACACGCATCAGAGTCTCCCAAGAAAGATGAAAAATGGAACCTGGCCCTCCAAAGTCACAGAAAGCAGCTTACCTTCTTCAGCTTGCCAGTCTTAGTCCCCACGAACACCACGCTGTAGCCATTGTAGACATAGGAAGCAACAGAAGTCATGCGGTCCCGGCTGGAGGTGAAGAGCGTGACTCCATCCACGGGTGTGGAGCCTCCCAGGGGCTGGTTGATGTCAAGCCCACAGAAGTTGTCATCGATGGGGACTGGCTGGAAAGACGAGGTTTGGGACAGCTGTGAGTGAAACGGAGCACAGGGCAGCCCCACACACGCAGAGGGGAGCCAGTGGTGCAGACAGCAGGGTGGGAGCCACCAACATGCCACCCCCTGCCCAGGGACCCTGCCAGCTTCAGCTACCTTCCCCAGTGGCCAAGGCCAAGACACTCTGCAGCTGCTCCCAAACATGTTTGGACAGGGCTGAGGAGGAGCCCTAAGTCCCACAGACACATCCACTCTCTCTGGCACAAAAAGCTCAGCTCCAGGGCAGAGATAAACCTTCCCCATGTAAACATGGTGCTGTGGAAAATGCCAGCCTTGCTGCCCTGGAAAGCTAGATAACCACCAAGGTAATGGGCTCCAGCAACATAAACCACCCAAGTACTAAGTGGGAAGATGCACTCCTGCTCCTTCCACCGCCCTGCTGCGCACTCTCCTACAAACCACCTTTCCGTGCCTCAGTTTCCCTTCTACGACACGGGGAATATGGGTGCTGGCTTCTTCCTGGAACACCGCTTGCTACAAGTGAGGGAAAAATCATTCTGCTGACAGCTAAGTATTATTAAGACACATCAGCTGAGATTGTTCTAGTGAATTCCTCCATGGCACAGGCAGCAGGGTGGTGACATGGGTGGCCGACTGCCATCACACTGATTGCAGTCCACTTATTTTCCACAAGGGACATTAACTACCAAATGCTCAGGCACATCTAGTTGTAACTGCAATGGGATGACTCTCCCGGGTGCAAGCCAGCACTCAAAATAATCTTCACCTTCCTTCTTTCATTTCATTTAACCCATGTTTCTCTCTTCACAGCAGCCAAGCTTACTATGCTTGGCAAAAGAAGGCCCCAGGGATTCCCAAATCATCCCAGGACAATCTAGAAGTGAATCAAGATTAAAGAAGTCAGCTGAATAGAAATAGAAAAGATGCCACTGCCATTTGTATTTATCTTGTTAGTTTGCTGATATCACCCTCCTGCTCAGAGACAGGCAAGAGCCTTCCTCTTGCTTCCAGAGCCCTGGGTTGGGAATAGCAAACACTTCCAGCAAGCTGCACACCCGTATTCATCTGCCTTACTGCTGCCCCTTCTTTTCATCATCATCAACAACTGTCTGATAAGAGCATGGATTATGTCTGTTCTATGTTAAGGGAAACTGAGGCACAGAAGCATAGAATAGTTTGGGTTGGAAGGGACCTTAGAGCTCATCCAGTTCCAACCCCCTGCCACAGGCAGGGACACCTTCCACTAGAGCAGGTTGCTAACAGGGAAGAACTTCTTCCTAAGATCTCATCTCAATCTCCCCTCTGGCAGGTTAAAGCCATTTCCCCTTGTCCTGTCCCTACGTGTCATCCTATTCTGCAAGCTCGTGTTCCATAGGGCCACTGATAGCAGTTCTCAAGGGCTACCACAGCCAACAGCCAGAGCATCCTTACCGCTTTAGTGCACTGGACATCCTTCCCCAGCAGCCAGTTGAGCTCCAGGTTGCCTTCCCCCTGGTAGCAGGACTGCAGGCGGTCCTTGATCTGAGCGTTGATGGTGCGGATGGGGAAGACACAGAGCGCAGAGTCATCGGGTGGCTGGTGGTACTGCTTCTGGCCCTTGGAGAAAATGGCAAAGAGGACGTCCTCCTGGGCCGTGATGTTGAGGGACTTGGCCAGCACATCTCCTGGCTTGGAGAGGTACGCTGCTTGCAGGAGGCGGTACTCCATGTCTCCCTTGATGCAGCCAAAGGGCAGAGAGACATAGGAGTGGAACTTGGGGTCGTCTTTGCAGAGACGGACAATGCGAGACGTGTAAAAGAGGTCGCTGGCAGAGTTGATGGAGACACCCTCTGGGGTCTCGGGCTGGACAGTCAGAAAATAGACAAAGTTGCCGCTGGCAAAACCATAGATGTAGAAGATGTCAAAGTGCGAAACAAGGGCCAAGGTGTCTGAGGGGATTTTGATGAGGGACGAGACAAAGTCACTGTGGAGCTCATAATCCAACATTGCTGATGACTCTGGGTCCCGGGGAAGTTTGCGGCTGGAGAGGGTGGGGAAATAATCCTGCTTCCCATCCACCGCCGTGCCAATGAAGAGCTTCCCATCTTCACCCTCTGAGCGCACAATCACACCATACATTGTGCCCGTCTTGTTGACGCTGGAGAGGTAGTGCTCCTTTTTGTGTGAGGGTTCTACCAAGATGAAGAGGTCATCCAGGCGCAGCAGCTTGCAGACTCCCTGGTAGAGGCTGCCACAAGCCAGCAGCCGGTTCTCAGAGTAGTCAATGATCAGCAGCTTGTTGACATTGTTGGTGAGGGTGAGGATCTCGCTGCACGGTTGGACGATGAGGGGTGGGTAGCAGGATTTATTGTCCTCCTCAGGACCAGTTTTATGAGCTACTAAAATGGTCAGGTTACCCGAAAGCTTGTAAACCCTGTTGATAGCTCCAACGTAGACTGCTCCAGTGCCCTGGTGGACAGTTAAGTGGTTGAACGTCCAGTCCCGGTTCTCAGAGTGGAAAGTGCTGAACAAGGCATTGCTGGACACGTTTCGGGAGAGCGATGCCAGGAAGAGACAGAACAAAGCCACCGACCAGCCGTCAGAGTCCAGTACCCGAGGCCAGTTCTTCCTCTGATCCATCCTGGGAAAGGCAAACTTTGTGTTCCCTGCGTGCGTCCTGTGCCCCAGCAACGTCCCTCACATGGTTCTGAGGAAAGAAAAGAAACACACAGAGCAGAGGATTAGATCCAGTGTGCCCTGCAGATAAAATTCAAAGGAGACTTTCTAATTACACAGTCCTTGAGATAAAGTGAGGATGCCTCTAAGCCCAACAAAAAAATTAAGCAGGTCTCCTAACTTACTGGTAAACAGTTTAGGCTTGATGCTTTGCCACTTGGTTCAGCTTCTGCATGTTAATTTGTTGTGTGGTTTAGCTGTTTATAACGAACTCTGCTCAGCCATGGGAGGGGATAATCAGCTTCAGCCCAAGACAAAGCCTGCAGCTCACACACCCAACCATCAATCTGCAATCTTGGCTAAAAGGATGTCTCCTGCAGGGTATGTTGTTGGAAGCAGCAGAGGAAATAAGAGGTGTTTTCTACCTTTGCATCCTCTATGATTTAATTCGGAAACCCGAGGAAGAAGTCTCACGCAGGCAAGTTCATTGAGCACATACACACCAAAGCTGCCAGCATCTCCCCTCCCCAGAGCCAGAAGCAGCTCTGAAGGTGCTTTTCAGGCTTCATGAGGTACTTTGCTGCTGAAAAGCAGCTCCCATTGGGGTGGAGGCAGGATCAGGAACCCAACACTGCCAGCAGCACCGTGTGCAGGGCTGCCCATCTGGGAGCCTTGGACACGTTTCCTGCTCTAACAAAATCTACACAAAGCGACAGCTTAGACATGGAGTCCAACGGACCTGACGCCAACCGAATTGTCCATACGCTGTTTGGGATAGCTCTATGGATAACAGGAGCATACTTTGAGTGACATGCCTCACCATAAGGACAAGGCAAGATAAGACTCAAGGTGGAGACCTCTGGCAGAAAACACAGGCAGGTTTAGTTGTTGAATTTGTGGGTGCTCCTGCAGCATCTAGACCTCATTCAGACCCGAGGGACAGCTGGAGCCCCACTGACCCTGGGTCCCATCCTCCCAGCTCACACGGGTGCTCTCAGCCTGAATTAGGAATCAATCACCAGGCTGGAATTTCCTTAGGAAGCGGGTGCTTGCCTCAGAGACGCTCCAGCCCAGTGAGATGTGTTCACATCAGAGCTTTCCACCCACCCTTCCGGACAACACACACGGGCGGACACCAGGGCTGTTGAAGAGCACCCTCATAACCCTCTGCCTGCTCCACCTCATCACCCAGTGCCTCTGCTAAAATGGCAGACTCCCGTAGCAACAACATCAACATTAAAGACAATCCAAATCCACACATTTCATAGAATCCCAGCCTGGTTTGTGTTGGAAGGGACCTTAAAGCTCATCCAGTTCCAACCCCCTGCTACAGGCAGGGACACCTTCCACTAGAGCAGGTTGCTCCAAGCCCCTGTGTCCAACCTGGCCTTGAACACTGCCAGGGATGGGGCAGCCACAGCTTCTCTGGGCACCCTGTGCCAGTGCCTCACAACAGCCATAGCGAAGAATTTTTTCCTTCTGTCTAATCTAAATCTTCCCTCTTTGAGCTTAAGGAGGGTCTGGCTTGGACCATCCCATGCAGCTGGTATTTGCTTGGTTCCCAGCTCAGCCCCAGGCTTCCAGCACCACCTCAGGCTCCTACAAGACAGCTGGAAGTGATGCCAGACAAGCACCCAGCAAGGACCCAGCAGAGCTGCTCAGAGGAGCCATGGAGCCAACTGAACAACACCTTGAGGCGGGCACCACGTAAGGTCCCCAGGAGCATCCCTGCACTGAGGCTCTGCACCTCCCTTGTCACCATAGACATGACACTGGATTGTGTCTCATCCTTGTTATCACCTCCAGACCTGACATGACTTGTACTCCTGGCTTGGCTTCAGCCTTGCACATCACCAAAGATACATCTGATTGCCTGGACTCAAAAAACCATCACAAAGTTCTCCTTTATCTCAAATTACACATTCCTTGCTCCAGGCTGGATAAAGGAAACATCTCGGCCCGCCATGGGGAACAATGTTCTCCACCACCTCACAGCACCACAGGGTCACACCAGCCCTGGGAAGAGGCTGAGGACGAGCCACCATTCCACCTGCATTCCCTGCACCAAAGCCCCATCACCTCCCACCACAGCCATGCAAGCCCCAAGCACACACACCAGGGAGATATTTGCTCTCTTTGGTGATGTGACTGGACTCTGCTCCCCTGCCCCGTGTGCATATGCAGGAGGCTGCTCCCCAGCACAGCTCAGGCTCTGCTGTCCTCAGGGCAGCCCCTGCTTTGATTGATGCTGATCTCCATTCTGGTATTTCAAATCACAGTACTGCAAACCTGCACTGAGCTCATCAGCGAGTGTCACCCAACGGCCGCTCTTTAGGCTTGTTACCGCTGGGAGCCAGAGACGGGTGTTTCTGAGAGGTGACAAAGGAGCTCTGTCCCTGGGCTGCACATCACCGTGTCACTGACAAGACAGGAGAAAGAGAGCGGTAATGGGTTTCTCATTCTGCTCGCAGATACATTTCCCCAGCCGCTTGCTTCTTATTTCCAGTCTCTTAATTTCTACCTTTGGCTGAGGCAGCTTCTCTCTCTGTCAGCAAGGACACAGACCCTGCTGCGTTCTTGTTCTTGTTTGGATGGTTGTGGCCAAAAGCAGCTGCCCGTGCCACAGACCCCAATGTGCCAGGGTGACCTCCCCAGCTCTTCCCATGAAATTCCCATGTGAACACCCCAAAATTGTTCTCTGAATCCAGAATCTTTCTAAAGAACACAAATCAAATGGTTCTTAAGGATGTGCTCAGAGGAAGGTTCACCCATATGAGGGCTGCTGGTGACCCATGGTGGGCACTAACAACCTGATCACGGGCAGCAGCTTTGCTCTTGGATAACATGACAATGCAGCACGAGCCACGTGTCTCACTGGCAGGGAGATGCCAGCCAGCAGCATGGTGCCTTCTTGTATCACACAGGGAACACTGCACCATGGGAGAGCTCAAGAGGAGCCCAGAAAGCTGGCATGAGAGCTGCTGACACAGGAGTCCTGTGGAACATCCAAATCAGTGCCAGAGCACCTCCAGATCAACGCACGAGGTCATGGCAGAACATCTCAATATCAACATATAAGAAACCTTGAGCATCGTGGTGCCCCAAGCAAGTGCTCAGACATGACGACCCAACTGCCCTTGCCTTGGGGAGGACATGGAGGTGATGGCTGCAGCACCACAAGGCATGGAGAAGGCAGGCTCTGCCCTGAGCAGCACAAACGGGCTTTCCTCCAGGGCCAAAGCATCCCTCATAACAGCAGGACCAAAATCAAGGGTCCCTCTCTTTCTTATTCCTTAAGAAGAGATGCTTCCGGGCAGAGGGCTTCAAGAGAAGCCCAGAAAGTGAAAGAGATTCTGCAGGGAACAGGGAGGCTCTGCTGTAAAGCTCCACACACAGGAGTTTTCCTGCTCGGCAGCTTTCCAATATTTAAAATGTTGTTCCATTACAAAGTGAGAAAAGAACAGGGCAAGCTAGAAATTAATACATTTAAATAATTAACGTTGATATACATATGGGCCAACAGAAGCTCCTCACGTAGGCCACAGCAGTTTTACATCTTTCCCAGCAACGTTCTCATTCAGGAACAGTACAAAAGCCAGAGCCAGGCTGGGGCTGCTGTGCAGCAGAGCTGTCAGTGAAGCCCCGCTCCTATGCGGTGCCTTACAGAGAAGGTTTTGCAGAGTATCTGTGAACAGTCACTGCCAAAGGCAAGAGAGATCATCCAGGAAGAGTAATCTGCACTTTCAAACATTATTTGAAGACGACAGAGCATGGCCATGAGCTGACATCCTACATGAACGAGCCATGGGAAAATGATCCATCCCTGGCTCCATGTCACCCGCTGCAGCAGATGCTCCTACCAGGTCCCCACCACCCCAGAGCTGGGGCAACATGTGGGTGAACACCACAGATTAAGCATGAGCAGCAGGTCAAGGGCTTTAACCTGCCAGAGGGGAGATTGAGATGAGCTCTTGGGCAGAAGCTCTT
This sequence comes from Strigops habroptila, assembly GCF_004027225.2. Lineage (NCBI taxonomy): Eukaryota > Metazoa > Chordata > Aves > Psittaciformes > Psittacidae > Strigops > Strigops habroptila. The sequence continues at coordinate 1,675,171 of NC_044294.2, forward strand.
CCCTGTGAGGGTGCTGAGGCGCTGGCACAGGGTGCCCAGAGAAGCTGTGGCTGCCCCATCCCTGGCAGTGTTCAAGGCCAGGTTGGACACAGGGGCTTGGAGCAACCTGCTCTAGTGGAAGGTGTCCCTGCCCGTGGCAGGGGGTTGGAACCGGATGAGCTTTAAGGTCCCTTCAACCCAAACCATTCTATGTTTTATTTTATGATACAGATATCAACCATCAGCATAAACCCATTGTGTGCCCTGCAGAGGAGTTTGGGGATGGCTGGGTGCAGCTGGGGAGTTAAACACCAGGGAAACAGGAGAGCAGGCAATTTTAACTCTCATCCTTAATACTATTTGACCACTAATTTTTCGTCTTTTTTTTTGGAAGCGAGTTTAAAATATGGCCTTCAAAGCAATCTGAAGCTATTAGTAACGCAAGGTGAAAGAGAGAGTAAATTCAGGGACACAATATAAACCCAAGCAGCTGAAAGGCCTCAATTAAGCTGAAAGGAGTTATCTGGTATTTAAATAATTATTAGATTGAAGGAATAATCACAGGTCTGAGCTGATTTTTTTCCCCCACTGTCATCCTAATGGAGGCTATAATATTATTATTCAAATGCCCATGATTCTCATTGAGGGGGCATGAAAAAAGGGCTCATTTAATCTCCATACGACAGGGCTTCAGGAGGCCCGATTAGTCATTTCTCTTATTTCAGCTGTCACTCACTGCCAGGCACCACGGTTTGTCATTAGTGGCATTTTATGCACATACACACACACACGAAAATAAAGGAAAATTAAGGCAAAACCAAAAAGAGAAGCTCCTGTGGAAGATGATGGATCAAAGGGACAATTTTGATGTCACCCGTGCAGCAGCTGCATTTGCTTCGTGGCATTGGGGTCTTTTCTTTAGGGGTAGGGTTGGTCTTGTGAGCAGTGATTTATACACAGCCTCACACCCCCCACCAATTGCCTCTGGCCTCCTGGGACACTCCATCCCCTTTGGAAGATGTAGCTCCTACAGCCCCAGCATCTCCGAGACACAGCAAAGGCATCCGCACCGACCCCCGCATCCTCACCTCCATGTACCATGTACTTTTCTTGGGATGTCCCTGCATTGTTCCCAGCCCAGAGGCCACCAGGGTCACCAACCACCAGACAAGGGGGCACAGAGAAGGCAATAAAATCCACTATGTTTTTTTTCCTAAGGCCACATGGGTTTGGGGATCTGCCTCACACAATGAAGCCTCCTGAGCAATGACTGAGCTTGCGGGGAGTGGGACAACGGGCCCACGACTGCTTCCTAATCTGGAGATGGATTCTGTCCTTTTAGATAGAATCACAGACAATGGTTTGGGTTGGAAGGGACCTTAAAGCTCATCCAGTTCCAACCCCCTGCCATGGGCAGGGACACCTTCCACTAGAGTAGGTTGCTCCAAGCCCCTGTGTCCAACCTGGCCGTGAACATTGCCAGGGATGGGGCATCATTATGCTTCAGCCTCTGCTGCATGGCCCCTCGGCAGTGCCTGTCCCTGGCTCCGCAGGACTGCGCTGGCAGCCACAGGCAGGAACCTGCTTCCCCAGAGCTGCTTATTCACGGAGATGGTATTTCACAACCTCGTCAGCTTTCTGAGAAAGAGTTACGAGGGCAAAATACAGCATTGTGATTATTACTTCCTCCAGACCTGGGACAAGGAAGAGGACGGGAAGAACAAAACCCAGCCATGAAAAGGCATTTCCCTGATAACAAACACGATTGCATGAATTATGCACAAAATTTGTCCAGACTTCAGATATTGGTTATACAATGCATACTGGATAAGCCACCTCTCCTCCCCTCCTCCCTCTCGAGCAAACACATCTCAACAGGTCTGGGGTAAAGAGAAACAGGAAATCCCTGCTGCAAGCTCCATCTTTGCAACTACATTTTGGAGAGCACAGCACAGTGCTCTGACCTGACCTTACTCCTGGCTTTGTCCCAGACTTGCTGAATAGAACTGGACAAGTCACATTACTCAGACTCAGTTTGCTCCACCTGTCAAATGGGGATAATGCTTTCACACATGAGGTACTTGGACAAGTAACAGGAAACTCAAATAGGAGTTACCAAGCACAAACTGCTTGAATAAAGCGCGTGTAAGGGACTGGTTCAGTGCTTCTTGGTGCGCCTGTGCTCATGAACTCTTTGATCAGAGATTGTTCAGCAGAGCAGGGCTACTCTCCCCTGTCAGGCATGGGAACAGGCTGCCCAGGGAAGTGGTGGAATCACTATCCCTAGAAGTGTTCACAAACCGTGTAGATAGGCCCCCAGTGACATGGTTTAGTGGTGGCCTTGGCAGTGCTGGGCTAATGGCTGGACTTGATGAGCTTAAAGGTCTTTTTCAACCTGGTTGATTCTATGATTCCATGACAGTGGTGACAAGCAAACACAGGCACAGCTACCTCCAGTCCTCAAGGATGCTGAAACAGAGCAAGGAGGCATTTCTTTAACACGACAAGGTCATCACTGGCTCCTCTGGCAAACCTAAAGCAGGACTGCAGCCATGGCTCACATCCAGCTGTGCACTGCAGCTGGTGACATTGAACCCACCAACCCCAAAAGAAAAAGCTCCTAATGAACCCAGGACACCTAGGTGGCAGAAATTAGACCCCTTTTTCTTCCCCTGTGCTGCTACTTGACACCTGCAATCTGAGAAACCACAGCTGGCAGCTATTGAGCTTCAAGTACGCTGCTGCCAAATAGCTTATAAATTACCTTGCACTGAGAGAGGTGCTGGGAAAAGAGGACTTTATTCACCATGCAGTCCCTGAGGACAGACCCAAGGCTGGAGACAACGCCAAGCACTGCAGCACGGAGCAGAACAGACCCTGATTTTCCTGGATGAAGTATGACACAAGGGGAAAATGTAACACTGCTTAAGTGTAATAGCTGGTCTAGTTAAGTTAGGGGAAGCCTCAGTTTCAGCCAAACCTCTGCAAACAGGTCACTGGCTTTGGATAACATTCAAGCATAAATAGTTTGTGGGCAGGAAGTTGTGATTCTCTAATGTAGTCTCTTGCTGGAAGATATAATCTTCATTCAAGAGGTTTTTCCTCTAAACTGTCTTTAAGTACCCCCAGAACCAGAGTCCACAACCCCTCCAGGCAATCTAGGTCAGCATGTCCCTTCAGAAGTGCTTTTTACTAGTTTCTTACCCAAGTCCTGATGGACTGAGGTTTATCCACCCCTCTTCACTGGTGCACCTGAACCTCCTTTGATTATTCATGAACTTGAATCCCAACAAAATGCAATTTAATGGATGGTGACCTCAAGCTCAAGCAGATTAAACGATTAAGTGATTTGCCCAAGGCTAGTCAAAAGGTCCCAGTGGCAAAGGCAGAAGTTTTATCTCCCCAGCCTCAGCCCAGCCTTTCCCCAGGTGACATCCATCTGCACTTTATTACAAGAGAATATTACAGTGCAGCACGAGGGAGGATCACAGCGCAGCCACCGAACTGGAGGAGAAAAATAAGCAGCAGCTTCTCCTGGCCTCACTCCAAGTGCACCACAGGCAAGTGAAGAACCCCAGCTTCAAATTAAATGGGTCCCCAGCCACTCCATTAAGCAGAAATCCTGAAACAGAAATCCTTTGGCTGTGCCAACCCTGTGCAGCGAGTGGTGTTCGTTATCCCCAACACTCCCTACGGCAGCCAGATGTATTTACACAGTAGCCACAGTGCTGTTACCTAAGTAAACCAGGAAATTGTACATTTGTTAAAATTAGGTTCCGAGATGCTGAATCCCCAACTGTGAAGCTATAGATTTCACTCAGCCTGCAGTGCTGGGATGCTGAAGAGCAGGCCACTGCCTTGTCTTTACTGGTTATGATGCTCTGTGCCACTCAGAACGGGATTATGAGCCACAACCACCAAGTCAAGCCTACACAACTGCAGAGCATCGTGCTGTACATCACTGCACCTTCCCCCATCAGTCTGGGAGGGTAGGGGTGGTAACGGCACCAAACTGGGGCAGGAGCCATCAGGATGAGAAGCAGAGGAACACGCAAAGGGAGAGGGTCATCCCCACTCTGTGACCAGCACCATTGGCTCACTGCTTCTCTCCAGATTTCAGCAGCCAGGGACAATGCTGGCATTCCCACTGCAGAAGTGGAAGAAATCATCATCCACCGTGGTGACACCATGGGATCATGAGGATTTCGGAAGGCAGAACACAACTGCAAAAGCCCTTAAATTAGCAACAAAACTGAAGCAGACAGGTTGATGTACGAGAGAGCCACACAGCACTGAAGAACCCTTCAGGGACCATTAACCAGCCCTCGTCAGGCCTGTCTTAGTGGAAGTATGTGCTATGAACTACAACCCACACCAGCGTTATCAGCCACACGAAAGAAGTGCCTTTACTTCTCCAAGCCTTTTTACACAGGGTCGCCTGCCCTTTTAAGTGCATCAGTGGGGTGCTTGATGCAGTTTTTGAAAGCGTTTCCAAGTGCCTGAGCCCTGGGAAATGTAAAGCATGTCCATTCCCTGCCCAGTCTGCTCCACTGAGCGTGACAAGCAGTGGCCACTGCAGCGCTCACAGCCGCACAGACAGCGGCTGCTTGCTGCAGGATCCCAGTGGGTCTCGTGCATACCTGCCCATAGGGCTCCCAGTGCCAGCAGGTCCAGCCAAGGACCCGGAGACATCTCAACTCCATCCCACCATCAGCTGAACATCATCTCCTCTCCTACAGCGTTTAGACATCAATGTCTACTCAAGAAAGTGACTTCCCTTCGCACTCATCTGCTCCATGCTCCTCTGCCCTGCTTTTCAATTTCAGAGCTCTGGCAGATCACTGATTAATTCAAGCCTGTTTAATAACCCTTCTGTTTAGATGAAACAAGCTGTCTTGTTTTCTTTATTTTTAACACTAACTCTCATTTCTTTGCTAAGGATCTTTCTGTCATTTAAAAACTCGTCTTTCCAGCCAAGCTCATCACCGGCTGGAGAAAGCATCTGCTTACATCCACATGTGACATCAACCAGAAGTTACAGCATGAGGCTAAGGAGGGACTGGACACCTTGATGAGTAAGATGTCGCAGAAGCCTGAGCTTGTCTTGCAGAATCATCAGCTACACAAATCCCCGTGTAGCTCAGACCAGAGGGCAAACACTGGGGCCAGCTCCAGACAAGATGGGTGAGAGGAAAATGCAGCTCTGGGACCCCCAACACAAGAGGGACATGGACCTGCTTGAGTGAGTGGAGAGGAGGCCACGAAGATAGTCTGAAAGCTGAAGCAGCTCTGCTCTGGAGAAGGGCTGAGAGAACTGGGCTGATTCAGCCTGGAGAAGAGAAGGCTCCTGAAGGGAGACCTTAGAGCAGCTCCAGTGCCTAAAGGGGCTACAAGAAACCTGGAGAGGGGCTTTGGACAAGGGCCTGTAAAGACAGGACAAGGGGGAATAGCTTTAACCTGCCAGAGGGGAGATTGAGATGGGATCTGAGGCAGAAGCTCTTCCCTGTGAGGGTGCTGAGGCGCTGGCACAGGGTGCCCAGAGAAGCTGTGGCTGCCCCATCCCTGGCAGTGTTCAAGGCCAGGTTGGACACAGGGGCTTGGAGCAACCTGCTCTAGTGGAAGGTGTCCCTGCCCTTGGCAGAGGGTTGGACCTGGATGAGCTTTGAGGTCCCTTCCAACACAAACCACTCTGGGATTCTGTAAAAGGAGACACAAGAGCTGGAGCACCCAAACTCCACGTTTTCAAGGGTCACTGTGCATCTGTGTGTGGGAAACATGCCTCAGAGAACCCAGGCTCCTGAAGCCCCGCGCTGTGCCCCCGGCGCAGCAATCGATTGGCAATGGTCACAGCAGCTGCTCCCAGCACCACAGACCAGCCCCACCACAGTCCCGGTGGCCATCACCCCTCCTCTGGCCCCCGGCTGCACTCGCCATTACCCGCTCTCCTCACGCCGCAGGGTTTGGAGGCATCCGCTGGGTCATGATGTAACCCAGCAGAGCCTCCTCCCTCCCACCCGCTGCAACCCCAAGTGCTGTGCACAAGGAATAACAGACACACAGGGACCCGGCTCCCGATGGGAATGAGTTGGAGCCTCTCAGCTGTCTCCTGCCTCTTTGAATTTCAAAGCTGCACTTGTCTGTAGAGCAACTGAGTCATTTCCTTCCTATATCCAGCCTATCGGACTGGATCCAGCAGTGCCTGGAAAACAATAAATCCTTCAAGGACTTGTGAGGCCATATTTCACAGGAATGCAGCAAGCCTGCCTGCTTGGATTGCTCCTCACACACCCTTTAATTCAACACTCCTCCATGGAAGCCGGCTCACTCTGGACCCGGTCCCATCCCTGCTGCTCCCGCCACCCGGAGCAGCACTGGGGCAATGCAGAAGCCCAAGCGTGGACCAGCACTAGCGACCCACATGGATCATGAGCACTGCCAGGGATGGGGCAGCCACAGCTTCTCTGGGCACCCTGTGCCAGCGCCTCAGCACCCTCACAGGGAAGAGCTTCTGCCTCAGAGCTCATCTCAATCTCCCCTCTGGCAGGTTAAAGCCATTCCCCTTGGCCTGTCCCTACAGGCCCTTGTCCAAAGCCTCTCTCCAGGTTTCTTGTAGCCTCTTTAGGCACTGGAGCTGCTCTAAGGTCTCTCTGGAACCTTCTCTTCTCCAGGCTGAACAAGCCTACCTCTTTTATAAGTGTCTCCTTTACAACCACAAATTGGTCTTTCAAATGCACAAACCATTTCTATGAAGCTCATGAGACAAAAACTCTATGATCTGAGCTATCTATGGCCTAAAAGCTGCAGATCTTCCACTGTAACAACAGGGTTGAGACATTTTGTCAAAAGAAACTCCCAAATTTGACTTTCCGTGCAGCCCTGCAGCAAACTGGTGCATTCTACAGGCTCATTTCAGTGCTGCTTCCATTGTCTTTTTAGATGCCAGGAGCAAAGCCCAACTGACTTACATTAAGATTCATAACACTCTTAACCAAATGACACCATGTATATGAGAAAAACTAAATGACAAGAAAATTAATAATATATCCTCTTCAGTAACAAGATGGCTAAAGCAGATAGTCTGGCAAAGTGTCATGTTGATAATGGAAACTCGCAGAGAACGTAACAGAAATTGTCAGGGATGAACAAATGAGTCAATATTTTGCTTTATCTTGTGTTAAAATTTGCACTGTTTGTGCTAAAAAACTTTCTTTTAATCTTGGAAGGAGAAGGAAATTAAGCCAAAATGGTTCGGTTTTCAATGGTCCTTTGCAGCTCATAGAGAGGACAGCGTGAGAGCAGGGCTGGTGGGGAAGGTGAGCTGCCCAAAGCCCTGTGCCAGCAGGACTCACACCCAAGGAGAATGGACCTTTAGATCTGACATCAAGGATTGACATTTTGGACAAGTCTGCAAGGCAAGGAATGGTTAAAACCCCCCCATAGTGCTGAATTCACACTCCGAAGGGACAAAATCCATCTGCAAAGTCAGTCCAATCCCACCCAATTTATCACCCCTGAGGTGAAGTCTCCCAGTGACCCAGTATCCCAGGCTTATTTGTTAGAACAAGTGAAACAACATCCTTGGAAGTCCTTCAAAGAGCCTTTGCTTTGGTTTCTCCCTGAGAATTTGTTCTAGCACTTCCCAGCTCAGCCCAAGACAAGTTGTGGCCATTTCCCTGTCACAGAATTTATTTGGTGGAACCGATGGAACAGATTTGCCCTGTCACACAATTTATGCCTTGAAAAGCCAAGTTGCACAAGGACTTGTACCAGCACCTTATTATATCCCAGTGGACAAGCAAAGGGGCTCCTGCCTCTTTCTTCCAGTGAACCCTGGAGCGCTTGCCCATGTTCCTTGGTTGCTACGAGATTTTAAAGGCAGTTGAAACCTGTTACTACCAAATGGGCTTTTAACACAATTCCTGCTCCATAAAGCTCCTTGTCCGCCAGTGCAGCCCACTGATGAGAGAAGGGCTCATCACTGCTGCTGCAATTAACTCCTTGCGAGCAGCAGAGAGAACTTTACAACTTGGAGAAAAATAGCCTGCAGCGAACCTTTTGCTGCTGCATCATCTCTCAGCCAAACAGATTACTTACTGTGGATGTTTTTCATCCGGCCCTTCCAGCTTCTACAACACAATGGATGATGCCTCCGTAATGTTAAATTGATTTGGAAATACAGAAGGGCAGACATCAAAGGTCAGACGTTTTATAAGCTTTAGGGCAAACACAGAAATGTTCCTCAGTCCGGGGTGGACTTTGAGAAGCTCTTACTCCCGGTTTGCTAACTGGGAAGAGCTTATTTCCCGCCTCTAAGTACACAAGCAGCACCTTTGGGAAGCACTCAATACACAACAAAGTGATTTTGAAGAACCCTGAAGAAAAACCAGCCCTCTCCAAGCAGTCCAGCCTTTCTGGCTGCCCTACATCTCCCAGAGACAGTGGCTGAATGAAGGGATTCAGGCATCTTTGTTCTTACTTGTGCCCTGCCTTCAGCACTGACACTTAATAAAAGGAAAACAGCAGAAGACACATTTAGGGGCCAGCAGAGGAACAGGTACATTGATAAACCAGCACTCTCTTGTGCCCATGTGTATTTTGATAAAGGAGGTGTCTACTACATCCACACAGTCACTCCTCATCAAAGCCCAGGATAACCAGGATGCTTGGAGTACGCAGAATCACACCCAGCATCCCCCACATCACACAGAACCAGCAATAGCTTACTCCAAGTCAGGGTTTGCTGCCAGGACCTCGCTGTGCTCCTACACCACAATCAGAGCAGCAGCGCTCCAACCCTGCTCAGCCCTTCTCAACATCCCCAAGGGCAGGAGCTCCCCTGGTTTAGCTTCAGTGCGGATTTAAAACCTGTGAGATGACAAATCTTTAGCATAAGAATAATTCAGGCAGTTCGAAAACCTCAGGCATGCTCCTGCTTCCTCTCCACCCCACCTCTTCGCACTTCCATTAAAAATCAAAAGGAAATTCACAGGCTTTTTTTGTTTAAATAACATTACAGGCTGTGACATAAACCAGCAAAGGCAGGAAATATGACCATGAGGGCAGTGCTCCATCCTCTGCTCCTGTCACTGCCACTTTTTGGGGACTTGGCAAACGAATGAGTAAAGGAGACAGCCTGCGTGTTTTATGGAGTTGAACTGTAACATCCCTGTTAAGCAGCCAACTTACCATTTCTCTGCTCTGACATCAATAAATCTATCCAGCCACAGGGAACAAAGCTCTTCACATGAGCTGGCTACACGTGAATCCCTCCGATTTGGCTACCTGGGCAAGCCACCAGCCCGCTGGGGTCTGCCTCACCCACTGTTGCTTTTGTAATAGCCTCCGAAAAGTGGGAAACCACCCCTTTCAGTACTATGATAGGTTTTAACCCTGCACAGACATTCATTACAGCACCTGCTTTTCCAACAGCCAATTCCCAGAACCCCAGCTTCCCGCTCCTAGGGGCAAAACCAGCCACTTTGGGCTATAAAGAAAACCTCGACAAGGCAAACTCTGAGAGCGCAGCAACTGGGAAGCAAAGAAAAAGAACTCAAAGCCTCGTTTTAAGTATAATTAATCTCAAAACTTCAAAGCTCAAACTCACTTTTTGGAAGCTCACTCCCAGGTTAACAAACAGAAGTGGAAACCAAGATAAAATCCCTGTACACCTACAGCTTTTTGCCCTTTGCTCGCTGGATGCCCAGTTTCCTCCACTGCACCACACCGCACACGAGGGATCGCTTCGAGCTTGCTCTTACCGCTGCCATGAAACTGCTACAGAGGAAACACTACACATCAATCTCTCCAAAAGGTATCTGTTCCCAAGCTCCCCAAGCCTGGAAATAACACGAGGAACTTATTCCACGCTGAGTCAGGGTCTGACGGCAGCTCCTGGACCGGCTGCAGTGGATGCGCTTCCTTCCCGGCGCGCGTCACGGGCGGCAGAGCAGCCTAGCGCTGCCCCAGAGGTTTCCTGTTTTCCCCAGTGCCATGCGGCTTCCCGAGAGATGGTACAGGGAAATGGGGCTCCAGAGCCTGACACTGAGCTGCTGCGGGAGCTAAAACGCCTGTTTTTCAACTGCTGTTAAGAGCCGGCCAGGAGTTGAAAGCAAAATACGCCGTTTCCTTTAACGTTCCCTGATATAGGCAGGGAATGGCCTCTCCATGGACTACCACCAACCATCCCTTCACTAGGAAAATAGTGTAAGATTTCCCTATGCATCCCAAGGGCTTCCTATCCCCCACATCCTGGTACTCCCACTGCTGAGCCCCATACATGAGTTGAGGTCATGGAAGGTAGGAGCCACTGGTCCAGCCCTTCCAAGTCAGCGCATAGAGGCAGAGTCCGGGTCCATGCTCAGCTGCTCCTGCCTCTGCCCACCCCTCTGAACAGCCTGCCACTCACAAGGATTTGTGCTGGTGTTCCCACAGAGCCTTCAGCAGCCTGAACCAGCACTTCCCCTTGCTCCCACCAGCATCAGTGGCCACTGGACTGCGAGCGCAGCTACGGTATTACATAGCAAGAGCACCCACCAGGAGAGCCCGCACTGCTCCCACCGAGCCCAAGCAAGGGCTGAGCTGATCTAACATCCACTTACCACGCTCAGGAGGAGGCTCAGCCTCGGCAGCAGCCAGGAAGGAGACTGCCCTTCCCGTCCGGCTCCCAGCGGTGAGGTGCTGGGACCGTGCTCCAGTGCCGAGCCCCTGCCGTGCTCCGAGCCCCCTCCCGGGTCAGCCGGCGGCTCCGTTAATGGGCCCTGCGAGAGGAGCGGCGGCGGCGGGAGGCGGCGAGGTGAGAGGTCAGCGTAATATTTACTCAGACGTCACCTTTCACTTTTATGAAGCGGGGAAGTGGTGTCGGAGCAGGAAAAGGGCTGCAAGGAACGATCCTGCCTGGGAAGCTGCTGCCACACCAAGCACAACACACAGGCAGCTCCAGAGAGCCATGAATCACACCTGGGGACGTGCTCTGGGCACGTCCATTGCTGTCATCCACCCTACTGGAGGGGCAGAGGGAATGGCTGGGGTAGGCAGGACCTCTGAAGGGTACAGAGCCTCTCCAGGTCTTCAGGACATCCCCCACCAGACAGGAGCCCATCACACAATGGGGCCATCCCTCCGCACCATGGTATTTCTGAAACTCCTAGGAGATGAGGCACACAGTGCAGGGAGCTAACAGAGAAATGCATCAGCTCACTCCCAAAATGTCCCCAGGGGACCTCTGTTTCTTGGAAGCACTATCTCCTCTGCCAAGTGGAGAGATGGGTTCGAGCGTGCCTCCAAGCACGGAGCTGGGCCAGGTCTGGTCTCCTGTCCAGCACTCGCTGCTGCCCTGGCACAGCGGAGGCCCTGGCTTGGCAGGGCTCTCCCACGCTCACTATCACTCTGTCTTTGGAGCTGATCTGGACTATTTTATAACGTGACTCTGATGCCTTTTATCTCCTGCTCTGAATGTAATTTCAGTCGAGGCAAAGCAGGATTAAATTTTCATAATACGATACATTTATCTTGCTTTTCACTGCCCCCCTCCCCATTACCACCTCCTAGTTGGAATTCACCCAAACAGAAGCAGCGATTACAGTGAGAAACACGAGATGGGCTCTACCCGATAACGGAGGGGAGGGCACCTCTTTCCCAGCACCCTGTCCCTGGCAGTCCCCCACCTCACAGCCCCATATCCAGCCTCAGGCTGACAGCATCACTCAGCCTCCCCCAAAACACACAGATGGATCTTAATTTGGAGTCAAACCCCAGCAGAGAACACACAGCAGATTAGGGACATCACTGACATATGTTGCACTTGTGTGTTTGGTAAACTTGTGCTTTCTGGTTAAGCCCTATTAGAGCCTCACCCCAACCCAAGCAGCTCCCAGTGCTTGTGCTCAGGGCACAGCGAGCAGAGGAGCCACAAGCCATCCCAGGGAGCCACAATTTCCTGGGTAAGGAGCAGGAATGTCCAAAAAGCACCAAAATCCTCCTGTCCCCCACCCCTAAGCGCAAAAGCACGGGTCAGACTCGCAGCCCCTCCGAGGGGCTCGCACACCAGCCAGAGGCTGCATCATCTCGGGCCAGCTTCACCAGTTGCCGGGTTTATGTTCATTTTCAGTTCGGGCTCCGCCAGCCTGATCCGGAGGATCCCCTCTAGTGGGATAAGGAGGAATTTCAAGCTGACATCCTACTCCCATCTCCTCCGGAGCTCCGTGCCAGACACCGGCCAGCCCTGCTACCCAGGCTGAGTGGTGGGCTGCAGCTCATGATTTCTTCATCCCGTTTGGCCAGAGCCATTTGGAATGAAGTCAAAACCAGGCTGGAAAAGGCAGATGCCGGGAGGCAGCGCAGATGAGAAGAGAGAGGAAGATGACAGCAGACATCAAGGATAAATCCCCTTCACAGCAGCAAAGAGAGGATGACTTCCATCAGCAAAACATCTGCCTTTGGCCATGAGGTGCCACCCAGACCTGGACCTCACCAGCAAGCCCGGACGCTCGCTGCAGAGCACGGGCTGGAGGCATCGTGGCCACTCTGGTTGCAGTGGCACATGGGGACACAGCCGGAGGCACCCACCAGGTCCACTCACAGCCCACCTCCATCACCAGCACTAAACCACCCAGTAAATACACGTATTTTCACTGCAGAGAACAAATGTGAACACAAGCCCCGGGCGGCTGTCACCGCTGCCCAAGGACAGCAACACTGCCCTCAATTCTGCTTTTGTTCCTGCGTTGCTTTTCATCCCGGAGGCTCCCTCTGCACCACTTCTGCAGACAAAAGAGCTCGTGGCCTCCTCAGACCAAACCACCTTCATGTCTCACCCAGCCAAGCTGTGCCCACGCCCTGCGCCATGCCCTGGGAAGGAAGGTGGGCACCTCATTAGCAGGGCTGAGGAGGTCACACATGGGATGCTCTTGGTGATAAAGACACATCAGATCCAGCCACTGGCGTTCGTGGCTCAGCCCCAGGAAGAACTCGGTGGCACCTTTTCCCCCTTGGTTCCCCCTTGCCCTCCCCTTTGCTGTTGTGGCGGTGGCCTCCTAGCCAAGCTGGTTAAGAGATTAACACTCTAAAAACCACATTTACTCTAATTAGCCATGAAATCTTTGTAACTAAGTGAAAAAATGTTTCCCTTGAGGGATTTTTGTCCATTCATCACTGTTTGAATTGCCAGGGAGAGAAAGGGGGGGGTGGGGGGGGGGAGAGAAAGAGGGGAGGGGGAAGAGGGGAAAAAAACCCTCAGATCTAATGAATTAATAGCAGAATGCCCCGGGGGAGCCGCAGGCTCCTACCAAACACGGGCACCTCAAAGGGGGCTTTTCACAAGCTCTCCGAGGGGATGCTTCTGAATTATTTTGAGTTAACAGACTGTAACACAACGCTCTGCTCCCCGTGCGAGCTAGCTGGGCAGCTTGGCCAGAGCTCTGCGCTCCTCCCTTCCCTGCCCAGGGGTGGACAGACGGACACTGCGTCCGGCTGTGCATAAGGACAGGGCTCTGCCACAGCACAGCCAGTGCACTCCAGTTCCTATTTTACTGGGATAAACATCTCGGAGTTAGGTGGGAGAGGAAGGGGGGGGGGGGCGGGGGGGGGCAGAAAATCTTGCCACAACTTAGGCCCATAAATATTTCATATCGCTGGAATAAGAACGATTATATTCCTGCCAGCACTTTTCTTGTGTATTTTAAATGTGTCACCGCCTTCTACTTTCTCCCCCGTTTGTGTTTCTTGTAACAGGCCCATGAAATAAAGATTAGCTGAATAATCAAGAGTGTTTAGAAATGTGAAGGGGCCTGTCTCAGGAGCACTGCGTGCTCAGGTTCATCATTTCTCTTCCCCCCCCTTTCTCTTTTTAAGGATGCCAAACACAGATGGGGGATGCAGTTTTCACATGCTGGAGCGGGAGCGAGCGCGGTGCCCGAGCGTGCAGGGACGGAGCGAGCGGAGAGCACACACTTCCCCGTCAGAAATGACAGCCTCAGCGCCGTGCAGGAGAGGGGGGCACTCTCCCCACATTGCATATTTATTGTTCAAACTGCAGAGGGGCCAATTAAACCAGCTTGATCATTGCTGTGTTCAAACAGACGTGTGGCTGCTTTGAGGAGAGGGGTGAGAGAGGCAGGTGTACACATTCCTGGTGTGGTACCATGCAGCCCACTCCTCCGAGAGCCACTGAAACAACCACAGCTGAACAAAAGGTGCTTCAAAGATGCAGCTCCCACAGGAACACATCAGGTTGGCACCCAACAGCAAGCACAGCTTTCCCCCTTAAGCCTTCTTGCCCTGTGAATAGTAGCTTTTGCTCTCTTTACTCCTTCAATTCCTCATATAAGCTTCTACCTTAAGTCTTCTCACCCCGTATTAGCTTTTGCTCTCTTTCCTAATTCAATTCTCCATAGAAGCTTCCCCCTTAAGCCTTCTTGCCCCACGGATATTACCTTTTGCTTCCTTTCCTACTCCAGTTCTTCACACAAGCTGCCTACACCATGAGACAGTCTACACCCACATCTCGCCCTAGCTCTTGGGCAATTATTCCAAGACATGCTCTAGACTCCCACATTTAGCTGCCACAGGAGTTCTTGGAGTAAGTTCTGGAAAGCCTTGTAGAGGTAGTTAAAGTGGAGATCTCAGGAAGATACTGCAAATCACATGTTTCCCTGAAACACCAGAGGGTCTGCACAGCAAACGGCTCCAAATGTCATTTCCATTTAGCTGCTTTGCAAGCCAATTTGTCACATACTAATGCAATTTGCTGAAGAGAGTTAAAGAGCACAGGGCAGCAGCAGACCCTTCTCCTCCAGGTTCCCGCAGCCAGCCGGGATCTGTGTGTTCCCTTTTGCATCCAGTTCGAGTTCCCTTCTGCTCAGGGGCAGGGGAAGCTCAGGGTTAACACCAAGAACAACACCCAGCGTGGCACGAGCATCGGGAAGCACTGTTTCTATCTTCTTGGTGGATGGTGCGTAGATCTTATGCAGCATCTGTTACCTGTTTCCACCACACAAACTTGTTATAAGCTGGGGCAGGGAACTCCACAATTAATTACATCAAACAATGCTATAAAGTCAATAAAGAGTAAATTGGGTTATTTTATCTTCTTGCGCCAAGTGCTGTGGATATGGTTAGAAGAGTTGAGGAAGATGACTGGTTTGCTAGATAAGCCATTTCACAACAGTTGTACATTCACATTACTCATCACTTGCACCAAGTTTCTTAAATCAAAGCTATTTTAACTGGTTCGCTGCACCACCCTAAAATACCACTTTAAGCTTTGAGGATCCTCAAAGTGACAACAAATGGCAAAAGGACAGCAATAAATACCAAAAAACCATCGTGTTTTAAGGGATCCGACACCTCTGTGCTAAAGGAAAGAAGCTGAACAGCTGCTCTGAAGACGGCAGATTTCTTCCAAGGCATCTGTCTTTCAGCTCTAAAGTAGGTCATTTGATTTAACTTTTAGACACCGTATCAATGAAGCCATCCAGAGAAGGAGAGACAAGACTATTACAAGTCAGCTGTGATCTATTAAACACATTCAAGCCACCAGTGAAGCACCAAGTGCTCAGCAAACAACAGGGAAACCCCGTCAGCAGCAGGTTCTCTCATCATGGTACTCCGCAAACTTCACATTCTTTCCCCCCCAAGCCAGTCCCTTGAACTGTTGGTCATCAATGTACAGGTTTTTTTCTCTACCACTTACTATTCACCTCACTTAATATTCACCTATTGACTTTCTGATACCCATTAGAACACAGATTAATTGAGCATCATTCACTTCACCTCCGGGAAGGTGAAAGCATTGGCCACAGCTTGAAGGGAGATAAAGCCTCTAATGCCACGGAGGTCACAACGGGAGGGGACATCTACGGAGGTCACAACGGGAGGTCACAGTGTGGCCCTTCCAGTGCCCACACAGAGCAGCCTCAGCTCAATACACCATCCACCAGCTCCAGGGCTGGGGAAACTCACCATCACACAGAAGTAGGATTTCCCCTGAAGGGAGCACGGGTGCATTCCCTTCCCTCCCCATATCCCCTTTCAAAAAGGGTCTTGTGAGGATTTAGGGAAGTGTTAATGGGGATTCTTTCTCCAACATTCCGGGTGTTTTCAGCCCCTCCTTGCCAACAGTAACTTTTCATGGAAATGAGTTGATTCTGGTGCATTGACTGCTCCAGACCGTGACTGAGCGGTAACGAATGACAACGGAATTAACGAGCACATCCATCCCCGTTACAGCCTGTGCCTGGGCGCAAAACGGAACCGGGGGAAGGGAAGAGGGGGGTGGCTGGTGATCGGGCACGGGGACCTCAGAGGGATTTTTCCAGCCTCCTCTCGGCAGAACCTCCTCGGGCCCGCCCGGTACCGCGGCAGGGCCGGTGCTGCCGCGCACCGCCCGCGGGCTGCAGCCTCCGGTACCTCCCGCGTCGGGCAGCCCCGGGGAAGGGCCCGCGGTCGGCTCAGGGTTGGGGGCGGAAGGACGAACCCCGACCTCCTCCTCCCTGAGCCCTCCCGGCCGGACCGGGCAGCGGGGATGCCCGAGGGAGCCGCAGCCCCGGGGACACTCCGCAGCCCCGGCCACTCACTCACCAGCCCTCGCAGCTCCGGTGCCGCCCGCCTCCTCGGGGTGCCGGCTCACGGCGGGGTAATCCACACGGCTCCCGACACCATGGAAATCCAGGGCCGGGTGCCCGCTACTCCACCGCCTTCCCGCAGCCGCTCAGCCTCCTCCGGCTCGGCTCAGCTCAGCTCCGCCGGCCGCTCATGCCTCCGCAGCCGCTGCCCGAGCACGGCGGCGAGCCCCGGCTCCCCTCCGCCGCGCCGGCATCCGCCCGCCGCCGAGCCCGGGCGCGCTCCCCGCCGCGCTCCCGCCGCCGCCGCGCCGCCCCCGATCCACGTTTAACCCTTCCCCAGCCTCGGCGGCGGGGAAGCACCGGGAATCCGCGGCACCACAACGGAACAAAGCCCCGGAGCCGAGCGAGGAGCGGGGCTGCCGCACTCACCTCGACGGCTGCGCACCCCCGGCCGCGCTGAGCAAGTCACCGGCTCCCGCACCTGCGCCCTCCTAAAGGCTCCCGCACTTGGTGGGTTGCAGCCTCCCATCAGCGCTGGGAGGGAGGGGAATGGAGCTCTTCCCCCCGCCGCACACCCCTTCCCCGCAGGTTCTGGGGGGGACACTGACCTCTAAGCGCTCCGTGCCTCAGTTTCCCCATTTACGTCAACTCCATTCGAGTTGACAGCTCAGCCTTGTGCCAAGACTACATCATCTACAGCAGAGCAGAAGCTGTATGTGCGCTGCAGAGTCTCTAAAGCCACCAACCTTCACACCTCCTGGCTTGCCAAAAGCTGTCTAAGACCAACCACAGTGGCCACAGCCAGCTGGGACAAGGAGCCCAGTGACCACTTGCTGTTAGGATCCGGAGGATCCCTCCTTGGGATGAAGCAGCTCAGCACAGAGGCCCTGCCTGGCTTCTCCTGCTGGCCTAGCTCAAGTATCGGAAAAAATACCTGGAAGGTGTTAGGGTACCTAAAGTGAGGAGCATCTCCAACCACCCCAGAGCCACACTGGTTGCCTGCCAGGGCCTGGGAATGCCATCAAATAGGGAGGCAGAGCCAGCCCCAGCAGGACAGCATGGCCCCAAAACCCCAGCAGCACCATGGTCCAGCTAAACCTGCCCCATCATGGCAGCACAGGAGGAATTTTGAGGAGTCCAACTAGTGGAGGGAATCAATTACATGATGGATTGCTGTTTTCCATCTCTTGTCATCAAGAATTTTTTTACCACACACTGCAATATGCGAGAGACAAAATTATAGCCAGGATCCTAGGCCTCTTCCACAATAAACCCAAGTGACTAAACTGACCCAAGAGCAGGTTTGGTGCGGGGAAGACACAGTTGCTGTTAGTTTTGCTGCCTGCCCTGCGTACAGGGTTCAAGAAGTCTGTTGTGTGGAGTCCAGTAGGGAATGCCTCTGCATCCCACTGTGCTCTGGATCCTGTGCTTTTCCCCTCCGGGAGGGCTGTAAACCAGTGCCTGTGCTGCCCCCTCTCCAGGGACACCAGTGCCTGTGTCTCTCTCCCCAACCTCACCACATTCACCATCCTTCAGAAAAGGATTTCTTTTCCAGTAGTGCCTGTACAACCATCTGTGGAGCACAGGCAAAGCTCCCTCCACATCCTGGTCAAGTCACTCCCATGGAAAGGGTCCCCTCAACTTCTCTGGAAGCTCTAGAGTGGGGATTCTGACATCCTGGAAACACACACAGGTTGCAGCTGTTTAGCTCAGGCGAGGAAACAGAAGACACTCAGTGGATGGCAGCATTGGTTCCTTAGCACGCTTTTCTCTTTCGCCGTCTCTAATACTCTTACTGTGTTGTGCCTTCACAGCGAATGATACTAAACCCGATTACAAATACCATCCTTGGTTAAATGCACATCCCACTAGTGCTATTTCTCCTTTTGCAAAGTCCACACAAGGCAGTCAGAGCATCCCAACAACCATTTCTCTCCTCTTGCATCCTGCCTTCTGTTTAGCATTTATTAATGGTCAATTATGCTCCTGTATGGAGAGTCCAGCTTGTTACAGGATTGCTCAGCTGGGGAGCAGCCCCGAGACTTGTGGAGTAGCTCATGCACAGGGCACGTAAGCAAAGGGCTGCTCCAGCATGTGGGGAGTGAAACAAAACAGGTGGAGATTCATCTGGGTTTGCTCAGGTGATGGATGTGCTGCTGGGCTAAGGAGGTGCCTGTGTGCTTTAAATATCAGCAAGCTCTGCGCTGAAACAGCTCCTGGAGAAATCAGAGAATCCCAGCCTGGTTTGGGTTAGAAGGGAGCTTAAGGCTTTTCCAGCTCCAACCCCCTGCCACAGGCAGGGACACCTTCCACTAGAGCAGGTTGCTCCAAGCCCCTGTGTCCAACCTGGCCCTGAACACTGCCAGGGATGGGGCAGCCACGGCTTCTCTGGGCACCCTCAGCACCTCAGCACCCTCACAGGAGGTATTTTTTCCTAATACTCAACCTAAATCTCCACCCTTCCATGGATATTTGCATTCACCTTTTCCTGGAAAGGGCGATAGGCATAATCCTGGAATCAAAATCTGGAGCCATAAGAGAAGGACAAACCTGCCAGTAGTTCAATCAAATACACATGGTGACAAATGTATAGAGATGCACATACACATAAGTGCAATCCTATGTCCACAAAGCTCCACGCAACCGCTGCACACATGCACATTTATGCACAAAGACACAAACTCAACAACCAGGAGTGCAAATATCAGCCCATGTCTGACAGTCCCCGTATGCATCCAAGGCAGGGCAGGAAGGGCATTGGGATGCACAACTAGGACCTACCTGGGTTCTTCAGCAGCAGGGTCACCCACACACGCCCGCAGCTTTGCCGAAGAGACCCCTGGCATTGCCGGTGTGGGTGTAGAGCCCTCATCCCATCTCCCAGAGAGCTCTGAGCTTCACCATGAAGCAAACCAGGAGCTCAACAACCACTGGCCAAGCAGGGGAGATGGGTTATGAAGCCATCTTCAAACTCTCGGCACACAACTTCTTATCCCCATTTCCTCTGCCACAGGAAGGAGTGCTCTTTGCCGAGCACTCCTGTTCCGTGGGGCAGGATCTGGACTGCAGATGACAAAG
This sequence comes from Strigops habroptila, assembly GCF_004027225.2. Classification (NCBI taxonomy): domain Eukaryota; kingdom Metazoa; phylum Chordata; class Aves; order Psittaciformes; family Psittacidae; genus Strigops; species Strigops habroptila. The sequence continues at coordinate 1,694,787 of NC_044294.2, forward strand.
CAGTCTTTAAGCAGCTGGTGAAGCAAAGCACCAGTGAAAGATTGCTCTCTGTTTCTAGCCTGTGTATGCACGATTTTTCTCTGTCCTTATCTTTGATAAACGTCCTTGCTTCAGAGCGCAAGGGTCATGAATCTGTCTGAGCCGCGAGAAGCAACGAGCCTTTCTATCCTCCCAGCATCCAGCCCTTCATATTCGCTCAAAGTCCTGGACAACCCAGCTTCACACATTGCCTCTGGTACTTCTCTTGGTGCCCACAGACGCAGCAAAACCCAACACCAGTATTTGCTCTGCATTTGCCATTCCCAGGGTGATAAAATAGATTCTGCTCTTCCCTGCTTTCTAAAATGGGAAAATATCCTTGGTTTTTTCCCCCTGTACCCATTTAGACCAAGTCACCGAGTTGAGGAAAGCCCATCCCTGGCCTCTGATCCTCCGTTAAGACTGGCTTAGAGCAGCAGCTAAGGCTGAGCGAGGGGAAGAGCTCCATCTATAGGCACCATCCATAGGGACCGCGCAGCATCACTCCAGAGCGCAGGTGCCAGCGGCTGACAGCTTCTAGTTCCTCGCATCATATCTATCCATGCAATATGCAGCAGAGCTAATAATTATTCAGCACTAATCACTACAATAGAAGAATCACAGGCGGTTATTTAGAAATGATTGTTTCCACTCAGTTATTACCTATGACAGTGAAAGGAAATATCAAATAGTCAAACCCACATGGATATGGGAAGCTGAATGAAAGATCAATGGAATTTAACTGGCACTTTCTGCTATTCTTCCTCTTTAGAAGAACCTTGTCAAGTAATTTGCTTTTTCTCTCTACTGTTCATAACACCCTCTTGGAAAATGAGAAGGATTTTTCTTTTCCTAACGCACCTTTTCCTTTCCCCTCCTCAGGTTTTCTCACAAATATGAGCTTCAGTTCCTGCCTCTGGATCCCCTGGTTTGAACTGAGCTGCAATTCACTCACAAACATTCTTTCTTTCTAAACCAAACTCTGTTTTCATGAAGTGCAAGGGCAGGAGAACAGAAAGTCCCCGAATCCCGAGTTACAGAGTGTCTTGTTACTGTCAAAAAAACACAATTGCAGACAATGTCTGTGCTGAGGTTGTGTCAGAAATTCAAGGTGCACACAATATGCCATTTTTAATTGTCTTCCTACAGCTAAGAACTGCGTCAGCTGAAATAAAGGGGATCATACAGGGGAGAGCATAAAAGTAACCCTGCAAAGATACCAGTGATAGTGATTTATACAAATCCGACAGATCACAACATGAAAACATTGCTCACATTGGCCCAGAGCCAGAAGGCAACTGGATTGCTTTTTCCATGGCCTTCCTTTGGCTCCACAGTGGGACCACCCAGGGTCTACACACAACACAGCTCCCATCTCTCTTTAAAGATAAATATCCTGCTGCATCCTTGTGTTTCGCATCTCCCTTTGAATGTGCCAGAAACAGGGAGAGGTTTTCTATCTCAGTCATTAACTAAGCAAATTGTCCAAAAAAGAGTTGTCTGAAGAGGCTGATCGACTCTTTGTGGCACTCTGGTCTCGCTCTGCAACACAACTGCTTTCAAAAGCATCACCAAAGTGATCTGCGAGCCCCTCGCCATCACACGGATGGACAGCAGAGCCGGAAGAGCCACTGGATGCCCAGGAAAAGGGAGCAGGAACCTTCCCCTGAGACAGGCCATGGGACTGGGCATCCATCCATCATTCCTGGGATCGATACCTGCCCCAGCTGCTGACCCATGATCCAGATGTGGCCCCTCCAGCTGCCAAGTGATGCTTGAGGCCAGGATGCGCTTTGCTGGAGCGTGACAGGGCTGCGTGGGACGAGGCTGAACCTCCACCTCCAGACCATGACTGCACAGGGTGAGCGATTACAGCCCATTGAGCCAATTATTGACCCTCTAAGGAAGGAGACTCCGCACAGCCTTTGACATGAAACAGAAGACCAGCACTACTCTGGCCTGTCACGTCGAGAATTTACAGCTTAATGATTTCCTAAGGGCCAAATCCTGTTCTGACATGCTTTGCCATCGATCAGAGGCACGTTCTGCAGCAAGGAAGCAACAATTCCCTGCTCATGGGGTCACTTCAGACCAGCACCAGCCTGGTCTGTCTCCAACTTGCTCGTGTTCAGTGGCTGAAGCAGATGCAGCAAGAGGGACCATGGGTTTTTCTGTCATTGGTTCATCTACCTTATTAATTATTCACTAATGATGCAGTTACAAACAAACCCACTGTGCTTGAGGCAGCCTCTGATGGTTTCCTGTCTGGGTTTGTTCTAGTAACAGGGGAAAAAGTCTTTATGCCCTGAACCCCAGATAGGCAAAGGCATCATCAGTGTTATTCCAAGATGTTGGTGAACAACACGGCCCTGTTCCCCACCACCTCCATTCCAGACCATTGATATTGAGCCCCTTGGGGCTGCTTTCAACATTCCCAGCACCCAGGGCTAGAAGGTTTGCAGAAATCCTTAAAAACTGCAGGTTTTCCAAGATTTTGGTTCTAAATATCTACATCTGAATTCCCTCAGGACCTGCTGAAGTTTGTCAGCAGGGTTCCCATCTCCCCATTACAGGGAAGGGGTGTTTTGGGTGAAAGCAGCATCTACACAACTTAGTTACTCTTACTGTAAAGCCTGAAAGGTGGTCGCTGTGATTAACGTGCTGCTTTAGCAATAAATCTCCCCAGCATGCTCACTGCAGCATGTTCATTGGAAATCTTTAGTTCCTTCATCATAAAGAAATGAGTATTTCAGACTCCCTGTCCTAATGAACATCAACCATGGAGCATATTGTCAAACACGCTGTGGCTCTGCCTTTTATTCTACAATCATCTTTGTAATTTTCCTGAAGGCAGTGTGTATTACTGACAATGCCAAACTAACTTAAATGCAAACCTACATTATTTTAAGCCCTAATTTCATCTCTTTTTCCCCACTCGTCTGAGGAGAAGGAGATTTTCCCCTGCATAACGAGTGGGAGGGGGGTGGAACTGGAAATCCTTTGATTTGTGGGGCTGTGAGTGTTAATCTGCTGCTGCAAATGCTGCAAATCAGTTTGTGAGTGAGGAATGAGCCTGAAGCCTGCTTATCGTTTCATACCCTTTTCAGTGTTTCTTAGGAGTTTTGTCAGGACAGGGAGGGGAGGGAGATGTTCACAGTCAAATGCAAACCCAGAAGTTTATAGAAACTCCTCAGCCCACGTCAGAGAAAGGCAAAACAGGTACACGTTCCTTTTAAACACTCTTACTGTCCATCTTGCTACAATCATGATGAATACAGACTGCCAAAGGAAAAAAAACAAGAAAAGACAACTTCAAGCACACCAACCTCTTAATTTACCTCCTAATTCAGCAGGACACTTTTCATCTAATCTGTTTTTGCAGAATCTCCTTCTAGCTCTCTTGGCGCACATGTGCCTACGTGCGTCATGCAGGGCTGGGCAAGGAAATCACAGTTTCATATCTCCAGGAAGATGTCCTGCTGGAGACCAGGCACCAGGGCTTCCCTCTTCTGCCTTCCCCCATCACAGCACCTCTGCAGACAAGTCTGCCTTCAGCCACAAAAGATGTATCATACAGCATGATTTATTTCATGTGTGATTATTGCAGAAAGGTCTTTGGTTTAATTGATGTATCGGATCATGTATGATAAGTGTATCGAGGGAGTTTTCACATCACAGGCAGATGTATAGAGAGGGACCTCCTCTGGCTCTTTTCTTTGCCTCAATACCCAGCAAGGGGCCCCGGAATATTGGGGGATTAATGTCACAACAGAGGGAAAAAGTCTGCCATTCAATCTATCTTAACTTTTTATTTCACCAGTGCACCAATTAAACATTCCCCATCTGAAGAGAACACGGATTAAAGCAATAGCAATGCTGAAGAAAATAATCATCTCTTTGGAGATCTGCCTATGGACAGATCTTTTCTCTCAAATGATCAAGGAAAATATATGAAATTGAACAAAAAAAGGACCTCTTAGAAGTAAACTTTAGGGCTACGTGAATAATTTCTGCTTTCCTTGTCTGCGTTCCCTTTCATGAGCTTCTTTTGCTTCCACTGGCACCTTCTCCCTTGCAGCCCATTTGCATTGTGTTAATTAAAGGGAGCTGGCAGGGTCTGGATGCAGCTTTTCAGAGCCAGAGCACTCAGCACTGGGAGAAGGGGATGAAACCATGCTCTGCTCCAACGTGGACAGGCCTACCTCATGATGGGATCAAACCTAGGACCGCAACCCAAGGAAGTCCTCTTCAGCTTACACCAAAGACTAAGAGGAAACATGGGATTCTCTCCAGCAAGAGCCCTGAGAGCTCTCCCAGGCTGTCTCTGCTGAGCTGCTGATGTCTTCACAACCTGGTTTGGTTTGAAGAAGTTTCCTTCTCACTAAAAAAGGACCCAAACCACCATTTTTTCCTTCCAAAAGGGCACTCAAGGCAGTGGCACCTCGCCAGTGCCAGCATGGTGGGCAGCGTGCCTTTGCTGCTTGGGATCTGTGATGAAGTACTGGGGAATAAAATAAGAACAAACCCCCTGCCCAAGCCCCTGCGTTACTCTTATGCCATGACTGACACCAGGAACAGTGCCATGTGGGCTGCAAGCTGTGCACCCGCTGGTCATCTATTTAAGCAAAGCAAGTCACGATTTCAAATTGATAGGAACAGACTAGATCAAAGGAAAAAAAGGAGACCAAGTGTGGTATTTTTCCCAACTCAAATCCCTGCATGGCTGTGCCAAGACCTACTTCCAGCAACTCTCTCTTTATTTGGATAAGTGGAAGCTTTAAATGAGAAAGTTTTCCTTGGCAAATATGTATTGGCAGCAGAACTGGACCAGTTAAGTATACCCAGCCCAGACAAAAGGAAAAGGCTGTTTCTAATTACAAATGCTTGTATTTCTCTACTCTGTGATTTCTGATGTTGCTTGGGCCAGAGGTTTAGCTTGAGGAGAGGGGCAGGGAGAAACCAAATACAGAGATTAGCCAATAAATGAGTGACATCTCTGAATTCCTCAGCACCGCTGGCGCCGCAGCATTCTCAGGCTCCATCTCCTGTGGCATCTTCAGGCCTCAAATCATTTCAAGTTATTTGTGATCACTCAAAAACAAGCCTAGAGCCCATTTCCCTGTCAGACAGGGTAATTCCCATGCAAGCAGAGCCCATACTTTGTGCTTGGCCATCCAGGTGCTGGGCCAGGAATCCTCGCGCTCCTTGGCAGGATTCCCATGATGGTGTGAGCCTTCTCTTTCTTGCCTCTCAGGATGCAGAGAACAACAGAACTCCTTCACAGAACTCCTTAGCCTAGAAGTAATTCAAACTAAACTTAAATAAGAAGAGACTTGAGCAAACTATCCATAAATCCGTATCATAGAATCCTAGAATGGTTTGTGTTGGAAGGGACCATAAAGCTCATACCGTTCCAAGCCCCTGCCACGGGGCAGGGACACCTTCCACTAGAGCAGGTTGCTCCAAGCCCCTGTGTCCAACCTGGCCTTGAACACTGCCAGGGATGGGGCAGCCACAGCTTCTCTGGGCACCCTGTGCCAGCGCCTCAGCACCCTCACAGGGAAGAGCTTCTGCCTCAGAGCTCATCTCAATCTCCCCTCTGGCAGGTTAAAGCCATTCCCCCTTGTCCTGTCCCTACAGACCCTTGTCCAAAGTCCCTCTCCAGGTTTCTTGCAGCCTCTTCAGGCATTGGAGCTGCTCTAAGGTCTCTATGGAGACTTCTCTTATATCTTAAGATTGTTTTACCAGGTATTTCTTCTGTGGTGTTGGACACCAAATGTGGGAGACACTGGTTTCCCATTTAGCACTAATGGCACTTGCCATGAACAAGTAAGAATTTACTTTCTATTAATGAGGCTTTAGATAGGATTACCCCAACGTGCTGCAGTGAATGTTTTGTGGCAGAATCACAGCTGGGTCTATATTCTGCATTGGTAAGCTCTGGGCTGTATTTCATTACAAGGTATTTCTTAGTGAATAGCGGAAAAGACACCACCATCCCTTGGCAAACAAAGAAACATATCTAAACAAAAATAGCTAAACAAATCTAAACAGAAATAAGAGAACACAGCCAGGAAAACCGAATGTGCTGAACACTGAGGAACAAAGGAAACAGGAACCATTTGTTACCTAATAAAGGAACTGGAAAAGAAAGTCTTTGACAGTAAGGGAGGACGATTTGCTCTCATGGGCCAGTGAACATCTAAATATATACAAGCTGTTCGCAGCAGACTGATTGCAGCTAGGCCATAATGCTATTGTACATGCTCTAAAAGAAATAAAAAGGGGGAAACCACTACCACAGAGAGGTACTCCAGAAACAGATCATGGGCTCTTCATTAAAGATAATTATTTTAGTGAAATCTATTTTTCCCCTCTCTTATTGCCATGTTTTCTTTTATGTTAATTTTGTGTCTGTTTAAAGTTGAATTCCTTGATCTGCAATATCTTTTAGCTTTAATTTTTTTTCTCTCTTTTCCTCTTACCAGTGAAATGAATTCAAATCATTTGCATTTATTGCAGAGAACATACAGCCTCATCTGTAGCCTTTAGTCTGACTGAATTGCTTTTCTGCTTCACAAGGCACATAGTGTAAGCTGGAGCATGCCCCCTCGCCACTCTGCTACAGCCAGAAATAATCTAGTTGGCACTTCCATGTTTCTCTAATATTTATTATATTGATCATACATGAAATAAATAAGCAAAATTATATTATTGGAAGCAATGATCTGATGAACCCATGGACCAAATCAAGCACTTGGTAGAGACTTAGTAAAAAGCAGCAGTCTGCTCTTTACCATTTCCAAAGTCAATTTTCCTTACAAATAGTTTTCTCATCAACCTTAGCACTCTAGAGAGAGAACGTGTCCTTCCACTAGACCTCCTTTGAAACTAGGTGTATTAGATATGGATGCTATGCCAAATCTAACTTCTTTGTAAGTATATACTTCAACTTCTTTACTTAACTTTAAAAGCTTCTTTAAAAAAATACTGTATTGGTTTTGTGGATTTAGCTTCAAGTGACCCAAAATACTCGAAGAGAATCATGACACATGAAAACAGAGCTGGCGTCAGACCAGGCCTATTTGTTTAAATACATTTGTCAAAACTATGGCTATAAATACAGAGAATTTGCACAGCTTCTATTACATTATCATCTCTTGTGCTACAGGAACAATATTCTTCCCACAATCATATATGGCAAAGGGGTAACTGCTGGAGCCAGGGGAAGGAAACGGGAAGCCCAGATTCAGACAATACAGAAACTGACCTCAGCAAATAAATCATTAAAACATTAAGCCTGTTCCAAGTGGTTCTCTGCAGCTCTAAAGCCCCAAGTGCTCTATTTCTCCACCAAACTCCAGCTCCACGGTCTCTCCCTTGGAGAAACTGGCTCTGGAGCAGAGATGATGAAAATCACTTGGAGAGATTTAGATGGATGACAGGGGTAGATCCCTAAAGAGAAAACACGCTAAAGCGTGCGCTCATGTTTAAGCACATTCTGTTATCTCCAGCAGATGCTACACCCCTCTGTAAGCAGAGATGGACCTGAGCACGTGGCTGAGGGCATTGCAATTAGGGTCAAAGCGGAGAGACTGATGCACCCCAAGGTGGGTCCAGAGCATTGCCACCAGCCAGGACCTCCTGTACGATGCCATCGAGGGGGCAGCGCACAGGCCAAGGCTGGTCCTCTCCCAATCCTTTAGCAGTGTTATCAGCAGCAGCAGATGCTGCTGCAGTCAGATGGAAACAACACAAGGAACTTTCCACATGGTGTCTAGTCAAAGAGAGAAAAAAAGAGGATCTGCTAGAGGCTGGCTGGGGATACAGGGGAATCTCATCGCAGGAAGCACACGCAGCTATTTTCAGGTCAAACTTTCCCTGCTGCAGTGCCATGTATGCCATGGTCCCAAAGTGCTTTGGGTGTAGAACGAGGGCCTGGTTGTACCTCTCCAGCTGAGAGCTGTTGTATCTATTTCATTGACAGAGAAGCACAAAGATTGAGGCAGGGAAGTGACAGCAGGAGGGATGCAGACAGGAGAAAATCTGAAAGTCTTGCCAATAATCTCATTGCATATTCTGTACTTGTGATCTGTCTAATGCCATGGGATTCACATTTCCTCTAACTTCCAAGCTGACATGTTTAGAAGTAGCATTCACAATACCTCAAGTGGCAATATCTTGGTCTTAATCCTTCTTTGCTATCTGTCTCTTTAAACCTGTGTATCAGCCACTGAACCATGCCAGACCCTTTACAATGTCACCAATATCCAAACACCCTCTCCTGGTGTCAAACTACCACTAAGGACCTCAGTTCCTCCTCATACAGCCCACAGAGAAGAAGAATTCCATGAGAAATCACCATGACTGGGGAAAGACTCAAACTTATTGATCCCAGTATCAAGTATACACAATAGCTGTAATTAAACACTGTGTAGGCTGCGCAATGGTTGTCTTCCCTTGGGTTTAGTCCATGAACAAACTGCAGACAGACAGACTGCACCCCCAGGTGTGACTGCAGCCTTGGGGAGCATGAATACACTGATCAAGCTTACCTCTCTTTGCAAGAAAGCCAATCAAAGCTGGCTTTTCAATGTGTAAATGTTATAAATCCTGCATAAAAAGGGAAAAGGTACAGCCAAGACATAGGCTTTTTAACAGCTGTTTGTAAATATGTCTAATAATTCATCCTGTCAACACGCTCACCTCTCCATTACAAAGAAATATTCATACATGGTATTCCCAGTGCTGACAGATCCATTTCCTTAATGAAATACATGCAGTTTACTTTACAAAGTTTAATTGCTCCAAGAACCATGTCAGGTTTCTTTATTCAACCTGCAGTCCTGAAATCCTTCCAGCTCCCACGTACAACAAGTAAAGCAGTTAATAGAGCTTTTGCAGCAGTGGCTTAGCAGGTAAGCCACCTTTGAGCAATAATCCCAGCAAATACAGATGAAGATGCTGGAATCTCCTGCCTTCTAGGAGTCTAGGTGCTAAGTAACAGGAAATTCAGTCCTACTAATTGAGCAGGGGTTTTCTATAGGGAGCACCTACAGCCTTGAAATCAAGTCATTGATTATATTTCTTAGATATGAATGTCTACGGCAGGAACATGCAGTGAGAAATGCTGAGCTGTAAAAGGAACAAACTGGATGAGAAGTCATCAGGAGCATGCAGGGATGGAATAATCATTGTACAGGCTTACAGGGATGAACTGTCATATCAGCAATCCACACAGCAAGTTTCTGATGTTTGTCAGCTTCCACCTTTTATCCATTAAATCTGTGATAAACGGAAGGATGAAACTACCAAATCACAGACTGGTTTGGGTTGGAAGGGACCTTAAAGCTCATCCAGCTCCAACCCCCTGCCACGGGCAGGGACACCTTCCACTAGAGCAGGTTGCTCCAAGCCCCTGTGTCCAACCTGGCCTTGAACACTGCCAGGGATGGGGCAGCCACAGCTTCTCTGGGCACCCTGTGCCAGCGCCTCAGCACCCTCACAGGGAAGAACTTCTTCCTTGTACTTAAATATCTGCAGGGTCTCTGCAGCCCTGATTCTGAGTTAGCAGAGGAGAACCCTCCATTTTCCCCATCTGCAAGGTGCCTGAATCTCACCAGGGATCTCAGACCATGTAAAAGCATCCCCAAGTGGGGCAAAGCACAGAACGGAAGGTGTATTTTAGGAAAGAAATCACCATGCACAAGACCTGGCCACTGCAAAGCTCATTTCTGTTAGAATTCCCAGCTAATGTGGTCTAGTGTGTGTGTCTTCCCAAGATGGAAATAGTAAGCTATGCACATCCACACTACTAACAACCTAATCTGACCCCTAACAAATGGAGAGACATTTAAATCAAAGCCTGAAAATAAATCGCTGAGCCAACAGTGGTGGTGTGATTTTGAGAGATGCTCATAACTGTTACAAAGAGCTAAACAAACTCATTTAAGCATGATCCCTCTCCTTCTGTATGCTAATATGGAAAATGGAAAGTAGCCTAGAAAATACTGCCTGCTTTTGAGAGCAGGCAGGAAAGGTTAGCTGGGTGCTGCTACTTGAACACCATCAATCATTTCTAAGAGTAGTCTGAGCATGTAAGCAAGCCTCCCGGCATACCACAGGAGCTTTACATTACTCCAGTTTCTCCAGTTGTCAAAATTAAGCTAAAGACTTACACATCACAGACTAAGTCAGTAGTACGAGGGGAGCATGGGTACAACAGACTCCTCATTAAAACGAAGTATTATGCATTAAATCAAACCCCAACCACAGCATTTCCTGCTCGTGATCTGTTAGCTGGACTCCTGCTATTTTTTTAGATCACACAGAGATTTTACTCCATGAATTTCCAACAGCAGTCAGGAGGAGGAGGCAAGTGACGGAGGAGCATCCTCATGGCAGGGGCTGGGGACTCACTGCTAAAGGGGGTGGCCGTGGGAGAGGAAGGGCTCAAAGCCTCTGCAGGAAGATGTTAGAGGGCTGTGTATCAACCAGCACGGCCGTTGTACCAGGGAACAGAGGTCTGTTTGGTTTTACTTCTGCCTGACTCCAGCACAGCAGAAGCTGATCATATGTGAAAGAGCCAGGATTTGAACAAGATCTCAGACAATAAAAAGGGCAAGGCAGAGGACCCTGCAGGAGGAAGACTGATGCAGTTTTATTCCCAGATGCCCAAATGGAGGCATTCTCTGCTGCTTCAGATGTTAAGGTCAGAGGAGGATAGATAACTGAATCCCCTTTTAAACCTCGTGAGGTGAGTGACCCTCGTGTAGCTCCTCTCTGAAGGGGACAGACTATTTTTCTACGAGTCCTCATGGCAGTACATAGCAGAAGTAAAGCTCCATCCTTCTGAAAAACAAGCTGCAAAGGCTGGCTCTGCTCAGGCTTCCAAAAAAGGGGTCTGGGATCTTCCCAGGACCTGGCTTCCAGCCCACCGCAGCAAAGCTGGCTGCGAAGCAAGGTGCCACTCGCAGCACTCCCATCCCACAGCCCAGACACTCTGGCTACAGCCTGGAATAAAGGCTCCAGCTCACATATTTGTCAGGAAGAAGTGCTGTTTAACACAACCAGCACAGGAGGCAACCTTGGCCCAAAGAACCGAGTAATCCTCCACACTGACTGCAGCGACAGATGCTGGTAGCTCTGCCTCCTTGCAATGATTTGTACTACCTGGCGCGGGAGCTCCTGCCTGCCAGCACCCGAATCCATGTGATGCGGGAGGCAGCTGCATAGGAAGGAGATGGCCAGGGGGATTTTTGGAGTGGTCACCTACATCTGCAGCTGGCTGAGCATGGGCAGCACGGAGCTGGGTGGGATGCTGAGCTGCCTGGGAACTGCCCAGCACGGCTCCACTTGCCTCTTGGCACGAGAGGGGTTTGCACGGCTCCTTGGCAGCATCATGAGTGCTCAGGGTCATGCAAGGGCTGAAGGGTTTGTTTGATAAGGAAAACAACCTCTCCCATGGAGCCAGGCTGAGAGAGCTGGGCTTGTTCAGCTGGAGAAGAGAAGGCTCCTTAAGGCGACACCTTAGAGCAGCTCCCAGTGCCTAAAGGGGCTCCAGGAAACCTGGAGAGGGGCTTTGGACAAGGGCCTGGAGGGACAGGACAAGGGGAATGGCTTTAACCTGCCAGAGGGGAGATTGAGATGAGCTCTGAGGCAGAAGCTCTTCCCTGTGAGGGTGCTGAGGCGCTGGCACAGGGTGCCCAGAGAAGCTGTGGCTGCCCCATCCCTGGCAGTGTTCAAGGCCAGGTTGGACACAGGGGCTTGGAGCAACCTGCTCTAGTGGAAGGTGTCTCTGCCTGTGGCAGGGGGCTGGAACTGTGTGAGCTTTAAGGTCCCTTCCAACCCAAACCACTCTGTGATACTATGATTTCCCTCTCCCACTGTTCTTACCCTTTCGACCCATTCCTCTATGCTAAAGTGACACCAACCTGCAGAAATAAAGCACATGTGGTGATTTACAGAGCAGTAGAGGAAAAATCCAAAACCCCACAAGTACTCCCCAGTTTGGGCTCCCAGATCATCACACAATGCAGCCACAAAGATAAACACATGCAAATGCTTGACTGGGTGAGAGCATCTGACAAGATGGATTTTCAAGCCAAAAAGTGTATCTGTTAACAGAAATCCTGCTGGCTCTGCATGATGCTCAGAACCCTCCTCAGCCTGGCTCCCCCACCACGCAGAGCAGCAGCAGGTCACCCAGTCCCGCAGCATCCACATCCCCGGAGCCAGGCTCCAGGAGCCCAAGGACTCTCCATCTGCTGCTGGAGCCGAGTCACAATTCAGTTACACGTGAAAACAGGCTCTGATCTGATCTTCAGGCTCATTCTGAGGCAAAAAACAACAGGCTGGAACAACAGAGACTGGTCATTTTTGCCTTCTTTAGGTGGGCACATCAGCTTCCTTAGGTTTACACAGAGGGGGAAAAGCAATCCCTTTAAGTATCTGAATACGTTTGTGGATCTGTCCCCAAACATCAGACTCTGCTGTAGGCAAATGCTGCAATTTTCCAAGGATCCTTTTCATCCATTTTTTATACAGCTCGTTTTCTTCAAAGGCAGGCTGGGGCTGCATGTGCACAGGGAAACTAATATTTCGCTTTCATTCTGTTGCATTTTAATACTGAAGTTTGGCACCTGGCTGAATGCTGCCCCAGTTTGCCAGGGAAGACATCAGGAGTCAGTGGGTAACAGAAATCAGTCATTAGTGCAGAAGAAGATGGAATGTGGTTATCTATATTACAGGCTATTCAAGTTTTATCCTTTTTATTTTAAAATCAAGCTTGCTGTTTGGTCCTTGCCATACCATCAAGTAGTTGTCCCATCTGAACAAAGCACATGGTTAAGAGCTATTTTGATTTATGCTAAATCATATCCTCCATAGCATTATTGAATAGTTTCGGTGGAAGAGACCTTAAAGATCATCCAGTTCCAAACCCCCCCTGCCAAGAAGAAAGAATGAAATGAGCACTGAAATGGTTAGAATGGTGATCGTCAGCATTTACATTATTTAGTTTAATCTCCTTGGGACTTTAGCAGCTGACAGAGAACTATTCTCCACCAGGGCAGTGCTCCTCTATGGCAAAGCAATGATAACACCGGTAGAAGGTTTTATCTTTTTGGCTCTGGTTCTGTATAAATTATTGTTCAGCCTGAGCAATGCTTCCCTTGGTGGCATCATATTGTATCAAAAGACAGACATGGCAAGCACACCACCCAAACAGAGGATTATAGCAGGGGGGGACTGGCAGTGCAGCTTGGCAAGCTGCAGCCACACGGTCCTGCTCTGTGCTGGTGCATCAGCCGCACCATGGGTCGCGGTTATGATATACCCAACCTCTCCAAATGCCTCTGGCACCTGATATCACACACAAGTTGGCCTCACCGTAAAACTAACCACGAGATCCTCACTGGCTGTTGGTAATCCAGCTAAAGTCAGGGGTATTTATGCCAAAAGAGGATCTGTTCCTGTAGGAGCAAACTCAAGAGCAGCCAAACGTTCGCACTCCAGGGATGCTCAGGCCACGCTGCAGCATGTGCTGCTGCTGCTGGGAGGGAAAAAGTAGATTTGATGCAAGGGGTTAAAGAGCTTACAGCATGCTTCTATGAGTCTTGCAGCTCTCTTACAGGTTTTCCGCTTTCCACCCTGGAAAGCTGGGTGTCTCCATCAAAACAGCATTTAATCGGAACAAAACCTCACCAGTAAGAGCTCAAACCCAGGAGGACACAGAAGCCAATTACAATTTTTGTCCCTATTACAACCTGTTCCCCCTAATTTTATTAATTTCATGCAGACACTTAGCTGCGGGAAGTGTGTCAATCCAGATGATATCTTCTAGCAGATAAGCTATTTCATCAGTAAGAAAAATTGACCTTGTTTTTGGATTGTGTAACAGCAGCAAGTTTAGATTAACAATCCACCTCTTCAGCTGAGGACCCTCAGTTTAAACACTTTCCTGTTAACTTTGATCAAGAAAGAATCCAGTCTGGTCCCAGTACAGGAATTAGTCTGTACAGTCTATGTTGTTAAACATTAATTTTACCTGATGGCTCCTCAAAGCTAAATGAAACACAGGCAGGAGCTGGGCAGAGCCTTCCTCCCTATCGCTACCTTCCTCTGCTATTCATCACTTCTCATTTCTGTTCACTCGCTTCTAAATGTTTCAGTTTTAATTAAACCCATAAACAGGTACAAATAAGCATGAAGAAAGGCAAGATTAAAGTCTGTTATCCACGAGGTATAGCCTGTATGAGATATTTGAGATAAATGAGCAGAGCACAGTGTATTTACAGAGCTCATCATACTGCAATTAATTCAGCAACAGGGTTACACCCCGTGGGGGTTTCACATCGGGCTTTTCTTTGTGGCACAAATTTGTTACCTCCTTCAGCCCTCACAAAGAGCCTCAATGACTTCAACTCTGAGGAAAATAAATCTACTCCTAAGTGTTGTTTTCACCTTTGTGCAGAATTTATTTCTCCTGCCTTTCTGGTCAGCATCACCACAGGCTCCAAGCACATGGCTGGGAACCCACATTCTTGGGTTTTATTGCTGCCTCCATCCCTGACATCTGACTTATGACGGGCTGAGAGCGACTTCTTCATTCTCATCCTCTGCTTGTTCTCTTGTAAAATGAATTCTAATTAATAAATGTCAGTATGTCAGCTTGAGTTCCTCAGACAGAAGGCACTAAAGATCTACAAGGTGTCATTAATTCAGAATTAGTTTCAGAGACATCATTTCTTTAACTTTATAACTGTCTATCCCATCACCAATCCATCTCCATGCAGTTTTACATCATGATCATTTACCAAAATATCCTAGAGGCTGTTATATTTTAAGCCTTTTCCATTTTTCTTTGTGGTTGCTCTGATTTAGGATGCGGACTCTTGGGCAATACAGATTTGCCAGGCAGTGAATGGACTCGCTGGCAGGCAAGAGGTTGTCTTCTTTAACCCTGCAAAGGCTACAGCAAGATCCAGCCCTGTGCAACCAGACAGCATATGGCCATCATTGTTTTTATCAAAATCTTGATCTATAATTCATCTTAAAATGCTTTCCCTCCTTGTCACTCCCTTACACATCCCTCCAAGAATGCCACACTATGTATATTTAATCGGAAACTGAACAAGTGCACACGTTCAAGGTGAGTAACTTTAAAGAACTGAGGACAAGAAAACTGAAGCACACAAAGTTCTCCCACTTACTCCCCAGACTTGCCTAAACCAAAGCAATAGGATGGGAAATCATCACCCTACAGCAAATAAACAAGATCATCACGAAGGTTGCTAATGTTAGGTAGGTAAAACAGTGGCAGTAGGAGCCTGTCATAGCTACTCCCTTTTACAAAGGGTTACAGCAACCATCTCAGAGCCCACATTGCTACTATTTTCCCTGCTTTTGAATATGGAATCACAGAATGGTTTGGATTGGAAGGGACCTTAAAGATCATTTAGTTCCCAACCCCTGCCACAGGCAGGGACAACATGACCCATTTTGGTTTTAATAAAAGGGACTTAGGAAAACCACCTCTAGTTCCCAGACAAACTGTTTGTTAGAATTGGCAAATATCTCATCACCCCCCCAAAGCACTGACCCCTCTGCATGGTGCTGCTCAAGCCAGCTCCAGGGGGGTCTGCACGAGCAGGGCTAGAGGAGAGGCCCAGGGATGTGGAGAAACTGGAAAGCTGTCCAGCCCTGGGCTTTCATCACGGGGAGAGGTACCATTACAACACAAACCCCTTCACAGAGCCCCACCACGAACAGGCACGAAAGCAGGAGTTCCCAAAGCCATCTCACGTTCTCTAGCTTGTCGCTGATGGGGAAACATCACCTTTCTCATAATTTCCCTATCACAACCACCCTTCCCACCCCAGTTATCAAGGAGACTCCGGGTGGCCCACAGCCAGCAGTGCCATTCCTGGCCAGAGCTGGTCTGCAACCAAACAATGGGCAGAAGTAGGACTCAGCACATCAGCTTTGCTGGGAACTGATCTCCTAGGAGAGCTCACAAACCCCAGCAGTCTCAGGATGTTTTGTTCCTTTCTAAAATCATTTCTTTTTTCCTTTGTGCATGTTTACTTCTCTTTGGCAAAGCAGTTTGGGAACCAGCTGCAGGCTGTGGAACGTCTCACCCGTGGCCATGCTCCATCCTGCCCTGCAGAGGACAACCTCAGGGGAACCACACGGCGCAAGCGGTTGTGTGTAATGAGAGAAAAATGGATGCTCTTGTGGCTCTTCTGTTGATAACTCTCCTCAGGGGGGTTCCTCTCTGCTTCTCCAGGAAGCAAACCAGAAGAGTAGGAGGGGTAGTGGGGATAACACGTGTGCCTGCCCATATTCCAAGGTTACAAAAAGCTTTACAAGAGGAAACACCCAAAGTGCTTGTGCTCACTCTGTAGCAGGGACACCACCACCCCCTCGGCTCCATCCCTTAATTTTACCTTTTTCCCTAGCCTTTGTCTTTCTCACTTTCCCCTCCATCCTTTCTCCCTACCACCATCTCCCTCCTACAGTCTAAAGCCACGCAAACACAGGTTTTTTTCCTCCTTGCCAATTCTGGAGATGAAGCTTCCCAGCCAACTCCCAGGGAGAAAGGGAAGTGGGAAAGGCACCCAACAGGGATGTGACAATGTTAATAGGAAGACGAGTCACTCACACGGTCGGCTGCTGGCACTCCGCTGCACTGCCCTTTCGTGCTTGACCCTATCTCATCTTCAGAATTTAAAACAACTTAAGACCATGTAGCATAAATGTATGCCTAATCTCATTACACTAATAATTCATAGGTCTTGATCTGCAGGAGTTCTGCAGATAAATGGGGAGAGTTTCATAAAAAGCACCCACCATTTTAAAGAAGTCACATTCGGAACGTGCCTGAGGGATCATCCTTCCGGCAACAACGGCTCTTAACCCGTGCCATGGGGTTTCATCCTTTCAAATGTCACACTTTAAAACCCCCTTGAATTAAAGCAGCAATCAGACAGCACCTGGGTTTGTGTGTTGGCAGGAGCCACACGCAGCTGTGCAGGGTGAGACCCGGAGCTTCCTTGGGATGCCCCGAGGAGTTTTGCTCACACACTATAGTACATTTTATTCCCCAGTTCTCTATTCTCTAGTTTCTCTTTTTTGGGAAACAGATTATTACCACATCAAAAATTACCTACATAGGGAAAGCAGTGACCTCTATTGTATGGTTCTCATGGTTTCTGTGCTGAAAACCAGGCAAAAATCCTCCAGTGTGCAGTGAAACCCTGGGTTTGGGATGAGGAACTTGGGACTCCTGGTTTGGTACCTGGCTAATTGCTGCTGGTCAGAGGGTTTTCTGTTACTGCAATTAGACAAAAACACCTTAAGCCATTCAGGAAACGCGAGCCTATAAATTTAAAAGGTTAAAACAAAACTGAAGGACACTCAGCATGTACCAGAAATACACAGAGACACTTGTTTTGAAAGCTAATGTGTCTACTGGGGCTTTTCCTCTACAGCAGTCTCCATCCCAGACCCATTTATACTAGTGGGGGTGCATTTGCTTTGCTTGCACACCAAACACCTTCACAAGACGCAAGCACACCATTTAATTGAGCAATTTGAACCTTTCCTTGCTGTTCACATGTGTTCATGCTCCAGCTTTGTTTCTGCAGACCAGCCTGACCCAAGAGGGCTGTGCCATGGTTTGCTCAGTGCATCAGTCAGTTATTTGTTGGCTTTACAAGAGCAGGAGCTAAATCCTATTCTAACATCAGGACACACATGTAGTACAACTGGTGTCAAGCAACTGTTGCACAGATAAGGTGCAATCTCCATGATTACCCTGGCCTCAGCAGAGCCCAGTCCCCAGATGCAGAGTTACAGCATCTAATTTATGTTGCCTGGAGATCTGGGAGTTTTGTCTGACTCAGAACCAGACAAATATTGAACAAACAGCTCAGGAATTGTCCCAGTAGGTGGGAATTATATTACAAAGCAGCTCATAAAAATGTAGATATTAGTAATGGGAAAGCTGCTCCATTTTTTCCATTTTAACCTTGCAGTCTTAGCCCTGGCTGCTTTTCAAATGCCTTTGGCTAGTGTGATGTGTATATGTATGGCCACTTCCCACACAAATCCCAACTTGTGGAGACGCACAAATACAAAAGCAGTCAATTTACCCAGAGAAACAATTAAAAACTAATGTTCTTAAGCCTGTATTAAAACTGGGTAAGGCTCAGAAACGAAGGAGAAATTACTTTGCATTAGTTTCTCTGCATGTCATCCTGTTGCTGGCAGGGTTTTAATAATAAGCATACTTATTTGAATAGTTTGCTGATCACACTCATCAATCCTAAAATGCAGGCTCCTGCCAGAGGAATTTATAACCCTTTTAATACAATCTGACATTGGAATGCATTCAGATTGGTGTAAGGAGACCCAGGCAGGGGTGCTGGCTGCCACCACCACCAGCAACCTCTGGGACACACGGTCCTCTTCCAACAGGAGAGAGGACTGGAGGCAGAGATGCTCATGAGAAGCAATAACGGTTACACCAGTGGTTCCCTCCCATGGGGCACCACCAGAGAAATGGAATAAATTGTCTGTAAAAAGCCAAACCAAAGGCAGATTTGTTGTTGCTGTTGGTTTTGAGTTGGCCTGGTTTCTCGGTGAAGACTTCAGAGGCAGCAGAACATATTCAGGCTCTTTATGACACACAAAATACTTCTGGGAAATAGATAAAAAAAAAATATATCTTTGCTCTTAAACTTTAGTTCCTTTTTAAATGATGCCAGTATAGCACAAGAATAGGGGAGAGTGGCTGCAGACTGAAAAAGTGGATGTGTATAGACCTGGAAGCAGCCCCTGGCTCCAGCGACAGCATAAACATTATATCACCCCATCACACAGAGCCAGAATTACCTGTCCCCGTCGGCTTTTCTCCCCTCTTAATCCTTTTTCTGCAGCTTTACTGTGTTCTTTACTTTCTTTTTATTATTTCCGGGAGCTTAAGTCAAGTTTTCAGTCAGGTTTCAAAGGGCATTATGATTTTTGTGCCTGTAATTCCTGGACACCACCAAATGCTGGAATCAAGTGACTGGGACTCTGGAGAAGCCATTTGGAGGGGTAATTAGACATTCACAGCTGTAACTGATCCCAGCCATTTTCCAAAGAGTTGCAAGGAATAAAACATTAATCCCCAGATGATTTATAGGTGCTGAAGTTCTAACACCAAATTGGGCTATTCACACCTAACGATATTGCCCTTGGAGAATGATCTCGGCTCAAACCTGATGAAGTCAGTAAGACCACTGTAATGAGTCACACAGACCTGCTAATGGCTCAGGAAGGTGCCTGGTTGCAAGGCTGGGCCAGATGGAATTCAATAACCCTGGGTTTAAAGCACTGAAGAAGGTGCAGGAGGATCTTCCTTAACCCAGCACATCCTCATTGTTAAATCCATGAGGATCCAGTGGTTCATGCAGGAGCGGGTACAACCAGCAGCCCCTTTCTCAGCAGTTGGCTGGGGTTAAACAGTGACAATGCCAACAAGCAGCGATACAGAGCACAGCACTCGTGTCAATAGACACTTAGTTATTCCTCAGGTATTGCTTGGGTTTTAATTATTAATGAAGAAGCTCCACACAATGCCAGTAGGTACCCAAGAGCCTGGTTTGCAGCATGGCTGGCAGCCAGGTCTCTCAAGGACAAGTGCTGCCTCCTCTTGTGTTTCTGCACAGGAGTGGTAATAGACTATTGTTCTCCCTCTGATAACTTATGAGCTCAGTGGAATCTGTTTTTGATGTGTAATAAAGTCGCTGGTGGTGTGGAATTTGCATTTAAGTTGGCTGTATGCATGCTGACGGGGAGTTTGTGTTACTCACAGAGCTGAAACTACACAACAGTTATCAGTCATTTCAACCCTCTCGAAAGAACCCATGAAAGAATAATTTTAAATACAGTATCGCTAACAGATCTTGTGTCTTGCATTAGGTCCCCTTGATGGGGTTTAGAGTAACTCAGAAATTCAAAACAGGAAATCCCTGTGCTAGGGCTTGGGGAGAAGCACAGAAACAGGCTGCAGTGGTGGGAGAATGGAGTAGTTTCTGCCTTCTTTGTACTGCTGGATGATCTCAGACTGAGCTGTAACACAACCTGTGCCTGAGATGGAGTGTGGCCACCCAAGAGCATCTTGGTCAAGGTCCATTTGCAGAATCAGGAAGTGTAACGCCACTTGAAGCCCCATGACAAACAGAAGAAAGGGGACCAAAGGGTCCAGAAGCAGCATTTTACTCTGAATAATTACGTGCTCTATCACAGAAAGACCCAGTGGTACAGGTTTGGAGAATAAGGTCTAGACAACACCAAGAGCTGAGTGTTCCTGTGACAACCCATAACCCCTGCTGCTGCTGGAGAACATCACCTTGTCCCTCAGCCCAAACCACGGCCAGTTGCCTTCTGAAAGCAAACACCACAGGGGAGAGGTGCTCCCATCGCACCAGGCCAACCACCGAGAGGTTTCCTCTCACACTGCTGCCTCCAAGCCCTGCCCTCTGCAGCCACCTCCATTTCATCTGCAAGCTGATTTCATGATGGAGCAGAAATGCCAATCAGTTGCACAGCCATCAGCACCAGAGCATCCCCAATCTGCATTACCCAGCTGGGCAGCTTTCCAGAGCATCATCTCCAACACGTGAATTATTACCCAAACATCACTGCTGTCAGCACATTCCTCTCCATGCAACTTCCTATTACTAGTTTTTGGCGGACAAGCCTGAAATGTTAAACAGCTCCATCTTGCTAAAGCAATGCAACTGCCTCCTGCCTCCAGGATGAACTTTTCATAAAAATCAACAATAATCCTTCTTCTGAGAATAGCAACAAAACCCTTCAAACAATCCTTTTAGTTTCCCTTTGTTTGCTCTGGTTTTGGTGTCTTTAGCAGCTCTGGATTACATTCTAATTTGCAATAACAGCCTTTTATTTGCCTTGCAGAGGAAAAAGAGACTTAAGGGATCCTTAAGCTTCAGTGACAGAGTCTGAAGCAGCTTATAAATCAGGCCACAGACGGCAGGGTCAGCAGCACTGCTGCTTCCATCTCAGCTCATTAAGAACAACACGCATTGAGTACCATTTGCTTTGAAACCATTTGCGCTGCTGTGATTCATTCAGAGAATGCAGACGTCCAAGAAGCATTAGAAATAGTCTTTAAAAACCCTGAGAATAGGGTTAGGAAAATAGTTAGTTAGTTATTACTACTCCTTTCCATGACAACTGCAAAAAATTAACGGTTGGAGTTAAAGCAGAGCAGTGCAAGGCCACAAGCACTGCACGGGAGCTTGGTGGGCCCTTCTTTGTGCCATGTTTAGACGGATGTAAACACCTGCAGTGACCCAGCCGTGGACTTGAAAATTAAGTTCAGCATTTCAGCTGATACAACAGGCTGAGAGAGCTGGGCTGGGGCAGCCTGGAGAAGAGAAGGCTCCTGAAGGGGAGACCTTAGAGCAGCTCCAGTGCCTAAAGGGGCTCCAGGAAACCTGGGGAGGGGCTTTGGGCAAGGGCCTGTAGGGACAGGACAAGGGGAATGGCTTTAACCTGCCAGAGGAGAGATTGAGATGAGCTCTGAGGCAGAAGCTCTTCCCTGTGAGGGTGCTGAGGCGCTGGCACAGGGTGCCCAGAGAAGCTGTGGCTGCCCCATCCCTGGCAGTGTTCAAGGCCAGGTTGGACACAGGGGCTTGGAGCAACCTGCTCTAGTGGAAGGTGTCCCTGCCCGTGGCAGGGGGTTGGAACTGGATGAGCTCTAAGGTCTCTTCCAACACAAACCACTCTGTGATTCTATGATCTAAACAAAACAGAGCTTGAGAGCTTATCCATACTACACCCAGATCTCCCAGGCATTCCCAATGCAATGTGAGGGATCACTCCTTACTTCTCGTGTCTTGGTTATTTGAAAGGAAGAATTATTAAAGAACCCCAAAAGTTGTATTTACATTGATATGAAGGTAGAGATCTTGCCATAATTACATTCATTAAAGCTTTCATTTAGTTTCAATAAGCAAATTATCCTGATAACTCTCCTGGTTATGAAAAACAGATATATGTATTTCTTCTAGGTCCTGAGCAGCATATGTTCAATTACAGAATAGATTGCATGTTTCTTTTTTTAACCAATCATGGTTGAATTTACAATGCAAACTTTTAGCACAACAAAAAAACCCCAACTGATTATCCCAAAATATTTATTCAAGATTAAAAAACATGTAACATATGAATATTTAAATAAATATTAAATATTTATTTCTCCTTTCTAAAGCTTCCATAACTGGGGTTTTAATTAATTTGCCATCAAAAATTTATAGAGCCAGGTAAACTTTTATATAAGAGTTATATCATATAGCTAAGCTTCAGGTATTCACTTCCTTCTTGTGCTAGGATGGAGCAGGATGAGCTCCAGCAACACCAGGGAGGCTGCACCAGCACAAACAAGGTCTGCTGCAGGCTAGGAATGGACAACATGTTCCCAGCTTCTTTCACAGCAGTTTGCTGGTGACACTGGATTAATTAGTATTTGCATTTCCTTACAGCATGGAATCAGCAGCTGAATGCAAGAGGCCCTGTTTGTGGGAGATGCACGAGCTTGGGAAGAGGTGGAGGCTAAAGGGAATGCTGGGGAGGGTATGGATTGGAGAAGCAGCCCAAGGCAGGGACACATTCCCCCCCACACACCTCTTCCATGTCTTCCCCCAGGGAGTGCTTTAATGCCTCCTTCCCCAGGCACAACCTTCTCCCACCTCAGGGAAAAGGTGAGCTCAAGGGACAGATGCAGGGTCTGGGATGCATTCCCAAGGTAGGTTTTTAAGGAGAGAGGAGCTCACAGTGGCAGCAGTACCTGGACTCTCAGCCTGCTGCAGTGAGGAACCAGAGCACCCAGTGCTGGGACCATCCAGGTGCCCAACACAGAAAGGAGAAACTGGTGAGAAGCAGCACTCCCCTGCTCTCCTGGTTTCAGCTGGGACAGAGGCTTTGTCTCCCTAGTAGCTGGTGCAGTGCTGTGGTTTGGCTTTAGTCTGAGAATAACATTGATAACGCTCTGATGTTGTAGTTGTTGCTAAGTAGTGCTTACCCTAAGTCAAGGACTTTCCAGTTTCCCATGCTCTGCCAGCGAGGAGGGAGTTGTGTACATTCAACTTCAGCTGGATCTGCGAGTGATTGCTCAGTGTCTGACTCAGGATAAACCATCTCTAACACTGCTAATTCTCCCAGGTACTAGAGGCCTTTCTCTAATGTGATCTACTTGCCTGGGCAACATATAACATCCTCCTTAAAGGGATACCTGGTGTCCAGCACAGCCCAGCCAAGCATTCCCAGGACAGGTCAGAGCAATCCATTCCCTGCACATCCACGACATCC
Source organism: Strigops habroptila (assembly GCF_004027225.2). Lineage (NCBI taxonomy): Eukaryota > Metazoa > Chordata > Aves > Psittaciformes > Psittacidae > Strigops > Strigops habroptila. The sequence continues at coordinate 1,718,190 of NC_044294.2, forward strand.
TACATCATAGAGATGTCTCTCCACTGTTAGTCACAGACTGCATTTCCTGAGACAGCAATGGCCCGATTTGGGCAGATGACAAGAAGCCCAAGCTGTCTACGTCTGCTTGATTGCACCCTGAGCTGGCACAGACAAACCCTTCCTGCTGCCAAGCTCCATCACCACACTGGTTGCCCAGTTTAAGTAGGACACATCCACCCTGCTGGTCCTGTGTGCCATCATGCACAGCCCCACACTGACCCTCAGCACCCTCAACTCAGACACCAGGCTTTGCAGGGACACATTTTCCTTTCTGTAGTCCCCACACCAGCTCCCAGCAGGAGCAGCTTGTCCCCAAAGGAAGGTTGGCCAGAGCCCAGCTCCACGCCCAGGGACCTGAGGAGACAACCCCATGTCTGAGCCGGGCTTGGCAGCGCTGTGTGTTGATACAGCCTTTTACTGCTCACCACAAACCTGCCTGAATTTCTCCAGCAAGCTGCTGCAAGGGAAGCAGAAGTCACCTTTCCTCTAATCACACCAAAGCAGCATGCTCTGCTCACTCTGTACTTAGCTGACCTGCTGGCAGCCACGGAGTTGGAGAAGAAAGAGATGGAGTCAAGAACTAAAATGCTGAGGCCCATTATTTGCAGGCAATTGTGCTACTGGAAGCCCTTGCAGCTTTTGTAATCACCTCCCAGGGCCACCCAGTGAACTCAATTCAGCAGCAAAAGGTTGTCTCAGCCACATGAGCAGACCCTGCGCTTTTCAGGGGGATGCTGAGTAAGGGAGAGCAGCAGTTGGTCTTCTTGAAAGAGGGAATGACTGGGGGTTTTAGTACATTATTCATGAGGAGACCTGCAGTCAGGTTTTCAGCAACTTCTATGGACTTTAGCTGGTGTTCATGTGACATTTTGGGAAAACACAGCATTCCCCATCTCCCTGCATTTTCAAATCCCTCTCATCTCTTATAGCAATGATCTCACGTAGCATCCGACTGCTGGTGATGGACCTTCAGCAGATCCCACAGGCTCCAAATGAATAGGTTTTGGCCTCAAGAAGAGACTTTGGGTCACCCCACAGGGCTACCTGCCACATAACAAAGATCTTTTTGCCAAATGAGCCCCGAGATAAATCCCCAATTGCATTGCCCAGCACACAGCTTGGCCACTTGGCAACACCACTGCCCTGAGAGGCAAGAAACAGATGCACAGAGCCCAGATCCAGCTATGTGAGCTCCCAGGAGCTCCACTGGCTTCCTCCCAGAGGATTGCAGCTAAACATTACATCAGCCTTCCACAAACTGGAGAAAACAGGACTTGGGATTTTTGGCTAATTGCAGAGCCAACAGGAAGTTTTCGCACAAGCAACCCGAGCCCACGTCTGTCCCCAGTGATTTGCCTGCACAGAAGCATTCCTTCTCTTATACCAGTATTCCTTGCCCTGTGGAGGGTGAGGATACTCAATTCTTGATGCACAGACAATATAGTCTTGGGCCAGGAGGAGCAAACCAGGGAACCACCACACATTCCGTGCTCCAGCCTCCACAGCCAGGGTTGCCCTGACCTCTCGATGCTCATGACCAGAGCATGCAGCCAGGCTGGGAGGAGATGGCACAGGAGTAACTCTAATGAAGGAAATCAATGCTGGAGCTCTCCGAGTTTCACAGAAGGGCTGGGAATGGCTGAAGAAATCACTGTTCATAGCACTGCTCTTTCCCCCCTGATCCTGCTTACCCAGTAGCAGATCACCCTCAGTTAATTGATCCTGCCTTAATTATCTCTTCCCACAATAAAAGTTCCCACACAGCAGCTATTGGAAGCAGCTTCAGGGTGAGAAGTATTCTTGCCTTATGCACTGTGCACGCCCTGCTTTACATCAGGCACCTTGCCATAGGGTACCCCCTGCTGCCACTCCATGGAGGAACTGCATTCAGGGGGTGCTGGCTGGGGATCCCAGCACCTTTCGAGAGCAAAGGCTTGCTCTGGTAGCTCTCTGGAGAGTTCTGTGTCCACACATCCAGGGTGCTGCAGGCCAGCCCTTTGGGATCAAGCCCATCAGTGCCCTCCCTCAGCCTTGTTGACGTCTGTGGTCCCCAGCTCTCTTGGCTGCTGCCACATGCTCAATACAGGCAGCGGAAACAGTCTGAAAGCATCTTCTTGAATGTGGCTAACACTGATTTTATGATATACTTAACACCCCATCCAATAGCTATTAGTTTTACTGTCAGGCACACAATGTATGTGATCCATCTTTCTTCTCAGGCGCACCACATGTCCCCTCTCAAATGACATTACAGCAGTCTTCATTTGTTACAGTAGGGGTTTAAGCACCAACAGTGAAGTTCTTATCTTTCTGCTTTGTTTGTTGTTAACGGCACATTCTATTTAATCGGGATCAGCCCACGGTTCCTGTCCAGACACTGCAGAGAACAGCTTTGATCTTCTCTTTGGCAAGCAAGGCTCTGCAGCACAGAGCTCCTGCCTCAGCACTGCCCTGCAAGAACAGAACCTTCCCAGAGGGAACAATGCAGGAGTTTAGGAAGAACTTCTTCCCTATGAGGGTGGTAAGGCCCTCGCACAGGCTGCCCAGAGAAGCTGCGGCTGCCCTCCACCACTGGTGGTATCAGTGAAAACCCTCTATAGGCACAGTGAGTGTGCCCCAGTTTCAAGATGCTCCTGCATCACTTCGTGCCACAATTCACAGAGAACAAGAAAGGAAAAGCAGGAAAGCAGGGTTAGCAAACTACAGCTCTTCCTACCCAGGCCTAAATGAAGACATTGCAGCAGGAATCACGCTGCTTCCGTTTACATAGGAAAGCATTCAAACTTGTACTAATGTCCATCAAAGGCTGGTCTCAGACTCCATTACAACTACAGTTGTCTGAAAAGCAGTGCACAATATAGCAAGCAATATATTAGATCACTATAAATTCTGGCATACATGTTCATCCTATCACATAGCCTCTAATTTTTGGATACACACTCCTGTACTGCAGCCCAACTGTGCTGCTTCAAGATCTTTTTACATGGAAGATGGTAGAACAAGCTTTGTACGGACAAAGTACCTGGAGAGAATATTAAACTAAATAATAGCAATTAATTAGGCTTGTGTAAAGCTATTAACCTTCAAATCCCTATAGAAATAATAAGTAATGCTCAAATCCTTTGGGATGCACATTGCATTACCCTGTTCCATACAAGGGGAAGTGGAGATCTGGAGCAGTGGAATGATTTTTGCCCAGGGCAGTGCTGTCATCATTCCCAGTGCCACACAACTGCTGCTTTTAGACCACACCTGGGTGGGTGGATACAAGTGATACCTGCAAACACACACGTGTTGAACACCCCATTCTTGGCTGTGTATTACAACCTGTGTTTGCAGAGCAGCACTTGCACCAGAGGAAAGCCCCATCTCCTGCAGCAGGTGATCTTTGTCATGTATTTCACCTCTAACCCCCCTGCAATGCTGTGCAGCTGATCAGAGCCATCTTCCCCCCCACCTCCTCCTCAGTGTTAGCACTGCACCCCTATGGAAAAAGCAAGATCTTAATCTTCTCCTAAGCACTCTTCCCAAATGCCTTCCTCCACTTCCATAGGGAACTTCTAATAAAGAAAAGCTGAGCATCAGCTTAAACTCAGAAGTCTCTCCAGGGCATTACATCCACAGCACCAATAAATCTTGAAGGATTTTTTGCATAGTATCTCTACCATTCAGCCTTCCCTGGGGCTCAGCCTTCTCCAGGTTTTCACCATCTTCTGGCCTAATTATTGCAACAAGCACATTTCCATCTTCTGAACACCAGTAGGTTTTGCTTGCATCATCCCTTCCATGCACCTCTCCACTAGCTCATCCCTCCCAAGTGCATCTAACACAGCTTGCCTCCCTTTCCAGAGCCCTTCACAGCTTGTCCTCCCTTTCCCACATTTTGTTCCACTTGGCCCGGCGTGCCAGGCTCTACTGCCCATTGATCATGGTAAAAGCTGCCTATAAATATCCCCAAAGCCACTTCAGTGCTCTGCTTCAAATCTTGTCTCAACAGTACTCTAGCCTGCGACTGGGTTCCCCACATGCTATTACATTAAATGGGAAATTAATAACAACACTCCCAAAAGCTTCCAGTTTCCTGGGGTGGGATTGTCCCTCCAATAACACTAATGAGTCCTGGGGTGGGCCCTTGTGCTGCTGTTTACGTGGAACCACAGCTCCCAGCTGCCTCCCTCCCATTAGGGGGCAGGAGTTGCTCTTTGCTGGGGCACCTCGTTTGTAGTGGCTCAATTCCCACCAGAAACAATGGTTCTTGCATCAGAAGGTCTGGTCAAACCTACCACAACCCCCCTGTAATTAGTTGGCATGATGGCTTCCAGAAGAAAGGAGAGATACAAAATGCAGCTCAGAGCATCTTAACCAGGGGAAGACTCAGCTCTGAAAATCCTTGCTCTTCAGGGGTGCAAGATATCCTGCTTTACTGTAATGAAAGTCCTCTTGTCCAACGTCCTCCAACAATCTGCCTTTAATGGGGTTACTATTGCAGAGGTAAAGCATTTTATATGGAACCAGGTTTACATTATCCTGCTATTCGGAGATCTAGCTTGCAATGCTGTTCAAATCCTTTAATCCATAAATAGGATTCCAGCCAGAGCTGGGCTGCCTTCCAAAACTGTAATCTCCAGTATATGAATTATTACAAAAAGATTAGGGTGTTTCAAGTAATAACATTTCAAATAAATCAGCTTTCATGGAGGAACAACAAACTAATATCAGAAATAACAATATAAAGACATTTATATGGCCACTTGCTGGAATAACTTCACTAACTGGAGGGATTCTTGTCTCATTTGCATCGTTTTCTGTGAGAAATACACCTTTGCCTTTGTCCCTTCACTACTGGACTCTGCTGCAGAGCAAACAAGGTGCTTCTGTCTCATCTATCAGCCCCTTCGAATCACCAGCTTTCTGTTATATGGAGACAGAGAGGTATGTTGGTGTTACTGCAGATGATGCCCTTCTCCCCAAGCCTTCAGCTTTACATAATGCTACGTGAGGATGGTCAGATGATCCTGAAGGCCAGACACATTCCTCTAACTCCATTTTAATCATGATGAGTTGTGAGTTTAATTATTATTCCTAGTGCATTTGCACAACCCCTCCCTTCCACATGCACAACATGCGCATGTGTGCAGGGAGAGCTAAATCACTTCTTGATTATTTCCTGCTTCTTTTGGCAATACTGTTACATGACATTTATTGTGCTTTTCTCCCCTGCAAACTGTATTGGAACAGTAAGAAACCAGGTCTACAGAGTTCAGAACAGTGAGATGGAGAGAAATTAGGAGGCAGAGGGTCTGGGCAGGGGAGATGGCAGAAAAGGAGAGGTGGAAACGAGCAGAGCTAAAAAGCCACCATCCCTTGAGCTCCTGGGATCCAGGCAGGGGCACTGGCTCAGTGGTGGGCAGCAAAGTGTGAGTCTCCTGTGGTCAGAAGGTAGAGGCTCGGGGGAAGGCGAGGGGACGGGTGCTAAGCACCACTGACAGCCGTGATGCTCCAGGTTGCTTAGTGACAGATGTGAAGCCCAAGGTGCCCATGGATTTATGGCATTCCTCCCTGCCTTCCAAATGCTATGAATAAATGACACATCTCAGTTCCTTATTTATCCATTTGTGAAGCTTAATGGGCAGTTGTAGAGAACAGTATTGAGCCTTTTATGGGGTAGGGCAGGCTAGTTTCCTGATTTACACTTGCATCAATAGAGAGTGGAATATGGACCCATCAAATCTTATTCAGCTCTTAAAAAGAAAACAAATGAAAAGAACACTGCAAAACTGAGCATCCTAAACAAATAAACCAAACCTGGTGCCAACTAAGAGCCCCTGGTTTGAATTCAGACCTCATAATACTGTCAAGAAGGTGAGAAAGCTCCTGCCAGATGTGGTCCCAGGCTGGTGCCTGGGCTTGTTCTTTGCACAGATGCTGCTGCAATGCCCAAGGACATTGGGCAGAGACACCCTGGTACAGACCCATAGCTCACAGCACCAATTCATCCAAACACAGCTTTACCATGCTCATCTACCCATAGAGGTTGTCAATGGGGCCCATAGAGGTGGAGTTAAATAATGTATATAAATGTTTTCAAGACCTGGGACTAGAAGTTACAGGCAGTCCTTGCACAGTATATGGACCATGTTATTGCTGCATAGCATAAAATCAGTGGCCTCTGGAGGGCTGTAGGGATTGCTGTGCTGGGACAACTAAACATACAGATTAGAGGCTACAGAAAGTTATCTTAGCATCCTATTTTCATCAATTGTTCTTATTCTCATAAGCTATCCCACTGAGACTTTCAAAATCCAATTACACCTAAAGCTCCTGAAATTAGATCTTTAATAAAAGATATCCAGAGTACTATCAGAAACAGCTCTCAGACATTTTATCGCTGAAAAAAAGTTTGATGGTCCCCATAATTTTTCACAAGCTGCTTCAGATATTCAGCTGTGATTTACACAGGACATTTTGCTCCCCTATGATAAATTACACCAGGCCACAAAGGAGAGTGAATAGTGAGTGAATCAGTGAGTCTGATTTTCAAAGGTCCTATCACAAGGAAAACTAGAGCCAAAATTAATTAGTTTCTTAAAAATGCTATAGATTCAAGGAAAACATGTGATTTTCCAAGCAGCACTACTATAAGGTTAGAGTGCTAAGTCCTGCCAGTGCAGAATTTTTACTCCCTTAGTGGCCATGCCATCATTAAAACTACTATTTTTGCAAGTAACTCAGTTATTCCAGATTGAAACGCTTTCAGTGCAAGGCTTGAAAAACTAACACCCCCCCCCCCAATGCCTTTTCTCCTTTTTACTTCCTAATGGATAGTAATACAAGCAATCCACAATCACATGAAATACAGCTCTCTTTGCCAGCCTATAATTTCTTCTGCTGCACATTAAGGTGGCGAGCAACACCTTGGTTAGACACTGTCAGCACATACACCACACAACCAGCATTATTTTCTCCTTGGAATCCATCTTTCAGCTATTTCAAATTGAGCTGAAACTTTGACATGCAGACTGTCACTTCAGGAAAGAATTATTATTATTCTCAGAAAATTAAATAAATCAGGTCAAACTTTATGACCAGCTTACCCACCCACTGTGCATAAAACTCACAGTTCCTTTCCTGTTCCCTGTTCAGCTGCTTCTGAGCACCTTCCATTTTAAACACATACCTAATGTATATCTCCCCTTAAACCTCCCCTTTAAATCTCTGTTTCACAGAGAACAGGGTAATTCAAGCTAAGGAACTCAATAGAAGAAACCCAAACTCCACCAAATCCCAACAATAAGAAAGCATAAGCATTTGCTGTTACTACAACAGACCAGCACAACAGGTAAAGCCATCAGCACCAACTCCTTACCAGCAACCCAGCCACCTCAACCCCGTTTCTTCCCAGCTCTCCAGCAACAGCCACAGCAATTAACTCACAAAGCCACCTCACAACTTTCCAGATTCAACAAGAGACCCAACGTTTGATTTAATCAACTCCAGACTACACATAGCAATGATTTATTGCACTTCTGTATCTCATGCAATGAACTCCTGCCCCCATGCAGTGATACACAGCATATATATGCTTTTTTCATGCTATTATTTCTCCTACCTTTCTTGGCCAAAGGAGATACAAGCTGCTCCCAAATGAACCTCAAGTGTATTTCCATTTCTTTCTTCAAAAACATCATCCCACCAAGAAATTCAGGAAGAGCCCCCAAACAGAGCTTCAGTCACCAACAAGCCTTTAAAGCCAGGCCCACTGCCAATCCTGGGCACCTGCTGGACCTCTCCAAGTGATGAAGGATCTGGTGATTCTTTCCAGCTGGGCTCATTCCTGCTAAGGACAAACAGCTGGGGACCTCTCCTTAACTCTAGTTTAACTCCTTCCTTGCAAAGCTCAGGGTGCTACCTTCTCTCCTTCTCTCTCCAGTGAAGTGGTGGATTCCCCAGTGTTGGACAGGGTGTTAGGACATCTTGTCTAGATCATGCTGTGCCTAGAAACGTTGAACCAGATGATTTGTGAGGACCCTGGGATTCTAGGAATCTCTGTGAAGTTCTCAGGCTGCTAACACCATGGCAACGGTATCTATTATTTCACGGGCCATGTACAGCATTCCAAGCCCCTGTCCTGTCCAGAGCATTCTGCCATCATGCTGCCATCCATCCCCTGCTCCCCACTCTGTAGAGGAAATAGCCAGAATCCTTAGTGAACGTGAATAATGTTGTTTTACTGGATTCACCAGCATTTTAATGCCTGTAATTATGTCCTGATTGAACTAGATTAAATAAAAGGCCCCCATGCTCCATTTCTCCTCATTCCTGCAGCCTGTTTCCACCTGATTTAGACTGCTCAAGGAGTCAGGGAGGGTTTTTTATGCATACTTTACACTCAGCTATGACATTCAGCAAAAATAATAACAACATCTGACAAAGTTTGTTGTATTAAATAGAAGGTTGAGGATTCTTTTAACCTGTAGTACATGCAGGAACCAGCTGCACAGAAACACCAGACAATAGCACAGACGCTGGGAAATAATTTGCTATTCATTAAGCTGTCAGGTGTACTTTTGAACAGGAGTTCTAGCACAATTCAACTTTAATAAATAGATGCTTAAAATACACTTTGTACTATAGAACCGTCTCCTTGCATTAAACTTAAAAACTCAATCAATAATCCAAGAAAACTCAACCCAACAGCAGGCTGGTTTCCTATTATTGGGCCTTTTTGCCCAATAACCCAGACAACTACATTAACTGCAAAGTATGTGCAATACAATAATCCTCTACTGTGAATATGGCATTGCTGGGATCCATTAGCATTTTAGACAGGCTGCAATTAGGCACAATGAAACCATGTGGGTTTTGGAGTTTAGGCTCGTATCCAAAATTCCCAGGGTGAGATTTTTTACCTAGTTCCAGAGTTTTGGTGTTAAAAGGACCTGCACAAAGTCTGTGCCCCTGAGGGTGAGCCCTGCCCTGCTCCAAGCACTGGGACAGGCTGCTTCATCCTGGCTGGGAGAACCACCTCAAAACCCTCCGCAGATGGTGTGTCCTGGGGTGAGAACTGGAGGTCAAAGGCATGTCTGTGGCAGAACCTGCAAACTGATTAAGGGTCAGGCTACAACCTAAAAACCACCCATGGAATTGCTGCCAAATAATGATTAAATCCCTGCCAGGCATCAATGCCCAATCGGGTTCTCCATCCAAGACGGGCAAGGAAAAGTTTGGGCTTTTTTAGTTAAACTTTTCAGACACACTTCCAGGAAAATTAGGGGGTTTTCCAACATTTTCTTTCCATACACTAAGACTTTGATTGGAGCTGAGTGCCGAAAGCTGGGAAGGGTTGGATGAGCAGCCCATGTCTAGACCACAGAGCACTTACTCCATCATAATGATTGGATTTCACAATCTTAAAGGCCTTTTCCAATGTGGTTGAGTCTATGCTTAATGCTCAGGCTCCAGCAGTTGGCTGCAGGTTTTACCACAAGTAAAATCAGATCCATGCCCACTACTAACGCTTTGTAGCTATGTGGTTGTTTGGAAACCTCTTCCAGCTTTTCACTGCTGGGATTAAGGTCTTGATTGCTTTTGAATCGTTTTTCCTCCTCTCTCTGAGCTAATCTCTCACTAGATGTTGCTCCTGCAGCTGAGCACTAACCATGGGCACTTAGATTTATGTAGCTGTACCTGCAAAAGGTGAGATGAGCTGCTCTGTGAATTTTTCATGGCAAACTTTAGCTTTGCTCGATCTGGCTGTGCTTTTTTCCTTCTCCTAACAATTGGGGACACAGCACAGAGCCTGGAGAGAGAGAAATGTACCTTTTTGATGGGGACAATATTGCAAGGACACAGCTTTCAAAACACTGTCTTGCTTGCCACTGAGGTTTCTGACTGATGTGTTGTATATTATCCAGTGCTGCAAAATCTAAGTGAGGTGGATGAGTTAGAGATCTGATTATAGAATTCCTGTGACCCTAAGTCAGTACTGAAAATGTCTATCTTTGTATTATCTAACCTCTCTTTCTGTATTCTTTCCTAGTGTTGTGTAGATAAATCAATAAGGTACATCATAAGTCTGCTATCCCCCTCTTGGGCAGATTCTTCTCCTTTTCAGTTAACACCAGTGGAATGCAAAGCGCCAGCAAGAGCCTGAGGTACGGCTCTGCTCCCAACTGCATCCCCAGGAGCCCTGTGGCTCGGGCCTGAGGACTGAAAGCAGAAGCCCAAGCTTCATATGTTAGTATTACATGATAACCTTGCAGAAGGATATTCGGGAGCCCCCAAAACAAGAAGGACATGGACCTGCTCAGGCAAGTCCAGAGGAAGCCATGAAGATGCTCCAAGGGCTGGAGCCCCTCTGCTCTGGGGACAGGCTGAGAGAGCTGGGCTTGTTCAGCTGGAGAAGAGAAGGCTCTGGGGAAACCTTAGAGCAGCTCCAGTGCCTAAAGGGGCTACAGGAAACCTGGAGAGGGGCTTTGGACAAGGGCCTGGAGGGACAGGACAAGGGGAATGGCTTTAACCTGTCAGAGGGGAGATTGAGATGAGCTCTTAGGCAGAAGCTCTTCCCTGTGAGGGTGCTGAGGCGCTGGCACAGGGTGCCCAGAGAAGCTGTGGCTGCCCCATCCCTGGCAGTGTTCAAGGCCAGGTTGGACACAGGGGCTTGGAGCAACCTGCTCTAGTGGAAGGTGTCCCTGCCCGTGGCAGAGGGTTGGAACTGGATGAGCTTTAAGGTCCCTTCCAACTCAAACTGTTCTATGATTCTATGATATGGTGTACTTAAGAAATGAACTCTGAATGCCATTGAAGAAATCAATGGCATTCAGCCCCAGAAAGAGCTCAAAAGTTCCAAACAGATGATAAAGCACATGAACTCTTTTCTGTAACAATAAACACAGCTCCTGGAGCTCTCTTGCTTAACATCACTTCTAGCTGGAGTGGTGGAAAAAAACCCACCGTGAACTTTGATGTCAAGTATGCCAAGAGCTGTGTTGGTGTTTATCCTCTCCCTGCCCCAATGACACATTGTTAACACAGTATTTTCAGACTGTTTGTTTTGTGTATGCACAGGGCTGGGTCTATTTGGAGTGGAAAGATAGATGTATAAACAGTGCAAGCACAGCCCAGCTCTGCATGCAGCAGAGATGTATTGCATGGGGAGGGAACAGCCCCAGCAGATCCCAGTTCACACAGGAGCAGGAAGCAGATGGATGACTGTAGCATAGAGAGAGCAGATATGAGTCAGTAATGCACTCATGGGGTTGGTTTTACTCCGCCTTACCCTGGTGTAAATCTGGAATTAAAACTCTTGTCTTCAGTGGAATTGATCTCTTCCTGAAATCTCCTCTTCCAAATACTAACACTGGTAACGTATTGTTGTATAGTGTCCAAAATCATTGAATTCCTTTCTCTGAGTATTTATTCTTGCAGTCACTGTGAATTAATTACTTTTTTCTCTTAAAAACTCTCCGAAGGAGATGCTCCAGCACCTCCAGTGCCCCCGTCCCCTCCTGCTGGGACTGCAGCTTTTAGCTCACCAGGCTCTGGCTCCAGTGGAGCTCGTGTCATGGGTGTCATCAGCCTTTTAATCTGTTTAATGGGGATGATGCATCACACACCGGCTGACACAAGGCTGCTGTTTGCACCTTCCTTTGGGTGAGTTGTGTATCCTCACGCTGAGGAGATTCCATGCACAGAGCTTATGGCTTGCAGAGGCCCAGTATGGGGCTAAAGGCCAGGAATCCTTTTGATCTCAATAGATAAGTCTGAGCTTTTCCAGTGTTCTTGTAACCTTAAAACTGATTGCAGCAGCCTGCTGTCATTCTCCTGACTGAACACTCATCCATGTTTTTCAGGTGGTACCTTATGAACATTTGAAGTTCTTTTTGCAGGGTTTTTTTCAGTAACTTTTTTCATTACTTAGTCTTTTTTAATGGTGTTCATTTGCTTTGATCCTCACAAGTTTTTCTCCCAGTTCCTCTGATAATTTTTTAAAGGAAATCATGGTACCTTTGAACTGCCTTTCCCAGCATCCGTGCTCCACAGCATGGCTAAGTGAGACTCCTTCCAAACCTTTAAGAATTGTAAATGTGACCCTGCTAAGAAAATGCAGAAAGTGTCACCTCTTATAACATATCAGACAGTAAAAGACTGTAATTTATAAGGCTAAGTACAAAGAGCTGTTTTTCTTTGAGCTAATTAAGTGGAAGAAGAGCATAACTAATTAACTGGAGAGACACCGAAGGAAACAGGAGGTTGTAGCAAAGCCCTGTGACTTTGGATGCTCTTTTTCAGCTCAGGGATGGATTGCTGGGAGTCGAGCTCTGCCAGGGGTCGGTGCATGGCGCTTCCCTGATACCTCCAAAATTGAAGCTGCTCTTTTAGCAGTACATGACCAGGCATCAGACTGTAGACTTCAGGGCATTGCCCAGAGAAGCTGTGGCTGCCCCATCCCTGGCAGTGTTCAAGGCCAGGTTGGACACAGGGGCTTGGAGCAACCTGCTCTAGTGGAAGGTGTCCCTGCCCATGGCAGGGGGTTGGAACTGGATGAGCTTTAAGGTCCCTTCAACCCAAACCAGTCTGGGATTCTATGAAATAAGTAACCTGATAAGACCTACAAAATTAATCACAATAAATGACACTGTTTAACGGTTAAAATGGTACTCGCTATGGCTGTTACCTAGAAAAGAAGGCATTCAATTAAAAGCTACCAATACCAAGGTATTTAGGTATTTTCTAGGCAGATACAATTTCTTGCTGGATTCCTCAAGCTCACTAGAGCTGATAAAAGGGCAGCAGAAAACTCTGTGCAGGGAAACCCCCTTGTCCTAAGGAAGGAATAATTTCCTGCGTTGCTGACAGCATGTATTTGCTTGGCATTACTACATGGCTTTTAATGCTGTTCTTTAGATGATCCTGAGTGACTCTAAGACCCAAGTAACGTGCTCCCAATGCAGCTCCAGGCCTCCAGCCACTGCCTGTCCTAGGAAAAACTCCAAATCTCAGCAAACCCTCTGAACTTCTGGGCTTCTGTTTGGTTTCAGGACCAGCTTGGCCAGGCAGCCCATCAGTTAAATCCCTGCTTCCTTGGAATTGCTCTGTCAGTGTGACGTGCCGGAGGATTACCCTTCCCAATTCCGAGCTGAGCTCAATTCTAACTGGAATGTCTCACATCCAGTCTATAAGGAACGACTTTCTCCATAATGTTGTGCTGTCCAGCACACGCACTGGATGTCAGGTGCCATAAAAGTAAGAGAAAACAATGTGCAGCACAACCACAGCTCATTATTTCATGCCTGCTGCTGCAATTATTTTCTCTGTAACACAGGCAAAGGCTTCCATAAATTACACAGTTATCACCCATCTGATCTGCTGCTGAGTCTGCTCGGGACCTGCTTCCAGTACCAAACTGTCAGACAGCAGAGGGCTGAAATTTAATGTTTGCAGACATATCCCGAGATGCCTGGAGCAAAGCTGAGGCAGAAAGGTTGCTTGTTTAGAAACTGCTCTGTAGTTCCTCCAAGGATGCTGCTACATTAATATCTTTACCATGAGGAGGAGTGTGCTTAATTTTGTTCAATTCATTAAACTGCATTTGCTGCTGAAGTATTCTTCCAAGGGAGGCACAGCACAAGCTGGCTCTGGGGTAGAAAGGACTCCAGTCATTCCCCAGGACAGGCATTTTTTTTGGATCATAGAATCAACCAGGTTGGAAAAGACCTTTAAGCTCCTCAAGTCCAACCGTTCCCCAGCCCTGCCCAGGCCACCACTAACCCATGGCACTGAGGCCTCGGCTACACGGTGTGTGAACGCTTCCAGGGATGGTGACTCCAGCCCTGCCCTGGGCAGCCTGTTCCAATGCCTGAGCACCCTTTGGGGAAGGAATTGTTCCTCATATTCAGTCCTTGTAAGATGTCTGAGAGAACTCTCTGGGAAGGGACACAATATACAAACCTGGACTGAGTGTTGGAAATTTCTGATTTCCCCATTTCACAGGAAGAAGGAAAAGCAATGCAGCAGCTCCCTGGGGAGGAGGAGGGAGATTTTCTCCTCTGCCAGTGTATCTGTTTGCTGGTGCCACTCCTGGCCTCTTCCATCAAGCCAGGCTTTTCTCTGGCTGCTAATGAGAGGCCAGGCAGAGCTGGTGGCTGTGCTCTGATCTCATCAGCTGCCCTCCTTTGGCACGCACGACCTCATTGTCATCTACTCTGACATTTCTCTTTCTATTAGTATCCAGGACCAGAAACAATTTGTCCAGGTGCTCTGCCTTTTCCTTTGTATTCCCCCAGCAGAGCAAAGTGAATCATAAAGATCACCCAAATTAGAGCAGGGAAAAGACCTTTTAGGCCGTTCTAGTCTTCCCTCAGGGGTGAACGCCGACAGGATTCCCACAGTATGTTTTCTAGTGCTTTAATCAGTTCAATTTTCATCCTGTGGGTCACAGAGGATTAGACAAGGGGAAGGTCTGGGGAATCAGCTCATCCTCTGGTTTTATCAGCAAAATTCTGTTCAGGGCTAAACCAGCAGGAAACTGAGTATTTTGCTGAATGCTTGATAATTCAGAGTTCATATGCCAGGGAGATAGCAAAGAGGTGGCCTGAATCCGAAACACTTGTTTTTGTCTGATATTATGGCTTCTATTAACAAGGTGTCCTGGTTTCAGGGCTGATCATTACATGTTTCCTGCAAGGTTCAACGTGACCATCATCACATGGTGCCCCTGCTAAGCTGGCAGCTGTCCCCATCCCAGAGAAGTCATTAAAATCACTACAAGATGGAGTATGGGTAACTTTGCGAAAGATAGCTAAAGGATTTAGAACCTAATTTCTCTGTCTGTCAAAACCATGCAGTATCTGCCACTCATGAGCATGGGATCCATCCCCTGGATGTGCTCTGTTGATATTCTTACCAGCACTGGGTTAAAAATCCCACTGGCTTTAGGGGCAGCAGATTTGGGTCCATGCTGGACAACATCCCCAGCAGCTCCTGGGATGATCAGTCCTGGAGCCCTATGGGTTAGAGCAGGTTATCAAAACACTCTTTCCAAAGCCCAGCCTAAACTGTGTGTTAAAGAAAAGGTATTATTGGAAATGCCTAAATAAGAAAGAGGAAAGCAACACGGACACACCAGCGCACCAAAGGGCTGGATGCAAACCTCACCGAAGATCACACTAATTCTTTCATCTCCTGATTTAATGAGCATTTGTTTGACTCCTAAACTTCACGACTGTATAGATACTGGTAGTAGGAACTGTGTAGCTGCATAAATCAGAGGAAGACCAGTTTCACTGACTCACAGAATCACAGTTTCCTACCCCAAAATGGTGCGAGAGGTGAAGGTAGCAGCGGGGAGAAGCTGTGCCTCGTGCCTGCTCAGCCCACCAGCAAGGCATAAAGCAAGGCTGAGGTTTGAATGTGACAAGTATGAACACACACTAACAAGGGTTTATGAGTCCAGATGATAAACAATAATGAGAACAGCTGCATCCCAAATGAATCCTCCTTCTGTGAGAGAATATAGGAGATTTCAGCTTATTCAAGTAACATTAGCTCGGGGCAGGATTAGATTGTTCTGTATTTTGACCTGATTTTGTAATTACCACTCCTTCATAGAAAGATGCGTTGTTTAAATATCCTCTAATTTGCTTTCAGAGATCATAAACCCCTCTTTATTATCTGCTGCACTGTATCACAGACAGATAATGACTGACTTTTGCCTTCTTCAGTTGGAAAAGTGCATTTAATTTTCTGAAATAATGGAGGCGTTTGTTCATCTTTAATACTATTTTCTGTGCTTCATTCCCTTTTACCTAACTAAACCAGCCCTCCTTTGGAGGTTCACTCTGTGTGATTGCTCCTAATGCAGATACCATAAACAGCTGAGAGCACTGATGTGTTAGTCACCAAAAAACGTGGTACAAAAGTGCTGCCAGAGAATCCCCCAACAATGCCTTGTCTCAGGTTTAATCTGTTCCATTTAATGCATGCAGAGCTAGCAAGGCTTTGACCAAATCACTTGTAATTAAGGCACTTGTTGTTACAGAATGAGGGTGTCTTAGGCCAGCACCATGTCTGTATTCAGCAGAATGGGTGCTACACCAGGAGCTGCACCTCAGGCACCTTTGCTGATTGAAGGAAAAACCTTTCCCCAGCCCAGCTAAAAGAGCTCAAGTACTTAAACCCAGGGATCACTCAGGTTCTGCCCAGCTACAGCAGAAATCCTCCATCTACACCACATATACAGTTATTCCCATAAAAGAGGGCTTGACTGCATCACTCCAAGTAGATTTTAGCTTTGGCATTATGCATGCACAGCACTTTTTCCTGGATATTTGCAAAGCTTTTAAAAATATGAAATAGTTACTGCTTGTGCTTTCTCAAATGTATCAATTATTTTTAATTTCTCAAAACTGCTACAGTAGCATACTAATAAAGGACAAATGAGAAGAGTTTTTTTCCTCAAGAGTAGGGTTTAATCATCCCCAGACATATTCAGATAGGGGGGGAAAATGTAACAGTAGCTTGTTCCCTACATATTTTCATCTGGTTTTAAGGCAGTTTCTGTTTATATACTCTATTCTATGGCTAATTATTCATTCTGTCCCAGGCACTTTGAGATGCATTGTATATTTTATTATTATTTGTATTGGAGCATGATTTTAATCATTCTGCAGACACACAGCAAGAGCCAGGTTGGAAGCCTCAGCAAGCACTGGGCGGCAGTGGCTCTGGGCTTAGAGCTGCTCCTAAGAGAACCATACATTCCAGACTGGTTTGGGTTAGAAGATACCCTAAAGCTCCTCCAGTTCCAACCCCCTGCCACGGGCAGGGACACCTTCCACTAGAGCAGGTTGCTCCAAGCCCCTGTGTCCAACCTGGCCTTGAACACTGCCAGGGATGGGGCAGCCACAGCTTCTCTGGGCACCCTGTGCCAGCGCCTCAGCACCCTCACAGGGAAGAGCTTCCAACCCAAACCATTCTCTGATATACACAGCACAGTTGTCTAAACATCAAATGAGATGGGTGCCTTTAAGAAAGCAAACTCCTTGCAAGCATGTATCAGAAACAATTCCAACACTTCTGGATAAGCGACCTAGCAATACAGCTAACAACAGAGATAATATGCCATGTTCAAACACAAGGATGGTATTTCCCATAACAGCACAGAAATATGGGACACTTCCCCTCATTTTACTGTATATAATTGATATGAGGCCAGAAGCTGCTGGCAGATTAAATTTTACAACCCATGACACACACCAAGGCCTTGACTCAAAAATTACTTGCACACTCGACTCTAATTATTCACATTCCACCAGTCTGGATGTTAGGGATATATGCCATTTATTCTGAAGGAAAATGATTTGCAAGCCGGCAGCAGAAAGCAACAGAAAAGCAGGGGGTTAAGTACCACAGACGTTACTTCCTGCACACAGAAAGGTGCAAGGCAGTGACAAAAAGGCAAATGAGCAAGTACCTGACATGGGGAAAATAACCAGGGCAATGCAGTCTGCTAAAGCAGGTACCGATGGGTCTGCATCACGGTGTCACCTCTGCTCTTGGAAGGGAAGCACATGAAAAGTTTTAGCACACAAAAGCAACTATCAGTGAACAGAAAATAAAATATATTAATAATGAAGAGGCTTCTCAGTGCTTGCAGAGTCCTGCTTGGGAGTGAGCAGAGAGGTTTGAGCAAAGGTCGATCCTAGAATCCCAAACTGGCAGGTTAAAGCCATTCCCCTTTGTCCTGTCCCTACAGGCCCTTGTCCAAAGCCCCTCTCCAGGTTTCCTGGAGCCCCTTTAGGCACTGGAGCTGCTCTAAGGTCTCCCCTTAAGGAGCCTTCTCTTCTCCAGGCTGCCCCAGCCCAGCTCTCTCAGCCTGGCTCCATAAGAACATCCATATGCATCAAGATTTCCCAAACAAGCACCCACTGAAACATCGAACAAATGCACATAAAAGCTGACTCAGCAACTTTCTATAGAAAACCCTTCAGAAAGGAACCCTGCTCCTATACAAATGGTTTTGCCATGTTTTCCCTGAGCACGGGGAAGTTGCCTCTCTGAGAGCCCTGCCAGACTCCTGTTTCAAACCATGCTACAGGCCATATTGGAAGCAATCACAGCACGGCTCAGCTGCTGGGCTCCTTGTTGTGTGAAAACACAGGATGGAGGAAGTTGCCATTTTTAAAACAGAAATCGTAATGATGCTGGAACATTCATTTGCTCGTTAAAGAGAAATCTGAAGGGGAAACTTTAACAACGTGAGGAAGAAAATCAGATTCTCTTGTTAAACTCCATTCAAAGAGAACTCTGGGCATACACTGGACAGCGCGTTAAGCATCGAAGACTCATCAGTGATTCACAGACAACTTTTTTCTCAGGGACATGAATTATTTTCATGGGAAAAGATATAAAGATATCTTAGATGAAGACAAAGGGAGAATATTTTTTATTTCTGTCCTTTGGAAACAGATAGTGTATAAATAAACCTGAAGTTTAAAGGCCATTTGGAAAAAAACCCCACAACCTTACATTTAGTTTTCATTCTGTTAACACAGCAAAAATAGATTCTAATCCCTCAAATTCAACTTGGAATTGCAAATAGGTTGATCTGTTTTCAACTAAGCTAAAGGAAAATGAATATATATAAATATATAATGCAAGCTGGTTTAGATGTTTTCTTATCAATTCCTTTGCCCATTTGCCTGCAGGACAGAGCGTGAGCCTCCTTGGTTGGGTGGAATCTGCTGTTAGCACCCAGGCACAGGTCAGGCTGCCCTTGGTGCTGCTCATCACTTCTTGATTCACAGGTTCTGATTGCCTTTTCATGTGAGTTCAGCTAAAATCAACACCACTGGAATAATAATATTATTGTTCCTAATAATCCTCTTTCTGAGGAAGGATCTTGTCAGGTTAATTAGGCATGACATTAATAAATTAAGCCTGACTTCACACCAGCATTAAAGTATTTACTTAGCAATATATCACAAATAGGAACACTGAGGCAAAGAGAGCTAATCTACTTTCATTTACACACTTCTCATTCCAGAATAATTCCTCTGCAGTTACTAATGTGCTTTGGAAGAGCACACAGCCAGCATGTATCAGATTTTGAAGCCGTTAACCTGATTCTGAAGGGAAGTGAACACCAGCAAAATGCATTTTCATGGGATTTAGCACACAAGGAAGGTACAGAGCAGTGCACGGATACCGGGGTTGAAGTCTTGCTTATTCCTTCCACCCATCAGCTATTCCCAGGCCATTCTCCCTGCTTCCCAGCACCTTGTTTTCTCCTCCCACCCTTGTCTCCCAGTTGTGGACGCTCGCGAGCTGCTTTGCTGTTTGCCCAGAGCTTTGATCTCAGAGGTGGATCCTAACAATTACTGTAATACAAACAATAACTCTAGGATGCTAATGAAAGATACAATTAAAGGCACTCAGGCATTTATTCCTGGAAACATACTCATAAATCCCATCACCCAGTGCGGATGAGTGGAGGACCATCCGGACTATATCCCAAGGCCAGCTCTGCAGCAGCGGATGCTCAGCAATGGTGGGGAGGGCTCCTCCTGCCCAGTCACAGCCAAGCTCAGCAAACAAATGCCAATTATCAGTATTTAACTCATTAACTGACGTTTAGAGGACAGTACAGTTGGAACATGACAAATGAGTATCAAATACAAAGGTATTTAGAGTTATTATGTATCACAGACGCCTCGTACCATTAATTGTGGATACTGCAGTGGTGCTGCTATCGATCAATCACCAAAAGTTCCCCTCTCCCTTTCTCTGTCATCCATCACTGGAGGTTTCTAACCATATATCCATCACCACACATTCCTCAGGCCTGTCCATCATGCTGCTGTCTGAGGACTGAACCATATGGGAGGAGGCACAGTGTGAACTCTGGAGTGGGCAGATAAAACCCCCCTGGTATCGATCCTCCCCTTCTCCTCTGCTTAGGAAGTGCAGGGTAATCTTTAGAGGGCAATTTCTCTCTAACAGTCTTATTCTTTCCTTCACCAGCCACCATTCCTCCTCCCACCCATGAGTTATTAGATGACATAACATTCACTTTGGTGAATATTCAAACTGAGTGGCTTAAAATTGAAATGCTTACATGGTCATGAACCTGGGCTGCAGTTAAAAATAAATCCCTTTATCTGTGCTGCATTCTCAGGTCTGCAGTTTCCATGAAAAGTCCTTTAAAATACTCTGGACTCTGAGTCTGAACAAGATCAAATGTGACTTTTCAAAAATAGGATGCCTGGTCCTCTCCACTTTCCTCCTTGGGTCGACAATGGGAGATAAATTTGCTCTGCAGGAACCTTTTGTGGGCTGTTCTGCTGAGGCAATTTGCAGTTTGCTGTGGAAAAGGCATCTTACGCTACATTTATCACCCCCTGCCGCTGGCTACAATTCAACCCACTTGGAGCCACTGAGCAGAGGTGCCGAGCAGAGCTCCTGCATTATTATTCTACATAATAATGGGTGTTCAGGGAAGCAGGAGACAAATATAGAGCATATTCCAGAAAGGCTCAGCTGGAGAAGGGAGGTAAAAGGGTTAGGGGGTGAGCAGCAGGGAGGGAAGGCAGAAGGAAGGAAGGTTAGCAAAAAAGCCCCAAATATACTTGTTCGTCAAATGAGACCTTTCTCTTGCAGTGTTAGAGAAATGCTTCTGCCTCACCTTGAGATGCTGGATGTCACTGTCCTACAGTGGTGCTGCCTGTGTGGACACAAGCATGCTCAGTTGAGCATCCTCAGTCAGAGAGGTATTGCCCATACTCTTCCCAGGGGACCCAGGAAGAGCCCTTGGCCAATTCCAACCTCACATAGGGGAGGAGAGGGGATAGAGCTCAGCCAGATGCCACAGTGACTGGCTTAAAGTAAGGACTTGAAGAGGAGGCAACAGAACTACTTGTCAAGTAGAGGTCAAGGCACTGAGAAGTTAATTAAGCAGCCTATAGGCATACTGTAAGTCATACAATCATTGAATGGTTTGGGTTGGAAGGGACCTTAAGATCATGCAGTTCCAACCCCCTGTCACAGGCAGGTACACCTTCCACTAGACCAAGTTGCTCAAGGCCTTGGAATTCAGCCATCTTCTACCGTACACATACGGATCTATTTCCTCTACCACAAAACTAAAAGCCAGCTAGCATATCCTCTAAAAACAGAAGAACAAGCTACATAACGTGTTGTAAGCAGATACAGATGATCAGAGAACAGTCCTGTACTTTTATATAGTTATTTTTTAAGATTCAAAATCAAAGGAGGGATAACTTTTTACTAAGTAGAGCTTAGAGCAGATATACCTTTATATTGCCATCCTATACACTTGCAACCCAGAGCTCTGTTGAAAATCTTTGGTAAGTATTTTGGGTAGCAAACGTCTGGTGAGGAGATGTTCTGAGAATGCCAATTGTAGGAGTTTTTCTCATATACCTAAAAAAATGACATTCCTCTCATGTTCCAGGATTTCACATCTGTGAGGATTTTATGTTTTGAATACAAGAATGAAACACAACCTCCTCTCTGAAGATGTAGGGTTTGATCCTTTCATTGCTTCATCTTTGGTCGTCGCCAGTTTTGATCCTTCCATTGCTTCATCTTCGGTCGGCGCCACTGTCCCTGTCTGACACTTGTCATTACCATTCCTGTGCATAGGTACCCCCTTCCCCCACTGTCAGCTTTTACATGCTCTTGATGCCAAGTTTGCTTTTCCAGAGCAAGTTGGTTAGTCAGATCTTTGAAAGAAAACTTTCAGCTGGGTATTTGTATGCAGCCCCTCCACAGAAATGCAGATTTAAGGAGACAGCCATATGCATGCATGAAGGGAGCAGATGTTGTACAATCAAGGGTAATTTAAAAGCGAGGGGGAAGGTGACAGAAGGACAACATGAATCCGAAGTCAAGATTTTTTTGTTGTTGCTGATACAAACGCAAAAATTATGTTCTACTTTGCACCTTCAAGTCCCTTGCTGAAAACACTGGCTGTCTTCTGGGTCACTGCCACCAAATGCCACTTCTCTTTATAGAAGCTGTAATTTCAGATCTGGCTGTGAACAGGGAATTCATCCTACACATCTTTCCTTTCATCCTCCAGCCTCTTTGGAAGCTGGAGTATTCCCTGCTTTTGAGCCATGAACACTCCTGGCACATACAGTGCAAAGGGACCACATCACCATGGCTAGCAGTGGATGCAAATAGGAGTTAACCATGCTGAAACTTATCACCCAGTCCATTTAAGTCCATATTTGTTTTCTCCTCCCTCTAAAAAGCACAAGCAGAGTCAGTCATGTCCTCTGAAGGACAATCTTACAGAGGAGCCTGGGGGATGCTGGTGTGCTCCATAGCTTGCTGCAGGGACCAAATTTCCACCAACAGCACCATTAATGCTGCTCCCCTGCAGATGCAATGTTGGATGTGGTTAAGCCATGAACATCCCTGCAGCCGTGCTAGGGCACAGGAAAAAGCAGAACTCACTGAGAATGGCTATGCCTTACTTGCCTTGGCCAGAAAAAAGGAGAGGTAGGACAATCTTCTGTGAAATCCAGAGAAGATGAGCACAGCAGGTCAGGATGAGGTATGGGGCAGAGCTTTGTGGAGGCTACAGATCCAGAAAGCCAAGGCAGCAGTTAGGACTTTGTCTTCCCGCTCTGCTTTTAGGGCTGTCAGCCTTTCATATCCATAGGGATCAAGTTTTGCCTTCCTTCCACAAAATGGGATTGCAAAAGGAAAATAAAAGTAATTTTTTTGTAATTCAATGCAATACTAATCAATTGTGACAGGATCTAGAGAATATTTTCACGGTGCCAATTACTTAAAGGGCAAAGATGCCATAGTACCATAAAAGTAATAGCACTGACAGCTCTCTAGGACATTGTGGAACAATGTACTAAATGTTGTTCAACTTGTTCAATGAAATACAGTATTGGATCATTAACCTTACCAATGTCAATGTGTTGTCACTATCAAATTCAACTAAATGAGTGTCCAAGGCAATAGTGAGGAGCGCACTTCCCACCGAGGAATGCATTAAGACATTACTGTCTGCTAATGAAGAGAAACTGTAATGCAGTGTGAGGAACTTGGAGACGTGCTCTAAAAGTGCATTAAGGAGAGAGGGTCAGCCTGGGTGGGATAGACAGAACCTTGTGGGTATGGGTAGGTGTGCACAGGCAGATTTATGCACTCACACATGCACGTTTACAACCCATGAAATGACTAGATGGAAAATTTATGAAAGCAAACTCCCAAGCTATAAACATGCATTATGGAAGCAAATGTTTGCAAACTTCCTTTGGAACAGGATTTCATATATGTATATAAATATCATAGAATCACAGAATGGTTTGAGTTGAAAGGGAGCTTAAAACTCATCCAGTTCCAACCCCCTGCCACGGGCAGGGACACCTTCCACTAGAGCAGGTTGCTCCAAGCCCCTGTGTCCAACGTGGCCTTGAACACTGCCAGGGATGGGGCAGCCACAGCTTCTCTGGGCACCCTGTGCCAGCGCCTCAGCACCCTCACAGGGAAGAACTTCTTCCTTATATCTAACCTAAATCTCCTCTGTTTCAGTTTGAACTCACCACCCCTTGTCCTATCGCTACAGTCTCTGATGCAGAGTCCCTCTCTAGCATCCTTGTAGCCCCCTTCAGACACTGGAAGCTGCTCTGAGGTCTCCACGCAGCTTCTCCAGGCTGAACAGCCCCAATGTTCTCAGCCTGTCTTCATGTGAGAGGTGCTCCAGCCCCTGATCATCTTCGTGGCCTCCTCTGGACTTGCTCTAATAGTTCCATATCTCCAGCAAGTTACTTATGAAACATCTCAGTAAGAGTCACTTCTTCTTTTCCTCTCTCCATCAGCAGTGCTGGGGGGGGCTGGGAGGGAGAGCTCTGGTTTGTTCTGTTTCTCCAGAGAAGGAGAATGGCTTCATCATTCCTGTGTCCTGTTGAGGTACACTCCAGGAGCTGGTACATCACAATGCAAAGAAATCAATGCAGCTCAATAACATCTTGCAGTGACATGTGCGAAGAGGTTAACATTACCAAGGAAAATGAATCCTGGTCCAAAGAGAATGTTGGCACTAAGAAAAAAAATTTATCAAAATACTTGGCCACTGTAACATTTCAATATGAACTGAATTTCCAGGTAAAAGGAGTGAAAAAGGAAGTTTTCCATCCCAATGGTTCACGGGAGCTGGGATCACAAGAGTGAGTAGCCAATGGTTACCAGAGCAGATGTCCTTCAATACGTGCCATCCTATTTCAATTTAATAATGAAATGGAAGACAGAAAATACATAGATTTAAGATATGCAGAGGTGGAAAACCCACCAGGATATGGGGCACTGCTGCCACTCTTTCTGAGCCCATTCCTATTTCATAATTAATAACTTAAATGGAGTAATTTAAAATTGTTAATTCTTTTCACAGAGCCTGCACGAGCTCAGGTGATGTCAGACACGTTGTCACCAGGAAGGTTAAATACTCCTGGTAGCTGCTAATTACCTCATCACCATTACTATCTCATATTAATTCTACCCTAAGAACAGATTTCATTATGACTAACCTGAGTTATTAGAGAATGAGCTGTAAAGAAAACCCCTGTTGTTTGCATTCATTTAAAGGAGAGGAAAAAATGCCCCTCATAAGAGCATTCCTGCCTAGCATTAAGCAATCCTGGAGAGCAGGATCCCATCCCGGTAGTGCGCAGGCACAGGAGCATCCAGGTGCCACTTCTGTCTCTATTTTACTGATAAGTCTGAGCACACTTGAAGATAAACCCTTAAGTCACCAGCTAGCATGGAAATGGGACTGAGTGGATCTTTTTGGCCATGTTAGCCTCTTGTCCTCCTCTGCGCATGGAGAATTCCCATTGTTTGGATTGCCTCTTAAGTATCCCCTTGACAATGTCAGAGATGGCTGATAAAATCCATGGCAATGACTTAGCTCTCTTTTCAACACGGCCAAAACAGACATTGTCCTTGACTTTGGTGGGCCCACAGTTGCAGAAGTGATGTGTTTTGCTGATAACGCTGTCCATCAGCTCCCTCCTGAGCTAATTCAGCCAGTGCCTGCAACACGTGCACGGGAAGGAGACTATTGCTCTCCAAGACAGAGCTGCTGTTTTACCATCTACACCTAGAAGTACCCAAAGAAGTCTTTTGGTGGGAAACTTCTCAATGTTTTTCTCATGCAAATAAATCTGTGTCTTGTGACACTTATCTGGGGTGGAAAACAGTTCCAGGCAGTGAGGTGTGGTCTGCACAGGGAGGTGAATGTCTCCTTCCTCTCACCTCATGCTGAGGATGGCCAATGGAACGTGGCTCAAGATCTTCATCTGTTCAAGAGTTAGCAGGAACGCTTCCAAGGCAGGTGAATTTTATGGTTGTTTTTAGTGCTGTGCTATTAATCCTTGCATTTGATTCAAACTGTGTATTAGGAGATGGCAGCTACATACTTGCAACCTTTTGAAATGCTAATTGTCAACCAAAGTTTAGAAAGACTATTTCAAAGTGAAGTTGCCACTCTTCGGAGGCTGCGCCCTAAATGCAGAAGCTCAGTTCTCTGGCGTGTCAAACTTCCGTCACCTTTGCTGAGCCATAAAAACAAGCGAGATTAAAGGGTTTTCTGCAGCAGAATCTCATTTTTATGCTCATAGTTATTTAGTGAATTAGACATTGTGGCCAATCCCAAAGCCAGCACAGTGATCAGTCAAGACATTTATGGTCACACCTAACAGGGAGGGAGAGCATTCAGTCTGAGGAAACACTTTCATTGTTTTCATGTACTTTTCTAAGCCAAGAATCTGTTTTGAAGCCCTAGAGAAGAGAAGCACTGGTGACTCTTACAGGCTTTCGACTGTTTTGTTTTAGGGACAACAAATGATTTCCTTTATTGTTCCCTTGACTTTCTCTGCTTTAGTGTATGGGAGAGACCATCAGTTTTAGAGGGGCAGACACAGAGTTACAGAGAAGATAAAAGATGCAGCATGAAAATGCAGTTTTGGTAGGAATTTGCATTTGCAATTCAACGTTCTTCTGGGAAGCCATAACTGCTAATTCCCCTAAGAGCGGAGGAACATACCCTCTTTCCAGCATGCAATGAGTCTTCCTGGTCCTGCACTAGGAACTGATGCTCCCTGCTCTCTGAGAGCGACACAGCTCTGCCCTCCAGCCACCACTCTCCTCACCTTCCAGTACTTTGTCTGGAAAAGTAACGGCATGTTAGTTTAAGGCAAAATATATACTTATCAGAAAATGTGAGGAGGAAAAGATGTATCTAAAAAATACTGCACAGGGCCTCGGTGCTGCTTAAATCCCACTTCTATCAAGCATATGATGCCACATATTAACTGACAGCATCCTCCTCTGTTAAGTAAAAAGTTAATTCTGAGTAACCTTACTGCTTTTGGTGCCATCAGCTCTGAGACACTACTGAGAGATTGGGCTTGGTACAACCTGGTCTAGTGGAAGGTGTCCCTGCCCGTGGCAGGGGGTTTGGAGCTGGATGAGCTTTAAGGTCCCTTCCAATCCAAACCATGCCAGGATTCTATGATCCAGTGCTCCTGAGCAGACTCCTGCAGGCTGCTTCCAGCCCTCCTGCATATTTCTATGCTTCAGTCAAAACTACAATATTCCTATTCTACTTTTGACTCTCACCCAAGGCTTTCAGATGAGTACTAGCCAGCTGAATTCTAAGCTTTGGCTCAACTTAATTTTCCTTATTTCAAAGAAGAACATGGTACTATATGCTAAGAATGCACAAGAATGTGGCAGGCTATATTCTGGATCATTTGCAGGATGAAACACTACATTTTTGCCACATTCAGGGTACCACGCTACACTCTAGAGCATCTGAAAATTCAAAAGCAATTAAAGATCTTGAGCCACACGAGCGATCCCATCGCTCCTGCTTCAGTTCATCTGGAATTTGTATATTGTATTTCTGCTTAAGACATAAATTTTCAGGATAGGCCATTTCATTGCTTTGGTGTCCCTCTGGTGACGAGAGGGTTCCACTTGTCACAGTGACCCCTTTTGAACACGCAGCCCTCTGCCATTCCCCTTGCAGAGATTTTGTCCGGGTAGCAGAGCACCTTCTCCTTTCACCCTCAGAGAATCCAGATCAGTGATAAAATGGGGATGGAGCAGACTCTGCTGCTATCTGCAGGGGCATTGAGGAGCTGGTGTAGGTGTAACCATTATCCGGCAGTCTGTACCTGTGCAAGTCAGGCAACAGACCCTGAAGAATCACCACAGAATAAAACTGACTTTCAAGGACACTGCTGAAAGAGGTGCACACCCCAGAAAGCACATCTGCTGCCTACCAGCACTACCCAGTTCCACTGTACATACCACATACTACGTGTCCTGGTACTCCATCAATGTCAGCAGAAGCTAAATGTAGAGTAGTTAAGTGTCAGGATTATTAATTCAGGGGTTAATATTCCTGGCTGAACTTTTGTCTCCATTGTTAAGAGGGTTGCAGATGCCAGGATTTGATTACCTGATTAAATGGACATGCTGGGATACACTCAGAGTTCTCTCTCAGCAGCTGGGTTACTCCCTGTGACAACAAATCTTCCCCCTTGCCCAAAGCAGTGACATGGGAGCCAAACCCAACACAAATCCAGCCCTTTCAGATGAAACAGAAAAGTTCAAATACAACCCCAACTTTGTTGGTCCTTTTGGCTCAATAGTTCTCCAGCTGAATAAAGATTCAGCCACATCCTTAGCGGCCTTTATCCTCAACAGCTCTTTTCTTAATGGTGTCTTTCACATGGTTTTATCCTACTTGAAAAACAACTGAAGGTGTCTTTCCCCATCTCTTTTCAGAATCCCTCCTCTGAAGCTCCTAAACAAGGCCAAATGTCAACATCAGCTTTCAGCTCTAACTAACTCTGTGCTGCAGCCTGTTTCCTTTGCTTCCCCTGTTCCTGACATCCAGGCTGGAGAGCCCTATGTAGGAGCTAGCTGATCTGGAGAGCAAGCAGTGATTTCATCCTGCTGAGAGGAAAACCTGTGTGCTTCTCCATCCCAGCAAGCCTCGCTCAAAGTCACCTCTGCTGCAGTCACGTGCTGCAGCAAGGAGGAAAGAAAGCCAGGAGTAAGGCACACGTGGAATTTAAAGCTCCTCGGCTTTCAAAAGAAACCATCCTAATTTCAGGGGAAGCTTGGGAGCTCCAAGTGTAACAAAAAGCTGCTATTTCCAAGGGAAGCTTAAAGTTTTCACCAAGCTGCACACTGGATTAGCAAATTGTCTCCCTTTCTGTTTTAAAATGCATAAACAGAGCTGATAGGTAACACTGAACAGCTTCAAGATTGCCAAGTAAAGCTATAAATCAGTCCCACACAAGTTCAGGACTTGAGCCTTTGGCATATATAATTTTGTTAAAAAAAAACCACTCTAATGCTTTTCCAGAGCCAAGGCAGCAGAAGGATGTCAAACAGGGATGTACAATAGGGTTGCCAGTGCCAAGTTTAACGCATCTAAAATGAACAACCTGCCTCAAACATCCAATCAAGGCTCTGAATGCCCCTCTGAAACCCCACGGAGATGCTCCTTGCTCAGAGTAAGGTGGTCCAAACCGAGGAGGACTTGGCAGCATCAGAGCACAGGAAGGCTGAGACTGCTCTGTGGTTTGGAGTCATTCCATGCTGGATACCTCTAGCAAGGAGCATTAGTTTCAAATTAAAGTGTAGCCGTTTGCCTGGACAAAACCACCCTCGGGGCAGGACCCACAGGAAGGAGCTGGAGACCCGGTTTTAGCACCTACTGCCGTAACGAGTCCAGGCTGGGATACAGCTGCAGCCTGCTGTTAGTGCTGTGTTTCAGTACATTTAACACCTCCTAAATATGGATAAATGGAAAACCACATACACTATTGCCTTCTGCAAGTGAAAAGTTCTGATGATTTTCTTTTTCTTTTTAAGCCTGCGGTAGATAAACTGTGCAGAGCAAAAGAAACAGAGCAGTGCAAAATCACTCTCAATATTCACACATTCCTTTGCAGCATTTATTACATCCCCCGGCATCTAACCTGCCCAGAAGCCTGGATGAATTGCAGCTGCACCTCTGAAGTGTGAGTATTATTTAGGATGCCATGATAATGTGACCTGTGGTGGGTGAAAGAATATCATAGAATCCTAGACTGGTTTAGGTTGAGGGGACCTTACAGCTCCTCCAGTCCCAACCCCCTGCCACGGGCAGGGACACCTTCCACTAGAGCAGGTTGCTCCAAGCCCCTGTGTCCAACCTGGCCTTGAACACTGCCAGGGATGGGGCAGCCACAGCTTCTCTGGGCACCCTGTGCCAGCGCCTCAGCACCCTCACAGGGAAGATCTAAAAACCTCCAAATTTGGGGAGGGGAATAAACCATTTGACCACAGTCTGAGAGCTTTGTTCCAAAGCTTTGCCTTTCTGCCGACAATCCCACAGGCGACACAGAACCAGACACCTTAGGGACCGCATCTGTAGCTACAAACACCAGCAGCCCTTTTTCCATTTCTAAAGAAACCACCAGCCTATTCTACTGCTGCTGTTTTAAAGTGATATTTGTTTTCATTTGTAACTTAACAAAGCTTATTGTCTGGGGATGCAGGGTAAAGCTTCAGGTGCTATGGGAAACTCAAGAGCACAGATTGCTTCCCAGCATTGGGCTCTGGTGGTGATGAAACCCCAAGGCAGGACTGCTGCATGTAACAGCCATCTTCTGGTCCAGCTCCAGGGTTGCAAGAGGGCACTGGCCAACTCCAACTATTCAACTTCAGTTTGCAAAACTGAGACCGTGGAGGGCTGGCTCCAAAATCCCCCATGCATCTATCCACCAGATTGGAGGAGATATCCAATTCCTCACCTCCTCCTCTGCAAAGTGCACTTCAAGAGCCTCACACTTGACATGGTGTCAGATAAACGCTGTAACAAAAGCGACAGTAAAAGAGACCATGGAAAATCAGGGGACAAAGGAACAAAACATTCTGAAATGAAGCTACTGGCAGAAAGGAGCCTGAGGAGCCGTTCTGGTGCTTTAGGATCTAATCCATCACCTTTTCTTCTTGTTGGCCTTTTAAGTTTATGGGGTTTTGGTTGTGGTTTTTGTTGTGTGGGGTTTTTTTACAGGGCAATTTCACAAAAATAGATTTGGCACTTTTGATGTTACAGGGAGAGCCTCGGGGAAAAGCAGATAAAAGGCAATACTACAACCACCGGAAAGAAACTTTACAGCATTAACTGGTCAGGAGCACAGAAGAAACCACCAACGGGTGGGGAAGAGATGTAATAATCTTATTTTTACTTATTATTTTTTCATCAGTGCAAAAAAGCCCCAATGTAAGGACACAGGTTACCAGGGTACAGATAACACAGCCAAAATTACCCATTTCAGAGCAGTAATAGGACAGCAGAGATGTTTGCTCCAGCCCTCCTCATGCCAAATGAAGTGCCAGATGTTGCTCTAGCTTACACTGGTATCTGCTGCTTTCACTAGAATATGCCTATTTACAACACGAAAGTGCAAAGACAGCAACTTGTTCAATAAGAGGAAAAACAACAAAATATTTCCTTTTGGATTTCCTGGGTCACATTTATCGACCTCAGTGCATTCTCACCTACTACCTCAAGAGAGGATTTTCTCTCTTTGCTTTCCAGCAGCAGCAATAACCTATTCAGCAGAAGGAGAGCAGAGAGGTTAATCTGAGAAAGCCAAACAGAAAAAGAGAAAGCCTGTGGAGTTTGGACACCTGAGGTCACTTCATGAGGCAGGAATTAGTGTTCCCTGTCCCTTTTCCCATCACACAGCCATCCTTTTCTTGCCTGTGTTGTCAAACACACACTGGGAAATAAATATACATTCATTTTCACTGGTCCAAACACAGTTACTGTTCATTAGCAGGTATGCAGTGCTCCGGCTACCAAAGCGCTGCTCTAACATTAAATGATTCACCTTTGCAGTGCCTTCCTTGTGATGAATTAGGAGGTCGTTATCCTACAGAGGGTCAGAGGCAGATGAAATGGGACACAGAAGCGAGATTTCCAAGGCTGCCACACTTCTGACTGTCATCAAGAAACAGAAACCCAGAAGCCTGTACTGTAACAGAGAGCTGGGGTCCGTCAGGACATTGCCAGTCTGTTGGTCATCCGTGTGCGTGTCCATCTGCCTGTCCTCCTCTGTCCTCCCCCCAAGCAGTGGTTAAAACCTTCAACTGGGAAAGAGATTCAGAGCACGGGAATAAAGGAAATCCATGCCCTTTGTCAAAGTGACAGATTTGATGTAAAAACCTATGACTTAAACATTCAACTTGCTCTGTTTTAACAGGGTTGCCAGCAGTGGACGGTTAGCTCAACGTAAGAAAATGCCTTCTTGTTGCTTCGTATATCGTGATGAACAATAACCTGACAGGAGAAACAAGCCCTGATTAAGAAAGGATTGCTTTTTGGGGCAAGCCAGTAACGAAGGATGAAGGAAATCGAAAACTTGCCACTTAGAGATATTAGCACAAAACCACACATCTTGGAATCAGTTTTTACACCCACAAAAGGTAATTTCTGAATGACGTGCCTAACAGGGATGAATCCTGCAACCTGAGGAAGGCAGCTATTAAATTAACGAGGATATTTTCAATTCCTTCAAAACAGAACATAGTTTAGTCAGATCTTCAAAGCCAGAACAGAAATGTTACATGTCTTTCAGAAGCCATTTCTGCAGAGGTGATGCTGGTGAAGGTGATCCAACAAAAGCACATGCTGTAGCTCAGAACCTCTGAAGAGCAGATCCTGACATTCACGTTCACTTTTATTCTCACCTACCCAAGCAAGCTGCAAAGATTAAATTCACCCCTGCGCAGAGGTACAAGCACGAGGCTGATGCAGCACATGCATCCCAGCGCACGTGCCTTCCCCATGGATACTCAGGTTAGGGAGATGTTCAGCCCGAGCCTCTGCCTGTTCCATCTGGCAGCAGCTCGTGTGGGCAGCCCCACCAGCAGCACTCATGGCCAAGGGCATCCTGGACTTTTGTAGGCTCAAATCCCAAATGATAAGAGAGGGATGTAAACAGGAACAGAGACACAATGGGTTTGTTGGGATGAGGACTAACCCGTACAGGAGGGTGTTTCTCCGGCCCATTGATCCCAAACCTTAATTTTCCCTGTAAGAAATATGTTGTCATTTGGCTTCTCCCAGAGCTGTTCCCCCTCGCAGGTAAATGCTGCTGCTGGAGTGGAAACCAGCTTAATCAGCACCAAGTTCTTTACACAGGAGTGATGAAAACTGTTGGGTTTTTATCCCTGTGTATGACAATTTGGAGCAAAGGGACCTGTGGCTGTCTGAGGGACCATCTGACTCTGCCTCAGGCCTTGTGTTGGGCTGCCAGTGTGAAGGGCAGCCTGTCTGCCAAAGGACACCCTGTAAAACATGCACATGGGGAGAAGAGACACAGCACAGGGAGACAAGTAGTGGGGGGCTCGGGGACTTGTCCTCCCAAAGTCCATCCGTGGTGGTTCCTGCTCTCCAGGAAGGACACAGCCCCCACTGGCATTACAGAACTCAGAGAGCTGTGGTGTGCCTTCTGTAGCATCACCTAGACCTGAATGGAGCACATCATAGCCAGTCATCAAAAGTAATTATTCCAGGATGCCCAAGGCTGTAACACTGGATTTAAATACAGAACAGCAAGCTGGGTTAGAGTCTCTGTAACTTAGTTTGTCATTTCCTTCAGCTCTTCTCTTTAAAAATGGATTTTTGTGCTCATGAGAGTTCCCAGACTGCCTGCTCAGGAGCCTGACGCTTGGCTACACTCAGATTAAGGTCAGCGGAGGCTCCAGCACTGCCTTCCCTTCCCCAGCTCCTTTGGAAATCCACACTTGGGCAACTTCCCCATGCTGGGACAAGTGAGAAATCCCTTCCCACATTGCTGTTACCAGGACCACATCCAGCACCAGCCCCATTCTGTGGCAGAGCATGCACAGAAAGGCAGTGTGACACTGCCAGAGCCCAAAGGAGCCAGGGACTCGGCTCCAATCACTGCCAAACCCCATCAGACTCCAGTTCAACAGAACCAAACCCCAGTGCTTTGCTTCTCACCATTTCCATGCTCTCTCCGTCCCCCCGAAAGGCTGCCTGCAAGACAGAGAGGATGTCTTGGAGGTACTTAAAGCTCCGAAGACACTAATTGTCTTTCTTCCATGGTGGATAGCTACTCCAGCCAAAACAGCACCACCACCACAAAATCCTCCCCAGCCATGAAGCTTGTTCCTCTTCCCCCTCTCCTCTCTAGTCCCCAGACTACAGCTTCAGTCATTAGGTAGTGAATGAGTCCTGGCTGCAATCTGCAGCAGTGCTGATTTAGGCCTGCAGGCAGTTCTGTGACCTTTTAAATGGTACTGCGGAGTGCTTACAATTGTTTTGGTGGGTTTTTTTTTTTTTTAAACCTACAATTTCAGTTAATTTAATTATAGCTGGGATTTAATGTTTAAAAGCCATCAGCTTAAGAAGTACCAGGGATCTGTACTGTTATTATCAGCATCTTTGAAAAGTGCTGAACAATGCCTGTGCCATTTAGAGGATGCAGAGATGGAGTTGAGCGGCAGCTCCATGCAGCTCCCTTCCCTCCCAGCTCCAGGGGCAGCCCCAGACTCTCCAGTCCATGTTCCTCCATCTCAGGCTGGCTCCTGCACCCCAGGAGGTGGCTTTGCCCTGTGGCACACGTGCATTTACACCCACCTGCCTCAGAGCTCATCTCAGTCTCCCCTCTGGCAGGTTAAAGCCATTCCCCTTGTCCTGTCCCTACAGGCCCTTATCCAAAGCCTTTCTCCCTTGTCAGCCACTTTAACTACTGGAAGGCTTCTCTAAGGTCTTGAACTACCAGGTTTGACCAGGTATTACAGGGCACTTGGTTCTCACATCTCTACTTGCATTGCAGAGCTATTTTTCCTGGGGTCTGATTCTCATTTGCACTGAAGTCACAAATGCACAACTCCTCCCTGACCAATCCTCCCCCCAAAACTCACACACACGTAAGCATACAAACACTCTTACTTGCTGGTTGGAGGGTATTCCTTCTGCTTTCCCAAGGTGTAAATCACTGCACAAAGCACAAGGCAGAACTGAGCTGAGCTTTTGAGTCTAGAAAAAGCCCCGGTGCACAAACAGCTCTGCTGAGAATAACAAATTATCATCTTATCTCCACTGATGCTGCATTTTACTGCTTCTTAATATTTTTTCTGGGATGTCCATGGCCTTTTGTCATCTCTCCTGCACTTGATCGCAGCTTTATGGCCTGCTCTTCCCTCCCCATGGTTTTTTCCCCCCATGTCTTACTGGTCTCTATTTCTCTCTTCCAAGCAATGGCTTTTTGCAGCCACCTCATCTGGCCCAGCTGCTGATATTCCTCAAGGTTCAGTTGCTTTCTGCATTGTTATTTGCAATTTATCTGATTCCAAAACCTGACATTATTCTTTGCTGTGATCTACAGTTGCCTGGCTATTGTTAAGCATGTGCAAGCACATTATTCTGCATTGACAAATGTTATTTATTTATTTAGCTGCCCTCTCAAGTTTAGAGCAGCATTCACTGAATTACAGATTTTGATGTCTGCAAATCATAACCCCATCACACAGATAAGACAGAATTCATTACTGCAAGCCCTGCCATTACGTGGAAGAATTTAGGTCAAACTGCTTTGTCCTTGGGCAGCATCCTTGGATATCAAATTCAGTATATCTTCCTTTATTCACACTCTCTCTGGACCCCAAAGCAGCAGTGACACCACTGACTCTACCCTGGAAACCTTTAGACCCAGCAGCTTGGTTTCTCAGGAGCAAAACTTTGGCATGCACAGAAGGGGAAAGCAGAGCACGCACAGCGGGTCACTGCCTGCCACCACCGTTGGGGAAGGCAGCGAGGACAAAGGAGACAGCCGGAAAGGGACTTGCATGACCAGCCAAGCCTTTGGGCACCTTCTTCACACAATTAACAATGGAAAAAAAACCCTCAGCAGCAAACCCAGGGATTTGAGCAAGAATTGGTCAGATAACCAAATGGGATGCAATTCCTTCCTGCCCTCTGCACTGGGGAAACATCCACTTAGTCCTTACAGCCCTGTCAGACAGAGCTTTTGCAACAGCCTCTACAAATTACCAGCTAATAAAGTATTTTCTCTCTATAGTTTTCACCCACGCTTTTCTTTAAAATGTCTATGTAGTAAAGCAGCAAGCATATACACTGGAGATACTATCGGAGCTTTCACCTCCTGATCTGCAGATAGGAAGGCTGCAGCACGGAGGCGGTGAGTGAGTACAGGTCACAGATACAGCCACCGAGGACACAGCGGCACAGTGTTATCAGTGAACAGAAATGCTGTAGCTCTGCTTCCCTGGGCCTTCATTCCCTGCCACCAAGACCACAGATTCATAAAAGGATTAAAAGGAGTAAGAAATGGGAACATAAAGGCTTGGAGTCGCTCTACCTCACTTCAAGCACTTAACTGAGGTTTCCAGGTTAGAAGTCCAACGGCTAATAGCTGGAGTCATCAGCCAGGCATCTCTGGAAGATCTTTGGCTGCAGATGGGGCTGAATTACCTTCT
The DNA here is from genome assembly GCF_004027225.2 of Strigops habroptila. Taxonomy (NCBI): domain Eukaryota; kingdom Metazoa; phylum Chordata; class Aves; order Psittaciformes; family Psittacidae; genus Strigops; species Strigops habroptila. Next base: position 1,753,794 of record NC_044294.2, read on the forward strand.
GGAAGCATCTCGCTATTTCACTTTTGGACAACTCTGTTCCCAGTCCAGCTGCTTCAGGCAAGTGCTTCTAACAAAGCAGGAAAACTCCACAGCAGGATTCTTAGGAATGGACCCATCCCACAGCTTCCTATCCTTCCTCATAGGAATTCATATGAATGGTGCAGTCTCAGGGCCAGCGAGTGCCCAGTGTTGCTCCCAGGGATCAGGGATCTTGGGCCACCCACTTGATCCAGCCTCTCCTACCTCCCTACTACAAGACACAGACAAGCATCTCCCACAGTCCATCTGTGCCCCAGATGCCTTCATGCTATGGGGAGAGGCTGTCACTGTGCCTGCACTGCGTGAACGGTCTTGTCCGGAGCTCCTGTGCCCCAATGCCCAAAACACACATGACTTGATGGCTGATAGCAGGGGTGGAATCGGGGGATTTCCTTTTATGCAAAGCACCTAGATACCCATCAGCAACAATAGGTTTTATACAGACAAAAGAGACAGAAAGGAATATCTGTAAGGGTAATGTCTCCTGATAAGTGGCAAAGCAATATCCCTCCCCTTGGCATTCTTCAGACACAGAGCTCAGGCAAGTTTGGACAAAACCAGCTCCCATTGATCGACTGTATGATAGGTTTGCTGGATTATTGACAAAGTGTTCTGTAATCATTCTGCTGTAACAAGAAAGGCAATGAGACAGGCCTGAGGAATGAGGGACAGATCAGATGTTTGTCACATATTAAAGACCCAATCTCCAGCATTGCACGCCCGATTAAAAGCAATAAAGGGAAGGGGCAGGCTGTGTGCTTGCCTGCTGCCAGCCTGCAGCTGCACAAGGCCCATGGCCATTCTCATCACAAAGATGTGATGGTGCCTTTGTTCTGCTGCCGGCTGCAGGAGCTCATAGGGAAGAAGAATTTGGTTTCCTGAGGAGCCTCCCCACGGTGGACCTGGTTTGAATGAGCACTGGTGTCCTGATAGAAGGAAATGTTCCCCCTATGATGGGACTAATAGTTAGGCAGACAAAAGCCATCTGCATTTCAAGACGACGAGAAGCTGTGTATCAGCACGTCACTGAGCCCTAAGTCTCAGCAGAGTTATTAGTTTAGGTTAGATGTGACAATACAGCCTTGAGATCAAAATGCTTGGAGAGAAAGCAGAGTAAGCTTGCATTTCGCTATAAAATATTGTGTCAATATATCCACAATAACCTGCTCGTATGCAGAAACTGAGTAAGTTATGGAGAAGACAGCAGGAAAGAGATCAGTATCACACCTCTGAAAGCAGCAAACAATCAACATCAGTTCTGCAGCACCAGCAAAGGGTGAAGTGTTTGCTCACCACCAAAGGGCCATCGTTCTGCATGTCTGAGAGTTCCTCCAAGCACACGGCACTAAGACAGGTCCTGGAGAAAGCCCATTAATGTGCAAGATGTGCAATCATAATTTTACACAGACTAACAAAAAGCCATCAAATAGTAATAACTTCAACTTCCAGCTTGCGTTAGATTTGAACTGGTGACCTAGAGGAGAAAGGCATTATCGAACCCTTGGGCTATTTAGTCATATATTAATAACAGATTTGTCGCTTCATGTCCAGAGCTGTTGTGTGTAGGTACTGTTAAACAGACAGGGAATTCTTTCCCAGAGAACCCTGCATTGCAGTGATGAAGCAACTCCCTTAATGTAGGTGTAAAAGTCTTCTTTAGTTAGAATTCAACAAATGACATGAAATCAGATCATCATCAAGTACTATCGAGCATAAGGCAAAGAAATAAAGGTGCAGCGCGGCTGCTTAGTAAAGGAAGTGGCAAGAATTTGGTGGTAGTGCTGCAGTTCCCTTGGGCTATATGACAGCTTTTACTAGTTATGACCTTCCAAAGACTAGAGACCTTATTTGCAACAGCAACATCAAGCAGGGAGGTCTTGCTCTTTCTGTACGCTTTCTATACACTGTCCTGTTCTGAATTCACTAAGATGGGTCCATGTTATGCTACACAAGTCACGATACACAAAAAGTGAGTAAGGAAAGAATATCGCTAATTTAAACCAGCTAAAGACCTGGCTTAAAAATTAAGTAGTATGATTAGCAACTAGCAATAGTCTGTATCTTTCTATAGTCATTCCAGTAAGCCATGTTTGTCATTCTTTACAAATATAAGTTGAGCTGGCTCTGAAACTGCTGGGTAACATCATTCTGCAACCCACATCCAGATTTGTTGCTGAGCAATGCAAAACAACACAAGAGTAAGCAGATACACAAACTTGAGCAACTCCTTACAGAACCACTTACAAGACACTTTTTAATGCACAGAACCCGGGAATGAATTGGAATATCTTTCTTAGAGGACAGTATGTATTTTTCATATAGCATCCTGCTTCCAAGCTTTCAGATGCAAACCGTTGAGTGACTTTCACTGTTGGGAACAGGCAAGTTTCTGGGTAGGTCCTGATAGCTCAGGATGGGTGCTTGTATCCAGACAGGGATGGGAACATGACACACAAGGCTGCACAAGGGATAAGGAATCAATCAGCCTGTGAGCAGGATGGAGTGACACAGGGACAGCCCAAGGGGGACTGCAAAACACTGATGACTCCCAAGATCTACACAACCATTTTATGTACTCCAGTTTACAGAAGCAAGTGCCTTGTCACTAATTTGCATTTCTTATGACAGCAGAAAATGTACTTAAAGCAAAGCCAAGCCAACAGATACACTCACTTCCTCGGTTATGAACAATTTCACTTTACTGCTTCATGCGTATAAATTCAGAGCAGAGCGAGACCTGCACTGGTGGGGGAAGAGCAGTCTTTCCAAAGTCTCAGAAGCAAGCTAATTGGTCTCTAACCTAAATCATAAAAAGACCTGTAATTATACAGCTCAGAATTAACACAGAGGGCTTCTAAAAAAGTCACTTTTTAAAGTTAATTTATACTATTATAAGACCTGTCGCTTCTGAGTAATAAAATGAGAGATGTTGCGTTAAGCTTCATGTTATCCTGTTTGCTCAGATGGTGCTTATGCCAGCTGTATCCAGCAGCAAAGCAGTTTTCAATTTATTTTTATTGCTCCTCTCTAAAAGCATTCCATTACGGGAATATTACACTGGATGAAGTTTCAAACCACCATCGGCAGTTTATTTGCTTGTTTTGCTGGAATGGAATAAACAGTTATTCGCAGTAACTGTTATTACAACTTCATGCGTGCAACATGGCATTTAAGGGTCAACGTCTACTTGCTCGGGGCACCTCACGTCCCTTCCCCAAGGGGTTTAACTTCTGCTGCAAGAAACAAAGTGGGCTGAAACTTTACTTTTGGCTTTACCAGGTTGTACACGGGGGTGCTTTCGGGAAGATGGATTAGGAGATGAGATTCCTCAGCAAGGGAAATGGAGAGAAGGTGTAGCAGGGAGCTGCATTAGGTGACCAGCAAAACATTCTGATCAAGGTTGAGCTTTAAAAAAACCCACCAATTTTCATAGCAGTATAGAAAGAAGTTTCACTTTAACTAAAGCTCTTGATTTGTGTAAATCAGATCGGACCCAGCATGGGTTCCTCATGCAAGCAGCATCCTGCTGTGTCCTGGAGTAGATTCATCCAAGATCTCACCACCCTCACAACAAAGAACTTCTGCCTAAGATCTCATCTCAATGTCCCGTCTGGCAGGTTAAAGCCATTCCCCCTTGTCCTATCCCTTTGTCAAAAGCCCCTCTCCAGCTTTCTTGTCGTCCCCTTTAGGTATTGGAAGGCTGCTCCAAGATCTCCCCAGATATTTGTGTTGCCATTCCACAAAGCAGCGCCTTTCAGACCTGTCTCATGGTCTTCTAAGGTAAGGGATGTGTGGTGCAGCTTGCAAATACCCACATAGTTTAACTGATTATTTTAGAACATCTGAGCCCTAAATAAACCTGCAAACTTGGACACAAGTTATTCCAAACCTGTATTTATAACCCAATTTACAAGATGTCACTGCAATACCTAACCTGGTCAAGTACAATACATCCAACTATTAAACTTAGAGCCAAAATATATAAAAGAATGGAGTTTTTTAATGCCCATACTGGGATTATTTTTCTAAGTTATTACATGAAGCACAGAACTCGTCCTAGCAAACTGCCCTGACCAAACTGGAAGCTTATACTAAGAATAATTTCTATCCAATAAAAGAATTAGAAATACAGCCAGGTCCTCCTTTCCAAGTCTTTAAATTCCTCCATGAATTAATCTTTTCCCTGTGGTGTGGGACTCAACAGTTCGCTATTTTATTGCTTTTAGGGTCAGAAATTCACTCACTATATTATCAACTCATGGAAAAAACTGAAAGAAAAGATTTGTGTCTTCTCTGGACAGTAAAGCCAACAAATCTCTTCCACTGCTTGGTTAGAAAATACAATTAAGTGGACTGTAGTGGACTCTCTTCAAAGAAAATCATCTGGATTGAGTTGTGAATAACCTAAAAGCTGAACGTGTGAAAATCAATCCTTCCCAGTCCTTTGGGATACAACTGTTTGGGAAAAAGTTTGCTCTGGTTTCCCTGTACTCTGTGTGTGTGTGCGTGTAATTCTTAAAGCAATCAATATAAGTCCCCCAAATGAAAAATTGAAGCTATCAAAGCCTGGAACATCTTGCAGATGAGGAAGGTTTGCACAGGTTTTCTAGGCTGGCTGTCAGATCTAATCCTCAGAGTCCTCAGCTTGACAAATAGTGGCTGTGATACAGATTACTTAAGGTGGGCTTTGCCTGGGCTCTGCCCTGAGCCATCCTGCCCATGATCTATGGGCTCTCCGAGGGTGTGGGACTGGTGCCTCTGCACCGCTAGTGCCTGCAGCAGCACCCTGGGAGTGATGCTCTGTGGGATGCAGGGGGTTGTGGGTGCCCCTCACTCAGAGCTGCAGACACCCGTAAGGGTGGTTTGGGTGGGGGGACCCTGGGAGCACCCCCAGTTTTAGCTGCTGACAAGTTAGATACCAGGAATGGTGGGGTTGGCAAGCCTCCTATAGGGAAAGGATAGAAAGTTAGGAAAGAAATGATCTAAAGGCTTCTGGCCAGCACATACCAGCATGCAGTGAAGACAAGAATCCCAATCCCAACAGGCATCCTGATGTCAGTGATGCCAAACCTGCACTCCTGTATTTCCTTTCCTCTTCTACTTGCAAGCACCCAGCACAATCAGCATCAGGATCCAGCCTTTTATTATACTGCAAATAATAAATACAGATAATGATGATGAATGTCAAGAATCCTTTCCTCAGGCTCTCACCTTCAGCAGTGGCAGACCCAGTAATCTCTCTATTATGAGCTTGGACCTTTCATATTCAGGCTGCACTCGAGGCTGTGCTGCTTCAGCCACATCACGTTTTATGAATCATCAGTGAGATATACGTAAAAATCAATTACACTCTATCAGTGTGCCCTGCATCTCAACTGATGCCATCTTTCATCTTCCTAATGATCCAGAAGATCTGGAAATAATTAAAAATCGCTCTTGAAGGCCCAACCTTGTCTTTCTTTTTTCTTTTATGAAAGCGGAATCTCATCTTCCACTAAGACAAGACATTCTGAACCAGGGAAACAGGGGTTTAATAATGGGATTACCACCACAGGAAAGAGAGTCAGCACCTCAGCAGGACAGTCTGCCTTGCTTCATCTACTCACTTCATTGCATTTTGAGGATGAGGGCCTCCACTGAGGCAGGGCATTTCAGAGAACACCAATCAATGTGCATTAATGGGAGTTGCTGCACCGGTTTGAAGGAAGTTATACCATCTAGAAAGTGTAATGTAGAACAAATGTGGGGAACAATCACGTTTCAGAGGCTTTGCTTGTGCCCAGGTTGTTCTCTGCTCTCACAGCAATAACACAAAAAACAACAGCTCATCTGGGTCTTATCCTGGTCTTCCAAGCAGCAAAGCAGCAGCTCACCCAGGGATAGCTACGCATGAAGTGCTCAGGACACTTGCATGGACAGAGCTGGTGTAGAAACACAAAAACCCTCTTGCAGGCTGCGAGCCATATTTAAAACCAGTATAGTATAAAGAAGAAACTTTAAAGGACACAAAGGTGAACCAGCCTGTTACGTGTACAGATAGATGTCCCTCCCTTTACTTCCCAGCTTGGCTGAAGCTTAAACCAGACTATTTCCACATTATTTCATTTCACTATCAATAATATCACATTTCTCATCAAAGAAATGACTGCCGCAGAAAATTTAACCCTTGTTTTGCACAATTCAGATGAAATCTGACTCAAAGCTGGCCCCAGAGTCTATATGAGTATAGCAACACACTGAAGTTAAACCACACACCAGTAACAGGGTCTGCAAATCTAGTGCCAAATCTCCTTTTATACCTGATACACTTCCCCTTTCTCCCATGGTTTCAGTGAGTTTACATTGATCCAAGAGCAAAATGCATGTTATAGTAAGACCTGGCCAAGCATTTCCTGAGTTTCTGGGTTACATCATGGTGCTGTTACCAGCTAGACAGGACCGAAGACCAAAAGACTGAACCGAATGGCTTCCCAAGCCTATTTTCCTATTGCTTAGATAATAAATATAGTCATGCAGAAGAAAGGACACATACAAATGGCTGGTATCAACGAGCTGCTCTTTAATGCCAGCCAATAATGTCATGGTCCTCAGTCTTCCTAAATTTAAATGATTAGCACTGACCAAGCTCTGCTCTCTCTTGATGCATCACTTACCCTCATAATCAGAAAATCTATCCCATTCTTGCTCTTAGATTGATGATGTCACATTAAACTGAGGCTTTTTCCAGCAGACAGAGCAATCATCTTGGAGCGAGCCCATCCAGAGCTACCACGTGCCCATCACGAGCCTGATTGATACCACCCATTCTGTTGGTGAGGGAGCAGTGCGTCTCAGAGCCTACTATATTTAGGCCACATTAAGATGTCTCAAATGGACTTTTTTTGCAAAGAATTATTTCACCCATCTCTTTAATGTCTTAACTTCTTGCAGATTATTTTTTTAATTTAAATAAAAGCAATGAAAACATTCATTGATTTTTCTCTCTTGGAAGAAACTTTTTGCATGGCAGCTGTAGCTCTGCTATGGCTGCAGAGTCCTCCTCCATCCCATCCAGGAGGATGTCACTTGGCCCATGGGCACGGCTGTGCCATCCCAGTACATCCTACAGTTTATTTTGTGCAGCCTCTTTGATGGTTATTCCTTTAGTTTAGTACCACTGGTATTGGCTGGATCTGATACTTTTCAACAGTTGCATTCTCATTTTTCCCCATTTCAGTTGGTAAATGCAGCTGCTTGCACCCGTTTCCCTTCCTTCCTACATACTAAGAGTATATTTTACCATATGCCTTTCTCCTTTTAGTGATTTACACTTTCCTGCCAAAAGATGTAAATTGACTCAATTCTTTAACTTCTTCGTCTTTCTAAAGTGATGTTTGAATTGGGAGCCGCTGGAATCCTCATTAAATTTGCTTTTCACTTTGTAGCAGGTTATTAAGGGACTGTTTGTGAAGCCTCTGAAATATCCATCCCTGGAGGTCTTTACGTATTGGTTAGACAAAGATTAGTCAGGAATGTTTACTGGGATTTGGTCCTGCTTGGGATGAGCAGGCAGCTCTCTCAGGGCTCCCTCCAGCCCTGTTTCTGCTATGGGGTGAATATCCCACTGCACGCAGCAGGAGCCCAGCAGGGGATTTTACTGTCTGACTGTCACTCGGAAGGGACAGGCTGCCAGCAGAGCCAGGGCTTCTGTTCCATTTCCACCAAAGGATGTGTTACCTTTAAAAATGCTAAGGTAGCACTCTGGCCTTTTCGGAGTCAGTGGAAAACTACCACTTCTTCCAGCATTGCCGGAATGTCACCTGTATCATGAATCCCTCTCTGCATCTATCCAGGCACTTGCTTGCTTTTATAAATGATGCATTTTCTACATTACAAGTGGTCTGAACATTCATTTATTTTTCCTGCTGCCAGCCAGCAGAGCATCTCTATTTGTGATGCTGGTGCATGCCAACAGAGGGGCCAGGAGGGATTCCTTCTGCCACCCCAAATCCCATGGCACAGCTCCTGCCATGGCGCACCCATGCTGAGCCACCAGGATGGCTGCAGGAGTCTCCCCCAGTGAATGTCAAAGCAGAACCCAACAGTTGGGTGAACCAAACCAAAGCCCAGTAAGGTTGGATGGGGCTTGGAGCAACCTGCTCTAGTGGAAGGTGTCCCTGCCCATGGCAGGGGATTGGAGCTGGATGAGCTTTAAGGTCCCTTGCAGCCCAAACCAGCCTGGGGTTCTATGATTCTGTGAACACCCTCCTCAACAAACAGCACAAATTCTTCCTGTTCAGTCGAAAGGAAAACACATCAGAGCAAACACCCTCCTGGAAGGTCTTGCTGTTTGTTTGACCATCAAACATAGTTTTGGACATGCAGCTTAGGTTTGCTTCAGAAGAGAAATATTTAAACTTGGCACCAGGTCTAAAAGCCTGGGAACTTCTCAAAGCGACAACAGGAGAAACAGTCACTTGCACGAATTAGTCTCTCCAGTGTAACTGCTTCCAGAGGGGTTTCCAGTCTCTGCTCACAACCAGGATCAATCACTTACCCAGGAGTAACCTGAGGGGTTTTATTCACAGACACAGAACTCTGGCTGGGGCAGTTCTAACAGCAGGCATTTGTTCTGCAGTAGAACTAGTTCAACTGCACCAACTTTTGCTCCCTCCTTCAGTGTAAGCCTGATTCTCTTTAATTTTGGCTTAAATCTGGAGAGCACTTGTAGCAGATTGCTTTTGACAGGATACATTTCCACAGAACAGCTCCCGACAGAAACACGCTGCTACAATGCGAACCAAGAGGTGAACATTAGAAGGGAGAAAGGTTATTGTTCTTTCACTATTTGTCCATAAATCTCCATGATTTATAGACCAATGCCTACCGGGAAGGTTGTGCCTCCAAACGTCACACCCATGCATTGGTTGTACCCCGTGTTTGTCAACAGCTTGACTTTTGCTACAGGGCTCTTGCAATGACAGAGCACAGTGTTATGTATGCACATTTGTATGGTTCTTTCTTTTATCTTTTTATTCCCTCTCTGATAAAAGCAAAGCCAAATAAATGTTGGGGTTTTTTTTTCTATTTGAAAGCCATCTGGGTTATAAAGCCTGACTTCAAATGAGTTGTGACCTTTCGTTCAACAGCTAGTGATGTAAAACCACATAAAAATGTCTATTTAGATATTGGTGGGGGAAAAGAAGCTCATTGATTTTCTTAGTTTGCTAAGCTCCCAGGGTTTTGGAGAGGCATTTGTTTCTGCAGGAGGAGACAGCACTGAGGGTGGGGAAGGGCATTCTTTATTTCCAGAAAGAAAACATAAAAATCCAGTTTCAAAATGGATGACATGTCTGCTTGATACAGCACATGGGTTCCTCCTGGAATTTCACTGCCTCAGTCATCTTTAGGATACAGAAGGTTTGTTAAATTAAATGTTCCTTGTCCCATCCTCCCAGAAAAAAGCATCTTCTGGTGGATGTCTGTGGTTTTAACCCTTTGCTGCAGGAGAGAAAGTGTCCTAGGAACAGATTTGTTGATGATCCGCATGACTATTGCTGCCAGGAAGAGCCAGATTCTTAAACATTTGCCAAGAGACTGCACAAAAGAGGATAAGAAAATGAGTACTTATTTCCAAACAACTTTTGGTCATGTTTGGACATTACTGCTCTATTGCTACTCAGTTCCAACACTTGCTGTTCTAAAGGTAACTCTTAGTATTTGTGTTGCAGCAGGTCTTGGGCAGACACACTCCAGTCCCAAGTCCCGTGTACGTAAGAGAAGAGGAGGTAAGAGGTAAAAATGCATTAAAGTCAAGACCACAAGATGCACTGTGTCAGAGAAGAGAAGAAATACCCTCCTCTTACACGGGAACTGCAGCATGAGGAGGTAAGGTGATGTGCAGCTTCACTGCCTGTTTGCAGTTGGCTTTCACTCCTCCATCCCAAAGAAACTTTCCATTCACACTGGCAAAACCTACAAGCTGATCTTTAGGTACAAACATGCTTTAGGGGCTCTGCTGCTTCACCATCAACATAAGGAAAGCCTAACAACAGCTAACAATTAACAACCATATCCAGACAGCCATAAATCATCCAGGGATTTGAGAGTTTATGCAGAGGCATAAATTCTGCATTGCCTATTTGTTTATTTCCCCGAGTGTTCTCAGTTCAGCTGCTCTGCCAATGCCAGGATAATTTATTGAAAGCTCAGCAAATAAATCTAGATTTGCATCTGTCAAAGGCAACTCCTGAAATGGAAGAGCTCTTGGGAGCAAGCTGCAGGATGGCAAGTGCTGCTCCAGTCACATCAGCATTGGCACTGCCAGGACGGACCGACCGTGGCACCCACAGAAGGGGAGCTTCCAAACACATCCCTGCTGCCTTCTGGAAGTCCTGGGGCTTTGGAGAACCAAGATAAATACTAAAGACTTGTATATAGTGGTTAAGGGACCCCTTATTGGAGAAGGAAATAGGTATCTCAAGGCCAGGTTGGACACAGGGGGTTGGAGCAACCTGCTCTAGTGGAAGGTGTCCCTGCCCATGGCAGGGGTTGGAGCTGGATGAGCTTTAAGGTCCCTTCCAGCCCAAACCAGTCTGGGATTCTATGATTTTATGATCTGCAGCTTCTGCAGGGGAGAGCTTAGAAGAGCCAAACTGCACAGTAACCTAGAAGTCCTGTTTCAGGCTACGGAGGGATCACACCAGCTATGCAAACTGGAACATACACTAGCAAAGTATTGAATTTAGACCTTCTTCCAACGACTGGAAAACTCAGAACTATCTGTTCTGAAGAGCTTTGGTTTCAGCACACAACTTAAGTGTCAAGGAGATGTGCCTGAAGTGCTGCAAGTTCTCCCTGCTACACAGATGAAAGCAGCCACCACAGCAGAATTTTGTCTCGTTCAATGCATTAACTAAAAGCTGAGATTAGAACAGCATCAGTTTAGCATGGATTCAGGATGGGAATCAAATCTAAAGATTGCATTTGATCCCCATCACTTTAACGCATTTCAGGTTTAGGCGAGGCAGCATGTATTAGGATGCAGGTATTTAATGGGTGATGGCTCAGAAAGGGACACATCGATGGAGTGAACACACTCCATTGGAAACATCTGCCTGTGCTGCATATGTGAGATATGCAGAGGTAAGATGAGGGAGTCTCAAATGAAGGAAAATACAGAGCACAGAAAAAAGAGAAAAGAGATAAAATAAGACCAAGAAAATATTTTATCATTTGCTCTGCTTTTGTACATTGTGTTGCATTTATCATATCCAGGAGATCACAAACAAACGCCCTGCAGGGGAGCAGGGGGAGCTTTGGCAAGGTTAGTGTGATGAAGGGATGTCTTTTTTAGGATGAGTGGACTGGGGCTCCTGCCTGGCTTTGAAGCAGGAGGCACTATTTATATTCAGCAAAAGACCTCCTGCATTTCCAAATTGCATAACCCCAGCTCACCTCTGGTTTGAACTCCTCCATCTCCTCATCTGAACTGATGCATTGAATTGGCATTAATGCCAGACATGGGGGGAAAATCTCAGTGGAGTGACCTGAACTGCATTACAAAGGTGGGAGGATAAGAACCTCTTTGAGGCAGAAGATTAATTAAATACGATAGCTACACCGTTTCTCATCTGAGGAGATTTTACATTCCATAGGAACATGCTGCAAAATATTCTCAAAGGTTTTATCTTTCTATGCAGAAATCCAATTTATTAGAAGCATTCCTTATAAAACTATCTCTGGGCAGGATTGCTGGGTGGGTTTGGTGAGCAGTCAGATGGATGCTCTGGATCAAATCCTACCTAGTGTGAATCTACACATCCTTGTGCATTTTAATACACTGCAGGGATTTCTATGAACCTTAGGCCAGTTCTTTGTCTTTCCTCTAGTTGGGCTGGAGCTCAGGTTTGTGCCTACATTCAGCATTCCCTGGTTTTCAAATATTTTCAGAGCTAAAGTCATTTATCTTATCTCCTTTGGAGCTGTGAGACCTGGCTGTTGTGAAGGCTGCTTATGACAACTGCAAATATTTTATCTCTAATAAGCCTAAGACCAAAAAAATCACGCAACCCTTGTCAGAAGTGTTTTCCTGATGGCAGGAATTCCTTCCCTTGTATTTGACTCACGTTAAGCTTGTGCCTACACAGGATGTCCCTCATGGGGGAATTAGGGCTGCAGAAAGGTGATATATCAGAAATCTCAGTGCCTAACTCATTACAAGCACTTGAGGTAAATGGGGGCCTCTCCCAGCTTCAGGAAGGAAACATTTTTCACAGCTGTAGCTTAAGAGGCCAAAATTCACATTGATTTTCTGCAAGCAGCTTCCCAAAAGCTTTACCCATAGACTTGAACATCCTCAGCTACTGATCAGGCATCAATGGTTGTATTTGGGAGACTTGATTTAGTGGAAGGTGTCCCTGCCTGCAGCAGGAAAACTGGACAAGCTTTAAGGTCCCTTCCAACCCAAACCAGTCTGGGATTCTGTGATTCCCCCATTTGTCCCTTGTTGGAAGACTAAAACAAGGGACAAATTGGGGTATATAACCACTGATTATATACATACCACCGTATTATATACATATCATCACCATATTTTCAGATGAACTAACAAATCCTGGTGATTTCAGTCACGATAAGAAAAGACACGCAGCTCTGAGAAAGCAGTTGCTTGAAATAATCCAGTGCCACTTTTAACTTGGATTTTAAACACTTTTGCTTTCTCTAAACTTACAGAAAGAATATGGCACTGATATATAGCAGACCCATCACTCATATTTTCCAACAAACAAAAGACTAAGTGAATTTTGGCCCAGACATTTCTGGATAACCTGCATTTCCAAGACAAGCTCAGTTTAAACACACCTAAAAATCAATATATATTAGATTAGCTGTATTTCAATTTTGACTCAGTATTTCAGACTTGGCTAGTCTTAGGCAGATTAAACCCACGGTATTAGATCCCTCCCCAGGTTAAGGGTCATGCAGTTGACCCATTGAAAGACCACTGATGATGAAATCCAAACAGCTGGAATGCATCACAGTTTCAAGGAGGAACTGCACTTGCAACATCAGTTCAGAGCACAGGCTGCTCATTTCTGCTTCTGAAAGCCTCCATTTATTTCTCCCAGTGCAGAAGGAATTGCCTTTAAGCAACGAATACTTTGGTGAATCTGAACACCTTCTAGGCTTATAAAGATAGCTGGAAGGAATTATCCGGGGTGATGTTAGAAACAATAGGAACTTGAAGCGTTCCACATCATAGCAAGCAAAATGGATTTTCAGGTTAGTAGGTAAAGCTTCAAATTCTCAACAAAAGCTGAGTGCTGCATCCAAGGTGTTTCCAGGTGTTTGGGTTTCTCTCACCAGCTAAAACCGGTGGGAGCTGGCACTTGTCCTGTTGGCATTCAAGGCATTAGGAAAGGATTTGTTTCCTCCTCTGTACTCACAGGGTATTTCTGATCAGAGTTTTCACTGCTCAGCATGATCAGAACCTGGTCCATTCTCCAACTCACAAGAACCACAGTCCTGCCGCCCACAAACAGCCTTTTTCACCATTGGAAAAGTGGAGCAAGCACAAGGCAGGTTCTTAATTACTGTTATAATTTATTTAGTGTTTACTGACAGGAGCTCAAACCTCTTTTGCAGAAGATGCTGAACACACAAAGCTGTGTTTAAAAGACAGCCACTGCCTCTAAGTGCTTTTCTGAAGAACACAGACATGAGTGAGCTCAGCAAATTATTTGCTAAAAGTAACTGCTGAACAAACTGCCTTTCCTTCCAAATTCCCTTCTTTTCTCAGGATCTCCAAGATCAAGTTTTGATTTTCCCAGATGCAGCTACACTCTCGCATGCTTTGGTAGTAGTTTTACTTTAAACCAGTGGTTCAGCCATTCACGGTTCTCCACAAATACAAACTGATTTGACTGTACTGCTCATTTCTGATGTTACTGGCTGGGTGTAACTAGTGCTGGTATGAATGATTTCTCTGACCACATTTAATTTTCATTGAACGTATCTAAATGCAACTTTGGAAATTAAATATCAGTTGATTACACGATGGGCTGATCGAGAACCTCTTGAACTTCATCTCACCCTTGATGATAGTTCATTAATTTGTAGATTTTTATAAGCCAAAATAGTCTGAAATTATTGCATCCAACCTCCTATACAGCACTGGCTGCAGACTTATCCTCTCTCACCATTTACTTTAAGGTAAGGAAAACAAGATGAACATGAGAAGCAAAACTCTAGTAGATACTTTGGGGATCACAGACAGCACCTTGCCTCGTGTATGACCTTCACTGAGCCATTTCTATTCCTTGTATCTCAATTTTCCCATCTGTAAAATGGTCCTTTCTCTCCTCTGTAGGGCGCATAGAAATCTTTATGTGAAAGCTAGTGAACACTGCCCCCCAAAAACTCATTTGTCCTGTTACAGCCGGGTCTTTACACCCTCTGCTCCCAGCTACTAAGCAAGCTCTCATCCTATGACACTCAAAATAAAACTAGGCCAAAGTTTTATTCTCCAATTGACATGCTGTAATTAATAAATCACTCAGCGGAAGAGAATCCAGGCAGGAAAGAGGCATTATGGCATTTCTTTCTGCCAGGCTGACCCAGGGAAGCAGCTCTGACCGAGCGCACCGGCTGTCACTGCCAGCAGGGCAATTCCCACTGCAATCCCAAGCATGCTCCATAGCTCCAAATGAACAAAACCCAAACCAGAATCCCCCTCCGCAACACTCAAATGTTTTACTTTAATTACTTTCCTTAAAAAATAAATAGAGGCAAGAAAGAGAGAGGCAGAAATAGCATTTCACATCACACACACATTACACAAAAGTGTATTTAACCTGGATGCGGCAGGGATCACTCCCTCCTGGAAGTATTTGCATCGAAAGGAGGTTGGTTCACCCAAAGCCAAAGGCCACCTTGGCCTCACCATGCAAATGTATTTAAATGACAAGTAGCCAAAGCTGCTAAATTACATTCACAAGAAAAAAAGTCCATTGGCTGCAAGTGGATGCTTTGTACTCTTGATTGAAAATTGTTTTCATGTGACACGGAAGGTGCTTAAGAAGTAAAAAAAGATCATTCAGTGAGTTAGAAAATGACTCCAACCTCTAGACCACATCAAGCTAAATATAAACCAAACACAGTATGGCAAACAAATGAATAATTTAAAGCAGCAGCTTCTATATCACATCAGAACACACAGTTGCAGAGCCTGTTTGTACTCACCAGCTCTCCCTGTGCACATGGCTGTGGGCTCCGGAGCTGCTCTGTTCTCACCTGGAGCCTGCTGCAGGCACAACAGCACCACAGATTTGGGGTTTCCCGGTGGTTTCAGCAGTGATGAAAAGCAGTCGCTGCAGGGTGAGTTACCTGACCTGTTACCCACTACAGACCTATTTCACCTGCATTTTGTCCTCTCCTCACACCTTATGGTCAATTTTAGCTTTCCTACTGCAAGAGCACAGTCAGGCTCCAGAGCTGTTACAAAGCCTGGTGCTTCCCTGCCCTAACCTGGTAAAGAAGGAGCTGTGCCCCTGGGGTTGAGGGTACTTCAGATGATGGTCACTTGAGCTCAGAGGAGCGAGTTGCAGGACTCCAGCTGGGAGCAATGATGTCCTGCTGGGTGGACCCCATCCCTGCCCCAAGCTCTGTGCACACTCTTGCTCCCCACCAGCTGATGCAAGAGCTAATTACATGATAAGATTGGCTCTGCCTGTGATGAATGAGAGACAACTGCTTTACTCCAGGCCTTTTGGGTCACACGGGTGACTGAAGAGTCCATGATCCAGTAAGTGTTCAGTCACCCTGACTGCCACCACGCTCTGTGGAGTGTAGCTGTGCTCCGGTTACTCCTATCCCAGCTGTTGAGGGTGCCAAAAAACATCAGCCCGCTGCTCCCTGCACTGCACAAGATCTCCTGCGGCTCAGTGAGGTGGACTGTGGGGAGACACAGGAGCCCAGTGTGGCGGGGAGGAGAATCATAGAATCCCAGCCTGGTTTGGGTTGGAAGGGACCTTAAAGCCTGTCCAACCTGGCCTTGAGCACTGCCAGGGATGGGGCAGTCACAGCTTCTCTGGGCAGAGGAGATGACCTGTCCTGGGCTCTGTGCTCAGGGGCAGTGACACTCACAGAGCCTGAACCCCACCATGTAACACCCCCTCTGTGTTACAACCCAAATCACCTCCTCCGTGGCCATGTGGAGTTCAGAGCCCTGGTCCACGCCAGCCCAAAACCTCAGATTTTTATAACTTTTACTCACCACTGAAGCAGGTTAACTGAACTGCTGACCTAGGTGGGAAATGCTCCACAGCTCATAAATTACCAGCCCTCACAAGCCACCTCCTCATATAAGAAATGCTGAGGACAAGGAATATCTAAGATATACAGCTAGAAATGTATAATCCATAAAACCAACATATAGAATAGATAGAGATAAGAAAAAGAGTAAACAGAGAAAGAAGGTTAATTTTTGTTCCCTTACACAAAGGAATATCAAAAATAAACAGAAAGATGACCTGTGTAAGGGAAGAAAAGCATAACTCAAAGCTTGTTGAATTCAACAGAAAGATATCTCTGTGCTTCAGCAGCTTTGAGCCAGACACGAAGATAAAGGAAAGACACCAGAACCCGGGCTGGGATAAAAACATGCACCAGATGCCAGATTTCTTCTGGTAGCTGCCGGGTGACGGGTCACTGCTGATGGATTGCAGAGGAGGAGCCAAGAGCGATGACAGAGGTCTCCTGGCTCCGGGCCAGGGGCTCTCAAGGATTTGGCTGCGTTTAAAGGCAAGCGTTCATGCAGTGACTGGGGTAACTTGTCTGTGCCAGTCTGTTTATCAGGACAAAAATCCCTGAATGAAAAAACACAATCTCTATTACATGCTTGTGTGTAGCATTAATAATCTGTCCAAGGCGATGACAATATTCCCGACTAGAAAAAGGGAAAGAAGGATGGTCTTTGGGCAGATTTATTCAGCTCTGTTAATCCAGATCTCCCATGGATTGCTCAGCACTTACCTAATATGAAGTAAATGTTCCCTAAACGTGGTGGTGCCTGTGAATTCAAATGCCACCCAAAAGGGAGAGTGTGGGGAAACTGGCTGAAGATTCCTGTCCTTATTGTTAGATGCTAGAAACAATATTAATGCACATAAATATTGATCAGAGCAGACACAGGAATTGATTTGTAGATCCCTTGCTACTGGAGCAGGGACAATGGAGCAGGGGAACATGGTCCAAGAGGCTCCATGAACCACACAGACCTGGAAGGAAGGTGGCTGAATGGAACATGGAAGACAAGGTGGTAGGAACTGCCCAAACCTGGCACCTGCAGCTGGGATGTTGCTGTACATGATGTGTGGGGTGGAAACAAACATAAACCCCCAAGACAACAGCCAGCTAAAATTAAATGTACACCTCTAATACACTCTTCATTAGCACAAAGCCATAAGACCATCAATTTCCGTCAACAAAATATGAAGACAAACTGATCTCTGGTTTTATATTCATGCTCTGAAGGAAAAGCTTTTAACTTCTCAAATAAAACAGCTCCCAGTTTCTGACCAGCTAATGCAAATAATTCTACATTTCCCCACAGAAACACCCTCATATTTTGTTTTAAGCATTTCATTTTGCAAATAGATTGTTTACTTCAATAAAAGCTATGGAGAAAGTAAAGATTAGAATGGACATTTAAATTAAGCTATAACTATTTGGCATCCAATCTGTCCATAATATTAAGAAGAGAATCAGCAGCATCAGGAATTGTAGCATATACAGTTGTTTGGTAGATGCTCATGCTTCAGGTTACGAAATGATGGAGGTCAGGAAGCAATTTTCTTGCATATATTGCTGACAGGCTAGAGACAGTGCAGGGATTTTTGCATAGTTGTTGAAGCATTCGTTATAAGTCACTGTCAAGAAGAAGATCCCAGACAAGGTGGGTATTACTTTTTATATAAATGAATTCCAAAAGAAGAGCCTGTTTCTCCAGCTCTCAATGTGACAAAAGTCCTACCACAGGACAAAAACCTGTAGAAAGCAGACCACTGAACTAGATGCTCATAGAGCAATAGGAGCAGCTGCCCCATTTTCTACCGAGCAGAGCTCAGAGCTGGGAGGTACACGTAAAACTTCAGCTTCAGAAGGTCAAGGCTCCCCATGTCCTCAGGGAGTTACAGCACTCAGAAGCTTTAAAACCCAGCTGAGCCCAGGGCTCTCCATGGGTAAAACTAAGCAGTAAAAGCAACTGAACATGGTGTAAATGAGGAGCAGGTTCCTGCAGCCTGGCAGCAAACACAGCCCCACGGAAGCCCTGCACAGCCTCTCTGGAGGCTCCACCAGCTCCAGTATTGGGAAATGGCAGCCCCATATCCCTGCATCCCCATCCCTGTGCAGCTCTGCAGCAGTTGGTGGTACTCACCCCTCCAAACAGCTCTCCTTGCTGTGGTGGGAGGTTGTCCACAAGTGGTTCTGTCTGTGCGCATCTGCTGGACTTTGGCGCTACCTGCCATGGGCAGCTCCCAGGTGAAGGCTGAAGACGATCTACGACCAGCTGGGAAGTAAAACACTGTGTTTATACCTGTGAGCATGGCTCGTGCTTTTATTTGAACAAAATAAACTGTAAAAACTTAAAACTCCTCCAGTTCCAACCCCCTGCCGCGGGCAGGGACACCTTCCACTAGAGCAGGTTGCTCCAAGCCCCTGTGTCCAACCTGGCCTTGAACACTGCCAGGGATGGGGCAGCCACAGCTTCTCTGGGCACCCTGTGCCAGCGCCTCAGCACCCTCACAGGGAGGAGCTTCTGCCTCAGAGCTCATCTCAGTCTCCCCTCTGGCAGGTTAAAGCCATTCCCCTTGGCCTGTCCCTCCAGGCCCTTGTCCAAAGCCCCTCTCCAGGTTTCCTGGAGCCCCTTTAGGCACTGGAGCTGCTCTAAGGTCTCCCCTTCAGGAGCCTTCTCTTCTCCAGGCTGCCCCAGCCCAGCTCTCTCAGCCTGGCTCCAGAGCAGAGCTGCTCCAGCCCTCGCAGCAGCTCCTTGGACTCACCCAAGCAGGTCCATGTCCCTCTTGTTTTGGGGGCCCCAGAGAAACCCTTGATGCAGCCAGTGCTGGGCGCAGTTTGGACTGCATTGAGGAGGGACAGGCACCCCAAGGTTGTGTCCTTAAACATGAAATTAAATTATACCATCAAGATGGGGGGGGGGAATATCTTTCTGCAAGAAAAGGAATATTGGTTTATAAAAATAAATCTCTCTTCAAAGTGGAGTCGCTCACAGCAGCCTCTTCAACATGACAAACAGCCCATGTAGCAAAACAAAGAGTAGATCACTCAGTCTCATTACCAAGACTGAATGCACTCTCTGAGCACTAAGAAGCACTTATGATTTATGCTTGTAAAAATCAATTGCGTTTTATTGATTACCAAGATTAAGAAAAGAAAAAGAAGTTCGGTTAAACTCGGGGAACAGTTACAACAGGTCTGAAGTTAAAGCTGTCTGGAACACTGGCAGCTTCAGGCTGCCAGGCAAACGGAGTGGGAGAAGAGTGGGCAAGTCTCTTCTAAGCAGAGCTGAACATTTCATATGGCAGTATTAAAGGAGTCAGCTTCGTTTTTGCACCCACTCAATTCACAGCAAGTAAATCATAAAGTCAAAGCCAAGGTCATTTCTGATAACAAGATGGCAGAAATTCACCCAGCTGCACAGAGAGAAAAAACAAGTGATTTTGGCAGTTTTGGTTCACATTTATAGTATTTAAGCTTTTAGAAGCCTGATTCATAATTGGTGCCAGATGCTCTCAATACACACAGGGAAAGACACTCTTTGTTCCCATAAATTAACATGCTAAAAAAAGCCAGACAGTCAAAGGCTGCGGAAGCGAGAAGGATGGTTGCCCTCTTTGCTAAAGGTGATGGCACGAGGTTAAATGACTCACTGGAAATTGCATGAAAACTGGGCAGCAGCAGCGGGATGGAGCCCTGGTCCCTGCCCTGTGTGTCTGTGCTGGCAGCAGCCCCCCATGCCATGGCAGAGAGGCTCCCAAGACCATGGGGACCACCCCCTTTGGGTGAGGAACACATGGGGCTCTGGTGGGAAGCACAATCCAGGTGCCAGTGTGTCTGTTGGAGCAGCTTCCTGGTGTGCCATGTGTTCATTTTACTCCAAGGCTGCTGCCTGCTTGTTAGTTGTTAATGTGGAAAGTTTAGTGTGCTACAAAAGACGTCTCAATGATCAGCCCCTGCTATCTAAATTAAATCTTGCTGCTATAAAATTCCAGGTTTCTCACACAATTTCTGCTCCTGAAAACAGCTTCTAATGTGGAGCAGAGCCCCATGAATGGTATGAACTACAAGGTCACAGCATTCAGCGAGTGAAAAAAAGCAGCAAAACAGGAGATTAAGTATTAATTTCAGGGCAAGGTTCCATTTATTTGAGATTACTCTATGCTGTATGTATGTAATACCACATTGCAGTAATTAAAGGCAGAATGATTTATACAGCTGCAAGTTGTAGAGATGTTGTTACTGGGCTGGGTACAGTTGGCTACAGCAGAGCAAACCAAATTGGAAGCGTTTGTCCCAGGGAAATGCTTTTTTGGCTCATCCCAGTGTCCTGGCCAAATTCCAGTGCAGGCAACCTCCCTGCCCATCCAACTGCCATCTCAAATACCCAAAAGGCTGGGGATGGCTCGTTCCCTGTCCTGACTGGAGTTTGGCATTGCTGTGTGCTGCCAAAGAGCACTGTGTCGCATTCTGGGGGACAGCTACAGTTCTAGGTGGCTCTGAACCCAGCAGTATCAGGGAGGCTGTCCCATGTGTTAGGGAATGGTAAACTTCATCCTAAATACACACTGGCCTGTGCAAGGCAAGTGGAGGAAAACAGAACTCCTCCTCTGGCCACCTCTGTAATATTTTCGCCTTTTTGTCATTATACTTTTGCCTTTGGAGGCTCTTCTGTACCTACCAAATGCCTGGCCATTGGGGATGAAGGGCTGTGGGTGCAGTCCAGCATCCAGCATGTCAAGATAGGCCATGAGCATTTGGGATCAGGAGATGGGGCATCTGGAGGAAGAGGAGTTATGTTTGGGAATCAAATGGAAGGGTCTGGTGGAACATCACACCACGAATCTCTGCTTGATGCAGGCCCTACTGATCTTCACGTCCGTGCTTGTGTGCAACGTTGTCTTTCACTTGTTTTTATGGAGCTGTGCATCGTGTCAGGATGAAGAATGTGCTTTGTGAAAGGAAGTGTGGCAGCAACAACACTGCTGGGCTGGGCGAGGGATCCTTGTAGGAGCAGCCGTCACATCCCACCCCAGCAGAGGCTGCAGGATGTGTGTGTGCACCAACATCTGCTGCCTCACACCCTGTTGCGTTCCAGTGATGGGTGAAGCATCTCCCTGGTGCACACTGCGTGAGGAACAGAGGGTACTTCCTGACAAGGCATTTTAAAGATATTACTAAGTAGTGCATGTATACAAGGGCTGTTAAAATTGAAAGAAATTGCAAGTAATAGTTTCATGTTTGTGCATTTTGCAAGTTCAGGCAAGTACAGTTCTATTTGCATAACATATTGGACATGTTTCACATCACGTTTTGCATATAAAGTGCTTCTCAGCGCAGAATTTGATATTACCATGGATGTATGAGCCATTCAGGCAGGTATGATACTTATGTATCACTGAAAAACTAATAGATGCCCTGCATGATGAACTGAGCACAGCTCCCCAGCAGTGGGTAAATTATCCAATGGAAAAATGAATCACTCATTTAGAAAATACATAATTTATTTAATCAAATGTGCCATCTACTGAACCAGGTACAGCAAGTAATGAACCCAGTGGATCCCCCAAAGAGAGAGATGAATCACCTGCTGGAAGTATTTGCTGTAGCAGCCCAATGTGTTTAGCTCTTCATCTTGATATTGGAATCACAACCTTATCATCAAAGCTAAAAGTTTTGCAAGACTTTAAATGCTGATTGCATATTTATATGGCTAGGAGGAATACACAAAGGTATGATAATGGAACTGAGGAAGACTGCCAGGACATAAGGCAACCTCAGAATATTAAAACCTATTTCCCCTGAGTACATGTTATTCCAAGGCTGTGGAGTGACCTGCATTTAGTTTTGATGGTGATTATAAAGGTAAGACACTGGCTGCTGAGGACATCAGCTTGATTCTGCTTTTCCCATTAGTTGTTGAGCTCAGCAATACTAGATTTTGGTACATGAGGTGTACAAATGAGTTTACACACTGAAGACACAACCCTGCACTGAATTCCCCGCAGACTGGACCCTTTCTTTGAAACATCACTCTTTTAAACAGTCATTCTTTCCAATGTTTCTCACAACTTGATAAAACTCCTGTGCAGCCTGAACATCTCCATTTAAACGAAGCAACCTGATATCAAATGTCCCATGCACAGGTTTCAGTTCAAAACCATAGCTTCTGAATGTGTCTGGCTTGGGAGCAGGAGCTCTATACATGAGGAGATAACATCCAGAGATATTTTTCCATTTCCCTTTCATTTACTATGCTGCTCCACATCTCAGCATTCAAGTTGATGAACGTGCTGAAGTTAATTAAAGTATAGAGGATGTAATAAGACTAAAATGTTTGAGTTCTATCAATCACAGAGTCTGGTGAGTCAATAGCTGAAATTAATATATCACAAAGGGGAAAATCCTCAACATGGATCTGAAATTAAAGGTGGAGGGAGGGAGGGATTGCACAATGAGGGGTACTCTGATAAGCACATTTTTGGTGATAACATGAGTGCATTGCTGTATGTTTCCTGTTCCAACACACTGATGGATGTGGCCTGTGCTAAGATTCATTTGAAAGGCTTGTCGTGTGTTTTTAGGATATCAAGGACTAGTCACAAAGCTGCAGCTAAGCCTGTAACTCTGAGAGCCAAGAAATCTGGGGGATTTAAGTCTCTGAAATTCCTTGCCAGGTGATATATCCCAAGAAATATGCACTTACTTCACCTCTCCCAGCAGCTGGCATCTCCCCGAAGCTCACACTGAAAGCTGTCTGGTGGTTCCCAATGCAGAGGAAAGCTCAACCAAGGGTAGCCTGTGCTTCCCATAGCGGCTTCAGGATAGTGGTTATCCTGAATTAAACCCAGTGTTTCTCCTCCTCTGCTCAGGTTCATTGCAAATTCATTTGGCCACGAAAACCTGTAAGTAAGCAGCGCAGCGCGACTGCAGATCAAGGACCAGTCCTGGCACATGGCGCTGCTTTGATTTCTGCTCCACACACATCTTCTGTGTTTAGCATCTTTTCAAAGAGTGTGAGAAGGTGGCAGCTGAGCTGCACCCTGCTCTGGGGCTAGGCTGGCTGCATTAGAGCATCCCCCAGTTAAGGGCCCTGGCACTGCCAGCACAGCCAGCCTGCACCACCTCAGCTCCCACCCATGGGTGCTGGTGCACTGGTGGGGAGGATACCTTCAAAACCTAAAGTAACTGGGAAGGAAAGCAACTCAGCATCTGCCCAGGGACGAACTGCCATGGCACACGCGGTAACTCTGCAAGGTCCCCTAGCCAGCGAGTGCAAAGCTGTCAGTGTGATTCAAGCCAGCCCCCCAGCCCTGTCAAACTGCTGTTTTCCAGACATCACGGAAGGGAAGGTAAAAAGGGCAAAGTCACAGAGAACCTCCACCATGTTAATGCCAGTCTTCTAATAAGAAAATACTAATTCCAGGACTTACCACGACGAGCTGAAAGGGGAGACTGGGGCAGGGAAGAGGGAGCAGGAGCCCTAAGAAAGCTGTGGCCATGTCAGCTTCTGGCTCCACTGCAGATTTCTTTGCTAGCTTTAACAACTGACAGAGGGGAAGGAGAGAAGGAGGGAAAGCCTTGGGAGTCCCAGCCTTTAAGAGAGGACTTTAAGGGAGGATTTTGGGAGTGCAGTGCCAATGTGAGACCGTTTGGAGTGCACCTGCACTCACTGTCTTGTGTACATGCTGTGTTAGTGACAGCTCTCTTTCTGCATAAAATATTTAAATACAATTTTATCAGCCATTCAAATCATTAGCTACAGAGATCCAGGCTTAATGTACAGCGAGGACACCGCACATGAATATTTATTAAGCTTGATTTGTTTAAGGAAATACATTGAGCCTTTTGGCGTAGGCAATTGCTGTGGAATCAAACTGTGAAAGACATTAATCACTGTCAATGAAGTGTGTAGGGTACACACTGCCTATGGAAATGAAAGGATAAATAAATACACGTTGCATGATGCTTTAAAGACTGGAGAGAGCTGTTGCTTAGGAATTGGCCAGTGTCAGGTGGTTATGCTTAGAAAACTGCTCCACTGGACAACACTACAGGTAAAGCCTGTCGGATTCATCCATCAGTGCTGTTGATGGACGGTGGGCAGCTAAGGCTGCCTCTCACCCCAGACAAACAGCATTCCTTAGTGACACTGAGACGGGTGTGGTTGTCACTCACCAGCAGACTCCAATGGAGCTCAGGGTCTCCCCAGCAAAAGGGGGTGAATCCAGGTGGATACCCCGATGCCACTGGGAGAACAGCTGGATTTTCCCCGCAGGGTGCATGCATGGAGGAGGAGAAATGAAGTTATAACGTCCACTTACAGAGATGAATTGTTCATCACGCGATGAGGTTTGCTTTTGGGTACCCAGAGCAGAGGGTGATCAGAGGGGCTCTGTGCTGTGATAACCACCATCTCCTCAGGTGTCTGCCTGGCTTGCAAAGCCAGTCCAAACCACCCATCAGCACCATGTAAATACCTTAAGGTATTTATTGCCAGTGACTTGCCAGGATGAAAAGAAGAGGGGGCTTGTTTGCACTGGTTAAAGGCTTAGGGCTTACTTGGGTCCACAGGCAATTAGCTCCTCTGTACCTGTGAGTGCATTTGTGTGCAATATTGTTCTTTCACAGGAAGTTACCGAGGGCTGCAAGGACAGCCTGGCACACCCAGGACAGTCACTGCTGCTGGGGGGGCTGCCAAACAGACAGAGTTTCACTGTGCATCACATTCCCCAGGGGGGCCCAAGCTGGTGTCTTTGCAAAGAAGCTTCTCTTCCCGTGCATGTGCAGTTGCAAATGGAGCTCTGTGAATGAGGATGCAGAATGACCACTGAAATCGGGTGTTTGTTGTTTCCATAGCAATTGTGGAAGGGGTTAAGTGGGAATTAGAGACACTTTCATTCCTCCCTCAACATTTATCTTTTTACTGCGGTTTAAATGAGAGAGTGCTATTAAGAAAGAGGAAGGTTTCAAGATGTGGATGTTCACGGGGGAACTAAGGTTTAAAGAGAAAAAAGTGTTAATAAAGCGATTTTAGAATTTAATCTGAGAGTTTATTTTCTCCTTTGCTGCCTTCTCTCCCCAGGGGACAGATTTCTTTCTTGCCCTGCAAAGAATTTAGTACAAAACCTTTCTATTTTTTCTGGAGCCAGCAAGAGAGAGTCAGAAGCGAGAAGAGTTTAGCAATTCTGAGGTCAAAGAAATGATGGCTGCTGACCTCTTTTGTTCTGAGCCAGTGGCTTATGAGAGCACATAAACAGATGAGGGACCTCCACGCTCTGAACCCAGCACTGCTGCAAGGCTCAGCTTAATTTGGATAAAAATAATTCTCACCCTCTCTTCAGCTTCTAACACTTCTCACGCTCATGGAATGAAATGGAAATGAAAACCCCACGTAAGGTGAGAAAGGCTCTTTCTGCACATGTAGGGGCTGACCCCAGGAGGAAGTTCTGGAAATCTTATCAAAACCCTGGTGAAGGTGAGATTTCTAGCTTGATGGTCAGGCTCAGATGAGGTCCTGATAAACAACCGAGTGTCTGGTTCAGTATTTGAGCCTTTTGAGACGCAGCCTACAAACTCTGAGTCCATTGCAACCTCCCCATCACTAAACATTGGAAAGCTTCTCCTGTTCTTAAGATTTAAAATGCTGATTTTCCCTCACCACTTGCCCAGCTGAGGTCAGGCATGCAAGTCACAATAATAAACATGCAGAGACATAATCCCACTGCCTAAGCTAACACAACGTGTCAGTGGAGGGGACGGAAGACTCTCCCATCAGAGTGATCACTTCATATCGCTCCTTCAACACGTGCCCTCGAGACAGCCTCTGCCCCCTCTGCACTGCAGGGATGCTCTCGCAGCTCTGGACCAGCTTTTTGGTGGCTGCAGCTCCCTGTGACACTGATTTCTGTGTGTTAAAGAAAATGTGAACTGCTGTCAGAGCAAAGCATGGTCCTGCCAGTGAGCAACCTTATTTTATGGCTTTAGGGCTCTTGCTTCTGCTACCCTACACCCTGTCTGCAAATCATATTTGGAGAAGAACTGCTGCTGGTTTTATGCCATAACTTATAAATTATTAGTTTCCATATTTTTTTATATATTCCTTCATTCCTCTTCAAACTTTTATAGTGACAAATTAATTAATTAAATTAAATAAAGCTTGCCCTGACTTCTGTGATCGCTGGGAGTACTCTGCAACTTTGGACGTGAGACTTGGTGTGAAAGCAAACGAAAAACTACTGTAACACCTCATGGGGTTTTTTTTTCTTCTACTGACACGTTTACATGGTTTTGGGATAATGTTGACATAAAGGAAGGAACTGGACAACACCATGGGAGCAGCAGCTTAGCCCAGCTGCTCCTCGCCTGCAGCCAAGCATGGAACCGGTGCAACATCTGGAAGGCTGTAGCGCAATGGGAGAGTTATGAAATATGGAACAGGCTTAATGTGGAATCAACATTAGTGGTAAAGGGTGTCAGGGTTTTGAGGAAAACAGACCAGACTTGGCCTTTGCAGGAGAAAACACAAGGCAGCGGATAGACACAAGGTTATACAAAATCAAACTAAATCGTTGTATACTGACCTTGGTTTTAAGGCGACCAGATGCAGCTCACAACCGCTGATGTGGCTAAAGGCTGGAGTGACCTTCTCAAAACCATGTGAACTTTGAGATATACATTTTCACACAGAAGCAAAGCAAAACGCAGGATGCCAGGATATGGAGTGCAGTCATTTAGCAAAACTGTGTGTTAAACTGCTGCCTAAAATTGTGTTACAGACCAAAGCTGTTTGAGAGACCTTGGAAATATGTTTCTGAATAGCAGATATGTTACAAGGGTTTAAAATGACTCTCATTAACTACTTAAATGGAGAAGAGTGTCTGGAGTTTCAATAACGTGCCCAGAGGAGCAGTAAAAAGTAGGATTTAAGACAACTTGAATCAAACCTGACTTTCATTTCAACCTGCATATGATCAGGGAGGCAGGAATGCCTCGTGGTTAAGGTATGAGAAGGGTGGTAAAAAAAATCTATGGTGCCCAAGAAATCTCATTTTAAAAGTGATGATAGAATCCCAGACTGGTTTGTGTTGGAAGGGACCTTAAAGCTCATCCAGCTCCAACCCCCCGCCATAGGCAGGGACACCTTCCACTAGAGCAGGTTGCTCCAAGCCCCTGTGTCCAACCTGGCCTTGAACACTGCCATGTCTTAGGATGACGCTGTCTTAAGGAAGATAAAATCCATTTGGCTCCCACTGAGATTTGGACTTTGTGAGGACCTGATGCTCTTTTGAAATGTGGGATGGAGGATGAGGCTTGGGTTTGCTGAACACTCAACCCACAACATTCAGGGCTGGATTAGGCTGGATGCAAAATGATGCCAATGGAAGCTAATGGGAGCTTTGCTGGGGTGGGGTCTGCAATGTGCCTCACCGTACTTCCCAATGCAGGCCAGTGGATGAGGAGCAGCACAGAACAGGGATGCCTGAAAGGAATTTACTTCAAGCCTTTAAATCAAGCCAGGACAGGATTGCCTCCTCTTAAATAGCTGCTTTACTTTAAGCAGTGAGATATAAGCTTGAATTAAAAACAACCAGCTGAAACCCTGTGGCCTGTGCTAGGCAGGGAAGGCTAATTGCTGGTAATGATCCCTTCAGAGGTGGCAATCTGAGAGCAGGTAGCTATCAATCTCTTCCCTAATGGAAAAGTGTGCATGCCATTCAAATCCCCTTTGTGCTGGCCACTTGCCTCTGTCTAAGTGGTTATGCTATACTAATCACTGGAGTAAATACAAACCCTGGGTGATAATTTCCAGCAACGTGTAAAGGTGTTTAGGGAAAATGAGCACTCTGCTCCCCAGACCAGAGTCTAGTTTTTGTCTTGTTGAAGACCTGAGGGTTTTATAGAACTCGCTTCACTTTCTAAACTATAAAGGAAAGCCCCATATCCCTCCAGCTGCTGAGTTAAACAGAGTGTTATTCAAGTTATGCAGGGGGAAAAAATGTCATAACATAATGAGAATCAAACGCTGGCTTCAGGCGCATTCATATTTGAGGACTTTAAAACACAACAATAGCAACATAACAGTTCAATCTTCTATCTGCCAGGAGAAAATGGTCATCTAAATAAACATTAACTAAGCTGGGGAGCTTTGATGTCACGTTGGCAATTTGTTCCTGACAGACAAGAATCTTAAAGTCTTATTCTCTGTCCCTGCCTGTGGCAGGGGGTTGGAACTGGATGATCTTAAGGTACTTTCCAACCCAAACCATTCCATGATTCTATGATTAAAGCTGCTGGAGACCAAGACAACCAGTCAAAGAATTCTACTATCTCATTTGGCTGATGATTATATGTAGGGCATCAATCTTCACCTGTTTTCATTTGCTTTGGCAAAGTGCAATGCAGAAAAAAGGTGGATTATGTTTCCTGTTACATATTTCCCAGCCCTTTCCCATTCAGGAGCACAGCATGGGAGCCCCTGCACTGCAGAAGTCACCACTGAATCAGCAACAGGAAACACCATGCTCAGGCTCAGCCTCTTGCCATCAGCGGGAGGGTGCCTGTGTCACCATGTCCTCCTGATGGTGTTGGAGCCGCTGAGATGAAGTGGGGCAGCCCCAGAGCCTGAAACCCAGCCACAGCACATCTCACATCCAACAGAGCATCCCTCTCAAAGGGACTCGGTGTGTGATGGCGCTATAGAAGGAGGAGCAGACACAGAACTCCTGCTTTCTGTCTCTGAAATCAAGCATGGCAAGCAAAGGTAGGCACCAAAAGCATGGGAAAGACAGTGGCACTGAAAGGCACTGAATTCATAAAACCAAAGAACAGTCGAGATCTGTAAGCAGCCACACAAGGAAGGGAAGAAACTATTAATATCACTAAGTTGATTTGCAGCAGCTACTTGAAGTCTAACCACAGGCTGGGAAGCCACTGAGTCAGCTCTGCATAGCATAGAATCCAAAGGGAACCTCAAACATCTTATTCAAATATCACAGGGAAAGGCTTTCCATGGTACTTTGAGTGTTTAAGAGAACTGCTTGGAGGCTCCTAAGGGTTGAGTCTTACTAACAAACCCGAGTACAGAACCTCCAGCCATGACGCATGCAGCTATCTCTGAAATCAAGTCCTGAATTTGAGAGAATACAAATAGGGTAAGAACAAAAGGATCCTTTGATGTATTCAACCACATGATGTTTAGCAAAAAATGCAAATGCTCTCTCATGCTAGAGAACACTTATCAATATTAAGGCATACACAGAGGAGAAGAAAGAAGGAAGAACAAAATACAACACTTAACAAGAGGGTAATTTAGCCTGTTGGCAAGCGCTTTAAGTCTGGTTCATGAAAAATTACTTGCACAATTGTTTTGCAGGGTTTCTGGGCTTTTATGCATAAATCATAGCATTGATTCAATGCAAGTATCATACTTACTCAGGTGTTCAACTGCATGTGGGCACAGTTAAAGCAAGAAAGGATTGAAGTGTGGAAATTGAAGAGGGAAAAACCATCCCCCGTGGTGCTCCGACAAGCTCAGCTACAATTGTCAAACAGACAACTGCAGCCATCTGAGGACCACATCCACGCAGGAGATAACTGCCAAGCTGCACTGGGTTTATCCACCCGTTTTCTTTCCCCTTTGAGAGTGCACTTTCTTTTTGATTGAGGAAAGAAAAAAAAACGGAGGGCACGGGAAGCCCAAGGATGGCCAAGTGAAAGAGAAATAAAATCAATTGTGTGTTACGAACTACACCAGATGTTGCAGTCAAGGTGAGGAAAGGGAGGGAAGTGTCAGGAATAACCTGCGAGGGCTCATTTCATGATATCATATTGGCTAGTCGCATTTCTGGTTCTTAAAATAGAGGGAAAGGCTCCTGTGGCATTACCATCTGCAGACGAGAGAGGCACAGGGGAGGGTCAGCAAGGATGCTGTGCCAGGCAAAAAGCCCTGGAAATGAAAACGGGCACAAAGAATCCCTCTCACTTGCACAGACATGCAGGAATATAATCACTTCCTCTCCCAATTCATCCCTGAGTATTTTCTGCATCAGAACACTATATTCTGCATTCAAAGACACTCAGATGCCCACAGCCTGGCAAACTCTCCTCCTTGCCCCTTTCTCCAATAACATGAAGATGTATAACAAAGGCCTGAACAAGTTCAAGATAAGCAACATATATGCATTTAGAAGTAAAGAGTTTCACTTTGCTTGTACCATGGGGAAGCACAGACGACACAGCACTAATTGCCCTTTCTAATGAAGACTCTTTTTCCTATGCCCCATCCCTGGCAGCATTCAAGGCCAGGTTGGACGGGGCTTGGAGCAACTCGGTCTACTGGAAGGTGTTCCTGCCCGTGGCAGGAGGTTGGAACTAGATTTGGTTTCCAACCCAAACCATTTTATGATCCTAATTTGCATTCCACTCATCTTGCTCTTATTTACTATTGTTATTTACTCATTATAACAATAATGAAGAAGACAACAACATGGTCACACCAAGAAGCCACATTTGTGGCTCTCCCCAGCATGGTAACAGGTCTGCAGCCTGTCTGAGCAGCTTCCACACTATCATTTCTTAAAGAAAGTTATTAAAAATCTCACACAACTGACAGACACAGGAAATTATTCCCATGCCTACTTATTCCTATGCCAGCCTATTTTTCCCATCATCTTCCCCTTCACCAGCCATAAAACTCGAGGAAATCTCTACAAGCCCTTTTAAAGCTGCACCAGTGTGTTCCCATCGGTGTGTTAAGCCCCAGTCTGAATTCCTTCCCTCTAAACCCAACTTTGACTGTTGTGACTGTTGCAGCTGTAGATTTCTGTCAGGAGCTCTGAGGCTACTGGAGAGCAGCCCCATGGGAAAAGGTCAGGTTTTATGCAAGAAGGTTTAAACCCATAATTAAGCTTTTGTTCTAAATACGTCTCTTGCCCTAAAATCTTAATAAATAGTAATAAAACGTTCAGGCTACCCTAATTTAATTCGACCAATTCTTTCCAATCTAAATAAAAGAAGTGGGGTAGAGGAAGGGAATTATTTGTATTATTATTATAATGAAAAATAACCATCTGTGTCAGTGTCTAAAATCAAATTAATGCTTTTCTTCTTGTTCCAAAGTCACAATGAAATTAAGTTTTATTCCAATACATAGCCACATTTACTCCACTTCTCCAACGGTTGAGAATTCAAGCCCTAGCAGTGCTGCTAACTGGGCTTGATGAGCCAGGAAGGGATATGAGGTTGAAACAGCCTGTGGTGCAGTGCTGACATCAAACTTCCATCCTACCTGTAATAAAACTATGCATTTATTTAGCACTTCAGATGAAACATTCATTCATTACCACCACCCTTGCTGCAGGTATTACTGTCCTTACCTGACAAATGGTCAGAGCACTTGACCAAGACAATGCACAATGCCATTAGTAGAGCTGGGTGCACAGCATGTGGTGCAGCCCCATCCCTTGCTTTTGGCTGTTGTCCCTTGGCCACAGTGCCTGATGCAGGATGTCACCAGCCATACCTGAGACCAGGCGAGCAGTGCAGAGGACACACAGCCTGGTGGTAAGGGTCACCATCAGGGTGCCACTGAAGCCTGGCCAAAGTCTGTCTGACCAAAGCTTCCACACATGCTTCAGCTTAAAACCTAACTCTTGGCCCTTTCCTGGGTCTCAGAAATGAAATCTCCAGCCAACAAAACGCAACCCCCCCCACACTTGCAGCAGACACATGCTAACTGCCTTCATACCATTAAAACCATGCATATGCTTGAAGTAAGCTGTGTGTTAGTCCTGCTGTTTCAAGGACTACACAGAGAAATGTATGTTCCTGTATGCTGGTTCTAAATGAAGAAGAGGGGAAATACCTACAGGTCACCAGTTCTTTCCTAGCAAACACAGTATTGTTCAGTCTGTTCAGCATCTGCTGCTTTGATCAGTCCCATATTAAATTACTCAAGATTGACAGAACTGTCTCTGTTTCCCCTGGGAGGCTCTTTGACAAGCTATTGGGCTTTAGTGTGAGATCCTTCCCCTTTATATTCACCCCTATTTTTCCCATTCCTATTGTATTATCCAATTATTCACGGTTGTATTTCCTGGCAAAGTGCTCCTTCCCTCCTGATCCTCGCACTGGTTGGGTGCCTGAAGATGGATGGTGCAGAGCAGGACATCTTCACCCGCTGGCATCACAGGATCAGCCTTAATCTGATCTAATCAAATGATGACAGCCCCTCTGAAAAGAGAAGTAATTACACAGCATAGATTGTATGTATCTCTTAGGAGATGAGGACTTGGATTTGATTACCTAAATTCTCCTTAATGCTTTATGATGAAGTTAAGGATGAATATTGCTTTGAAAGCAATTCAGCCAGAACTTCCCCTTAGAAAGGAAGGCCTGAAACATGATAAAAATGGCCAAAGTCAGCAAGAAGAAACTGCCAGCCTAAGGTTTCTGTTCAGTTGTCCAAGATACAATCAGAGAAACTGATTTAAGCTGGGAAGTGAAGTAATATCCCACCAAGCTAAAAACAAGCTGAACTGGCCAGAATCAGGTGGCAGAAAAATAAGTAAATAAAAATCAATCCCACATTTTCTGGAAGTATTTTGGTTTGTTTTCATTCTTGACCTTGGCCAGCAAAAGGAAGAAATCAAAAACTGGAATAAGTGGCATCTTTGGTGACCATCTTGGCTGGTACCCACAGGGAGAATAAAATAACCCACAGCTAGGTCTGATGGCTGCTGTTCCACAGCCCCTGAACTCCAGTCAAGCACACGCTCATTCCTAGGATCTTCTGGGGAAAGGGAAGTTTTCCCTCAGCATTTTCTGGCCTCCAGATGGACTGAAGGTCTCTCCTGGAGACCCCTTCCACTGGCTTTCACCTTTGAACCAGATCCCCCCCAGCCATTGAGCCTGAGACACCCCCCACCACGCTGAGCCGCATCGTGATTCCCATGTTCCTGCTAGGGAGGGATTCTTCAGGCATTGATTTGATCCCAGTTCCAGCCTCCAGCAGAACAGGCTCACGGCGCTAAGGTCCTGCTGCTGAGCAGCCCCTGGCATGGAAAGGCCCGTTCAGGCTGGAGGTCATCACTAACAACACTCAGAGGAGCGCTGCCCTCGCCTCCTCCCCACTACATCTTTGGCAGGCAGCTGGAAAGAAAGAGGTGTGTTTGGATCCTGTTTAAATATTGATCACAGCATATTTTTGCTAAAACCAAAGTCTATCGATTCGCCTGCGAGTCTGCAGCCTCAGTACTTTGTTGGATGTTTTCCTGGAGATGGGAGAAGGCTCCTCGAGTTATGATGTCAGTAAGAGCAGCACAGGAGGAGTCCCTGATGTTCAAACCGCAACTTCAGAGAGAACATTTCTCATTGGCAGCAGCCTCTGGATACTCTGTGCTTCTTAATGTCTATCAGCTGTGCTGATGAGCCTTTAATAGAAAGGCTTTGGAACAGAGTTAACTGCAGCTCCTGCAGCTCGTTCTGGAGCCTGTTTCCTTTCTGATTTCAGCCATTTCAGAGCCACGCAGGAAGAGCCAGCACCAATGCTGGCATCAGAGGTCTCTGGTCCCTGTGTCCTGCACACAGTCCCCTCTCCAGTACTCTTACTTAAGCACATCATTACCTCAAAGTGTGTGAATTCTGTCTTTGGCATCATTAGGGAGATATTTGCTGCTCTGAAGCTGAGCAAGTGCTGAGGGGCTGGGGTTGTGCATGGGCACGCTGCAGTGGGGATGAGATCCCTGAGCCTGAGGAGAGCCTGTTCTACACGCTGTGGAAATCACAAGAGGGAGGGCAGAAGATAGAAGCAAACCCCACCAGGTTTATACATGCACACCTACCTACGCTTCTCCATTCCCCACTGGCAATAGAGACAGAAAAAAATCAGGTATCCTGAATGGCTACCCGGCCTTAATGTGAAGACACAACAAGGCTTTGCTGATATCCAGACTAAATCAGGCAGCAGCCTGTTCCCTTTCAGATGGAGTGTGCTATCTTGCTATCAAGAGTGCTGAATACACGGTGTTTCAGAGAAAAACAAGCCCCCCCCCCCCCATACGTCCCTCTATTTTATGTGACAACTCAGAGCACACTCTGCAAGGGGGAGAATAAATCCTCCCTGTCCCATGCAGCGTTTGGGCTACCATGAAGCATAAGACTTGTTTAATCTGATTATTTAAGGGACAAATCTCTCTCCTGCACATCTGTGGCTGCAGAGGATCTCAAGGGAAAAGCCAAATTCAATTATGCCCTCGACAGTATTATACGTGGGAGTGCAACCTGCAGTTACAGCATGAGTGCAGGTCTGAGGCTTCACTCGTACCTGACACTGATTCACTGTTCTTAGAGCAAAGCACCTACAGTCTCCATTTCTCATTTGCCAATGGGCAAAAGAGGAATAAAACCACCAACTTCTCTGGGAAATCCTGGGGATGTGCCCTCGGGTGAATGATACTGTTACAGACAAAAGTATTTCTGGGGGTATTTGAAGAGAACTGTCCGTGATTCAGGAGTTTCTGTGTTTGTGATGCAGCATTTCCTTCCCCATTTGCAGGAGAGGTTAAATTGCAAGGACAATCACATCCGCTCCTGTTACCAATCCTAGGACAGGATACTAAGTTTTTGAAGGGAGAAATCGAGCCAAGGCCTCTCCTTTTTCATCAAATCCTATTTCTTTTGGTTTTCCTCCTAAAATGACTATGTAATAGAAGTGAAATCTGTGATAATTTTTCAGCAATTGTTGCCAGTCTGCACAAAGTATCCTTTTATGCAGAATTTTACATTTCACCAGCTACCGCTTATTAAGGACAGGAAAAGTTTTCCTTTTATTTTGTCTTATTTCTAGGAGTTCACTAAAGTTCAAGAATCCGAATCGCTGCCAACACGCAGCCCTTCTCTTTATAAAAGAAAGAAAAGGATGACTTCTAATTCCATTCATCTTTCATCCTTTTTTCATTTGTCTCAAATAAGCAAGTTTGCCAGCAAGAACTTTTTTTGGAGACAGGCTGTCTGAAATGAATGTTGAAGCCTATTCTCAAAAGCATGGTTAAAATTAATTGCAACACGTCATTTTAAGGCATGTTTTGAGCAAGTGGCTTGCAGAGCTTACACCACGCAGTCTCTGTGCCCTCTTACAACCCTGTGTACTCTGTACGTCACGTACGTTCCAGTGCCAGCTCTCAGGCAGGCCATGCACCACCAGGTAGCCCCGGCCACAGCCCCTCACTGTTGCCTGTATTGCACAGCTAAAGGAATAGCTCAAAACTCAAATACAGCCGAATTCCTGCTTTGGAGTCTGTATTACAATAATCCGACCCAGCACAGCAGCTCTTTATCATAGGATCCCAGCCTGGTTTGGGTTGGAAGGGACCTTAAAGCTCATCCAGCTCCAACCCCCTGCCACGGGCAGGGACACCTTCCACTAGAGCAGGTTGCTCCAAGGCCCTGTGTCCAACCTGGCCTTGAACACTGCCAGGGATGGGGCAGCCACAGCTTCTCTGGGCACCCTGTGCCAGTGACAAATGACCTCTTCTTGCTTGTTTTATATCTGCTGTCTGAGAGTTTCCCTGGATGCTCTCTTGTTCTTGCAATGAAAGAAATATAAAAATGAGTACAGCTCCTGTTGCTCTTCCAAAGACAGGCTGTTGCTATTATAAGGAGTGGTACCGAGGACATATTTACTGCTCTGTCTTACAAAGTTTGCTAGGTTTCATGCTTTTAGGAAATATATTCAGCCACACTTGTGATTATACACCAATATGTTTCTAACATACCGCAGAACTGTAGATGGTGTCAGAACAGGCTGATTTTTTAGCATATCTGAAACATTTTTTTCCCCCTTCATTAAAATAGAATAATTGTCACAGCATAATGTAACTTAATGTCAAAATGTAAGACACAAGCCTATCTCCCCCATCAAGGTGATTACATTTGAAATCTATGGTCTGTGTTAAGTTGGTTTTTTCAACACATTCAAGGCAGCTCCAGGAGTTGTTTCAAATGTGGGTTTATTCCAGAAGCATATTGTGGATGCAGCCATTCCCAGCTCACCTCCAGTGGGATATCAGGAGCTGCTGAGCTCCTGGCACCAGCAGTGTGGATGCCTGGGATTAAACAACACCAGAGGGAGTATCTCTTAAAGGGTGATTTTAGCTTTCTATAACAAGGCCTTGCAAGGGTTCTGGTTTGAAAGCTGAGAACAGGGAAGCAGCATAAAAGCAGCCCGGGCAGCCCTCTCCAAAATGAATTCTTCCATAATTCAACCACAAGGTGGAAAGTCCTCTTAACACCACATTACCTGAAAGGAGAGGATAAAACATTTCTCAAGGGTCCACCAAACCTGGAGAAGCAAATCATGGAGGCCAAGGAAAATGAGATTAAGCTGAACTTCTAAGATGCAGGGTGTCTATTGACCTCCCTCATACCAAGTGCTTTCTTCATATTCCTGTTCTTAAAAAAGGGTTAAAAAACCCACCCAGGAGGATGCATGCTGTTCAGAAGATAGCTAGAGGCTGAGCTGGATTTGAATTTTGATCAAAGTTTTTCTCATTTGACATGCTTTTCTGTGCCTGCATTCCCAATCTGCCTTTTTTGCTTAAAATAATGCTTCCCACATAAGAAATCTCAGCCACCATACAGAGTAAGAAACCCTGGGCTCATGAAAGCATAGTTTCTGCTATCTGGTGGTCCTTCTCCAGAATCCAGTCTACCAGAGAAGGAGGATCAAGAGGCCTCCACCTTTTACACCAGTACCTCTCTGAGTTGCCACATGGCACAGGCACCTTGCACCACAACGCCCGCCTTTCTGCACACCTAACTTCTCCATGAGTGAGAAGGTTATTGACAGCAAACTGCATGATTCCTTCATTCATTACCTTCCCTTGAGCTGAAGTAACGCAGCCTCCAGTCTTCCTCCTCCTCTTCTTGTTTCACAAAGAGAAGATGTATGAACACCAGCAAATGAGGACGGTGGCAGAGAAGCCATCTGGGAAGAGCCCTCTGCAATTCCCATCTCCAGGGATTAGCATTCATGCCGTGTCCAATCTGCAGATTGTCTGTTTGCTTTGAGGAAATGCTCAATATGGTCCAGACTGTTGATGTAATTGTTTTATAAAGCATCTTCCTTGTGGCCTGTACATCCTCCGCATTACACCAAAGACAGCAGGACAGGAACGTAAGGGCTGCGTTAGCCGAAGCCAAGGGTGGTATTAAACAAAGGAGAACACCCTCTGGTGCACAGAATGAGGAGGAGGATGCACCCAGCTGACTTGGGTTTTGCTGCTGTTTGTCCTGCTGGAGTGTGACATCCATGTGGTGATGGGTGAGAGGTGCTGGAGAGCCTGGGTGTTGGCTGAAGAGTCATTCCAGAGGGACCAGGATTAGCCTGGATTAGTGCATCTGCAGCCGCTTGGTTTACTCTGATAGAAGATTATGCCTAGTGCGTGGCTCTTCCACTCAGGTTGCTCACGTCTCAGTGCAGAGGAAAGCTGTGAGGCCCAAAGCATAAAACCAAATAATACTGCTCCTCCAAACACTGCAAAGCCACTGCAATACTTGAAAATATGGATTATCTCCAGCTTCTGCTCTTCTTGATGGTTCCACCTCATTTATCTTGCTACTCTAATTTCCTTAAATGTGTGTTTTCTTTACAGGCTACTAACTACAGAAAACTTGAAGCAATCAACTGAAGTTTATGCATCGACATAGCACTTTGTTAGCTGTGAATTAATTTCCAAGGGGGCGGTGAACTTTAATGAAGTTGGAAATTGAACCATGCTGTTGCGTTTAGGGAGATGCAGGAGTCTAAAAGAGGGCTGTCCACTGGAAAGGCTCCTTGGCCAATTTGAATATGAAACCACAGTTTGATCAAGCATTCTTAGTTCTTTATGGTAACCTTCCTCTTTCTGAAAACTTTGCTCTCTTTGGATCTATTCAATAACCAATTTCAGCCATTTTTAGGTTCCTTCATGACCATCTCAGTGCCTTGAGAGATACTGGAGACTTGGAGGCAAGGAGCAGCCAAAGCAAGCCCTGCAGGCATTCCTTGAGCCACAGCTTCTCCCAACCCAACCCATGGTCCCATTCTTCTTCTCAAAAGCAGCACCAGACCGACGCCGCTGTGCCACCTCATTGGAAACCTCCACAGAAGCGCGTGCCTGGGCTTGTGTGCATTTGCAATGTGACACTGCAAATCCAACTTTCCTCTTGGAAACTTGGAGTGTTGCCATAGAAATTGCAGCAGGGAAGTCACCAGGTTGATAGCTTGTGTCCTCCAGGATTGCAAGGGCTCAATCACATCCTGCTCCCCGGGATGGGCTCCTCCTGCTGAGCTCCTGCATCCACTCAAAGAAACCACCTTGTTCCAGAGGATTAATTCATGATCATACATGCGTGTGTGTGTCCACATTCACTGACAGAAATTACAGTAGCTGTTGGAACAAGAAGCCATGTGTCTGCTCAGGAAAAGCAACTCTAAAGAACTAAATGAGTAATAATAATAGTAGTAGTAACAACAAAAATAATAATAATCCTTATTATTGCAGCCTCTCCTTGGGACACCCTGCAGCTGCATGTTGCTCGGTACCTGCCAGCAGGCCAGGTAAGCAGAGTTACTCCCATTTCAGGAGTGAAATGTGAGAGTAACCAGAAGCACCCTGGGAAAGCAAGGAACAGGGGCTAGGACCACAATGCCCTGTGGCCCTGCTGAGTCCCTTGTCCTAGAGCTCTTCCCCAAAGCTGAGGCCAGATCTCAAGAGTCCCACTAGGTTCTTCCCACTAAATATGATGGAAACCATATCTTTTCAGAACACGCTGCTAAAAATGCAAAGTAAGTGCCCAAGGCCACTGGTGAGTGACTCCCAGCGACCGTGGCCCTCCACCAGACCCCTCGAACCAAGAAGCCACTTAAAAGACACCAAAAGCATGTCTGTTGAAAGCATTTGGCTCCCAAGCAGCACCTTCCTCTCTTTTGACTGGTCTGACAGATTTTCCTTTTGAACAACTTTGTTTCTTCATGGATTTGTCTGTTCGGAAAGGTCAGGGTACTACATTGTACTCTGCATTATCTCTTCGCCACGTCCCTGTCCCCATAGCAATCATGCCTTCAGCACCTTTCCTGCAAGGCTTTGACACTCCCAAATCCAGCTGAGACTTCTCAGGACTTTAATTAATGAGACAACAAAAGGGAGAACACCCCAAGAGTGAACCCCCGAGTTGAAGACTTTATCTGCTCTTTGCAGCTGCATCTTTTTTCTCCCTCCTTCTTTTTTTTTTGAGCTGCATTCCAAGTCCATCAATACCGTTTCCCATTAAATTAAATAGCTTATTGACTGGTGTGAGCCGTAGCCACGAGGCTGATAGGATCCGAGCACAGTACTTCCTCAGTGCAAACAATCACAGGTCACTGCACAGTAAATCAGTTGGTAATGGAGTTTGAACTCTGCGAATCAGTTCTGTGTACCCTTTTTATTTGTTTTTAATTTGTATCAATGGTAATTCTGTCCGTTTCAATTTATGTGACGGCCGCAGGTTGTGGAGCAGCGGAAACACCATTTTTCTTCTTGTTAACCATTGAGTTCACGGCGCTGTGGCAGCCAAGCACATCTGAGCTTCCCCGTGTTAAGGTTTCTTGGCACCTGTTTTAGTCTCCTCTGGCTTTCTTCTCCATCAGCGATACCATCAGAATGGGTTTCTCCCTGGAAATAAGCACTGGCCCGTGCTCCTCTCCCCCAAGATGCCACATTCCGGAGCTGTCAGAGCTGCTCCGACTCTGTCTGCAGATGCTCCATCCCTGCCACATTCCCCCAGTTTCTAACTGTTCAGGGACCTCCACCTGGATTTGAGAACTAACTATTCATTAATGACTCTACGAATTTACCTCATCCCTTTTTGAATCCATTTATCCCGTTAGCATCTGTGATACCTGGTGGCACAGAGTGCCACAACTTAATTATGGATACTACTTCCTTCTGCTGCGTTAAACCTACTGACAGATAATTTTGGCAGGTGTCTCCTAATATTTGCTAGGTGAGAATGAATGAATTCTCATTCCTGACACCCTCTTTAAAAATTCTCATCCATCACCTCTGCTCAAGGGAAGGGCTCTGCTCCAGCAGTCTTCTCTGAATCCGGTCCATCAACATCCCTAGCGCTGCCCTTTCTACCTTTACCAGTTCTGTGGTGCTGTTTTGCAGCAGGAAGACCCCAACAGTGGTAAGTTCTGTTGCTGTGAGCATGCCAAAGATTTATAAAGCTGCATAAGGTTTCTCTGATTTGTTTCAGTTTCTATTTCCTTCTCAATAATTCATATAGTTCTGCTCACAAACACTTCACAGGTAATTTTTTGAGCAATAATTCTTAAATCGTAGAATCACGAAATGCTTTGGGTTGGAACGACCTTAAAGCTCCTCCAGCTCCAACCCCCTGCCACGGGCAGGGACACCTTCCACTAGAGCAGGTTGCTCCAAGCCCCTGTGTCCAACCTGGCCTTGAACACTGCCAGGGATGGGGCAGCCACAGCTTCTCTGGGCACCCTGTGCCAGCGCCTCAGCACCCTCACAGGGCAGGATTTTTCCAGTCTCCATGCTGCTATCTGCTTGCACACAATGAGGGCTCCATTTCCCACGGGCATTAGTTTACACTTAAAATCACTATATTTGACTTGCCGTTTCTGTCTCAGACACTCAACATGCCAAGTGCTCCAGGTACTGCTCCAGTTATGCCCCTTACATTAACTGGTGCTGCTCTGCTTCACCTGCATGAGCGCCACGGCTCTCT
The DNA here is from genome assembly GCF_004027225.2 of Strigops habroptila. Taxonomy (NCBI): domain Eukaryota; kingdom Metazoa; phylum Chordata; class Aves; order Psittaciformes; family Psittacidae; genus Strigops; species Strigops habroptila. The sequence continues at coordinate 1,794,885 of NC_044294.2, forward strand.
GCCTGCATCCAACTTTACCAGCCCAAAGCCTGGCTGCTTCTTGCTTGGTTTCTAAACAAAACCAGATAAAATCCCTCCTCAGTCTGCAGCAGAGTAAGTTTGCCCCCTCACTGCTGATGCATCCAGCTCTCAAAAGCCTTTAGTGTTTAATGAATTCATTGAAGTGATAATATGAGGTGACTCACATGTCAGGTTGTTAAAACAGTGATAAGACATTGCACTAAGACAACATTATCACTACTAACTGCATTATAATGGTCAGGGAACGTCTTGTGATATTCCCACATAAACCAAATGAGTTCATAGTGTCTGGGCCCTTCTTTCAAGCTGCTGCCAGGACAAGAGGCTGTGTTGTGCCTGGGTGTGTGTCTGCCTGGCCTCACAAAGGGGACGTGCACATCATGTCTGCTTGCAAAGTCACACACACACGTTTCTCCTCTACAATGTTTTGTGAATCTCCCCAGACGTGTTGGGAAAACTGTCACTTGCACAAACTTCCCTGCAACCACAGTGTGATTTTTTTTTTTCTGAGTTATTAATCCAGGGCTAAAGTGGAACCAGCTTAACAAAAAGAAAAATAACACCCATCGACTTCTAAAACATACCAAGGAAGTACTTGAATGAGGCAGAGGTGCACTGAGGAGTTTTTAGCTGTACATAGGTGTTCACATTCCCCACATCATAGAATCTTTTAGGTTGGAAAAGACCTTTAAAATCATTGAGTCCGACCATTAACTCAGCCCTGCCAAGTCAGCTGCAGGCTGCGGAAGCTGTCCCAGAGGTTTGGGAACCTCCCAAGCAGCCATAATGCTCCCAGCTCACCCCAGACCCCAGCTCCTGCTCCCCAGACCCCGCTCAGCTGCTGCAGGTTTCTCCAATATTGGAGTTTTCTTCTCCTCTTTTCTTCCTCTCTGCCATTTTCTGAGTGATTCTGGGTGATGCCTCCACCCTACATGAAGTCTCACGACATAAAAGTGTCCCCAGGGGCTGGCACCCCAAAATTGCCCCAGCTCTTTGCTCCCGCTGCTGGAGCCCCTGCAGCCAACGCGCCTTTTGCATGTGAGCCTTGTCCACAAACAGCACCACTGCATTTTGCACAAGAGTGATGACATGCCCTCACCAGGAAAAGCAGGTATCCTTAGCACATTAGTCAAACAGAACTAAACCCCTATACAGGAAGGAGGTTTGCAGGCCAGCAGGTACCATAAACCGGAATAAATCATTCATGTTACTAAATCCCACCTTCCCTTCCCCGCTCCTGCACAGCAAATCAATCACAGGGAGAATAACTCCACTACCATGGCTAAGGGCTTTTCGGGCTCGGGCAGGAGGTGTTGAGGGGCAGGAGGTGCAGGGATGGTGCTGGGCGTTCCTCCTGGGTTTGCCTTTATCCATATTGTCCTTGCACAGAATGCAACAGGAGGGGGTTTAAGCAGCTAAAGAGTGCCCGGAGTTTGCCAGGAATACTGCTGTTAGCATCACTGCCTAAAACTTGGTGTCTACAAAGATTTTGCACAAGGACAGGCTTAAGGCTTTTCTTTCCTCCTTTGCCACCTACCAAGGGCTCAAGGAGCTAAGGGACTAAGAGACAGCCTCCCTGTGACAGCCTTCTCTCCGCTGCTGGACAACTGTAAGAACCACCATTGGATTACACATGAGCTATAGGCCACGTGGGATTTATTCAGCTTTAAATAAGAGATTTTCTATGGTTGTATGAGCCTCTCCAAGCTGACCAAAGAAGCTAATAGATTGCGTGATCGCTTCTATCATACAGCAAACAACAACGGGTCACAAAACTATAAATCAGAGGCTAATGGATTTTCAACGATGTACTTCGGCCCTTTGTACATTTTTTGATTTGCTTTTAATTTGTATTGATCTTCCCCCCATTTTTCTCCAATCCCTCTCGTTTCAGCGGGTCAGAAAGCACGCCACGAGGAGCATAATCTCATGGAAAGGCAGAGAGAGGTACAAGAGGAGTGCAAATGCATATGCATGTGCTTCTAAAACCTGGCAGAGCCCGGTGCCGGGGGCTCCGAAAGCTGCAGCACTGGAGCAGCTCCAGCACCGAGTGGCACCATCTGGGGACCTGTCACTCAAGAGGGTGATTTCCCCAGGCCAGGAGCCATGCAGCTCCCAGCAGGTTGGGGGTTCACCTACCAGGGAAGGTCCTCCAAGAAGCAGGAGAACAAAATGCTGCTATTTAAATGCTCCAACCACTTTCAACTTGGAACTCCCCCAGAAGCGATAAACATTTGCTTATTTACTGGCTTCGCTCTGGCTTGGCTGCACCAATTTATTGTGATCACATCAGTATTTCTAATTTCTTAATTCTAATCAGCAGCAGGTTTCCAGCTTTCTATTAATTGCAAGAAGTAAAGATGCTTGATGGATAGACACAGGTTGCCTTGTGCAGCAGAAAGGCAGCAGGGACAGGACTCGGCTCTATCTCACAGCTCAGTGCTACCCATGGGATGGTCTTGCTTTTCTCTTCACCTTCGCTCCCAGAGAATAAATCCTAGATAGGAAATGACTGATTGAATATCCATGATAAACCATTTACAGCTCAGTCCCAGCCATGCAAAGTGCTGTCAAGCAGTCCTGAATAAGAAGTGTATTAATAAAAATCATGATCCGCACCCAAACAGAAAAGGGCTAAATTCTTCAAATAAATGACTCACAATAAATAATGTGACCAGCTCTCAGGATCAGCTTATACCCTGAAGCATGAAGATTATCAGCTCCATGCAATTTTCTCCTAGCTGATGTAGCTGCAAAGACTATTCATATTCACATAAACATCTAACGTCTAATCCTCTAATCTAATCCTTTTTTTTTTCCTGCTCGTGCTAAAGCTCCACATCCGATACTCAAAAGCCCTCTGAGCAATGGAATTATTGATAAATTACTGCAGAGAGGAGGAGCAGAGCACAGACACCAAACCCACCAAGCTCTGCCTCTTCCTGAGGAGTTTCTAGTTTCCTCTTTACAAGTTGGGGGGGAATTTGCAGGATGATTGCAGGTATTTTTGCCCCTTGCCATCTCTCACACCCTTGCCTCGTGTCGGAGCGAGGTGATTATCCTCCACTCCAGCTTTCAGAGAGCTTCAGGAGTGGTGGCATTTCATCACCACCTCAATTAAGCTTCATCACTGTAAATAATAGAGGAGTCTGTTGCCGTATTATTTATTGGTCCTGAGAGAGTGAAAATCTCTGGACCCTGAACCCAGCACAAACATGATGTTACGGGTATCAGAAATGAAGTTTGTCCTTTGTCACTGTGCTTTGGCCAGCCGTGGTGACATCCTTTGGAGCTAACCACAGCCTGAGCACACAGTAAGGCACTTTGTGTCTTGCATATGTCACAAGCTAAAAGGAGAAGAAAGCTGTTCAGCATTTAGATCATATGGATTTGCCAGACTTCAATAACGTAGCAGGAGCGTGGCTGAGCATCCCAGAGCAATGCCTGCTGCTGCCTGCAAGCTGGGGCTTTGGGAGGAAAAGGCCTGGGTCAGAAACACCACCACACATCCTTTAACTGCCCACTTCATACAGCAACTGGAAAGATGCTTGGATGGGGCTTGGAGCAACCTGCTCTAGTGGAAGGTGTCCCTGCCTGTGGCTGGGGATTGGAACTGGATGAGCTTTAAGGTCCCTTCCAACTCAAACCATTCTAGGATTCTATGTCTACCTATTTCATACCAGCATAGAGTAGAGGGTGGCTTATAAGAACTGTTGGTATCATTTCCTTCTGTTTCTGAAACAGTTTATATGTGGCAATTTGTACTTGTTATTCGCAATGTGATCAGATTACTGGGATGACAAGTGCCTGCTTCGTTGCTATTGTTTTGCTATATCCATGACAATCTAAAAATAATGCTCTTACACTGCCTGGAACACTCTCCTCCTCACAGCACAATCTGCCTGTTGGAGATGGAGAACATGAACAATTCATGGAGGAACCAGCGGGGATGTGGGGACTGCGCCTTCGGTCCAGGCAGGGTTTGGAAACGAGCCCATTGACATGGCAAAGCTTCAGCCAAAAGGGATGAAGATGGGATGAAGACGGAGCAGCTCTTCCAGTAAGCAGTAGCAGCACAGCCTGGGCTTCTCCACTGCTCACTGTGCAGCACCATGTTTATTTAGGGGTATTTAGTTTGTGCACATTCTGAGGTAAAGATTTGAACCATGTACAGGAATTATAAATCCAGGCACAGTTTGGAGTTTTCTATATTTCTGTAACAAAAATATATATTTCTATAACAAAAATTAGACTCCTGGATCTGGTCCTCACTGGGAAGCAGGCTGAAACTCAGCAATCCATTATCTCACTTAGGCCAACAAACAAGCATCAAACAGGAACTTCTTTCAAATCACTGTGGACTTGGACCAATTTTGAAACACTGCCCTACAGCAGAAAGACTTAGTATCCTATTTATTAGTCCCCTGGGGCCAGCCAGCTTCTCCATTAACTTTTAGCTCAAACTAATAGCACATTCATGAGCAATTTTGTGGGTGACTGTAGCTGGGACTGGAAGCTGCTCTATTTTTTTTCCCCTTAGAAATTATCTTTTTTGCTTGATGATATGGAATTATTTAGATGACAACTCACATTAAAAGAACCTCTGCTCTTATAGGCAAAGACATTTTTTCCCAGACAACACTGCTATAAAATTGTTCTAAATCTACTGGCTTCAAGGGACAGAGTTTTGCCATGATTAAAAAGGAAGACTTCTTCCTTTGAATATTGCCCTTTTTAACAGCTTAAACAGGCATTTCCACGTCAGTAGGGTTTTAGCTGTGTTGTCAGACAAAGCTGTTCTGGATTATAAATTCTTCCACATGCTTTTCACAGATACTGAATGTTTTGCAAATACAAATCATTCTAAAACGCTTTTCAGTCCCTGTGCTACGTCCATTCACTGCTCTCTAAGCTCGGCTATAGATAGAGACAAAACAGCTCTGCTTGCTTCTAGAGCTCTTTTTCCTCAGTTACATCTGTTGCACTCAGTAACGCGAGAGAGTTTTTGTGTGTATTTGTTTGAGAGTGTTAACATATGCACGTGTCCTTCAAAACACATACAATGCTTGAGTCAGCAGCGCCAACTCAATATGATGCTTTGGGAAATGCAGTGTGAGAAATTTCTTCATTAATCCAGAGGAGAACGAAAGACACACAAATCCTCAGTGTTCTCATCATTTCAGGCAACAAATTCAAGCCAGGCTGGATACAGGGGCTTGGAGCAACCTGCTCTAGTGGAAGGTGTCCCTGCCCATGGCAGGGGGTTGGGACTGGATGAGCTTTAAGGTCCCTTCCAACTCAAACCAGGCTGGGATTCTATGCTTTATTTTCCTATCTGCTGTTTCTGCTCCATAGCTAACACGGTCATTTGTATTGCACTTGCTCATTTTGGGGAAGCTTTGATTGAGAGACTGCATGGTTTGGAGACAGCAGAGAGAGCCCTGGGGTCACCAGCTCCCAGCCTGTTATCTCTGCAGGGCAGGGGACACCTTTTGCAGCAGTGACTGCTCATTTCCTTGCAGGAAATCATTTGGCATCTCTGATTTCAGGTCCAGAATATCCCTACAATTGCCTTTTAGTGGACCCTCATTATCATTTGCAGCAACAAGCCTAAAGGTTAAGTCCCAGCCCAGGCAAGCAGTTGGCCACAAGCTCCAGTTTTACATGTACTTGTATGCAAAGCTCACTGTAAGTTAATTGGATTTTCAGCTCATCTCCTGACCCAGGATACTTCTTGTGAATTACATCTGGATAAAGTAACGATGCTGAATCCCCATCCTCTCTGTAGCCATGTACGTCCTGCTCAGAACAAGATGGGCAGGTAACACACTAAAGAGGAGAAACGCTGATAACACATCACTGACACTGCCACGGGGCTTGGGGAGCTGCAGGTAGGCGAGGCCATCACCCCCAGAAATGTGAGTGTTTCACCATTCCCCAGAACCAAGGGCTATAAATCCCTGACTAGGAGCAAAGAAGCTTTTCCTAGCTGAACTAAGACCCCAGCAGTCTTAGCTGTAGATTAATACGGCCTCCAGGGCTTAGCAGAAGAGGACCAGGGAGATTGGGTTATGATGTTGTTTCCCTTTTGAGCGAAGCTTTCACTCCACAGAGGTCTCATATAGAGTGAAGTTCAGATCTGAAAGGGCTCTTTCTGGGCACATACACCCGAACCACGCAGCTCGGATGTATGTGCCTGGCCACAGACTCATGGCACTGGGACTGCTGCAGGGCAGCTCCCTCTCCTGCCTCTCACCTCAGCCCCCAAAGCATTCACATATATAAAAGGTTACAGACCTGCTAGATGTCCTCTGTCTAGTTCAGGTGAAAATGTGTGCTGCCCTGATAACCTCTCCAGGACGGCCTTATTGGCCACTCTGTCCCCTGCTGACAGACTTCTTAGCCCATACCAACAAGGGGGAGCCTCCCTCTCAGCACCTTATTAAACATGGGCCAAGCCGAGGATAACAATCTGAGACCGGAGAAATTACTTCTCTAAAGCTGTAATAATAAAGAATCATGGAAACACTGAAGCAGTTTCAGTAGTGCTAAAGCTGAGGACTCTGTGCAAACACAGCCTGTCAAGAACAGCTTTGAAAAGAAGCTTGTTTCAAGCTGCTCTCCTTTCTTGCTCAAGAGTATCACAGGCTGAGCAAGTCCTGGCATTTACCTGCTGCACCTCACATACCCCAAACTATGGCACAGCCTCATCCCTGCAGTGGCAACTGATGGGGAGCACTTGTCACTGTGGAGGTGATGAAGCTAGGACAGACAGAAACCCAATGCAATGCATCCCAGGAGGAACAGAGAATTCAAGCAGTAGAGAGGAAACAGCCAAGAATAATGGCTGGAAAAAGAGTAACGCTGGGCAGTGACAATAAGATGAGTTAGAAGGAAAAGCTGCTCACGCTTGGGCCCTTTTAAACATCCTTTTCACTGTTTTTCAAACACTGACCTTTGACTGCGTAAGGAAATAAAGACACACAGAACAACAGCCTGCACGAAGAATAAAAATGTTGAAATTAATAAATCATTAAAGGATTTTGATGCCCAACAGCAAGCACAGACCTTTTATCCCTTATTTCTGCTTTGCAACTGGCAACTAATCCTGTGAAAACAAGAACAAATTATTCATATTCTCTTAGTATCCCATAAATCAAATATTGCTTGAGGACTGAACTAATATTTTGAGAACTGAATATGGGATTTGCTCTGACTCACGACATGCACAGAATCTCAGTCTGCTGTGGTATGAAAAGGCTGAGATATGAAATCCAGAAAAATAGGGAGTCTGAAATGCAGGCAGCAGGAGGAAATAATTTACCATAGCATTGCCCAGTTTGGCTTTGTATAGTGCGAGAGTTCTGAAATGCAGTTATTGTGCTTTCTGTGCGGTGCTTCGCTTTTAAATGCAGATAGTGGGAATCTATCAAAACGTTATTTGTTTCCTTGTTTCGTTTTGCCCACATTGAAGACATTGATATAGTTGAACTGCAAAAATACATCCATTGACCCTCTGCACCTTCTTTCTTAAGCTACAGACTAGCAAGAAAACACAAAACCCCCAAAAGCCATATACAGCCACTTGTGTTTTAAAGTAAAACCAGAACAACAAAACTTAAACACTCCAACTTGGTTTCCATCCCAACTGCCAGTCCCAACCCATGCTACAGCAGATGGGTACCCAAGGAGCCAAGCTACAGCCACCTGAAAAGCAGGCTTTATACAAACACCAAAACCCTTTCACTGGAGCTTTGTGAGCCCCAAGTGCTTCTAGAAACAATATTTTAGTGATTAGAATAGGCAGAAACTCTTGTTATTTACAACAGGCTTTTTCACAGCATTTATCCATGTTCCTAAGAATCAAAGAGGAAGGAGGCAGACCTGGTAAACAGAACAAGTAGAGTTGATGTAATCCTGAACTGCTCCTGGAAAACAGCCCTGTGGCAGTCAGTGAGTGGGCAACCCAGGAAGCTCACACCTTCCTGCTCAGCAGGAGCACGCAGGGATCCACACGCTGAGCCCGAGGCGGTGCCAGGTCAGCACTTCCCTGGGTAAGCCCTGCCTGTGGCCAGGAATGGCAAAGGATTCCCCCCGCCAGGTAAATAAATGAGCAGTACAAAGGAGGGAGCACGTTGCTTTGCACTGTGATCTCCAAGCAGCAACGTAAAGCAGATGGAAAATTCAGATTTGGTAGGAGGGAACAGGCTCCATGGCACTGTGGACCATCCCCACCAGCAGCCTGTGGAAGAGCTGGGCTTTTCCACAGGAAACAAACATGAGTTAAAACTAGAAAAATACTTTGAGGGGACAGTGAATTTCTGTCCTTTAGGGAGCAGGATAAGCTACCACCTGGTAGAAATCTACCACCTATCTCTTACACTCCTCTGGAGCATCAACTCCGAATGTAGCTGGTAGCAGCAGATGGGACGAGATGTCCCATGCATGGATTTCCTGCTCTCCTTGTGCTCACACAGACAACCAGTGGGGGAAGGCCTGTACTGCTACACCCCTCACCAAGGGGGCTGAGCATTTCTTACAGATAACACTGTGAGGATGATGCTGGTCTGTGTGTTCACACCCATTTAGCTTTGCTATGAACAGCTCTCCTGGGTACCTCAGTGGCGGTCGTCCTGCTGGGAGCAGGCGATGCCATGCGATGCAATGCAAACCCACTGCTTGGAGAGGCCTCATCAATGATTTTAACCCCCTGACCTGGAATGAAAGAGGTAATTTGATCACCATGGAAACGGGGAAAGGCCTCTCCCCTGCCAAAAGCGGGCTGAATCATCTGCCTTGGCTCTGTGAGATGGGCAGGACAGGGATAACGCAGCCTGTGAGGCAACAAGCTTGAAGCATGATAATGATGCGTGACAGCTTCAACTTTGGGTCACTCCTGGTGCACGATTTGTCAGACAGTGTGACAGCAGCAGCAGCTCCCCACAGTCCCACGTGCCAGCAGAGAAGCGACAATGTTTCCGGGGATTTTAGTAGTTGCTCTCAGCAAGGACCTCGAAATGCAAATGGTTTTGCAGCTTCCATGGGGCTCCAGGGGAGATAATTTGCTGGAGGTTCTTGCAGGAAACACTCCCTGGTCATTCACAATGCTGCTGTGAAGGTTTTAATCAGTCCTGCTCACAATGAATCTGGAATCAGAATCCTAGAATGGTTTGGGTTGGAAGGGACCTTAAAGGGAATTTACTCATCCTCTTTGTAAAACGGGATGAGAGAATTTTTCCGGCAGTTACAAGATCCCACCTCTAAGTGATCAGCCCCATAGGTTAGTATTAACCTCAGTAATACAACTAGCAGCACTAGTAACATCAGAGTGCCTGGAGATCCCTGGTGAGAGCAAATGTCCTGCTGTATTTGCACATAAAGGTGAGCGAAAATGACAAATTGCCTTTTGCAGCTACAAATTCAAGTTCCCAAAGCCTAAACCACTGCCCTATGGTCAGCATCAGACATAAAAGCTTTATCCCACGTAATAGAACCACACAAATAGAACCAGAGCTCCACCATCACATCAATCTACTGTTTGGCCAAACTGTCCCTGCGTGGTAGTGCAAGCTCCCCAGACAAAGCCACCTTCACCCAGCAAAGACAGGAGCTGCTCATCCCAGGCTGCAGGCGAGGCAGCAGCACGTGAAGCACAAAGGTTTGTTTAATGATTTTTAATTAATTTTAATTACTTACATTTTTTTTTTTTCCAGCAGTAGCTTAACCTCAGCAAGTCTCAGCCCCTCTGATCGCTCTGGGACTTCTGCCAGCTTCCTCATTACACATCAGTTCCCCTAACACCATCTGATAATGAAATGGGTTTTAAAAGAAAGGGACAGAGGAAAAATCAAATACCTTCAGCAGAACCCCAGGGAGCTGCGAGAGGATTGTGATTTGGCTTGGAGATAAAATGATAGTTTGGGGGGTTCCTTTATGAATAACACGGACCTGTGTTGAACGTGTCCTACTTTTAAAAGACAAAAGTTCTGGGTCTTTAAGGACTTTCTACCTTCAGGGCTTCTTGCAGGATCCCTTCCACAGGGCAAACAATTGAGACAGGCAGGAAGGAGAAGGTTACACCTTGAGCAGCCAAGGAGGAGCTGGTACATAACCCTGCCATGGGGACATGCACACAGTCAGAGCAGCACAGATGGAGTATCCTATTGTCCTGTCCCAACCCATCTTGGAGCATCACCTGCTGATTTCATGCAGTGAATCAGAGGTCCTGCATCCAGCCCACCCTGCCCAGCAGAGCTCTCACATCCTCCAGGGATTTTTCCAAGTACTTCCGTCTCCCATGACCAGTACATTCTCTCCCAGCCTCTCTCCCAGCTGACATTTACCAGTCTCCCCAAAGCCTCAGGGCTATTTGTTAGCTTACTACAGGGTTTACTCCTTTTGCTTTCTCTGATCTCCTCTTTAGATCTTCCTTCCAGCTTTTAAAAAAAATATTTACTTATTCCGGTGCTGCGAGGGCTGGAGCAGCTCTGCTCCGGAGCCAGGCTGAGAGAGCTGGGCTGGGGCAGCCTGGAGAAGAGAAGGCTCCTGAAGGGGAGACCTTAGAGCAGCTCCAGGGCCTAAAGGGGCTCCAGGAAACCTGGAGAGGGGCTTTGGACAAGGGCCTGTAGGGACAGGCCAAGGGGAATGGCTTTAACCTGCCAGAGGGGAGATTGAGATGAGCTCTGAGGCAGAAGCTCTTCCCTGTGAGGGTGCTGAGGCGCTGGCACAGACTTTTCCCAGAGAAGCTGTGGCTGCCCCATCCCTGGCAGTGTTCAAGGCCAGGTTGGACACAGGGGCTTGGAGCAACCTGCTCTAGTGGAAGGTGTCCCTGCCCGTGGCAGGGGGTTGGAGCTGCGTGAGCTTTAAGGTCCCTTCCAACCCAAACCAGTCTGGGATTCTCTTTACTGCCACTGGGATCCTTTTCCATCTCTATCTTGATCAGCATCCAGAAGATCCTTCTGCACCAAAAGGCACTTGCAATCTGCATCTCACTCCCTATGAAACTTTGCACGGGCTTCACCACAGCGGGGGTGCGGGTGGTGGAAGGTGCTGGTGGCTCTGGAGCGTGCCTTTGCTCCTGTTTGGTTTTATTAACACACACTGCTCTGGTTCACCATTCGAAACTTACTCCCTGTAGCTCTGCTCTCAGCCCAGCTCATCTCCTTCAAAGGACCTGATATTTGGGCAGGCTACAGAAAGGAACCTGTAAAATTTGGATGCTCTGCTAAGGCTTATCTGAACCTCGGTGGCGCCTCTAAACCTAGGCTCCCAGTTCCCCAAGAGCACATTTTCATTAGAGATGGTTGGATGTCCCCAGCCAGAGCTGGAAATGCTTTCAAAAATATAAACCTTTTTTTGGCCTTGCACCTTGGTTTGTGGGCAACAAGGAAGCAGAAAGGAAGAGAAAGATATTTTTTGAGGGAAGGATATTTTTAAGAGCACGTAAAATGTAGAAAATAAGCAAAATGTTGCAGATATTTATTACTATTACTGCCTGCATTAGGCTTTACTGACAGAAACACTGCTGTTACCACGGTCACCAGCAGCCTAAAGGGCTCATGCTTTCAACTGGCTCCCACTGGTACACATCAAAGACTTCTTCATGAAGACAGATCAACCACAAGGGGCGGCTGAGTACCTCCAGCACTGGTGGGACCCTCTCCAACAAGGATCTGTCCTGAATTGAAGCTGAAACTGGCCTAAGTCCCTGAAACAGCCTGGCCAGCCACAAGGGTGGTGGAAGGTGAGCAGTGGATGTATCACAGCCACCACCAACAGGAGCTGGAACCAGCATCAGAGAGACACAGGGCCTGTGAGTGGAGGTGAATGGGACAGCAGGTCCATTTCCCACCTCCCAGCCATTGGAGAGACGTGCATAATTCATAGGCCATAGATTGCATGTATCTTATTCATGAAAGTTTAAAGACTGGTTATTCCTACTGACCATTAAAAGGCAATTTTTCCCCCCATGTGTGACAAGGACTATTGGCATTCCCTTATCCTTGGAAAAAAGTAGCTGATGTCCTCACACCTTCAGAGTCCCACATCGCTCGTGTACATGTGTTGAGACTTCCATGTCTCTGAGCCACCGATGAGTTACCAGCCAAGCCACATTAAAATCATTTCCTGTCTATATTACAGCTACCATCAAAATGTGATATTAAAGCACTATTAAAAATCTGATCTTATGCATTTAGACCTAATGTTTTAGTACTGAAGAAGTGAGGTGAAATTTTCTCTCTGCCACAGGCAGTGTGGTGATGTTTAGTGTGGGCTAAATTCCTTTGCTCTTGTAACCCCACTGAAGTAGTGCTGTCAGCAGCCACCCCAGCCTGCTGCCTGCATGCACATGTTTCTCTTACTGAAGCTTTTCCTGGGGCTGCTGCTGCAGGAAGGACCATGGGGCTGATGTCCAACATGACGAGCAAGGGTGGAAGACAGCCCTGGGCAGAGACTTTAGGGCATCTGTGTGCTCAGGACTTCAAATCTTGGTGCTGTTTGGAGCCTGGAGCCCTGGAAGGTGATGCTTTGGCTTGTCACACAGAGAAGCAGCTAATGCTAAGATAGAGAAGCTGATTTTTCTTTCCTCTGCAGCCTGTAAGAAAATTAAATTCATGCCCAATGGGCCTAAACACTCTTGGTAGCATTGAAGTGCAAAATTGAGCTAATACCTTTCTGATGTTTAAACAATTATTCATGATATTTTTATGCCAATCTAGAAGCAGCTCTAAAGCTTTTAGAACTGCCATCGCAGACTGAAAGAGATGTGAGAAATTAAAGGAAGGGAAAATATATTTAATCAGTCATAGGGAGTTCTCTGCATAACACAAAGACACAATGTTGTGCCAGTGTGATTCCTGAAGCTTCTACCTCAACCGATGAGTTCATTTTTTGGATGCACACAGGTAGGAGAGAACCAGAGGGTGCTGGCCACAGGGGACCTGGGTCTGCTGAGGGTTCTTTTTCCTACTGAAGCAAAGAAACCGTCTCTGTTTGTAAGTCTGTTACAGTTCAGACTTAATCATAGAATCCCAGACTGGTTTGGGTTGAAGGGAGCTTAAAGCTCATCCAGTTCCAACCCCTGCCACGGGCAGGGACACCTTCCACTAGAGCAGGTTGCTCCAAGCCCCTGTGTCCAACCTGGCCTTGAACACTGCCAGGGATGGGGCAGCCACAGCTTCTCTGGGAAAAGTCTGTGCCAGCGCCTCAGCACCCTCACAGGGAAGAGCTTCTGCCTCAGAGCTCATCTCAGTCTCCCCTCTGGCAGGTTAAAGCCATTCCCCTTGGCCTGTCCCTACAGGCCCTTGTGCAAAGCCCCTCTCCAGGTTTCCTGGAGCCCCTTTAGGCACTGGAGCTGCTCTAAGGTCTCCCCTTCAGGAGCCTTCTCTTCTCCAGGCTGCCCCAGCCCAGCTCTCTCAGCATGTCACATATTCATCCAGATTCGAGCAACTGAACATGTACTTTATATTTACTTCATGGGGGGAAAAACCATCAGAACTAATTAATAAGCAGACAGTGGCCATCAAAAAGGTGGACACAACCTAGAGAGAAAGGAAAGAGCTGTGAAAGGTCATTAGCTTCATCCCACCTACTGCCTGTTCAGGCACATATGGGAAAACTGATTGTTTCCCTCTCTGACGTTCACACTGAGTGAATCAGGAACAGATGTAAGCTGGGCACCGCCGACTCCAGCAGATAAAAGACAATTACAAGCAGCAAATGGAGCTGCTGATAGCACACAGCTTCCACTTGGGATGTTCAGTTTAGCTACTGGGAAACAAAACAGAGGCTTGAAACCTGAACTCCTGACAGTAGCCATCTCTTACTGCAGACCTGCTGATTCAAGCACCACACAGCTCCTTGCAGACACATGTAGAAATGTTTAAAGGCTCAATTTGAGCCATTTGTTTCTCATTTTTGAGCTCTCATTAAAATAATCTCTTTTGATTGTCTGTGGGAGCTATTTTTTGCTCCTCTAAACGGCTGCAAAAGACAGCACAGATTAGAAAGGGAGAATCAACCCTGTTGAGCCTGTGACTCATCAAATCCAGGCTCCTGTTCCATGCTGGCTTGCAAAGCAGGGAGAAGCCCCCATAACATGGCAGAGGGGGGGAAAAAGCCCTGTCTGGTCCCCTGTGAACAAGAAGTTTGACAAATTTTACCTTCATCGATTCATTCACGGGGGCTATGGACAACTCTGTGATACCTGCTTGCAAAGCAGAGGCAGAGGATGCCTTTGGGAAGGGCAGGCTTCCTCCTTTCTCCCCATCCCCGCTCCAGGGAGTGTCCTGCTACAAACACTAACTTGGGAGGAAAAGGTCTTGCCTTCCATGGAATCACTTCATTCTTGCACAGAGTCCCAGGCTGGAGAGGCAGAGCACTGATAGCACATGGATGTGCAACCAACCTAGAGCAAACATGGTTCACAGGAATCTGTTAAGGCCTAACCAGGGTTATTTGCCATTCAAACCATATGTAATCCAGGGAAGTGCCAGGAGTTACAACCCAAAGAGTAACTTACTTCTTCCATTCCTCCCTCTCCAACTGCCCCAATCTCCACTGTCAGTAAGTACCATGCGGTGCCTACGAGAGCAATTTAAACTCATCTGGGTTATCATCGCCTCTCTCAGACACTCAGAGCCAAATTAAAAGCCCAGCCTGTGAGGCCTGAACTTGCACTTGAGCTTAACTCTTCTGCAGCATCCCACCAGGCACAGGTAGCCAGCAGCTTCCAGGGATGCCCCAATCTGTCATTCCAGTCAAGCCTGAAAACAAGCTCAGGAATTCCAGTGCACGTGGGGCAAAAATCCAACCCTGCCCATGGGTGCTGAAGTCGGAACTCTCCCAAAACAATTCCTGCCCTTTCACTCCTACAGGCACACTCCGGCTGTATCTCCCAAGGTTCCCAAGCAATCACCCAGAACACCGGATGCCCAAAAACCTCTCCCATTAAGATACAGGGCTCGACACCTTTCACTTCTTCACTTCTTCACTTCAGCACAAAGGATTTTAAAACCTGACTTTATTTGTTCTCCTCCTTTCTCTATAAACTTGCAGAAAATCCCTTTTGTTTCAGGGCCGTGCTACAGCAGATCTGTTTGTTCTTTGGGCATTTAAATGTTCCTGCCATTGACATTTTTAAAGCCATGAGAAAAGCTGTTAATTGGCTGGGATGCTGATTGCCATAACAACTGGCTAATGAACCATCTGGCAGCATATGTAATATTTATTTATACATTCCAAAAATCACAGTTAAAAGCTCAGGACAGGCTCTTTCTCAAGGACAGGGGCAGCTCACCAAGGTGCAGATGGCAGAGAAGCAGCACCAGGGTGAGCTTTATGGACTGCAGGGCCCACAGGGACGACTGTGAGCCTCTGGTCCACCCAGGACAGACATGAGCAAGCTGTGGTGTCCCCCAGCCACCCCTCCTGCAAGTTTAGCAGCTCCTGACGTGTAATCAAGAGGGGAAGAGCCGGCTCAGCAGCACAGGGCTGCCGTGCTCCGGGACACCCTTCCCTCCTCCCATGCATAGGGCAGCATCGGACAAGCCAGGACTGGAAGATGTGGGAAAACACAAATTTGGGAGCAGCCACTTACTGCTCTCCTCCTCCTCCTCCCCCTCTCTTGGGACAGGGGGACCCAAGTGCTCAATGGTGACGTGAAAGTCCACATTACAGATGGAGAAGGGATGGGAGTTCCCCATGAGCGCTTCACCAAGCTGCTTTCCTCACAAGGAGTTGGCATTTTTAGGAAAAGCCTCTTTCTGGCAGCTCTCAGCTCCCATCTGCCAGCAAACACCCAGCCCCTGTGAAACACCCTCCTTCAAAACCCAGGGTCTGATCCTAACCCGGCCTGAGGCAGCCCCTGCTCCCCTCCAACAGCCAGAAGCCCCCATGAGGTCTTCAGAGAGCCCACGATGCCCCTCTCTGAATCCAGCAGGATGATGCTGGAGGTTCAATGGGGGAGATGTATTTTTAGAGCGGTGCTAAAGAGGGAGGGAAGGGAGCGGAGGAAGCCCCGTTGCACAGGAGTCACGTGCATATGCAAACGGAGCCTAATTGCCCCTCTTTAGAAACTAATCACTCGGGATTTTACAAGCCACATTATAGAACCTGACATGCTTATTTTTCCTTTTATTATGTTTGTAAGCAGTGATCCTATTGAAAAGAAAATCAAACCCTATTTTTACCAGTCACAACCATCTCCCTTTTTCTTTCTGCCTGCTTTATTTTCCTTTCTTTCCATCAGTTGAATAGAGCAGCATTTTCATGTGTATTAATTGCCCTGTAAAATGCCCTCAAAGTCATTAGAATTCCCCATTCAAAACTATTATCTGTGCCATTATGTCTTTGCATTATATTTATTTAAATGTGCCTCTTCTGGATTAGCTTATTTTTAACAGCTAGCCATGCCTGAAATATTGTTCCAGGCCAAGCTGTTCTCAAATCTTTATTTTATTTTTTAATGATAACTTCATAGAAGCTCTTGATGCTTTACCCTGAGTGGCATCAGAGTTTCATAGCTTTTAACCCTCTTTTTCTTTTGCTATTTCAGAAAGCCAGGCAATAAGACTTTTCTTTGGGAACAAGACTTCCTTACAGCAGGACTGCAAGGGTTCCTGCTGCAGTTCCTGGCTGTCACACTCACTTCAATCTGTTGATTGCAAAGGTGAGTAAAAGAATAAAGCCACGGTGATTTCCCACATGTAATGCAAAGTTGCTCTCCCCCCTCAAAACAGCCATGCAACATTTCCCACCCATTCGGACAGGTAATTTGGTCAACACTTAGAACCCTCCATGGCTTGAGTGGCTCCACTTCTAGAAGCATTTGATGGTGAAGATTCGAGGCAGCACTCTCTAATCCCAAGAGCTGCTTCATGGAAGTATTTCTTGCTTAAAGGGAAGTTCCTGCAGTGGGAAGCTGGTTTTCTGACCGACCTCACTTGCTTTTTGGCCAATGCCCCCCGACACTGAGCTTTTCCATGCCAAGAACCTCGTGAGAGGCTTGGACACCTCCGGGCACAAGCACAGGAAAGGCCCCTCATAAAAATTAGAGCCTGGACACTGCCATCAGCGCTTCACCCCGTGTTTCCCCGTCCCTGCTGTCTCTCAGGAGGGTTCTCCCCGCAGGAAGGAGCCAGCCTGGCACCGCAGCAGCACTTTGCCCCCGGCTCCTCCTGCTCCGCACCATTTTCATATTGTAATTAGAGCAGCCGTTGCGCGTCTGCCTTCATTAGCAACACCAACAGTTACTGAATGGGTGGATGTGGAACCAGCACATCCCCCAGCCTGACCCCCCGCCCCGAGACCCAGCAGCAGTGCTCGGTCCCCGCTTTGTGCTGCCAAACCACGCCACTGCCTCTCGTTACTGCACAGCCCCCTGAGACCATTCCTCCTCCTTTCTTCCCGTGTCATGCACCGGGATAACCGGCAGCTCCTGCTGAATGACTGAAGCAGCCAGCATTAACCTGGGGTCTCACCACGGGAACGTCCCTGCCTGTCTCTTCTTGCTGACACTTTGTGCTTTGAGGTCAAGATTTTAAAGGCCATAACACCCCCCTCGGTACCCTCCTTCCTTGGTGCACTATGAGGACACAGCCAGGGATGTTTGAAATTGCTCCCTCCCTCTGGGCTGTAGAAAAACCCTTCATCTGGGCACAGAGGAGGAAACACGCGCTTGTAGCATCTCAAATGATCTTGTGTTAATGGCGAGGCTCAGCCAAGAGCACACAAATCCTCAGGTGGGATCTGGGGTAGGTTATCTGCCCCGGTACAGTGCAAAAACCAAACACAACAGGTCCTTTTGCTCCACTGCCCATCCCAACAGTTGGGGCTCAGGCCAAGGACCGTGGCCAGGCTGCAGCAGGGACACACTCATGAGATTGCATTCAGAATGAATCCAGCCCATTTCCCTGCTCCCTGGCTGCAGCAGCTTGGTGTAGCTGGGCTTTCTGTGCAGGCAGGAGAGCTCTGCCAACCACCTCAGCAGGGGAGAGCGGCGCATTGTTATTCCTTATAAACATCTTTTCCACGGAGCATCAGCAAAATCTCAATTTTCATCCCATCCCTCATAACATTTCTTTGGAATATTTAAGAGCGACAGCAGCTCAGATCCTATCTGCTCTTACATCCTCCTTCATTTCCTTTTGCAGCGTCCAGATAACACCATGACCTGTACGGGCCAATATAGGTCTATAAAAAGATGGACAGATACTTGTGACACCAACAGAAAGCTTCTGCTCCAGCATCTAGCAAGTATTCCCCCAAAGGCAGGCAAAGGCTGATTGCTTTATTACACCACCTCCTTCTTTATCTGGCACAATAGCAGCACGTCACGTTTAACCCTTCCAAGGCTGACTGCTTTCTACTTGCTGTCTGGATGCACTCGGGAGCAATTCAGGTCAGGTTTCCAGTTGATATCAGAGCAGTTAGCTTGCCTCAGAGATCAGCTCCAGATCCACCAGGTTTCCCACCATCATAAACCAAGTTTTTCTGCCACTAGATGGAGTTTAAAAAGCCTAAAGATGACTTGCCCCTTCCCAGCCCATGTTCTGGCAGGACCCACGGAACAAGCCGTTGGTGTCTGGGGTCTGGACTGTGGGACACTCTGAAAACTCAAGGTTTAGCATCTACTTGCACATAGGTGAAAAGCACCAAGATAAAATGCAACATGCAGTGGGGCACTTGGCTTTCCCCAAGGGCTGGATGGGGCACAGACACTGATTCCCAGCGCCGCTGTGCCCGGCTGCTGCCACAGGATTTATAGAAAATACAGAATATCCTTCACATGTAGAAAGGATTTGCCTTCCAGGGATGTCCCATCCCTGGCAGTGTTCAAGGCCAGGCTGGACAGGGCTTGGAGCAACCTGCTCTAGTGGAAGGTGTCCCTGCCTGTGGAGGAGCTTTAAGCTCCCTTCCAACCCAAACCATTCCATGGTTCTATGATATCGATCTGCAGATTTCACTGACATTTACAAATAAATGATGTATTGCAGTTTTCGTTTTGCTTGCTGGGCTGACCCTAACGGCCTTTACATAATTTACTTTTGATTAAAGAAGTGCTTTGACGCAAAGAACTAAAAAAAAAACCCAACAAAGAAAATCAATACAATTAAGAGATCAGCTTTAAAAGAATGTGTTATGGCAGGAAAAAGAAGAAAGTCAAATCCTTTGAAGATGCTAGTATGAAAGTGTGATGTTTAAAGACATTTTGGAGATGAACAGATTCTCTACTTGCTGTGAGTTGGAAATCAGCTCATTACTGGGTTCAGTTGGATTGAATTTAAGGCCAGACTGTGGCAGCAGGTTCAGAAACAGTCGCCCCTTTTGCCAGGGTTGTGGCAGCATTTTGTATTCAGAGACTCATAACTCACTTGCATAAGAATGCAAAGGAGGAGCAGGCTCCACCATTCACTCCCATACATTTAAATATTTAGCAGTGTGCTACAATGTAAATAGGATCTACTGGAGATAGTGAAAAAATAACTTTCCTAGTTTAAGAAAATAGGGGTTTGCATTAGCCATATGTTCACTGAAACACCGCAATGTGCCAAATAATGGTGACAGGAAGTTAAAGTAATGTTCTGGTTAAGAATATCCAAAACTCTGTTTTTTGGGCAACTGACCTGTGCACATCACACATAACTAATGAGTGGTCTTGGCCCCTGCATAAAGGGAATAACCACAACCTGTTTGCATGTGTGAGGCATGACCAAAAGCAGCTTCTTTTCTTTACTGACTCCTCCCCCTGAGCAGCTATTCCACACGACTCCAACGTATCCTGTCTTCTACAAAAACTGGGAGGAAACACAAGTTACTGAGATGGCACCAGGCTCATCATGGATATTCCACAACAGCCGGGTGCTGCCTGCCCTGTTCTCCTCTCGTGTACTCTGAAAGCCAATAATGTTGAAAGGGAGGGAGAAAAGGAACAAGAAGATGTAAATCCGAGCGACACCCTGGCTGTAGCACACTTACTCAGAGAGGCAGGCTGCCTGCAAGCTGCAGGCATTTTGCTTTGCTCTTTTTGCATTCTTTAGCAAATCCAAGGCGTGACAGAGGACAAAACCACCCGACTCTGGATCCCTGATGGGAATCAAAGATCACACAGTGCTAAAGTTAACAGAAAACTTGCTTTTGCCACCAGTGGGCACAAGATGGAGTCTTAGAAAGTGCTGAACTGTAGAGGGCTGGTTACTGTGCATCTCCTCAAATCCCCAAATCCCCACTGCAGCACCCAGGCTCTGGAGGTGCCCAGTCCCAGCAGGAGCTGCTCCTGCTTCTGGTGCCGTGATTGAACTTGGCATTAGGAGACGAGAGAATTAGGCTCAGCATTATTTATAATGAATGACTTTGCATTCCCTGAGTCATGACGCTTATTCATCCTGTTATTTTTGTTATCCCAAGAATCAGTGTTCTGTAAACTCTGCAGGGATGTTTAGGAAAGGTAGAGCTGTTTGCATTCCCCTCTCCCTCAGCACAAGTCATGATTGCAAAAACAAAAAATCCCAGACAAAACACAGCCCCAGAACTACACACATCAAACCAAATAAATAAAAATGCAACGGCACTGACTGATCTGAAGAAAAACAATCAACTGTGAGCCAGTTTATTCAATCTGCCTAATGTAAGAAGGTTGCAAACATCCCACTGTTTATTCTAGGACTTTTTTTTCCCTTTTGGCAGCAATAGAAACAACTAACGCAGAACCACTCACTATTCAATTTGAGGGCTGAACACAGCAGAGCTGAACGCCAGCAGCCGAGGGGCAAAAGGCACTTGGCCCAAACCCTTTTTGCAATGACTCCTGCAAAATTTGTTCTTTGTAAACCATATTTAGGAGGAATTATCCTCACTGTGACACCCCAAGATATGCACAAAGCTGCTGCAGTTCTTTCTTGATTAACCATTAGAGTAATTTCTTTAAATCTGCCAGACATCAGCTCTTGTCATACCCTTCTCCGCTAGCTTGAGGAATACTTTGTACCTGGTACTTTCTCCCTGTGAACATATTTAAACAGCACCATCAGGTTGCTTTCTAATCTTCCCTTTGATAAGCTAATCAGATTGATCTCCAGAAGCCTGTCACCGCGAGGCATGTTTCTCAAACCACGGAATATGCCTCACACCTCCTGACAAAGCAAGCGCCCGTCCCTGGGGACGAGGCATCCTCTGAGTTCCAGAGACAGGGTGGAGACCCTCAAGGCACTTCATGAATATATTGGTATCATGCCACGGCTCAGACTAATGAGTGTCTTGGCCTAATCACCTGAGAGCATCTTGTTGTGAAACCAGACAGACGACACTGAACCTGAGATGTTACCCTTAGAAATTGCATCTATGCTTTGAACCAGCACAAAACCATGAGAAAGGCTGCACAAAGCTAAGCCCCTGTGCAATTCCCACTTGGGGCTTTTAAAACTGAGTTTAGATAGTGCTAAAAACAAGGCTTCATGGCAGAGTTACCCAGAGGAGGGTGTTTTGCTCTCACAGGTGAGCAGGCAAGGATGAGGCCAGTGCTACCCCCACAGAGCCAGAGCCAGCACCCAGCGAGCAGAGCAGGCACCGAGGGGGGCAGCAGCAAACAGAACTCTCGGAGGGGACCATCTGGAATTTGGGGAAGAATACAAATCCAGAACAACCCGATAAAGGTGTTGCTATCAAGACATAGGCAGTGATGCTTAATACAGGAGTAATTTGATAATATTCTCTTTTAGAGTCTTTCTGTAACGCAACATTTAAAAACCAAACTTGGACCATATAAAAGAATACCAAGACAGGACTTCTTTCCACATGCGTTATTCAGCAGATCTTAGTGCGAAACACGCATGAGCTCAGGGCTAACTGCACCCCTGAGCTGTCCCAGTGACATGGATGTTGAGGTACAGTGATCACTGCTCGCTGCACTGCAGTCCCCGCTGCTGCTCTGCCACAGTCCACACAACAGGACAGCACTCTGCTTTTCCAGGATGCATTTGTGGTTCTAAACACCCCCCCCGGCATCATTAAACCACAAATTTGCTCAGAAATCCTTGCACTGGATCCCAGAGGAGATGAAATACAGTCACTTGCAAGTGAGAGAACAACAATAAAAGGAGAATGAATGCTCCCTAAGTGCTTCCTAAACCAAAAATATTTGATATGCAGGCTGTGTACTTCTGCAATTATGAAGCTTCCAGCTCTGAGCTGGAACAGATGGAATGCTTTTTCCCTTGTCTCTCTTTGGTGATAAGGTGAATGGTTTCCTCCAGGGAAGAGTAGACAGAGTTGCTGACTTGGCAAGACTTGTGCCAAGCAGCTGGTTGCTGATAAAATGATGGGTCTGGATAGGCATGGTCTGGGAAGGAGCATAAGGGCTTTTCTGTCACCAGCCTTCCCAAGGAGGAATTGAAATGGTCATGGATATATTCATTAAAGCACGTGAAATGGGAAAACAACAGTCGTGATAGGAAGTTACTAGAAAGTGATGCAGATCTTGTGCGTATTTGTTAAAGTGGATTATTTCCTTTGGACCTTTTTGCACTGCAGCTTATAAATTCAACTTGAGCACTTGATCCTTGGGGCAACTTAAGAGTCTCACCAGAGAGGGGAAGGCAAACTCACAGCCTCGCCAGGAAACAGGGGAAAGGAAAGAAGTGATGACAGCACAGTTTTGCTCTTCAACAGTTTTGTTCTAGAGGGTCTCAAAGCTCAGTCTGAATATTGAATCAACCTGTACTTGCACAACCTTTGCCTGAAATAAGCATATATTATTAACCTCAATGGAAGCAGAAACACTGAGATAAGTAGCTACCAGTCTCTAGAGATAAGTTTAGGTACTCACACCTTTCATGTACACGCTGTCGGGCTCTGCCTGTGAGCTCACTCACTATTCTCACTATTCCACGTGCAACAATTCACACTTGCAAATGGGGCTTCTGGACAAGCACATACCTGATTAGATGCTCAGTTAACACTGGTAAATCTTTGAATATCTACACAACCCCCAAAGTGAAGTATTACAAAATGCATTTGTAAGCATTCACCAAAGTCACTTTACTACCTCTCCCAGGACATGTAAGTTTGAATGATAGACCCACAAACGTTGACTCTCTAAAGCTGGCAGAAACAAAGAACAAGCACACACACCTCCTCCCTCCGTGCGCTCTTGGGAAAAGAAACCCCCACATACATTTAAAAATACTGATTAGCTCGACTGCTGAAGAAGCTGAGACTGAGCTTCCAGATCAGAACCTAAATAATTCACTTTGAGAAATGTTACCAGACTCTTTTGAATGGGCTGAAAAAGGTTAAACCCATGTTAGCCACGTAACAAATGACATATAACATCCATCTGCTGGTGGCATTTTTGTTCGCCTCTTCCCTCTCTCCTTTTTCTCTGAAGCCAGAACATTTTGTTGTCTAATGCTATTTTCATGCAATACCCATCCCTGCTGCTCCTCCACCCACCTCTGCAGAGCAGGGCTTTGCGGTTTAGATAAGCATCAGCACTCCTAAATGCTTACTCAAACCAGGCCACCCACCAAGCTGCAGACCTGTTGAGGTGACCAAGCTGCACGTTCAGAGCAGAACCAACGACTAAACATCAGGAAAAAATTCTTCCCTGTGAGGGTGCTGAGGCGCTGGCACAGGGTGCCCAGAGAAGCTGTGGCTGCCCCATCCCTGGCAGTGCTGAAGGACAGGCTGGACGAGGCTTGGAGCAACCTGCTCTAGTGGAAGGTGTCCCTGCCCATGGCAGGGGGTTGGAACTGGATGAGCTTTAGGGTCCCTTCCATCCCAAACCACTGTAAGGCATTTGAGGCTGAAGGCAGCAGCTCAGCCACCTGACATACCTGTTCCCGATGGAGACTCGCATGGCGAAGCAGCGGGGAGGGTTCTGTGTCTGTCAGAGAAGGACTCTGCTGCCTTCACTGAGAAATTGTTTGCCGTCTGTAATGTCAGGGGCTCTGCCCTCCATTCTTTTCCCAATCATAACACAACAAAGCCATTTGGATTTCTGAAATGTCACTGTGTCTACCCAGAGACCTGGCTCAGACAAGGTAATTATCCCTTCCTGTCACCCTTTCATATTCTGACTTGTTTAAAAAGAAGTGGTTTTTACTGAGTCTGTCAAGCGGTGTCCTAGGAAATGTTCCTGGCTTCCAGGTGAAAGTAGCCAACTCCAGAGACACTGCCACGCTGGGATGCCCTGCTGCAGGCCATCTGCATGAGGCTGAACGTGCATGAGCTGTCCCATCTCTTCCCAGCACTACCACAGGAAAGCACAAAACCAGGTCAGGGGTTTAATACCTGTACAGGTAAATCCCCACAGGAAAAAATCTCTACAGCTGATGATGCTCATAAACTGTTCAATATCCAGATCCTGTGTCAGGGAGACCCAAAGAACAGCAGGGAAGGACGATGCTCAGTTCTCATGGATTTCAATAGGATGAGGGAAACAAACTGCATGGGGCTTGCCTGAAAAACATCTCGCCTATAATGATCATTCAAGTTAATACTGACCACAGGGATTCCCACTTACTCACTGCAGGGCTTCCCTCAGCTCTCTAGCAGCAACTGAACTGAATCCCACAACTCGTTTCCTCCTGTGTAAGAACCACTTGGCTGCAGTCTGCTGAGATCCACAGGATAGAGCATGGGCTTGACTTAATCACAGCAGCAACGGGGCTTTTAATCCCAAAGAAATAAGAACAAATGAAGACCAGATTTAGACTTTGGACACGACACAGGGAAAACAAAGGAATCATCACAGAAAGCAAGCAGTTAATGGTCACGAATGTGCTAGAGGTATTCCAGTTCTGGAAGGACACTTAGGTACCTATCAACACTTATGAATTAGGCTCATTACTAAAATAAGATTCCACTAACTTTCCAGCCTTGCACACATGGTAAAATTAAACTGGGGGAGATGGGAGGAGGTCAGTTAAATCCTCATCAGGCCCTGTTAGTAGTCTCTGCTGCCATTCATGCTGAGCACTGGGATTTGATATTAACCAGAAGCATTTGGCTGCTTTTCTGCTGAAAAAAAAAAAGCACATTTTAAAGGGGAGAGATCTTATCGTTCATTTTACATAGATCAGTTCTGCAGCATCTTGATATATTTATAGTTTTAATACATAACCATAAATGCCCCCTAAACAAGGGATATTGCACCTTTAGATTACTATTATTGCTTTATTGCTCATTGTAACCGTAAATTAAGAGCTTCCCCTAGCAATGCTGAAAGAATAGAGAATTAGATCACAATGTACATACACTAGAGCCTATTAAGGCATTGCTATTCCATAAAAGTCTTTATAGTTTTTAAGTGTACACCTATAAGTGTTTCAATTAAAGAACTACATGCTTGCCTAGTAATTGCCCTCCCATCTGAGATAGGGCTTTGCAGCAAAAAAGAAAGAAGCAAGACTAAAAGGTGGAAAATTGGAACATAAAACACTGAATATGAAACTGCCGTAAAAAGAAAACTATGGGTTTAAATTATGCTTATTAGAGCCATTTGCATGGTTTAACTCTTGCACTCTGGTTGCTGTAAGGAATCTCATGTTTGCTTCTCTGGATGGAAAACCCTCTCCTTGGGTGTCATGAGTTCTCAAGCCTTGCAGATCAGTCCTTGGGATGAAATGGCTTTGTTTTCTGCAGGAAAGCTGCCACCATAAATCACTCCAGAATGACCGTAGAGGTCCTTCAAGGTGGGACAACATGACAGAAATATCAAGTCCAGACTTGGGATTCCCAGAGCAGAAGACAAGACGTGGTGACAAGAACCATGTCCCTACCTGTTGGAAGGATGACATCTTGTGGTAGGATGGGTCAGAGGACCACGAACTAATTAAATACAGTAAATGAAGCCAAATTCAACATATTACAAAGAGGACAGGGCTTTGTGCAGACATTACAGGGGGAAAGGAGAACCTCAATCAACTGCACTTTGATTTTCATTACTTTAAACTGCAGGGAAAAAATTTATCACTTGTGCTTTGGTATCACCTCCGAGTTCAGCAGGCAGGGAGACGTGCCTGCTCATTGCAGAGCCTCACATGAGCCCTCCTGTTCCCCTGCAGCATGTCTGTGTGGGTACCCTCACCTGAGAACTGAGCCCGGGAGACTGCTGGAGCCGGCTTTTCATTTCAGCAGTACACTGTAATCCAGCAGCTCCAAGGGGGGGACACAAAGATGAACTCGGAAGGTTGTGGAGAGGGAATTAATAAGGAAGCTCACTGTATCATCTGCAGAGTCACTCTCTCGCTTGTGACTGCTCTTGAAAATAGCCTCAGCTCCTGCAGCAAACATCAGTTCACTGTTAACCTCAAAAGCAGCTGCTTGTACGAGAGAAGTCTGTGCGTGGGGGACAACCGGCATCAGAGATGGAACTTGACTTCTTACACCCTCGGAAGCTTGCCTGGCATCATTGACAGCCTGTGCAGCATTTCTATGTGCAATTCTTCAAGAGCTAACGAGTGGGATGGGAGGTAGAAATGGGTAACACTCGATAAGCAGCAGACATTAATTAATGCTATGTTACAATGGAATTCAGCTGAAATAATGTATGGAGGCCACATGAATAGTAAAAGGAAATTCATCATGGTTAATGTTATTACACTGAATGTCAAAGGCAGCAGTGATGATTTGCCACTTACTGTATAATGTAATGTAATCTAAATGCAATTCTGGTTGGATAGCCTTGAACATCCATATTGAGCAGGACTGGCAGAAAAAACAGGATTCAGTCCTTCTCCGTGGGCAGTCTACAGTACCCTCAACTAATGTGCAAGTCCAGCTTCTGAATGAGGCATCCGTTTGCCAGGACATAACCAGAATGGATTTTAAACACAGGTATATGGTATTTGTCCTCCTTTTTTCAGGTTCACTGTAACTTTTGGGCATGCTTGGATTTAGCAGGCTGATTCTGGCATTATTTTGGGGTAAACTTGAAAAAGCAAATCAACTTTTGGCGGCTGTTTTCCTCCTCTCCATCATATATTTCTATGCCGTCCTCCTTACTGGGAACCTTCTTGATATACAGATTTTTAAGCTCTTTCCAGTGGATGACGCCCATCCAGTAAAATTTAGATCTCCTTAGAGACATCTGGTTTTAATGAACATTGATGAGACCCCAGGAAGTGTTTACAGCCCATGAGAGTCAAAGCAGGGTGACTAGTTCAAAGAGATCTATTAAACTGATTTCACATTCTACAATAAAAGCCTTTCCTCTATAAAATAACATCTCTGCCAGAGTTTTCTCAGTATTTCTCAACACAAAAATGCTTCTTTCAGAAGCATGTTTTGTTTAAAGCATTCCAGAACAAAACCCATTTACCTACGTTCTATCTATAAGGTGGCGCAACCAGCAAGTCCACTTCCACAGAAAAAGCCTTTTGCCTGGAATTGTGCATGATTTCTATTGTTCCTCCCCCAGCCCATTACGTGTTGGGTTTCAGTAGAGACTTTTGGGAATATAAGTCAGTTCAAGATGGTTTTGTAACATCTGACTCATTTTCCCCTGCTACAAGATACTGCAAGGTTTAGCATGAGAAATACAATCCTGTAGCTATTGCCTGATGTATGTAACACTGTCTAAAGCCATCATTATACATTCCCTTTTGAAAGGGGAAAACTACACAGGGATTTATTTTTATTTTAGATATCTAAAAATCAGCATTCACTGCAGCACTATAGATTCTAATTCTTTCAAAGAAGTAGTGTATAACACTTGCAATTCATTTCACCAGAGTCCCACGTAACTGTTCTACTGCTGGTTTGTCAGTGAAAGAAAAACATTGAGCTCTCCATTAACTTGAGCTTACATTTATGAAAAGAAATACACTTATGTATCTTTTAGAAGATTCTAAATAGTTATTATTTATTTATGGAGCCCTGGAAGCATGCTAGGCATTTCACAGGCACGCAAAGAGAACTTGCAGTCTAAACAGTCAACAAATAAACCCAGCAGAGAAGGGAAGAAGAAACAAACCCTCTCTTCTCAGTATTTCTTGTCTTTGACACACTGCCCTACCTCTGCCACTTCATCTCAATTTTCATCTTACTTGCAACTGCTCTGTACCTTTTCCAGCATCATTTGTGCCAAAGCAGGGAGCGGGTGGGAAGGACTTCTGCCTGATGGGTCCCTGCAGTGAGAGCATCCAGTTACACTCAATGTAGGTGAAAAATAGACAGAGCTCAATATATGCACCTTGGGTTGTGCCCAGGCATGGCAAGGTGCAGCCAGGAAAGACATCTGTGAAGCGGCACTGCTGGGTGATGGGCTCAAGTCAGGCACCACCTTACAACCACCACTCTCACACACCCTCAGCCTCACAGTTCAAACCCCTCCACAACGCCAAGGTGACGATGAGAGCAGGAGGAGGACCCCAGCTGTGGGTTGATCCCACCAGACAGCCATGGAGAGGGCTTTGTGCTTCGAGGCTCTGGTTTCCGAAACATCCACCATCATGTGGGGAAGTAGGAGCTTTCTCCTACCAAGCAAGATCTGTAAGTGCAGGTGGCAAGCCTAACTTCAAGCCTGCAAGAGCTTCTAGATACACAGCATTTTTGGCATTAACCTTTAGAATGAGCTTACACTTCATTAGCTGCCCAAGCGGGATGACTGGCTTTGTAAACACAGGTTCAGCATCGTTTTCCTTCGTGCCAACACCAACAGACCTAGAGCTGGCTTGTTTCCCCAAAAGCTGGTTGTCTTCTCACAAGTCCCCTCCCACCGTCTTTTATTTGGCCAAGTAAAGAGCAGCTAAACTGACTCCTCACATACTACATAAGTAAGAAATAATGAGCACTTTGCTTTTACTTACTAAGAGTTTGAATCTACAGACAGACACAAGAAAGAAAAATCAGTGCGAGGCTGAAGTTCCATTTTTGGGGAAGAAAATTCCATTTCTTTCAGTTAAGAGAACTCCAGAACATCTGAATGTTTATTTGCACCTTTCTTCCCGACCCTGCAGTGTACCCATACTTGTTTCTCACACAAATATTAGCTTCCTTGGACAGCCAACATACGACAACCTGAAATAAATCTTCACACCCCACAGTGACCACCACAGAGGCGGCTGTTGACAGGTCAGTCGCGTACCAGGCACCAGCAGTGGTCTCTCAAGGCATCTCTCAGGTACACACACTGGTTTGGGTTGGAAGGGAACTTAAAGCTCATCCAGTTCCAACCTGGGGAGTGCTGGGGCTCAGGGGTCTTTGTGGCTCACCCTGCAACATCCATAGTGTGCCAGATCATCAAACCTCACTCTTTCATGTTTAATAGTTTAAGACTATTTATTAGCACCTGCACTCAAGAGAATCTGCCTGTGCCATGATGCAAATGAAGAATCATTATTTTTCACTCCTTACCCATTTCATCGTGCTGGGTCTCTTCCCCACCCTGCTGTCTGCAGCCTACAAATGCAAAGGTGAACGCTGGAGAACATGAGATTTAGTTTTCCTCCTCCTTTCCTTTGAAGGAGCTAACAAGAGCCAGGGTGACATTTATGGAATAATTAAAAGCAACGTTGATGAGCCCAGTAGTCGCAATTTTGCTTTTCAATTGAAGAACCTTTTTAACTCTGTGTCATCTCTGGTCAGCAGCTTTACAGCTGTGACAAGGCATTTTTACAGAAACACTGTTAGAGGTTGTAAACTTTAATGACCTTTTTCTTTCTGGGTCCTTGTTTTTCTAAACCTGTAATTAAGCAGTGCTATATATATGGATGGAAAGGATAAGATAAAAAATGCATATCACGATAAAAATCATCTCTGTGCTCACCACTACGAACCCTAACAGTGCTGCAACCACAGATTCAGCTGTGGCCAACCCTGCAAGAGGAGTCATTACTGTAACTAAATTAGACCGTTTGTTTTCTTTCCCTCAAATCGAATTGTGTAGGAGCTGCTTTATTGCAAAACAGACATTAAAATTCCAGCTAGACCTCAGAGAGAAAGTAATTTCTATTTTATCAGCACTGTAAAGCTGTCTTTATGTTCTGAAGCAGGAAATATTGCAGGGATATTTATAGCTCCAGCACCAAAGCAGTTTGAATAGAAACGTTCCCGCGGTCGGCAGAGCTGTCACGCTGCTCGCTGGAGCAGGGAATTTTAGTGAATTTGTGAATTACTGTTTCAGTCTTGACAAGTCTTTCAAGGAGGCTGGTGTGTGTCTGGAGCTGCTCTGTGGTTTCGGGATAATGATTAAAGGCTTGGATCACTTGAAGAGGAGATGTAAATGGTATCTCAGAGATAATCAGTTCCAATCAATGAGACCTTCTAACAAAGACCAAGGTGTCCAAACTTTGCTGTGCTCCAGCAGCTCAGCACTGGGCTCCCTTTTACTCCTCCTTTTCCACCAGCTTGAGAAGGTGGTGTATTGTAGCACTAGGAATGCATATTCCTCATTGCTGCCCAGGATTTCCACAAAGGATTAGTAACTTCTTCCTTCCATCACCTTTGAGGCGCAGGCAGGAATACTGCCTTATTCATCTTTGTCATTGTCCTCTACAGTGGATTTAATACTGCCATTACACAGATGAATAAACTCATGCATGGAGAGGATGGGATCATTTGTCTTAGCAAACTTCCTAACTCTGTGGAAGAGGCAGGAGAGTACTGTGGATTTTCCACATAGTTGTGACCACCCTGGCCTTTGTAATTAAACAGGGGTTACTAATAGGCTACACTGGGAGGAAATGTACTCCACTCCCTGATTAAGCCCATCCATTATCATACATGTGGTAACAGACTGTTTTAGGAATCCACAGCACAAAGTATTACAAACACACTGCAGAATGCAGCCTAACTAATGTTCCTATCACACTGTAAATAAACTCATCTGCATTGTGGTGGTAAAACACATCTGTAGCCCAGTAACCGTTAAGAAGGTCAAACTGAGTCTTCCATTGCTGTGTGAAGTTGTGGGTTTACAGTGGTTTATAGAGCCAGTGGCTCTTGCCACATGCATGAAACCAGCTGGAAAGTTTGAGCAGCTCCTGCCTGTCCTGACTTGAAAATAGATCTAGTTTCATGTCTCCAAACCTCACAGCACATGTGGCAGACCAAGGTTCTCCAAGGCACCTCACCACCTCTCCACCGTGCTGCCCATGGTGTCACTCTTCAGGTACAGACAGCAGCAGCTCATTCACATTTTCACACCCGTATCTGTCTGATTTCACCAGCCAGGGCTGCTCAGACAAGACTGAACTACAAGGTTTGCACATAGACACAAACAATTTAGACATCAGGAGCACGGGTTCTTGGTCTGCAACTTGTCAGACTCTTAACAAGCCTGTAGAGAGGCCTCGACACTTACACTTGAGCTTTTCTAAAGTGATTGTTCTATTGAGTAGGGTCTTATTTCATGGAGCCGAATTGAGAAGGCTGGTGAAAAAGATCCTGTCTGGCCACAACTGCAGCACGAAAGCGGCACATTTTGTTCACAATACAATTCTTTCAGCCCTTAAAATCTTCATCCAAACCAGCTCAGGCCTCAGGCAGATCTCACCTCATGGAAATGAAGTGATTTAATTCATGTGGAGTCTTCACATTGTCCTGGGTCACACAGCTGCACCAGGAGACAAGAGGTGTCCATGCACCTGCATCAGAACCACCTTTTCCATAGTACACTGAAGACTCCTCTGGTTTGGTATAAGAACAAGCAGCAAAAAAGCCCCATAATCACTTTCAGAAACATTAAATAGCAAAAAAATACCAAAAGAAGAGCCAGCAAGGCCTGGTTTCTGTTCCTATTGCCTCTACCTATAGCCACATTGGACAGGGCTTGGAGCAACCTGCTCTAGCAGAAGGTGTCCCTGCCCATGGCAGGGGGTTGGAACTGGATGAACTTTAAGGTCCCTTCCAACCCAAACCATTCCATGATCCCTGCAGATACCCAAGGACTGCTTCTCTCTAACAGTAGACAAGCGCACCACGAAGATGAGATCTGCATACAACATTAGTGCTTTATTTTCTACTCCTCTGAGGTGCCTCACCAGGACTATGAACTTCTGGAGTTTCTGCCACTGAAGATGAAAGACAGCAGCTCTCTCCCGGAGCTGGATAGTTTATCCATACTTGCAGTTTGTAGCAGTGCATTTCTCTCCCCCACATCTATAAATAAAGCTGGTGCTTTGGCAATTACTGATGTCTGCTGTCATGTTGCAAGGCTGGGGTTTGATGAAGCACGTTGTGTTATAGGCTAATATTTCTCATTTCTAGCATTCTCTAATTCTATTTTTTATGGAAATCAAGCTACAGTTTTATGCACAATGATTCTTTCTATTTTTATTTTTTTTTAATCCTCCCTGAGAAATGGGATGGGGATGAATGATGGAGGGAGAGATCTGGCTGAGTGTGCATCTCAGGAAGTGAGGGGAAAAAATGAGGCTCCACACAACTGCTTTCTGGAGGGATCTCTGCACAAAGGAGGGAGCCCTCCAGCAGCACCTGCAGAGGCTGCAACAGCAGAGAAAAGGACAAACCCTTCAAGAAGGTAGAAAAGTGGGGTTTGAGTCTAAGTAAAACAGATCCTTGACTCCAGGCAGGGCAACAGCTCCATTTGTAAACATTATTTCTGAGGGGTTTCCACTTCTCTCTGAGCTCAATTTGTTGCCCAATTAGATTTTTGTTTCAACTTACCATTTCCCTCCCTTTCACCTTTTATTCTGCTACTTCTTTCTCATCATCATTCTTTTTCTTCTGTAAATCTGTGCAGTTTTCTCCTCTCTTCCCTGTGAGCTTCACTTCAGCCCTAAAATTTACTTGTGCCTTGCAAATCCCATTCCCACTGAATCTCATTCCCATGAAGACGACCTGCAAACCATCCTCCCTTTCCTTTGCTCTGGTTCTTTTCTATCCCATGCTCCTTTTGCTGTGTATCTATTTATGCTACATTTAATTGTTATTAACATCACAGACCTGATCCAGTTCTTACTGAAGTCAGGGAAGATTCCCATTGCTATTGATAGGTGCGAGTAAGAAAGAGCAGCTTTGCACCTAGGGGTGATAAGTGTCATTTAGAACTGAGGGTGCTCCAGGAATAACAGGATGAGGCTTGATGTGTCTGCATAGCTAATGCAATCAGCCTGGTGAAAGTAAATGCAGCAGCTTTGCCTTCTGCTCTATCGGGCCTTCAATGGACATATGTCTCCAGGATGCTGATAATAATCAGCTGTTTGAAAGGAATTAGCTGCCTTTTCATTCTCTCCCTCTTTCTAGCTCTGCTTCATGAATTTTCTCTTGTGTTTAGTAGACCCATTTATAAAATATAGATTCCTATTGATTCCCAAGGAGAATGAACATTAATATACTCTAGTGTCCATCTGTTTTCTCCCCCACATGGCAGAGAAAAAGATTTATATGACTTTTCTGGGTACGCTG
Organism: Strigops habroptila; assembly: GCF_004027225.2. NCBI lineage: Eukaryota > Metazoa > Chordata > Aves > Psittaciformes > Psittacidae > Strigops > Strigops habroptila. The sequence continues at coordinate 1,828,275 of NC_044294.2, forward strand.
CTGACCTGCAATTGAGTCAACAATCAAGTCACACTAAATTAAACAAAGATATATTTCTTTTGCTGGCCCTCACAAGCCTGCTCTGCCAGGCAGCCCCCGGGGAAAGGGATGCATCTCCTCCATTAGGTCAAGCAAAGCCACATTTACCTGGACCAGAACTAAAATCATACACAAAGATCACCTGAGCAGCTCGATACCATTTACCAATAGGAGTTTTGTGCAGTTACAGGATGTAAGATAGACCTTATATCCCTACAGACATACAGGAATGTCTATATACAGAAATCTCTCTGCATGGGTGTGTATGAACACATCCATGTGAATATACATGCTTGTTCCTCCCCCTGCCCCAGATGCCCTTCACAATTAAGTGAACTCTTCATCTCTAATAATGACCAGTAAGCTGCTTTGCTTTCAGCAGCTTCAATAAGATGCTGTGCCACAGAAAGAGCTTTGAAGAACGAAAAATGAAAGATGCCACAAAACATCTCAAGATCAATTGCTGTAATTATTGTTTGAATAATTTCTCAGCCATTATTCAGGCCCTGCATATTTACATGAAAGGCTAGTTTCAGGCCAACTAGAAGCTCTGTAGCTTTTGGATTTACAGCTTATTGTGTACAAAAGACTTTGCAGGGCACCCTTCGGAAATGCATCCTGAGATTTTTGAGAAGATAAAATATAAGTTCCTTTAATCTTACTGTCCTTTATCTGCTACTCATTACTGCTCAATACATTTTCTAGGGAGCCTGTGACAATGACAGCCTCGATGGCTTACAACTATACAACTTCTTTTCCCCATTTCCAATAGTGACATTTACAAACTGCCAAGTACCCAGGACGTATGCACCGGAAAGGAGATCTTCATCCTTTCTGCATTAATTCAAGGTTCAGAGTCTCCCTGCACTGCCAAGGGAAGGGATAACAAAAGGGACAGCAAGAGCTTCATAAGCTCATAAATATGTGACAAGCTGTCTTGTCTTATTGCTCCTTTTAGCACCCTGTGGGACTGGAATTGATAGTGTAATAGACTTCCTCCCAATGCCACTGAAACCATCAGAAGGGGGTTCAGTTTTATCAGACCTAATTTTTATGCTGACAAGAAAAAAGAATTACCAGTGAAAGGCAAAATATGAGCTGTTTGCTACAGCATTAATTTTCAACATCTGGAATGGGATATAATGTGTGCAGATGTTTTGTAATGAAGACAGGTTACAAGGAAAATAATATCTATTGTGTGTTGCTGTTGCTCATTCATATAAACTGACATCTGCTGAGGCTGGAGGTAAACTCTCATCCAGGCTGGAATAATATTCCATCTGCTATGCTAATGCAGCTGAACATCACTCGTCCCTTAAGTCATCCTTGACAGGTCTAGACCTGGAAAGACTGTTGGAGATAATATGGAGGTTATATGTTGGACTTATCTAAATGTCTTCTTACACTGCAAAAAAAACTACTGAGAAATCTCAGCTTAGGCTGTTGAAGTCATACTGGAAAGTCTCTCATCCACACAGGCCTTTCACATTCAGATACTCTGAACAGAAGTTGGAATCTATTTCCAAAGGAGCTATTTAGTAGCAAATAGTTGGAAGCTACATTCACAAGGCCAAGAGGAAAATCCTGCTCAAACCTGTTATACTCACTGGTATATAATGGGCATGATGAACCCAAATGCTGATTTTTCTACACATGGAGGCATTTTCCACTAGTGTCAGAATTTTTATGGGGTTTTTTTGACTTTGCAACAGAGCAAGTTTGGGGTCTTTGGCTGAAACTTGTGCCAGCTGGACAACTGTTTCTGAAGGAATGGGATGGTCCTTAAGGTCCTTCCAACCCAAAGCATTCTGTGCTTACATAGAAATGCACGGTCTGGTTTTATGTGAAGTGAACCTTCACTCCAATCATCGATGGGACAGGCACAGGTCCATGCTTATCCCTGACTCCATACAACGTGGTCCTTACATGGAACCACACTCATTTTCTGACCAAAGCTGCTCAGCACTTACACTTCAGGAGTCCCATCTCTAAGATACAAACACCAGCCCAGCACTAGGATGGCATAAATATCCCCACAACAGGAAAACCAGAGGAGAAGTAGGGAATCACAGCCCCTTACAGTTTTCCAGTATCCTAGGATTCCCTTTTTGTGGGAAAGGTCTCCAATCCATATCCACAATATCAAACATCTCAACGGGGCTTTTTTTCCTTCTCATTTGCTTTTAAAAATTGAAACCACTGTGCACCTGAAGGCAAGAAAACGTGCTCTGCGTGCTGAAATCCTCCCCTCAGACTGCAGTGGGAACAGGCCCCGCACCACCCGTGCTCGGCAAGAATTGGGTCGCATGTCAAACACTTCAAAACAAAAGGGGGGGGGGAAGAAGCTCAAGGCAACTCCTGGAATAAACCTTTGAGGAACCAATGAGAAACTGCCACCAAATGAAAGCATTACAAGAAAACAGATGGAAAATGAGAGGAACATCAGAAAATCAAATGACATGTTTGAAAGGGCAAAACATCAATACTACCCAGAGAATTGATAGAATGTGTCATTTTAAAGGATGCTGTAAAGCAAAGAAAACACAAAATGCATTATGACTATGAAAGGGAAGGAGAAAAAAAAACCCAGCACACGCATCTACCTTTATAGATAGCTCCAGTATCTACAAAATTAGATTTGATTTTCAAGACTGAGTGTATATGTATGTAAATATCCAAAGGAAGAGACACTACTGTTCACAGAAGGTTTGAAGTCATTAGAGAATGACAGTATGTGAGACATGAACATCGGCAACATTTGTTCATTTACCTTGGTGAAAGTCACAGATTCACTGTCTGTGCTTAGAAATTCCTCCCAAGAACATTCTCCCCCTGAGCTGGGCCTGCTGTGACACTTGGGGGTTGATGCACCCTCTGTTTGCTCTCTTCCAAGCCACCTGAGTGAGGGGACACACTCTCCAGTGCGTATCTACTGGCAAATTGAATATGAAAAACAATTAACCAAAGCACTTTGATCATCACATTAGATACTGGTTGTTTACCTCGGGGATCCTCATGTGAAGAGCCTCTGAGCACATTATCCAGAATAACAAGTTTAAGAAATGAGACATGAGGTGTTTCAAATAGGCACCAATTTACCTTTTTTCATGCTAGAGGGATTAATTCTTCCTTCATTTCTTCTACAAGTAGCACTCTTAAAAGCCAGACTATATCCCCAACAGGAACAAATGAGGGCAGCTTATGAATTAAGACCAGCCTGTGACATTGGCTGGACTGCTGCTATATGCTCATCATCTCCATTTATATCATCAGGACCAGCAGCTATGTCATAAACCAGCCACGACAGGCACTGCACTGCCAAGCACTAGGAAAAAAAAATAAATAAAAGGATAAATCCATTTTTTTAAAGTGAATATTCAGCCAGTCCGGATGGGAAGAGATCTTTGGACCAGGAGTGTTTGTTTCAATGACCAGCTCCTGCATTCCAACCAGCCTCAGCGGTGTCAGCAGCCTGGAGAAAACTACAGGATCCCAGACTGGTTTGGGTTGAAGGGACCTTAAAGCTCATCCAGTTCCAACCCCTGCCACGGGCAGGGACACCTTCCACTAGAGCAGGTTGCTCCGAGCCCCTGTGTCCAACCTGGCCTTGAACACTGCCAGGGATGGGGCAGCCACAGCTTCTCTGGGCACCCTGTGCCAGCGCCTCAGCACCCTCACAGGGAAGAACTAAAAACTAAGAGATAAAATCTAAGAGATATTAGGAAATACTAGGACATTTATATATTAGGGGGTATTAGGAGATACTAGATATTCCTGATATCTAAGCAAAGGTGTCCTACAACTCACAGAAAACAGCATATCAGTGAGAGAGATTTAAGCAAGCACACAGGAAGGGTTAAGCATGGAGATAAAAGAGTATTTCAGCAGAAAAGGAAAAAGTAGAATTAGATTCAAAAGCCTTAATATTTAATGCTGATAACGGCACTCACAATATTAAGTGATAATGAGAAGTGTAGATGAGGCCCTTAATGAGGTTTAGTGGTGGCCTTGGCAGTGCTGGGATAAAGGTTGGACTTGATGATCTCAAAGGTCTTTTCCAACCTGGTTGATTCTACCAACTCCCTTGGGCTGTATTTCTAAAAGCCTGGAGGGTTTTATTTTCCAAACAGCAGCTGAAGCTTTTGGGGGTTCTCCTCAGAAAATTCCCAAGTTGAACATAATTGAATTTTCCTGTTACATTTCAGTGTTTTGAACCAAGACAGAAGAAACAGGTATCCAAATTGTTTGAAACTGCAAAGATAACACTGCTTGGAATTTGTCTGCAGAGATGAGGGAGAATAAAAGTGATGTCCAATCTCATTTTTCTTTAATCACAACAGACTCAGTTTGCACAAAAATCAGCCTGTGCAGAGACAGGAATCCCTGCAGGACAGGCCTGCTGCCTGGCATTAGGGAGACTTTGCATAAAACCCATGTTTGGATGCTCAGCTCATGCCTGGATTAAGAGTATAGGGTATTAGGCAAACAGAAAGGTTTAGGTGGATTGCAAACAAATCACACTAAAGTATTGAGTCTTCATGAAAAATAAGCTGGTTTTGCTGATAATGCACTACAGTAGCAAACAACAAAAAGGAAAACAGCAAGATCAAATGAAGGACTCGAGTTCCTATCAAAGGCACAGGTAAATGGTAACGTACAATGAATCTGCATCCTTTTCGAAAAGCACAATCAATAATAAGCAGCAGCATTGCTGTGGATTCCTGCTCCCAGTTCTGAGAGCAGCATGTCCCAGCTTGCCCAGGAAGGGCCCCAGCGATGAGACAGACAAGCTAAGATCTTTAGACCTAATAGAGCTCAAAGGTAAGACCTGCAAGGTGTGTTTTATGTCCAGGTACTGTACACATCATATTCCTCCGAGTAACCAAACAAGGTGGAATACAGTTACTGCAGTTCCTGAGTTCTCTTGGTGGGTTTTGTGGTTGGGTTTGGGGTTTTTTCAGGCCTAGCAGTCTCAGTTGCCCATCACAGCCACATTTATTGCTAATACCAGATACAAAGAGTAATGATTCCCTCCCTTACCCAGAACTTTCTGCTCTTCAGAGTATTTCCATGCTTGTACCAAAGTTATCTTTGTGATACAAAACTAATCACCAATTACATGATTTATTATTTATCAAGATACACTTTAAAAGCTGAGATTTTTATTGCACTGATCAAAGCCTCCTGACTTTCCACCACAACTTCCCAAGTTCCTCAGAACAGAACAAACATGCAATCAGGAGTAAGTTGCATTATGGAGTGACACTTTTCTCTCTTCATAACTATTCAACGGGCTGCCTCTTCTGTTTTGTTTTCAAAGCAAGATAAAAATGTAGATATCATTTTGGAATAATCACATGTAATCCATTGGTCACAGGAGACTAAATCCCATCATTTTCTCTTTGAAACTTCAGAATCAGTTTACCCGCTGCCAGGGCTGTGAGCGGAGCAATGCAGTGCTGCACAGTGAGGACCAGCTCCCGTGGGCTCCTCCCCACCCATCAAAGGGAGCATCTTGCACAAAGAGAACTTGAGAGCACCCAAGAAAGATACAGTCAGCACTGAGACAGACTCAGGAGTGTGGGGCAATGGAAAGGTTTAGTGGCCTCTGGTTAGAGCAGGTTGTTTTGCCAATGTGGCTTCACAGGCTCAGACTGAGCTCACTAGATACAGGACTCAAGTCTGCCTTCCAGAGACACAATCATAGAACAGTTTGGGTTGAGGGGACCTTAAAGCTCATCCAGCTCCAACCCCCTGCCACGGGCAGGGACACCTTCCACTAGAGCAGGTTGCTCCAAGCCCCTGTGTCCAACCTGGCCTTGAACACTGCCAGGGATGAGGCAGCCACAGCTTCTCTGGGCACCCTGTGCCAGCGCCTCAGCACCCTCACAGGGAAGAGCTTCTGCCTCAGAGCTCATCTCGATCTCCCCTCTGGCAGGTTAAAGCCATTCCCCTTGGCCTGTCCCTACATCCCTTGTCCAAAGCCCCTCTCCAGGTTTCCTGGAGCCCCTTTAGGCACTGGAGCTGCTCTAAGGTCTCCCCTTCAGGAGCCTTCTCTTCTCCAGGCTGCCCCAGCCCAGCTCTCTCAGCCTGGCTCCAGAGCAGAGCTGCTCCAGCCCTCGCAGTGTCTCTGTGATTCATTTCTCTCTGTATAAGGACCTCTTTTCACATCTCTCCTTGGCTGCTGCATAGCAGAGCTGAAAGTCCCAGCAAATAATTTATAAAGAATGCATTAAAGGAGATATGTACTACCAGCGTTCACAAACGCCTGGTTCAGAGGCCCAACATTAACTTGCAGTTATCCATCATTTACTGAATCACAGATGAGCAATCACTGGCCAACTGCTCATGTTCTTGCGACCGAGACTGTGTCACACTGAAACCCCTTTCTGCCTCTGAATTATTAAAATATGGGAAGTTCTAAATTGACTTACAAATGGGACATGTCATAAATCTCCACACACACGCAGGCATCTGCTTTTTAGGCCAGGATCACATGCCAGGGAAACGGCAGCATTAGATAGAAGATAATTAGGCACAGATTAGTACTAGAAGAGCTAGTCAGGCACTCGAGCTGAAAACAGACTTCCACAGGGCCAGGGCAAGTTAAATCCCCAACAGGAGAATCAAAAAATTGTTAAGAAACCCCCCCTAAGAAACAGTAAGATGAAGCATGCGATGCACGATACAACACCCCCAAGAAGAACGGGGCAGAATATGCTTTCTTGTGCCACAAACACCTTGGCAATAACTCGCCCCAGTTTTCCCACTTCGCATCAGAGTGGTCTGAAATGGTATGAAATTCACCATGGAGGGAAAAAATAATCTGAGATAAAACACAGATAAAGCTTCTACCACCCAAAAGAGAGACTCTAGTCTTGGGATTTCAGAGATGAGGTAGGTCAGGGCTGAACTGCACAGATACCTGGCTCTTGGCTCAAGGCAGCAGCAACCTCATACAAGAAAAGACTCATTTCCAGTTCCCAATCACCGCAGTCCCTGTGTCCACGTGTGTCTGACTGAGATCCTGGATTATACTGTTAAGAATTAATTTCAGAAGCAGAATTCCAGCATCTAAACTGTGCTGCTTGTTTTCAGATGCCATCATTTAGAGAATATTCAAGGGAATTGTAAAACAGGATTCACTTTATGATGCGGATGAAGCCGGCACTGAATTTTAAATGAGCTGGATACCACATGCTAAATTGTGTCAGCAACACCTCAGTGAGCAGAAATATGAGCTTTTCTCTGTCTCTTTGAGACACCTCTCCTTGAGTGATCCATCGAGTGGCATCCTTATCAACCCAGACAGAACAGACTAGATTTGATGACAAATCTGTCAGTTGTGCAGGGTTTGAGATATGTTTCCAGCTGGGTGTAGTCAGCAGGTATAACAAGGATGTGGTCTCTCAGATCAGAACTTTCCAGAGTTGTAGTTTAGGTAATATATTAAAACCTACCTGAAACATTAATTCCCATTCCCCGCAGAGATCAATATCCAGTGGAGGTCAGACCTGAGACAGTTTCACAGCCCAGTTTCCTCCCTGCTTCATTGCAATGAAGAGAGATAATACTCCTCCTTATGCCCTGGCCACCTCCTCTGTCAATGCTCCCCTTGTACTACAAGTGACCTGGAGTAGCCACATGAACTACACAAACTGGGAGGCGAGGCTGCAGTTCTGACCCGAAGAGCTTGCAAACCAAGTGAACAGCAAGCAGTGGTCAAGTGTCAATAAATGGAGCTCTGATAAATAACCTGTAACAGCCCAACTATGGCTTTTTCCCCCAGGCTATACATCTCCCATGGGCAGACACACTCGTATGACCCTGGGAATCAGATGTATAGAAAAATGCAAGAGTAACAGTATTTTCTATATCACTGTATCTGCAATATTCCATATACTTAGAATGAGAAAGCAGAAGTGCTAAAAATAGGATTAGCTCACAAGCTCTAAGACTATGTTTACTCAAACCATACTTAAGGATCTGGGCCCTGCTCAGCTGTGCAGAAGTAATCAAAATGGTCCCTCACATCCCTCAAAAGATCAGAGAGTACAGCAAGGTTTTACTTTTGAAGTTTGGGCATCAAGCCACAGAAAGAAACAGATGATCACATCTGGCATAGAAGTGATAGATTTTCTTAGCAAGGCTTCAACCTGAAGCACCAGGATACAAGCAGTGATAAAAGCAGTGCGCTTTCACTCCGTGTCATCTCCCCACTCACAGACCAGACCCATGCCTAAGATGCGAAGCGCTTACATTTCACCACCACTGACAGACACTTGCTATGGTGTTTGGGCTTTACCCATTGCAGGGTAGGACCTTAAAAGAGCATACTTTATTATATCTCAATAAGTCAGTGTGGTCAAAATAGCAACTGCCAATTTGCAGGACAGTGTGGGTTCCAATCTGTCTGTTATTTATGTTAGAATGGAAATGGGATGGAAGAAATGACAAATACACTTAGCAGATATGATGAGCATCCAGATGGAAAGGCATTATTAGCAAACATTCAGTTAGCAGAGGCAACTCCTGCTGCTGCAGCCTGGGTAGTGTATTGGACAGAACATGAGCTTGGAACAGGAATACCTCAAATGAACATGCAGAGAAGAGAAAGGATGAAGGAAAATATCAGCGGCACGGCTGCATATGGCAGCGAGTGCTGTGCCAGGACTGGGATTCCTTCAGCCACTGAGATGAGCAGAGTTGTGCAGCCAAACATCACCATTAACTCTTTGAATGTCCCTTTGGGATCTGAGGAGAATTAGGAAAACGGGATTTCAGACCTTGCCTGAAGCAATGCATCATTGTGAACCAAGTGTACCCAGGCAGATGCAGACAGCTGTGCACTGATCCCACAGCCTGCCTTAGAGTAGAAGTGAGAGGAAGGAACAGGCTCTGACCCAAGGCTGGGTTTCTCTGCTGGCACAGCCCACAGGTTTGTTTCTGATGCCTCTCCCATCTTGTGCTTTCTTGTTCCCATAATGCACATGCTGCTCTTTAGTCTATAATGAACACACACACACAAAACATCCCCAACAAACCACCACCAAAGCCAGCATCTTCCTGCCTTCCCAAAGAGGGAATTTACCCCTGCCCTCACATGGTGTCGACGCTCATTCCTCAATGTCAATTCCTACAATCCCTGCACTAAAACCAGGGCGATTTACTGACCAACCAGCAGCAGTTCCAGGCAACTGGGGCAATGTGTGGCTCTTCTGGACTTTGCTTTCACCTCTTTGGAGTGTCTACAGCCCTTTGCAGTCCTGCTTCTCCACTCTGTCAAGCCACACACATCCTCGCAGTGGGTTTGCTGTTATCCACAGCAACATTTCTAACAGGACTCTGAAAAGCCAAGTCAGAGAGATGCTGAATATTTTAAGCTTGTCATATTCAAAAGCTTCCTTTATGTCAGAAATCTGTACAGGGTTTCCAGACTCTGGTGACAAGGCCCACTCTTTTCTAGGGAAAACACCGATGAAGAAAAGCATTTCCTGAACTTCCAGTGAGCTCCCTGGCTGCAGGCTCCTGAGGGAATGCCAATCCCCTGGTGCCCACAGAGCTGGTACCATGACAGTGCTTCAGTCTCCACAGAAATCTTGTACTCTGCCTCTAACACAAGTGATGAGAAACTAAAACTTAACCTTTTCCATAGAAAAAGCCACATGGGTGCTTCTCTGAGCACAAGCTGCTGTTGGCAGGCATTGCTTCTAATATTAGCAAAAAAGAGAAAGGTAGAAGTGGGAATAACGGGAACCCAATCCTTAACTATCTCATCCCCCTTTCATGACTCGAATCAGGCACAATGTTCTGAGAGAAAGCACTAGCAGAGACCACCACCACCTCAGCATCCCTGTTTGGCTGCTGCTGCCCTCTGCCAGCCCTGTCCCACCACCTCCTGCCCTTGGGTGGCAGCTGCCACCCTGCACACAGACCCTGCACCCACGAGTCCCATTCCAAATCCTGGCAAGACCGCCTGCCCTTCATTTATATTCCTTCTCCTGTCAAAGTGATGGTGACATTAATGAGCACACTCCGAGGGGGGCTTTGTGCCAATTAACAATTTCTCGTTAGCTTAATTAGGGGACACATGTTTTTAATCACAGCTAAGAATGGGGAGTGATTGAAGAATTGATTCGCAGCTTTTGAAAGCATCACTGTCAGTGCATGGAATTTAATTGGGCAGATGTGGTTAAAGAAAGAGAGCACGGGCCTTAAATGACTGCCTAAATCAGCTTCATAGCAGGCTGAGGCACAAGGAGCCACAGCTCCATGGACAATATTTCCCTATCATCAGCCTCTCAAGACACTGAGAAACGTGTATAGAAGCACCACCACCAACACAGATTTAATTCTTGGATTAACAGCTATCATTCTGCAGTACAAATGCGTCCTGTCTGCTAAGTGCTACGCCTCCTCTGAGCAGGACATACTCCTTCCCCATCTTCTCCTCCACGATTGTTTTCCCCAAAGATGAAGGAATTCCAGCAACCTGGTTGGTTTCTCTCACATGCTTCAGTTCCATTCAAAAACTCTTCTCCTAAACCCTTCAATGGAAGTGACAAATGACTCTGGGACATCACTCAACCGTGGGTAGGTTGAGTGTAATGAGAAGGTCTCAACATCATCCACAGCATGCAAGATACTCCTCCAGTGAGGCTCTGATCATGCTGACACAGATCATCTACAATAAGAGACCTTTGCAAAGCAGACCAGATAATATAGCTTTAGTCATGAAGAAATTAGTTCATATCTCCGTGGCCAGAATTCAGCTTTTCTTTTACCAAACAGCTAATTGAGGCGCCTAATTTGGGTTCCTGGATACCATAACTTCCTTCTGGTCAATGGCTTCACCCCTAAGACAGAATCCTTTTTGCTTATCAGGAAAGACATGTATCACTTCAGAAATGAGCATCTCAACACTATCCAGGCCATTGCCATCTCTCTGGCACAAAAGCTCAGACCATCTCAAACCTCATTTAGTGTCAATATTACGCACTCTCCTCATAAGTTAACCCAGCAGCTCTCAGAGGAGAGGGAAGCAAGTAAAAGGTGTTTTGAAGTCATCCATCACTGGACACTGGAGCCAGAATTGGTGCCAATGCAGACCAAAGCTGAACTGGGTGTTTTGAAAACATAACTGCAGCTTCACTTGCTTTTTCATAGGGGAACACACTGTCACAGCAGGAGATGGAGACACACAGAGCTATCACAAGGGCTTCATTGCAAAATATTAAGAAGTAATATTCTTGCTGCAGAAAACAAATGCTTTCTGCACTTGAGAGACTGGCATCTCTCTGCTTCTCCATCCTCATCTGCAGTTGTTGTTCCCCTGTTCATTGTAACTCTAGTTTTCATTTAATAGTGTTACTTAACATATCCCATTTGTCATGTCATTCTGACCTCACTTTTGAAATATCAGAACATAACATACTGTAGCATTTGCACAATTCACAAAATAATGACATTTACCAGCAACAGTATATATAGGAATAAAAGCCCCAAGGTCTTTGATTGCAGGAACAGTACTTACGCAAGTGCCAAAAATGAGTGGTTTCAAGCAACAAAACCACACAGATGAACAATTGACAGCGTGGGCTTGACAAGAAGAGGTTACCTCTAATGCAGGTGGGTCAGCAGATCTCCATGTGCTTCTACACCACCTCCACAGACCCTGAGTCTAATCAGAAGCCACCTTCTTTTTTATTCAGTCTTCTGCAGCACAGACCACATTGCTGCTTTCTCTAGAGGGAGATTAAATGGTCACCCAACTTTAAATACACCTGAAAACAAATGACACAACAGACTTGTATTGCCTTGACCTTGTGTCAGCATTTACACTCACCACTGTAACTCATACCATTTCACATGTACACTTTAAATGACTGTTACCAAGTTCTGGGTGGTATTCAAGGACTACAGCTTTGATGAATATCTGTATTACCCCATGTCTCAGCCACTGAGAGTCAGGTCTGCTCTTTTAATGTGTCCTCACTCTGCATCCACAAGCCCATTCCTCTTTCAGGAAACATTGCCGAGGATGTCTTGTCCGCTGGTTTCATCCATCAGATTTTGGCAGAGTCAGAAGTTTTCATTTCTTCCGAGGAATTTCCCTATCAGGTTGCAGGCACAGTGTGGGTATTGCAACAATAAATTCAGGTTTATTCCAAACCAACTCAGAGCTGTTTGTTGCAGGCTCACACTGACCTTGTTAGAGCTTTGGTGTCTTAACAGATTTGGAATATGCCATTTAAATGAGGAGGAGATCACGGGTTCCTGAATGTGCGTGTAGACATCTTGTTTCTACCCTTGATTTGTTTGCTTCATGTATTCTTCTTTTCCCTACCCAAATATAATAAATACTGTGGCAAGGTTAAGGTCAGAAATAGATGGATTCTCTAAGCTAGCAGACTGGAAATATTCAAGGAATGAAATCAGCAGAACTGAAGCCAGCAATAATAGCTTTCATCTGTTATGTTTGCCTTCTCTCACTAATCTAATGCCCATGTTTTTGTAGGAAAGGAGTTAAACATAACTTTTTTTCCTCCCAGATTTATGAGTAATACGCAGCGGATGAGGCAGCTCACTCATGCAAACAGCAGCTTGCCAGTCTGCAGAAACATTCATCTTGAATACAATTTGTATGTGGGTTTTCTTAGCAATGTTGCAGTCCTTGTGTAAGTGTAGCTATCGATTTCACCTTTAGAATAGCAATTATAAGATATATATGCAATGTCAATGTTGTTGTTAATGAAACTTCTCTACTCAGTATTCTGCTTATTTTCTTAGCTATAGAACCTGAGGGAAGTTAAAAAATCATGCTGCAGTATGAGTTGGTGATGTATTACAAAAGATAATCATATTTTACAAAGCATCATTCATCCTGAGAGGTCCCAAATTGCTTGTGAAATATTTGCATAGGCACACATTTCCCAAGACAGAAAAGAGACATTAAGAGGCTGCCTCTGCCCTTTCAACTTCTACACAGAATCCAGGAGGCAACAGGTTTTGTAGGAGTCAAATTGGCTTGTGGAGCTGTACCAGTACAAAGCAGGTCACTCTTCACTGGCACTGGGAGCGTAACAATGGATGGACCTAATGTGTTTTCTTACCTCCAAAACCAAAGGGTTGGGTGGTCCTACCGAGACCTGATCTGTATTTCCAGGTTGACTCACCCAGCTGGTTTTGGATGTTATGCTCTTTTCTCCTTCCTATTTCTAGTTCTCTCTATAGCTAACTTCTCAAAGACAAATTGATGATGTATGCTGGAAGACAACTGCATTTTTATCCAGCATCATGACTTCTGAACATCTTTGTCACCCACACAATTCCAGTGTTCCAGCAAGATTAATGGACACTTCCCTAAGGCAATGCTCAAACAGCCCAGAGAACCTTGTGACGAGGGCAAAGCAGTTTATGGGGTGATCCATCAGAGCAGCCACTTTGTGCCACCTGGAGACACAACACCCCTCCAATTTGTTCCAGATTCTACATTATTATGTTTCATAGAGACATTTGACTTTAGCCCAGGGTAAAAATCTATAGGACTTCTCAAATTCTTTCTCCAACATGGACAAAGGGAATATTAGAGAAGCAGAATTACATACCTTCTGTAGTAATGTGGTTGAAATGAATGGAAGACCTTCCTCACAAACACAGAGCACATGTTCAGCCCTTAAAGGCTCCATCCCTGAAGAATCATTGCTGTCTAACACGTATGCAGAACACACAGGCTTCAAGCCAGCTTGCTCACACACCAAGCTCTTCCTCACTGCTTTTCAGAGCTACCAACTACTTCAGGATCTGTTCTACAAGGAGGCCTCTCCCTGAACTGCATTACTCAACAGAAAACCACCCACAAGCCCCTCCAGCTCCCTGGCTTTATAGCTCAACTGCAGGGATCTGAACACACCTGCAGGCATGACTCAACAGCAATTCCCATGCAGGCTCCATACGTTCTAATGATTAATTGTTAACAGGAATTTTAAGCACCTGCAGATATGAAAAACTAAGAAAGTCAATCAGAGAAGCTTAAAACTCTCACCTGAGTCATCCCTGTATCTGCTGCTAAACCCGTGATATTAACCAGAGCTGATATTCAGGCACTGCTTCAAATGATGTTGTCATTATCAGTGCTCAATTCAGAGGATGAGGCCAAAGAGTCAGTGGCCAAACTGGTCTCTAAAAGCAGGTCAAGGAGAAACAACGCACTGGGGGAAATGAGAGAAAATGATCTATCATCTTGGGGCTTGAATGTCAGCTGAGGCTTCTGGGCAATACAAGCAGCAATGCTCAGTAGGATACCAGGCTCAGGTGCTTGGAAAGCAGCTGAAACTCACTGGGAAAAGGAGAGCTTTCAAAACCACTGAAAAAGAACAGTTTTTTCTGAATAAAATTACTTTACATATTTATAGAATATGAAATAATTACTGCAAAGATTAAAAAAAGAAAAAAGAAGGGAAATTGCTAAACAAATAAAATTCCTATAAACAAACACATTTCTCGAAGAAACCAAAGGATTATGGCAAAGCTTGCCTGGGAAAATTGATAAAAAACCTTATTCTTCATTTTCTCCCCCTCCATTAGGAGCCAGCCATGTGGAGAAATTATTAGGAGCTGTAATATTTCAACCTGTATTTTTAATCAGTCACTCAAATTAATGCAAAGCAGATGGAATGGACCATATTTTCCTAAATCACACACATTAAAATACGTAATTGAAGTTTTTGAGCTTGGAAACAAAAATGTGCTAAAACCATGGTCCCAAGTCCCATATTATCTACCCTGACCTAATCAAGGGCAGGTACCACGGATTCAGGACACATCCAGAGCATCTCCTGTGCCATGCTGAGGACGAGCCCAGTTTCAAGAGGCCTCATTTGGAAATGATTTGCAGAAAATAGGGCTACTAAAAGCGTGGTCCAGATTTCCCCCCCTCAAACAGGGACTGCTCTGTCTAATCTATTTTTGGCGGATATTTGTCTACCAGGTTATTAAAAATCATCATCAATAGTTCAAATGCAGACTCGAGACTGGTTTGACACGGGGCACATCTGTTGCTCTGACGCACTGGTGTTGGAGCAGAGCCATGGATCCTGCCCAGGTCCACAACGGACCCCATGTCCCATCCACAGCTCCGATGAGCCTGTGCACTCCCAGTGGGTGCACAGGCCAGGCTTGTGCACCATGCTCAGCACAAGCCGGGGATCACAGAATCATCACAGAATCCTGATTGAATCACAGGATGGTTTGGCTTGGAAGGGACCTTAAAGCTCATCCAGTTCCAACCCCCTGCCACAGGCAGGGACACCTTCCGCTAGACCAGGCTGCTCCAAGCCCTGTTCAACCGGGCCCCAAACGTGGGTCCCAGGGATGCGCGTGAGCCGGCAGCATATGCACCACCAGGACAAACACGTCTCCCTCTCGCAGAGATAGTCTGGCAAGAGCTCACATAGAGGCGTGAAGAAAGTTGTGAGAAAGGAGGGGAGAAGACAGCTGGCCTCTGAGCACAAAGCACGATCTTTCACACAAGCAGCAAGGCCAACAAAGCCTTTCCTCCCCCCAACACCCCTTCTGCTCCTTCCCCCTTCCCGGGAAGCGGCAGCTTCGCCGAAAGACTAACGATGGTTTCTGCAAACTGCTCCTGACATTTGGAGACCAATTAAGCATATGTGCATCCACCTCTGCAAAACAGGAGCGGAGAGAGCTGTGTAACAAGGCACCCTCTTTGGAAGGGGCAATTCCAGTGAAGTGTGTCTCAATTAGGATGTGGTTGATCATGCAAAAACCTCCAGCGGGGTCGGTGCCTCTCACTGAGTTGTTCTCCTTTCCCCTACACAAAGTGCTTAGAAAAAGACGTTGCAGATTAGCCTGGTCCATAGGATCAGTGTGTAAAACAGAAAGTGATCATTATCGTTATCACAAACATGCAAACACGCCACCATTCATCCACAGCAGTTGATAAGAGGATATTATTTGGCAGCTTTGGTTTGGACTAAGGGAGAGAGGAGTTGTTTTTTCCTACATTTCCAAGCTCTTTAATGAGCAGAAACTCCAAATTTCCGTTCCACTTCAAATGTTAATGGCTCTGCTTTCTGATTTGCAGAAATTGCCATGTTTGTATACTACAATGGTAAGCACCCAGTGCTGAGAGATGAAGATGTGCACTGCTAAAAATGAACTGAGATGGGAAGGCTGGGTTCAAAAAACAAGTCTAAAGGAAAAACAGAATTAAACATGGCACAATATTTCCAGCTATTTCTATCAGAAATAGGGATAGGGATTTCTAGCAAAATCAGGGGAAGACTCCCTCTGTGTAAAGGGATTTCAAATTCACTGGAGATTGCTTGAAAAGGAAAACCTTCTCAGTGAAGACAGGTATGTTTGTCACCACTCTTTAAATTATAACTTAATAGTTAAGCAATGTTTTCTAACTCGATGTAGATAGATCTGTGTTAATCTAACACCACTTATTTCTGTACTCTATTCAGAGGAGGAACTGCTCTTCTCCTCTTTCAAATCAAATACAGAGTTTCTTCCCTGTTGGAGTGGGTTTGATCTTGTTGTTTCTCCATCTGCTTGTATTAACATCTGCAAATGAAACAAAAGCTTTCCCTTCACTCTTTGGTTTGCTCCTTGTCACAGCTGGCAACACCTGCACAACAGCAGCACTGCTGGCCCCAGGTCAGGCTCCTCCGGGAGCTGCCTGCTCTTGCTGCAAACCTTGTGCTTCATCTAAGAATATTTTCCTCCTGGCGAAATAGAATCACAGAATCACAGCCTGGTTTGGGTTGGAAGGGACCTTAAAGCTCATTCGGCACCTCAGCACCCTCGCAGGGAAGAACTTCTGCCTAAGAGCTCATCTCGATCTCCCTTCTGTCAGGTTAAAGCCATTCCTCCTTGTCCGGTCCCTACAGGCCATTCCACTATTGGGAGGGCAATGACAGCCTTGGCTGTCCTGCCCTGCAAACCACCACAGTAAAGCTGTGATGAGACTGGTTTGGGTAGAATAGACCCTGAGATAAACCCCCCCAGTTAATCCTGCAACTGCAGGCTCCAGCCAGCAACAGGCAAGTCCCCTCTGCCGGGCTAAATCCATGGGCAAGCGGCCAGAGGAGCTGTGATAGCACAAACTGCCTGAGAATCTGCTCTGCTGCATCCAAATAAAGGAAAAAACCCACCGCCAGAAGGTTGGCTACGTGTGTACATGGAGAGGGAGGCTTCAAACAGAGAAATTTGGAAGAAAGCACAAGGTCTGCAGGGGTTTTTGATGGATTACATTGCATGTTTGAACATAATACACATTAAGGCTGGAGACACTGATGCTTTGAATGGTGTGAAATTCCATCTAACGTGGGTTGTTTGCCTGACACAAACGATGTTTAACACGAGATGAACAAAGGCAAGAAAATCACTGCAGAGTTTCTGAGTGATGCTTGAAAAATTATATGCTATTTCTCTCCCCCCACTTTAAAAATGCTACTTTTTTCCCTTCCAGCCCCATACCTCTCCCCACCTTGGTAATGGCTTAGTAAATAATTCAGAGCAAAAACAAGAACCAGAACTGAGCGTAATAAAAATGATGTCTCTATCTGCTGTTGAGGCACATCGTGCCACTTAAGTAAGACAGATGGGAGGATATGTCGTACTTTGCTTAGTAAACTGCATTGAGAGAAACTGAATAAGCCTGAAATTAGAGCAGAGGGTGAGCTGGGGGTGGATGTACTGGTACAGTGTTGCCTGACAAAGATGCAGGGAAAAGTAATTTACTCTGAAATGACAGTTTGAAGGGGGAAGAAAAATAAACACACAGGAGGGAGCTCAGACTCATTAGCAGCCCAGCCTCAGTATTTCATCATTAATAACAATAAAGGACCCAGCTGAACCAGTGACTCTCAATAACACTCCAGTCTCTGGGTCTCCATTTTTAGTTACCACATAATGAGTGGCAGTGCAGCGGGAAGGCGGGATGAGGAATGGGGCAGCCAGGACGTGGGCTGCTGCCTCCAGAGCTGCGGAAGGACGGGCAGCCTCTCCAGGGAGCAGAGCTGATTTATGCCAGGCCAAAGCACAGGCAAGTACAGCTGCAGCATTCCTCCACCTTCAGTGTGTCCCGACACCCGGAGAGCCAGACCAGGGCTGCTTGGGCTCCATCACTTCTACTCGCTTTTATGGATATTCCCTTTAGAAATCTATTCTCTGCCTACTGGAAACAGGGAGGAATGGAGGCAAAGGGAAATAGTGGGGGTGGCTGTGTGCCATGCTCAAGAGCCCACAACAGGGGACAGCAACGTGGCTGGAGCTTAAACTGAGGCGTGAGCAGACAGAACTTTTTTGATATTAAGGACCAAGGTTGGTCAAAATAGTATTTTTACCATTTAACACTTGTTTTTTGTGTGAGGTCCTGCTTTCTGCTTGAGCCTGTGGCAGGACTTGGTGTCTCAAGCAGAGCGTATCCCCAGCACCTCTTCTGGAGACAGGGAGGGTGTTGTTCTGTCTTTCCCCAACCTCCCAGCTCCAGAGGTGATGTGTACAGAGCTAGCTGAGCATCTTTTCATCCACAGTGCAGACAGACTCCAAGCGAGAGGTACAGAGCTTGCTGCCTAACTCATTGATAAAATACTATACCAGCAGGGAATCATGCCAGAGATGAAATCCAAGAATGAAGTGTTCTCAATAGGTGAAATTCTTGCACTTTCCTACTCTTGGTGAGTCTATGAAAATCCTGAGGCTGGTGTTCCCAGCACAGTGCCTTCCACGAAGCAAGTCTGAGCTCATTCAATGTGCAAATGAGAGTGAATCAGGAACTTCCCACTGTTCCCAACGAGAACACTTCCTGTAATTTGCATGATAAAATTCTGCTGATTTCAGATCGTGTTTCTCAGGATGGATTATTTGACACCCAGACTGTATGTTAGGGAATAAATTATTTTGCAGTGTTCCCAACTGATCAGAGTCATGAATTCTGATTTGCTGACATTGAGTCCCAAACAAAAGCGCAGAACCTTGCCTAATAGCGCGAGGAAAAAGGAAAGTCAGGAAATATTAACAAGTTTCATATGGTAATTTATGTAAATATAAACCATAACTCAGTTGAAAAGATTTAGTTGAACCCATAGAAAGAGGCTGAAAGCCAAGATTTTCATGATAAAACATAAATTGATACTTAGTCTTTACAACCCAAACGTTGTGCTTGCTGGTACAGAACGAAGAGGGGAAAACCAGAAGCTTTGCTTCAAAAAGTGAAGCATTTCCCAGTTCTGAGTTTAGGATCCTTTCAGGGATTATGAACAGACCCTTTCAGATAACATCTCTGTAGAAAAAACCCTACAGCATCAAGGTCCAGGGTGTCACTGTCCTCATAGGTTTGTAGGGACACATCCCATTTCTCCCTTCCATGCAGAGCCAGTGCTCAGCGTGGCAGGAGAGGGATCTGAGCATTCCCTGGGCTCAATCCATTGAGATTCAGAGGTGGAAGCAAACCAGATGACAAGACAACTTCTTTCTGGGGGCAGGCATCATCTCTGCTGTGGAGACTGAGGGAGAGCCCTCGGTCTGCTGCTAACACGTGCAAGATCTGCCAGTCAGCTTGCTTTGATGATCTGCTGATGCAGAACAGAGTGAAGATACTGGGCTTGGTTTGGTTCTGGGTATCTTCAGGAAGGTTATTTCCAAGCTTCTTAGAGCCAGCTCTTCCACGTCCAGTCTGAGTTTTGCATGGACCATGTGTTTTAATTAAAAACTTTTAATTAGTCTGCCCATAATCTGTCAGAGCCCTCATGCTGAGGCATAATTAATGTCTTAAACCTCTACCTTGCAGCTTCCACTGTATGTGTGCTTTCAAAACAAATCTGTACTTGTGTTTGAAGGGCCATAACAATAACAGTAGTCGGTGCTTCTAGTTGCTAGAATAACTGTATTGTGCATTTATCAAGTGCCTTTCCCCTGAGGCTGTCCAAAGGGCATCAGTAAGATCTGTGTGTACTCAGCACCTTGCAAGATTGAGCCTCCAGCACACAATCAATATTTATAAATTAGGCTTCAGCCTTAAAGCAACGTCGGACTTTCTGGGGATGTTGGTGCTTTATTTGGTTTCCAGTGGAAGCAAAATACTGAAGGCCTGAATGTGAGGTATACTGAAAGCCAAGTTTTCAACACTCAGAATTCAAAGATAAGCTCTTCTAAATAGCTCAGTTTCCATTTTGGCACCAAAGTAAGTGTTTAGATTCTCAGAATCCCTTAGCACATTGGATCTGAGGTTTAACTGAAAATGTACTTTCTGTTATAGGTGATCTTTGGTTGTTGGGACTGCCAGCTCTTTCTACAGCTGAATCACATAGAGACACTTCAGCACTGCAGAATCAGGGCAATAACCTAAAGGAAAGGGGCACAGGACCTCCATGATAAACATAACATGCTGTCCTGCCCAGCTACTGGCTCATTACTGCCTGTGGAAAAAGGCCATTCACTGAAGCATGAACACTGTTCATATCCTCCTTTTCCCTGGCTGGTTTCCCACTGAAATACTGATTTCAGTATTTTCAGGACAGAGCTTGTTTACTTTGCAACACTGAGAAGGCCACAGCCTGGCATGATATGAAGGAGACAACATGGAAAATGTATTTCAGAAGGAAGGTTTCTTAGTGAGATAAATACTTTGACTATATAAAGTCTCTGGGGAGACCTTAGAGCAGCTCCAGGGCCTAAAGGGGCTCCAGGAAACCTGGGGAGGGGCTTTGGACAAGGGATGTAGGGACAGGCCAAGGGGAATGGCTTTAACCTGCCAGAGGGGAGATTGAGATGAGCTCTGAGGCAGAAGCTCTTCCCTGTGAGGGTGCTGAGGCGCTGGCACAGGGTGCCCAGAGAAGCTGTGGCTGCCCCATCCCTGGCAGTGTTCAAGGCCAGGTTGGACACAGGGGCTTGGAGCAACCTGCTCTAGTGGAAGGTGTCCCTGCCCGTGGCAGGGGGTTGGAGCTGGAGGAGCTTTAAGGTCCCTTCCAACACAAACCAATCTATGACTCTATGACCTAGCCGTTGTTTCTGAGAACTAAGCGCTGTGGCCTTTGTTGCTGAGAGGTTTACTTTTGAACGTAAACTATCCCTAGGCAAAAAGAATACAGTGAAGATAATGATATTTGTTTTACCATGAAAGCAGCACTATATTGTTACCAGTGCACAGCTTGGCAGGTTTGTTAGGAAATGACAGATTCACTTCAGATTGTATCTGTACAAGCTGGTACTAACTGATAGTTGTTATCATCTCCCGACTGATGCTGACACATGTGAAGTCAAGCACTGTGGAGCAGATACTGCCACCCCGGCAGGCACGTACATGAGAAGGGTAACACCTAAACCTGGCTGACCCAGCACATCCTAAACGGAATATTCTCCCTGCAGCACAGAGAGATACTAATGTGCTCAAGATCAGCCCTACTTTCCTACTTTTCATGGAAAATCAAGAGGGAATTCCCGGGAATGATCAACTGTTCTTCAGCAGCATCGTTTTCCCACCTGTAACAACAGACTTGGGTGTAGGCAGCAAATCTGGACTGCAGCTGTTCAATGACAAGGGATGAAATTAGATTCTGTTCACAACTGAGTCTAATTTCTCTGAGGACCATGAATCTGTCCTTGGAAAGGGTGCTCACAGGAGTGGATGACAGTGCTTACTCACGGCAATGATGTATTTGTGTGATCCACATTAATTCAGTACCAGCCTTTCTCCTCTTCTGTAGATGAGAAACTATTTTTTGATGAGGGTTTTTTGGGTTTTGGTGGGGTTTTTTTGTTTGGTTTGGGTTTTTCTTCCTTGATAACAGTGCCCTCTTCCCAATCCAGGCCCTTTGGGAGAGCTGAGAGCCTGTTGCCATTTCTACCACTGGATGTTTTTCATTTCTCACTAATCCCTTCCTCCCAATTTGCTGTTTCACCCTGTACTGGAACACAGGAGAGCTGGAGACAAGGAAAAGAGGCTAAACCCCCTATGAGGGAGAGGTGATGAGATCACCCACCATCTGGAGCCTGTGGTCTTCCAAAGAAGAAACTCAAAAACTAATTAAAAATACTCTGTGTCATAAAGGCTAAACTGCCAGTGGGACCAAGAATAAATTGGAGATCATTAGACCTTCATTTCTCTGCAGTATCTCCCAGTAATTTTAGTTCTGTGAACCAAACGGTTTGTGGCAGGGAGGAAAGCCAATATAATAGAAAGAGATTGCAGCAAGTCATGTAGCTCTGAGAGCTCTGAATAAGAGCTTTCGGCTCTTAAGACTGTTTTATTGCCACCTCTGGATGGTGCAAACCTCCCAGTAACACGTTCTCCTCTCCCAGCAAGGGGGGGAGATGGTTAAAATGGGAGATGTCCATGCCCCAGGAAATGGGCAGAAATCCCTCCTCAGTTTTAGGCTCCTCCACAGTTCCTGTCCCCCTCATACCTCTGCTCACACATACCAGAAGCCCTTCTCCAGCCTCTGACCTTCGACTCTGAGCTCACCCCACCTACATATGAGCAATCAAAAGTGGAAAATAGCAGCCTCTCCGCAACGCTCCTTCTTATTACAGACGGAACAGAATCATCTTTTGAGTTTCACCTCAGTGACAAAATCTCTCTAAGACATCACACAAAGACAGCAAAAACTGGTGACCTTCAAGGCTACTAAATGGACCTACTTTTTTGTATTCTGGCTTAGACCAAAAGGCATCAGAGCCATAATTACCCTGTACACACAGGGTGCAGCGTGCTGCCTCGCTGCCCGCTGAGGTCAGAAGGCTCATTGTCAACAAACCTGCTAATGGCAATCACACAAAAGGCAATTTCTCTTCCAGGGCCCATCACCCCATTAATGAACCCGTAAAGCTGAAGAACTGCAGTTTCCAAGATTTAGAGACATTTCTTTGCTTGTCTGAGGGCTATCAGCTCTAGAAGATCATTTCATTTTGCCAGGCTGCATGGGATCCAGGCAGGCACCGACCCTGCAGAAGGTGTTTTCTTTCCCTTATAGGACTTTCCACGTCATTACACTCATAAATTAAAATGTGTTTTTACTGATAACTCCAGCTATATGGTCTCAATCTCTCTCTGCCATTTGATTTACCAAGACTCGTCTTGAAGGAGCTACAGAGTTATTTTTGCACCAGAGGTCTCAGGGTTGCAATCAACAACTTCACTTTTTGAGTCACTCAGCATCAGCTGTGCTGATTTCCCATTGATTTTTATCTCTACGTAGCCTTTAAAAGCTGTAATAGTGAAGGCCAAATAGGAGGCTTTCAAACTTCTAACTATGGGTTAAGGCTAAGAGCAACTTTTGGCCAAGTACGAGAATCATGGAGAAGTGGTACAAAGCTGTCCCCCACTCTCACGTTACAATAGCTCTTCCTAAGAAAAGGATGACAGAAAAGGGAGCTGCTTTTGGAGGTCATTGCCCAGTCTATAGGCAGCCTCCACAGCTTGGGAAAGCTGTCTCCAGGAGTTCTTCATTTCTATGTCTTCCTTAAAGATCTTTTTATAACGTAGGGTAAAACATCAGGGAGACTGAGTTGCCTGAGACTGAGCAGCTCCTTGCAGCAAAGGTCCTGATTTTGCTGGGGCTTCTTTCATTTTCCTCATCCCTAAACAGCAATTCTTAATGCTCCATGTAAGAAGCAATCAGTTTATCAGAAGGAGGAACACTGAATCACTGTGACACAAACCCGCTTTTCCTCTTGGTGAAAATGGCCAGAACCTCATCAAAGCTTTTCAGGAGAGCTGATGAAAAGTGCTAATAGGAATTGGGTGTTTCAATTGATAACTCAGTCAGGCTTATTCTAAGTGATGTGTTGAAATTTGGTTTGCTCTGATGTTTGAGCCCCTCCGAGGGCCGAGAGGACCAGAACAAACACTAGAGATGAGAGAAGTGGAGATTCTGCATGACACTGCTTTTCAGCTTTGGAAAGATGGGTTTTATCTATGCACAAATAAATAGGATTTTCATTCCAGGGATTTTGCTATGTTTTAAGAGCTTTGCTTCTCTTGATTGCGATGCTATTTGGAAATGGATGCATGCAGTTTTATCTTCTCTCCTTCCATTAGTCCTACACTTGCCACTGACTGAACAGCTCCTGTCCAAGGAGGACTGAGGTGAGCCAGGGACTGGGATCTGGAGTCAGAAAAACAGGAGGTTCTTCTAAATACAGATCCCATTTCTTTCTGAATTCAGAACCATATTCATCTGGCTGCCATTCCTCTGTAATTTATGTTCAGGCATAATCTTGAACATATAAAAGGAGAAGTGTTTTATTTTCAAAGGAAAGCGAGCAATTCATAAAACATTATATGTTGACATTTTCTGGAGAATATAAAGGCCTCATTGCTCTGATTCAGGCCCTATTTGCATAATTTTTCCTTCTCTCTCCATAGGTAAATCTTGGTTAAATATTGAAGCATTTATCACCTGTGTATTTTCAAGTCAGACTTTATATGAGCATAAAAGAGAGGGACACGCTTTCCTCAATGCATCAAGCTGCAAAAACATTTTGGCACTCGTCTTCCTCTGTGCTGACAAAATCAAGATCCTGGCCAGACCTGGGCATAAACACCTCTCCTTGGAAGACACTCACCCCAGGATGACTTTTCACAGGATTCCTAAGGAAGGTCCCAAAGCATTGCTCAGGTATGGCCAAAGTGATGCATGGACTTGCACTGCCATCTGCATAGTGGGGAACTACCCATGAAGAACGCTCACGGAGGTAAGTATCAAGCAAAAGAGTATTTGGCTGCTCAGCCACCCACACCAGAGGCCCTGCTCTATCAGCCGACGTGTTGCTCTCCAAGTTCATTGCTCTGTAATGTTGAGACACTTAATTTGGCTCAGAGCTACTGGCTACATCCTCTGCTAAGGGAAATTGAGGCGACTTCACAGCAGATGCTGACATGGGGATCGCATCTTGTTGTCTAAGTTCCTGCTCAGCAACTCTACAATATGTAAATGGTAGTCAATTAAATATATATATATTTTACACAGTAGAAGCTTTCGGCCTTTCACAAGTGAAAACATGACAGAATAAAACGTGTTTGTTCTAACACTGTCCACTTTCATTTCAACCCCAAATTGTGACTGAGAGACAAATGAATAAGTGAAAAGAGAAATGCTCCTCTTTGTCACATAACATCAAACATTTTCCCTTGCCTCGGCCTCCATTTTCCCTTCTGTTGTCCTGATAAATAAAATAATACTTTGGGGATTTAGATTTACAAACAAACCATCTCTGTATTTGGCTCTATCTTCTACAGCAAGGCAGGAGGAAGGTTCTGTTACTCAATAACTAACTGTACACAGAAAATGCATACAAATTATTGCAGCTGTCGCTATCACAACTTAGGAGTAAATGCAGATGGCATGAAATAATATTCACAAACAGCTAATAGAATTTTAATGGCTTTAGAAAGAAAATAAAATGAAAGACACTGTATTTACTTGTGATATGAAGGGAATTTATAGTGTGCCAGTGCAAGTAACGAGTCACTTTGGACCTTGCGTTTTCACACATGCAGAAGTGGGCAAGTCCCTCTGGGGTTTATTTATGGGGAATTTAAATAGCAATCATAATTTGTGAAATATTCAAGATGCATCTGCATAAAGTATGATGTTCACATTATGCAAATGTCATGTAGGATGAATGAAATGCATCAAATGTCTTGAGGACACCCAGATGTTAAGCCTACCAGGATGCCGGGAAACATGGAAGGAGGTGAAGAACATGATTTCTTCTTGAGTTAATTGATTTTCATGTTCCAACATCACCTTCTAAACACTTCCATTCAAGAAGCAAGCTACAGTCACAGTTCACTTGCTGTGGTTGTCTTTTTCAATCATCATTGCCACTTTCTTTTTCCCAGCACGGTCCAAGAACCAACAATGCCTTTTAAATGGTTAAATGAGACCATTTCCATCCACGCACAGTGTTCAAGCGGGAATGTCACCAGTTAAGTGCTACATTTGGAGCTCTGCTTTCTTTCTATTTTTTGTTCTGGAGCCAACATAACAGGCAGAAAGGCCACGCTACAGCTCCCTGTGATGGGCAGTCATGTACGAGCACTGAGCATGGAGGAATTCCAGTCCTGGCACAAAACAACGGCCCAAGAACCAGAAGGCAGATGGGCTTTGCGGGGTGGCATGACGCTGCCGTGGCTTTTCCTTGGAGATTTGGGGGTACAAATCATGAAGATCCATATGTGCCAAAGAGTGAAATTAGTGACAGACTAAAAGCCTGCCACAGAATCACAGAATCATGGATAGTTTGGGTTGGAAGGGAGCTTAAAGCTCATCCAGTTCCAACCCCTGCCATGGGCAGGGACACCTTCCACTAGAGCAGGTTGCTCCAAGCCCCTGTGTCCAACCTGGCCTTGAACACTGCCAGGGATGGGGCAGCCACAGCTTCTCTGGGCACCCTGTGCCAGCGCCTCAGCACCCTCACAGGGAAGAGCTTCTGCCTGATATCTAAATCTATTAAAATGATCAGAAGCTCTTCCTTTGGCTTTATTTAGACATTATTTCATCCCCAGTACTGAGCACATCCAGAACCATGCCCCCTCACCCTGACCCCATTATTTTTGGTTAAGCCATTCACTGTATAGACACCATAATACCAGCAACCTCTTTTCCCATGTACAGGGGCTGTGTCACACAGCTGGGCCTGCTGGAGCTGAGGGCTCTGACCTGGTGTCCCAGAGCTGCAGCAGTCACAGATTTCTGCAGCTCGTGGTGCAAATGAGTTCTCAGCTAAAGGGCCGTTCACCTCTTGTACCACGCACAAGGCTGACCAACAGAACCAGAAGCTATTCGTGATGAGGGCAAGGGCTCAGATCATTTTTACTGGTAGAATAGTGATGAATTAATAACTGCTGATTATCACATATCTTAGGGAAATCATCTACTGTTCTTCCTTGCCTTTGGGGGAAAGAGAAAATGGACATTTTCCTGTTACTGCTGAAGAAGTTTGATTTAAATGAACAGGGGCACGCCAGTGTAGCTTTCCCACATGGTAGAGGAGGACAGGGCTGCAGCACGTGGTTCAGAAAAGATGTGAAACACATGACAAGAATTCACACGCAATCAGGACCTGGCTTAGACTGTACTCACTAAAGCCATGAACAGGCCACCAGCAGGAACGATCCCACCTTGACCCAGAGGGAAAAGATTTGGGGTAAAATCCTTAAAAGTATAGAAGCAACTGAACAAATCACACATGTGATTTAGTCTCATCCAGAGCAAGTACCTCCAAGGAGCATCAACCCCTTTGCTTTCTCAAGCTTTCCTTGTGGAACAGACTACAACTCAGCAGCATCACCGAGATGCTGTTTGGTGCTATCCAAAGTTATTTATCTCTTAACTGAGGATTTGAATAAAATTGAGTAAGTTCATAATTGAGTTAGAAATGTAAATCCCAGTTAACTTCAATGCTGCTGATCTTATTGATAGGGCAAATCAGTAACTGTCTTGAAATGTCAGATTACGACTGATAGAAATAATTTTACTATTGAGCAAGTCATCTGATGTTGTAAAAATGGAATTTGTGAAAGGCAGTTACAATGATGACTATTGAATCTGTTCACAGTGATAGATAGCTTTTAAATGCATGTAACTTGCCCACAAGCTGAAATTCCTAGTGATTTTTGAAAATGTCCCCAGTAAAGGAACACTCAGGCATAAATACACATTTCTGTCTGACAGCAGAAGTTTCCCGCTTTAAATATGGCTATATATCCTCATACCTTCTACTCAGTTTAACTGGAGTGATGTGTGTGTGCCTGTACTTAACAGCAGACAGCATGTGACACATAAGCTGGTTCCCACTCGGCAGTTGTTTAGGCTGAGACTCTTGCAAAGCCCGTCAGGACTCTGCAATCCATATGGAAGAGTAAAATCAAGAATATCATTTTTCTTGCACCAGACGCTATCAGACAAAGTGATTAAAACTACATCAGTCATTTGATGGAACAGGAATAGTGCCTATGGAGCGGGATGCTGCTACAGGATCAATAGCTTGTTTTATAACAAAAGCCACATGCCTCGGCTTTGCTCGCAGTTTTTCTAGCAGTGAGGGGCTATCCCACAATGGCTGCACTCAATTCCATTGACATCCTCTCTTAAACGTTATGGATTCCCAAAGAGTTCATGCAAATTCAACTTACATCTGTCATTAAAACACTCTGCTCACGTCTCTTTGGGAGTCACAGCCATCCTGGTGGTGTATGTGTACAGTGAGCACGGAGTTTCACATCCAGTTTTGGCTTCTAACAGCTTCTGTTGCAATCCTTCCTCTGCACAAATACCAACCCAGCAGCCAGTCTGGGGAGAGAGGGATAAGAGGGACCTGATGGCCTGGGTAGGTCTGGGTGGGCTGGCTCCTAATGTCATGGCTGGCACATGGACCAACCACCCTGACTCAGTTTCCCCAGCAACAGATCAGGAATAACAAGAAGTTCTTTACTGTGAGGGTGGTGAGGCACTGGAATGGGTTGCCCAAGGAAGTTGTGAATGCTCCATCCTTGGCAGTGTTCAAGGCCAGGTTGGATGGAGTCTTGGGTGACCCAGTTTAGTGTGAGGTGTCCCTGCCCATGACGGGGGGGTTGGAACTAGATGGTCTTAAGGTCTTTTCCAACCCTTACTATTCTATGATTCTATGGCATCCCTCAGGAAATTGTGGGGATTAGCCTATTAATGTCTCTTAAGTACCCTGGAGATGGAATATGCTAAGTGGAAAACTGGGTTATTAGCCAATCCCTCCCGGATTGCTCTCCACAGTCCCTTCCTCAGCATTTTGCTCCATCTGCTCATGCATGCTCTGGTGGAGCCCGACCTCTGCTCGTGGGAGAGCCTGATACAGCCCAAGAGACACCATTGCTCAGAAGCCATCTCTGATATTAAACCTCAGTATTCTTGACTTAATTTCAGCCCATATTTCCTTGCTCTGCCCTCACGTTTAGTGCTTGCATTTATTTGTCATTAATAACACATACCAGAACATATAGCGGTAATAACATAACAGCACATGATATTGTTCTTCCTTTGACTTGGGACTTCCTCACTCTCTGCTGATTTGTATTGCAGCTCTCCTTAATGTATTTCATGTGTGTGAGGGTGAATTTATACTGCAGTGAACCAAGGCACTGTCATTAATGCATCTCTTTCCCTCACTTCCTCTGAGTGCATGAATCTTCCACCTCCCTGATGCTGCACAGATATTAAACACATTATTCTGCTTTGATTGAATACTAGTGAAATTAAATTTCTTCAGTGACTTACTCCTTTCTGCCAAAGCTGGGCAGGGAAAATGCACTCAGGGAAGGAGAGAGAAAAGAGAGAAAAAAAGGAAAGGATCAAGCATTGAACTAAAGAGGAACAATTTTCACCTCCATTAGCGGTTTTATGCTAGATATGATAAATTTTAGCTTCAATGGTGCAAATTCCAACATCTGCTCCATCTCTGCCTCCCAGACGTGTTGACAGGTGTAGTCTCCTTTCAGCATTGCTTGGGAGCTGACAGATGGACTGTCAGCAGTAAATAAAGGGTAAATCCCAGCGGCGGTGGCAAGAGCTCCTGAACTTTTCCTTTGTTTTCACTCACTTGATCTCATGTCTCTAGACTCTGTATGCGCTGTCTTAACAGCATTTAGCAAGGAATTTCCTTCCCTTTAATCCTTCCTCTTATCTCCCTTGAGAAGATGAAAGCTAAATGATGTTAATCTGCCAAATATTTCTGATCATTAAGAGTGCAGTAGAAATTACCACCCTGACTGGAAATTAATTGTGAAATAAAATGAGTTGGAGGGGATTGTGACAACATGAATGCTGGTTCTGCTCTCACGCTGAAAGACAGCACTCTACCAGTCTAGAATTCAGTGTACAACCAGAACTGGTGACACAGGGCATGGACGAGTCTGCTCCAGGGCCAGACCATCCCATGGTGCTCGCCTCCAGATGCTCAGCATGGAGTATTCAGCAATAAGGACCGATGTCTTAGCACTGCCCCCTTAATTCTGCTCTATTTTAGCATACAGTATTTGCTGCTTTTATGTTGTGACTACACCTGACATCTGGTTTTGCCAGTGTTTAGCAAGACTGAGATGTCACCATTGGTTTCCCTTCCCAGCTTTGTCCCATGCAGCTCAATTACTGGCGCTTGATATATCTCCTGTGAGGAGGAACACGCTATAGGTTCTTCACAGTAACTGAAGCAAAGCATTTAGGCAGGAGATGAATGAAGCATTTACACAAAGAGAGGTGATAAGTACTGTGCTGAGTCAGACCTTTTCATGTAAGCATCTCTGTAGATTGAAAAGTATTATTAATTCAAAAGGAGAGCCACCAACACAGGTAAGGATAGTACGTGGCTGTCCAGAAAAGGCCAAATCCATGGCTGATGGGACACTGACAGCCAAGATCTTCTGCAATTTGTCATTTCTCCTTTTAAAGGCTTTGTGTAATTGCCAGTTATTAATGCTCAATAATAACTGAATCCATGCAAGACTCATTAACTGTACACACTCACAGAAACCCCAGCAGATGCCTTGCACATTACTGGTGTTATTTAATGGTGTGGGTACAAGGAGGATCTGCACAGCCGTGGCACAGGAGGACAAACACTCCCCCACACTGCAGCTTCTCTTCATCATAAACCTGTGACTTGACACACAACCTTAGTTGAACAGGAATTGTAAAGCCAATAGAAGATGGTTGGAGGATTGCACATTTAATTATCTGAAAGTTGAGTCGCTCACAAAGTTTACTTGTAACAGAACAAAGAAACTCCAGTACTTTTTCTGCACCCGTCGGGAATACAGGAGTTCCTACTTGAAGAAAGATCCAAAGCCACTACAGCCAGCAGTGAGAATCTCATTTGCTCCAGTGTACTTTCACTTGGGTCTGAATGCATGGAATAAAATAGCAGGAGGCAAATCCTGATTTTTGCATTCTATTCATATTCTTGCAAAACTCCTGCTAATGTCAGCTGGAGCTTGAGGGAAACACGGGCAGTGCCATGGGGAAATAAGCTGATCTAACACATCTTTACTCAAAGCTTTCTATCTACCCATATCTCCCCTGTCTGTGAGTAGATCTGTCTCTAAGGGACAGAAGAAACATCTCTAGGATTTGGTCATAACCATGAAGGAAAGTTTGTCATGTCCTAATAGAGCAAGTTTTTCTTGGATTTTGTAATTCCTCTTCAGCTGCTGTTGATGCTTATAATACTTGAGCAGTACAAGTAGAAAGAAAGAGAATCCTTGAATTCTTCAACAAGAATGAGGTTACCCATTGGGAAATAGAAACAAGCAAAAGCCACTTTGCTGTTCTTATTTTTCTGATGAAAGAAGCTAACCTACAGAGGAATCTGCTGGCTTTCCTGTTGGACACATCAACAATCTTCCTGTATTATAAATCACATTTTGTTGCTATTTGTTTTTTTTACACTAGTTGTACAGTTCCCCTTAGCTTAAAACATTCCACACTTACGAAGGTTATGATAACCTGTCTATCTCCTATCAGCAAGACAGTACAAAGGCATTTTCTGGGTAATAGAAACTGTTCTGCACCAAGCAGTGGGAATCCCTCAGGTGATTCTGCAGAACAATAGAGGCTTGAGAACCTGCAGTTAGAACCTGGCTCTAACCCTGCCCATCATGGGTTGGCCCAGGGGACCTGAACTGGCAGGGAGGAGAGAAACAGCAATAGCACAGAGCTGGTAGAGAAGTGTCTCTGCTCCTGCAGCATGCCCTGTCCCAAATGGGAATTGGCATCAGATGCTGAGAAGCGTATTTGCTCATGCAGAGCCATGCATGGATGATACTGCTGACCTGGAACGGGACCTTTTTGCAAGGGCAGGGAGGGACAGGACAATGCGGGAATAGCTTTAACCTGCCAGAGGGGAGATTGAGATGAGCTCTGAGGCAGAAGCTCTTCCCTGTGAGGGTGCTGAGGCGCTGGCACAGGGTGCCCAGAGAAGCTGTGGCTGCCCCATCCCTGGCAGTGTTCAAGGCCAGGTTGGACACAGGGGCTTGGAGCAACCTGCTCTAGTGGAAGGTGTCCCTGCCCATGGCAGGGGGTTGGAACTGGATGAGCTTTAAGGTCCCTCTAACCCAAACCAGGCTGGGATTCTATGATCTGCCAGGAGCTGCAACAGCCGCCTGCTCTGCGCTTGTTCTTAGAGCTCCTCCTGTCAACAGCAAAGGAGGAATCCTGAGCCACCGCCTCCTCGAACCTCTCTGATATGAAAGGATTAGGACACAGAAACTGCATT
Organism: Strigops habroptila; assembly: GCF_004027225.2. Taxonomy (NCBI): domain Eukaryota; kingdom Metazoa; phylum Chordata; class Aves; order Psittaciformes; family Psittacidae; genus Strigops; species Strigops habroptila. The sequence continues at coordinate 1,860,588 of NC_044294.2, forward strand.
AGCTTTCATATGCACTCACATATCAAACCCAAAACAATCAGGAATAAAATACTCTGATGTAACTTAGACAAACATTCAGAATTGCCTATAAGACATACAGAAATGACAGACCCAGGGAAAAACCGTACCACATTTGAACTTCAAAGCCTTTTCTCCCCCTAAGTTTGTAGCTGCTTGCCAGGACCTGGTGCATCCATAGATCTGGGGTTTCCCTGCAAGAGCTGGTGAGAGTTACAAAAACTTATTTAGGGAGACGGTGTCTCTGCAGTCATTAGACTCATTAGGCTGCTTTTCAGGCAGAGTAGCAGCTCTCCAGAGCAAAACTATTTGAACACAAAACTTAGACCAGAAATTCTATAATACTTGGCTTAAAAGATATTAATTTGGGGAGTGGGGAGGGGAGTTAATGAATTTCACACTCGGGAAGTGCTATCAGATTTTGGTGCCATCTGCTTATGCTTAAGACAGTTTCCCAGGCAGCTTTCCTATGCTGCCTCAAGCCTCTCCTGGTGCGAGACCATGTACAAGGGTAACCTCCGTGCTGGGCCTCCCAGGGGAGCCTCTATCAAGCATTACAGTCTGACACCCAATATATGTGCAGTTAATTTATAAATAGCAACAGCTTGGAACTACTTTGTTGAAGGAAAGGGTGAAATGAAATAGAATAAGAAAAAAATGGTACATCATGTGGTGGAACAGATTCACACTCTTCTAAAGACAATTCTGCATTTGTTCTGCACTGGATTCGTTTAGTCTCTATTAATCCCAAAGCATAATAAATTCATAGAGGAATTCTTTCACCCCCCCAGAGAGAAAGCAATAGAATAAGCAAAATCCTAGCACCAACATAAGGTGGAAAGACGCAAGCACATGAGGCAAGTTACTGCACATTTTGGAAGGAAGAAAAATATAATTGCTCTTATTAGAGGCCCCTACTCAGAACAGGACAAGTACTCAGAACCGACTTCCAGAAGAGCCAGGAGCTGCTGCTTCCATAAAGTCATGGATACACGTCCCAGCTATTTGTCTGTATCAAAAGACAGAGCATCTCTTTGAACAGAAATAAAGCACCAACTCAGAGGGGACTCATTTTCTGGATGGTAAGAATGATGACAGAGTACCTCAGAGATCTTCAATGCAAATAGTCACCTCCCCTGGCACCCCTCAGCTTGTGAGATCTAACAGGATCACACAGCACAAGATAGGCTGAACAGGGATTAAAGCCCTCGGAAGAGACACAGCTGAAAACACCGGGATGTCAACAGAAATCCCGGGAACGGCATTTGTAAATTCACAGCTACTGTGATGACACTGGAATGTGGAAGCCTTTTGTTTGGGAGATCATCTGCATATTTACCTACAGTTACAACTGACATCCAGATGACTTTACACTGCACAGTTTGTCTGTATCTGCTTTCGCCTGGGTGCGTTTCTTTTGCTTGTGGTCACTTCAACCTGGCCTTGAACACTGCCAGGGATGGAAGTGTCCTTGATGTATTTTGTTGAGTCCTTCATGTATTTTGGAAGGTGGGAGTGAAAATGTCCATTTTGGAAAGAGATGGAAAAAAAACATCATCTCTGCAGAGATTTGCTTGAAATTTTGTGCATAAGGATTTCACAGAGAGCTTTCTGCTGTTGACCCCAGGTGGTACACACACAACTCCTCCAGCACAGAATACACACAAACCTTATCTAGAGACATTAAAGAAAGCTGCTTGACATTGAAAATCAAATTGATTTCTTGCCAAGATTTCACAAGGGCATGTGTGACAGCAAATGACATGCTTAAGCCTTGCAAGAAGAAAATAAACATGTCCAATGCAAAACCCATCAGTTTCTGTGCCAGCTTGAATTATGCACATCTGTACTGATTTGACACCCAGCCTGCTTGGCAGCAAAGGCAAAGTGTGTGTTGCCACAAGCTGAAGTAGATAAATAGGGTAGAACAGTGCTCACCATCGTATGTAAGGCTGAAGAGAAAGCAGCTCATAGATTAAAGGAAATAGTGCCCCATCTCTTTGTTTCTCACGTGCCTGCTCAGGGAGCAGCTGCTTGGAAAGCCACTGCTGCTACCTCAGACTTGATTTGTCTTCATTTTTGTTCCTTTTGTGCTATGTACTGAACAGTCAGACACCAGGAAACTGTTGACTTTCTGCCATCTTATAAGTAGGAGAGAATTTCATGTCAGGCAGAAAGAGCCTTTTTCCAAAGAGCCAGCAATTTAGTGTTTAAGGCACTTTGATGGATAAGAATACCTGAAGCTCACACCTTTGGTCCAAATGCGGCTGAGCAGGCACCTGAACATGAGGCCACTACACCCAGAGTGACTTCCTACCATTAACTCTGGGCAATCTGGGGGTCCCTCTCACCAAGTGCCTTTTCATTTCCTGGGAAATTTGTATTCCTGTGTGCAATGAGATCTGAACTCCAATTGTTAACAAAAGCAATGAAAAGTGGATTGCTGACTATTGCCCTGTGGTGTGAAAACAAGGTCTCTTATCCCTCTCATGTCATTTCTCTTGAATTCTTTGTCAAATTGGAGTGTAGACTCTTCAGGCCAAGCACCATCCTTCAACACAAGTGTACGTACCACTTCCAATTTCACTACCTGGTGAACAGAAACACATGTTTCTTTAAGTCCCCTCATACTTCCATCCACCAGAGATTAATGAAACTGCCACCTCCTGCCATGCATTTTGCTGTATTAACATGAAGTTTCAATTGCACGGCAGTTTGATCCATTTGTGTTTATTTAACTCCTGTGTTCTGACAGGAGAAGATGGAGACTCTGCATAATTAATAATGACCCAAGCAATCTTACTTAATGCCTGTTCTGAAACCCCTGACTATCCTGGTTAACTAACGACATCTATAATAGTGTCAGAGAGGTAAAAGACTCCTTTAGTTTGCTGAGGTATTATTCACCTGGGATTATCAATGGGTGGTTTTCAGCTCTCGCCATTAGCTGGAATTGCTCAGGTCATTCATAAAACTTCTACTTTTCACGAAGGGAGAACAAAAGCAGGGCTGGAGCAAAAAGCCATGTGCACCTGGATGAACCTCCTGTTTATATACATCCTGCCATAGTCCTCCTCTGCCATCACAAAGGCAGAAAAAGGGATTGCAAGAGTTCTGGTAATAAGCCATTCTCCCAACAGCTTTGGAAGCATCAATGACTCCTAAAAGGCTCACAACAAGCTGTGCTTGCTACAGAGAATCAGAGAATCCCAGACTGGTTTGTGTTGGAAGGGAACTTAAGGCTCATCCAGTTCCAACTGGTCTCTCTCCAGGTTTCTTGTCACCCCCCTTATGGTTACGTCCATCCTCAGGACCTCCCTCTGCCCCTAAAAAAGAAGACAAACTGTTTTAGCTACCTGCTGGGTCCAGGTGCTTGTCCCTGTGATTGGAAGAGCAATCACAGCACGTCCAGGCAAGCCCCAAGTTCAAAGCCCTGTCTGTGTGATCTTAGCCCAAAATTCCCATCAAACCTCCTGCTTTGGCTCAGTTTCCCTTTGATTTAAAAATACTCTGTTGCACAGCAAACTAATGACACTGCGAGTCTCCAAGCTGTAGCCAGAGCATCGAGAGCAATGCTGCTTTAACTGTTGTCCCAACTTATTACACAGTGAGCCTTAGCTGCCCTTCAGCATTTAGTCTATACCAGCACTACTTCTACTTTCATTTACTAGCAGTTTTGAAGGGATTTAAAGACCATGCACCTTGTGTTTCTCTATGACAGGGCATCAAGAAACAGGGAAACTGAATTTTAAGGTCAGAAAGCTGAAGGAGACAAGGTTTATCTTTCCATTCGCTCCAATAACAGATTCAGTCCAGTGCATAGGAGCAAAAGCTTCACAGGTTTCTCCTCACCGAGCTGCTCCCAGCTTGAGCAGACTTTTGGGTGTATGAGTGGCGGGTTTGGGCTTCCTACGCCTGTGGCAGACCAGGCCACAGGGTCCCAATTTAGAGGGATTTACAGCAAGCAACAGCTCCCAGGCAAGAGGTGCTATCTATAGAGGCTGTGGGAGATACTGAGCTCGGAGTGGGCAAAGGCTTTATTTCCTCCGACGAAGTAAACTTGTAGTTCCTAACACCAGAACAATGCCATTTGCCAAATCAGATGAAATGCTTGTAACAGGGGCTAATCAGATTCTACATTAATGAGAGAAAATATGAAGCTAATCAACACCCAGGCAGGTCTCTAGGCTGCAGGCCTATTAAACTTCATAAAAAATTAATGACTGAAAGAGCAAAATCGTTTGTAAGGGGTCTCCAGTGGCAGTGGAAGCATCTTGAGTACCGTTCACCTCTCATTACACTGAATTAGCCTCACTTGCCAACCCCAAACACCAGCTACTGAGCAGCAGTTTCTGCTCAGCCCTGCTTCAAGAGAGTCCTGACAAATTTATCTATCCATCCTCCCTCCTTCACACCTTCTGCTCCGCTTTCATGATGGCTTTTTCCATTTTAATTAAGGAAATTTGCACTCCGCCAGCTCCCGGGAAATACCTTTGTTCCTCGAGGTCTGCAGGAGCCCACAGCGAGCAGGAAGCGGGGTTGCTGCATCGGCTGCCGTGGAGCGAGGGCTGGCAACCTGGAAAACAGAGCTGGTGTGAGAACAGGGGCTGCAAAAATACCTGCTGCCACATCAGAGGGCTGGAGCAGCTCTGCTCTGGAGCCAGGCTGAGAGAGCTGGGCTGGGGCAGCCTGGAGAAGAGAAGGCTCCTGAAGGGGAGACCTTAGAGCAGCTCCAGTGCCTAAAGGGGCTCCAGGAAACCTGGAGAGGGGCTTTGGACAAGGGCCTGTAAGGACAGGACAAGGGCAATGGCTTTAACCTGCCAGAGGGGAGATTGAGATGAGCTCTGAGGCAGAAGCTCTTCCCTGTGAGGGTGCTGAGGCGCTGGCACAGATTGCCCAGAGAAGCTGTGGCTGCCCCATCCCTGGCAGTGTTCAAGGCCAGGTTGGACACAGGGGCTTGGAGCAACCTGCTCTAGTGGAAGGTGTCCCTGCCCGTGGCAGGGGGTTGGAGCTGGAGGAGCTTTAAAGTCCCTTCCGACCCAAACCAGTCTGTGACATGATATAATATGATTTTTGGCTTCAAGATATTCTCCTTGGAAGTGGATTTTCATTTTGGAAATGAACAGGGGAAAGCTTCTATGTGATGCCTCCAAGGTGGCTCTGCAGGCATTGGACTCCCGTCAGAGCAACCGGAATTTAGTCTCAGTGCTGCCAGTTTCACTGTCCCACCTCTAGCAGGTTATGAATTACTAATAAGATGCAAAAATGTAGATCATAATACAACGAACTACAAGACTGGAAACAAGGCAGGTTCTTCTGGCTTACATTTGTTGAACAAAATGGATACTCCACTGATTTCAGCTATTCTAGTCAAGTATAAATAAGACACGTTAAACCTGCCTGGTCCAGTCCTCTTTCTCACATGTATTGTTCAAGTTTTCACCTAATTGCAAGGTTGTGCACAACAGATCACTTGAAGTGATAGTTGGTATTCACTGTTGTGGAGGTAAAACAATCATTTCTTACATCTTTTGGCTGGGAAAACAAAAGACCATTAGAGCAAAACTTCAATGTTTAATGCATTATGTAAATTAGCTGTTTAAGTACATGCCTAGTTCAGTGAAAGGAAAGTAGAGGAGGTACATTAAAAAGTATGAGAAAGACATCTGGAGGATTCCATAATCATTGTTTCAGTACATGTGTCTCAGAAGACCTAGAGGTTTTGATCTGAAACATCTTCATGCCTGAATGGTTGTCAGGGGCATAGTCCCAGTCTTATTTATAACCTGATGCAGCTGAATTAAGCACCTCTTGTTTCTTAATCAGGTTACAGGAGACTGTCATTTATGCCTTCAGTATTGAGACATTTCATTTTCTCTCTTTATGTGGTGTTGCAGTACAGCAGTTGGAACTCATCGCCATTTATGAACCTGCTTGGAGAATGGAAGTCCCACAGCTTATCAAGGCTTAATCTTTGCCCGTGGCACCGGAGACAAGGCCCCACTCTCTGCTGCCTGGGACTTTAAAAAATCATTTCCCTCCACACAAGTAAGTGCCTCTTCCAGCCACTTTGGGGTAGCAGTAGCTGAAATTTGCTTTGTTCTCAGCTCCCAATGATGCACGAGATGAAGAGCAACTCAAAGAGTGTTTTCTTTGCCTCAATCATACTGAAATCACATGGATTCGCTTCACGAGGAGCACTGCAGAGCAGTGAATAACTACAGAATATTATATAGAATCCCAGAGTGGTTTGGGTTGGAAGGGACCTTAAAGCTCATCTAGTTCCAACCCCCTGCCACGGGCAGGGACACCTTCCACTGGAGCAGGTTGCTCCAAGCCCCTGTGTCCAACCTGGCCTTGAACACTGCCAGGGATGGTAGCTTGAGCTGTAGGATCTGTGTTCTGTTCCTATGTATTTATATAGGCAAATAAGCTGTGGTTGCAGTTTGAGCAATGCCTGAGTGAGATACGAGACAAACTGCACTCATGGATACACTCTTCCTCATCCTTCCCCTAAAAGATGAGGGACAAATTCTCACCTGGCAGATGAGAGTTCTCAACTACAGAGTTCAGGCTCTGGGAGGCCAAAGAGTTGAATTTCACAGCTTAGTACACGGACAGAGGGGAAGCAACTTGCCCAAGTCAACGGCAAAGACAGATCTAAAGTTCATCTTTCCTGACTACCAACTTAGAGTGTCTCCAATTAAAAAACCCATGCAACCCCTTTGGAGATGCAGGTTTACATCTGTAAGACTTTACTCCTACAGAAGATAAACTATAAAACTGTCCTCCACACCACCAGACAGTCCCACCTTGCAAGGAGTTGCATATGACAAAAATGCATGACCACCCCAGCAAAAAAGGGGCAAGAGTAGGCAGAAAGCAACTGCTCTGACACTTGAGGGCTTTTCAGCACTCTCCAAACACTCAGTTACTTGAAAATAGTTTAGATATTCTGGTGTAACAGAGGTGGGATCCACCTGTCCACTGAAATACTAAGAAACCTCTCCTTTAGAAAAACTAGAACTGATTTATCACCCTTGCAGCTATGCGGGCTCGGAGGCTGGGAAGGAGGATGTGCTGGATTTGAAAAGGATACAACAAAGAAGGTGGGACAAGTGGTGGGAGGTTTTGATGACCACACAGAGAACACAACATCAGTAAGAAGATAGATGCAGCTCTTCCTCTAATTTATTATCTACACTGTCTCTTCCAGGACCACTTTGTCTGCAGGGCAGAAGAAGGGGCTGTGTGATCTCGCACAAAGTAAGAAGGAAAGACTGATGCAAAGAGCTCTGAAATAGGAAAATAAATCTATTGCTTTGGTTCCTTGGATTCTTAACCTCTTCAGGCAGAGCGTATTTACTGCTGAATCTCATCTTGTTGCTTATATTCAGTTGGAATGCAGTAAGTGAAATCAGCTCATTAGAAATCCAGGCGTGTATTCATGTGGTTTTTGATTCTCTTTTGGGAATCCTCTCCTGTGTAAATAAGATACATAATAACCCTTCTCCACATTTTACACATGTGCGCTGCTTTTCAGCCATAAATGTCACAGTACTAGCATAATTATCCCAATTTTCCAGAAGAAAAAAAGAAGCACAGAAGGGTCTGATCCACAAATACTAGATGTGACAGCTAAATTTGGAGGCCCATGTAGAGGGCAATTTTCAGTCCTCCCACCACCTCAACTGAAACAAGAAGGAATTGCTCAGGCAATTGCATCAAAATACCCAATACCTATAGTTAGGCTCAGATTTCCAAACTAACTCAGAAGATTGTTCACAGTTGGATGTTCCTGCCTTTGAAATAAATAAAACAATTTTTTGCATCTGAAGGGGGATCTGGGTTCTATCGCAGATCTGATCTCCATCTTAGGGAGACGCTGGCACACATGCTCTCAGAAATAAAACACAGAAAGGACATCCAGTTCTTGGAAAACTTGGAAAACTGTCTGAGTACAGCAGGTTTGGGACAAGGGATTCCAACTTGCAGAAGCCTTAGAATGATGTTTTAAACTGTAACTGTTTCAGAGAGCTGTTATATGTGCATTGAAAGGGAGTTTTATCTTGTATTCAGGCACTGACTGGTTAAGTCTATCAGCTCCTTCTTGGCACATGCAAGCACTCACATGGCACAAACAGGCAGTTTAAATGCAAAGTGTATTTTCAGGATACACCAGCCACTGCTGCAAACTAAAGCCACTTAAATACTGCTCTAACCTGAGCTGGCCCTTTAGGTGTTGCTCAATGCCATGACCAAGGCCAGGCTGCGCAGGCAGCCCTGGTGCTCCAGCTCCCACCACTGAACCCACCTGTACCATCACCTCCTCTCCCAACTGGGAGAGATTGAGCCAGAGGCTGCATGCAGAGGCCTGAGCATGGATGAAAAACAGGCTTCAGAGAAGACAGAGTAACCAAAACACTAATCCTGCACCAGGTAATGAAAGACTCATAGAATGGTTTGGGTTGGAAGGGACCTTAAAGCTCATCCAGTTCCAACCCCTGCCACGGGCAGGGACACCTTCCACTAGAGCAGGTTGCTCCAAGCCCCTGTGTCCAACCTGGCCTTGAACACTGCCAGGGATGGGGCAGCCACAGCTTCTCTGGGAAAAGTCTGTGCCAGCGCCTCAGCACCCTCACAGGGAAGAGCTTCTGCCTCAGAGCTCATCTCAATCTCCCCTCTGGCAGGTTAAAGCCATTCCCCTTGTCCTGTCCCTACATTCCTTGGCCAAAGCCCCTCTCCAGCTTTCTTGTAGCCCCTTTAGGCACTGGAGCTGCTCTGAGGTCTCCCCTTCTCTTCTCCAGGCTGAAAAACCTGACAACCTGTTTTTCAAAAGTCCACCCAGAGCACAGATGAGAGGGAACAAGAAGACAGTCAGACCCAACAGAGCTCACAAACTACTCAGCAAGATACAACCCCCCCATGCTCCACCTATCCCCCAAGGACCTACCGATTTTCAGCTGACAGTGCCATAGATTTAGCTCCATTTAATTTCTGAATTTACACAAAGACATCGTAAGCGATTGTGATTTTCCAGTGGAAAAATAGGGTCTCGCTGTATCTAACCCTCTGAGTATTTTAATCTCTAAATCAATAAAATCCATTAAACAAATTGCTCTCCCCCCTTCTCCCTACATCCCATCCAAACAGAACCGTTTTGCCCTTATTTATTTATTTTGAGGCATGTTTCACAGCTCTGATGATGGATTGAGCACTTCTGCTGCTGCAGTTCAGCTGTCGAAGGGCTGCAGCAAAATCAGTTTCAAACTTTGAATGGCAACAAATGGCCTGTAAATGCAGTGCTCGAGAGGCAAAGACACTCCACAAAGAGCCTGAAATGTTTATAGATTTTAGGCTCCATGCTCTGTATGTGCAAATCAGAAGTAATGATTAAAAACAGCTCTTCTCTTCGGAAAGGTTGAGTGTCTCATCTCATACAAAGGAACTCTGTGTACCAGCACTCTTAAATCCTGGAGTGAGATCAAGTGCGTGTAGTCTTGATAGCAGAATATTTAGTGATAAAGAATGAATATCAGGGAGGACTGAAAACATGGAGAGCAGGCAGATGTGCTGCAGCACTTGGAACTGTACTGGTGAGACCGAGTCAGAAATTCACCCAACAGAGAACACAAAAATACCCCAGAGGAATAGCTGGAGATTCATGTGTTTAGGTGAGGGTGTATCTTTCCCATGCTAAGGAGATAAAAGGATGTGATTTCCCACCCCCTCTCGCAAGGAATTCCTGCTCAGTCTGGGTACGGACTAATCAACAGGCAAACCTCTTGGAAAACTGTATGTTAATATAACAGTTGTCACAGACTTCCTTTTGGAAAGCAGCAGGAGCACCTTCAAGGCTATGGTGAAGATAAGGGATGGCTTTCTCAGATACAGCCTTCAGAGTCAGCCTTATTGATGACTATGGCTAGCAAATTATAAATTGAATATTTCATAATATACTTTAAAAGAATTGTGGGCCTAGGATATAGTCTGAACTCACTGAAACTGCAGGAAGACATTACACACAAGTTTAGGTCTGGAAGGAGTAAGAGATTTTTCTCTCTGTATTAGCCCATTTCACACTCGGCAAACAGTGAACTGGGTAGAGACCTGTATGTCTAGTGAGCAATACTTTTCTTACTGGTCTTTTGAAGCTAATGAGAGAGTTTTCTACATTAAGTCTCTAAACATGACATTAAGCTGAACAGGGAGGAAAGTAAAGGGGCTGGCAAGAGCTCATAATTAATTTTGTGACATCTGAAGAACTGTGACATTGGGTCTTATCTGTCTGTGATGAAATACTCCACAGCCCTGAGGCAACTGGTAGTATTTAGCCACTCTTCTGATACCCAGACAAATAACAACTTATTGTGGCTCAGACTCAACGGAAGGCCAAAAAAAGGAAAATTAAAAAATAAAAATAAAAAAAAAATCAAAGATTTAAAATTAAAGCATTGAAGTATTGTTATGGCTGAGCTTCTCGAGCAATGAAAATCCATTTTTGGTGTATTGGCATTATAAAACACCGGGTTAAGACGTTAAGTTCGGGCTCATTTACAGGCCAGCACTCTGCATCCCTGGCTTTGGATGGTATGGACATGTAAGAAGAGATGCTCTGCTGGCATGATAAGAGGGAAGTGGTGGGAAGGAAGCACGAGCTGCTGAGGAATATGAAGAATCAGCAACAGAGTCTAGAGTCTGGGACTGTGGACCACAGATGTTTGCTGCTGGGAGAGGAACTTGTTTCTGCTGGCTGCATTAAGGGTCGTCTGAACATGGACCCAAAGAAGGGCACTGGCCTAGCAGACCTCATCCAGCATTCCCTGCAGAGATTTCACACACATGGCCTAACCTGCCCATGCCACTTGATTTTTCTATTTCCTGGTAAGAAGAGGGGAGTAAGAGGATAACACTTTCTTTGTCAGTCTTGTCTATATAGATTAGGAACTCTTTGAGAGCATATCTTCTCTTAAGGAGTTTAACACAAAGGCATCTTGCACCACCCGTAATGGCAAACCACACAGGAATTGTTTGGGTTCCCATTTAAGGGAAAAAAAGATAAAGCAAGCAGGAAGTGCCAAGAGTTTGTAATCAGCAGCTATGAGCAGTACCAGCGACCAAAGCAACCTACAGGAAATTTCCCTCCTCTGACCACAGGACGGCTGCCAACCCGCGGGAAACAAGAAGAGGTTTTGTGAAGGATCCTTCATCTTGACTTCCTGAACGGTGCAAAAAGCGGAAAATCTCAGAATACAGTGAACCCATTTAAACAGTGTTTAGAGAGATAATTACAGCAGCTAATTGCCAAATAATAATAATAATAAAACATCTTGAAGTTTGTTAACGGATGGGTTGAAATACTGTAATTCTTAACAGATAGCAATTAATACAGGCTTGAGTACCCAATAAATTAAGAGAGCTCATCTATTCTGAACTGGAGCCACATGATGACATATTATATGATGACAGCTCTGGCTGAGAAATCAGATATGTCTGGAATTCTTTTATTTTTATGGGGACAGACAGACATTCTTAAGTGGGAGCTAAATGAAGTTAAAGCCCTTTTGTAAACAGTTTGCAATCCCTGTATTCATTAAAGTCAAAAGAAATTGTGCTGTTAATCAAGTCTTCATTTTAAAAGGATCAGAACTGGACCTCTCCTACAGCCCTCTCTTCTCTCCTCACTCTTCCAGTAATCACAGATCAAGCTTGGGAAAATTAAAACCTAAATTTGGCTTTCTGTTTAACTTAGTTCTGTTCAGCTCTGGCCTTTCGGCCACAGTATCATTTGCAAAGCATGACCAGCAGGTCTGAGGGTACTTTCTTTGCTGGTTTTCCTTTGGTCCATGAGGGTATAAAGCTTTTCTTGTCACAAATTTCCATTTGCATAAAATATATGTATTTGCTTGCACCATCTGAAGCTGACAGCATATAAGCAGATCCCCCACTCTGCAATAATTTCATTCCAAACTGAAAATCATGAATGTCTCAGGGCTGTTTGGGGGGTGTTTGGTTTTCAAGGCCATTGTTCAGGCAGTGTCATGGAGCTTCTTCACTATGAAGCAAAATCAAAAAGCAGGCTATTGAAAGTTATATATTTATGAAAGTTCTCAGGCTCCGGGTCCTCGACATCCCGATGTGTTAGAGCTGACATGATCTCACATGCCACACCACTTCGAAACATTCCAACAAGGTTCTTTTTTCATTCCAAAGGCAAAGCATAAGATTTTCTTTCTTCAAAGAACAGGACGCAGCTACGGAAATCATGCATGGACAAAGCACTGCAGGAAAGCATCAGTCCTGGAATTAGGAAGAGCAGTGCCATGCCATCAGGACTGGGTTCTGTTTCACTGCCTGCAGCACACACACATATGCCTTACCCCCAAGATACAGAATGAACCGTCAAAACCATCTGAAACCAAGGAAAGTCTATGAATGAGTTTGGAACTGTCACTACTATCATTTCTCTGCCGTCGCTGCTCTAAAAATGAGTATTTTCATACTGAAGCCAAAGTATGGTTGCCATTTGTTAATAACTGGGAGTAGAAGATGAGCCCTTGCTCTGTACTTGTGCTAAGAACTGTAACCTCAGCCCTATGCTGCTGCCTGGGAGCACTGTCAATGCCAAGAAATGGCACATTACTGCTTCTGGAAGGCGTTATTCCCAACTGCTCCTGCTTGGACCTCGTTGGCTCAGATGGTCCATTTCTTTTCTGAAAATGTTTCCATTTTAACACGAGAGCACCAGCAAAGAACGCACATTGGAGGGATGCAGCTGGTCCTCAGGCCACAGCAACAGCCAGACCTTCACGCTTGAAATGCCTCCAGCATATTTTCATCCTCTTGGTCGTCCACGTTTTAAATGTCTCATTTGAGCTGCTCCAAGTTATAACCTCAAATAAGCCTGTGTTTGACAAGAATCTAATCTCCAAAACACCTAAAATACGAGGCAGTATTAAGTTGTTAGGGGTTTTTAATTTAAAAAGAATGCAGCATGGGAAGAGATTTTCAAAGAGATAGTCTTTCTCTGAAAGGTTAGAGCAAGCTCAGTTGGGCTCAGATGCTGCCACTCGCTGAAATTAAAGGTTAAATTTAGCCAAAAAAGGGAAGTGGTGTCTTCCATCAGTGAGCATTCAATTGCAGTGACATAACAATGCCACAAGAGCAATTTAATTCTTGGCATACTTAGAGGTGGCATTAGGGAGTCTACCAAGGTAGCAATTTTCTAGATAATCAACTTAATGTCTTCATTTTAAGTGCATTTATATGTGTAAGTTAATTAGGGGAGTTAATTTTCACAAATGGCAGGAAATCTGCATTTTCCAGTAAGCTTTGTTTCATGCCAGTTCATGATGCAAGGTAGCTAAGAAAGATAACCTGACGTTCCTATCTATTACAATAACCAGCCCCCGTCACGAGCAGACTTCATTTGTCAGCCTGACAGATGCACTGATGGGTTTCTGCTGCTCACGCTGCCGAATCCAAGTACTTGCTGGGGGCAAAAGGACAACTTTCCCTACACCAGATTGCACAGTTGTAGAGTACTAATCAAAGCCCCTGTAAGTCTGCAGCATCCACCCACACTACTTACAACAGTCAAAGGGTAGAGAGGAAATTTTGCTGGTGAAAATAAGAAAATGGAAATAGAAACTAAGTGGCCTTTTTTGCTCTGTCCAGCTCTCAGGCCTTGAACATAGGAATGTGGAGCTGTTGGACCAAGTTCAGAGGAAGGCATGGAGATGTTCCAGGGGTTGGAGCAGCTCTGCTCTGAGGACAGGCTGAGAGCTGGGCTGGGGCAGCCTGGGGAAGAGAAGGCTCCTGAAGGGGAGACCTCAGAGCAGCTCCAGTGCCTAAAGGGGCTCCAGGAAACCTGGAGAGGGGCTTTGGACAAGGGCCTGTAGGGACAGGACAAGGGGGAATAGCTTTAACCTGCCAGAGGGGAGATTGAGATGAGCTTTTAGGCAGAAGTTCTTCCCTGTGAGGGTGCTGAGGCGCTGGCACAGGGTGCCCAGAGAAGCTGTGGCTGCCCCATCCCTGGCAGTGTTCAAGGCCAGGTTGGACACAGGGGCTTGGAGCAACCTGCTCTAGTGGAAGGTGTCCCTGCCCATGGCAGGGGGTTGGAGCTGGATGAGCTTTAAGGTCCCTTCCAACCCAAACCATTCCACGATCCTATGATTCTTTCGTCATTTCCAGTTAAGTATGCCACATTTTTGCAAGACCAGTGCAAATCCCTAGGGAACCAGACTGGATGTGGATTAAAATTACTGACAGTAAATACTTGGGATTGCAAAAGTGCATCTCAAGGGGTGGCAAAATGTCTCCCTTGTTTAAACAGAAGTTGCCTACCACAACCCCATTACAGGACGCTGTGCTGTAGGGAAAAATGCTAGAGACTAACTTAGCGGATGATTTCACAATTGTCTCAAACCTTTATGCTAAAATTCTCTTAAAAGGATAAAAGTAGACAGTGATATCCAGCCTCAGTGAAGCAAAAGGGAATTTTACCACATGCCTTAAAAAGCCCAGAATTTCAAACAGAGCCTGTAAAAGTTAAATTACTCTGAATAGCCATGCCGCGTCTCCAAATTTAGCAGGGCTCTCTGAGTCCCCAGCAAGTGCACATGTATTAAAATAATGACTACTTTCCACTTTTTAAAAGCGTTAATGCCTTGGGTATTAAAAAGAAAGCATTTTCGTCGATTGCTTTTACACGTGTCCCTCTGAGGAGCTCTCAGCACTGCTCTCTCCTGTCCTCCTTTCTGCTGGGCTTCCACGTATTTTCCTCCTGTTTTTGGCCCCGTTTTCATATTCATTTTTATTTCACTGAGCACAAGCCAACTCGGAGCAAAGACAGAGAGCATGTGACAAGAGAGCCATTGGCACTTCAGGTATCACTTGAGAGCAAATACAACTTTTAAAGCACAATTTAAACATGAGCCATTTTCTACCACTGGTGTGAGATCAAAAATCCACTTCTCTGCTCCTCAAATCCTTCCAGTCAAACAGGCTGAAACCCGGAGCAGGGAGGAAGGATTTTGCTCATTGTGCACCAGATGAGAGATGGGAACGTGCAAACTCACACAAAGGCAGGAGGAAGCAAGGAGAGAAAAATGTATTTCTCACTGGTTGTGTGAATGGAAACTGCTGGTCTCTACCCATTGGTACAGACACGCTGGATTCTGTGTTGTGACATGCTGATCTGCCATTATGTTTTGTGGAGGCAATAGTGGAAGAAAGGAACATATGGAAAGTTTGCTTTCCACATTTACGCTACTCCTGCTATCACGGTTTTACATCCAACTATTCTTTTCAATATGAAATTTAATTATCTTCTAAGCATTTATAATCCACCCCTCGCTGCAGTACCCAGGTGCCAAACAATTAAAAAGAATGATTGCTTCCATGAAAGGGCCAATTTCCTGGTTCTTCCCACAAGGAACAGTTCCTGCTACATGTACAGGAGGATGAAGACTTACAGGAAGGGAGCTTTGCAGGCTTGCAAATACAGGAGACACAGGAACATCATCAGCTCAGTGCAATGTGTTTAATGTAAGCAGGTGGTGGAAAAGGGTCTGCACCCAGAAAGCAAACATGTCACTGGTAAAAGAATGTGTCTGGACTGTATCTATTGCAAAATGCTAGTAAAATGCTTTTAACTTACTTGCACTTAACGTGCTGAGCTGCCCCGTTACCATCTCATGACAGAAACCAACACCTGTAACAGAAGGAAAGACAGTAACTTTAGATTTTGCTGAACCGTAGGGGAGACAATTTCATGTGCTTTGGCAACTTAAAGCAACACACATATTTGCTTTGTAATTAGTCAGCTACCGCCTGTGTGCAGCAACAGCCTTATGGATTTGGGGAGGAAGAGTCTGGGCAGAAAGCAAGCAGCAGAGCAGCCAGCGCCTGATTTTAAAGGAGTTATTACATCTTAAGGTGATCAATTGGCAGGTGCCTCAGACATGCTGGAGGACAAAAACAGGAGCTGGCGCAGCAGCCAGGAGCCAGATGTACCACTGTGAGCACAGCTTTCCAAAGTCCCCTACCCTTTGGTTTTTCTAACATGGTTTCCTATCAAGCAAAATGGAAATCATGACAAGAGAAGAAATAAAAGCAAGAGCCTGACACATTCAATGAGAAACTGAGAGCTACTGCTTTCTTACAGAGATGTAAAGCAGGAGGGATTGAAGCACAGTGTTAGGCTATTTTATATATGAAATAAACATTTTTAAGCCATCTATTAACCTGTGTTAGCCTTCAATTAGATCAGCAATGCTTTGAGGAAAGAATGGTTTCTGATGTATGCTTATACTGAATAATGAAAGATTGGCCCCCAGGTACTACAGCCCTATCAATAATAAACATTATTACTAAATAATAGCAATAAAGACTTGCAGTTAATATTTAAAATGGGCATGAGACCAAGAGCATGCCCGAGCACATTTCACGCTTATTTTAATTGCCACAAGACAAATAGAATGAGGATGGCTGCTCACTCAAAAGAGTGTGATTCTGTTTTGCTGAAGCACTCGGATTTTAGTGTGCTATTGTCAAGCCTATTTGGAGTAAATTGTGGGTAGAATTGCAATGAGAGATGTAGTTGCCTAGCAAAGGTCTAAGATTTCCATTTAAAATTAATGTGAACTGTTTCTCTGAATCTGACATATGGGCTATGAGAACCCCTGCCAAGATGTCAAGAGCTAGAATGCTCCCCCTCTAACTCGGAAAAAATGCTGGAGGCAACTTTCTCCTGGTATTTTGGCATTTGGCTCAAATGCAAAACAAAGAGACACAGAAACCCTCCTGCAGTGGAGCTGCACAGCTCGGTCAGCTTACAGAGTCACAAATAATGCGGTTGCTCGGCTTAAACATCAGCTCTGCTCCCTCCCACACCAGCGACTGAGCTCACCCTCAGGGTGCCCACCTCCAAGAGGTGGTTCTGGGAGGTTCCTCGTCCTCTGCCCTCCAGTGATCTCATATAATCTCCAGCACAACAATGCTGCGAGCAAAGCTCCTTGTCCCTTCAGAGCGGTGAAATGGAGATTCAGGCACATGCTCCACAAAGGCAAGCAGTTACTGTCCTATCTGAGAAAACTAAGCCCCTGTCTGAGGGATGGTGGTCAGGCACTGTCAGATCAGAGCGGCACAAGCACCTCCACAGCTTTTGGCTCTTCTGAAATTCAGACAGAATCATAGAATCAACTAGGTTGAAAAAGACCTTTAAGCTCATCGAGCTCAACCGTTACCCGCCAAGCCCACCATTAAACCATCTCACTAAGGGCAAACTGATCCCCCCTCATGGCTGCCCCTCATGATCTCTAGTCACAGCCACCCCTCATCTGCCCCCTCATAGTGGCCCCCACACTACACTGCCCCTACCCCTCATGGCCACCCCTCATCTCCCCTCGAGATCTCCCCTCATGGCCATCCCTCCCGGCCCACGGCTGCCCCTGCTCTCACCTCACAACCCCTCCACCGCTCCCCTCATGGCCGCCCCTGCTCTCCCCTCACAATCTCCCATCGCCCCTTATGGCCACCCATCTTGTTCCCTCACGATTTCCCTTCATGGCCGCCTCTCCTGTCCCCTCATGATGTCTCCTCACAACCACCCCACCTCTCTCCTCATGATCTCCCCTCATGGCCACCCTCTCCTCTTCCCACTGACCAAAATCCCTGACGCTCCCCGACACTGGCAGGAACCGCTCTGAGTACATGCAGCTCCCCACAAGGCAGCCATGCACAGCCCCAGGCAGGGCACAGCCCGCTCCTCGCCATTACCACACCATTACCACAGCATTACCTTACTCTGTGCCCAGCAAAGAATGGAGAAACAACTGCTGTGGTGGTGGTGACAGGTGCATGGTCTGTGGTTAAAGTGTTGGCATCAAACTAGTGCCAAAAGGAAATCTGGGAAGTGCTCAATTCCTATGGGAATGGCAGCCATTAAGTACCTCATGGGGCAGGCAGATGGAGGGAAAATTATACTCCCATTTAATCCCTTTCCAAACCTCTCAGCTGTTCCAAAGGCTTTTTGTTATGACTTTTTGGAGCCCCCAAGTTTTGCTCTGAGCATGGCTTGGCTGCTAGGTGATGATCTGAAGCAGCCAAGCTGGTGGGGTTCCCAGTGCGGTCCCCCTGCAGCTGCTCCTCACTCCATCACTGCTCCCACCACCATCCTAAACCCTTCGTCCTGCTCCACTCTGGGCACTGCAAAGGCCTCTTTTCATTATATTTTCTACAAAAGCACCCTGACGTGGCCCCAGTGTTCAGAGCAACCTTCTTGCTTCTTGTCCAAGAGCAGTAAAACAGTAGCACAAATATGTCTAGTTTCCAGTCACCCCTTCATTCGAAATGCAAACATTGCCTTTTACAGCTGAATCCATTGTGGAAGTGGGAGGAGAGAAAAAGCTTAAATAAACAGAAAGATGAATCACAAGAAGAAAATCCCAGGAATGCTTCTCCCATGTTGGCTGGATGCAGGGATAAGCAAACCTTCAACCACCACAGCAGCAGGGCAGAGCACACACAGCCCTTATAAACACCAGTGCAAGGGCACAGGTCCTGGAGAGGGAAACTATGAAGAGCTTCACATTCCTGTAAGACCAGAGAGCATCCAACACAGGGTTTCTTTTGCTCCTGTTTGTCACCTGCAGGAAGGGATGGTGCTGAGCCATCAGCTATCCCATCAGCCATGGACTTCCCAAACCCTCCACATCTGCTCACTTATCTCTCACTCAAAGCCACACTGTATGGCAGTGACACTGTATGACATTGATAGGTGCAATACAAATAAGCTTCTATCCAAGGCTTTTTGTCACTTTAAGTGTATTTTAATTACACTGTGTAGTTCTGGGACCAACTTCCCTGGCTTTCAGATGGATCTGTGCAGCCGAGTGACACAGGACTGCACCAGAGACAACGTTCCCCACAGACAGACACAGCCTTTGCTGGCCACACCAGGAAGATATTTTCTGGTGATGGAAATAGTCTGGAAGAAGAAACAAAACACACACACACGCAAAGATGTTGGCTTTTTTTGCTTAATCTGACTTAGAATATGCTGAATTGGTTCATTGTTTGCAGAGGAATCTGAGCAGAATTAATGATTCGCACAGGCAGGAGGAGGCTCTGTTTTGCAAATGCAGTGGCCAGACATTCTCCAAGATCTGTAATCTAATTTAGCTTGGAGAGTTAATGATTTTAATGATTTGTTGTGATCTCAAAACAACTGTTAGGAGATAAATCTACATCATTAAACCTATTATGGTGTTTTGCTTCATTTAGCAAATGGTGGGTTTTTGTTCAGAAGACGCCCACTTTTTAAACAAGCAGAGAGGTCAGCTGCTGATGGCAAGGACCAATTTATTCCCAGCTCCCTTGGAGACTGAAACGAAAGGTGTCCTTGGGAAAACAAATAATTCTTCACAAATGTTATCGACTATTTTATAAACAGAAAGCTGCGATGTGTGTCATTGTGTGTCTGTTACAAACCAGACAAGAGTTCTGCAAACAGCCACCGAGCTGATGGTTCAGGATCACTTGGTTTAAAATCCAGTTACTTCTCAAGGAATCACTGGGAGCAGAGCTTGCTGATGTTTGCTTTAAGTTTAAGGCAGTCAAAGAGCAATAGCAAGACAAAGATGTCAACATCAAGAAGCTTTTTAGCAGCTATTTAGCTCTGGATGGGTTTCAAAAGACAGGTTCACATCCCAAAGCATGGCAGGCCATGAACTCTCCTCCTACATGACATCGCCATGAGGAAGACAGAGTCCACTGACAAAACCCATGTCCTCCAGCACCTGCCTTCTGCCCTGAACCCCTAGACCCAATACAAGAAAGAAAACTTCACATAAAAACTGATACAAGAGTTAGCCCATGAAACATGCATTTAATTCTCTTGAGGTTGACTAATCACATTGTCATTATCTTATAAATACGGTGCATAATCCTTCTGTGCACACAATCAAACAATAATGAATGCCTGATCCCACTGACATGAACGAATTGACTCACATCATCTCTTACATTTTTCACATAATCAGGGACAAAGTTTATGACGAAGCAAGGGCAAAGAAATGAAGCTCTGAGAAGTCATTTCAGCCACATAAGGAAGATGGAGCAAGCGTGGTCTCAAAGTCAGCGGGTGTCCAGCCACGGCGACAGCCCAGGGCATTAAGATGCGGATGCAGCTCCGCTGAAGGGGTAGATTTCAAGCACGGCATCATTGTGTTCCCCCATCACAAGCTTCTTTCAATCTATTCTATTAAAAAGCCTTTTATGCTGACTGTGAAGAGGATGTATGGAAGAGCGGAGGAGGATATATGTTTTCTTACTTTTTGTAGCAGTTATTTACACAGGAGAGAGTAAACAATCAACCTCTTTCCCCTGCAAGTTTGTGAAGTCTATTACAATTTGACTACGTTTGCCTAAGCTGAATATTTTATAAATTTAAAATATAACTTATTTTAAATGTAAAAGGAAAAAAAAAAGCACAATCCTGTAAACAGCAATGACTATTTTCTTGCCCAGCTCCTTTTTAATCCCTGGGCAGGGAGCAATATTTCAGTTCTTCAGATGTCACTCAGAAATCACCACCATGACTCCTCGCTTTCAGCCTGCCCGGCATGTCTGCCTGCTGCAAAGCAAACATGAGAGATAGAGAGGGAGAGAAACGTATTTGTTTGTTGTGGAAGTTAAGCACCCACTGGGGCCTGAGCGCCGTCCTTGGAGCCTTCTAATCCCCTGCACCGCATGGAGAGCACAGACTTGTCACTTTAATAATCCAAAGTAAATAAAACCCAAAGAAAATTCCTTTCAGTTCTGTTTATTTTGAGGAAGCTTCTTTTTCCAGCTCTGAAAATAGGGAATGTATTTTATTACCCACTGTGACATCTCAAAAGGCAGCAATTGAACTTAACTGGAAAAGAAAGTCATGTTCTGCCCTTCTGCATTGCTTTCATCTCTGGAGATTTCTGTTTCTTATCAAAGGGAAAAGACAGGAGGGTCTGGAGCTGCACAGGCTGCCCCACACCCTGTGTGCATCTACTCTAAACACACTTCGAAAAAGCTATAAAATAGTGGAGACAAGCACCACTTGGGTGGCAACCTGCTGCCTGACACTGCCTCATATAAGCCAAGCTCTGGGTCTAAATTAGTTCCTACTTTATAGTCAGTCAGTCATATCACTCAAATCAATAAATTCACATTTCTAATTGCCAAACCATGACATGGAATATTTTACTAAGTTGTTTGTAGTAATAACAACAACCCGGAGGAAGTCCACCACTACACACACCTCCTGCCATTGCAAAATCCTTTAGAGCATCATCTCTCAGAGGGTCCAGCCCCAGTCCCAGCACTGCAACGATGGACAAACCGCATTCAGTATGGAAGAGGAAAACCTGAAAGACCAAAACAACTAAGGACTTGGGCATTTGTATTCTGCATTGGAGAGAGGGAGTAAATAAATAACCCTTCCAAAGAATCAGAACTTTTCAAACTTAGGTGGGGAAAGCATAGTTCTATTAGGGGTTTTTCTAATTTGAAGCTCAAACCTGTTCTCAGCACTGTCATCACAGCTAACTCCTTGCGAGCATTTTGGTACAGAAAACATCTGGTATCATACTCTAAGTCAATATATGTAAATGATACTAATACAGTTGAAAATGTGATGGCTTCATGATGGTTGTATCTGCCCAGGAGAATCATAGCTGAAGATGCAGTGCTTTATTTTGGGGGGTTAACTCCTATGATTTTACTTTTTCCTGCCTGAAATAAGACACTGTTCATCATTTTGACCACCATTCTTTTGCCAACTGTTGCAGCCATGACTGGCTGTGCTGTGATATTTGGAAACTTCCCTCCAGGTAGAACAAATGTTGTTTTATTTGCTGGGTGGAAATTTGTTAAATAAATCATAGATTCAGAGTGGCATAGGAAATTAGCAATAAGCTGTGCCTGGAAGGTTAGACATATTGTACTTCAAAATAAGCAGGAGGCCACTTTGCAATTCAAAAGAGATATATTGGGAAATAGGAAGACACATCTGTTAATCATTTTTCCCAATACCCGAAAGGTTGTTATAGCTGGCGTCCCAGCAGAACCCTCTGCTGACACCGAGTGCCTCTTTTAAATGAGCTTCAATGACTTCTCTGCCCGAATCCAGCTGCCAGAAGAAAAGTTTGGGAGCTTTTTCTCTGGAAGCTCTGATGTCCTTGGCTGCACGGCCACGTTTCAGGAGCAGGGCTGCGGGTTCCATACTGATGGGAGTCCCATATTATTATTGCATTACATTTTCCATTTTGAAACACCGCAGGGCGTTATTAGTCTGCAAAGGTTGACATTTAGTAGGGGCTACAGCCTGGGGTGCTCTTTATTTGACAATTACTTATGAGTTGCCCTTAGAAAAGAATACATGTAAAGCCTGTTTCTGAAAGCTTCCTTCAAAGTGACATCTGATGAATTTAAATAATGGGGTTTAGCACTGCCAACACTTCCAAACATTTTTACATTTATTATAACCTTTACAAACCCTTTGTTCCTCTTCCTGATCATTTTATAACCCCTATCTACCTGGAACTATTTCAAGCAAGCATTTGGAAAAGACACTGAAAGCCTACACATCTTTTTACTGTGTCCAAGACCCCGTTAGTATCAAATGTTCTTTCTCAACAAGAGATCCAAGATACGAACCCTTTCCCAAACAGGTTATGGGTCAGGCAGTGGATTGGCCTTTTTTCTCCTACAGGAAATGATGAAATCAGAATAATTTCAACTTCTATTTTATAGAGGGAGTTTAACAACTTAAAAATCATTCTTGAGGTTTTCAAATTCTGAGATTTGTGGCTCTTTTCCATGAAGTTTCCCACTGTGCTGTAAAATAACTTTTTTTTTTTCTTTTTACACTAGATTTATGTCTACATTAAAAAATCTCTACCTACAGGTCAAAACTACTGAGAAGGGCTGTGGAATAAAGGCATTCAGAGGCAGCTGCACTGCTTTGGAAACGATTCTTGAGGGGGGTTTCAAGATTCTCTGACAGACCTGGGCATACAACCCTCCCTCCTCAGCCTCAGTGCAGGGCCCACACATGGGTTTGTCGCTGCTCCTGCAGCCAAAGGAGGACTCCTCTGATCACAGCTAGCAGCTATTGTTATTTTTTCACCCTTGAACTACCCAGAGAAGTTAAAAATAAGGGGTGAAGGAAAGGCCAGCGCAAGTTCAGTTAAAGCAGAAGTGATGCTCATTGCTGCAGGGCAGCTTAAACTGAACCACACTGTAATTTAGATAAACAAGGATTCATTATCTCTCCGGTAGTCTGTGAGGCAACTGATCTCACCTATAATTAAATCATTTTGCAATTATTACTTCCCGAGTGCTTAACCAAGAAGGAGAATAAAGGTAGCATCTTGTTTTATCATATCTTGCAAAATAGTTTCATGTTCAGAATGTTTTGTTTTACTGTATTAGCTTGTGTAAACTGTGGCAGTGCATGTTTCCCTTTTATTTGCCCATTGGGTCGTTTACTTATCGGAATTGAAGGCAGAAGTGGTTTGCTCTCACAAGCAGTACTGAATTTCTAATAAATATGTAAATAATACATCTCTGAGCTGTTGCCTTTGGCATTTGTTCATACATTAGCCCCTGCAGTAGTTAGTCTGCTGTGAACACACAGTTGGTTTAGTTGGAAGGAATATCCATGATGCAAACAGAGCCCCGGAACGGCACCGCCGCGCTCGGAGTCGCGGATGCTCTTCCTCACTTCACTGTCAACTGCATGCAAAAAGTACCACTTAAAGTCTATTAGGAGAGAAAAGAGAAACTGGAGAACAGCAGAGGTCAAACCTAACCCAGCGCTGCAGTGGCAGCACGTGCAATGTACCTCTGCAGAGAGGGTCAGAGCCCTGCATCCTTCGTGTCCTTCAGAAATCCTTATTTCTGAATCCAACAAGCAGGGAAACCGGACAATCTTGAGATGAAGTGATGCTGCCACAGGGTGAAGGGGAATTTAAGCAAGCCCTGTACTGAATTTTATGTAGTGATTGCATACCATGCTCCTTGCAATACCTTCAGCCACCTATCCCATTAGGGGCTTCCAAACTTTGTTGCCCACAGGGATTGGGAGCACTGATGGGTGCCAGCAACAGGGAAGGAGCAGAGTGGAGCTGAGAGAGGGACTGGGGATCTAACAGAGCAGGGGTTGGGAGAACCAGCAGCAGAGTCTTGGGTGAAGAAGCTGATCCTTCAGGGCATGATGTGACCTGGGGGTAAATGAGATGTCTGGACATTAAAACCGTGTCCTGCAGAAATTGTGCCCATAGAAAAGGAGGGAGAGCATCAGTCATAATGCAGAAGGGCAAGTACTCATCTAAACCCCTCACAGCACCATTGCTCCAGGAATTTACTTCAGATGCTGATGCACAAAGAAAAGTCTCTGAGCATGGGACTCCTGCCCTGGAGGCCCCTTTCTGTTTCCATCAAGCTCTGAGGAGGGAAAAAAAAGTCTCCTCTGGCTCCTGGCACCAGGACAAGACCTCTGCGAGGGGGGACAAGAGAGAGGGGATGGCTCTGGGCGCTGTCACTGCTGTGCATGTCCTTGCAAGAGACAGGCCTTGAAGCTGCTGCTGCTGCATGTGAGCTCAGCATCTCTAAGTGAAGCCTGAGTGCAAACTGCTGGCAGCTAAAATGTGCCTGTGCTGAACTGCAGCAGTTTAGCCAAATTCTGCTCCATTTTCTTCCATTTTCATTTTCTGCTTATTACCTTCGTGTCCCAAAGTGAGAAGCCAAGAAGGGTGGACTCTGGCCTTCCTAAGGTTGGGAAATCTCCGTGTCCTCAGAAAGTTCCTACCCTGGCTATGCCCATGGCTGGTTTCTATTTCCTTGGCTCACCAGTCAGAGGGGCCACAGGTTTGCCCCTTTATACCTTCACTTTCCAGTGTGGAGAAGTCCCTTTGCGCTATGGGGCACAGATCTGCAGCCATAAATAGATCCTTAATTACTTTCCTGGGCTGAGGCTTCAACAGATAAGAGAATGGAGGTGAAAAAAAAAGAAAAGCAGTGTTATTTATTTTGGGGAGACAAGAAGGTTATGAAATTTTCTTACATTTAAGCAATGAGATAATGAATCTTTTCGCTCACAGAGTGCAGTAGATCCAGAGGTACTCAGGACATAATGTAATTCCTCCCATAGAAGCACTTTCACATCTAATGGCAGAAGAATGTTTTGTGCTTCTGGTGCTTTATCAACAAAATGCCCTACTGTAGCTACTTGCCCTTTGGAGATTATTTTCTCAGGGAAGCTGTCATCACGCAGCTGATTAATTACTCTAATAATCATCATTTTTTTCCCTAATAAAAACCCCTCTTCCCATTCATTAACTCCATTGCAGGTAGGTGACAGTGGTAATTATTCTCTGGAAGTACTTCGGAATTATCTTTTCTAATCCACCCTGTGCTGACATTTTTGAGAGAAAAAAAAACATTTTGTCTTTCTTTCAGGAGTGGGGTAACATTTGAATATGCAAACAGTGTCAAAGCATGCCCTCCGGATGTTTTCCTGAACTATGATTTATGAGGTTTGGGTATTGTATCTGCTATCATAAACCTGGAAAGGTCATTAGACAAAGAGGCTTCCCTGCAGGGGGCCCCTTGCCATCTTTATCTTCTGATATTTTAATTTTTTTCCTTCGCCATCAAGCTCGAGTTCTCCCATATGCCTCTGCTATTTATTAGTTATTTATTCATGAGTGTACAAGTCCTGTGCAACACTCTAGGCACAGAAATGCACACACAGATCCAGTCAGAGCCACCATCCGGGCTCCTTGGGCTGCACCACACGTTCAGTCTCAGGGGTCTGAGGATGGGAATTTGCCCCTAAGGGCCAGGTTCCAACCCTTCCTTGCATTCAGCCAGTGAGAGCAAAGCCAACTCCCCCACATCCCCAGACAAGATCCCCAGACAAGATCAGATCCCTGTGTCCAACTGTTCATATTTGACAAGCAGGAACAGATTTTCAAGCAAGTGCTGAAGTTTTCAGCATTTTGTACTTTGTGAGTCACTGTTTAGGGAAATCACCACGAACACACAGGATTGTCTCCTGCACAGGGAGCACTGAGTCACACACTGGTTTGGGTGGGAAGGGACCTTAAAGCTCATCCAGTTCCAGCCCCCTGCCACGGGCAGGGACACCTTCCACTAGAGCAGGTTGCTCCAAGCCCCTGTGTCCAACCTGGCCTTGAACACTGCCAGGGATGGGGCAGCCACAGCTTCTCTGGGCACCCTGTGCCAGCGCCTCAGCACCCTCACAGGGAAGAGCTTCTGCATCAGAGCTCATCTCAATCTCCCCTCTGGCAGGTTAAAGCCATTTCCCTTGTCCTGTCCCTACATCCCTTGGCCAAAGCCCCTCTCCAGGTTTCCTGTAGCCCCTTTAGGCACTGGAGCTGCTCTAAGGTCTCCCCTTCAGGAGCCTTCTCTTCTCCAGGCTGAACCAGGCCAGCTCTCTCAGCCTGTCTTCATAAGAGAGGTGTGAGCTGGTCAATGAGAACAGCTCAGAGGATCCTCATTCACCTCCCATTGAAGCCCACAGCAGGCAGTTTGCCCAGGGCAGGAGCCGGCAGCATCCCACCCATCAGACCAACACAGCTGCACAGAACGATTCCCTGTCAGCAACAGGGGCAGGTTCTGGCCCATAATTAGTAAATCTGGGTAAATAGTGCAACAGCTGCTCTGTAAATATTAGTCTGCATGTTTAAATTAACTTTTCATTGCCCCTGCCCTTTCCCCTTTTGTTCTTCATTCCCTCTAAGTAGATACTGGGATTGGGTTGACTTGTGCAAACATTTCCAGAAAGCCACTTAAGTCTCAGGTAGAAATATTTAGGAGAAAGAGAATATCCATGAGCATCCTCACGCACAGTTGGGAAGTCAGTCAGGAACACCACCACATGCTTCATGGAATCATAAAAACATTAGATTGGAAGGGATCTCTGGGGATTATCTAGTCCAGCCACTGGCTCGAAGAGCGGCAAACTTCAAAGTTAAATCAGGTTTGTCTAATTTCAACTTATTAAAACTTAGTGAAGTAGAAGCAGTCAGAGTCCAGTGAAGAGGAGCAGCTGCCAAAATGATCAAAACAGAGAACTCTGGCACCTGAAATAACTTCATTCTGTTCTTAGGGCTGTTTTCTGCAGCTGCTTCTCCCTGCACGTCTGCCCGTGTGCCCGACACCTCCTTTCGTCACTGGAATGTTATTACCCAACATGCCTGACAAAATATAACAACACAACATTGTTTTCAGCCTAACCAGCGAGTTAACACGCTGGAGGATGTGGTGGATACTGGTCACCATAAACAAAAAGCTGTTTTGCAATTTCTGCCTGGGCTGGTACAGCATTGGAGGCTCTCTTGCTTGCACAGAGCTACCCGAATCTAATGTTAACTGCCTAAAGACACAACAGCACCGCTCCTGTGTTTACTAAAGCTACAAGCATTGAGCTAGCCTAGGGAAAATGAGGATAAATTGATATCTTTATGTTAAAGCTGGAAGCCAGCCTGGGATCTTATCATTCCTCTGGTGTGCTTTGAACAATATTCCTCACCTTCCCACTGCACAGCCTTGCTGTATCGCGCCGGCACAGACTTCACCTAAGGCTTGATTCTGCACTGTGTACTCAAGGAATAGCACCTACTCGGTAACTACAGCGGTGTAAAGGACAAGGAAACATCATAAGGAAAGAAATACATAGCTCTGCCCAAAGAGCAGGATAGCTTTTCTGTAGCAGTACCAACAGGCAACGAATACATCTACATGAATTACTATTCAAGTAAATGAATACGGAGAGGCATAGAAAGGTTTGATTCGAATCCATACTGTGAACTGTTCCTCAAAGCTACCAGTATCACATTCAAACAAATCTATGATTTCTGGGGGGTAATTACAGCAATTTGTTTAACTTCACTCTGCACCACATTGAGCAAGGTGGTGTCTTTCCTTTCTGCTTTTCAGCAGCCTGGAGTTGTTCTACACCCTTAACAAATGCCTCCCTAGGACAGGCTGTGCTTTGATGATGGCTGCAACAAGCCTCATGAACTTCTACCATGGTACAGCATGAAATTAAGTTACTAAGTGTTTGTAAAACATCTATAGATTCTCATGTGAAAAGAGTTATTACATTAAATTAATATTAAAGAACATAGTGACTATCATTACATCTGCCTGGAGTATAGCAATGCTTTGAACCTCACGTTCTCACCTCTCCAACTCTTCCAAGAAGATCAAAATCCCCTCCACCAGGAAACATGCACGAGGAAACAGGCCCTGTGCACAAAACCCATTTAACTCCTAACAGGTCAAACAGACAGGGACAGAAAACCAAGGTCAGAGTGCAAGGCTGCTGCTTCAACCACAAAAACTGCTCCTGCAGAGTATTTCTGCCTCCACACCAGTGACTCCGGTTACTCCCTCCTATTCCCAGTAAGAGCTGTCACGTATCATAGTGGCTAAATCATATTTGGCTGTTTCTTTGATTGTCAGCAGCAGGAAGAGCTATAGCTTTACATATTAAAGTTAAAATAACAGATGAGCTACCCATAGTCAGATCTTCTGCTGCCAGTAAAGTCATTACTTTCTGCATTCTTCTTCATCTGTATTAACTGAAAAAAAGGAAAGCAGGTGCTGGAAGTTGGTTGCGCTCCAGTGCTGTGCTCCATTACTTTATTATTCATATCAATTGCTTTGAAAGTAGTGCTGACCCTGACCAGCTGAGATAAGTAATATCTGAGACAGAGATGCTGCTAAGGAGACCTTGCACTAGTGGACAAAGCCAAAACACTCAAAATCAATGTTAGTCTTTGTCCTTAAGGACCTTGGGAGTAAGTGCTCTCTGGTCCTGGCTTGAGTTTATGGGAAGCCACCATCAAATCTACAAGTAAGATTTCTCTAGCAACTTTTAAACATGTCTCTGAGTGAAACACTTCACACGTCTGGTTTAGATGTGTACCTTAATAACCAGTCATTGGGTGTCATAACATTAAAAGGTCATACTTTATCAAAATATTGGCCCTGTGATAATGTCACCTTGGGGCACTCTTGTTGAGATAACAATTTGCTGGTACATTTTCTCTTCTATTGTCATTGTAGCTGAGCTTCCCAGTTAGAAGCAGCACAATTCCCAACGCAATCTACTTTATAGCTTACATAGAAAAAAACCAATGTAAAAAACCTGTGCAGTTGCTCTTAGTTCTACTGCCAAAACCAGCCATTTTTAACTGCCCACCTACTGCTGTGTTTCTCAGGGAAACTTGGGTGTCTGCCACCAACAACTGCACAGAGATCAGGCAGCAGAGCTTCTCTCTTCTGATGCTGAACACTGCCACTGCTCCAAGTGCCACCTCACTTCACTGCAAGAAGGTGCCACCAACCTCTGCTGAGTTTGGACTAAGGAAGGTGGATCTGGTGGGATGGAGGCAAGGAAAAGACAAAGCTGTTTGAGAGAAAGAGCTACAGAAGAGTAGGATCATTGAGGGTTGGCTTTACTGCTGCCCTGTGAGGGGGATGCTTCCCAGACCAGGAGAGCATTCCAACTCCCCATGCAATTTTCAAACACTTATTAGTTACATCTGTTGAAACTGAGATTCGAATGCCTAAAATACCTTCTCTCTGTTTGTTTTTGCTCTCCTACATCCTCCAGTCTCTCTGTGCACACAGTGTCTCTGAAGCTTGCAGATAATAGATTTGGTTTGAACTGTTTGTACAGCGAAAAGCCTGAGTGCTTCAGGAGATGCTGAGCTGTTCAAGGCTGTATTTCTTAATAGAAGAGCAGAATGTCAGGATTGCAAATCCAAGGCATATGCAGCCCTGTCGTGCCATCACCACAATTTCAGCTTTTCACTCAGTACAGGCCTAAGGGCAAATTCAAAAGTTGAGAACTCATTTGAACTTGGGAAGTATTTCTGCATCTGGAGAATTGAGCCGAGACACACGATAACAGACAACTGCTACAGAGCAGCCTGACCTCCTTAGCAGCTCATTTTGCACTCCTGGGGTAACGGAGGATGGCTGGTGTCCTCCTGACAGCTTGAGCATGAATTTTCATTATTAGTTTTGCAATTTGTGTATATTTTGTCAGCATTTGACTTCGTCACTCTGACTTCCTGCCTGCAAGCCCATTTTGCCAGTTCTACCTGGCTCCCTTGCCTAACTGAGATCATTACTGAGGCTGTATGCAGCCCAAGCTCAGGATCCTGGACCTCATCAATTATCTGACAGTTTTCCTTCGCTGTCAGTGCCAAATAAGGACTGTCTGGCCACAGTAACTGGCAAAGTTGACATGCCTTCAAGCAGACTTTGATTATTCATATATACATACACAGATTCCCCTCTACTGAAAGATGTGCTGAGAAGTGTTTATCAGATTTCTGAATTATTAAGGACAGAGCCATTTAATGTTCTAACTCTATGTCCAAAGGGGCTATAAGAAACCTGGAGAGGGGCTTTGGACAAGGACCTGTAGGGACAGGACAAGGGGAATGGCTTTAACCTGCCAGAGGGGAGATTGAGATGAGCTCTGAGGCAGAAGCTCTTCCCTGTGAGGGTGCTGAGGCGCTGGCACAGGGTGCCCAGAGAAGCTGTGGCTGCCCCATCCCTGGCAGTGTTCAAGGCCAGGTTGGACACAGGGGCTTGGAGCAACCTGCTCTAGTGGAAGGTGTCCCTGCCCGTGGCAGGGGGTTGGGACTGGATGAGCTTTAAGCTCCCTTCCCACCCAAACCAGGCTGGGATTCTCTGATTCTATACAGATACAGAATAGACAGTCTTCCTCAGTAAGGGAAGAATATGGCTTGAATCAACCTTGTCTCACCTATTTAAAGGAAAGAACTAGGTTTGTGTATACATTAGTATGCCTAGAAATGTTTACACAACATGTGCAGGAAATACTATCTATAGAGACATCCTGAGCATCCAGAGCCTGCTGAGAGTCAGCACACCCATGTGCAAGCTCAGACACAGCACGAGCAGGGGAATTAGTGCACAGCAGCTTCCAGGAATGGTTATTTACTCAAAAATACACGGTTCAGATCCAGGAGAGTCAATTGGAAGCACTTGAATATTAAATTCAAAAACATTAACAGAAAAGAACAGTGGATGAGAGTGGGGTTGAGAGCAGTGCTCATACACCCAACCCTTCCAGGCACTATTTTGTTCCAACTAATCTTTCTTTTCCAGTGGATCAGTAACCTCTAACAAAAGATCTGTCCTTTTTAATCATGCTCTTCCCTCCTCGTTCCATCCTCTCTACATACACAACCACGTTTCGTTTGTTGATCCCATCTCAGAAGCCTCAGGGCTTTAGAAAAGTCTTTTTCAGCATGATTATATACATCACCAAGCTCTCCTGCTCCATTCCTTTTTACTGCCATTCACCATTACAGAGCTCCAGTGCACTGCAAATTGAATGTGACAACAATGTTCTATATGTGCTCATATAGACACAGAAAGAAATAAAATCAGTATCTATAGACATGTATTTTTTAAAGGTGAAGAATTCCATTGTTTGCTCACTTCTTCCTCTGACTGATTGCTTTGCTTGCTTTGTTCTGCAGCATCAGCACAGGTGACCAACACAGATCACACAAGGCTACAAGTATTTGGTATGGCAGATCATTTTCTGCCAGAGCCAGGAATCAGCAAACCTGAACTCTGATTTGTGGCTGCTCAGTCTCAATGTTCAGGCAAGTAAAGCTTCACATGGCAAAACCTATTGCCTGGGAAAAGTCTTTTTCTTTCTTCTACCCTTTATTTTTTAATGATTTTTTTCTTGTTTCAGGACACACTTTACTTTCTTTTTTGCTCCAAGCTCTGGCTCCTCTAACGTCAATGTGAACTTCCCCACCAAGGGCAAAGGAACCATTTGAACACCCAACTTAGGCCAAACCCAAGTAAATCCCTTTTGATGAAAACAAAATATGATCAAATACACAACAGGGTTTGAATTCCAGTTTTGCCAGGAAGGTGGTACCCTCTGTGTGATCGTATGCATCTAAACCCACATAACTGCTGTTTCATTAAGTACTGTCTTTATCTTCTGAAACCCACGCCTGGGATGTTATTTGTGCTCGTACCTCTGGAAATGGAGCAGATCAATAAGAGAATAGTTAAATATAATACTATAGATGACAGATTACATAATAAGCACATAATAGTTATATAGTAAGTAGTGAAATACTCCAAGGTATAAAAAATGTCAGCAGTAAAAGGAAAACTGTGTGTGAAGGCAATAAAAACCCAGATGTTGCTCCGGTTCTGTGTATCTGTCATTTCATCCCCAAGTCCTCTGTAACCTTGAAACAGCTCTCTAAGATTTTGTTTGCCGTATTGAGAGAAGGAATTGAAAAGGCCTTGGGAAGCACAGTCCCAACGTGCTGCTCCTTTCCCTGCCACGCTGCACTGACCCGGGAGACAAGGGCTGTAATTAGCAGCATGACCCAGTGCACTGAGCTGGGGATCGGCAGCACGGAGCAGCTCAGGGCCACGCTCCTCCGGGATGCGTGCCCTTCATCCCCTCCTGTTCCTTGACACGCTGCCCGCAGCCAGTGCCTCTCACATCAGGTAACACAAAATGAGTCATTTGGTGAAGCCCTGGAAGCATTACACCAAATGATGGCTGTTTGCCTGTTCATACAGTGGCTATTTTTGTTCTTTGTCTTAATTGCAAAAACACAGGGCTTTGAAAACTTCTTGCAGGGCATTTGAACTGAGAAAGAAACCAAACATCAAACTCACATGCTGTACATTCGTATCACTGTTGGGGATGCAACAGAGACTGACGGCACAATTCTAGTCTCCCACCACTGACCTCCCCATGTAACATCATCCTGCCCTTAAATGAGAACCACAGAATGGTTTGGGTTGGAAAGGATCTTAAGATCATCCAGTTCCAACCCCCTGCCATGGGCCCCAAATTATTGAACTTCTGCATCTCCATTATGTTCTCTAAGCCATTTGTTCAATTTCCCAGGGCTCCCACTGCCTTGAAGGATTAACACAGCCCTATGGGGTGTAGGGAGAGAGGCAAGGGAGGAATCCTGCACAGTCCATTGAAAACATGGTTTCATTTTGTGCACAAAACCAACAGGAAAATACTTTAATTTCATCACAACTGCAGCTGCCAGAAGGCTACAATTCTTATTACTTTGGCTGGATTGCACTGAAGCAGACTGCACCAGACAGAAGCTCCACATCCTGAAAGGATCCATTTTAGGGCACTGTTGGGCACCTGGGTTTGGACCCTACCTAAAATCACATGGTTCTGAGCACAACTTAAATCCCACAAGAAGCCCGAGCACTCCTTAAAGTGCCCTAGTGCTGCATACTGAACCCATGCTGTCCTGGAGTCCCCATACTGGCGTGCACCTATGGCAAGGGAATTGGAACTGGATAAGCTTTAAGGTCTCTTCCAAACCAAACCATTCCATGATTCTACAACCAGTCTGAGCACTGTGCACACAGCAAAGGGTTTGTGTGCACAAGCACTTGCCAGTTTCC
This sequence comes from Strigops habroptila, assembly GCF_004027225.2. Lineage (NCBI taxonomy): Eukaryota > Metazoa > Chordata > Aves > Psittaciformes > Psittacidae > Strigops > Strigops habroptila. The sequence continues at coordinate 1,894,146 of NC_044294.2, forward strand.
TAACCACTCATTCGACTAATAAAATCCATTACCTCTACCTACAAACCTGGTCTGACCCTGTATCTATCATATCACTCGGATCATGGAAAGATTTATGTGCGTGCTTAGCTGCCACCATGGGAATAGTCCCATTAGCATTAATAATGATGATTGCTGCATAGTCCTGAGTCAATGTCAGAGGCACATCGGAGGCACGTCCCCCGTAGTTAGAATGAGGCAGTTCCTACGTTTCCAGCTCTCCACTGCCACTGTCAAGTATTACACAGAGCTCCCAGTCACACAAACAAGAGGACTGCGGTTATAAAAGTGCACAATAAATAACAGAGAGCACAGGAGGTCTATATATATTGGAAAGAGTTTCACTTCGCTGCTGAAGAGGAGGAGGAGGATGATATGCAGCCACTGGACTATGACAAACCCCGTTTGGTTCTGTGCCACGACGGTCACACAGCAGTCAGGACTGGAGGCCAGCTACAGGCTGCTACCAGACACTGATCTGGGCTATGTTCCAGCCCACAAAATATTTCTCTCTACTGCAAGTAGGTCGAGCCACATTTTACTGCCTGCAGATTTACTGTTAAATCTTTATTTTTTGCACCTGCCACAGCTAGAGCTGCTCCACATCACAGTGCTGCTCTCCAGCACTCGACCTCCCTCGTCTGGGCTGGCTCCGAGCTGGAGCATCCTTCGCACTGCGAGTTGTGAGCCTGACTGATGGTGAGGACAGTGGGTGCACAAGGACAGCAACACAAAGCAGGAGTGTTGGAGCAACACCAGAAACCTGTTTCCTCCTAGTTTAACATCAGGAAGGTATCAGGTGCCACAGGGAATCTCCCAAAGCACAGGACGGGCATTTGCTAAAACATCTTCTGTACACACAGCGTGATCTGCCCGCAGGACCAGGGCACTGCCCCATGACGGGGTGGATAATGCCAGGCCAGGACCTACACACAGTGTGGCAAAGACCACACAGTGATTTGCTGAAATCTAGGGTAGGAGAGACTCCAGCCTTGCTGTTAAATCTGCCTTTCTCTCACTAATAAAAGGTTATTGTAAGAAGTCAAATAAAAATGTATTTGTGTTTAACAATTAAATGTAATTGGCAAGTGCTAATGGTTCTGTGATCGCAAAACTGGGGGAAAAAGGAAAGAGGAAGAAACTGGTTTGAAGGGATTTTATCTAATTTCATTTTAATTAGATCCTTTTTCTAACTGAGTTTCTAATTTTTCAATTAGCAATTAGCAGCTGCAACTCATTCGGAGCGTCACGAGGTGCCAGAGACACTAATTACACCACAGGAGTAGGAGGCTGAAAATGAGAAATAAAATTAGCCATGAATGTTATTAGAAGAAAGGAATGATTACATTCTGTAATAATATACTGATGTGAGTCTAATTAGATTGAAGGATTGGGGGGAAAAGAGGAGATATAAAAATGGATTGTATCTAGAAGCCTATAGGTCACCTTTTCCTCATTAATAAATGATTAGGTACTGCTTGGAAAAAGGGCAGTTTGGGAGTGATGTTGTGTCTCTATCAGCCACCCAGCAAAGGTCCCAGTAACGCAGAGAGGTGGCTGGAGCTGGCAAGAGGGGACAAGACCTTGCTGGAGGTGTCCATGAACAAAATGCTATCTCACAGAATCATCACAGCCTGGTTTGGGTTGGAAGGGACCTTAAAGCTCACCCAGTTCCAACCCCCTGCCATGGGCAGGGACACCTTCCACTAGAGCAGGTTGCTCCAAGCCCCTGTGTCCAACCTGGCCTTGAACACTGCCAGGGATGGGGCAGCCACAACTTCTCTGGGCACCCTGTGCCAGCGCCTCAGCACCCTCACAGGGAAGAACTTCTGCCTCAGAGCTCATCTCAATCTCCCCTCTGGCAGGTTAAAGCCATTCCCCTTGGCCTGTCCCTACAGGCCCTTGTCCAAAGCCCCTCTCCAGGTTTCCTGGAGCCCCTTTAGGCACTGGGAGCTGCTCTAAGGTCTCCCCTTAAGGAGCCTTCTCTTCTCCAAGCTGAATGATGATAATGGTGCCATAATAAGAGAGAAAAAAGGATAGTGAATTAGACCCGAATTCTTTCCTATTAGTTGACAGTAACCCTTCTTTAAAGGATGCACACATAGAAGCGAGTGCCAAGGCGTTGTGCAGCAGCACGCTGCCTTCCCTTTTAGCCTCACCACTACTCTTTGTGATACCAGGGTAAAAGATTAGAGCCGAATGTCAATGGAGGTTGGGGGGAAAAGGGGAAAAAACCCCCTTCATTTAAAAATTCAGCTATTGTAGCATATGTTCCTCTTGAGCTGGAAATTCTCTTTGCAAGCGGCTCTGCTTTGTTGTTGTGTGACATGAGAGTTTGGTGATTTAGGGGCAGTGGGCTGCAGGCTTGAATAAATAAACCAGACATTTATTGCTAGGGAAAGGAGGGAGAGGAGCAAAGGTAAACAAGGAAGTCTGGAACAGCCAGGGGTTTCAATTCTGCTAAACAACCTGGAGCGAGCCCATCTGCAGAGTGCAATGGAGAATGAGGTGAGACACGTGCCTGCCTGCATCACCAAGCCCACCGCACAGCGCTGCTGCTCCTCCTTCCCTGCCCTGCTCCCCTGCTGCGCAGGCTCCGGGCTGCACTGTCCTGCCACCACATCTCCAAAGCTTGAGTTGTTTTGCTACACCCAAAACCAATTGTTTTGTTCCCTCTCCTTATCTCCCTCTCACTGCAACCATGCAGTTTTACTGCAAAGCTGTCAATGGCCAGGACTAGGGAGGACGGTGCTCCAGGGTAATGACTCTACTGGAGTGTCCCTGCCCATGGCAGGGGGTTGGAACTGGATGAGCTTTAGTGTCCCTTCTAACCCAAACCAGCCTATGATGAGTAGATCCCGCTGTGGCTGAGCACATTTTGCCCACAGAGCTTTACTTTCTTTCCACAGTGAAGTTGCACTGCAAACCATGAGCCTGCTGCCAATGGTGCTGTGGGCTCCCCAGTTGTGCCAGTCACAGCGAGTTCCTAACAGTCTGCTTAGTAAAAGCCAACGAAGCTGCCAACAGTGACCATGAGCCATGGTCCAAAAGGGATCTGCTCCCACACACCCAGTGGAGCTGCATCAGCTCTCCCACACTACAGCTCTCATGAGCTCTGCTCACACCAGGCTGAGAACTTGTCCTCACTTCCGACAGCCTAGGACTTCCCACGGGAAGCCAGGCAGCTGACCTGCACCAGCGGTTGAGTCTCCATGCACAGCCTGCCTTTCCCATCAGCGTGTTCTGCAGCAGACATGATCCCACCACAGCCCATCCTATCCCACCACTGCCCTGCCCATGGGCTGCAACATGGACAATCCCCCTTGTGTCCACAGACAAGATGCTGGGATCAAACCCTGATGCCCAATGAGTCTCCGTTCCACAGTTTCTTGGGCAGTGCCATGTATAAAAGCAACCTATATAATTAATCGTGCATTCAGAAACTGGTTAATAGTTCTGTCCCATCATCTCCTGCCAGAAAAGTGCTGCATCTGCAGAGCTTAAGGGAGTTAAAAAAGAAATGAAGAGGAGGAATGTGGTACTGGGAAGGACTCTGCTCCTGCTCGTAGCTGCAGAGGCAATATTTCCAAGAGCACCACAATCAATTTGAAAGCCTAACTCCTAAAAAAAAGCCCATCAATCACTTTAGGCACGTTTAACCATTTAACTTCACAGTCTTCAGACTTTGTAAAAAGGTAAAAAATTCCAGATGTGAACTACACAAAGCAAGGCTACTTCTTTCCCTGGTTAGATTTTATTCCTCTATCAGAAGAGGGCTGACCATTCAACCAAAGTCCTTCTTACTTGTGGCCATCAGAACCTCTTGCTTAGTCATCTTTCCATTTTACTGGTTGAAAACCTTGGAGGTTTTCGCACGTGTTGATAAAAACTTGGGGGTTAATATTGCTTTACGAGAGCAGCAGCAAGCTTAGTGCCTACAGAGTCAGTCCAGAAGAATTAATAAGAGAAAATATCACTTCAGATATAACTCAAATGGCCCCAGATCTCCAGGAGGCTTCACTTGTCACACAGATAAAACATGTAAATAAACAGACGCTTGCCTGGTGTGATGCTCTGCAAAACAAACACATGCTTTTATAGAAATGCTCTTTGGGAGTCAATATTGCAGTGAATTCTGATCGAGTCCAGCCCATGGAAGCCACCACAGTGCTCCCACGGAGCAGACAGCCCAGACGAGCAGACATCCTCGCCCCAGGCTCACAGAAAGAGCCGGGCAGCTCTCCACTTGCCTCCCCAGAGACCTTCCACCCGCCAGCCCTGCGCCTCTGTCTGCTTTTCTCACCGCAAAGCTTTCGGAGAACCACTCATTTTCAACAAATATTTCCACCATCTCATTTGACACCGAACAAGCAGGAAAAATATGGCCCATCGCAAGAAATACCACTATAATGTTCTCATTTTCCACCATTTGACAGCAATCAAGTAGAGACTAATGGCTTTCCCCTGTGACTAAATCATTTAGCGACCAAGGTATTCCGTCTCATTCTCATTAGAAAAAAAAAATATTCCAATAATCTCATTATCCCAATGTGAATAACAGTAAAAATGCACCAAGACTAATGGCTCCTTCAGCACTGCCGCTCGCCCCGATCGCTCAGGCAGGGGTTTATGGCTCCTGCTGCAGCGGCAGGGCCTGGGCGGTGGCACGGTGCAGCCCGCTGCTGGGGCTTTGTTTCCAGCAATAGTGAGGACTTTTATGTACTATTTTTAACTAACTTCAATGGAAAAAAGAATGTGTCATGGAATGTTAAACTTTATGGAAATTCTCCTGGAGAATAACATCATTTCACGGTGCATTACTCTACAATGACCCGGTACTTGAACAATTAATTTTTAAGGTATAGCCTTTTCCTTCCTGTGCTGGATTGAGCTTTCTCCTAAACCATCAACAATACCAGGATTCCTTTTCTTTCTCTTTATGATCTGAGGAGACACTTAAAACCTTGCAGCATGTGCTGCATATTCACAATTCATCATGCAGAATATTCTGTTTGAAAACAGAGGGAAGAAGGGGAACCAAAATGCTCCAGGATTTACCTTAATTATTTCTAGCTCATCAATCTGTTGCCATTTCTCAGCCTACATTATTCTCTGCCGAAAGTATTCCAGAGTTTCCCACAATGCACTGAAGCCAATCTTCCTATCACCGAGTGGCAAAACATTGTGAATACTCACTTTTAGGTCTGGCAAATGCTATCCAAACAGTCCCACTGAGGCTGGTAGACCTCCAGGGAGAATATCTGAGGAGCCCCAAACACAGAATACAGAGAATTCCAGACTGGTTTGGGTTGGAAGGGACCTTAAAGCTCATCCAATTCCAACTAATTCCAATACACAGTGATCACCAAAGAAACATGAACCAGGAGAACAGCCATGTTGTTTGGAAGCATTAATACTTGGGAAGCAATACTTAGGAAGCTCCTACCTGCCAGGATGTGCTCCATACCCCCTGTTAGGAAACACACCCTCCCCATGGGTATCTCCTGTGCATGTTGCTGGGGTCTCTATTCCATCTTTCAGTGGTGCTCTCACACACGCTACTTAGTTTTGAAATCTCTCCTTACTCACCCACTGGTTTTAGCAGACAACTGCCACCAAAGCCACTGTGTTTGCCACGGTGGCAGCTGTGGCATGATGTGTAAACCTATTTTCCACCTGAGAAAATGGCCATTCCTGACTTTTTCATTGTTACCTGGTAAAAGGTTGACTCCACTTTGTGCATGTCTGCAATTTCTATAGAACCATGCAAAACAAGGATCAGCAGTTAGAGCACGTCTCTTCCAACCCATATGCTTTCATGGTAATATTAATCAGGCTAAGAAATAACCCCTTAACGTTAGACATTAGTCTCTTCTGCTACACTAATCTAGTGGATAAACTGCCATCCACATATTTAAGTTGGATATTTTGGTCTTTATTCCCTTCAGAGCCCCACTTTCCATCCTTCCTTTGCAACAAATTAGCTCTGGGATGTATCTCAAAAGTTTTGAGATACACACATTATGATACACGAATACACATTGCCAGACTGGAAGACAAGAGGCTTCCAGGGCTAGAGCTTGGAGTTTGAGGCCACTTCCTACTGTTCTTGTGCTGTTAAAGCTGGTGTGTCCAGTCCTAAAGCAAGCCCCAAGAAGCACAGAGAAATGAGAGGTGGTAAATATCCCATTATGGAAAGAAACAAGACAAGAGCGAGGGGAAAAAGTATTGTTACAGCAACGCTGCCCATAAGATAAAGATGTTGTCTGTCACCCAACGAACGTGTTAGTCTCTGTAATTATTCTTAGGCTATTCTCTAGCTCTCCCAGCCAAAACTCTCACATCGAACTGGAACACATAAAACCTGTCAGTCACAAGTAATTTTTCAGTCTCAGTGAGTTTTGATGGAAAATGCAATTTACAAAAAGGAATCAACATCTTCCTTGCAAGACATCAATAAATGACACTTCTCCGAGATGCTCTGGTACCTTGTAAGTGCTGTAGCTGAGATCCCTTAACCTTGAGCATCTTCCTCATCTACTGGGATTTTGGCTGGAACACAATTTCCTGATGCAGGGCTTCTCTCCCAGGAGCAGAGCACAGGACTGAGTTCATGTACAAGGGAATTGTTCCTATCCAAAAGCCCTCCTGGCAGGGGGAGTTTTAACTTGAATTAAATTACAACTCTCTTTCAGTTCTAGAGCTGCTGAACTCCTCTTCCCCTCTGCATCAGTTGCTTTGAAAAACCGGATGCTTGTACCTAAAAGACAGCAAAACAAATCCCTGCTGATCAATGCCCTGGGATGGATTGGCATGATTTGTTTTGTTTAATTGGACAGCTGGTTGGAATCAATACAGTCCTTCCAATGCAATCACAACTGTCCCCAAAGAGCCCTTACGATCTCCATGGAAATGAAGGTGATAGAAACAGCATTATTCAGAGAACCTGGACACAACAGACCTAACTACCTCTGTGTGAGGCTGTGTGGTTGACTCTGTCAATACACCACCAGGGATCTGCATCTCCTGACAACTGCCACTTCACTTCTGTGACAATTAGTGCTTGGCTGGACTGGAGATGAGGTGCTTGAGCAAGGCTGGTGTTCAGAGCATCGGTGGGTAAAGCTCTGCACCGAGAGCCACAGCAGCACAGCCGAGTTCCACTGCAGTGGGCTTTATGTCCTTGTGTCCTGGCGGAATTCCAGCATGGCAATCACATTATACCTGCTCAGATGTCCTCTGTATTTTCAAATACCTGCTCCATAGCCTGTTCTTGCTTAAAGCTGTTTAATAGTGCTGTTGCATCCTGTTAAACAGATGGTATGTTCTGTTTCAAAGGTGGCTGGTTTCCTTTTTCACAGACAGTGGTGATGTACAGGTTGCAAAGTGCTTTAGCATCTACTGGGGTAAGAGCGATTATATTTCAACTGATGATTTCAAGAAAGTAATTTACTGTTGCACCTTGGGAGCTTATTTTAGAGTTCTAATGCATTTGAAGTCCTATGTGTAAGCAAACTGGTATAAGACATGCAACTAAAGTTGGCAGTGTTCAAGGCAGGCTGGATGGGGCTTGGAGCAACCTGCTCTAGTGGAAGGTGTCCCCGCCCATGGCAGGGGGTTGGAACTGGATGGGCTTTAAGATCCCTTCCAACCCAAACCATTCTAGGATTCTGTGAACTAATGCTGTCCTGGGTAAGAGTCCTACATAGACACATAACCAAAGCACCCCAACAATCATTCTCCTCTAATGGAGCTTATCTTGGAGCGGTTGTACCTTGTACCACATGTTCCTTCTGGGAAAATTACCCTTTTAACAACAATTGAAGAAACAGTAATAACAATATTTACTTCCATGGCCAGTCTGCATTGTTCCACTCATTACCACAGAGAGAGACTCATTTCTATCTCCTCTAGACTGTGCCATTGTGTTTATCCCGGGTATCAATTTGCTCTGTGAAAGCTGGAGGCTGTGGAAGCTGGGCAACAGTGTGGAAAACATGAAGCAAAAAGTGTCAAAGTTCTAAGTAGAAAAAGCAGCTGCTCCAGGAAAGGATAAACCCATCTCTCCTCTTTAAGTCATTTTAACTATTGAATCCCATTGGTGGTTGTGTCATTTTTCACTGTCTACCACCGTATGTTCTTGCTATCTATAGCAATCCCATAGTGTTGCATCTTGACTTGGTGTGATGCATAATGATTACGTGGCAGCCAGGCTCATTTTGAAGTAAGCCTTGGGTCACGCTATTCCTTTACAGCCGAGATGAGTTTTTCCTCTGCCTTTGAAAAAGAGATGAGAATTAAACTGCGGTTTACCATCTCATAAAGAAACAGTGGACAAATTACCCAGCTATGCTGTATTGGTTGGGATTGTTAGTTAAAAGTGACAACCAGGACTATAATTTACATGCAGACTCTGGATTTAAACACAGTCCCCAGCACTAAATCTTGCACTGTAGGCTTTCTTTTGTATTTCTGACTCACTTTGTGCTGGGAATCATTTAACCATAGACTTTAACTGCTAATACAGTTCCATGAAATGCAAAGTATAAATCAAAATTACTGGATCATTCAAACTCTGTCTGAGTAGTTGTTTATATGGCATTTTTCTTCTACTGCTTTTGTATGGCTACAGAGATGCTATAAAATTATGATATACTGCAGACATCCCAGTACCAGCTTGGCAAACAGTGGCAAATAAAACCCAGCATGCTTAATTATTTTCTTAGTTATACAAAGCATAAGCACTAATGATAAAAGACATGAAGAAAGGGGAGGTGCAGTTATTCATCAGGTCACGTTGAATAATGACTAAATGAAATACAATTAAAAGAAGAAATCAAATCTCAGAACTCCCTTTGTCTCCATCAGAGGTGATCACTCTGAACTGGTGCTTGCAGGCACATTCTGCACTAGGTTATCAGAAAAAGGGTGCAAACTCAGGATTCATTTTGTTCTTCTCTCTATAGGACCTGGAATTGCTCAAACAGCACTGGCTGCCTGCGGCGAAGGACACCAAGAGTAAGCATTTTCTCCCTGCCAGCAGTGTGGAGTGGAAGCAAAGCTGTTATTCCAGGATGGGTTTGCTAACAGGAAAGGGGAGACATGGCCATCATTATCACCACTTACTAGATGTGATAGATGTGAAATGTTTTTCTTCACTTTCCACTGAAGACCTCAACAATTCAATGGAAGAGTTAAGGAGGGGTTTTTGGTCAAAAAACTTTAAAACCAGCTCTTTTTTTAATTCTATTTTTAGGTAATCAGCAATGAGAATTTCTGTTTAGACCCAAAAAAACCCACATAAAAAATAGAAACAATCAGACCTAGTGGAAAGCAAGCTTTCCATAGAAAGGACAACGAATTTCCCACCGGGAAGCCATCCTCATTAAGCTTTTCACCAGGCGTGAGCCAGACATAAAGTGAACTTCCAGCAGCAGCAGATTGTGCTGAGCAGTTACTGAGAGCCGGAGGGACCAATGCAGACCAAGGACACAGAGCTTTGGAATACCAGGAATATCATCTGCACTAGGAAGCTTACACACACAGCTTCAAACACCAAACCAGCCAACTTCCCCAAAACCTCTTCCTGCTGGGTGAGCACAGGTCACAGCTCGGGTATTAGCTCTGACCTCCTTCTAGTCAGAAAAACCCCTCTAACCCCACATGAACACGCACTGCACCTCCCTGTGCAACACACCCTGCAATGCCTGAGTGCCTCAACATCTGCAGGGCTGTTTCTGCTGCATTTCCTCAGTATTTGAGCCCAGCTGCCATCCTGGAAAGTGCATTTCTGAACCGCTCTGGTTTAGAGACAGACCTTCTTAACAACATCCTCATTAAAAGTTCCTACTGGCAAGACCACTTGCTTCCTCCTGCTAACTGCTCACCTTGCTTCCAGAGAGCACCCTTTGGAGTTTATTTCTGGAAGGAACAAATCTAACGAGCAGAGATCCCAGCGATGGGGAGCCTCTGAAGAATCGATCTCAGCCCTTTGGTGTGGACAGAGCTGTGGCAGGCGCTGCCCATGCTGCCGTGGGCTGCACGAGCATCCCACACTGCTGCCTGAAAACTTCCTTCTTCCCAGTAATGTGGGCAGCAGATACGTCTCCCAGGCTGCTGTCCCAGCTCTGCTCAGGTCCAAGAGCTCCCCGTAAGGAGGTTTTTCTATTCCAACCCTAACTCTAACCCTAACTTTTACCCTCCAGAAGCAGCCACAGAGCTCTGCTCCCCACAGAACCAGAGACATGGCCAAGAGCCGCCACCACCATCTGAGGACACGTCCTCCAGAACACCTCTAATGGAACGGATGAGGGGAACAGGGATGCTTCCAGAGAGGAGTAACCAATACTATTCATTCTGGAACTGTAATCTGGCTGGAGTCCTGTGGCAGAAGAAAATGGAAGGGAAGGTACAACGGAAGCTACAAATCAAAGACCTCTCTGTAAATCAAGCCTTTATGTTCATTAATCCCAAATTAGCACATTAAAATAAAGCAGCAGTTGATTAATATCCCTAAGTAACACTTACAGTTGAGTGAGAACTTGATGCTAATATACTTGATATTACAGTGCATTAATAAAGAGACAGTCTCCCTTTGCCAGAGATGCTCTTGGAATTCTGCTCTCAAAAACAAACAATATTGAGCGGAAACACATGGCAGAGAAGAATAAAGCTGTGGTTCCTCTTTGCACTGATGGCAGCAAGGGAAGCATGAAGGAATGTTTCTTTGGGAGGAAAACATAAGCACTAGACAAAGGGCAGTTGGGAGGTTTTCAGGGAAGCAGTTCCCCATTCACCAGTTACTGCTGAAGTTGTACAGGAAAACTTGCTAAAGACAAGTAAGGCAGCAAAGTCACTGGGAGGTGAATGCCTTGGAAATGGAATTGGAGAGTCCAGAGGTGGGAGCTTTTAACCTGAATGAGGCAGATTTTCAGGTGAGGAGCCCACACTGCTGGGCCCTGTGCGGGAGGTTCTGGGAATGAGCAAACACAAGATCCCATGGAAGAACTGCTGCTGCTTGGGGAAGGGCTTTTGTCACTTGACTGCATGGGCATGATGGGGATGGCACTTGTATTTTCCACATCTCTCCTGAGGATGCCAACCGTAAATACTTTGTTTTCAATGGGAAAGAACAGCAGGCATTCTGGAAGGCTTTCAGATACTTCAAGTCTTTTACCTAATATTGGTAGTTTTTTACTAAATGCTGCCACTCACCTTGTCTGAAAACAACAATACACTTCCAAGCCCAGAATGTCTCACAAGATCAACTTCTGTAAGACACACTATTACATTTTATAGCATTTTCCCTCTGTTGAACTCAACAGTTTCTAGACAGCACCTAGTACTGAATAAACAGGATGTTGTAGCAATGTATATATTGGGAAAGAAAGATGCAAAGAATTGTAGGATAATTGAGCAACACACATGGTTATTAGAGATACTCGACCCGATTCTCTGGCAGCATAAGAGAGCTAACAAGAGTAAATGACATGAATGGCTGTACACAATGTTGGCTGCATGGAGCAGCCTGAGCAAACCCAAAAATTCAGACCAATATGTCATCATTAGGTTGGAATTTCTGCCTTTTGCTTCTGATATAGATTTCACAGTGCCAATAATCTTCCCGCCAGCATGTTGGACAAATTAAAGTGACAAAATTCAAGCTGGAAATTAGGATCATTACCATATTAATCAAACTGTCAATACTATAAAAATGAGCATAAACCTGCCAAATAATCATCTTACTAATGACTTAGGGCCCTGCCTTGTGTCACTCAGCACTGCAGCCTGCTCCACCACCCCTTGCCCACTTCCCGATGTCACCAGTGCAGAGGCCGGTTCACTGGGGCAAAGACTAACCCGTTATCTTTGTGTGATGATTAATTTGGTGTTTAATGACTCTGTTTTCTTATGAAACTTCTGTTCATTAACAATTAGTACAGCAGGGAAATCCTGAATTTCACTTTTCCAAGTCCAAATTCTTCATCATGCCCAGTGAAGGTTTGTCCAGTTTCCCAAGCGTGATACGCTCCATGTATACATACATACATGTGGAGCACACACTTCATTGCAATCATCATATATAAATATTAAGCCTTCTCTTTCTAAAAAGGGGTTTTCCACAAATTTGTGGGTGCCAGAGTTCAATAAAACCAGCATTTTCAAATTCATTTTGATATTTCTCTGTTATTTCAAAGTTTCTGAGCTACAGTTACCAAAACAACACTTCCAGGAAGAAAATGTGATTATGTGGAAAAAAAGTTGACAGTGATTCTCATGAAAGATGATCTTTAAGTATTTCCAGTAACAATATAGTAACCATTTCCTGTAAAATGGGTACTAGCAAATTTGAAGCAGTTTTTACTTTACATAGGAAAGTTGAAGGATTACAACGTGCTTCTTTATCAATCAGTATTTTCTTGTTTATTTATGAGCTGGTTTTACAACTGGGGCAATAAGTTATTCATGACATCTGATTAAACACTGATTTAGCATTTGCCTGCCCAGCTCCTGACCTAGCGATCTTTGCTTTCATGGCTGAGCTATAATAGCTTTGGAAACAGGGGTTTGTCTGGAGGCTGACACACCAAGGAAGTGGGGATGGCACAGCACTAAGTACATATTCTTCACTCGATCACTGACATTTCCTCCAATGACACAAGGTCAGGCAAGTAATGAATGGCAAAGCAAAGCCATGAAAAATGGATATTAATGAGGTGTAACTATGAGTAATAATGCCATAAGCAACCTCTGATAACAAACACATTCTCCTAATAATATCTTCAATTATCTTCATTAATGTCTGTCCATGGCAAAATGTGCAATCCAGCCCTTCAGGACCACAGACGCAGCCGATTTGGAACACGCTAAGTGCTTTCTCTAGCTTATTCAGGAAAGTGCTTACTGATGGATAGCTTAACTGATGATAACAAGCATTTATCATAATTTTTCAGTAGCATATGCCTTCTTCATGTCATCAAGAACTTCAAATTTGTATAAGATTGCCTGTATTGCTCAGGAGATGTATGGGCTCCAAGGAGACAGGAAACACTGCCTGTCAAGTATATGCAGTCCTGCTTCCTTGTCTCTGAGGTGAGGAGCTCCAGTGCCAGCAGGAACCACAGCAGAGCACTAACGTGGTGCACGGGGGGGGGTCCCAAACCAAGGGAATCTCAGGGGGAGCTGAGAGCTGCCAGGAGCCTGCAGCTCATGGGACAGTGGTTGACAAGACCTGGGTAGGGTCAGGAGCAACAGCAACCAATTCCCCCCATGAATAAAAGCAGCTTGTCGGGAGCAATAACAACCAGGAGCATCACCAACAGGGTGGAACAATGACAAGGATCTAGCACGGATGTGACACCAAGGTTATGCTGACCTACACCCTGCACCAAAACTGCTTCTATGAAGACTAAAAGACAGGTCATTGTCATAGCAGACTCCAACATGCAGATAGGATCCACTTTAAACTAAATTTGAAGGGAAAAAGGGATAAAACCAGGCTTGCTAGAGGTAGAGGTAAGCACTGGAGTGGCACATCAATGTTTGAGGGACAGTGTGCTAGCGAGGTCCTTTGGTCTGGATCTCAGTGGAGGCAGGGGATGGAGATCCATGCAACAGCAAAGACACGAGGGTTATTGATGTGTTAGAAACCATGGTCATTTTCCCCCCGGAAAGGTGGCAGGATCAATAGACCAACTGAAAAGCATCTACACCAGTGCACACAGCATGGGCAACAAACTGGAGGAGCTGGAAGCCATTGTGCCAAAGGAAGCTGTGACATAGTTGCCACCATAGAAATACAGTGAGATGACTGACACAACTGGGGTGCTGCCATGAACTCTTCAGAAGGGACAAGAGCAAGGAAGGAAAGGCAGTGGGGCGGCCCTGTGTGTAGGAGAGTGTTTTGACTGTCTAGAGCTTAATGATGGAGACAATAGGGGGGAGTGTTTATGGGTAAGAAGCAGGGGGAAAGCCAACAAGGCAGATACCGTGGTGGGAGTCTGTTATAGACCATCCAACCAGGATGAAGAGGCAGAGAAAATCTCCTATAAGCAAGCAGGGAGAAGTCTTACAATCGCTGGCCCTGGAGCTTTGGCTGGAACTCAGGAGGAAAAAAGAGGATTTGTGACCTTTGGAAGAAGGAGCAGGTAACTCAGGAGGACTACAAGGATGTGGTGAGGTTACGCAGGGTGAGAATTAGAAGGGCCATGCATTGGAGTTGAGTTCAGGTCCAGTTGCTCCTGGCAAATATGCACATCACATTCCTGCTCTTCCTTTTTAGAGCAAGCTCTGAGCTTCTGAAAGATGCCAGACAGCAGCTCTAGGAAATTAAATCCTTTATTCAGAATTTAGCTCAGCACGGCTCTGACATCGTCCTCAAATTGGCTCTCGAGTATCTGAGTCCTATTTTGGAAGGGAGAGGAGAGGTTATCAGGCAGCAAACCCTGGTGAGGCGTGCGACAAAGCAGGAATAATTAGTGTGTAAAAGCATCTTTTAGGATATGGCCCTTATCTGTATGTGAAGAATGAAAGTGAGACTAGAATTTCTGATAATACTTTAAGCCATTTATTGTGAATGAAAGATACTGAAGAGCCAACAATCTACTCTCTTCTTAAGAACAGCTCTAGGCCATTCACGTCTCACAGAATACCAGGAAAGACAGAACAAAACTAATTACTTTATGTATTTGCTAAAGTTTCAGTTCTAGATTGTTGTTGACTTGAACTTAGGGGTTGGGGCATTTTGAGTGCGGGATATAACATTAGCAAAGCCTCCTGGGATGTCTCTCACTGGCTATTTTCAAAGCTATTTTTCCTTGATGCCTCTACAAAAAGGAAGAATTTTAATGCTTATGATTTCAATTAAAAACTGTGTAACATTGGCTCCAAGTTTGAAGGAAACTATGTAAGCACTTCTCCTGGAACTTGCCTGAGATGCTGTGTAATGGGAAGGAAAATCGGAGGGATTTCCACGTCACACTCAAGCCTTGCCGAGCTATTTTCATAGTGATTTAAATTTAATAAAGTCATCATCTGTAAATTTGCTCTCCTCTCCTTTGAATTGGAAAACATTTAGTCTCAACCCCTGCAGCCCTACCGTGATCATACAGAAATGTTAATGAGGTTACGTCTCAATCTAGTCCTCCCTGGTGCAAACAGAGTGAGTCTTTTCAACTCAGGAACCTCATTTATCTTCTGCGAGTTATTCTGTTGTTGTTATTACTACTACTATTCGCCAGAGCAATGACAGCTGAGCAGAAAGGTGGAGAAAGGAGGAGTGCTTTCATAGCAAGGGAGTGACTGGGAGGGTTGCAATAGAGTTTACCCACCTATCCTTTCTTTTCATTAACTATCTTAGTTTTGGATGCACGGAAACATTTTTCTTCTGGAATTTTACCTGTGCAGACTGTAATGCACATAAAGCACGGCACAGCAGTCCAGCTCACTGCTGAAATGACAGCCTTGAAACTGAACCCCTGTTAGCACAGCCATGCTACAAATCTGCCCAGAGTAAGGCTCCACAATAAGGTCTCATCCTTGCCAGAGAGATACCACAAGATGATAAACAGAAGAGAAAGCAGTAGTTTTGTGGGCAGAGAAAGAGCAAAATAAGTTATTCCACAGGGCTGCTGAAGCGCATTGTCCACATGCCTCTATTGTCGCCCAAGAAGCAGCTTTTAAACTCGACCAGATTCAACCTCTATTAAAGTGTTTTTATGAGAAGAAGTGGTGGAAGGATTTTATGTGGTGTGACACTCCAGCCCTTCAGATCCCAGC
The DNA here is from genome assembly GCF_004027225.2 of Strigops habroptila. Lineage (NCBI taxonomy): Eukaryota > Metazoa > Chordata > Aves > Psittaciformes > Psittacidae > Strigops > Strigops habroptila. The sequence goes on from NC_044294.2 coordinate 1,909,941, forward strand.
TTCCCATCGCTCCAGCGCTACTGACACTGCCATCAGCTCCACATAGGTGCAAACTGCAGCCCCCCCAGTGCAGTGCACGTTGGTACCCCCATGCACAATTCCTGGGGGGCAGCTCTGCTTCAAGGGGTGAGGAAATCCGCTCTGGCCATGACAACAGCTCTGCAGAAAGCATCACGAACCTGCTGCCCCTCCAGCCCAGGCGGCTGTCCCAGCCCCGCTGCCATCCCCTCCTGCGGCTCCTGAAAGGGGTATTTCCTGAGATGTGGTAAAACAGGAGGATTCGAGGGGTTGGATGTCATCTCCCTAAGCCATACTGCTTTACAGGCTTTGCAAAGGCATTTCCACAGAATAAGGAACAAAAGGATTAGGAAAAGGTGTGAATAATGCACTTCTACCCCCCTCTATCCCCACTTGCTGTAACAGATTGGTAAAATAACTTCATCCACCAGTTTATTAACAGCTTGCCCTCTCTTGTATCTCACCTCTATAATGAGATAGAACAGATATGATGGATTACATTTTGCCTCCTGCTTCCATCCCGAATGAATTATCATTTCACTCTCCTCGCAGACTCGTGGCTTGGCTGCCTACAGCCCATTAAGTGTTGGGCAGGAGGAGGGGGAGGATGAAGCTATGTGATATAAAAGGGCAAGGTCCCACTGAGAAAGCAGGTTTAATTTTCAGACTGGAAGATACAAAATTAAAAGAGAAAGAGGAGATTCTCTCTCTTGTATTTCATCTGGCTGCACTAAGAATACAAACAGGCAAATCCTCTTGCAGGGAGGATCTGAGCACGCAGCTCTTAGTCACAAAATGCTCTCTCCATCGCTGAGGGCTCAGAGCCCAGACACAGTCAATCACCATGAGCCAGGCTGGAGGTTTTTTTCCCCTTTGACCAAAACGCCTTATTCTGCAGCTCTGCCCCAGCAAAATCCCTTAGAGAGCCAAGTATTCCCAGAGCCATAACTCTTACCCTGCTCTTCACAAGAAGTACTTGAAACCATCTCTCTTCATAGGAGAGTAGAAGTTTTACTCACACATCAGAACAGATCATCTAAAGCGTAACATACACTTTTGTGCATCTTGCTTAAGCAAACCCATGATTAACAGAAATCAGAGGGTTTTCAAGCACATTGAAGGCTTCAGCTGGTTTAGCTGCATTTAAGAAAAATCAACATGCTTCAAGAATACTGATCTACCCCAATGCCACTAAATATCTGGTTTCTTTGCCACAGAAATAAGCCACTGCCTGACCCCCATTATTATCTCATCAGCCCTGATACTTCATGGAAATAACACACTCACATCTTACCCTGGCCAGTTGTTAAAAAACAACTGAAATAACCTAAGGATGATAATACAGAGTCATGCTGGAACCCAAGTAATAGTGTGTGTCCCTTTGTATACAGCAACTGTTGGGTTAAGACCTCCTACGAGCAGAACCAAGTACTTGCATCAGAAGAGATGCCCAATCCAACTCTTTAAGTATTTTGTTGTATCTTTCAGCAGTAAGTTTGTGTAATTATACATTGGGCGAAGACATGACAACTGCCTTTTCACTTTAAAGTCAACTTAGCACTGTGAAAATTCATGAAGTGAAAATTAATAAGCTTCATGCAGCTTCAGCACTGACCTCTGTGTTTTTTGCCTTTCTCTTTGCCAAGAATTTGTTACAGATTCCACTACTGATTTTTCCCTACAACCAGGAAAAAGCCTCAGGGAATTTGCTGCATCTTGTAGCAGCAAAAATCTTTCAGCCATCACCACTGCAGTCCTAACAGCTCACTAATGTTTCCTCCTCACACCACCTTTCCATACTGGGTTTGCTTTAAAGCATATTTTAGTCTAATGTGAACAATGGGTCCAGCCACCATTAGCAAAATACTGTAAGAGACCATCTGAGGGGTGATGGATTCTTGATGGAGAGATCTAAATGTATTTAAATGGACAAATTAAATCATAAAAGAGTTTTGGCTTTTGATAAACTTAAGTCGCTCACTACAAACTCGGTTAAAAAGAGAGAGGCTCGGCTGACTTAGCAGCTTATCAAACACCTTTAATTTCCATCTAGAGAATTTCATGCTGTGGTGGGAATATGAAAGATATTGATTTTGCTCGTACCTAGGATGCAGGACAAGATCTAAATTTGATTTCAGTTACCTGATGTTCTATGCAGCAAAGACAAATTGGAAACAACAGAAAGGCCTGCCCCTATGGAAGGTAATCTGTATCACAGACATCCCAGTAACACCTGAAGGCACCAGCTGACCCAGTGCTGTGTGCCTATAGAGCCTGCTGGGCACGAAGAAAGTATCTGCAGTCCTGCATCTATCTCTATGGCCTCCCCAATGCAAGAGGGATGTGGAGCTGCTGGAGCAAGTCCAGAGGAGGCCCCGGAGCTGCTGCGAGGGCTGGAGCAGCTCTGCTCTGGAGCCAGGCTGAGAGAGCTGGGCTGGGGCAGCCTGGAGAAGAGAAGGCTCCTGAAGGGGAGACCTTAGAGCAGCTCCAGTGCCTAAAGGGGCTCCAGGAAACCTGGAGAGGGACTTTGGACACGGGCCTGTAGGGACAGGCCAAGGGGAATGGCTTTAACCTGCCGGAGGGAGATTGAGATGAGCTCTGAGGCAGAAGCTCTTCCCTGTGAGGGTGCTGAGGCGCTGGCACAGGGTGCCCAGAGAAGCTGTGGCTGCCCCATCCCTGGCAGTGTTCAAGGCCAGGTTGGACACAGGGGCTTGGAGCAACCTGCTCTAGTGGAAGGTGTCCCTGCCCGTGGCAGGGGGTTGGAACTGGGTGAGCTTTAAGCTCCCTTCCAACCCAAACCTTCTAAGACTCCATGAAGTGGGCTTAGTGCTCACTCCAGAAGTTCCTACCAGCAAGATAAACACTCACTGCAGAAGTGGCTCGGTGTTGCCTTTCTGCTGAGCCCACCATCCACTCGGCCATGCTGCCCTCTTCCACAGGACACAGCCACCACCACCTTCTGTACCCCTCACCACAGCACCAGCCCAGGTGCTGCTCCTCACCGATGCCAAACTCCCTGCTGCTGGATACCAAATGATTTTGAATGCCATGAACCCAGCTTTGTAGCCAGGGCTTTGGCTTACGAGGATTAAAGCTTAAACACTCAGATCCTACATTCTCTGTCTAATAATCCTGTAATAATACCTCTCTAAGACCCAGAAGTGGAAAGAAAATAAAGGGGTGAAAACAAAAAGAAGCAAAAATAGATTTTTATTATCAGTTCCTGTAAAACACGGGTGGGCTGGAAAAGTCTGCTCCAAACCCTGCCATGAGCAGAGCTTGGGATGAAACAAGAGCGGAGGACCTCTGAAAAGACAAGGAACCGACTTTGACAGATGGATGTAAATGCGCCTTTCAGTGCAGGAGAACAGTTGATTCTAAGGCATGAAATCAAATTAGTGCATCTGCAGCTGCCTATGTGTCATCCAGCTTCATATTTTACACACTAAAGACATTTTTTAACCTCATGTTAGCTACACTTTTTTTTTTTTTGTTATTACACTCCAGGATTTGCAAACTGGTATTGGCAGGTATTAAAATGAGAGCTGAAGCAACGGTGCAATCTGTCTCATTTCTATTGTAACATGACAGAAAGCTTTTTTGGACTCATTTACTATCAGGTAGGAGAACACTTGGGAAAAATAAAATCCCAGTAGCACTTCAGCAAGAAATGCTAAACTCTTCCAAGCAAGTAGTTCTGCATTTCTTGATGAAGTTGAGGATAGTTGGGCCTCCAACTCTCTTACTTCCCCCCTCTAAGCTCCTCATCCCCCTGCCAAACACCCCCAAAAGCCTCCACCACCACCAAGCCTTAGCGGAGCTGGCACTTGGACATGTTCCCAAAGGACATTAGTGATGGACCTGAGTGGAAGGAGACAACTTAGCAAAGGTGTTGGAACAGTTCAGGGCATGTTTCACAGGAAAGGGTCTGGACGCTGCCCCGAGCACTGTGCATCGCTGGGAAGAGGCAGAGAAAGGTTCAGACCCAAATCACTCAGATTCACTGCAGCAACCTCCCCTGTTCCCACATGTTTTCTGGATGCTTGCTCTGCTTCTGCCACATTTTCTAAGCCCATGCTCAGGGTGGTTAGAAAGGAAGCCCAGGAGCAAAGCAGAGATGTGGGGAACTAATGGATCACAACTGGTCCTCCTATCCCAGAACTTCTCACACCTCGCCTGGTGTCACTCCTCCAGGCAGGTTTTAGGACTTCACAATTACAGCATTTTGCAAGGCTTGGGGATAAAGACATTCACACCCTCAGCTCTGAAGGGTCTTTCTTGCGGAGAATCAAAGCCTACAACAAGTTCTGGGATATCTCTTGTGCTTTTCTCCAAGCTGCCCGGGTTGATGAACTCCCTCATTTTTACCCTCACATGGCTGGAGGACCAACGCAGAATCAGAGAATCAACCAGGGTGGAAAAGACCTTGAAGCTCACCCAGTCCAACCTTTACCCCAGCACTGCCAAGGCCACCACCAACCCATGGCACTGAGGCCTCGGCTACACGGGGTGTGAACACTTGCAGGGACGGTGACTCCAGCCCTGCCCTGGGCAGCCTGTTCCAATGCCTGAGCACCCTCTGGGGAAGGAATTGTTCCTCAGCTCCATCTAAACCTCCCCTGGTGCAGCTTGAGGCCGTTTCCTCTTGTCCCATCCCTTGTTCCTTGGGAGCAGAGACCAGCCCCCTCCCCATGCGTACACTTAGAAAAAACATTTTCCTTGTTAAAGCCCAATTAAAGCTGTTATTAGATGTCCATATATAACGCAGCCCTATTGCACCGCAGCCATATGGAAGTGAAATTATAAATCATTTAGAAACCTCCTATTTTAAAATAAGAGTCTTATTTGCAGTCTCAACCTTCCATTCTCAGCTTTTAACTCACAAGTTACTCGGGATTTCAAACCCTGGGAACAACGCGGCACCGATGACTAAAACTTTGCTGCCTGATTTTCAACATAAACATTAACGCACACCAGCTTTCCATGAGCAATGATTACCTTACAGAATAGCTGCCTACAGCCCTCCGAATTGATCAAAATAAAAAGCTGAACTTGTACAACTGTTAGAAACAATTCCTGAGGGTTTGGTCAAATTCAGTACAGGCTAAAATTAAACAGAGATTGATTTATGTAGAAGTTGTAGTTGCAAGGTTGGTGAATTGTGTATGCTGCAAGTGGGAATGGCTATTGCCAGAACACAAAGCACATTAATTGTAACAGAAATAGGAAGACAAAAGGTACTACTTCTTTTCCTGTTGTCTTTCCAGTGCAAGTACCAGACAAAATAAAAAGCTTAAATACAGGCAAGGTGATTGCTTTCTTGTAACACAATGAGACAGCAGAATAAAATGAGGGTTTTACAAGTCCTCATCATTCGACTCCCATCCCTGATGCTTCATTTGTCATTCCCTGTATAGCAGAAAGTCAAGACTTAATATGTTACCAAGTGAAGAATTTGACCAAATAAAAGGACCCGAATGCTGGATCCTGCACTGGAATGATTTCTTCTTGCCTCTCAAAAACAAGAACTCATCTCTGCCGAGTGATTCAGAGCAAATACAAGAGAGCTTTTGCTACCTGCCAAGGAGGATTAATCTGGTAAAAACCAGCCAAAATAAAAACCCAGGAAGAGAGTCATTAGAAGCTACATCAACCAACTACCTGGAGCTCACACACTCCTAGTTCTGCATTCTAACCCACCTACAGAAGCCAGGGCCCAAATTGGTGTTGATTTTTATCGTAGGGGAAATCCCATTCAGGCATTGAGAGCCCTCAATGCAAAACAAGTTACTACTGCAAAGACTTCCTGATGACATGATTTCAGTTATGATGTTTCCTAAGTGAAGCTGTAGCTTCACTTGTGATGTTGCTTGAGCATCAGTAAAAAGGTCTAGTGGGAATTTTCTGCATTAAGACGTGATGAAAAGCACCTCTTTTCTTCTCTGACTCAGCAATACTGAGTCGGAGGCTTGCAAGGCACCTCTCAAGCCTTCAGCCTGCTGCAGTACTGGCTTATTTTCCCCCCATCCCACCCCATCCTATTTCCCTTTTCCTTTAAAACCTAGTGATGTCTCTGTTATGTTACCATCTCAAACCCCCTGTTCTTACACGCATATTACATTTGTGACGCCTGCTGTGGCTGCACACTGAAAGCAAAGTGCCAAACAATGCAGGGAGAAGGAGGGGAAAATCAAAGCATTTTAGAAATCTTAAGCTTGGCAAAAGCTGTGTATAATTTTGCTTAGGCTGCAAGTTGGCTTGAGAAAACACTATCAAAGCACCATCTTTTCCAATTGCTTGAGCTTTACTTTTTAAGTTTATTTTTGCTGCTTATAGTAGATCCCAGACTGACAGCTCTGAAGACTGTATCTTTTCAATTTATGCAAGAATAAGAAGCAACAACTCAGCAACAGCACAGGCAGCTGATATATCCTTTCCCTAATAATAAACCCAAACTGTTGACGTGGGAGCATCACCCAGAGGGGTTGTGAACCCACAGGCCAGTCCTACCCTTGATTTCCTTCAAGCTCCCTGCTTGCAGAAGCACTTGTGAAAGACACAGCCGGAACTATAAATTGACAGTCCAGTAATGAACAATTGATGAACATTTCACAACCAATCTGCTCCAAATCCATGCGGCTGCATACAAATGAAATCAGAATAGAATAAACATTGAAGTCTCTTGGAAGACCAAGTCTTCCCAAAAGCCACTGCTCTAGCTGGAAAAGCTCGTTTCATGTAAACCCACAATGCATGGGTATTTGTTGCATTCCAATGCCAATGGAAAATTCCCATTTGGATTGATTTTATAGCACTCCGACTTCATTCACGAGTAGCAAAGAGACCTTTATCATATTCCTAGAGTTGATGAATATAAGGCTGGAACACTCATCACTGCTCTGTGATCCCGCGTCCGCAGTTGGACCATCCCCCTGTTCATCCAGCAGATCCAACAGAAACAGTTGAAATTCCCAGTGTTCTTAATTCCTAGGCTAAAGCAGAAAATTGCTATTATTTAAAATAAACACACCTCTACCTGCAAATCAGTTGGTACAAGTGATTTCTGGGGGACCTTTCCTGGTGGTAGATGAGCTGTTCTCATAACGCATCGCTTCCCGATATCCGGATGCAAATTACAGGAGCTCTACTTCTTGAAATCAGCATAAAAAAAGTTGGAAATGCATTAGGTTTGGGAGCAAGCGTGGCTGTCAGTATAATATTTCTATTACAGCAGCTATCCAATTGGAAAGAAAACAGCTCATCCTCACACACAACAAAAATAAGCAAGGAAGTTTGCTGCTGTGATTTCGCAAACTTTTGACACTCGCACTATTTCTATGCCATACATGGTTTATTATAAGCCAGAAATTAAAACTCTTTTCTATATCAAATAAAGTCAGGTTTGGTACCTGTGAGACAGAGGCTGGGAGCTCTGCTCGGCTGAGTGACAGAAGTGCTGCCTCTGGCTCCCAAACCACGCTCTCACCTCTTCATTCCCAATTTACCTGCCCCTTTGGCATGCCTGAAAGAACCCTTTCCATTGAGCTGACTGTGCTGGGGGCTTGCACAGCTCCCTCCCAGTGCAACGCCACCACGATCCTGCAGGCTCTGTGACTCACAGCACTAAGTGGGTTGAAAAACCATCTGAGAAGTAGATGGACCTTTCAGATCTGCTGCCTTGTGATGTGTTGTCACAAAGCGAATGCTCCTCAAAACACGTGAAGATGTGATAACACTGATGCTGCTTTTGACGCAGCCCTGTCTGCACTTAAAGCAAATCTTCCATTTGGATTAAAACACATTGACTGTATGGAAAACCTCACAACTGGCCACAAACTGGCTCTATCCCTCTGATTGAAGAGCAGGACTAAGTACAAAATGAATTTATTTCCTAAGTGACACAGCCAGGTGAAGTGACAGGAGGCTGGGGCAGAGGGAAGAGCAATAGCACAGCAGTGAAGTGCTTCTGTCTGTCTGCAGCATCCCCAGCTAAAATCCTGCCCATGCTCTCTATTAGCCACAGCATCTCTGCTCCTGTTTGACTTCAGCACAGTTCTGATCTACTCACCATTGCAAGCAGGACTGGTTTCTGATTTCAAATCCTAGGGTGCTTCAGACACTTTGCATTTACTTAAGTTTTCAAATCTGGGAAGTATTTTAGGACACCACATGTCCTAAAGGCGGATGAAAGGCTGTCAGTAAGCACCTTCAGTAGTTTTAATGATCATTGCAACTCATTTACTGCAACCACCTAACTTCCCACAGCAAAACCAACCTCTTAAACCTCACAGGAATCGCTTGGACACAGAACGGACAGAGACAGCGTGTGCTGCACAAACGTGCGGGAAACCCGTCACGAGAAAACATAGGAACCTGTTCACAGGCAGCTTGATCTGATTTTTCTGGTAGTGGCTACGTAAAGACAAGAAGAAACAGAGATTTTAACTTAAATTCCCAACTGAAACACGTGCTGCCAGTGTTAAACCATGATTAAGAGAGTGTTTCATCACGCAGGGCGAGCCGAGCCGGGAGCGGGCGCTGAGCTGTCGCAGAGCCCCCTCTAGCGCGGCTCCCCACACTCCCCGGCCAGACACACACATGGAGGAGCTGTCAGGCTTCATCTGCTTATTTGTTTCTATGCCGCTAGAATTATTCCTGTGCAACCATGTTGTTATTTATGGCTATTGTCAGGAGGAGGGGAAAATTTAAGGGGAGTTCAGCATCAGCCAGTTTGCACAGCAGGGCCCTGCGTGGAGACCTCTCGCTATCTGACATGCTGAGAAATGAGATAAGGATCTTGGCCATCGTTACATAGGCTAAATCTCATTTGGAAAGACTGCAGAGATTCCACCCAATCCTGGTAAACGAGTTTCTATCCTTCCATTTTCCACTGCAGTTCGTGTGTCAGACCAGATCTGCAGCTCTGCAGTCCAGAGGCAGCTTAATCAAACACCTTTAAAAATGTCAATAAAACACTGCAATGAATGATATTTGTGGATAAACTGGTCCGAATGTTATCAAATGAAAGGAATGACTTTAGGACCTGGAAGTATTTCTGTTATCAGATCACGCTTTCTTATTTTTATAAAGCTGTGAGGGGGTTGTTTGAGCCTCTGTAAACTATATTCAGCTCTTAAAACCCATCTGAACCACAGTGTATCTGCAACAGATTATAATCCAGGTTTAAGGATTTACTGAGGAAAGAATTTAAGGATTTACTGGGTGTGATTCAAATTTACCAAGTAACTATCAAGTCTAACAATAAAGTTCAAAAATAAAAAACAATGATGATAAAAAGAAGGATGGCAACTGTTTCCCGATCTTCCCAAGAGGTCTCTTCACAAATCCTCTTCCTGAGCTATTTCCCACATCCACCCAGTTGGGTCAAATAAGCATCTTGCTGCATCCCCGAGGAGTTCCAAGTGCTGCCTCCCTAATTTCTCTAATGAGACAGCAGCAGAGACCTCTGCTCCTAATAGCAGGGATGGGGGCTGCAGTCCCTGAGCACTCCATATCCTTCCCAACGGTTGCTGAACCCCCACATCTTCATGGCAATCCAGACATTCCCAAAAAGAGGCAGAGACACCATGTGCAAGGACAGCAGGGCAACAGCTCTGTACTATCAGCTTTTGAATTAGCGGAGTAGCAACAAAAACCCACCCTCAACTTTTGCTCTTTGCATGTAGGACCTTTATTTTGTGGCCCACAGCAGCAAAGGATGTGACGGCTGACACTGCTGCAACTAGTGAAAGATGCCTTAAGAGGGCTGTCTAACCAAAAAACTCACTGTGCAGTTCCAGCAGAGCTAATAAAAAATGTTCTCTCTCCCTGCAAACCTTTCCTTCCTCAGGACTTTCTTTGAGACTCTTCAGCTGAGAAGAGCTGATCCCATGAGTGTTCTCCATCACTACCCTCATCACAGTGCACGCACAAACCTCACCATGAACTCAGACAAGCTGTCCCTTTGATTTGTGAGGCTCACAAAAGGATCACAGCTTCAAGCTGCTGAGAAGGGGAGGATCAGGTTATGAGTCTCTTCTTATTCTGCTGCTTGAAGGAAGTATTTTATATCCTCTGACTCACATCCAATCTTTTTTCCCTTTTTTTACCATTATGACAATGAATAACTTAATTTCTTCAGACACCTGAGACCCCCAGAAGTCATTGAGAAGCGACTTGTGCAACCACAGCTCTTTCACTTACACCTCTCTATCTTTCCTCCTTATTTTTATAGCACTTACTTGATATCTGTTGTCTATATACTAAAAACAACCTCTCAGCAGCAGCACCTTAGGGCTTTGCTTTAACAAGGCCCCGACCGGACCCCTGAGACATAGCTGCATTAAACTCACACCATCACCAGGAACGAAGTAGATATTCCTCCATCTGAAACAGGTTTTGAATGCTGTGCCCTCCACCACATCCATATCCCATCACATTGGCCTTGGTGGGAACAAAACAGAGCTAAGGAGCAAAGACAAAGACAGAGCATGTTCTCAGTTGCTGACCTCCTGAAGTCTAGACAGGGCCAGTCATCTCTTCTGATGGTCCATACAAGTCCATAAGGCTGATCATTTGGCAGCCTTAGATCTAACCTGCAGGACATCTCCATTACACTCAACATCAACATTGGTATCTTCATGTCAGAGAATCACATATAAGGCCCAAGGATAAGCTGCACTGGAATCAGTCATGTGTTGGCTTAACATCAAAGGAGAGCCTAAACATCAGGGTGCCAGAGATCCCTCCCAAGACTTGGAGAAGCATGAGCAGTTGTCTGAGGCCAACCACGAGGACACAAATGCCAAATCTGCAATTTAGAGTGGTCCCTCAGCTAGACTGCCAGGTCCCTGATGTGGTTGTGTCTTCTTCTCCAGTGTGGCCTTGTGTGAATAAAGCCTCAGGTCTGCTTTTCTGTACCTGGACGCATTCATCTGCTGGAAGATCCACTGGTTAAAGTTATCAGTTATTTGTACTACTCACATCAGCTATACAAGCCAGCAAGGAAGGTGGCTGTGTAGCTCCTAATGGTGGGATTTGTTTGACACTTTGCCACAGGGAGATGAAGAGGACTTTCCCTGTCTGCTCCCATTTGTTCCGGACACTTTCCATTTGCATCTCATGCGGAAAGTTACACACTTCACTGTCTATGTCCATAGATCAGAAGTTAAAAAAGGAGACAGGAAAGGGTAATGGAGTACTGAGTAGGAGACATTGCAAAGATGATTAAATAAAAAGGTTTTTTTTTTCCCCTTCTTTTTAACATTTCTGTAAAGTGCAAATGTGAAAAAACCACCCACAGCAATATGGGTTAAGGAACATTTGTCAATAAGACAGAGAATAAAAGCAGGCACTAAAACAACAGAAATAATGACTCTACTTTCTAGATTTTGATTCCAAAATGTCTGGTGCCTCAGGCAGCTATCTGAAAACTCTTCCTCAGCACAGAACCTCCCTGCTTCGCCTCAAATAGTTGTAGTTAACAAATACTCCGTGTGTGTGTGTGTGTGTATGAGAGCCACTGACAGCCTATAGCTATAATGGAGAGATGGAGCTGCCAAGAGGGAATAGAAGCAAAGGCAAAAAGAAATATTAGAGCAATATATCTTCGGCTTGGAAAAGGATATTTCCACTTTCTTTGTCTTTTCCCTCATGTCTGAGGGAGCTGCAAACTCAAACTGCACCTAAACTACTGCTGTGTGCAGGGAACACCGTGGAAAGCTCCTTATCCACAAGGATTCTCATCACACTCAGAGGTCACCATCCAACCTGCCCATCTTCATCTTCTGGAGCACACAACACAGTGAGACTTTTCTCAGTGGTCTTCATAGCTGTGCCAGTCGCTACGTATCTTCCGTGAGAAAACATTACCAAGAGAAATGGGAAGATGTTCCCATACTCCTGAGGCAAGCTGCATCCAGCTGGGATTACTGCAGCCTTTTCCTTTCCTCCTGTTGCTTATGGTTTTGCCACACTGCCTAAGCCAAATGGTCCAGGTAAAGCTCTGAACTCCATCTGTGTTTTAACTGTGATGGTTACAAAACCAGATCATCAATACTTAAGGAATAACCGTTTCACAGCATGCTTGCAGATGTTCCTGCTTTCATTATTGCCTTATTACTTAAAAAGTCAACAGGATGTGATATATTCAATATATAATCTACTCTGACACTCATCTCCATGCTGTTGTCTCTCACAGGATACTCCCACCAGACAAGCACATTACTTTTTGCACAGTTACCAAAATGAAATTTGTGTTTAAGAGCTGCCAGAATGCAACAAGCAAACATCTTGAGCTGAATCCCTCTGCCCACATACAAGGGACACAAGAGGCAGTGGCAGAGCCAGCCTGTTGCTCCAAGCAATACATCTTATAATGGCCAGTCCCCGGAGCACACAATCCAGGCACCACTGCCTGGAGGAATCGCTGGTGATGCTGACACTATGTGCTGCTAGGAATATTGCTTATCTGTCCAGTTCCAAGTCACAGAGAAAGCATCAGCAGAAAAGATATCCTAAAGCAGAGTTCAACTCCCTCAGTGCTCAGAGATGCTTCTGCCTCCATGGGGATCCCTGCTGCTGGTGTACATCAGAGGCTTCTAGAAACCATCAGTGATGCCTCATTAGCAGTTGATTTTATTCTAGAACTCAAGAATTTCTGTGCCTCTCGAATACTTCCTGAACGAGACTGCACTGTGCAGTTCAGCCAGCTGAATAATGGCTCATATTCTCCTCATACCTCTGGGAGGAAAACCACCTCACGGTTTTCCCCAACAGAGATGCGACTCCAGAGGGAACGACTCCTGCCCTGGTGGGAATTACTCTCAGATTCCCAGTTTTGTCTCTCCCACACAACTACAGCACTTCTCACAGCAGGGTTTTGTCAAGAGGTGTCAGTGGCGGGACTGGAGTGCTTGCCTATAGGCACCTACATGATCTGGGTAAGCAGATTTCTATCTCTGTATCCCTCAGTCTGGCCATTCGCCCTGGCATATAAAAAGTATATTAAAAAATGTTTATCTCCTTCCATTTGGATTTCCCTTGTCTGAACCACACGAACATCCGTATAAGCCGCATCTGATTTCAAAATTGCTTTGTATTCCATTTAAGACTGTTTCATCTGTTACCCAGAGATGTAGGAGGACTCTGAGTTGTGTCACCTTCTAGTCTCTGCCAATAATATCACAATTTGATATAGAAACTATGCATACTATTATATTCTAATTTGATATTTAAAACATGCTTTGGCAGACTCCTATTGATGCATTTATCTGATTTCTCTCTGCCTTTTTATTCTGAAAACACTCAGAGGGAATATGTCATATCACATTTGTGTTATGCACACTGAATCAGTGTAACTTTCAGCTGCTTTTTTTCTAGAGCTTGGTAAATATATGAGCATATTAAAACAAGGAAAGGAAAATGCCGAGAGTGCAAACTGGATAAAATTCAACCACATGCTACAGAGAGAGAACTCCTAGGGCTCTAATCTTAGATACTCAATCTTTGTTTTCTTCAGGCCCATCCCTTCTTTCTCCTCTTCTTATTCCAACTCCTTGTCTCCAGATCACTTCCATCTCAATCTACATGGGCCTCACCAAGCACACTTGTCTGTTCTTCCACCCATTTGTAATACTGCACATTTCTGCTGAATCTAAGGAGATTCCCAGACTGGTTTGGGTTGAAAGGAACCTTAAAAAAGCTCATCCAGCTCCAACCCCCTGCCATGGGCAGGGACACCTTCCACTAGAGCAGGTTGCTCCAAGCCCCTGTGTCCAACCTGGCCTTGAACACTGCCAGGGATGGGGCAGCCACAGCTCCTCTGGGCAATGTGCTGGTGAAAGGCCTTTTGTGAGAATATCGGAGTATTTTAAAAGGAGATGAGAACAGTCTTCTCCAGAATATAAAATAAACCTAAAGACAAGGACTCATCTTGACTCAGGATGTTCCTGATTCACACAAACAGCACTTGCCATGGCTGGCTTAAATTGGAATTAACGTCACTGAAAGCACTGCAAATACTTAAGGATTAGGCTATGGAACAGTTGGACAGAAAATTGGGAGACTGCTGCTCACGATGGATCAATATTTATAAGGAAGTGATACAAACGGATGAGGAAGGGCGAGCGGCGCTGCTGCAGCGCGTGTGTCCAGCCAGAAGCGACACAAACTGACAGGGGAGGGGAAGGCAGCCACTGACATAACGAAAAGTACAGCATAAAAGCCATCCCAATTCAGTTGATGAAGCAGTTTGCCAGGGGAAAAAGAAAACCAGCCATCAAGTTCAAAACTAGGAGGCCAGCCGAGTGCAAAGGGAGAAGGGAACAGAGAATCAAGAGAGAATCAGAGCAACAAACTGCCAGGGCAGATGGAGCACCCGTGGTGAGCAACCAGGCTGAGAAAGCTCCCTCCTTCCTGGAGGATAAGCAAAACTGTCTTCCCAGAAAGAATATTTCTGCCATTGCTAACTGCTCCCACATGGGTAACTGCCCTAATTTAATTAAGTTTGTATTTCTAATGAACTCTGGTGAAAACAGTTATGAAACCAACAGTATCATGGAATAACTGCGAGCACAGCTGAAGCAGACACATTCCCCCAGACAGGGAATGCTGTGAGCGAGCTGGAAAATGGTGTCTTCAATGTATCAACATAGAAGCTACGCAGAATTAAGCAAGACTTTCACAGAGAATCTATCTTCACGCAAAAGATAAATGTGCTGCTATTACTACTCAGCTTTCTAAAAAGCTTTGGCATTCTGAATAACAGGTTCACTTTTTATCACGCAGAGTTGTTATTTGAATTGCCATCTCTCCCTCACCCCTGGATATGAATTTTCTCCAAAGAACACTGAATTTTGGTATATTTTATGAGTTCAACGTGCAGCAGAACCCAAGGAAGATAAAAAGTGTCATTTAAGAGAATGAAGGTTACAAACGGTTTCAATTAAAGCTATACACACCCCTAGATTCCATTTTCCACATTTCAATGTTTGCCCATGATGTGCACACAAACAGCCCTCTAAAGAATCCTGCCCTCAGGAATTTTCCCTTTTCTTAATCCTGATGTACGGAGCCCGGTCTCCTAGGATATTAAGAGGATCTCATAAGGACAATCCAACTTCATACTGATTCTATTTCCCAGATCCATAAAATTTGTTGCTGTAGGAAACACAAGAGTGAAGAACAACAAGAATGCACGGTGAAATTTAAATACCACTCCTAGCAAGAAGAAAAACACCATAAATGGGAAAACAGCAGAGGATGATGCTTGTTTACTAAGATCGTGCTACACAAAAACACACAATATGAACTGACAAGGGAAGGAGATGATCATTGTTTGAATAACATCAATATCAACACAGATACGTATGAATCTGGCAAGGGATATGGAAGAGGCGAACTCCGAATAACACTGATGGACCAGTAAATATTATCCAGACAGTGAGGGGGAAGGGAGGAGGAGCAGAGGATGCTGAGGCTGGAGACAGGCTGGGAACAATATTTGCTCCAGGTTACTGCTGGGCAGTAAATGTGCAAATCTAATTAAGGCCTTTCCCCGCTTCCCTGTCTTTTTTCCACTCCCTTTTTCCACCTGGACCATCACGGTTATAGATTACAGTTAACTGGGGTTTCAGGTATTTGCTGCTAATTGCTTAGGTGTAATTAATCCTGCCTCAGAAGAGGGGGCTCAACACTGCTCAGCCACAGAGCTGAGCTGGTGCTTTGGAAGCCGTGGCAAGGGAACCCCACCACACCTTCCAAGCCCAGCAGAACCCTGCTCCACACAGTCACACACACATCAGCATGAAAACGAAACTGGGGAGAGGAGAAACTGTATGCAGCAACGAGTATTCCAACCTTTGCCTTTTATTCTGGTATTAACGCAAAGAAAAGGATGGGAATCCTTCCATAGCTTATCTGGGAGGCTTTTCTTCCAAAAGACATTTGACTATCTTCCCCTGTAGGAAGTTTGGGGCAGAGCAGATCAACCCTTCTACCCACGTACACCCATGGCAGCAAACCTCAGCTACAACCAACAGTTGTGGCTACAACCAGGAGCTGTGGCCGGACCCTTGAATTTACAACACTTTGGGATGACATTTGAAGAGGTAACATGACAATACATTGTGCTAAATCAATTACTGATTATCAATATAGCACTTAGTGATGTATAATTAGTATGTAAAGGATATATTTAGCTGTAGATGATACCAGTAATAAGGGCTACATGAGCAATAGCTGTATAATTACATTTTATGAATACAGGAAACCTGTGAGAAATGCTCTGAGATTTAATTGACATTTAACAAGATAACTACAGCAAGTTAATTAGAAATTATATGCTAAAAATACACATTAACTTTTAAATAATATTTTAGCTTGCTGCAATATAACTATAGTAGCTCATTATATGCCAGTGAACCACCTAAATGAAATAGTTCTTTCAAATACCATCTAATTCATTTCCCACAAACTAAAGCCTGTATTATCAGCTTCTCATTCTGAATCCTTTTTGGTATAAAGAAGCCGAGTTGATCAGCTTAGTGAAAGATTTATTTTTATGGTCCTTTCATACTTTTTTTTATAAAATGAGATTTCTCTTACATTTCTATCAGCATCCAGAGAAAAGATTTCAGTTCAGCTGCGCTTTCAGCTTTGAACCCAGAACAAAAATGCAAAGTAAGGCACTGACAAGCATTTAGACTCCCCGCAAGGTGATACATCAGGGATTCTGACAGTGCTAATACAGCCAGAAATTTGGAGAATAAAACAACTCTGAACTGGTTCGGATATGGATGGGTGTAATCACAAAGAAAAATACAATAGCAGGTTCTTAGCACAGCTCTGTTATTTTTAGGTCTAGGTAGGGTAGTGCAAAGATGATGGAAATCTGGCTCAAAATTCAGTTTGCTATAGATGCTCGGGGGAGCCATAGAGCCAATGCACAGACATGGGCCTTTTCCACCTGCCTCCAGCAGCTGCAGGAATGCTATTTCCATAGCTGAAGCACTCGGCAGCCCCGGGTGAGAGAAAGGCTTGTGAAAGGTAGCAAGGACTTGGAGTTCAGCTCCGAGATGAGTGTCATGAGAGCTGAAGTCTCCACAGCTCAGCCATTGGTATTTTTGACTGATTTACATAAGACTCTTCACATCTACACATCATTTTGGATTTGGTTGGGGTTTTTTATTACTCCTTGCCCTACCATACTTTGCCCATAAGACACCTCAAGCTTAACTCATCTCCTCTGAGAGTTCTGCAGTTCAACCATACAAGACCCTGACCTCTGGCTGGTTAATCCGGCTGCATGGAGAGGGAGAATTAAGTTATTCAGAGGAGCAAATGGACTACCATTACGAAGAGAAAATGGTGCAATTTCTCCTGTCTCTGGCTCAGTATGTCCCAGCAGACTCCAAGGTCTCTCTTGCAATTTCTTTTTGCCAGCACGCCCTTGTTAGCATTCTGGACCAGATACTCCAGATTATGCATACACAGAGCATACATGATTTAGTGTTCCTGCTCTTGAAAATGTCACTTGCTTCAATATATCACAGGAGGAAATGGAGAAAACAAGATGATAAAGCAGTGAGGGATGGGCAAGATGACCCGATCTGCACCTGAGATTGCAGTACTGTGCAGTTAATGTAAATGGAAGGGTTGTTTTCAAACTGTGAAAGCCAGGCACAAGCAAAACACTTTGGGCAAGAGACAGACCAACTGCAGTCTTGGCCCAAGGCCTGACTCTGCATCTGAGCAGAAGTTAAGAAAAAAATTAAAAATAAAAAGCAAAGAAAAAAGTCAAATTGTCCCTGACCTTCTCTCTTAATTCAGAAAGGGCAGGAGAGGAAAGTGCCAAAGAACTACACTCTTAGAGGGTTGTGTATTTTCATAGAATCCCAGACTGGTTGAGGTTGGAAGAGACCTTAAAGCTCATTCAGTTCCAACACCTTCTACTAGAGCAGGTTGCTCCAAGCCCCTGTGTCCAACCTGGCCTTGAACACTGCCAGGGATGGGGCATCTCAGTTATAAACCCTGCCCAATACTCACAAAACAGAGAAGAGATGGAAGAAATAGGGAAAATGCACCAGAAAAACAGGGGATTTCTTGAAGACAAAAGTCTGAGCACAGTTTACCTTTGCACTTGCTGTCTTCTGATACAGCCACATCCCTGATGGTTTCTGATGAAGCTCGGGTTGCTGGTTACAGCGCTTCTGCTGGAAGCTTTCCCTGCCATGAGTACCCACCACTACCATTAAGATAAACCCTAAAGAAATAAAGCAATGAGAAGAGCCTCTACTTGCACCTACCACCAACCTCTGCGGCAAGCAGAGCTGTGACCAGGGTGCAGGTTTATCACTTCCTAAGTCACTGCAGCTGTGTCTTCAGCTCTACTTCAGGAATCCAGCCCCAATAAGGAGGGGAGTTGGGTAAAGCTGTGTGGTGGAGTGCTTGCTGCAGAGTTTTCTTACACACCTAGACAGCTGGGGAGGATCTAGCCACTGTTTCCTCCCAAAACTCTCCCTCCAGAGTGATAACGGAGCATTTCAGGACAACAGGATTTTCTCCTAAGACCTATGAGGAAGCTTGGGATGTTTTGTTAAGCTTCTCTGTAAGAATATTTAAAAGAAGATAAAGTGCATGTTTATAGGGTTTCCTCTTTTTACTTGGTCAGTAGATTAGCCAAGATTGATATTTCTGCATGAGAGGGAGAGGCCGAAGGTTAAAAGATAAAAGGGTAGATTCCTTTTAAAACATAATTTAGATTTTTCTGGTATTAGCCCCAGTATCAGCACAAAATCACTTCAATTCTGCAGGAGCACCTGAGCCCCGCTGTATAGCTGTGGGCAGCAGGAAAGCTCTCCTCTGGCAAATGGCACAGCTGAGGACCACAACGCCTGCAGTACCTGCCCCATGCAGGGTCTCCCGCCTGAGGACCCTGAGCTCATGCTCTAAACATGTGCCAAACAAGAGCGATAAGGGACAGAAGTTCTGCTGCGGACTTACTTTGGCTTTGCTTCATTTATTTCTGTTTGCTGTAGTCAGTGCAGATTTAGAATTGAACTCCTCAGAACACATCTTTAAAACACCTCCCCAGTCCCCTGCAGGTGCTGCTGAATGACCAGTTGAGCACTGGTAGGTCTCAGAGAGCTCAGTGATCCAGACTGGAGAAAGACACACAGCAAGTGGAGCTGATGTGTTTCCTTATCGTCCACATTGCGCTGTGAAACATCAGGGCTCTCTCCCAAGTCCATGCTTTTATAAACCAATTATTGCCTCCTTCCAGTTCTTTCACAGCAGCTTCTGACCATTTGAATTCCCAGAGGGACAACCCAGAGCTGCCCGGTGCTCCACGTCTGTCACTGGAGGAAATCCCTTCCCTGCGACAGCGACCTCAGCGTGGGGACCACGTTCCTCAGGAGCAACGGCACTGCTCATCCCAGAGAGAGGACAGAGGGACACATCCTGCCCTGCTCAGGAAAAAAGGGCAAAGCTTAGATGTAGAGAGAATGCCAGATTATAAAGCTGCTGCTAATAATAATAAATAAAGGGTGGAAGAGGCCAAACTGCCATCACAGAGTTAAACCTTCAGTTTGAGCTCAACTTTGAGACTTACCCAAACTTCTTCTCTCTTTCCAGAGAGCAGCAGCTCAGAGCTCCTCACTTGGAGCAAACATGGGTTAGCTACCTGGAGTTTCCATTTTGTTGCAAGAAACATCTTTGTGCAACATGTCACAGCGCGCCGGGTAGGAATGGCTGGATTATTCCCCAGGAATAATTGTGCTGACACGTTTCAGCATTTTTCTTTGAATAAATTATTTGCAAATAAACGTTTTCATTATTCGACCATCTCTGATGTTCCGTTAGCATTCAGTGAATTATTTATTCAGCAGCTTTTCCCATCAATCACTGAATAAATTATTCGCAAATAAATTATTCTACCAGCTTTTGCTTTAAAGATGTCCCTTTGAGAACAATAGCTTCCCAGAATAGCAAACAGGCAAAGGGAGCAATTTAAAAGGCCTGATTCTCATCCCAGTTGTCTTGATAGAAATCTGGAGGATTACCATAGAAATTCCTGGCCTTTTGCTGTATTTACACGTCTGTATGTCAGCTCAGATTTGTAGTATGAGAGTGCTCCACTTTGCTGAAGCCAGCACAAAACCATTCAGTGCCCTCAGAACCAAGTCTTTGCCTATATCCTAATAGGCAGTTTCATTTCCAGCTCACAAAATTGAGCTGGATTCAAGTGACCTCTAATCAAACCGACAGCTCAGCTCCCGTAAGTGTCCAGGGAGAGACGGGCATTGTAGCACTACCCCACATATCCCTTTCTCCCTCCCAGGCAGTGCCGTTACCGCAACCTCCTCATGCATAATGCATTCAAATCTCGTCACTACACCAAGCCCCAGTGTAAGTCTTGTTTGTGTCTGGGCCAAGGAGGATGAAAGCCCGTTAGAACTAAATGAAGGCTACATTTATGCCAATTTTAAGGAATAATTGAGGTGCAGCGCAGGGGAATTTGCTGAACTCCTCTGTCCTTCTAACAAGAAAGAGCCTCTTTTGTTAGGCAGCACAAAAAGTCACCCTCATTAAAACAAGCCATCTTTATCAAAACCACATGGAGGATTTATCGTCTCACCCATATGTTGGTGCCTTTCAGAGTGATGCAGGCAAAGAAGTGGGGGGGAGGCCGAGTACCGAGCCCCCGTTTCAAGAGGGCCAATTACCAAAGCATCAGGAGCCTCATGTTGATCTCAATCACGGCAACAGGAGCAAGGTTGTGCCAGAGTTTTGACACCCTCAACCCTACCTGGGCTGCCTCGAAGTATCACTGCAATAAATAATTGCTAATTTGCACAAAAGGAACAAATGAGACCCAGTGTAATTGTATGAGGGGGGACAAGCGAACAATAACATTAAGATATATAATTGAGTTAATATCAGACGCTCTCCCCCCAGTGAACCTTTCTTCATCCTTGGAGTAATTGTGTAATGACATTTATGTGTAATAGACTTGTGACATTATAAATGACACTTATGTCAGGATTGTCAGGCTGTGACAGCCTCAGAGACAGCTCCAGTGAGAAATTAATCACTTCTGAGGCTTGAAAGTTGCTCATTTATCGCTGCCAAGTAAGATCTCGCAAAAACAAGATCTTGCAATGAAATGTACACTCGCATCTACGCATCCTCCAACGTGTATTTTCTCCCTAGAGAAAATCTTCCTGGACACCATGCAGTAATGGTTTCCCTCAGGAACAGCAGCACTCTGCAGGGTCGGCCCCCTTGAAGAACACATGCAAAGATCATGGAATGGTTTGTGTTGGAAGTGACCTTAAAGCTCATCCAGCTCCAACCCCCTGCCACGGGCAGGGACACCTTCCACTAGAGCAGCTTGCTCCAAGCCCCTGTGTCCAACCTGGCCTTGAACACTGCCAGGGATGGGGCAGCCACATTGCCTTCTCCAGTTCCTCCCCTCTCAACATCACAGCACCTTCTACCAGCCCTTTACAGTGTACCTACCTCTTTAAATATATGTATGTGCTATATACACACACATCAGCATCTACACCTTTCACATTTCCAGGACGGCAGGTCATGAAAGGGTTAAATTATTTGTTGGGGAGAAAAGGACATTTTGAAATGTACTATACATAATTAATACAAAAAAAAAAAAGAAAAGAAAACCTTCTCCAGATCAGTGTAGGGGCTATTATTAGACTATCAAACTGTCATTTTTCAAAGCATTTCAATTGTCACTATTTTTTCTAATGGCTTCTAAAGCATTATCTAATGCCTGGGCCAAAAAAAAGAAGAGGATCAAAGCGTGTTGAAAAGCACTAGTCAGGCTGCATGACAAATCAGCGTTTGCAGCCTAAACTCTTCCTATCCTGTCTGCCTTCAAAAATGTTTGTGAACTTCAAACCAAGATGGCTTTATTTGTGGATTGTCTTTTGAAGACACAAGTGTCCTTAGGATTTTCCTTTTTCTTTTAATAATATAGAACCATGTTAAAGGAAAGGATAACCCAGTTGCAGACGTTTAGCATTGCTGCTCTCACTGCCATAACTGACACGCCACAGTGGACAGGCAAGGAGATGGGGAAGGCTCCAGAAGGAAACCAAAGCAGTTGTGGTGGATGAGGATGGAAGCAGCTGGATGGTAGAGAAGCACATGTAGGGGAGTGTATGATGGATGATGCAGGGAGTGTCCTGCTAAACTCTACAAAGTAAGACCATCTGTGTTCCATAGCTGGTATAATACATGGTCTGGGTGGGTCTGAAGCACGTGGGAACTGCAGTGAGCTAGTGGGGACCGTCACCAGCACAAAGGGGGACATGCTCTTCCTTCTGATAACCTGGTAAACCTCCTCCACTAGGATATCAAGAGACAGAGAGGAGAGATTCCAGCCATTGCTGTGAATCTCCCTGCTCCTTTTCGTTTCCCACACCACAATGGTGCCTTCTTGTTCTGCATTTTCACACAAACTAATGAAATGATGATGACCCTGTACAGAAGGAATTAAGAGATTAAAATGATAAGAGTCATGTAGAAGCTTCCTACGGGAATCAGGAGGGGCTGCCATTTCAGATAAGACTTTTGATCCATCAAGTTGCCATCTTTACAGTCCCCCTGTGCTTTAGCAAGGACTTAAAGTTACTTTAGATTGTAACTAGAATCATCTAGTTACTAGACTGTAACTAAGATCATCTGATCCCTTCAGAGAGAGGCAGGCGATGCTCACATCCCTCCACCAGAACCTCATGGTGGGACCTCACAACGAGACACACATTTCTAACATGGAAACCACCCTGGGCAGAGCAGGATCCTCTGCCCAACCTCTGTGTAAACCAAAGGAGCCCAGAGAAGGTGTGCACACATCCTGCAACATGGATGTCCCTCTGGTGCAAGCCCTAACAGCCCCTGGGTACGTGGTGATCCGCTCTGCACCTGCAGTGCCTCTCCTAATGTGCACATAAGATTAGGCTGCTAATGTAACATACCCCTTTTTTTCAGCCCCAATGACAATGAAATTCACAAACTGATTCAGCTTAACCGAGTGTGACTGCAATAGGCTAATTCCACATTCCTAATTAAATTACATTATTTTCTAGGTGGAGGTTTATGAGCAGGGGAGAAGAGTAATGATATGAGCAAGGCACAGAATCACACGTACACGTTAGAGCCAAGGCTCTTGTCTAGACAGCAAAATGAGTTATTCTATTTACATCTTTTTAAAATGTCACAGTATTTTCCTGTATTTAATCGAGGGCTTGTTTATGCACAGAGTCATTCTGAGAAGAGGAAATGGGAGCTATTCAAAGGGAAAACTACCGACCTGACTGCAGAAAGGAAGTAATAAGTATCTGGATTCCTCTGTACAAAAGCACTGCTTTGAAAACAGCAGCATTATTGCTGCTAGATGACTTAAGAAGCTAGCGAACAGTGGTGCAGGGATAGGAAGAGGAGTCCTGAGGCTGGTGTCTCTGCTGGGAACTGAGCCCAAATTCCCTGTCTGCCACCCACCTCCAGAAATGCCACACTGCAAACCCAGCCAGCTTTTTTGCTGCTGCTTTCCTCAGTGAACCCGTGGTTGGAATCCAGCTTGGCATTATGGATGTTCAGAGGCAAAATAGAGATTGCAGGCTTAGAGATTTTTCTGAAATCATAAACAAAAAGGGAAGAAAAGCAAGAATTGGATGTATAACTTTATGGCCTGTGAAATTGAATTGCCTTTTACAGGTCTGCCCCTTTAGAGGGATAGTGAGAGGGTTTGTCATCCTATGGAAGAGGATAAGAGGAGACATTGTGCTGTCTGATTAAAGGTGCATATCATCCCCTGTGAGTTCAGTGAGCCTGGATTTCTGAGCTCTTACTTCTTTGGTCTCCACCGAAGAAGTCCAAGAAGTTTCTGACACATTGTAGTTCCAGCAGGAATGTGCCTTGCTTTGTAGATCACCAGCACTACAGAGTCAAATACATGATGGCAAGGAGCAGATATCCACATCCTTAATCACCAGAGAGATCAAGAAAGCCGGCCAGCGGAAGGAAAACCAATCTGAAAGCATTGCCCATCCCTCCAGAGCTGTGCAAACCTGAGCTCTCCTTTCTTAATGCAAATTGTATTAGGTGAACCCCTATTGACAGTGAACCTGTCATATTCAGAAGCATCTGGATTTTGCAGGAGAAAACCAATGTAGTTTGATGGAACTGGCAGCATGGATAAAGTCAGAAAGTCAGCAACCAAATGTTATCACCTAATAGGTTTTCCAGAAGCTGAAAACAAGTTACATACCCAAACCCTGTCTTATTTCAGTCAGGAGCTGAGGTTCTTCTTTGATGACATGAAGAGCAGACCAACACATCCCATGCCATGCCCCTCTCAAACTGTGGATACATTACCTAGAAAGATGAATGATGCAACTTATACAAGTTGCAAGTGGTGGTGAATCTGTTTTTTTTCCCTTAGGATTTACTCCAGAGGTCTGTTCTCCTCATTTAAACAGTGTGTCTTATTTCCAAGTTAATTTTTTCTAACTTTACTATTCAGACCTCAGGTTTCCCAGCATCTGCCTTCACTGCATTAAAAGAGCTTTAAACCCTGCCTGTCTCACTTTTACTTTACCCTTTGGACCCGATGGAGACGTGAAGGACTATTCAACATCAGAGGTTTCAACATTGACATTCAAGCGAAAGCACAGCCAAACTGAACCCAAATGCCATCTCTGTTGAAGCCAGCTGTGTTTCTGAACTCCTCTATGAGTAAGGAAGTCAGAATGAAGCTTTTAAAAGCCCTAGGGATAAAATACATAGCCCTCAAGTTATATGTGTAATCATCAGAGAAATAACTCAGCAAAGGAGGTTGTCACCACATTTCAGCTCTAGTGGATTCTGTCTGTCCTCTTGGAGCTGCTGTGTTATACTTCAAATCATTCTGGTTACTTTCTTTGTAGCATTTGATTTCGATAAATTGATTTTGATGATGTACCGAGAATTAGGCAGATACTTCATTACACTGGCTCGAGATCAAGCTTAGGAAGCCATAAATGAACCTTTACGAATCCTGCAATCTCATTTAGATGATCAATTATTTTGTTTATCTACTTAAGCATGTTAATGGGAACCAAGTAGGGTATAGCAGGAAAAACCAAGGCACTTAAGCCAGTGGGAAGTTTGGAGGTGAGGCTGAAACACAATTTCTAAGGTGGGATGGGTGGGAAAGAGTATGTATTTAAAATAGTATCTAAACCAGAACATAACAATAGTCACAGCAAGCTTCTTCAGATGCCACAAGCATCCCATAAATGCAGCATCACAGTAGAATAATAAGCATATTTTCATGTAAAAAAGCATACACTTCAACTTCAGCCACAAAGGGCTGTATTCCAAAGATACAAATCTAAAGATACAAACCAGTGCTTACTGCAAAGCACAAAAGCATCTGAGCAGAGCAGGTACCAATTCTCATGCAAAGCCCCTGCACTTTCCAGAGCTTGAAAATTCAACACTTTTTAAGATTCTGGCTGTAGTTCTTATGTGCTGAGAAAGGAAAAGAAGTCATCAGCATAAATGAAATTGGCTTTCAGAAGCCCAAACCACAGAGTGAAAAGAGGAATGGGCTGCAGGTTTGACAGGGGATGCCAGAACCGACCCTGCGGATACTGGAAGCACTCACTGGGCTCCAGCAGAGTGTGGCTCGAGGGTCCCCCACGGAGAACTGCCTTGGCACCATGTCAGAGCCCTGCTGCCTCCAGTCTGACATGCAGGAGAAGGAAAAGGGCCTTTCCCCAAACTCAGCAGCTGTCAAAATAGGTGGGAAAAGCACAGCAGGGAATTACAAGCGCCTCAAGCTCACAAGGGGGATAGCAATGAGTCTCCACAGATCAGGAACACCCGTTACATGTCCAGTGGAAACCTGCACTGGCACTCACTGTGCTCTAATTCCACATCTTCCCCCAACAGTGTTGGCCAGACAGTGCCAGGGAAAGGTGACCCAGACAGGCCAATGCTCTCACCCCAAAGCTGCTTCACCCCACCATGAAAGTGCAAAGCACATCAAAAAAACAAGGGTTTTACCAAAATAGTAACTGGGGACAAGACCCAAAGTTACATGAGTTCTGTGCCTTAGTGTCTGTTCCCGTGTGAAGATGTTTTGGGTGTGTGAAGAGGGTGCTGAGGCGCTGGCACAGGGTGCCCAGAGAAGCTGTGGCTGCCCCATCCCTGGCAGTGTTCAAGGCCAGGTTGGACACAGGGGCTTGGAGCAACCTGCTCTAGTGGAAGGTGTCCCTGCCCATGGCAGGGGGTTGGAACTGGATGAGCTTTAAGGTCCTTTTCAACCCAAACCAGGCTGGGATTCTGTGATTCTATGTTTGCTTTTGTTATAATTTATAGCTGCCATTTTCACTGATGTCCAAAAGATGCAGATACCCAAAGGGTAACAGAAATTGAGTTAACTTATTTTCGTGGTTTAAAACTAACAGCCATAATAATTATTCTCATTACAGAGTATTTTTATTACTAACAATAACAAGAATAATAATTATTACAGCTATTAGTTACCATTATTATTACTATTATTACTTCCTACAGTGTTCAGGATCAATTCAGCTAGGAGACAAATGAGCATCAGGCCAGGGAGGTAAATGGGAAGGCTAAAGACAGAAAGGGAATGCTAGAATAAACAATCCTATTCCTTTATTTTTGGTAGCAAATGATAAAAGATATGCAGCTGTCCTGGCTCCAAGGAGGGGCATTAATATACCACCTGATACACTTGAAAAGCTTACAAAAATCTGGTTATATTTTTTAATCATCTTGTATTTTAGACCTTTAAAGTACAAATATGGATTTCAAACATATCAGGGGAACAAATTAACTTAGAAAAATAGCTGTACTTTCCAAGGTTGCACCTGCCATGAAATTGCTCCAAGTTTGCATTTTCCCTTAGTCTCTAGTGTGTCATTACAGCAGATTGATCGCCCTCCTCTCCCCGGCAACTCCCCCATTAGAGGGTTATTGTATGGAAATTAATGGGAGGCTAGAAACATTTCTTTTGCAGCTGCAGTAGTAGAAGTCAGTTTTGATTAAGCACTCGAAACCCAGCAGACTGGGGTGATCTCTCTGCTTTAGTTCCCTCTTTTATTATCACTGGTGTCAAGTTTTGTTACTTTAGCCATTCCCCTGGTTCTCCCACTGCATCCTTGGGTAA
This sequence comes from Strigops habroptila, assembly GCF_004027225.2. Taxonomy (NCBI): domain Eukaryota; kingdom Metazoa; phylum Chordata; class Aves; order Psittaciformes; family Psittacidae; genus Strigops; species Strigops habroptila. The sequence continues at coordinate 1,937,167 of NC_044294.2, forward strand.
TAATAGGGGTTATTTTTTTACGTACACATCTATTTATTTTAAATATGTACAGACTGATTCGCACTGGTGCCAAGTCCCTTTCCACCACCCTTAACACAGCCATAGGACTCACTTCTGCTCATTGCAAGGCCTGGTTACGCTGGCTGAGTGGAGTAAGGCAGCAGCAGATTTAAATGAGTACCAGGAACTCAGATACACCTCTGTTCATTTACCCTAAGAGCAGTTATCGCTGATGTCACATTTAATGTGTACCTGCTCTGTCTCTTATTCATCTTGCTGTTTCCTACCTGCCCAGTTTGATCTAGTTCCCATTGTCAGCTGGCAAATAACACACATCCAAAGTAGCTCTGATGAAAAGAGACCCTATTTTTTAAAAGCCACCTATTAATCAAAGCCATGATGGAAGAGAGGTTGTAAGATACCTGTGAAAAGCACGACCAGACACAAAGCTCAGGGGGCAGCATTCCGCTTCTTCTATTGTCCCAATAGTTTTTCTTGCAAGCAGTGAACTCGATGGGAATAAAAACATAGGGAGGGAAGTACATTTTAAACTGATCCCACCACAAATCATGCGCTAATTGAAACAAAGGAAAAGAAATTTCACACTGTGTCAGCCAGAATTACAGTCTTGGAGTTTGAAAAGGAAACTGGAGTCATTTCAACTGTCAGTTGCACCAAGTGGCACAGGGCACGAGCGGGGAGAGCTCCACCACTCTCATGTTCCTGGTCCCTCACTTGCAGCTCCCTGCGTGTGGCCTTCAGCAGAGCAGTGACATTTGCCCCTGGATGTACTACCCACAGTGTAAAAGGTGGGTTTACATCCTGCCTGCAGAGTGGCACAACACCTCTTGCAGGTTTCTCTTGACTTTGCTGCTGTTTAGGGAGGTTTGGGGAAGGTTCTTGCAATTCGTCACTTACTGCAACACGAGAACACTTTGGTTTAGCAAAACGTGGCACTTTCTTGATCAAGAGGCATGGATGGCTTGGGGTGTTGGAAATGGCTCTGTATGTTTTCATGCATACACAAAGCTTATTGACCAGACTGCCTACCTGCTGTTCACAGTTCAGTTTTCACTTCAATTACAATTTATAACACATTTCAAGTAGGAAATTTGTCTTCATTCCCCCCCCAACACAAAGTACCTAAATTACATACCAATAACCACTGATAAGAAAAAGCCAAGTTTGAGAACAAAACACAAAGCAATGCCCAGCAAGGCCAACCCGAAGTGCTGCACGCCAGGATTCCCTGCAGCCACAGATGAGTGCCAGGTATGTTCAGAGCACAGCAGATACAGCTCAAACAGCAAGTGGGCTGAAAGGTGGGGCAAGGACCATTGCCTGGAGAACTGATTAAGTGGCACCTTTGGGGGAAGAAGAAAAGAAAAACCTTTAAGGGATTATTTATAGGGCTCATAAAGGTGCCTTTTGAATATCCATCAATCAAACAGTCAGCGAAAAGGTCTGCTCAGCACACAGGAGAGTAGAAGGAGTAAAGGAAATTGGCTACGGCGTCCATCTGAGATGCAAGCTATCATCCATAATCTTCAGCAACCTGCTCCATATGGAAAGCACAGCAGTTTGGTGAGCAGGATGTGAGCAGGATGGTGAAGCACTGAACAAACAGGTGCTTGGCTTAAAAGTGATGTGGTGGCTTCCGCCCCTGCCAAAGACAGGAAATGTCAGTAGTAAGTTTTAACAACTTTGGGAGGAATAATGGAAGACACGAAATGATCTACACAAGAAAGGAGCAGAAGATATTTGGGTGCCAGCCAAAGGGCCGTAACCTGCCTTGAAGGAGCAAATAAAACCAGGAAGACAATAACAACAAAGCAGTGGCTGCCTGCAGACAGAATAAAGGGTAATTGCTGGTGAGCATATGGCCTGCTAAGGGAATAGACAGTGAAAGGAGAGGAGATTCACAGACATTTACAGAGCTTACAGAAGCTGTAGGTCAAGAGCAATAGGCTCATGATGATCACTGGTTTTATGGCTGGTTCCCTTGCATCCTACCGCAGGAATAAACTACTGATCCATGGCAAACATTTCTTCCTAGGATTCCACTTCATCTCTTCCTTTGTACTGGTTTTGTAGTGGCATTTGTAAGTGCAGTATTTCAGTAAACTGGAGTAGCAAAGCAAGGCCCTTCCTGGCTTCCCTTGTTACTGGGAGGCTTGCTTGGTTTAACTCAGAAAGTAGAGAGGTTTGGGGTTTTGGGTTGGGTAAGCAAAACCAAGAGGCAGAAGCTGATGTCTGAAATACGGTCCCACCACTGCACCACCCTCTGCTCGGGCAGCCTTTGGGAGCAAACAGCTACATGAGGCACGGCTTTATATTTCTTTCTGATGTGACTTACACATTTGGTGACAAAGTACTGTACTACAATACCCCATTTATCTTATTAAATGGTCCCAGAACAGCTCTGAGAAATGTATTTAACGTGGAGACATCTATTAATTAATAAGCACATTAGTCAGCAATCAATACTCAGTTGATGATATTGTTTAAATTATACATGTACCATAAGGATATGTTTCTGCCTTCCTCATCTGTTTTAAGGCATATATTGAAAACGAGCAGTGCAGAACGGCTTTGCATTCAAAAAAGTTTGATTAAGATTATTTTTAAATAGACTAATCCTATGAACATATTATATTGCATAAAATTAGCCCTGAGCACAGTCAGTTTATCACCTCACTCTCTTCACAGTCCATTGATTAAGCAGGCACTGGGAGCAGTCTGTTCTTTACTGCGTTTGTATTTTATTGCAGCGATACTGTTATCTGCTTCAAAATCCTGAGTGAGGCATTCCCAGCAATTACTTCCTCTCGGTTTGCATGAAATGTACAGATAATTCTCAGGCTGATTCCCTACTGCCATTTGTATTACTTGAAGGTAACAGCAGCAACCTTAAACTGCAGATCCCTGTCCTCAGACCTGCTCCCACACAACACACACCCTCACACCAGCACCTACACGACAGCCCCTAGTGCGTACTGCACACAGACCGCTTCTATAGGGCACCCTTTCTGCTTCCCAGGAAAACAGGACTGGACTGACCTGATCCCAGGCACAGAGTCATTCTGCAAGAGGAGACCCCGTGGCTCCTTGGGCCACTTATGCTAATGCAGGTAACTCAGAGTCTTTCTGTGGAGCAGCATCACAGAACCATGGAATGGTTTGGGTTGCAAGGGACCTTAAGATCATCCAGTTCCAACCCCCTGCCACGGACAGGGACACCTTCCACTAGAGCAGGTTGCTCCAAGCTCCTGTGTCCAACCTGGCCTTGAACGCTGCCAGGGATGGGGCATGATGTGCTCTTCCTCCTGCCTGAAAGGGATGCTCCTTATGCTCACTTTCCTCCCTAATAACCAAAGAGCAGCTTTTGCCTGGCAGTAAACCCGGATTTCTTGGTGACACACACCCCCAGGTGTGCTTCCCTTCAGTAAATCCAATGACAAGACACATTTTGTTCTTTCATTTGCCTTGAAATCAGACTTTTCTTTTTAGCACAGGATGAATAAGCACAGGTAAAGCCCCCAGAAAGAACCAGTGCAGGCAATGCTCCTCTGTGCTGTTTCTCCCCATGCTGCCTGCACAGCTCATCCCTACCACGGGGCTCACAAGCCACCGTTTTTGCATGACAAGATGACACCAGCCTCAATTTTCCCCTAAGCAGGGCTGCCATAAATGGGAATAACTTAATAGAAGTGAGGAAAGTCAACAGAATTATTCTGGGGGGTTGTCAATATGGAGATTTGCTTCAGCCTCGTGACTGTGTTTTAATAGAGCTTAAATTCTCAGCCTGGACATTCTCAAAGTGGATTAAAAAGTATTTATTTTACATTAAGAAGCAGTCTGCTTAGGTGTAAAGTTAATATATTATAATACTTAATGCACTAATATTTATATTAATGTGTTTAAGTTATATTCAATTGCTACAAGCCATTTACACAAGTAGTTTTACCTGGAAAGTTTTAATTAAATGAGTGTACACAAGCCCTAGAGCCAATGGGTTTACTTTTAAATTACTACTCTATGAAAGAACAGTGTATGTCCTCTCTTCCTACACATAAAACTTAAAGTTCATACTTTTATTAGCATAACTGTCAAAGAAATCTTTCATCTGCTTTGCTTTCAGACACTGAGGATTGATAGATGGCCATTTTCCTCTCCATTGTGGCATTTGGAGCTACATGACCTGCTGAATTATGGCAGTGTTCTCTTGTTTACTCATAAAGACAGTATTACTTGGCTTTTGGCATCTCAGCAGCCACCCTCCAGAGCAGAAAAATACCTGAACCTAAAGATCTTTACCAGCTGATGGAATTACAAATGACATAAACACACAGAACTTGTAATAAAAGTCATTACAGGGGCACAAGCTGATTTGATAGACCAAATGAAAGGTGTTTCCATGCTGTGGGCAGAGGCAGCAGGGAAAAGTGGATGATGGAAATGGGATCATCCTGTTCGACAGCCCTCAGCACTGCCCTACCAGCGCCACGCGTGAGAGGGTGCTCTGCTCTCACCTAACCCCTGTGCTCGTCCTGCAGCTGCAGCCCCTGGAGTTACACTTTTCCTGCTCTCTGCTCTGTGGTGAAATGACAGAAGAAAACTGAGGGACCCAGAGCGTGAAGCGGGTTCCAGAGGTGGCTGAAGGGGGTTTGGGAACTGCTGGGAGGCAAAGTTACACGGGAAGGAAACGCGTTTCACCACCACGTGCTGTAGAACAGAAGATGCTCTTCACCAGCCCCTGCAGTGCCTGGGTCAGAAAATGAGTCTGAGCCACTGGGCTGAGCAACAAGCCTGGACTGCCACCAGTTCATGCTCTGTCCCTTATACTGTCTGCACATACAGATGTAGTGTACTGAATCAGAGCTTCCCAGTGAGGCATATCCAGAGCCGCACTGGCTCAGCCTTGAGGGAGACTTTTGTGGGAATATTTACAACTGTGAGTACCAGATTTGTTTCCTATGAATGTGTTCCAGTGTTTACCTAAAACTTGCCCTTTTAGCAATGGCTTTTGCCAGTAAACACCTTTGCTGTGATATTTTTGGCACATGGGCTTGAACAGGGACACTAACCCAGCCAAACATCTTAAAAGCTAAAATGAGCATTCACAGAGTATTCATCCAACTCTGCAATTACATTACTTCTGCTTTGCACTAAGGAGTAACCTTTGTGAGCGTGATTGTCCATGAGCTACCCGGACCAAGTGAAGCTCTCCCAGGCAAACCTTGTCTGGTTCCAGGGAGTTCTGCAATCCCACAAATACACGTTTTGGAAAGTTTTCCTACAGCTTGATACAAAGCTTTATGCGTTCACCTGGCACTTGAGTGGAACTGATGGGTTTGGCTCTGCCTGAACTCAAAATGCAAAGTAAAAACCAACCGATGTCAGAAGACCAGAAGAAGGACTCACACAAACCAGAAACTGATTTTCCCAGCCACACTGCACGTGTCTGGCTGCTGGGTTGCTTATGAATACAGGAGGGATTTTTCTCTCAGTCATTCAGCACTGGGTTAAAGTGCTTAGAGAGGACAGCTCAGCTGAGATTGCACAACCAGACCTGGGATCGTGGCTTTAATCCTAACAACAGACTTACCTGGACATCGGGACTGAAACCACACCAGGAGCCCAAGCGCACGCAGAGCTGATGAGCAGTTGGTGAGCACAGGCTGGTTTCACCCCATCATCTCTCCAACATCCTGGATCAGACATTTCTGGAGGTCAGCACAGAAGCATGGTGCAGTACCTGTGATAAAAATAAAAACATAATGTGTTCTGATAGTTAGATTGAAAATTAGCTTTAGGGTCTCCATGCATTGCTTTCTTAATGATGTGAAATGTAGTAGCCTCAACTGTAATAAAGATTACTCAACTGTAATAAAGACGAATTACTTTTTAATAAAATAATGAAACTCCAGTAAACACTCAGGTTTATCACTTAATTTATCCCCAGTGCTCACACAGAAAGAATTTTTTTGCTCCCTCATTTTTAATATTCTCAGTGATTAGATTCCAATAACCTGCTCCACAGTAATGTGTGTCTCATTTCCCTGGACAGCCAAAATAGGCCATAACTTCCTCTCCTTTAGAGCACTAATGCTGTAATTTAGAACTTCTGTCAAGATGAAAGATCTTCCCAGGGAGTTGCAGCAGGCCCATGGCAACACTTTGGCACAGGGCTGGATAATGAAGTTTTCATTATTAAATAAAGATATTTTAGGAATGTCATAACCCATGAACCCATTCTTCTACCACGTGTCGGCACGTTGTTTGTTTCTCATCTGCTGGTTCCATCCTCCCCCTCCTCACTCCTGTTTTTTGGCTACCTTGTGAGCTCCCTGATCTCACCAGAAGCATCAATTCAAGCCCCTTTCCCAGTGGTCCTAGGGTGGGATGGACTGGAGCATGGCTGGGTAAAGCAGGGGCTCACATCCCTTTGCTGGCAGACAGCCTGAGCCCTGCAGGTTGGTGTTACCTGAAGGAAATGCTAATGTGGATCTTCAAGCTCAGGAGCATCAAGAATTATGGAAATAGGGTGTTTTTCAGGAGGAAATTTAACACTTCTGCGTGGTGCCACACTGGGTCTTGGTAAAGGCAGCAAGTGAAAGCAAAGGCAGATTTGCAATAAAGAAGTTTCCCAGCATTTAGGTCTGAGATGAATCGACAGATCTCAGCAGGGTAACTTGTTGCCTTCTGAAGACACAAGACAGACAATTATGCATTTGCACAGATAGCCCTGCTCACCTATCAGAACATTGCATTTATTTTTGGAGTTTAAAAACAAGCTGTAAACCCTATCAGGAATTGAATTAATTGGAAATAATTTCCCCCTTCCCGTGTTAAGCAAACAGGGAAGTTCTGTGTGACAGCATGAATGCTCTGTGTAATGGTTTGCTAAGATCCTACTGATTAAAACCACAAAATCTCATTTGAAGATAGTTAATGGATTCTGCATTTCTACAAAGTATTATGAAGGCAACATTCATCTGAACTGGGGGCCTGTGCTGATTACAACTCAATTAGTTGTGATTCAATTCACTGAAGAAAAACACCCATTTCATCAGCACAAAGAAATAACCACTGGCCACAAAACACACTTTCTGGAATCGCTCTACCAACTCTTTGATATTGTGTTTAGAAAGCTCATGCTGCCACAACGCTTTAACTGTAGCCCTGAGTTCATGTCACTGGGCTCAGTTCATCCTGTTAATGCTTTTCCTTGAGACCACCTCAGTGGATACCACCCAATCTGGGAGTTTTTACTATTCAAACTAGATGCCAGCTTCGAAGCACATCCTACAGCACGGGGGTGAAAGTATTTGGGATTTTGATCTGCTGCGTTTTGATGATGGAACACCCTTTGCCAAATTCAGTTGTTGCCTTCAGCACCATTACCAGAGGATTCTGGATTCTGCAGAGCAAACGCATCCTCTGGTGCCGCCAAAGGCAGGGAGGGTGGTTGCACAGGGAGCACAGATGCCATGGTTTAATTTTGCAACTTGAAAGCAACCAAGGATGGTGCTGCTGGCTGCCAAAATGAAATCCTCACACTGGGGCTTCAGAGCTTAGAGCAATCAATGTGAAATCCTATTTTTCCGCTTAGGAGAACAGGTAAATCTCAGTGTCCATTCAGGGGCAAGTCTGCTGGGTAGGACAAAACTAGATGCCACCAAAGTGAACAAGAAGCTTCCTGCCTTGCTTTTTGCCAGTGCTATTGGGACGATTCATGGTGAGCACTCTCTCTAGAATCATCTCCTGCTTTGTGTTCTCTCACAGCATATCCCACTCTTCTTTGGGGTCCCTCTCTTTAAGTAGAATCATAAAATCACAGAATCAAAGAGTAGTTTGCATTGGAAGGGACCTTAAATCTCATCCAGTTCCAACCCCTGCCATGGGCAGGGACACCTTCCACTGGTAGTTTTGGTTTAAGCAATTTTTAGCCTTCCTCAGCACAGATCAAGTTGTTAGTCTGCACAAATTGCTTTCAGTGGCAATGCTGGGATAAGTCAAGCTTCCAGAAGGGAATCTATATTCCTATGAAAATAGTCTTCAATTTCAGTGTCGTGTTCCCACGATAAAGCTCAAGAACAGCTCAAGGCAAATGAGGACCAAAGCAAACGCAGCGCGTAGGTTAAGTATCAGCATTAAGATCTTGCTTTCGTCTTCCTGCAAAGAAACAAACAAATAAATATGAAGAAAAAGGAAAGGAGGATAGTGTGAGGAGGGAATGTCCCCAGGGCACAAAGCTCGGGGAACTTCCAGCTCCCTGGCCACTAGGTGTCTGTCTTGACTCAAAATCATGACCTGAAGCCAGGCTGGGGAAGCTCTCCCATCCCCAGCCGTTGGGTAGATGAAAGAAGTGCTTTCCATCTTCCCTGGTCTTTATCATACTGAGTCCTGGATGTCTTTGTCTCTCATCACTGTATCAGCAGCACCTCTGGGGATGAAGTTCAAGCCCCCCCTTGCTCCCCGCCTCCAGAAGCCCTGATCTGGCCGAGGTGGCTCCCGCTGTGCGCTGTGGTGGGTGCTGGGCCGGAGCCCTGCGCTGCTCTTGGAAGCTCTTCTATTTATGGAAATTCAAGCCTTTCATTTCACTTAATTAAAGCACCCAGGAGCTATCGGGCTCATGTTTTTCAGGAGATTAAAGCGTGCTTTTAGAAGGCAGGGAAGGGCCAAAGCCTGAAGCTTAAATACAAACCAACTATTCAGTGGGAAGAGATGACACGAGATTCAAACCCATGACACTGGGATTCAGCACCATCGCAGCTAAATTCTGATGTCAGATTCCTACCAAGAAGTTTAAACTGGACAAAATAACACAGGAAACATATTCTGGAATATGTTTCTTTCTCCACAAGTGGCCAAACCCATAAGTATTCAGGAAAAAGACAAATACAAATGACAATACGAACTACACTTTTCTGCTTTATCTGGTTCTAGACCAATTCAAATATTAACCTAAAATATACATTTTTCATTTCACCGAAAAACTGTGTGATAAAATCCTACTGCCATAACAGAAGTATTATTCACAGCAGTAAAACCATTGAAAGATTGAATAGACCAATCCTCCTACTCTACTACTAGATGGACTTGCAGAAGACCCACTTGTGTAAAGGCAGTTTGGAATTCAGCAAAGGTAATGCAGGGAGTTATAGAGGTGAGGCATCCATCAGAACCTCAGGACATCCGGTTTCCATTTCATAGCATTATCTAGTCTAGCATCAGCACATATTCTGATCGCACTCACAGCATGGTAAAACTAAAACCAGTATTAACCCTGTAGGAGACAATGGACTTTTGCCAGTGCAACCATGGTGAGATCATCCTCAAGCCCTGGGCCATGCTGCATTACGAGTGGCTATCCCAGGCAAGCACCTAAAGCCATTTTAAAATGGCAAAGAGCAGCTCCGTGGATGATCACCAGTTTGGGTTTTCCAGCCAGCACCAGAAATAGCTAAATCTGATACATATACAATGTGGGGTGAAGAACTCATTGCTACTGAGTTCACCTAAACCTTAGGGGTCCAGCGGGTGCACACTAATGACCCATTCACGTGCAATAGCTGCTTTCTCCCCTTCCAAGCTGCATATAAAAACCCATTTGTCATTTTGACATTTTCAATGTCTATCTGATCACACTGCTGTCACCCCAAGACTGTTATCACCAATAGACTATGCACAATAAAATCTACAGATACCTACAACAGTTGACTGGGGGGTTGTAACTTCAAACTGCATTTTAAACGGGAGCAAAACCGCTCTTGGCAGAAGTACCATGAGAAGTCATCCTTTCAGATGTGGCTCATGAGCAGAGACACCACCACGAGACACAGGCTTTCCCACTCTCTATTCCTTATCAGCGAGTAGCTGACTTTCCCCAGGGTTCCCCTTGAAAATGCCACATGAAAATATGCCGTGGTTCCAGCTGGCCAGGTGGGTATTGGAGCAGAGAAATGAATCTGCTGAGCTAATGGAGCTTAGGTCAGAACTGTGTAAATACTGGAGAAAAGAATTGGCAAACATTTGTTCAAATGAAGGCATGGAATTAGTTTCAATAGCACCCACGAGTCATAACGGCTCTTGTCCGCTCTCCTGGAGTACTTGCACAAATGAACTGTTGTTTGAAAGAATATTCAGACAAAGCAGCCTAAAAACACAGGCAAATACATGCTCGAATCTGAGCAGTCACGCAAATATTTCCTCTGATGACTAATGACACCAAAGACTTTTTCCTGCTGTTTGTGAACTCGGGAGTCATCTGCCCAGGAGTCTGAAGTGGACCATGTGGAAAAGAGCACAGATCAGTAAAGAGCAGTTTGAGAGAGGTGCTCATTTAGATTTCTCAGTATTTCTACTAAGATTCAATCCAACGTCTTTCTCCTCATTAGAAAGTCACTTTAATATCAGCCAATTTATCTAAAAGCCTCTGAATTCCTCTCTGCAGGAATCTGTATATCCCAAGGCTGTTGCAAACATCCGTCTTCTTAGCGCCTGTCAGTAACTTCCTACTATCACAGCTCTAACAATGACAATATTCCTCTGACAAGTAAAATACCTACTTGAGCACTAAAATGTGAACTCAAAGCACGGCAGCTCTTACTGTACAATAGATACTGTGTCTGAGCATCATGGGGCTTTTAAGGAACAAGAGGAGGTAAAAAGTGGAAGTCTAGGATGTCAGCAGCAGGATATATGGGTGGAGAGTCCGGAGGCCCCACAGGTCGCTGAGGTTGGAGACGGGAAGAAGCTGCATTGGAGAAGAGTTTCTGCAGGGCTCTGGCAATTGCCCACCACAGATCAAGCTCCTACTAGCTCAGTTGAGCTCAAGAAGGCTGACACTTAGCCAAAAGTCTTCAACAAGCTGGATCTTGAAGAATAAGAAAACAACGCCCTGACATTTGTATTTGCATAAACATTATTTAATCAGTTCGGTGCCATCTCATTTCTACAGTAGGCTGTGCCCAGACAATTTCCAAAAATGAGTTTAAATGCATTTAATTCTGGTGGGAAGAGTTTTCATTGTGGCAGTTCCTGAAGGCAAAGAGCGCTAAAAAAGAGACAAGGGGCACAAACATCCTTCTGCTGTGCTGCTATTCCAGACATGGCTTAGAGAGACACTTGCTAGCTGGTAAATACTTTTATAGCAACTTCTTTCCCAGGATTTTGAGGCTAGTAACTCATTTCTAAGAAACTATTCAACAGACATTAAAATTAGGTATTGTGAGTAGTACTGCTCATCGTTTCTGAGCTAGCAACTAATCCCTGTGCTTTCTCCAGGGCTTCTGCAGATTGTGTTTCCAGAACACTCACGCACATTCAACCTGTGACACTTCGCTTCTTTCCTTTAAAGAACAGACCTTCCTGGCTTCCTTTACTTGGTAGTTGGAGTGGGAAAGCTTGCTAAGAGGAACTCAAAGCCTTTGAAGATAATTCCTGCATTGGTCAACAACTGTAATAACGTAGCTAAAATTACAATGTGCTCCAAGCACTGAACATTAAAGACCTTGCATTTATAAAACCAATAAATCAAACATGGTAAGTACTCAAATCTAGCTCAGAGGTGCAGCTTCCCTTCCCCGAATCACAGAGGTTATGTACTTGAAATAGCTCTGCCTCCCAAAATCATCGAATCAGCAGATGATTTTGCAATGTCGGTCAGCCTGTTTGACGTTCCAAGATTCACACAGAACTGTTGATCAGGAGAAGCTGATCATCAGTGGCCTCTTTTCCTCCCTTTCTCTCTCTCGTTCTGGCTCCGAGTGCATTAGTTTGTTGATACAGAGAGGAGCAACTTCTCCTGAAGCCCCACACTGGTGGCCATACATTTCTGAAAAACAAACCATGTATATGTTCTCATACACAAAATAAGAGGGGTTTTTGTGACTTCAGCTTACTTAGCAAACGTGCCTGCAAAGACTCTCATCAACTCACAGATAAAAGCAAGGCTTTTAAGGACAGGAAGTCGATGCTCACATTTTCCTGGTGTATCTAGTCTGTTCTCATGAGAATGCATGAGCAGCCTTCTCCCACCAACCTGAAAAAGACCTGGAAAAGCAGCACAAGCTGGGACTAGTTTCTAGTTTTTCTCCTTTGCAATAGAATTAATATTATACATATAAACCCAAAGAAGATGTGGTCTTTTTCCTTGAACAAAGGAGGAGCCCTTTGCCTAACATCAGCACACTTGCTTATTTAGGTCCAATGGCAACCAGAGAGTTTATAGCTGGCTTGTGTTACTGACAGACTTCTCCATGCTTCTAACACTGAGAAAGAAGTCAAAAAGAAAATAGTCTCATCTTGAATATCTTTTTCACTTTCTTGAACCCTCAGATTCCATCTCGGCATAACGGGGGCTCTCGTAATGGTCCATCTGTGCAGTTCAGTTCAACTCTCTGAAGTAGCCTGAGATCCTCAGCTCAACAGCAGGAGAAAAGGCAGTGACAGAAGCATGAGCAGATGTCACACGTAGTCACCAGGCACAAGGACTGCCACTGCAGTTCCAACCTGGCTGCCTTTATGCACTGCCCTGCGCATCCTCCTGAGGTTGTGGATTCGCTTTGTTGAAAGCAGAGGTTCGAAACAAAGGGAATGGGGCATGGAAATTTACTTCCATTTAGCTGTGACTGGGTTTTATGTGGAAAATGCACCCCACCCTCTCTATCTGAGAATCAGCCGGAGCCTAACTCCCAGTGCTCTTGCTCAAGGGGAGATCTCCACTGTCAAGTTGATTTGTGATGCATTTGAGTTGACAGATTGCCTTGGGCAAGGGAGGAGGTGGGTTTGCAAAGGAAGGAAGGAAGAAGATTAAACCTCCATCAAAATGTGTGGTTACCTACGGTAGGGAAGGGGAGAGGCAGTGGGGGAGGGTGGAAACTCAAAAAGCAGATGAGAAAACTTCATTACCAAATAGGGAAAAGGTGAAGAGACTTTAAGATTTTACCCTTTAAGATCTCTGGTTTTCCAACCGCTTCTAGCGCGAAGCCGCGCTTTGGCTCCGCAGTGTCAGAGACTTTCCCCCAAATCTGAGTCCAGTGAAGCACCTTATGAAAAGTTTTAAAGAAAAGAGTCAGGAAGCACCAGGCATCTTGATTTTCACCAGCAGAATGCAGACAAGGGAGAAAAGCGAGTATGTCCTCATGTTCTGAGACAGCAAGAGGGTGCGATGCCATTTGAAACTGCTGCACACTTGGGCTGTTCCCCTGAAAAGAAGTTTCTGAGTGATTCTAACGCTGCCCTCATGCTCTGAGAAGGGTAACACACTGTATGTGTTGGAGGCACACAGATATCCCCTGTTCTGTATGATTCTTTCTGGTTAAAGGGGCATCTAAAAATAATACCTTGAACGACACTGAAATTGCAAGGAAAAAAGAAATCAGTATCTTTTTACTATTGTAAAAGCACATGATCTCAGAGGAGAAAAATGACAGCTCCTCCTTCATGGCCACACACTTGAGCATCCCTAGATTTGGCTTCTCAGACTTGATCTGTGATTGAACCAAGTAAAAAGTCAAAGTTAAGTGTTTCCATCAGGTGGTTAAAATGCAAACACCACCCAGCTCTCTTCATCTCTTCATTCGTGCAGTTTTTCAGCCATGGCATCTGCCTGGGTTCCTTCTTCTGTTGGCACAGTGTCCTCTCTCCCAGTGGAAGCAGGTTATGGGATTTGGAATGGGGTTGGATTTTCGGAGTTCCTGTGGGTATAACCCTCACTTCTCCGGCTACATTTCTACATCTACAACACTGAAAAGCAGCTGAGCCTTCTCTGGTTTGTGCCTTGTGAGTGGCACCTCCATCCACCACACCACCAGGAACACATGTAGGGTACAGCACAGGCAGTGCAGCAGATCATCAAGGATACATGATGTAGCATCAGGAACCATGAAGCCAAACAAAAAATACCTCTAACATAGATAGGAAGTATCTGTGAACCATATGGATCCACCTCCACCTCCTCTTAATGCAGCTACCAAGGGATCTCACACATAAAGTATTACCAAAGACCAATAAATACCTAGAAAAAACCAGGCCTCCCTTATGCAATGAAGTCAAGAAATTGAAGTCCCAATTTCAAAATATGAAGGTTTCAGTCACTCTGTCCCTCTCCCTAACTTCACAAGCTGGGAGAGAGGATTAAGACCTATGGTTTCCATTCTGACTCCATCCTAATGATGTGTCCAAACACGAATGTAATACCTCATGGGAGCCAGGATTACAGGTACCTCTTGGATCTTGTTATGCACTTCCTGGAAGAAGGGCAAGGAGAGGGACTGAAATTGTCTAATGCAATACAAGAGATCCCATGCTTGGAACATCTTCCTTCAGTAACTTGGATAGTACGTAGCCCTTGCTAAAACTTCATAATCATGGAGGGAAAATGTAAATCATGGGATTAAATAACATCAGAGAAAGATCATTTACAAACTCAAATTACCTGTTTTACTTCTACTTCCATTATATTTCTATGTAATAATTTCATATTGGAACACAGGAACAACTATTACCCAACCACTATTTTTTCCCCAATAATTAATTACTTCCAATTCTTATTCTTGTGCACATGCACTAAGTCAGTTCTATTCTAGTTCAGTTCTGCTTGAAAACACACACTTTGTGCTAGTGGGAGGTTTTAGTGCTTCAGCATACTTATTTTATGTGGCTGTCCACTGATGTCCCTCAATTCCCTATTAGACCATCCCCATAAATCATTTCTTTATTACTCCTCCTAGAATTCATCCAGCAATTTACTTTTCAACTGTTTGTATCATTTTCATATCAAATGCTGGACTTTAGAACAGTCCTGTATAACAACCATCTTTTCCCGTAGCTAAACAGTCTCAGCCATACATTGCTATGCTCTCCCCATGCCTTAGCCTCTTTCCTCAGCAAGTTATTACCAGTAATTAATGTTTTACCTACTTAAACTGCCAAATAAGTTGCCGTCTATTGCCATCAACAGCCAGATAAACTTGCCCAAGACCTTATTGACATTTTACAGCTGTGTATTTGGTATTATCTTTGTTACTTCCTCCAATGTTTCCAACACCTTTGAAGCTCTCTGACACTAAGAGCACAACCAAGAAGTTGCTACAGACTATTTAAACTTACTCCATCCTGATGCCGTCACAATCTCTGCTCATTTTCCTTCCCAGTGGGATGTAAAGAGAAGTGGAGCTGGGGTGTATAAACCCTATTACAAGCTCTGCCTTTTCAGCATTAAACAGCAAGCTAATCATTTTACTGGAATTCTAAATTGTTATACAGGAGGAATAGATATATATTTTCTTTAAAAGTCTATAAAATAATATATATTTTTCTGACCATATTATCAAATTCCATGAAGCAGTTGAGAAACAGAAGTCTCTAAAAAATTGGAGTATGTGTTTTTCTGGGACTCATACCAATACTTTCTCCCCATATCTTTTATGCAAAGGATAAACAGATCAAAGACAAGACTGAACAAACCAAAAATGGGATTTTATAGATCAGCATAAGAAGGAAGCACCAAGATGCCCAACATGACTACAAGGAACCATCCCAATCTGTATTTTGAGCACATAGTATTTAAATACCATGAAGATGGGAATGAGGGCATGGTTCTAGAGAGCCATCTTGCCTACTGAATAAGTTACACTGAAACATCACCATTGGTAACTATGACCAAAATTAGCCCTTGTTACTTAAACTTTCTGTCAGTGAAAGCTTTGGCACCACTTCCCTTAGACTTTATCCTTTGACGAAGACAAGGATTTTGCTCTTCCATATGCTCTAAGCAGGATTCCGGTCAGATGCTGGTGACATGAGGCTGTTTGGGGGAGGAGTTTCAGGGGCTGGTCCTCAGCTGGGTGCCAGGACAACTCTGACAGTCAGCTTGTTCCTATTGATCACAGTTTCAGTGGTGGCTTCTGAGAGAAGTCCTTAAGGCCTGGTAATGACTGCACACTGCAGGATTACCTCTTCAAACCCGAAGGATCGATAGTAAAGGTTCTCTGCTAGAAGTGCCATTGGTAACTTCAGCCCCCAAACACACACAGCGCCGTTGATCTCTGCCTCAACACCCAACACTTTTCTTTTTAATTGCCCAGCACATTAAAACTTCTGAAACTACTTAATTACTGGATTTCTACTTCATGAAAGGCTCAGTTGTAATTATAGGTTGTTTGGGGAAGGGGGTTTCTCTTTACGTTCTAATTGCAAATAATTGACTGTAAAACATTTCTGAGCGTAACATTTAGAACAAAGATGTATCCTTTGAAGTCAATATTTGGTTTATACCTTTCTGCAAAGGGGATACACAAGGAAATATGTCTTGCTTTTAGCAATATTAACTTATTCTTATGGCAGCAGAGAGCTAGACCTTTCTGTGCAAAGTACTCCACTAAAACCAAATGGATAGTCCGTGCTTGGAGAGCTCACAAGGCATTTACATGGTGATTCAGTGACAGGTATGAAGCAAAGAAATAAACACAGAGGAAATGATAAGCACTGAATCAATCCTGACCAGTTCACAAAGTATCATTTTCCATACCCTCATTTTCTAGTCTTCTTACCCTGTTTTTAAATGACCTGTCATCACCACGAATTACTTTGAAGAAGGGATGTGGAAGGAAGCAGCCTATCGCTGTGAATTTGAGTTCCCGTGGGACAACACACTTAAGCTGGTCTCCTGGAAAAGCTTCATTCTACCATCATTATATTACCTCCATCGTTATATTACACACGGAGAAGGGTTTTCTGGGTAAGAACTTCACACTTGAACACGTGCATTTCAAAGGACAGGAGAACTTAAAAAAAGCCACTGAAGGCTTGGGAAACATCAATGCAGTTTGGAAACCTTGACACGAAGTACAGAAACCAGATGGTTTAAAAGTGAGTCTGATCTGGTAATCTCTTTGAAATCTTTACTCAGAGGAAGGCATGAGGAGCCCTGGAGGCTGCACACAGAGGTAAATTATGTGTTTATTTAGAAAAGAAAGAGGCCAACTAAAGAAAGAAGGTACTGAAAGGAATGACACTGCCTATGGTGTCTCAGGGGGAAAAGAAAGGAAGGTGGTTTTGTTCTGGGAGAGAAGTTGGTTATTTGCATTATCTACCAGTAAAGCATGAAGCTACTTAAAGACATCTCATCATTCTGTTCAGTAAAATAGTGAAATTAGTCAAGATGACTACGAAGATTTGGGCCTAGGCTTGCAAGTTTTCATTATTTTCTCCATGGCCATGAGGGTGTGATTCATCTAGATCTAAACAAGTCACCTTGGGCTCCCTTGAGAGATAAGAGAGAGAAATCAGCACAAGGCATGATTCATCACATCTCAAACTGGTGCCACAAAGGGCCCTTTGGAAGTGTGTGTGTGTGTGTCTCTATCTCAGATGAGTCTAAGCAGAGCCTGGGCTGCCCAGCCCTGCCTGGCTGCTACAGAGACCTCAGTGAAGGGGTTTAACATCAGATGTTTGAGGGCTCAGACTTTTCCTGACTTAATGTCTGGTTTTAGACAAGGAAATACATATATGCCCATGGTAAGTACAGAGATAGTTCCCCCCAAAACCCTAAACCTGTTAATTCACTTCTGGAAAATAAAAGGAAAATCAGTCAGTGTTGTTTCATCTCCCTCTTTGATTATACTCCTTGAAATCACTGGAAAATCAAGTTTTAGCCCAACTACTGAATAAAATATCTTTCCTGTTCTTGGTTGCTTAAGTTTCAGTAGTGAGTCACCATCCTTCTACTTTATTAGCTCTCCAATTAAAAGGGACATCAAGGTTTTCTGCATCTGATTCCCCTCTATATCCCAGATTAATGTATCCCAGATTAAGTTTGACAGAACTAATATTAGTTCGATTGTTCCTGGAATATCTCATCTGTAAAATGAGGAGAAATCAATTCAACAGAATACCTAGGGGCAAAGAACAGGAGAAAAGGACTCCTTTGTAAAAGGAGGGTTTGCCACGATGAGGAAACAAGGGAAAATACAACTCTGGGGTTGTTTTGACAATATGCTTTTGCCTTTAGGAATGCCCGTTTCAGGAAGCCTGATGCAGGGAAGTAGCAGGGGGGAAAAAAAAAAAAGCGAAGCTACAGCAGAGAGAAAAGAAGGCCAGTGAAATAATAATAATAATGAGGAAAATGTCACATTACAATTTGAGAGCAGCATCAGCAGCTGCCTGCCCCCCGAGGGGGGATGAACGCAGACGGCGGCCAGGGCGGCGTGCTGCGTCTTGTGAGCATTCCTGCGGCGAAGGCAAGTCCCTGCAGCCCCGGGAACATTCCAGCGCCCGCACGGCGCTTCCAGCTCTGCTGCTTTGCAAAAAGAAAGAAAATCCACCTATGCTGCTAACATGGCCCCTGCCCTGCACTTTGCGCTCAGTCAGGTCTCCTTAGCAATCCCGGAGCAGCATCACGGTGTGTTCCCATGTTCAGTGGTGGTGGGAGCTGTGGGGGAGCAAGCCAGAGCCCTCACAGTACACCAAGGTGGCCCCCTCAGTAACCTCAGCTTCCAGCAGTGGTCACATTAACTTTGGATATTTGTTTGTTGTAGCAAGAACAATGTGCATGTGCAATGGTTTGCTCAGTCTGAGCTTCACCTCTGCACACAGATAACAAAGCAGAGGAGATAATGCAGTATTCGGAAATGATCATGGAATGGAACCATGACAAGATAAAATGAGCCTTTATTTCCATCCCCATGCTTGACAGCCCCTCTGCTCCTCTGCTGTGAGAAACTTTGCTCGATATTTGATCAGCTACTGCCCTAGATGTGGGCTGCCCCTCAAAAAAGTGTTAATAAGCACTTCATTATCCTGATGCTTTACCCTGCCTGTTCCAGGGAACGCTGCACACTCATCTCCAGTACATTATCTATACCATAACGGGTCTAAACACATAAGGAAATCTGATTAATCTCAGGTTCAATGGGACCAGAGCATCAACCAGGAGCTGTCTCCCTGAACTGCTGCAGTCTGCACATTTCCAGACCACAACTCCTAGGACAGACCTGGTGCAGAGTTAACTGGGTGGATTTGGCTTCATATACTGTTAGGATCCCCAGCTTGTACTGGAAAAAAGCTGGGAAGAGTAGATGGATGGCAACAGAATGCAAGCATATAAAGGCTCAGTTCAGCAGATCTGTCTTTGTGCTACCTCATACGCTGCCTGCTGAGCTGACAAGAGGTGCACTGGAGCTACATCTCCTTTTTTCCCTTTTGCCTCCTGTTGTCTTCACAGAATTCTAGGATATGCTGCCAGCTGCTCATTCATGCCAGCGCAGGATGAGTAATAGTTTCTTCATTCCTAAATGAGCCCCTCTGATTCATGGTATGTGCTAGTCATTTTCTCCAAACGCCAAGGGAATCAAAGTTTCTCATGGGCCCCCTGCAGAAAGATTAACACGCCAGCAAAAGCCTGATTGGGAATGTGGGTAAAGAACCTGGGTTGTGTATTTGTTCTTTGCCTGCAGTTCTTCCTCTCTAAGCAAAGCCCATCAGCATTTCCATGGATATTACATCCATTACCATAATGAGAATGAGGTAAATCTTGCTCACCATCTTCTTGCTAATTCTGCCCTGACTGTGCTTCTGTAATCTTCATCAGATCACACCTTCTGTAAAGCTGCAAGAGCTGTAGTTATGAGATCATGTCCAAAGCAGCCTCAGGTTCATGGGCATTGCTGGATACATTTTTCCAAAGAAAACATGCACAGAGGGAACTCATAAAATGTCTGCTCTTTCTTCGGTTGCTTCAGAACTAAGAGACTTGTAAATCATTGCTGAATGGGATGCTATATGCTTTTCTGCCTCTATTATGTATTATGGGGAAATTAATAAGTAATGGGATTTGCAAGATGAAAAGCAAGGAAACCCATAGGGTAGGTGATGGTGAGGCATAATTTAAAAAGTCAATGAAAGGTTCCGTTAAATCACAGTTAAATTATGCTGATATTCACCAAAGTCCTGTGGTAAAATGCTTTGTTCATAAAATATTGAGACTCCTTTCTGCAGTGACAAATGAAGGTTCCCACAGCCCCAGAGGACTGAAGGAGCTGGAGACAAGCCCTTTTTTGTACCATGTGAGCAAGACGACACAGCGTGCTCCAGAGCACTGGCTCAGCATGCCTCAAAGCTCCTCTTGGGTGCACTGATCCTCAGGACAGGTTCAGAGAACGTACAGCACGGGTTCAAACTTCCCAGGATGCGTCCTCTCCCTTCTCACCCCTGGCTCCTGACAAATGTGGTCACAACATTAACTAATCCCCACATAACTTGCCCTTAGGCTCTTAAACCCAGGCTGCTCCACTCCCTTGGGTCCTGCCCTTGCTCTGCATTTCCAAGGGAAAGGGAAGCTCTTGGAGCCACCTTCCCCGTACTCTGCAGAGGTCTGTGGGGTCGTCCAGCCATCCACCTGGTTTACTCTGCATGCTACTCATGGTAGCAAGTGATCTCTTGTTACAGTATGCACCCCACAGCACAGCCCTGGTGTGGCACAGAGCTTGTCAGAGCAAGCAGAATGTAAATAACCCTCCAGGCAAATCCCCTGTAGTCCTTCCAGTTCCTGCAGATACATGGGCCTCGCAGCCTGGCATCACGTCTGCAGAGCATCAACATCCTTTTACCTTTAACCATATTGCTGCTCTGTGTAGGAGGAGATAAATCCACTGGTTTTTACAAGCTGTGCCATGCCATCAGTACAGACTGGTACATGGGCTTTCTCTTTCATTTCTCACAGAGAAGAAATGCCTTTCACTGAACCTCAAGAAGTTTTGCACTTGGAAAAAAACCATTTTCTCAGTTTGGTAGATAAGAGAACAGAAACAAAGGGAACTGAAGAGGGTCTGTACAACAGTATTGAACATGAGCTTTGTGACTGGTGAAAATGGGGGCAATTCCTGCCCCAAAGGTGAGAGGAAAACATGTCAGGTGAGAAATGTCTTCTCATGACATCAGGATACAGCTCTTACAGCAGTGTCCTCAGACAGCATGGGTTGTGTGATAACAACACTTGGCATCCTCCATGACTTTGCCCCATTGATGTTGGAGGTAATTTGTTGGAGGCTTTGGCATGAGCAAGGACAGGCTCAAACCCTCTCTCTTCCATGCAATCACTCTGTATCCGCTATCTGCTAAATGAAGCCTTGTAGAAAACGGCTCAGCAGTGAAACTCTACCTGAGATCACATCATTTTAATACCGTCCCCCTCCCACCCCCCATTAAAGCTTATAAAAAGCAATGTCTGGCTTTGTGAAGAATTGTTTTGCATTTTGGGACCTTAAGGAATTAGATGGGGCAAAGTAATTATCAGGAAAGTTCTAGGAGTTGAACAGCAATGGGCTAAATGGGCAGAAAGCTGTAGAGTGCATTGAGATAAGGAAACTAAAATTTGGGAAATGACTAAAAAAGAAGGTCTAACCTTCCTGTGGGCTTCAGCCCATTCTGAATTGATTTGAATCTATATTTTAAAGACTCTTTAAAACTGTCTGCTCAAAAGTGCCAAAATACCTTTGTTCATCAACACCGCCTCTGACCCAAGTCAAACTTTGATGAGGTCCACAGGAAAAAAAGAATTCATTGATTAAACATAATGATGTATTTTCTGCTGTAATTAACCACAGCACATTCACCGTAACTCCAGTGAGAACAGAAATGAGATTATAGGACTGTTTCAATACTTCTCCTCTCGTTTGTTTTAGCACTTGTGTAAGCACGGTGCATGATCCTACAAGTTGTTGTTATTGCACTTATTAAAATTCACACCAATATTCATTTTAGAGCAGATTGAAAGGGATGGAAGCAGTAATTCTTATACTTACTAAAAATAACTGCCTTTCCAAAAGAAACCACCCCCCAAAACCAACTTCTCTAAGATTCAGGATAAAACTTCTGTCTTGCAGAGCTAAGTTCCTATTTTGGCAGCAAAAGTCAGTGTCTACCACTTGATTTTTACAGTCCAACAGAGAGCAAATTTGCTCAGCAGCAGCATGACAAGCGAGGCTGAAATTCAGGAGTTTTATGGCACATTTTTACTGGGTGATTCCACTTTTATCACACTGGCATTTTGCTAAGATGCTGTTACAATTACGTGTTGTTCTTTCTGCAGTTTTCTCTAGGGCAAATCCCAGTGAATTAACAACTTTCTATGAGCCTTGTCACCCGGAGAGACACTCCACATACCCCCAGGATGTCAGTCTATAGTGCCACCAGCAGCACCTCCAAAAAATATAAAGGCCTTATTCTTGTCTCCATCGTGAACAGTTCGCAGTCAGAGGAGCACAGAGATAACCCAGGGGAAGACTCGTTACAGAGAGGTTAGCGCTGCCTCCTGAAGATCTCGCTGTTCTTACCATGCTCCCAACTCTGCAGCTCATGCCTCTGCTCCTAGTTGGGAAACTGCAACCTCACGTAACCACTGAGGAGTCTCAGCATCACAGAGCAGGATCAGGCCCCGTGTTTCCATAATTGCTGCATGAGGCGTAACATTCAAGTCTAATCCCACTTTAATTTTGAGACACGCATCCAGGATTGCTGTAGGGAATCCTTCCATTTCAAGGGAGAAATGGGTAATTGTCTTTAATTTTGTTTTCTAACCAAGACAATCTCCTTGCAACCACCACTGAAGGGGATGGGGCATTTTCCAGGCCTCATGCAGCTTGTCCAGGGTGATATTATATTTGGATTGGCTTTGGATCCCCTGTATTTAACCCCCAGTGACAGGCGTCAACTCGACGAGAGGGGCTGTATGTGGATGTGTGCTTAAAGGGGGCTTTGAATTGAAACTGTAAGAAAACATCAGCAAGGAGAGAGGTTTTTGTGAGGGTTTGCTGTTCTCTTAAGTGTGTGCGCACCTGATCCGGGGGAAGGAGGAGCCGGCTGTTGTTTTAAGTCTCCCTTTTCTTTTGTGCTGTGCCTGGGCAGGACCCAGATGTCTGGAATGCACCTTAAAACAGCCTTATCTCCAGAACCGATCATTACATGGCAGGTGGTGGAGCCTACTTTATTTTCTCATTTCTCTTCTTTTTCTTCTCCTCCCTCTAACTTCCCCCTCCACCCCAGGGTAGGAATTTCTGAACCTCAACCAGTGAACGTCGCATGGCTCACACACCTGGAATCTGCTCCTCTCCATCCCTGCTCCAACACAGACACACAGGGAGGAAGAACATGAAAAGCCACAGGCAGACCACAGGCTATTCCGGAAGATGAATGCCCATATTTTAAGCTTGGACACAAATTACCCTCCTAAAACTCAGCAGAGGCTCCAGTGACACACCAGAGGTGGTGGCACTTGGCTGGAGCAATGCTGCAAACCAGTGCTAAAATGAGCATTTACTCCCCAGCTCTCCCAGCAAGTGCTGGTCAGAGACCTGCTGAACACCCCACGGGTACAGCTCATTCTGGCAGCAAGTCCTGCCTACAGCCCAAGCCCACCAAGGCCATGAGGCTTAAATAAGACAACACAGTTTTCACCTGGACCTGAGAACACGTAAAATGACCTTCCCACCTCTCACAATGCCTCGGAAAGGTCTAATCCTTTTAAAACAGGAGCGTGTTTTGTTTCAGAGCTTTGTAATGGCAAGGACTGGTTTAGGATCATCATACACCCAGTGTAAACACTGTGTTTCTGCTGTGTAGGCAGCTGCTCCCACATTGCTCTGCTGCAGCACAGACACCCTTAGCCTGGGTTTTCACATTTGTGTCCCAACAGCGCCCAGTGCTCAGATGCTTCATCTATTAATGCACAAACTTGGGTGCCTGGAACAAAGGAGGAGTGAGAGCTGCAAAGCCTGGCCTAGTCTGACTAGTCCAGGCTCTTCAGATCTACGATTTGGGTGCAGGATAGGAATTAGAATGCAATATCCTCCAACGTGTGATGGGTCAACACTAACTGTGCCGGATCTTGTCTGAATTAACCAGGGAAGTGCTGCCACGATCAGTGTTTAAGCACTACCAAATCTGCCATAGGGAGCTGATAAGCAAAAGACAATCTGTTGAAATCACTGCCAGCCATTTTTGATTCTTTTCTGATTGAACTTAACCTGTGCACAGCTGGATTTTGAGGGAGCTGAGCACTTCTGTAAGGACAGTCCATAGCACCAGGAAGGCAGATGCTGGCTGGAGCCCCAGCATCCCTGCTGCAGCAGCACCTTCCCTCTAACTCAGCAGCTCCTGGGGTGGATTTGGGCAGAGAAGAGCCTGGCGTTGTTGTAACTTGTGCAGCAGAAAAGCCTAAGGATTAGAAGTATGCAAAAAGCCTGCAACTGTATCGCCTCTGCTCTGCCATCCCTGAAAACATAGCCCACAGTTATGCTTTCTGCACTGGAAAACCCCAGAAACCACAGCACACGAGTAGCAGCAGAGCTGGAGGTTCTGGTTTAATTAAAGGAAGGTTTTATCACTTCCAGACTCCTCTGGGCTGGAGGAGCAGAGGTGGCACAGAGCTTACTTTTGGAAGGGTTCACAAGAGCCTCCCGACCCAAAGCCTGGGGGATGTTGGGCTGCTCTGAACTAAATTATCCACCCTGCAAATGGGCAATGGCATTGTCCTAAAGGGATAAGTGTGACAATGCTCTCAGCCTTTGCCCTGTCTATTTAGCAGAGGGGCACCAGACCCAGCTTTCTCAGTGCAGTTTGAAGAAAATAATGTCTAATTTATAGGATTAAGACACTAAAAACCTGCAAAAATCCTTCCACTCTGTCCCATTTCTCTTGTTCTCCCTGCAGAGCAGGAAGACGACAGACCAGGGAGATGGGAACATACACCCAAACATAGGAGAAACTCAACACTGTCACCAGCACTGTGTTATCTGAGATATCTCAATTTATACCCATGTAAAAGGAAAAGGAACCAGGCTCTGGAGTGACCTGCACCCAGACAGCATCTGACAGTGACTAAATCTATCCCCCACAATGGGGGAGAAGGAGAATCCCTGCCCCGAGGATGTGCATCTCCTGGTGTGCTGCTCTGAAAGCAAGAGCTTTGGGAAGGAAAGCTTGGAACAGCCACGTATGCCTAAGACCAGTCTTTCTTACTGTTATATTTTGTTCTGGAATTTGCTTAGGCTGAGGGCCCCTTCAGCCCTGTTCCCTACTATTAATGGGATGATTTTTTTCCACTACGTTCCCTTTTGCCCATCTGCAGTAGGAATGGTCATACCCATTCCTGCAGCACCTCACACCACCCCAGCCCAATACAGACTATAGGTCTCTGAACATCCACCTCCAGGTAGGGGGATGCCCACCACCCAAAAGTGCCATTCTCCAGAAACCCCGATTACAGATGTTACAGGACAGGATATAAATGTGCTGTTTCCAAAGGCTTCTGAGCTCCTCAGGTTTAACCGTCCTGCTTGTTCACTACTGAGAACAAAAAGCCTGGCTTAGAAAGTTACTTCAGGTCTGTGTTTGAAACGAGCCCAGGAATAAATGAATCGATATAAGAAGCTAAACATAGAGAGACATTTGGTTTTGTTTGATTCTGCAAACTTGGAACGATTCAGAGGCAGGAAATCTGCATAAATTATTAGAGTAAAATTAATACTCAGCAAATTCCTGGAACTTAACCTTTGTCTTTTTTTTTTTTCTGGGGCTATTTACAGTCTATTTACTTCAGTGTAATTTTAATCAAATGTTCCCAGAATCATTTAATGGCATCAAAACATTTGCAAAGTCATTTCAACATCACTGAGCTCATTTTGTAATAAAATCAAATCGAAACCTGGAAAAATTTCTGGATGAGATTTTAGAAATCAAATTAATTGACTTAAATAATTTGAAAACAATGTTCTTTTGAAATGTTCTTTGGTTTTGGGTTTTTTTTAAGGGAAATGTATGAAATACAGTGAAATATTATGCAAACAAGCAAGATATTAAAGACAGCACGTGCCTCACCTGAGCTTCTTCATGATGCTGGTGTCCTGGCACTCTGGGCCACTCCGTGGCCATTTGCACCGCAAAGCTGTGACCCACAGCTGGGATATAAAGCACCATAAACCAGGGGACATACCAAGTGCTGGAGCAGCATCAGCTGTAGTGCAACAGCTAAACCATGAGACTGTCCTACCCAAGGGCTTGCTCTGATTTTGCTGCAGGATTAGCACTTTACTGCAGGTGAAAGACTTCTGAACGAGAAAGGAAATACCCTTAAGAAAACAGTACAGACTTCATTCACCCCACAAACCAAAAGTGAATGGTGGTGAGCAGCACGCATATCTGTGCACACAGCCAGTGGCCACTGAAGTATTTCCTTCTCTCCTGCACATCACTGTGCCTTGTCCTTATTTCCTTTATGAGCACTTCCACTAAAGGCACTAACTGTTTGTGATGGGGGAGACGCTCAGCTCTCATAATGCCATTAACTTTGGGGAAGGTTGTGGTCCTGGACCAAACCTGTGCCTCTCTTCTTTCCTACACTGTTCCTTCAAGAACACAATCTACTCCTCACACCTAACTGCATCCACTTCCACTGGGCATCCGTTTCGACCCAGAGGTGGTGGCAAAACTGTGTTTGTGCTACATGTGCACAGTCTTTTGGGGGGTTTTGACTTTGCTTTATTGTTCCAGCCGAAATGCAGAAAGAGAAATTCAAATCAGGGAAATGCAATAATCTCGGAGCCTGCTGTTCATCAGCGCATCACCCATTAAAGAGCAGAGGCCTTTATTAAAAAGGACACGTCTTATTAAAAAGATATGAAACAAAAGTGATTTTTAATTTTATTGGAGAGCCAGAGTCATTGCCAGAGACAGCCCGTGGCTACGTGTGATGATCGAGTCAAGAGGGAGGGCAGTGAAGCACTAACACAAATATGAAGCTAATAACTTTTTTACTCGTAGGGAAAGTGCTGTTCAATTCCTGGTGCTCCAGGCGGGTGCAGCTTGAGTGGAAATTTAGAGAGATTACATCCACCTGCTTCCATTTCTTACATCCAGGGCCAGATCTTCAGCCAGCGTAAATCAGTTTAGCTCCACGCAGCCAGGCAGATTTATGCCAGCTGAAGATGTAGCCCCTGGTCTTGCACTTCAGAATAGGAAGCTTTAAAATACAAATGAGCACGAACCCCTTAAAATATTCTGTCTTCATAGAACTTGGGAGGAAAACCAGACCTCGTGACTATCTCCTATCGTCCAACAGATCCTGCTGGCTTTAGGGTAATGGATGATACTCTCCATCAGGGTGGCTTTTAAAGTATATCTTAAACCTGAAAGTATTGGTCTGGTTTTTGCTTGGTGGGGTTTTAAGTATTGATTTTTATTCCTTCACTAACACCTACTGGACCAATGTTTTATTTATATATTTGGGTATATGCAAAAACTAAAAGGGATTGTTTCCCTCAGGCCTGTGTACCTGCTCTTAACCTTAGGAATCTGCTTGGCTGCCCACTACCTCCAAAGACATCTGCATACAATGAATGGGTTTGTACGTGGTATTCCATACCTCTGCATGCCGGCAACAGGAATAAACAAACAGCAAACACACAAATATCAGTATCTCTTGTTCCCTTACCAGACACTTCTGGGAACAGACACAGAGCAAAGATGAGACCATATCTCTTCCACAACCCACATAATAGAGCCACCAGATAGAAAACGAGGCCAGGCACAGGCAGCCCCCTAAGGAAGACTCGTTGCTTATCTGCAATGTGTTACCTACACAACACGTACCCCCCTTCCCGCGATGCAGCCAAGAGCTGAGTGTAAGGCTCATGCACATTGAGCTCTGCTCTGTCTTTAGGAACAGCCTGAGCCCAGGCAGATGATGGCAAACTCTGTCCCACCAGCTCGGGGCTGCCACCATGGACATGCAGCCCTGAGAGCAGAGCAGCTCACAGCTCACTGCATGCTTGTAGGCAGATACAGTGCTGCACAAAGAGTGAAAAACTGCAAATAACCAATGTGGGACCCGGCCAGTCTAGTTTGCTTTGCAGCAGGCAGGAATACCAGCTTCTCAAAGTCAGTGGCTTTGCAAGGTTCTGCAAGTACAGACAAAGAACAGTTTGCATGTGACTCAGAAACTGAATATACCTGTAAGACAGTGACTGATGTCAGACTCCCCTGGCTGCTTGATGCCTCTGCTACAGTCATTCCCGAGCAATACACCGATGAAGCAAGTTGCTTCATGTTTGCTGCCTAGATAAAACAGAAATGAATTCAAAGCAGATGAGGATTTAGCTGTAGTATTGAGTGTTGCTGGATGCCTGGTGAAGGACAGTTAGTGCAAAGTGTGAGTTGTGGACCTGCAGCACTTGTATTCAGTTTTGTTGGAAAAGGGGAAGTTTGTGAAATCAGTGGCAGATGCTCTAAAACTGTACTGAAGGCAAGGACCAGCCAAGGACCCTGTTATGCCACCTTTGAATACATGTGTAGGGCAGATCTCCTTGAGCCACTGACCTGGCTCAAGGAGAGGTGAGACTACCTGGTCTGTGTGATGTGGCACTAAGGAGGTTTGTCACCTGAGCCCAGGCAGAGAGACAGGGAGACACCTCCTGATGCAAGAACGTCGCTTGTTCATGTCAGGTGAGATGAGCAGAGCGGAGCCACTGCTCCACCCGAGAGCTCGTGGGTAACACGGTGTGACCTAGGGAGGGCACACAGCCAGGTCCCGCCACAAACACCCTCCTTGATCAGGTCTAAGCCCTTGCCATGAGTCTGACAGTCCCCAGCAGGGATCACACCCTGCCTTGACTTTCTCCAGTGTCCACTGAAGATGCTTCTTGACGTACTCCCAGCTAACGCCACATTCAGCCATGAAAAGCCTCAGGCAGAGGCAAGGTATGGAAATACTTGCAGAGTTTCAGCTTGACTTTCTACTTCCTTGTTCTGGTAGTGATCTGGAATAACTCCCTCAAAATGTAGCCAGACAAAAGGAGCTTCAAAAAGGCAGAATGGTGTCACACAGAACTCTGCAGCCACGCCAGCCCTGGCACACGCAGACAAGGAGATGACTTGTGCTCACCCTGTCACAACAGCCTCTTACAGCCACATCATGCAGATTGCCTCTGAATTGTCCAAGAGGTGCCTTGAGGACATCCTTACAAGCAGGTTATCCCCCAGCAC
Source organism: Strigops habroptila (assembly GCF_004027225.2). Lineage (NCBI taxonomy): Eukaryota > Metazoa > Chordata > Aves > Psittaciformes > Psittacidae > Strigops > Strigops habroptila. The sequence continues at coordinate 1,966,213 of NC_044294.2, forward strand.
AGCGCGTGGTCCCGGGGCACGTTCCCTGGCACAGCACAGGCAGAGCATTCCCAGTTTATCAGGATACAGCCGGGCACGTGCGGGCAGGCTGGTGGGAGCACGGCCAGGATGCTGCAGGAGCAAGCCTTGCTCTTAAGTCCCAGACTATTCTTTAAGAGCCACATGGGCAACCTTAGGCAGGAAAGGGAGACAGAGCACCCAAGAGTGCATCTCCCTCCTCAGAGTATTATCTACACAGCCCTCCTGAGAAAAAGCAGAGCTGATATGGAGGGACCATGCTTTGGGTGTGAATTCTCTTGGTAGCTTTTAAACTCAGCTCCCGGGTGCTCTGGCTGAGCTCCACAGGGGCAAAGGAAGAATTCGGCATTTTTCTCAATGGGATGGAGGGGAATGATCCTGGGTTTTTCTGGGAACATCTACAATACCTGCAAAATTACCTCCTGTCCATCGAGTCAAGATAAATCACTTGCATCTTCACAGATGCTGGTGCAAACTTTCTCACTGCGGAACAGCTTCATTCTTGGCTGAATGAGACAGATTCCCTGAAGTAGCTTCTATGTTTACATTTAACATTAGTTTCTTACACATCAAAAAATGCCCTCTCAGAACATGAAAATACAAGCTAGCATCAGGGAAGGCAAGCTAAGCCTCAGTCATTAATAGCACAATGACATACTGGGATTCTGCATAAAGCCCCTGCATATCAGCTCTGCAAACAGCCAGAATGGAAAACGTGGTCTCATGGGGTGGGATTTTGCTGAGAGTTAGAAAAATCTTACATTTTTTTGAAAGGCAAAGGGATCCAAATCACACTTGAGCTGCTTCTCTTCTTTTGTCTCATTATAATTGCCATCATCAAAACCCCAGAGCTGAGATGTCACCGCAGGCAGGGGAACACACATTGCAACAGTAAATAATGCAAGAGAAGAATATTAGTCCATAGCATCCGTTTTATGTCTTTTGCCTGTGTGATGCTGGAAGGTAATAAGAGCTCATCGTTTGCAGGCAGTACCTTGCAGTTCTTCACTTTTTTTCCCCAAGGTGTGGTCAAAGTCACTGAGGTAGAGATGGTTCATGGAGCAAATATGCCCTGAAGCTATGCATCCCACACTGGGAGAGGCAGAAGACATGGGGAAAAGCTAAAACAGGAGCCACAAGCCCCCACAGCACATCAGTACTTCGGCTGTTACTAACACACACAAGCTGTCCCAGTCCTGATCCGAGAGCAAAGCACTCTAAGAGGTATGCAACTTCACCCACGTGCTCCAGACCTTGCCAACAGAGCTTCCTTATTGCCCCAGTTACCCCAGTCTGAAACCAGTGAAGCCTGTGCATGTGCAGGTTTGGTGTTACACAGATGCTATTTCTATCACAACTCGTTTTCATCAACCCGGAGCTCCAGTGGCATGAGGCAGGAGTGCAACTCCCCTCCTGTTCTGAGGAGCTGCCCTGGTGAAAACATCACCCTTCTAACCAAAATCATTCAATTAGTATTATTAGTGTTGGCTGGGCCTCAGTCCCTGTGACTTCCAGCAAAGCTGAGGCTTATACTTTAAATACTTTGCTGAATCCTTTCATCTCCTGCTCAACTAAAGCCACACATACGAATACTCCCCTCTTCCCCCCAATCTACATAAAGATCAGAACATCAACTATTATGCAGAATGATTAAAATGATCCATCTCTTATTTTAATATATGCTCTGAACAGAAAAGTTCAATCGTTCCCACATGTAGGAAGACAGGAGGGAGCTGCAGGCGCCTCTCTGACAGCCCCAACTCGAGAGTTCACCCCGAGCCCCTCCTGAACTGCGCTGCCTTCATCCTGTAGTACAGCCTCTGGGTGTGCTTCACCTCTTCCTTGTGTTCTCAGGTGGGATCCGGTACCAGGTTTGCACGGGGCCTCCCTTTGAGCCCCCCCAAAGAAAGTGATTTTGCCTTTAGAGATGTCACTTACAGACACAGAAATAGAAACTACTGCTTAACCCTTCAAAGCAGCAAGCTTCAAATTCCAAACTGTGTTAAATTTCAGGTGTTAAACAGCCACCACTCTCCATTTGTACATTCCTACACGCTACCAGTACTCAACTTGGTCAGAAGAATGCAGCTTCAAATTGAAAGTTATTTATTTAAACACCATATAAAAAAATCTGGGTGTTACATTTAAAATAAATCTGTGTGTTCCACTTCTCACATACCCAGCTAAAGCCAGGATCCATGCACATGAGTACATTATCCACAGCATGTCTGGATTGTCCCAGCTTTTCAGAAGCCATCATACATGGCACACCAACTGACCAAAGGTGGCTACCCTCAGATGTTAAGTCACAGAATCCCAGCCTGGTTTGGGTTGGAAGGGACCTTAAAGCTCATCCAGTTCCAGTCCCCTGCCACGGACAGGGACACCTTCCACTAGAGCAGGTTGCTCCAAGCCCCTGTGTCCAACCTGGCCTTGAACACTGCCAGGGATGGGGCACCCACAGCTCCTCTGGGCACCCTGTGCCAGCGCCTCAGCACCCTCCCAGGGAAGTTGTTTTCTTCAGATCTGAAGGGGCATTACCGGGCACGGAGAGCTCACACGTGGGGCTCGCTCGCAGATGCACTGTAGCCTAGAGAGCATCGCGGAACAAGTCGAGACAATGCAAAGCTGAATAAGGCTAAAGAAAGGAGCGTTCCCAAAGGCGTGTCCTTGGCCCAGGCTGGAATTGCTGCTCAGATAAGCCAGCATGTACCTTCATGTTGGGGAAAGGGAAGGGCTCAGGTTACTCACAAACTGCACTCTGAGCTGCAGACAAAAGGCCAGGAATGAGTTGACAAAGCCTTGCAGCTCGGCATGCTGGAACAGCTCCGAGGAGCCGGCTCACAGAAAGGTCTGTGTCTGACCCACCAGGAAGCGAGCATCCCACAAAGCAAGCCTGGCAGGGAGCAGATGCTGGGGATGGGCACTAAGGTCCTGGGGAAGGGGCTAAAGGTGGGAGTGGGTTGAACAAGGACCTGTGTTGCTAACTCTGTCCTCAACACGGTCACTTCTCCAAGGACCTCTCTTAAATACTCAGATCAAACGCTCAGAGAGGCTCTTCCCCCAGCGCACAGTCACAAGCAGATGCACAGCCAATGGCTGCAGAAACTCACAGGAGCTGTTTCCTGCTTCTAGCCAGTAAAAATGAAAAAGAACCCAAACCAGAAAACACGTTTCTCAGTATTTTCAGCTTCAGTCAACTCATGAGAAAATCACATCCTGACTTCTAAACATTATCAGCAAATGGATTTAGAAAAAACAGCAGAAAAGGCTGTAACATAATGAGAAAGCCTCCAGAAGCCAAGGATACTTATCCAAACTAAACTCATATTTTTCAGTAGTACATTTGGAAACTCAGCTTTCTCAGAACTTGCAGTTTTATAAGGATGGAGTCACAACAACTGCTGGTGGTTTTGCTCTGTGAACACGTATGTATTCACAGCAGCAATTGCATAATCCCATGGCAGCAGGGCACACCATTTCACATGGAACATGAAGTTTCCCAGAAAACTAAGTCCTACATACCCCTGCTTTATCGAATGATTGTTTCTTACAGACTGAGACACAGTTTTCACCAGTGCAGGTAGCTTTTCCACAGAAGACTGACATAGCCCTTTGTATACAGCAGCAGAGCAAAGCTTATGATTCCCCCCCACGCCTGTGCTCCACCAAGAGAGCAAATCCAAGATCAGGAGTCTGAAATATGTTTGTGCCCAAATCCATTATTTAGAAAGGGCACAGCCATGGCTGCATGACTCTCTGCCTTCCTCTTGAAGAGGAACATGCTGGCACATGCTGAAGGTAGGAAAAGCACCACTGCAGGAAACAAAGCCTAGCCTGGCTGGAATCACAAACAGATGAACTGCAAGAAAACTGGGAGAAAGCTATCTGCAAAGAATGCAGACCTGCCAGTACCATTCCCATCCATGCCCTAAGTATGAAGATGGTAGAAGTCAGGCTAAGCTGCTTCTGAAACCATAAAATCAACCTCACACACTGCAACACCCTGTGTACTAACGTGCCGTCACCCTCAAGCATCACCCTGCCAGCTGCAAACCTGCCCTCATGCTGCTTTGTTTCCTCAGTTGTGAAATCAAGTATTCTCCTTTTCTGTTTGCACACTGACATTCCTCCCAGGAACGGCCTGTTTGAGGCAGGCAGCAGGAATGAAACTAAAACCCAACAACACTTTGAAAAAGCTTTCTAAAAGAGCAGGCAGCGAATTTCATTTGGGTGCAACAACCAAGATACTGACTCCTCGCTGAAGGTGGGGGCTTTGTGTCATGTTTGGGCCCAGGTCTCCTATTATAGTGGGTTTACAGCAACAGAATTCATTTCTCTTCCTCAGACATCCTGCTGACTTACAGTTCATGCAGCTACACATGTATGCCCATAGTGCTTTCAAAGAGGCTTGGCTTTATTGCCTATGGCTTTCCTTGTTTAAAAACAAATCATGGTTGTGGTCCACAGATTCCTTGGAAAACGAGTTATCCTCTGTCCTTCCCACCCCCATTCTTTAAAATGTCTGTTATTATGGAATGTAACTTTGCAGTGTTGCTTTAAACTACAGAACAGAGGGAGGAATATTGCCTCTGATTTTTTCCAGGAAATAGGTTTCTCTGTAATTTTCCCACCCTGTGCTGTTTCTCTGTACAATTTTATAGCATAAATAACACAGATCTCTATAGGCATGTATCTATGATTCAGTTATATCAGCTTCCTGATACCCCTCCTTAGCCCTGAACCTCTGCCACCAGCTACTTCATTCAGTAGGGAGCATGCAGCAAGACTGCAGCCTGGGAACACAGGGCTCTGAAAATGGATCTGTGTATGGAGAGGTAGAGACCTCCACAGACCCACAAGCTAAAACAATGCCAAATGCTTCTTTCAGGGCTTTCAAAGGGCACTAAGGCATTAAAATTCACAGAGAAGCCAAAAATTTCATCTTTTTCCCTGCGAGGATAGATGCAAAGCCTTTTTTCTTGCCCTTATTGGTTTTTATTTTGCAAGCATTAAAGTATACTCCTCAGCAGTGCTCTGGTGGCTTTAGGCCACATACATCAGCTTAAAAGGTTTCTTTTTAAATCACTGTTGCATTAGTCTTGTCAGCAGGGTGATACATTTGGCCTTCTTGCTACCAAACCAAGCGTGCAGCCCCAATTGCGCACAGAGGGTTTCATTCTGAAGTGACCTGTGACTACAGAGCCTGTTCCATGAGCTTTAGACAGACTTTGCAGCTGAAAATTCCCTGCGAGCAACAAGTCTGAGCTATGTGAGGATTGTGGGTCTCATCAGTTACCCAGGGGTGGTTCAGGGAAGTTGTCACACACACACACACACACACTGACCCACTGCACTGTGCATAAAGCAGTTTGGCTTTTAGGCTGACTCCCAAATACCAGCCAGAGAGCAATGTGTTATTGCAGAACTGTAACAAACGCAGCAAGAGAGAAACTGACAGCCGAAGCTTGCATTTGATCCATCTTCTAATGCTGATGCTTTTACCCAGAGATCTAAGACCAAGGAAAAACTTAACAGCATATAGTTATGTTCTAAAGTAGAGACTCAAGAATCACTACAAATTTCAGGTTTTGACCTCTTGCAGACACAGAAAATGCAAGCAACCTTCCAGCAACTAAAACACAGCCATTCTGTCTGATCTTCAAAGGCAGAGGAGAAAGGGCCTGCTAACTTTAGAGCCTTGGGACACTGTCTTACAACTCAGATACAATCGATCTTTAATCATTTCATTGGCAGGTTATTTAAGCCCTTCCCATATGACAGCCCCTCTGGAGAGCCTCAGCAGAGATGGGGCAGCAGCTGCTGGGTCTCCTCCTCTCCCCAAAGCAAGGGCATAACTTGCCATGGCCAGGCTGCAGCCTCGGCCCCTGCACGGCTCTCGGATGGGTGCAGCTATGTTGGCAGAGAGCACAGTTCTTACACACACAGGAATTAATACACAGCAGCACATCATCTAGTGAGAGATGAGAACGTTGGCACGGAGGCGCCTCATTGTCTTCTCAAGGAGCTTTGTGCCCATATTAGCTCACTTCAACACAACTGCATCCTGACACCTTCAACAGCTTCAGACTTGGAATTTTACTGCCCAGATTTATATACTTTTTCAGTTGTTCCTGCCAAAGGTCCCCTTCTTCCCTGCCACAAACCTGCATCACATAAACACTGCTTGGAGGCTGGTTTTTTTTCTAGTTACTGAAACAACAGAAGAGACTATCTTATCTACAGGTAAAGGTTGTGCTTTCACCTCTTCCCTGGTTTAACACATCAGGATTTAGCTGGTCAATACTTCATACCTCCAAGAATGTGCAAGTATGAAACAGCAAAATGAAACACACTATGGAAGAAACAGTGAAGTTTCCAATTTCCTACTTTACTGGAAGGGCAGAAAGACCCTTTCCAGAGCCTCGGCACAAGCAGGCATGCTCTTACACTCAGCCTTGGTTTGCCATCCTATAAACACTGGTGGGAAATACAGAGCTAATGCGATGTGTCACCAGCGTCCTTTTATAAGCCCTGAGCACTGTGTTGAAACATGGATGTGGCACCTAAAAGTAACAGTGCAGAGAGCAGGTTACAGCTTGTTGGCTCTTTTCAGTGGTGGCTTAAGTGAACGGTACCTTCTGAAGCAATCAAGTGAAGCTGAGCAAAAAAATATGTTCAAGTAATCTTCCCTCTAAAACTTCCTTCTTTTAAAGAAGCAAATATTTTCATGGAAGTGTTCCCTCCTGCAAAGACAGAATTCAATCTCCTGGAAAATGGTTTTCTTCCTTTGCTTCTCTATCTTTCATCCTTTCCCTTTTCTACTTACTGTTTCACTTCTTTAGTGGTGAAAGAGAACAAAGGGAAAATGGCAAAACCAAACTTGGACAAAAAGATTCTAAAGTTTCAATTTTATTTTCCAGGAGCCCTAACTGAATGAAAAGCCCAATGCTCTGTTATGCTTCCATCAATTTATTTGCACACTGGTTCAGTTTGAGAGGAGCTCTACTGAAAACAAGGCAAAACCTCTGCCCCTGTGCAGGGAGCTCTCTGCAGGGAACACAGAATCCACAAATTACCCTGTCCTGGCACCTGCAGGCACCTTTTCTGTACCTTCTCTACTTTGGAAACACTACCTGTTATTTGTTGCACATTTGGACTTCACTCAGAGCAGCCACTGACTTGCTTTGCCACAACTCCCCACAACCAGAGGCTGCAAGAGTTTGAGCACGGAGTAAGTTCTGTTCTCTGGCTAGCACAGTGAGAGCTGGGAGCCCTCCTGCTCTGCTGCAGGCTCACTAGTACTGAGCTCTCAGGAGAGATGCAGAGCATTGCCAAGATACATCCCGCAGTTCAATCAGATGCCTCTAAAGGAAGAAAAGAGCCAAATGTATTAATGTGGAAGAGCCAGATACTAAACTACGCTGCAGAACCAGGTGTGCTTGCTCATGCCAACTCCCATTGCCAAAGGGGGAATGAGAACAGAACAGAGGCAGCATTTTGTTTTAAATTTGGAAGTGAAAGGGAGAAAGGAAACTTGCATGGAGCCTGGGATGGGGTGAGGATGACAAGAGGTTGGGGTAATCGGTTTTCTTTCCTCTGCAAGTTGCAAATGAGCAATTATGGCTGAGAGTATTTGAAATAAAATTCCTGGAACCTGTCAGCAGTTGACTGGCCTCTATACAGATGGCTTACTGAATGGGGAGCACGATCAGAGTCCTGACTATATTGAGCCATTAAGGATCTAATATCATTTAGCGTAGATGTGAATTCATCAAGACAAGTACCCTGGAAATACTTTGGCATGTTCTACCTTTTTCCTTGCAGGTTTCAGTAGCTGCAGTCTTATTCCAGTTGCTATAGGTGCCCTATGCCATCCCAGACACATCTGCTTGTCAGGGACGAGCAGAACTCATCCAAATGGTGAAATACAAATACTACGTTTCCTATATTGCTGGGATGGAAATGAGACCATACATTTCTGAGCAGCTACCATCAGAAAGCAAGAATACCTGCGAAGCAGGCTTTAAAAAGAATGAATCAGTAATTCAAATGATACATCTGTAGTCTCAAACAAGTGGTTAGGCAAGGGTACAGGAATAAATCTCTAAGAAACCTAAGCAAGCCTCAATCTTTCTCCTTTTCTCTAGTGTTCTGCAATACAAAGACATTCTTATAAGCTTTAAGTCTTAATTTTGCAGCAAGTACTTCTCACTATTCACAGCAATAAGCTTCAGCACATCCCATCTCCACAGAGACAGAAGCAGCTGAAGAAACAAAGTGGCTGAACAATGCACATACTCGTGTCGGGGTTGCGCAAAACTGCACCACAGACGAGTCCCAAACGCCACAGGTCTCCCCACAGCTCGGTTCGAGGAGGCTGCAGAAGAGAGGAGTAGGGAAGATGACTCCCTATGATCAAACAAGGGCTTTTGGCTTCACTTCAGAAAGGTTACAAGATGATTTTCTTTTCATGCATGTGGGAGAGTAAATGCTGCACAAGGAAAGGGTGCAGGATGGCTGCTTACACATTAGAGTCAAAGAAACCATGCAAAATAAACATGAAACACGGCGTTCCTCTGCGGTTCGTTGTTCAGTGATGGGAAACATTAAGAATGCATACTCTGAGGGCTGCATTTAATCCTTGTTCCTATGTAGGCAGTTGCTTTATAAAGGTATTTTTCACAATCATAAATAAACTTCGGAGGCAAACGGGGGAAAACCCTCAAGTAATTATTCTCCACCTGCTTGTGGACTGAATTTACAGTGGGCAATTTCAGGAGACATGGCCCTGAGCTTTCCTCTGCTGTGTTTGATGTCTCAAACCTGCAGACCAAGTAAATAATTTGATTCAGTTTATTGGACAAATTTAGAGGTCAAAGCTGACAAGCCTTCAAGACCACACAGGTTTCCTCCTTGGAAGGCAAACAGTGGAATGTGCCTTTCAGATACTGCGGGGAAGAGCCTTCGTCCCCTGACAGATTTCCATCAGCAGGGTTTCAGAGCTTGCAGCAGCAGCTTTATGATGTGTTGGCAGGTTGGGGTTTTTTTTTTTACACCTAACGGGTATGTGCTGAAAGTTTAAGGGAACTGATAGTTGAAATGATTGGGTATTATGGAACAACATTACGTTCCTGCTCAGCTATCCATGCCTCAGCCAGTCCCACCACATCTGTCCTTAACAGTAGCAGTTGTAAACTTTAGAGGTGTTTGTTATTCTGCAGGAGCAAATAAAACAAAGAACTGATTTGTATCTAAAAGAGCTACTGCCCTGGCTTCAAACTGTTCAGCAGTGCAGAACTGTGGAGAGTCTGGCTTATTGTTTCATACAGAAAATAAAAGCAAGCAATGAACAGTGACAACCTTCAGGACATATTTCTCGTCTGAAAAACACTGACTTCCTTCTCTCTAGCAGTATTGCAGCAGACACATTTACAGACTCTTTCACCTCCCTGTTTAAAAAGCGTGGCAAAAAAGAGCTTTTAATTCATACTTGTGGGTAGTCAGGATGGACACTGCAGCTCAGGGCAATTCAGCACATTAAAATTAAAGCAGCAAACCTCATGACCTGTGTCACAACCAAAGCAGCCTGGATTTAGAATCTGCAATTCAGCCAACAAACAAGTGGAAAAGCACGATTCCCATGCAGCCCTTACATGGAAAACGGTGTGGAAGAATAATAGTAAGTTGCTATCACTATAAAAAGAAATAAAGATGTTAAATTGGTTTTTTTACTTCATTACCTACACCCTGCTCCACTTGAAAGGCAAACTAATTGAAATATTTTGATCCATGAAGATTAGCAGATTTAAAAGATCCCAAAGGGTTTTGGCTAAATGCAAAGCACGGGCAGGTCAAGCCCGGCCTGCAGAGCTCTCCCAAAGCAGCGTTTGGAGGCTGAAGGCAAACCCAGCTCAGGGAGTGCCATGCCCGGGGCTGGCCGGGTGGGTGGGCACCCTCCAGCCCTGCACCCATGGGAGAGGAAGACAAAGATGAAGGTTTAGAAAAGAGAGAAAAAGAGCAAGCCTCAGGAGATGGGGGTAATGCACAATGCAACTCGAGGGGTCTTGCTATAAAGTGGCTTCCTTTAGAGCTGGAATCACAACCGTTGCGTGGAAGCATGCTGACAGAGCATCCCTGCACTCCAGGTTCTTCTATCCAAATTCTTCATAAGGATACACCCCCATGGCAGGTTCTTGCTACCTGAATTACTAGTTTACAGGGATTACGTTACATTCCCAACCTCACAACACGTTGTGTACTCAAGCGGTAGCTCTTAAATACATCTCCCATCTCTTTAGCAGCTCTGGAACCGCCAAGTGAGATGGTTCTTTGAAAGAAAGGCAAATAAAAGAAAAACAATGGGGCAATTTGAGCTGACAAAGTGTTTCTCTTTCAAATGGGCCCATTACATTCTGTATTAATGCTTTTAAAAAACTGTTCTGTCACAACTTGTGCCAGTGGCTCACCACCCTCACAGTGAAGAGCCTCCTAATATCTCATCTAAATCTGTCTGAGGTCTTTTCATTTCGCTACCAACACTTTAAAGGGAGGAGACCCCATCCCACATCCTTCAACGGCTGGGAGCAAGAGGCCACCTGGAGATGTTCGCTCTGGGGACGGAAACGCAAAGGGCCGGCTCCCAGTGATGGTTTCACCCCTTGGCACAGCCGTGGCTTTGGGAGGAAGCCGGTGGATCCCTGCCCCGGCCCGGGCCGATCCCTCGGGCCTCAAGGGCGGCGCCGGGCCCGGGTCCCGGTTCCTCAGCCAGCGCGCACGGCCGCGGAGCGAGGGGAGGAGCCGGCGGGCGCACTGCCCGTTCCATTGGCTGCGCGTACGGCGCGGGGGGGAAGCGCGGCCTCCTGAGCAGGCGCGCAAATAAAGATGGAAGGTTGCGGGGCAGCACCTGGAGGGGCGGAGCGGCTCCCCCCGCGCCTCGCCGCCTTCTTAAGGTCCACGGCGCTGTTTTGGTGTGAAAGGGGCCCTGCGCGCCTCTGCCCCACAGCAAAGCTTCCCCGTGAGGGACTGCGCGCTCCACCGCTGGGATTCTGTTCAAAAGGACCAAAAAAAGAAGAGAAAATCCCCGAATTTACTTATTGAGCAGCTGTTTTATTTCAGTTTCCTGTCTCCTTAGGCTTTTTTTGTTATTTTTGTTTTGGTTTAAAGTTAAGTAAAGCAGTCGCAAGCCAGGACTGGTACCTAGTTAACCGCAACAGGTGAGTGAACGCTACGAACACGTGCTCTGATGTATGGTATGAACCTTGCGGGAGTCGCTTGGTGTGGAGATGGGGTCTGGGGAAAGAAGCTGTAACGAGGTGTATTAATACCCTTCATACAGGAGATGCTCATTCCCTATGAACATCAGTGTAGCTGCTCGGTGCTGTGCTAAAACTTAGGCCAGGAAATGGCTTTTAATAGGAAAAATGCAAGCTTCTTAAACAGTAATAGGTTTAAACTTAAACAGAGGAGATTTAGGTTAGATAGAAGAAAGAAGTTCTTCCCTGTGCGGGTGCTGAGGCGCTGGCACAGGGTGCCCAGAGAAGCTGTGGCTGCCCCATCCCTGGCAGTGTTCAAGGCCAGGTTGGACACAGGGGCTTGGAGCAACCTGCTCTAGTGGAAGGTGTCCCTGCCCGTGGCAGGGGGTTGGAACTGGATGGGCTTTAAGGTCCCTTCCCATGCAAGCCAGGCTGGGATTCCCTATAGGTATTTTAAGTCAGAAATAATAGCAAAGTTATTCAACGCAACAATTGATGAGACATGGAGAGGTACTTCCTAAACTGGCAAGAATCACTGGCCTTTAAGAACAGTGTAATGCTATTAGAACCCATGGCCTTGCTCTGCATCTACAGCAGCGCAATGAATACCAGGTCTCAGCTGCCAGCTAAACCACCATTTGTAAGAATTTAGCTTAGTTTCAACCAGTTGATTCTTCTCTTTTCTATGCAAATCACTCAAAAGGTTTTACCTATCCAGCGATATCATGAAGAAGTGAAATATTTAACAAAGTACTTGTATTTGTTATTTTTCCCTTATAGAAGAGTTTTAACTTGCTTTGGTTTGACAGGTTTGCTAAGGTATTGACCTCCAAAGTCCTGCATTGCTATGTGGCACTGCAGATGCTGAAGTATTAAGCTAGGCAAGCTCTTTCTTGAAGAGGCAGAGCTTATCTCTGGGATCAGAGAAGCCAGTGGGCTCAGGTTGCTTTGTTTGCCCTTTTGTGGATGTCTTGTTCATGCTGGCTGTCCTGCACCAGGAAGAGAGAAGAGTCCAAAGGCCTTCTCACTCACTTTTAAAACAGACAATCATGAGCTTTATAAATTACTTCAGCTACTGCTGTAAAAATCAGGTTCCTCCCCAAGAGCAATGCACAGTGGTAAAGCCAACTATGAATTTTACTTACTACTGTGTTGTAAAACTGGCTCAAAAGAGAAATGCAAACCTATTTTCCCTTTAAAAACCAAGAGCAGCTAATCTAAAGCAAAGGCTTTGGACAAGTGGGAGGGTAATGGCAGAGTAAGGCAGAAAGATGGAAACCCCTGAATGAGCAGGAGATGATACTTTGAGTAGGAATATTTCCTGGAAAAGGCCCAAGCCAAGGTCATTTTCAGACAACACCTGGATCAGGAAGGGGTTGCAGAAGAGTGCTGCCTCTCGAAGTCTCACTTAGCATCAGATCTGAACTTCAGAAAGCAGCTTTTACTTATGCTTAGTTTTAAATACAAGCTTATGTTCCAGTAGAACAAGCTATGAAATATTTTCTAACCAGGATTATGAGTTACTGGCACTTTTGAGAGCATAGAGGGCATTGGGCTGAAAGTTTCAACACCTTGCAATCATCAGGCCTAACACAAAGTCCATTTAATGTAATAAATGCAACGAGCTTTGGCTCAGAGCATCCATTTCTTAGTTCCCCTACAGACAAAGAAATATAGCAAAATTAGCTCACTTTAAAGTTCAGGGAAGTCCAATACAATTTTATCTGACCTTTAGTTAAAGGTTTGCTACTTCTGAGGATGCAGCAGATCTTTGCTACTGCTCAGGTAGATGTAAAAGACTGCAGCTTGACTCTCAAGACTTCTCCCCAGGGAGAAGCAAAAACCAAGTGGTATCTCATGAAAAAAACCCCCATACTGGTACCCTTTAATTTACTTTACATGGGTTGTTCAGGACTGAAAAGAGGAATTAGCTGGTGGTGGGAGGTCCCTGGAGCTTGTATTTCAAGTTTTTGTTATCGTTGTTTTAATGTAAGATGTTGTTGATAAGCACCTTTACTTAATCTGAGCTGTTCCTGAAGGAAGCTGAAGCCAAAGCCTTCAACTGTTTATTTGCTCTCCTGGGCATATGGCTTTGTGGATTCCAGGCATTAAGTGGTTAATAGCTGGAAGCTGTGCATTAGGCATTTATGGTGCTAAAGCCCGTTGTAACTTGCCTGATAAAAGGCATTTCAAATAAGCCAGGATTGCATAGAGGAATTTCAGTTGATGGGTTCCTGCCTGGGCCACCCTTTCTCAGGACTTACCCAAAAGCTTTTAACATGTCTTGACAAATGAAGGGAGAGGCTTCAATGCAGCAACAGACAGCAGGTTTATATTTAAAAGCACAAGTGAGAGAGAAACACCCTGAACTATTTGTTCTGTTAAATCCTCCATCAGTACCTCCATAGTGGGGGGTTTTGTGAGTTGGGTTTTGGGGGTTTTTGTTCAAGTACAGGTAAGCATTCCAGTTCAGGTCTCTGCATCCTGACCTAACTTTTCCCAAGCTGCAAAGTACAAACAAATTAAAAGTGGAAATCTGAAGTTATCTGGGTGCATGGAAGAGTTGCCAAAACACGTTGCTACTCCGAACTGGAGCCTTCATTTCACCAGGCACTTTGAAAGACCCAGTTTTCCCAGGCATCAAAGAGGCAGGAACTGTGACCTGGGTCCCTGTGAAGCAAAGCCACACGAACTGGAAACAGTATTTGCCATTCCTGCCTGGGATATGGTGAACTTTCATTTCACTCATGGGATTTGTGCCATTCAGGGTTGATATTTTTTTCCCCCCATGTTTTTGATTCTTTATCTGAGAAGCAACACACAATGCTGAGTATATGCATTATATTCAGACTTCATTTTACAGGTAAAAACAGGACATATATTAAATATTTCAATCTATAATCAGATTCCTTTGCAAGAATCTCAAGCATCTTTACTGCATTGATGGGTTGGGTTGCTTTTTTTTGGGGGGAATATTTCTAACAGTCTTCATTGTCTTTATTTTTGTCTCCTTCACAGATTGCAAATTCTCTGGAAGAGCCTACACGTCTGTTAGAGGGTTTGGACAGTGCTTAGCTTAACTATTTGAATCTTCATAGTGCCTCAGGGCAATCCCATGATATACATAATCCATTTCACAGCTGCACTAAGGTGTGTGCATGAGCAGCGGCAGCCTGGCAATGCCATGTTGGGACAAGCAGTGTGTTCCTTGCTCTGCTATCCGCCCGTGTTTTACGAGAAGCCTGAAGCAAGGAGACTCCAATTATCATATCATGTGGGGCTGTGACTAAGTGAGATTATTTCTCCCTTATCTAGGCTAAAGGGAAGTAGTAGCTTAACACATTCTCATTATTGCCAAAGGTCTTTAAAAAGAACCAGCATGTACAAGAAAATTGCCTCCTGGCATTCTTTGGATTTTGCAAATTCAGGGATTTAAGGCCAGGAGGGACTATGGTGATTATCTTGTTGGACCTCCCTTGCAAAAGTCATAAAAGCTCAAAGCCTTGAGCATTTAATTTGGAGAAGCTCCTGGCAGTTTCAGATCTTCAAAAGATGGAGAATTGCCCTATCCTTTGGTAAGTTGTTCCCACAGTTAACAGTACAAAGTGTACCTGGCTACTTGTTACAAGGTAAAATTAAAGTGAATGGAAAAAAAACAGGGATATGGGGGGGGGGGGGGGAAGAGCAAGTTAAAGTTTCAGCCCATAGCATCCCCATAAGCACTGGTTGTAGAGTTTCAAATCTCCTACACACAAGTCACACACGCAGGTGTACCAGCTCTGCTTCCCTAAAAGGTATGTTAACACATGACACACTCGCCTGCGTTTTCCAAGTGAAATAAGGACGATCCATGGGTTCTGTTGTCCTTCATTCCACCGGAGTCTGTCTCATACCTAACCAGATTTCAGTGGAGTGAAGCACAAGAGACATGGAGATGAATCAGCAACAAGAGGAACTACTTCCCACTGACAGAGAAGGGGAACTGCATGGAAGTTTGGATACACCATGGATCCAAACAGAGCGGGTGTGCTGGGGCACGGAGAGCAGCAATACACGAGCAGTTCAGTAACCTGAGCATTACTTGAACGGCTCCAGTAAGAACCCATTTCAAGAATGTACTTTCTGCGTAACATGTAAAGATTAAAAGCCTACAAAGACTACAAGCTGCTTTCTGGAAGGCTCAAATACCTTATTAACAGGAAATTAAACCCTAATGTGGACAAATTAGATGTGTAACCTCATCGCTTTCAGTCACCTTCCCTCTAGGATGGTCTATCCAGTAAAGAAACCAGAATGTAACCTTGTTTCACAGCACACATGCATCACGCCGTTTGCCTTGAGGATCTTTCAGTCCAGATTCACACCAGCACTGCCTGGTTCCTTCCAACTCTCCTGCCACTCTGCCTTCAGAATGTGGCAAAAATCTATTAATGTTTTTGGCCCATTTATTTTGTAATAAAAGGAATGTAAATAAGATTTAAGTTGAGGGAGAACTTAGATTTTTCAACCTGAGCATGAGATGGATCTTTTCAGGTGTCAGTGTAAATTCCTTGAAGGTTAATGCCGTTAAACATATTTGATGCATAAAAGTGTCACATCTAATACTAATCATTCACCAACTGTAATTGCCTTTTCAAAGTTCTCGCTTCCCCAAGACAAATGCTCCCAAAAATTAGGTCTGGCAAATTTAAAACAAAACACAAATAATGTCCTCCTACTGTAAGGACACATTATTTGCTTTGATAGATTTAGTACCAGATTTCAAGAATTTATTGTCCTGTATTATTTCTGAGCTGCCTGCCTAATCCTTCTTTCCACCTCCTATTGGACTGATTTTAAAAGCATTCAAAAAACTACTTGCGGATGGCTTTTCTTACAAACACAGACCTGTGAAGGGTTTGCTCCCTGGAAAGCCAACAGCCAGCTTCCATGTACAGTGGTGCTGAGCTCTTCCAGCCAGCAGCGCGAGTTATCAAAGCTTCCAGCATTGATTTCCAGGTTTGCTCTTCAGCATAACGCACACCTTGTGCTGGGTATCTTATAAGAAACCATTTCCCTGCTTAATGTTTTAAAGTTGCACTCTTTTTCAAAAGAAATAATTACAATAACAGGACCACAACATATTTTCAGACCAGAATCTAGCCAACCCTATCCTGTTTCAGTTTCCTATACTTTCTTATCCATCTACTACTCTGTCTCTGTGGGTATCTTTAAATACATAATGAACAGAAAGAGCTCTGGAGATCTTTTCCTAAAGCATTTTTCCTCAGGGCATCCCAGAACAACTAAGACCTTAGCAAGCCATTCCTTAGCCTTGTGGTGGTGATTGATGGTGGAGGGTAACAAGAACACTGGCAACAAACTGGGGGTTTTCCCCTGTTATCTTTTAGAGAGACAGAGTGAAAGTGCAAGAGAGCAGGTATCATGTGTGAAGCATGAACAGATGAAAAATGCACAAGTTTGCTTATTTTCCAATTAATGGTAATAAAATAAAGGGAACTCACCTTCCCACTGCCTGGGTAACAACAGGGCCAGAGGGCAGGAGCCTGTGCTGGGTAACTGCTTGCTTCTGCTGCAGATCCACGATGCTGCACTCACCACTTTCTCGCCCTTCCATCATCGCTGGCTGGCTTCAGCTTCCCAGGCAGGGGAGGCCTTCATTTGTAGGACACTGTGAGCTCTATGGATGAAGACAGAAATATAGTTGTGTATTAATGATATGCTAGGGAATATTTACAGCACTACAAGCAATATATTACTTAGCCATTTGTTGTTCCCCCCCCCCATACGAAAGACACTTTGCCTAACAGCTTTCCATACATTAAAGCAATGAATGTAACGAGACAGCAGCCAAACTGCCAGAGACACACATTGCTCTGGACAAGTCTTTGTCAATACACTGTGCAGTCAGCAAAACTGCTTTAAGAGATGATAGGTGCTATGTAAATGCAAGCTCCTTATCAAAGGAACCATGGCTTGTTGCTCACACTAATGTAGCACCAGAGACAGGAAAAACTTAAGTTACTCCTTGGAGTAATATGAGCAATCTGAAGACAATTCCAGACCTTAGAAAGCAACTGATGATATAGAGCTGGCAATTCTGACAAGAAAAACTTACTTTCAGGCAAAAGGAATGAGATGAAAGCAAAACAGCCAAAAAAGTACCAGCCAGTAGTCCTTGTTCATGCATTTGGAAACTGCCGCTTGGTGCTGCCAGCACCAGTACTTGGGGCATTATGTTAAACCTCTGCTTATCAAAGGGGCCTTCTTAACACCAGGTACACCTGTACAGATGAACACAGCCCTTTTCTAGCTGCAGCTCCCCACACCTTGTAGGCTTACTCACAATGACACAATGTTATGTGCATAGAACAACTTAAACCCCTGTGCCCCTTCCTGCTGCTATTCCTGAATAGTATCTGTCACTGCAACTTGGTGAGAGGGAACTCAAATGGGTTGATCTGGGGCATATTTGAGATGTTGGTTACTAACAGCCTCAGTGTCAATTTCACAGAGCACAGAAAATAAACCAGATAAACCTGTTCCAACGCTGAGGCGCTGGCACAGGGTGCCCAGAGAAGCTGTGGCTGCCCCATCCCTGGCAGTGTTCAAGGCCAGGTTGGACACAGGGGCTTGGAGCAACCTGCTCTAGTGTGAGGTGTCCCTACCCGTGGCAGGGGATTGGAACTGGATGAGCTTTAAGGTCCCCTCCAACCCAAACCAGTCTGGGATCTAGAATTCTACGAAACATGGTAGCCGAGTCTATCAAGAGACACCTCATTCTCAAAAAGGGCACACTAGCAAGAACAAGAACCATGCCAACTGCTCTGACCTCAGAGATGGCATTTCTTAAACTCCTGTTACAAAGACACACCAGCCATGAACAAGCACTTTGACACTGGCAGCTTCATCATTTCACCTTGTGACCTGTGAGCTGCTCCACTCCCAGCGAGGGCTTTGGCACAGAAGCCACAACAGAATCCTCTGCACGTGCAGGTATCTGCTGTGCTGAGGTGCAGTACAACACCTCTGGCACAGGTAAGGAAAATCATTACAAATAACTCCCCCAAGCAATGCAGTGCTTTCACTCCAGATGCATTTACTGGCCAGCACAAAAGCAGCAAGTACGCAGCCACTCCAACTTCCCCGTCAAATAACAACACTGGCATGAGCTACAAGATGCCTAAAATGGCACAAACCCAGAAAAATCTCTGTCCTTGTCGAATCTTTCCCATAGGAAGATGAGAATACTATTGAGCCAAGCTGAACACCCAGGGACACACCTAGAAAAGCCAGTGGTTTTCAACCTTTTTAATAGTTGCATTTCAATGCTGTGCCTAAATTCCTTACCTAAAGTCAGTTTTTATCCAGGAGACAGCGAGGCCCCCATACAAACCTCACCAGCCCTTTCTTTGAGTTGCTTCAGATAAACATTGCCTCGTGTGTGGTGTTAACTTCGCAGAGCTCTGAAGCTGAGGGGAGGTTTGGATAAGAGGCCCTTTAGAAACCCTTTACAAATGTAGCTTTGATTGACTGACTGATTGAACTTAATTGCAGACATTCTCTTAATTGTACACTTAATTACTGACACTGTGTCAAAGACTTCTGCTGCAGCACCTGGAGGACAACCTTGTGAGTGCCAGTCAAAGGCAGCTGCACCAGGCATCAGGGAGGTGCTGCACGTTGCTACAGCTTGGAAAAGGAAAAAAAAAAATCATAATATTTTAATACTATACAATTAGTGTTTCACCCACCCTCAAGCATGCGTGTGCACATACACACAATCACAGATCTCTTTGCAGGGAGGGCCATCTAACACATCAGGAAGAGAAAAGGAACAAAGAGTGGTAATTATGGGCCCATGTGATAGTTGCACCCTTTTGTGGTCTCTCCTACCATCGCAGCGCTGGGAGCTGCAGGGGGAGGGCAGCATGCCATGGGCTTTGGCAGGAGCCATACAGCTGCTGGCCACCCCCGAGTTAGTAACTCCAGATCTTGTCTGTTAATATTGGAACCAGAAATAAAACCCACGATACTCATTCAAACGGTAAAACTCCGAATATTCTCAGCAGCAAGTTTGGGGCACTGCAGGTCTGCCTGAAAATAGCTCTGCATGGAGCACAGATAACAGCATTCTCACCATTTGTAATAAGAAGTATCTGCAAGAACTTTATTGAGAAGTATAGAAGCCATAATCACAGACAAATTAGTACTTCAGTGAATGCAAAACTTAAAGCCATGCTACAATAGGTTGTATGTATAGTGCATAAGATGCATGAATAAGCAGAAACTGAGCTGGATGTGAGCATTTTTTCCTCTCACAATGTTTTTACCAAATCCTGCTATTAATTAGATGTGCTAGTCAATAAAAATAAGTAGTTGCAGGGTATTAGAGATGCTTCCACTACTGCTGTGTGTGAATCATTGTGTGAATCACAGCATCCTCAGTGCATTTATCCTCACTACATTTCCAAGCAGCAGCTCTATTATTCCTGCCAAGAATCCGAGCACAGAGACTGACTAACCCATAATTCTCACAGAATCCCAGCCTGGTTTGGGTTGAAGGGACCTTAAAACTCATCCAGCTCCAACCCCCTGCCACAGGCAGGGACACCTTCCACTAGAGCAGGTTGCTCCAAGCCCCTGTGTCCAACCTGGCCTTGAACACTGCCAGGGATGGGGCAGCCACAGCTTCTCTGGGCACCCTGAGCCAGCGCCTCAGCACCCTCACAGGGAAGAGCTTCTTTCTTATATCTAACCTAAATCTCCGTTTAAGTTTAAACCTATTAAAACTTCTCAGTCTGGGAAAGTAACGAACTGGCACAAACTCTGGCTCTGTGGGGTCAGAGCAAGTCTGAAAACAGTCTGGATACCCAGGCCTGGTTAGAAAAGGAAACATCTTCCAGGAAACAGTAGCTATGGATTTCAAGCATCTCTAAAATCAGGGCTATACAGTGCGTAGCATATCAGAGACCCTACAAATGCAGCCAGCTCAGGTGCTGATACATACCTACATTCCTCTAAAAATAGAAACCCAAAGCAAAACAGAGCCCACCAAAACTGCACAACTATCCAAGACTGGAATTGTTTTCCACCCACATAAATGTAATTTGCTCCCAACACCTGGAGTCTTGTTAATTTACCTGTGACATGTTGCTACACTTAATTGCCTTTGACAATTAGTAACATTTCAACACCGCCTTTAATGGCCCAATTATGAGAACACTCGTCTTCTGTGCAGTAGATAGAAGAAAATAGATGGGTGAACCTCCAATGCAGAACTCCTCTGCAGATAGTTTAATGAAGAGCTTAAAAAACAATCCCAAAGAGACCATTCTGGCTTTGTTTGGCTCCCACTGCAGACAGACAAGCTGTGTTTGCTCTGCTCTCTGGTCCTGCCCCTCCTGGTGCTGGGCTGTGATAGAACAGCACTGTGGAATTAATTACAGGGAGAAGTGCTGAACATTTGCCTCCCTCCCTTCCTGGCACTTGATGCTTTATTGATTACTCCTGTATGCTAAACAAAGTACATCCTAAATAAATCCTGTTTCCAAACTGGGTGAGACATGAGGGGCATAGGAACACAGAACCACCTCTTCCAACTACACAAGCTCCTGCCTAATGGAAATCTTCATTAAACTAAAGCTTTGCAGAATTGCTTTGATGAAGCATGACCGCAAGTGCTGGCTGCAGTCTGGTGGCCATTCTCTCTCAGCAGAGACTTGAGGCTGCATTTGACAACTACGTTGAGTTGAAGAGAGTGAGGGAACCTTGCTGCTGCTGCTAAATGCTGCAGAACTCAGCTGTAAAATGAGTGTGAGAGGGAGACTGACGGGTCCAGCTCCACGTACAGTACACCAGCAAAAGACTGCACTGCATAAAGACCATTTGGGTTTGCTTACATTTTCAGTCTGCAACATGCATTAGGATTTTCTGTGCTTTCCCCTTTCCTCCCACTCCTCACACCTCTTCAAGTTCAGTTCTCTCCCCAGACACTCTGAGCCGAGCAGCACGATTCATCCTCAAACCCTGAAACTCTGCTGTCAACTCCCAGTTTCCTTTCAAATCTCTGCTGAACTCCAAGCTTCCTCTCACCCTGGTACCTGCATTTCTCCTCCTCTAGATTTATTTAGTGAAGTATTTTGGCCTTGAGAGGTTTAAACTTTCCACCAACATGAAATCACTGCAACCCCACTAATACAGTCAAGCAATTCTGATCTGCACCATGCACGCCAGTGACATACCACAAAAGGTCCCACTTTCCAGCCAGATATTGCAGGCATCGTGGGCTCTCACATCACCAGCACAACAAATATTGTTCTTTTGTGTTTCCTTTATAACAGCAGCTCTTTGGGTTTCCTTTATAACAGCAGTTATTTGGGTCAGGACATGATCTGGATGCTGATGGGCATTTGCTGCCCAGTTTGTGCCCAGGTCCCAGATGACTGGAGAGCAGCGAGCACCAACACAACTCTGGGAAGAACCTGTGGGATTTCACCCCTTTGACATGGTTTTAGCCACAGGGTGAGTCCCACCACAGGCTTCACATCCAAAATGGGGTGTGCAATTGTAATGACCCATTTCCACCTCTATTGGAATATTCTGTGCTGGATTATTTCACTGGCAAGTGCATAAATACCAAGGACAGCAGCTCATTTCATACTCAGGTCAGTGTCTCCAAGCAGGAAGGGGATCCTGCGCTTGCTCACAGTGATGTCTCCATGTGCCTGCTCTCAGCACTGTGCAAACTAGAGTTAAGTCAGAAGCAAGCTCAGCACCTGCAAAGCCAGCCCAAACCGGCTTCTCCAAAAGAGCCAGTGAAGTCTTAATGCTGGATAGCGCTTACAAATAAAACAATGTTTTATTAAACTACTATTACATTTTGATTGAATGGCATTTGGACTACATAGGAGCAGACATATTCCTGAAAGTAATTGGTTTTCCACATCTGCTTTCCTTTCTAATTGGACTAATTACTTCAGTGTAGGATCATGTTCACTACTCTCCAGAAAGCGAGAAACCTTGATTTACAGTGAGAAGAGCAGCAATTAGAGAGAATTAATTCATATGGCAACATCTAAATAAATCATATTATGAGAAGACAGCAATGTAATTATTGTGACTGGTGACTCCCTCGTGGAGAAACATCATCCTTAAGCCTAAAACAAGCAGCTCAGTTCCCTGAGGAATCCACCACAGCTCCTCCAATTTCACAGAGCATGTACTACCAATTTTAGCTTTAAGTCCTAATTGAGGTGCATTGTCAAAAACAATAGGGTCTAACACTCCTCAGGCAGCTTAGAAAGAACAATCGAATCCTTGACAACCCCATAGTTGTTCTCTGAATCAAATGTGTGTTCAACAGCCACAGATAACATATGCCACCAGCAGCTTCCCATCAAAGGTGCATGAATTTTATGGCTGTAATACCCTCCATGATGAGCCAGGCTTTTCTTACTCTCCAAACCCAGCCTACCCTATCCAGATGGCTGATTAAAAGGCTTAGTGAGGAGAACATGCTGAACTACAGGGCTTCAGAAGATGATCCTGCTCCACACACTGATAATTTATCTTCCTACTTAAACATTAGCAAGCTGGAACTACCTTCTTGATGGCAATCAAACATTTCTTTGCTACTTTGGCAAGTGCTGAAAGCCATTTTACCAAGGCAGAGCTCCTCCATCTGCTTATTAGTTCTGTCCTTAATGTCATTCTCATCAACTCACCAGGAAATTTGGCATTCCTCTCACAAATGCCTCCTGCTAAGGAAAATGCTACCTTCTTCTCATATTGTTCATGTACTTCCAGAAGAAATGCCTTTTTGGGGGAGGAAGAGACCATTTCCTCACATAAAACAGCACTGGATTTTCTGTGCAGGGACTCCATGGCTTCGAGTTTGCCATACCAAGAGCTAGCTCTGGGCATGAAAGTAGAATAACCCAGTATTCCACCTCAGTTCATTAGCTCTCTTAATATGGTTGTTCTACTTCCAGACTGCCTCTGTACAACTCTCACCCTCTGAATTAGTAGTGGGCATTCCCCACTTCAGAGACACTTACTACTTTTACATGTTTGATAGTCGCATTGTCTTACACTATCGGATCATCAGATCACATGCATAAGCATGAAAAGAATTAGCATAATATGATGTTATACTTCATGTCCACAACCTGACACATCATCCATCCCTGGCATTGAGAAAGCCAAGTTTCACATCCAAACAATTACCCTCTTTTAGCAAATGCTTGATCCATTAGGAATTAAGGTGATAAACTGTCAGTTCAGACAGGTGGAAACATATCCATCTTGATTTGCCATTCTTTTGCCACAGCAGATAAGTACAATCATCGGTTACAGCACCTGCTGGCTCCAAGCAAAGCTCCATGATTGGGAGGGAAAAGTGTTTAACACTAAGCCTGGCAAAAAAAAAAAACCAAAGCTTGTCACTTTGTGGTTTTAGGTATATGTATTTAAGAGCTCAACTCTTTCTGTTAGTATTTACTGCTATTCCAATCTTCTCTCCCTTTCCTTCTGAGAGATTTTCATGGCTGCCATTAAATTTCTAAACGTTTAAAAAGATAATCAAGAAATAAAAACTAAATCAAATCAAAATGAAGACGTAACCTCTGTGAGTTCATCCTGACTGTCAGACATTCGCATGCAGAAATAAGAAACCCCTGGGTTGGATTCCCTACACCCCATCACCTGGAGGTCATTTCTATGCAGAACACACAGACACAGGGTGTAAAATGCTGCACCCCACTCCCGTTGCTCTCTGTAGTCATGGTGTGAGCACCACAGCAGGTTGAAATCTGGATTTCAGTGGCAAGGGGCAGCTTAACAGCTCTGAATTGAGCCCATCTCTGCACACACCTACAGAAGAGATTCACAGCAGCACAAAACTAGTCCATTCGACTTCCCGAGATTGCTTTATTATTATACCAGTATTTGTTGCATTATCCTGGCCTAGAAACAGAATAATGGAAAAATGGATCCAATTACTTTGGAGGCATGGAAGAAAGCAGAGATTTTAAATTTATTTTAGCCCTATATATCCATAACAATTATGGATGCAGAATTATCAAAGGTCCTGAAGGAAATGAAGGCCACAGGGACCACGTGCACAATAAAAAACCCCGAAAGATGTACAAAAATACCTCACTAAAGAGGTAAAAGCAACAAAGAAAGCAACATCTTTAATACAACAGAGGAAGACTTTGTTCAAGGAATATGCATGCAATCAGGTATACCACAATCAGGTATACTGGGTTCAGTAGCAAAGCAGAGCCTATATAGGCATTTGTTAAAAATCAAACCACATAAGAAATTTACTTTGTGTCAGGCTGGTCAAGTAAGACAACAGAAGCTTCCTCACACACACTATTAAGCCACAGTGACATATCTTGGTATCTTTTTACTCTTTTGGCCAAGTTTCAGTTGTTACTCCTTGTGGGACATTCACCAGCTCACCAGTACGAGGAAGTCTTGCACAACTGGGAGTAGTGGAGAGGAAAAAGCCAGACCCCACAAACAAGGCTGGTCAGGAGCAGGCAGGGAGGGGTCTTACTGCACCTCCACCTCCCAAACCTCCACCAGGCAGAGCAGCAATAGCTCTTCTGACCATCATTTACCCCCCTTGAATGACTTAAAATCAATTTTCTAGCACAGGAAAGACACTCCCTGCTCCGGGTTTGGTTTTCATTGCTGGTGCTTTCTCCCACCACTCTCCTAATAACCATGGATTAATGAACAATTACACGGCTCCATTCTTCCCGCCATGTAATTCCAAGAAAAGAAGAGCATCTTTCGGGAACATTATGCTTGAAAAACAAAGGAGAGCTTTGACTGTCAAGTCACTGATGTTCCCTCTTTGCTTAAAAGCTTTCCAATTTACTTACAAATTATAGTGTTTTTAATGCAAATTAAGCACTAGAGAACATTCTTTCCTTCCCCCAGATTAGCAAGAACCAAATTGACCAAGAAAGCCAAACATGGAATCTGGACAAAATGAATATTTAAAATAATGAGCCTGTTTAATTATTCTGATTGGTGAAGTATGAGGTTATTAAACGCCTCTGAACTGATGACAGGGTTTGAGCATATGGTTTTGCTTTCTGAACACAGAGAGAATGTTTTCCGATACTGTGTGTTCCAGTAGTCTTTGTTGAATTAGCTATGGGGATGAAATACAGCTACACATGCTCGGAGACCTTTGGGAAATATTTCTTGCTTCAGAAGCAAATACCACAGCGTGGAAGGCAGAGGCATTCTAGGAAAGGGCAAGCGAGAGCACAGGAATCAGCCAATTTCTGCACAAGTTCCCTGGCTCATTCCAGCTGCTTAGGGAAAAAACAATGTTCATTCCAGTTCTGCTTTTGCTTCAACTTGTCACTGAGTTTACATCTGCCTGCTAAGTCTCCACTTACACATGCAGGAAAACCCTAAACTTAGTTACAAAGATACACTGTACTGAATCTGACAGGAAAATACACCAAGTTCCTTGTATTTCCTACTAGCATTGTGGAAACACTTTCCAGCTTTTTTACTTAGAACCCTGCAAATCCTTTTTAGCCATCAGGCCTCTAAACACCTGTGAGCTCAACCAGCCAGTTACGCCTTCTGTGCCCAAAAGGCTATTACACAGCACTTGCTTCCAAAAACCCTGCATCACATTACTGAGGAAAGCACACTCTGCAAAAGGAGAGCATCAACAGGGAGAATATGACATGCCCAGAGTCCCCACATAAGCAGATAACAATATTACTTCCCCTGCTCTGCTTTTATAGTATCCATCTGTACAACTCATCTTAGTTAATATAGTAGCAGGCTGTCTTTGTTTCTTCCCCACTGCATGAAACAGTTTGGATCCTCCCCTTTTATTCGGGGCTTTAAATCCCAGAGTATTTGTGTTTGTGTACAAATACTCTCAAGTTCAGAGGTGCTCATCTCCAAATAGAGGGGAGGAAAAAAAAAGGTGAACAAGGTTTTATTGGAGGTCCTGATTTTAAGATATTTAGTACCTGCTGCTTCTCTCAATTTCACGGGCCTTTGGGTCAGTGCTCTCCACTTCCCAGTCATCCAGATAGGAAACTTCATTACTGCGATATAACAATCATGCTTTGCACAGGGCTGAGCTGAAGCTTGTGATGCACCTACTCTCCCCTTAATAATCTCTCCACCACCTCTTTCTCTGGCTCCAGCAGTGACCTGCTTAAGACAGCAGCTTCAGGACTGCACTGTGCTCTTGTAGGGCCCATCGAGAGGTTACCTGGGTGAAGCAAGTTCATACCGCCATAGCAGCTCATTCACACCTCCTGATTCCTAATGCCATCTGCTCCTCCCTAAACCTATTTTGGGCTTTAATTAGAGATTCTGGAACTTCTGGAGACAGAAGGGCGAAGAGGTGAATAAGCACATCTGGTCCCTGCCTCCCAGCTCGGTATCTTGTACTTTAAACATCCCTAATATCTAATGGCTCCGAGCACAGGGTGACTGCCTCTGCCCTTTGGTGTGCACTGAGAAAGGTCAGAAATTCACTGCTCTTGGGCTTTCTGGTAGAGAATCTCATTCTCCTGGTTTCCCATGCGTTGGCTTAGTCACTGTGCATCTGACTTCCATCTGCCATCCCATCTCCGGCACTGCACCAACTGCTTCTGCTCCCTCAAGGAGAAAGCTGGAAGCAGAACACAAACCACTGTGCAATTACCTTGTCGACATCTTTCCTTGAGCTAACATGGAGAAGCAGTTTGGGATTCATCTGAATTCAACACCCCCTTACTCCTCCATTTCCTCTTGGCTTCTTGCACTTTAATGCAATTATGTAGCATGTGAAGAACATTTCAACCCTAAGCCCAAGACAGATGCTCTGAAATGGTACAGGGGAAGGATGGAAATCAGGCATTACCCCATGGGCTCAGAAGGGCCAGACAGGAAACGGCTGCAGTTGCTGAGCAGATTTCTCCACTATTCTGCCGAGGTGTTTTCTGTTGTTTTTTAACTATTTACAACTATTGGCTATTTTAGAATGCTCTAAAGGACCCTGATGCCCTAAGGACAGGAGCCTAGCCCCTTCCCAGACCAGAGCACTCAGCTGCCATGCTGGTAACCCCATGATGCTCCCCAGCATGGGCAGAGCCAGCTGCCTCAAACGGCCACAGGCACCTAACGCCAGGTCTGATGCAGTCCACACACTGCTCTACTGCCAAAACACATCCTTGTGCGGTTCCCACTGAGCTTTCCCACTGCTGGCAGAGGCTGGCAAATCCCCCCTCAGGAAAAAGAAAACAAACGTCAAGCTCCTACCTACATGAGCTACTGCAGGAAAAAACACAAAACCCACAAAAGCCAACTAGGCAAACAGAAAGGAGATAAAAGCAGTTTGCTTTAAGGCAGCAGCTTTTCTGAAAGCCCACAGTAAATCTTTAAGATTATCAATAATGAACACATTCAATGTCTTTTTTTCAGCTTCTTTTATATCACTTCTTCCAGTGGAAAGAAATCAGTCCAGGGGGTTGTTCATATGCGAGCTGCATTTATTATCAAGGGATTGACATTGTGAAAGGCTGAGAGATGTAAAATGAGCCTCGACAAGGCTCAGGGAAAAAAAAGCACACTGCCACTTTATAGTCCTTCCTCCACCTATTTGTCACAGCACCCCGGTAATGAGCACTGGAATTCATCTCTCTCTAATGACACTCGCAGTGGTAGATGTTTTCCCAAATTTAGTCAAGTGACAACACAAAGTCTTTAATATGCAAAGGAGTCCTTTGTGTAACTCACCATAACTTTGGTGTCTTGTCACGCCTTACACAAGTTCCAGGAGAAACAAATTGCAATAATCATAGGAGTGAACAAGTTGGAAGGAACATGCCACAACAATAATGAAATTTGTTGATTTTTGTGTACATGTAGGCATAAATTACATAAGACTAAATGTAGTTCCATGAATTTCTTATAAATCACAGTAATTCAGCCCTATAGAGACTATATATGTATCACACACCCAAGCAGCAGGGAACACAGTTGTCAGTCACTCCCCATTTCTCAGCTGCCTCAAACACAAGTATTGTGCCTTAAGCTCCATCTTCTATTCCTGTCACATTAATATTTTCCTCAGCTACTGAGGCAGTATGAAAACCACGGCTCATGCTCTTCGCATATGTCAGATATTAGCACGTTATAAACCAAGAGGACTGCTTTACAGGATTGTTTCCAAGCCACAGGAGAAACGGTGCTGCCAACACTCACGCTACGTAAAGCACAAGCTGGGCCTCGAAATGATGAAATGGGCTTTGCAATGACAGAATTGAAAGAAGAAACAAACTTGACATTTTAGTGATACAGGTTTTTTCTTCTAAACCGCTACCTGTACTCCATATTTTCTCAGCCCACTGGGACAAAGCACAGAACCAACTGGTGCTGGGGCAAGCAGATTGTATGTGAAGCTCACAAAAACATCAACTCTCCTGGGTGAAAAACATCAAGCAGAGGTGTTGAGTAGCACAACGCTCCCAAATGAATGCACAGTGGGACAGTGCTGTGCTCAGCCACCTTCATATCATAGCATCATAGAACAGTTTGAGTTGGAAAAGACCTTAAAGCTCACCCAGCTCCAACCCCCTGCCACGGACAGGGACACCTTCCACTAGAGCAGGTTGCTCCAAGCCCCTGTGTCCAGCCTGGCCTTGAACACTGCCAGGGATGGGGCAGCCACAGCTTCTCTGGGCACCCTGTGCCAGCGCCTCAGCACCCTCACAGGGAAGAGCTTCTGCCCAAGAGCTCATCTCAAATCTCCCCTTTGGCAGGTTAAAGCCATTCCCCCTTGTCCTGTCCCTACAGGCCCTTATCCAAAGCCCATCTCCAGGTTTCCTGGAGCCCCTTTAGGCACTGGAGCTGCTCTAAGGTCTCCCCTTCAGGAGCCTTCTCTTCTCCAGGCTGCCCCAGCCCAGCTCTCTCAGCCTGGCTCCAGAGCAGAGCTGCTCCAGCCCTCGCAGCAGCTCCCTGCCCTCCTCCGGACTCGCTCCAACAGGCGCTCGGTGTCTGTGAATTCCCCCCAGCTCCATACTTTACCCAGACCACAAGCACAGCGATACCTCAGCGCGGGGCAGGACCCGCCGCCGCCTCGCGATCCCTCATCCAGGACAATGAGAACCTCCCGCCACTCCGCCGCACGAGGCCGGAACGGGACGCGCACGCGGCGGTGGGCGGGGCCCCGGCCCCACCTCAGGGGCCGGGTTCCGGCTGAGGGGGACGAAGCGCCCGCTCCGCGGGTCGGTGCTTCCGCTCCCCCTGTACGTGCCGCGGCTTCAAACGCCAAACCCCGACCGCAGACAAGCCCCGATATCGAATAAACACAGCTCATGGCATTCGCCTGCCAGCACGCTGATTAATCCGGGTTTAGTCATTGCACTGGCCATATATCCCCATCCCTGGCAGCGTTCAAGGCCAGGTTGGATGGGGCTTGGAGCAACCTGCTCTAGTGGAAGGTGTCCCTGCCCGTGGCAGGGTGTTGGAACTGGAGGAGCTTTAAGGTCCCTTCAACCTAAACCAGTCTGTGATGAACAAAACTTCCTACTAATTCTGCTTGTGGCATTCCCAACCAGCTGATAGCAAGATGGTTTCCCTTTCTCTTAAACAGGGAGGAAACAAAGCAATGACACTCTTCCTGTAGCCTCCACTCATTACAATAGAAAATCCTTCTGTGTAAACAGTTTCAATTAAAATACATCATTTTCTCTTGATAATTTTTAATTGATCATATCTACAACATAGGTGGAGCTGCTTGACTAGCGAGGGTCTGGCTCAAACGGTGTCCTATTTGGTTGTGATTTCCCCAGGGCATCTTTTAAACCATTAAAATGTACAAACAACTTGATTTCTTATTAACAGAGTTTCTTAATTGCTTCCATGGGAAAAGAGTCAAGTTATTTGCATCTTCTTTCTTAGGGCTCCAGGGCTTTAGTGCAAACATTTAAAGACAAGCTTTTAAATGAAGCAAAAGCAGGAGTACTGCTCCAGACCTGGTCCAGGCCTGGGTTTGGGGCTGTAGTGCCAATGGAGCCACCCCTCCTCCTGCTTGTTTGGCCAAGTGCAATGAGGCCATTTTGAACTTTTCTGAGGCCGATTAACACAACAAATTAAGAGATGGTTCTTGGGCACGTTCTTGGATAACATAGTATTGGCAGCTTTCATTAAGCCAGCTTTCTTGTGCCCCATGCTTGCTAAAAGCTTTAAACAAGGACTGCACCAGAGACCTCCAATGTCTAGAATTTAATCACAGAATCACAGACTGGTTTGTGTTGGAAGGGACCTTAAAGCTCATCTAGTTCCAACCCCCTGCCACGGGCAGGGACACCTTCCACTAGAGCAGGTTGCTCCAATCCCCTGTGTCCAGCCTGGCCTTGAACACTGCCAGGGATGGGGCAGCCACAGCTTCTCTGGGCACCCTGTGCCAGCGCCTCAGCACCCTCACAGGGAAGAACTTCTGCCTAAGAGCTCATCTCAGTCTCCCCTCTGGCAGGTTAAAGCCATTCCCCTTGTCCTGTCCCTACATCCCTTGTCCAAAGCCCCTCTCCAGGTTTCCTGGAGCCCTTTTAGGCTCTGGAGCTGCTCTAAGGTCTCCCCTTCAGGAGCCTTCTCCTCTCCAGGCTGCCCCAGCCCAGCTCTCTCAGCCTGGCTCCAGAGCAGAGCTGCTTCAGCAGTAACACTTCAGAAGATGGCCTCCCCTATTTGAGTCTACAGAAATTACTGTGTTCACAAAAATCCAGCATGGATCTCTCAAGCTCAGTATATTACAGAGAGCTTATAGGCAAGTACATTCTTATTCCAACTGAGTACCTCATCATTTTAATGCATTAATCAAATCTCCATGGTTCAGTCAGGCTGAAGTCCCTGCATTCATCATCAATTCGAGATGAACCTATTATTTAGGTTCAGAAAATTACTCACTAAACACAATCAAGCATTACTTTTCTGAAGTCTTTATAACGCAAGTGTTTTCATTGTCGTTAGCCTGACAGCAGATCTCCCTCCGGTGCACGGAGCAGCAGCCCAGGGCAGGTAGCAGAGACAGGATAAGCATCTTAAGAACCACTATTAAGACTTTGTCTCACTTCAGTTTAACTCTTCACCTGCAGAGCATGTCTGAAGCAGCCACTCCAGCCAGGCCATGAGACCAATGTTAGCATTTTCTGTTTGCTAGAGACCCCTTCAAAACCCCACGAGCCTGATCGTGCTCCCTTCTCGCCCCAAATCCACATTCCCTATGGGCTTGCAAGCTGTTTAAACTCCTGCTGAAAATTTTTCAACAGCAAATTGTGCTTCTGTAAGAGAAATGTTTGCGGAGAGCGCTGCATTCTGAGATTTTTCATGTGCTCGTATCTATTTGAAAAATACTCCAGCAGGGTTTTTGGATCCATCAACTGTCTGTGGGAACACATTTAAAGGAAGGACCTACATCAGAAGTGGAAATCCCCAACTCCTCCCACACAAGGAGACCAAGCACTGCAATTGATTGACTGCGTGCACTCTCACAGTCAAAAACTTGCAGCAAAGGGCACCTCATTTGCCAAGAACTGATACATTTCACAAATGCACTTTACATATAAAGACTAAACTATAAAATCCCAGTACTGTATTGAAACTGGCTATCACCCAAAAGTCAGGAGTTTATTTCTTGGCTTTAAATATCACTGGGAAATACAAAAGGAGCCTTTTAGTTCATACTAATTATTATTCAGTCTATCATTAACAGCAACTGCACACACTTTGATAGACGGGTTGAGAAGAAGCTTTGTTGGGTTTGGGGTCTTTTTAATTGTGATTCCATGAATAGTTGCCAAACTTTTCTTATTACTGATAATTAGATCCTGTTCGTCTAGCATCTGCTGCTGCTCCAGCACCAACTGCAGAATGCTCCTCATGCATGAGGGGGGTCTGTACCCAGGACAGGAGGGATATTTGAGCAGACTTCCTAAACTTTGAGTAGGCAGGAACTGCTGCCTGCAGGAGGGCAAGGGGGGAACAACTAAACATTCTTTGCCTCCTTGCTCTGAACCAATTTTGATAAGATGACGTTTGCAGAACACCAAACTGCTCATCTTCTTCCCAGCATATATAACAACATATATACAATAAAATGATTGGCAATGGTAATATTTAGGTTTCCTGCTGATAAACATGGAATGGCTTAAGGTATGTTTTCGCACTTAGTGCACGCCCATCAGGGTATGACAAAGAAAGCTGGGGCACAGAGAACTCATTCCAGGAGCCTTTCTCAGAATTCCTACCAGTTGATTCATACTTCTGTAAAATCAAGACTCTGCTGATGTCTTCTCAGAGCATAAGAAGTGTTTATGAAATACCTATTGCACACAGAGACTATAAGCAATTTGGGGAGTTGTTTTCATACGTAAAATTGGTAAAATCTCTGAAAATTTCAAACATTAATTTCCATGAAACATCAGTTTTGCAGTTCCTTTGTTCTAACGGACAATGGTAAACAATGTTCCAGTGACCTCCAGTGGGGACCAGGGGAAAATACACCCATCCCCTGCTTGGTGTTTGCAAAACCTGGAGCCCAAAACGATGTTTGGGCTAAGATGCCCCTTCAGAGTTCCACTGCCTGATGAACAAGCAGGCCAAGTGGTCTGAAATATCCTTCCTGGCATTTTTATCCAAGTAAGTTCAAAACTAACCTTCACATTCCTCTAACATGCAGACAACTCAGGTGAAAGTCTTCATTATCCTGACAACAGGATGAAAAGGAAAACAATTATCACATGGAGACCTTGCTGCTCTCTAAGCCTGGGGTCACATTTTCATGGGACATAAAACACAAGAAATCAACTTGAGCCAATATGCATAGAAAGCACATGAAACAATTGGATGCTCGATGCCAGGAGCAAAGCAGTATTAATGCCTTTCAGCTCAAGAGCATTAGCCTAGTAGAAATAGGGACACTATTTACAAATGAGTTCATCATTATGGTCTAAGTTCAGACTCCTTCTACTTGTGCACACTGATACAGCATCTCCAGTTGGTTTACCCTAAATTTGTAGTGCCTCAAGACATACAAGCCATGAGGATCCTGCAAAGGTACACTAACCCCTTGAATCTGTCCAGTGGGGATGGGCTGTCTCTGCTGAAGTTATAGAATATGCGTGGTCTTGCAGAGCAAAGATCATCTCCATTAGCAGCTGCCATTGTAAGGCTGTGCTGCACCTTGTACAAAAACAAAAGAGCTGCATAGTGGTTCACCCTCTCTTCTGTCAACACAAGTCAAGGCCTCTTACATCAGTCTCATTACCTGGTTATCTTACTAACAACATTTGGAGGCAGGCATCAACTGAAACACTTTTAGTCTAAGATTAATCCCCTCCCTTTCTTTTGATGGTGGGGGCTAGGGAAGAAAAGGAAGGCAGTTTTTAAAGCACAAGTCCCTCTTACCACCATCTGGCCCTGATGAATATGGGAAGAACTCTGTTGATACATTAATAAATCCAGTATTACAAGGTAGAACAGATAGCAGGAGGAATGCATCCGTCATCAACAGAAAAGCCTCTGCTAAACTCGGAGGAATGACCTTCAAATTAAAAAGAAACAGTAAGAGAAGGGGAAAACCCGCGCCACATAATGCATATTCTTGCCTGGATTCAGGAGCCATTTGCCATTTGGAAAGTCAACAGGACTAAACATGTTAAAAATCTTCTTGTGATCTCACTCTTGCAGAGCCACCACCCAGGCCTAAAACCTGCAGCAATGATCATCTACAAGAGCATGGCCTGGGCCACCATTCCTTATAGAAACACACTGCAACTTCCGCAGCTTGCTGTTCTTGGAGAGACAAACACCAGTTGTGCTGACTCAGATGGGCTCCAGCAGTTACCCCCCCACACCAGGACCTGCAGGATGCTCGTTTCCACATCATCCCCCAAAACAGGGCAGCACATACAGATTCCTTCTTGATAGCCCAAGAAGGATATTTGTGCATTTTCCCTGTTTCTTTGTATAACAAAAGAACTAACATTTACATAAGAAATCACTTAATGCCACAAAACCAGCATTTGTCATTAAAATGAAACTTTGCAGGGGGCAATTCTTCATCATGGAAAAACACTAACACTTGTGCATGGTCTCTCTTTGCTACTGTCTGCACAATATTAATGTAGAAAATAATATATTGGCTTGAATCAATACTTCCCTGACTTCTTCATCCATCAGCTACTTCCCCCCCCCATTTGATAAAAGTCCTTCCATGTCACGTTCCCCCAGACTGATGAGATCACAGTGCCTCTTTCCAGCATGAGTGATGGTGTGTAGATGTATAATTGCCCAATAAATCACACCCTCTGGATCAAAGATCTGAGATCCTCTGGGTGCCAAGAGGGCACACCAAACATCATAAAATACAATAAGTTAATTCATTACTGCAAGACCACCTCTGGACAGGTTCAGTATTACTTGTCACATATAAATATCTTGAAAGATTCAGCCAAAACCATCTTACTGCAGAATTGGGGCTTGAAACTGTGAATATTTCAGGGTAAGGACTGTGGAAGCAACATGGAAAAAGGGCTCCAACCCCTTAATGAACACAGAACCTCAAGAGCTAGGACATGGAATCACTTATTCCATGCCCACACAGTGACTACTTTAGGACTTCTAGTTGTTACAGAAGACAGTCTGCATCCCTGGAATTTCATCACATGAACCACAAGAACAGATTGGACAAGGCCAGTGAGAATAAGTCTGCAAAAGGCACACCTTGTGCAGTGCCTGATTCCCATTCTGTGTTGCAGCCCTGCTTTCCTGGAGGTGGCTGAACACCAGCCTGCGATGGAAAGCAGTGAATGAATTCCTGGATTTGCTTTGCATGTGTGTGCAGCTTTTGCTTTACCTATTAAACTGCCTTTATCTCAGCCCACGAGCTCTGACTTCTACTCTTCCGATTCTCTCCCCATCCCACCAGAGGGAAGCGAGGGAGCAGCTCTGCAGGGCTCAGTTGCTGCTGGGGTTAAACCACAAGATATTCATTGCCACAAATCCCTGCTGGAGTGACCCTTCCCCAATGTAACCTCCCTGCACACAGCCCTGGAGCAAGCTGGGATTCCCAAGGTGCCCCTTCCTTTCTGCTCACCCCACATGCGAGCTGCTCAGCATCCCAGCACTATGGAAAGAAATGTTCCGGTTTGTCACAGTGGCAGAAAAACCCCAGTGTTTCTGGCTGCTGCCTAGTGGACCTTGTGCAGGTGCTGTGGGCAAGAGTCACATTGCCGGGGCCCTCCTGGCATCATGTCACAGGACATTGCAGGAATAGATACCGATAAGATGCCTGCACCCCACAAAGCTTCCTAACCACAGCAGAAGGGCTGTTTGGCAAACACATGAACTGAAAGATCGCATTTCATAGCCACAAGGTGTAGGCATTACTTCAAGTATTTCTGATAGAGGTTGATACCCTCAGAGCTTGAAGGAATTAAGACCATCCTGGCAGTTCCCACCCTTAGCC
Source organism: Strigops habroptila (assembly GCF_004027225.2). Lineage (NCBI taxonomy): Eukaryota > Metazoa > Chordata > Aves > Psittaciformes > Psittacidae > Strigops > Strigops habroptila. The sequence continues at coordinate 2,001,994 of NC_044294.2, forward strand.
CAAGGTATGCGTGCTCCCACTCAGACTTGCACCAACAAGCACATTCATCCAAGCAAGCGAAGCCACAACGTGCTAATTTGAGTTCAGGAAAACACAGTAGCACCCAGAACCTTGTGTTTTACAGGCATCTGATTCCACCACCTTTAATCCTGTCAGCCCTGCAAGATCAGGTGTTAACATCTCTGTAACCTCCTGTACTTATTAAGATAGCAGATCTTTGGTATTCACCCCTATGCCAGCTTCAAAGCCGAGCACTGACAGGTTGCTGAAGTGTTTGTGCTTTTCAGTGAGTGGCCCTTGTAAAACAGAAACTATAATGAACACACCACAGGAAGCTTTAATACAAACATGTACTCATTACTAAGTGACTGGAACTAAAAAACCTGAGCCAGGCTTTGGAAATTAACAGGTGGGAAGCCTGGTGCTATGGAAAGTAACCACTGTTCCCAAAGGCTCTGCAGGCATTAAGAGACCTGGACGCTCTGTCCACAATCTGTTCTGTCTATGAAGCCACATTTAAATGCCTCAGACCTTTTGCTTCTCTGAAGTATGCATCATCTTTCAAATGACCTTAAAAGCAGCAACAGCCTCTAGTAGACTCTGAACAGAGAAGCCAAGGCAGTTTAAGGCAAACACACAAGCAGGGAGCCTGTCTTCTCCAAGCTAAAATGACTTTTAGAAGTACTTTGGACATTCAGACACATCCCCAACGTTTTTAGTATCCAGCTCATTTCTTAGCAATTCCATCATGAACTTCTGCAGCAGTGAGAGATTTTTCCACTCCAGCAAGATCCCCAGCTCCTCTCCATCAGCAACCTCCCTTGCCCACAAACCTGGAGCTAAACTCCCACAACACAGCCCGAGGCTTTTAAATCCAGGCAACACTAACCAGGTCAGGAAGGTTTGACCCAGCTGTAGATGAGGTTTGAGCTTAAGGCACAGCCTAGGATACAGGATTGAATAAAGTTTAAATCCTGAAAGCTGCTTAAGACTTCATATTGCTATTTTTTGCTTGTCTGTATCCAGACACACTGTACTGATGAGAGACTAAGGACTTTCTGAACTTAGAGTTTGAGATACCACAGTTGCAGGGAAAGGGAACTATAGAAGATATTTTCTATAGAAATATCAACAACTCTCTGCACAAGCAGCATGGGACACAGATAGGACACAGCTGAGACAAGAAGAAACACTTGCAAAGAGACAAAAGAAAGAAGCGAGTTAAAGCAGCAGGAGCTGGAATGACTCAGGATCTCACTGAACAGAAAGAAACCTCACTGCTTCGCAGTTTCTTTGGTTACATAAAAAGAGTTTGGTAAACAGGTCCCTGTTTCATCACCCCAAGGCCAAGCACAAAGGGAAAGCATTCTCAACTTCATCCCTTCTCCAGCTTTAAACCAAAAGTTAGTAAAGATGAAAAATGTTGTGCTTTAGAGAAAATAATCCTCTCTTCCTCTGATTACTCACTCTGACAAAAGAGCTAGAGCAAATTTCTTCCAGACTTCTCTAACCACACATTGTATCTAAGCTGTGTAGCAACCAGACACTCAGAGATAAGGAAACAGCAAGAAAACAAGAAAGGAAAAGAAAACCCCCAAATACCTTTCCTTGCCCAGCTTCTGCAGTCTTCTAAAGCCCCAAACTTCCCTCTTTTGCTCTCCCTCCATAGCCCTTGCTAAGTAGGTTTGCTGCCCATGTCGCTGATGGAGCCTCATCACTTCAATACAATTCACCTTTCTCCCATCGTTCTGCATCTCCTCCACCTGCTGGGTCTCAGCCGACCCTGCCCCAGCACAGCTGATTCCAATACAACTAATTTAGCCATAAGAGGTTCATGTCTTTGGACCTGCTATCCCTGCTCTGCCCCTGGCAAAGGTGCAGAATTAAAACCCAAATAAAACAAATAAACCGACAAAAAAAACCCCAACCCAGACACACCCCACACCCCCCAAACCTCAAATAATTTAATTGGAAATTTCATTACTTTTCTAAACATCCCTACTGGATTTCACTTCATGCTTGTCTCTCCTCACAGCATACTTGGCCAGCTTAACCTTTGAAAAGGTTTTTTTTTATTGATCAGGTGTTACACAGACATTTACATTTCTTGGAGGGAGGAAGAGGCAGGGAAGAAAATTAAATTACTTTGCTTAGTGATCTTAATTATGTGAAATAATTCCCTTCAGTCAATTCTCAAACAAGAACTCTCTGGAGAACAGTGTATTTCAGTTTGGATAAAGGAAACGGAATTGAGTACAAAGGAATACATTTTGTAACTTATTTAGATATACCTAATTAACCATCTGAGTGAGGAATCAAATCAAAGCTTCTCCATTACACTTCATTATTAAAAGCCATTTAGGGGGGAAACCAAAAGGAGGAGCCTAAAAGAGCTTTCTATGACTCAAAGGATAATCTTAGCGAAGAACTGAACAAATGGGTAAAAGGAGACCACAAGTCAAATATTTTTCATAAAAGCAATTCATTTTCTAGCCAGGCCCCAAGAGAGAGACTTGGTTACTCTGGTGTTCCGTATCCAGCTCGATGCTGGAACGAACACAAAGACTTTTAGGCTTCCCAGAAATGGGCAGAGCTTCATTAAGACCTTTGCAGTGGAACGCAAGGGAGATGCTTTGTTCTCTCTGCAGCAGCGGCTGACAGCTTACGGAGACACTGGCCCGTTAAAAGAAATGATCCCTGTTATGTTCATTACAGAAAGCATTAAGAAGTCCTCCAAAGAGTCTTCACATGGATTTGTGCATCCATATGTGTACCTTCCAAGTCTTGTTGCTGAATGCTTGTGGTAAGGAGTGGGAATGGGATTTGGCTTTATTTGTTTAGCCAAAACCCAATGAGTATGTATGTGCAGCTCAGGGTGGGTAACCTCCGCAAAGCCAAGAGCAGGGAAGCAGATGCCAGGGGCTGGCAGAGGTGCTGCATCTCACCCCACCTGAGCAGAGCCTTGCTCCCAGCAGTGTGCTTCTTTCCTCCCTCTGTTTTGGCTGGTCACAACTTCCTCTGGCAGAAGACAATATTACTTTATGTATAGGTGAATATATTTAGCAGGAATAAACCCTTCCAAATATGTAATAGACTCTGCCACAGCACGATATTCTAATTTTGATGCAAAAATTCTGTCAGCATCCCCATGCTCCAGTGGCTTGGTCTCTCCCATCACCTTCCTCCACCTCCACAGGAAGGAGCTCCGCTTGGGGTGACCCCTGGGCACTGGGATGGATTCACAGCTGGGCTCCAGCCAGCTACTGGTCGCAGAGACATTTTTAATCCAGGGGGTTTATGAGATTAGCAAAGCCAAGAGGCCAGTCCACCGCCAACAAACCTAATGTCTCCTACAGATAATGGCGCTGGAAGGTTCAAAAGTCTGAAAAGCTCAGAGACAGGATAAATTTGTCTTCATTTTCCTTTTAAATTTCAAGGAAGTTCTTGATTGAGCTACAGCTCTCCTCATGCAGACAAAAGAAATGAGAAGGTTTGTACATAATTGTTGCTTTCCCAGAAACAATTGTGTGCACAAGATCATGCAGAAAGGCGTGACATGCCTGTCTTAAGGGCATTTGATGCATTTCGATGTCTTTTGTCAGATTCAGGGAGAACTAAGACTGAAGATGATCTTACACCCTCATCCAGCCCTTACTGAGGTGATACTAATCTCTGCTGTTTTCCTTTCTGTAAAATAAAATCAATAACTCACTGCTCAGCATGCCAGTTAATAGTTATGACATACTCCAGGTCCCCTGGATAAAGAGTAAAACTCCAGTTTTCTGCAACCAGGATAGTTCCTCATCACAGCCAGGAATTTCACTCCTGAACTTCCTTGTGTGGAGAAGTTCAGCTGAGCTTGTTAGCCCCAAGGTAATTCAAGGACTTAAAAGCAGGATACTGTTTAAGGGCTCAGTCAAAGCAAACTGCTAAAAATAAATTGGCATCCCATCTGTTGCCAGGCAGGGAATTTGGTCTCAACAGTCAGGGGACGGGATGAAAGGCTGTAATAAACACCTTGAAATGGATATCTGAGGAATTCTGTGGCCTCGGGAAAATGGTCTGATTTTCTCTTCCTCCTCTTGCACAGAAAGTTGTTTGAATTCATTTTCCCTAAGGGAGAGAAGTGAACGTAGGTTTCTGCAGGATGGGGAGGGAAACAAGTAGTGAGCCTCAAAGATTACTAAAGTTCAAATGAACTTGTGCTGATAAACAGGATTTCATTGCCGGTATGTGAAGCACAGGGAGGGTGTGATGTGACCATGGTGCCAGCCCAGCCTGCCAGGCGTACCTGCTCCCAGCGAGCCATGTGCAAGCAGCGTGTTCAGATCCCATTCCCATAGCATCCAGGGAAAGTATCACATATCCTACTCTCTCCCAACAGCAAAAGCCATTTGGCAAAACCTTTGCTCAAGGAGTAAATATTTTGCAACTCAACAGCATCTGCTCGTTTGGGATTAATAAACCAAAGTGGTTTGTGCTGAATGAGCACAATGTAAAGACATCATAGAAACACAGAATCATGGAATGGTTTGGGTTGAGAAGGGGTCCTAAAGCTCATCCAGTTCCAAGCCCCTGACATGGAAAGAGACACCTTCCACTAGAGCAGGTTGCTCCAAGCCCTATCCAGCCTGGCCTTGAACACTTCCATTATGAACAACTAGTTTTCATACTAGTGAGATGCCTGGATGTATCATTTTGGGATATCTCTGCAAATTCATTAGTAAGTTCTGGAAACTATCTTCCTTTTGGCAAGTGTCCCTCTTGTCCCCCGAGGAGCTGGCATCCGCATCCTCCTGGATACTCACTCTTTGGCTCCTTACGCTGGCAGCAATCTGCGCTAATACATCATATGTGATTGGATATATTTTTTAAGCAGGGTAGGAAGGCAATAGAAAATATGAGTAAGAAAATGCTTTGCTAGGAAGTGTCTGCTTCTCTATCTGCAGAAAATATTAACATTTGAATTCAGTGAAACACCATGTGAGGAGGATTTCCAGGCTGCATTTGCCTCTACAGAGGCCTTTCTCTTCCAGAAGGACCACCTTTTCCTAAGAAGCCTGATTTTCCTGGCTCTGAATCCCATGCCTCCTTCCAGCTCCCATCCTGTCTGTCCTTTCACCTTTCTTTTTCTCCAAATCTGGTTTTACACTAACTCAAGAGGATGCAGCACTGATCAAATCACCCAAGAAATAAAAAATTGATGTTGTATCCACAAAGTTCTCACATTAAACACACCTTCACCTTGTGTGGTGGTAGCCCTGGTGCGCTATCACCATCTCATACTTCAACTCTTTTTGTGATTTCCCTCCATATCCTTGGGAGAGATGCTCAGAGCTTGGGTTGTGATTTGAGCTGTGAGAATCACAGCTGTGAGAATCTGGTTCTATTACGAACCAGGAGCTTGAAATGAAACTTTAAGATGCAAAACAGTAAGATTCAAGCCAAGAAACATATTTACCAAGCAAAACCAAAACAGCTGTTTAAACTCAGGAGAACCTCACAGAACATTGGAGCTCAAAACATACAGATTGGTTTAAGCAGAAAGAAGAAAAGGACTAAGTCCTCTCCGTGCTGTCTAGAGCTGCTTGTGAACATTTGGGGGGTGGTAAGCAGGATCTCCCCACAGCACAGGGTCCCGAGTAGTATCTCACATGGAAATAACACTTTCATTCCTCATTTTGCTCTTTCTAAGGCATCCTTGGGGTAGTTTCTCTTTTACTTACAATCTTGCACATTGGTAGGGATGCTCAGAATACCCCGCGCTCCCCTCTGCCAGTGCCAACCTGAAAAAGGACACCTGACAGCTATTTCTAGTTCTTCGCAACATAAATAATGAATGGTTTCATACTGGGAGGAATCAAATGGCACCAGATGACTCTGGTAATAAATCAGGAGAAAGGCAGGTGGTCTCCCGTCTGGCATCTCAAAGCTGATGTGCAGCTTTATGAGGAGGGAGGTGGCACTGGTACAAAACCCATCAATATAAATCTCAGATGTTAGAAGCTATTGCATTTTCATGATGCTTTTAAGGGTTGTCATAATTCTGGTCTCATATGAAAAACCCTTGGCAAAGGGGCTGAGCTAAGGAACACACCTACACCGCTCTAAATTTGGGGTTCATGTCCATCAATGTGCCCTACATCATTGTCATTCACTGGGGACAACTCTCTTGCTGCCAATTTCGTTAAAAAAAATTGGATATTTGGGAGTAGGGGAAATGGACCTAAAAATCACCTTCTTCCACTTGGCCACCTGGGGAGCTCGACATGCTTTTAGACTATAATAATAGTCATTTTCACCACACTGATATCGAAGCAGCTCTTTCATCACTGTTGGGCAGCCCACGATGTCCATGCGGGACGAGGGGACCCGTGGGGTGCTGCAGAGGGGCCGCCCTGCCGCAGGCACTGTGCTTTCGCAGTTGTGTGAGGAGCTGAGAGCGTGTGTTTGGAAACCTCCCCTGCCTGAAACAACTGTGAAAAGGGGTTTGCTAAATAAAGGCTGCGAAGCCGGGGGTGTGCTCGTCTGTCTGCTGACAGCCAGCGCTGTTCCTTCCCGGCATGCAAAATCCCAGGGACATGCAGCACCTATTTGTGTGATTTATTCCTTTCTTTACTCAGCTATTCCAGCCTTATTCTCTAATGTGCTTAGGAAACTTCTGCTTTAGTGGGGGGGAAATAATAATAGAAGGACTGTGTCACCTTATAGCAGCCTTTCAGTACCTAAAAGGACGACCAGAAATTTGGAGAGGGACTTTTTACAAGGGCAGGTAATGGCTGCCCTTTACAAGGGGAAATGGCTATAAACTGACAGAGGGGATGAGCTTTAAGGTCCCTTCCAACCCAAACCAGCCTAAGATTTGTAACAAACTGATATCCTGGCTGCTTCTCTGCTATCTGGAGTTTGTAGGTGGCTCTGTGTACTTGCCAAATACCCATCTTGAGGCAGAGGAACTCATGCAGGGAAAATACTGATAAACACACTGGCTAGAGCTCACTGTTCAGGAGGTTGTTCATGAAATCAGTTTTCATGACTCTCCCTGGATTACCTCTGACTCTCAGGTCCAGCAAGTTGCCATTCTAGATACTTTTTAGATGAGTGATATCTTCAACCTAATTGCCACATAGACTGATTTACAGTTTGCTGGGCTCACTAGTGCTGCTTCCGTGGTGCTTCACAGCAGGTTTATTTCTGGCATTAAAATAAAGACTTCAGCCATTTCATAAAATCAAATTGTAGAAATTTGAGGTTGGAAAAGATGTTTTTCCCACAATATTTGGAATCAAACTACGAAAAAGTAAGTCAAACTAAAAGGTTGTATTAGTAAGCATGTTTGAAAAAGAAAATACTAGTGGAAATAACTGGTTCTTTGAGAACGTGGGACCAGGCTATGGACTGAAAGGAACCATCATTTTAGTGGTGGTCTTGGCAGTCCTTGGGGTAATGGTTGGACTTGATGATCCTAAAGGTCTTTTCCAACCTGGTTGATTCTATGATTCATGGGGATGATTGGGCAAGCACGTGGTGAGGCAGAGCAGCAAGACACGAGGGCTAATTTCTGCAGGAGCAGGAGTGTTTGTTTTGCTTTTTGAGTGATGACAAGTGAGCAAACAAGATCTGAATTTCACATCTGCTCCAAAGACTTCTCTTACTCTCTGTAAGTAGCCAAAACATATCAGGAGTTGGTAAGACAACATGTCTGATGGATTTCTGCTTTTTTTTCATCAGCTTGCTGAAAAGTGGAAGCGAGATGACAAAACATTTCATAAGCAGTCACGGAGTCCATCTCTTGGCACGTGGGAGTACTGATAAAAGCTGGCTTTGCCTGAAATTGTAAACTGCACCTTGGTAGCCTTGATTGGAGCTCTGTAACACGGCCCTCATGTTTCCCACGAGACCTGGCTGACCATCGGCAGTTGGAAGCATCCACTTTACTCACCTACACGTAAGATGACCAGAGCCGTGGTTTACCATAATTTCCTGAGGTGCCGTTACTCATAATGGACCATTGGTGATGTTCAGAGAATCTCTTATCTGCCTGGACCCTGCTGGATATAATTATTGAGTGTATCTGTTTTCTGACCATTTGAAAATAGCTGTGGGATGATTTCTGGCAGCTAACATGTCTGCTGTGGCACAGGGAATATATCCAAACCTATTTCAATAATCTTTTCTCTGTTCTGTTTAAAGAGATGGCAGTTCTCCTTACGGCTAAATAGACTACCTTCCAGGTACTCTGTCATCTTGAGACACACCAGGCAGTTTTTTATAGCAGTGCTAAATCAAAACCATTTCTTGCCAGAGGAAACTTCTCACCTCCTTCTTATGAAATGTGACAGTGTACATGGCAGATACTGGCTTTGCTGCTCAGGTGACCTGCATGTCTGTCTTAGCCGCACCCTCTAAGTGGGTAATTTTGATCACAGAATCATAGAATCCCAGACTGGTCTGTGTTGAAGGGACCTTAAAGCTCCTCCAGTTCCAACCCCCTGCCACGGGCAGGGACACCTTCCACTAGAGCAGGTTGCTCCAAGCCCCTGTGTCCAACCTGGCCTTGAACACTGCCAGGGATGAGGCAGCCACAGCTTCTCTGGGCACCCTGTGCCAGCGCCTCAGCACCCTCACAGGGAAGAACTTCTGCCTAATGTCTAATCTAAATCTACCCATTTTCTTTCTGAATTTCTAAATGCCAATTTTCTTTCTGATCCTTCACCGTGCTCTCCAAACATCATGATATTTCTCATGTGATACTCCGAGACATGGAGCTACTTTGGCCAGACTTCCACGTACTCCTCCAGAAGCGACACAGGCAGTTTTTCAGCATCTTCTCCTTATGCCTTCATTGCCCTTCCCAGTGTTTTGCTGTGTTCCTTAGGCACACGTAGAGCTGAGGTGTGACCAGCAGCAGCGAGGGAGGGAGTCAGGTCAAGGCTGACTCCATCCTCCTCCCGGGCTGCTGAGCACATCAGGAAGGTGGTGTTGGTGCATCACTTACAGAAGGGTTTTCTCCTTCTTGTTCATGCACCTGTAATCACAGATAAAATAGAAAAAGTGATTTGAAGCTGCTATCTGGCCCAAGAGGAAAAAAATCTTAACAGAAACACACATAATCCCATATGAGACAAGCCCAGAAAAATCCAATTGGATTCTTTCCTAAGCTAAATTCTACAATACCGTTATCTCCTTGATTATTTATTGCACACAGTAATAAGCAGACAAAGAAAAAGTGCTCTTGCTAAAGTCTTTCAGCCAGATTTCAGCATCCAGAAAAGATTTATGTTGTAATTGAAAAGAGAAAGCTGCGTTTTTACTGGGAACACCTTCATAGGTTTGGTTTTAAACAGGCATCTCATGGCATAAAAATAATTGTTCTGGAAATCCTGATTTTTACTGCTCCTGTTACCTTTTTTTTTCCTGTTACAACTGATCAGTTTAACCTTCTCCGCATCAGGATTACACAGTAGGGAGGTGTCCAGTATTCCCTTAGAACAGGCACATCACTGCTGGTTCTCGGAGCTCTCCACCACTGTCCCAGGCTGCCCTTGGCTGTGCTTTGCACCAGTTTTCTACGTCTGCCCAGTGAAATACGGTTGCTCCCTCCACAGCTCTCCAGAGAAATGAGTGGTCACAGCAGCAGTTGGCAAGGAGGAACTTTTCCAGGCTCCACATGCATCACCGGCCAGCAGTCGCTGTGATTTCCTGAGCCTCTCCTCCCCAGATCAGCAGAATGAAGTTTTGCTTTTTATGGATGCATAAGTAACCCCTTGAGTAAACATCTATTCAAACCTACATAATTAGTACTTAATTTCTCAGAAAGCTAATGAAAGGCCCTTTTAGGTTCCTAATTGGCTGCTGCTTCCTATTAGTCAACTCTGAGTATGAACTATCAACATGGGAAGTGCACTATATGGCAGGAACTGTGCAGACCAGGAACACAAGGCTGAAAGCCAACAAGCAGGATGGGCAAGCATCTGGGTGCATGATCACATAAACCTCATACAGACTGCTGTTGTGCAGTGCAGGCTGAAAGTGATTCAAAAGTAGCCTTTCTTCAGTGGAAGAAATTCAGTCTCAAACCCAAACTCTCAATGCTTGATCTTTAGGTCACGGGGTAGTTGTAAATTTTGGGAGGATGGTTTGTGTGGTCAGGCCATGTCCTGGAAATCACAGCATCACAGAATGGTTTGGGTTGGGAAGGGACCTTAAAGCTCATCCAGTTCCAACCCCCTGCCCCGGGCAGGGACACCTTCCACTAAGACCAGGTTGCTCCAAGCCCCTGTGTCCAACCTCGCCAATCTCAACAGATTTCTATGAAAACAATATCAACACAGGAGATGAGGTAGCTGGGATTATTTAGGGACAGATAATCAAGCTGTACTGTAAATGTAGCGCTGAACAGCTTAATTAACAGCACATGCCTATCAGGAGCTAATTCCATGATTCTTTACCATTTTAAAATGAATGGTTACCAGTAAGTTCCAAGGACCATAATTACCAGGTTAAGAAGAATGCACAAAACCTGCAGCTTTGTGCGGGTTTGCACAAAGATAACACCTTTGGATAGTTCAGTTACCAATTTAACCACTTCAGCTATAAACATAAAGCCTGTAGAGAAGAGCAACTCTTTCCCACAGAGACAGTAGAGATTCAAAGTACCATCTACTTCCACATCAGCTTATTCCCAGTCACGCTACAAACGAAGAACCTCCTTGCTTTAAAGTCAGTGTCTGTGTTTAAGGCAACAAAGGAAAACAAATAATGCTTACAGATTCCACTTGAGAGGAATATGCCATTGAAGTACATGTTATTTCAAGGAGCTCATCTAGAAAAACACCTTACCCTGACCAACCTCTCAGAAACCCCCACTGCATTGCTCACTGAAGTCCTTATTTATTTATTTTGCTCCAAAGTCCGTGCTGGTTTCATTGGCTGTGCTGCAGTGCTCTCTGCAGGCACCAGCCTGGGACTTCCAGAGATGCTACAGCAGAGCAAAGGCAGGGACAAGGCTGGCACAGCCACTTGGGATTGCATTCTGGTGCTGCCAGGCCCATGGATTTACAACCCGTGAGTTCAGCTCCTGGAAAACCCTGAGACTGCCAACACTGATTCTTTGTATTTGCTTTCTGAGTTTGTATTTACACTCAGAGCATCACATCTCAAAACTTCTCCGCTTGGAAATCCCCTGTGCACGTGCCTCCTCCACAAACAGCCCTGCTGCCGCTGAGAATGTTCAGGAGATCTTTCCTTTTCTCACTTCTCACAGAAGCACCCAGGTCCCTTCTCAGCAGAAGAGCAGGTTTGGGGCTCACGGTGCCTTTCAAACACCTCTGCAAACAGGCTGCTGCAATTTGCACGTTGCGCTGCTGGTTTCCATCACACCTCCTCACGTCTGATTCATGCCATTAAAAACTAGATTGTTGCTTGCTCTGAATGGCTTTGGTTAATAACTGCTATTTTAACTCGAGCCCATTGAGAGCTCAGGAAAAGTCCCTGAACTGAATTGCCTGTTGTCCCGGATTTCTATTTGGCAAGGTCGAGAGCTGCCATCTCGATTGATTCTTCCCACAGCAAAGCACACAAGGGACCTTTTCCCTCTCGCTCCCACTGGGTTGTTGGTATTTTTCTCAGTGTGCTTCTGAAGGCCAAACTCTGAACACTGTGGATGTGGGGAATGTTGCAGCTCTCACATACTGAAGAGCCTTGCTCTGCTTTCCTTTTTTTCAGGCAAGTTTCTTCCTACTTCTGTCTGGTGCCTGATAACACCACACAAACTCCAAGGACTGGAGCGCAGTAAATGCTTCCCTTTTGTTCCCATTACCTCTGCCTTAAGCTTCTCCCAAAGCAACTGCGTCGTCACCAAAGAATCATAGAATGGTTTAGGTTGGATCATGTCATATTTCATTTCATTTCCCCTTAAGCACCCTGTGGGTAACCCAGCCCAGGGTGACTTGGTGCCCAGGCCATGAGCGCTCCTCTCCTCCATGCAAGGCAAACCCGACCCAGGGATCAGACACCAGCATCACAGGGAAGATGGATGCTCATGCATAGATGCCAGTTTGTTCTCCTAACTGGCACTCTATTTGGAATTAAGATCATCATGAGCCTATTTCAATAAAGGACTTTTTGCTTTCCTCCCTTGCACACATTTAGTGGCCCAGCGCCTGTGGGCAGCACTACATAGGTTCCTTTGACTAAATCTATCCTAAAATATCCTCTGTGGTCCAAGGTGTCCTTCGTGTAATCTCACCACACGAGTTTTAACTGTGGCTATATTACATTTCTACTTAGGATACAATTGCCGATAGCTTTTGAGAAAGTAGAAGTTAATAAGAAAATCCAAAATCGTGTAAAATAAGAAATAAGCTGAGAACTGAGCATGTAAAGACAATAATACTGAAAGCATTAAGTTGATTTTATGTTTTAAAAGTGGAATCAATAGACGGGAATGAAAACAAGAGGTGGAAGTGGCCAGCACCTTTCTCAGGCACAGCAGCAGAACAGCCCAAGACCGGGCACAGGAGGGCACCAGGCACCACAGGCACAAAGGTTTCGAGATAATCAGATCAATGCAGATTCCACCAAAACCTGGCACTAAAGAAAACCTTCACATTCCAATCCACATCCAGAAATTCTGACCACAATCCCTGACATGACAGAGTTCACAAGGATGGAGCCCAGCAACAAAGAAATGAACAATAACCAAACAGCCATCGCCAGGGAATGAAGCTACTGAAGAAAAAAGTATTAAGAAAAATAATGTGATTTTCTAGTATTGCCTGAGAGTTGATTTATTCCTGATATAAAACTAAACTACACAATGATGTGTTCTTTTTTCATGCATTATTCTAGATGGCAGTGTAAATCAACAGAGTGCAGTCAGTAAAGTTGTTATTGCCATCTAAAAATCCTGCACTATAGAAAAGATTCAAAGAATTATTATTTCCTATATTCATATGTACTGTGCTTCTTGGGAAGGCACACACACACAGAGGTTTTGAAAGTCAAAACAGAGCTACTGTATGGTTTAAAATAGTCAGAACTTTGGTGATGGAGATTGATCCCTTGTGCAGTGATTTTTCTCCATGGTTTTAACGTGCCGTGTAAAAATGGTGAAGAGCGTCATCTTCCCAGTGCTAGGAGTGAGAGGGTTGGGGTGCCAGAGCATCCTGGTGGGAAACCTCACCCTGGTCCAGTCCCGCTCCACGTTGTGTGGCTCCACAGAACTCCTAACAGAAGAAAATGGGGCACAAGGGCATGTAGTAATAGCACAAGGGGGAATGGCTTTAACCTGCCAGAGGGGAGATTGAGATGAGCTCTTAAGCAGAAGTTCTTCCCTGTGAGGGTGCTGAGGCGCTGGCACAGGGTGCCCAGAGAAGCTGTGGCTGCCCCATCCCTGGCAGTGTTCAAGGCCAGGTTGGACACAGGGGCTTGGAGCAACCTGCTCTAGTGGAAGGTGTCCCTGCCCGTGGCAGGGGTTGGAACTGGACGAGCTTTAAAGTCTTTTCCCAAAACAGTCTGTGATTCCATGATTTTTTTTAATACCACGAAGTCATTTCTCTGGTTAAGGCAAATGATTTTTGCATTCCACCCAGGAACGTTTCACCACCAACTGGGTACATGCGAGGAGCAGCCGCTGCTGCTCACTGTGCTCCGCTTCTCCCGGCAGCAGCTCAGTCAGTCCCCCCGCGGTGAAGCTCTCGTGCTCCCGTGTCCGCGCTGCCAGGTACCGCTGCCGTGATCCACAGCGACGTGCACGCACACCCACAGGCAGCTCGTGCTCCTGGCGATTTACTCCTCTGGAAGAGCTCCCTGGTTGCCATCACAGCGGAGCATCTCCTCCTCCCCGCTGCCCGTGAGCACCCAGGCGGGCTCTAATCCCTCCAGACCGCGGGAGCCGAGCAGGAGCAGCAGCAAACAGAAGTTCCCTTGTTTGGCTGACTTGGGTAAGCAAAATATTATTTCCTTAATAGCCATTTGCTTTTCCTGTCTGTGCTGTGCAGGGAAGCAAGTGGGATTCTGGTTAACGTGGGGGGTTTTAAATGAATTTTATCTAGTAACAGGAAAATACCGGGGGACTTCTCTGCACAGGCTGTTAGTCTAGTATCCTTCAGCACCTATATTTAGCAATTTCATAGAAAGCTGCCTTCTGACCTTTTACTTCCAAAGTATTTAAAGGAATCTGAAATGATTACAATGAAAATGGTGATTTTTGCAAGTGTTCAAGTCAATGCACTGTTTTTGGACCGATGGAGCGGTGGGATGAATACAGGATGTTTAATGTGGATTTGTTTTTAATGGCGAGCTTATGTTTTCAATTTCTTTTGTCCCTGAACACAGAGGCTGGCCTGGCAGTTCATTCACTCACATGCAGATTGCTTGTTTTGGTGTATTTTTTAAAGTAAAGCCCTTTGATTTTATATTCTCTGTAAACTTCTTGCTCATTCTAAAGGCAAAATCATGAAAGCAGCATGTGTCTTCCCCCTCCACATGTAACTTTGTCACAAGACTATTAATCATGTCTCACAATAATTTTGCTAATGCAGTATAATCCATTCAGAAGCAGCGTGTCTGTCTGCAGATGGATTTGTTGCTGAGAGATATGAAAGTGGAACAAATTCCTTCAGGAAATATTTAAGCAAGGTCATAATAACATTCATTCCATTCTAACCAATGATGTGTCATTTGCTGAATCAGACTGAGTATAGCAGCAGCCACATTTATTGACTTAGTCTGTAGAAGAGCCCAAAGGTTAGACATTAATATTAGAACTGTTTTCTACTTTCAGCATATACTTATCAGACTGAAGTCCTGCATATTGCTTGGTTTGTTATGATGGGGAAGAGGGAAACTAAATAGATTAAAGCAATGTTAAGTACCTCACTTTCATCTCCAAAGGTCTTTACCTTAGGTCTAATTAATGAGTATTTCCACTTTATTATGCAATCTTAACCCACTTCTTGCACTGTCAAAAGGTGAATGGGCGAAAGAGCAAACAGGGACCCTTCTCTAGATTAGGTGCTTAAAATAGTGCATTATTTTTCAAGTGCATATTGGGTGTGCTGTGCCCGTGCATCCCACTGCTGTGCCTGGAAGTCATGCCCACCAAGCTGGGGGGATGCACAGGGTGCCAGGGTGGATCTGACAAACAAGGGATGTCAGGAGTGTGATGGAAGCACATGGACGGGCACATCACCTGGCAGGAAAACCTGCCAGTCCAAGCACAGTCTGTTTGCCCAACTTTTGTTTCTTCAACTAAGTGAGTAGATAAAAGTAGATTAAACCCCCTTCATCCGTACACTGTGTACTAATGCTGAGAAAGGTCAGATGTTGTTGGGCCAGAGCCTGGATAAATAACAAAACCCAGACAACAAATATATCAGATGTTGCAGCCTCACAAACTGCTGCAAAGTGCAACAAGTGGTTTCACCAGGTGTCATAATCCTGTAGTCACGACCAGACCGAGAGGCATCTGTGTCCTGCACCAAGCCTCTTTGCGAACACTTTGCTATGCATCAGAAAAGGAAAAAGTATTGAGAAGAATGTGATCCAGCATGGGGAAGGAGGAAGGTGGGCAAGTATTCATCACCTGAGCACATATGCAGCTTCACATTTTAGGCAATTCAAACATTTCATTATTGAGCTCCCAAAATAGCAGCACTTACTCCCCTTCCTCGCAGAAAGGCGAGGGGAGGCAGGAAATGACTGGCTCATGATGGCACAGAAAAACTGAGAAAGCAGGAAATCAAATACACGTGTAGGGAGTCAGAGCTATTCATCCAGCCTTTCCTCCAGATACCAGCAAAACCAAATGCCGTACACAGAGAGTGACAGAAGGAGGAACTATAAGATGAACAGATGATTCACAAGAGACTGAAGAAAACACGGTACTACCTTCCTTTAGAAGCAAAATCCCTTTTAAAGAGAAACTTGTTCAATTCACAACGAATTTAACATGAGAATGTTTAATCCCAGGAGGGATTCCTCTGCACTGTGCTGCTACCGGGCTGCCCCCCATGACAATTGGGCTGTGCTTCAGTGCACGAGCAGCACAGGAACAGAGACTAAAATACTGTTTGTCCCTGGGGCCAGGCTGACCTACTTGGGTTTGGTTTATTTTATACTTCATATTCTTTGTTTGACACTCAGCTGGGAAATGGAGAGGTCATCTGAATTTTACCCATCACTCAACACCACACTGGTATCATGCATTTGATGATTATTTCAAGTGGATAAAACTCACCTTCCACCAGCAGCTGAATGCCTCTGCTGAAAATTCTCCTTATGTGACACTCCAGATCTGTAGAAATTCAGGATGGGCAAATGGCTGCAAAAGAAAACTTCATCTGGGGCCTCAAGGTGTTGGCAGAAAGGTTTTTTATGAAGAACTTTTAATCTTCACTGATTCTAAACAGCAAGATATGGCTGGGTTTTAGAAGGAGTTGCATTTTTAGGAGTTACACATGCATCAGAATCTAGAAGGTACATAAAGGTCAAGCGCACTCTGGCCTTTGGTGATTTTATGGACTGAAGCCTCCAGCTGTTTACAACTGAGTCAACTTTGTTTTCAATAATGTTAAATTAACCTTTAAAAAATTGGGTCAAGGAGCTGGAAACCCTGACCCCATGCTAATTCAGGAGACAAACTAGGTTCAGGAGGAACTCAGTATCTAAGCTGCCTGTCTTGAAACGAGATCTTCCAGCTTTTTCTCTGCCTTTCCCGAAACACTTATTTTTCCACCTAAGATTGTGCTTTGCCTTTCAAAGGCTCAGCTGTGTCTCACAGGCTTCGGTGCAGCCGTCGCTGCTCTCCAGAAGTGTGGTGCTCCACATTCCAAGGGGATGCTCCCCATGCCAAGGGCGCTGCTGTCAGCACCCAGCATCCCCCCTGCCTGGGGATATTTTCAGTGCATTTCTTTTATATCCTGATAGCATGGACAAGCCACTACTTTTATATTTTCTTGCCTAGTCTCCGGGCTTCATTCTCACCTTCCAGCGTACTTCCAGTTCTGTAATGTTAGACCTGATCTTATTAAGAGTTCTTAGATGCTTGTATAACATTTCACACCTCCCGTACCTTGTGTAAGCCCTAACTAAGTCCCCCAGTGCTCCGGTGAGCTCTCTGCAGGCAGACACCATTACTTTCTGTATTACAGCCGTGCTGCCCAGCCAGCACTGTAAAGAGCTTAGCGGTGGGGGACTGGGACCTGACCAAGGTCAAGCCTCCCGTGAGCAGACAGGGCACAAAGCTGGGCACCTCTCTGCCTTCTCTGCAGACTCCCAGCACCCTGGTATCACATCATTTCCCTGCAAGAAAAAGGCCGGGGGAAGGTTATGACTCAGAGCAGAAGCAATCTGTCAATTAACAAAAATAAAAGGTGACAGCAGCGCAAACTGCACAAGACACATCAACAGAATGTTTTGTATCAATTCCCCTCCCTGCAGTCACGAGCTCTTGAAACTATTTATTATTTGAGCAATAGAGCAGCTAAACTATAATCTATCTCCATCGCTAGTTGTACCTAACTTCTAATCCATTAAGTCATAGATGCTTTAGTTAAAATCAGCAACCATTCAGCAGGGCTTTTTTAACCACTAAATACGAAGCATAACATAAACATTTGTAATTGCCAACACGTGCTAAATGAGTGTACTGACAAGAGAGTATTACCATATGGTCACCAGCTCCTACCCAGCTGAGCTGGTATTAGGCTGCACTGATGGCTGGAGCAGGACATAACAGCAGGGACGTGGTCAGCACAAGCAGTTGTGAGTAGCAAAAGCAGCACAGAATTTCTCATGCTTGAAAAGTGTGACTCCCCTGACCAAGCAAACACCACTCACAGCACCCCGAATCCAGCCAGCTTCTTCACGCGAGCACCCTCCACACCAGTCACCTCTTCTCTTCCTCTTCCTCACAGCGTTCCCTGCTTCCACTCTGGAGGCGATGGGTCGCAAGGAAGAGGATGACAGCAGCTCCTGGAAGAAACAGACGAGCAACATCCGAAAAACATTCATTTTCATGGAGGCCCTGGGATCGTAAGTACCAGAGCTGCTCTGCAGACACGGCCACTGCTTAGATACTGCCTGCCCAGCCCCAGGCAGCAACTCCCTCCTGGGCCAATGTCACAAGAAACTGACTCCCTGTGAGCCAAGCCCCAGTCTCGAGGTGAGGGGCTGGTGCCCGTCGCTGCTGCACAGTTCTGCTGGTGCTCTGATTCACGGCTCACGCTTGCCAAGCAGCGCCAAAGCGGCTCCTTCCCACCCGGCCCTGCAGCACGGCTCCAAGCCAGCTCTGCCCTTTCCTCCTGGCCCTCTAAGCCTGAGTGGCAGCTTAGTTCAGTTTTGCTCTTTTCCTGCTGAGTGCACTGGTCTGTGGTGGCTGCAAGGTCAAGCAAGGTCAAGGGATGGCTCTGAGAGAGGTATCATAATAATACACCATATATTTAGCTCAAACCCTGACTCAGTTGAGGGATGAAACAAGAACAAGGATGTTCAAGTTGTACGATACTTCTCTGTGAGTTAACAGCTTAATTTGCCTATTCATGTGAATGAGACACGAAAACATTCCCAAGGTGGCGGAGGTGGAATTGAATTACCTCCACCAGTGAGTCGTGTCACGGCCAAATTTTCTGTGACTTGAGAACCCACAGCAAAGCTCCCAAAAAAAAACAGCTGCTCCAGAGCTCAGTGACATTTTAAATCATTATGTCCCTGGTCAGCCTCAGAAATGAGTTAAATTATCCAGCAGCTTTCCCCAAAGGAATGAGGTTAGAAAAAAGCTTTGTTCTCTCCCAGCCAACTTGTTGATTCATCATTTTTTAATAAGGGGCATAATTATTATAAACTGTTTGGGACAGATATATAGAACAGATGCCCCAGCATCTGATTTGTAGGTTGTTCATTTCCTACTATTACATTAACAGGAAAATTTAGCATTAGAAATTGGGATTTTTTCCACATGCACCACTTGAGCTGGCTGAAGAATATAAATGAGGATTTGCGACCTAAAACTACCTGGGAACTTGTTATCACCTTCCCCCAGGATCCACCACTGCTGGATAAGGGACCTTAGTGAGAATGTCCCTGCCTATTCCCTGAGAGCCCTCGGGAACTTGAAAGGCATTTCCATACAACAGCCTTCAGAGTTTATATGGATAAAAGGAGAAAAATGTGTGAAACAAGGAAAAGGTCTCAAGACCACCTGCTTTTTGGGTCAGAAGAGAGAAGACTATCACATATCATTTACTGAGAGAAGCAAAGATTTGAATTCATCCGAAAATCTATGAGTTTTTGGGGGTTGGGATGGTTTTGGGGGTTGGGTTGGGTTTTTCCTTGCTGGAACCAGTCCTGCCACAGCCAATTCCTTGCAACCCCAATGGCCTTGCACATTGTTCCGGCAGCACCCAGGGCCCCACTGGAGGAGGAGGAGGAGGAAAGCAGAGCCAAGTGAGGAGCTGCTTTAGGCTCCTGCTCCCCATCACAGCATCACCAGCTGCCACTCGCTAACAAAGACACATGAGTAAAGCAGTGTGTGCTAGATGGGAACAGCTCCATGTTCCAGTCTGTCTGCACAGCACACGGGATTCTTTGCTTAGTGGATTACAGGAGACACAGGTTTTCCGCCCTTGTTTGCTGGGTTTGCTGCAATAGCATCCCAACCCAACCAAGAAGGTGCTTCCACTGCGCTCACCTTCCTCACTCTGCCCTCCAGCTCCCTGCCTGGCTTTGCAGACTCAGTGGCAAGTTCCATTTAACTGCCATCAATTAATCTGTTGCTCATTTGATGAGGATTACTGAGGACTGACGGGGCAAAGTATGCACTGTCACTGTCCTGACACGTGTTCAGCTGCCTAAGACAAACCTTTAACAGGATTATGAGCTTTAGGCATGTTATAAATACCTGCTCGTTGCTGCACTGGGCAGAACCTTTATCAGGAACATACAAGACACTCATTGTCGCGTTGTCGCTAAGGGTAGACATGTATTAGCAGAAAGGAAAACACATAAGATGCTGAATGAAAATATGAACTGATGTTATCTGCTTATTTTGCACTTCAGATATACAGAACATTGGTTGATATACCCAAATTGCAACATAACTGGGCCCTCTCATGCAATTCAGGTACCTCAGCCCTTGGGACAATGCTGAGCAGGGAAAGGGAAGGACTGCTTTAAGACCATGGGGGCTTGGAGGAAATATGGTTTGTATTAAGCAGGAATTTCAGTGAGTGGAGGCTGTTGGGATCTTTCCATGGGGAGGGCTCTTTACCCCAACAAGCTTCCAAGTTGCAGGCACACTGTTAGTGATGTGGTTACTGATACAGCCCCTCACTTGGCCTGGGAGAATTCCCCCAACAGATTGAAGTGCAACAGTTCCCTGAAAGGCAGTAAACTAAGAGGCCATGGACGGTGCCTCCTCCTGCACCCACCCAAGGTGAGGGCTCAAACCCTGTTTGCCATCTGCCTCCCCAGCGGTGTGCTCCAAACCCAGCACAGCTGAAGTTCACTCAGAGCCTGGCACAGGCACTTGACTGTCTTCACAGATGGACCTGAAGAATGTGACTTCATTTCATTGCAGGGGTCCTTTTTGTTCACTACCTCCACACAGCTTTGTGATGAACGATGTAAAATTAACCTTTTCTCCATGAACAGAGAAAAGTGGGGGGTGGTGTCTAAATATTGCATAATCTTGCATTGAATATCCTAAGTTTGGGGCTGCTGGAGAGCATAGAATCCCAGACTGGTTTGGGTTGGATGGGACCTTAAAGCTCATCCAGTTCCAACCCCCTGCCACAGGCAGGGACACCTTCCACTAGAGCAGGTTGCTCCAAGCCCCGTCCAACCTGGCCTTGATTGTAGTTCTAGGTCTACACAATCAGCATCCACTTAGAGATAAATTACTACCGTATTGGTTTTTCTTCCTATTTCCTCTTTCTCTCTGTGAGTATCCTCCCAGTTCACAGCAGCAGCAGCTGCTGAAATACAACTTATTTTCTTCTCTGCAGAGGTGCCTTTTCGGAAGTTTTCCTAGTGAAGAAAAGAAGCACTGGCAAGCTTTTTGCTCTGAAATGCATCAAGAAGTCTCCTCTCACAAGGGACAGCAGCTTGGAGAATGAAATAGCAGTGCTGAAAAAGTGAGTATATATACATTGCAATGTAAAGAAGGAGAAATATCCTTTCCTAAGGTGGGTGGCTCTACAGTACTAATAAATATTTCTTTTTATAGGATGTATAAATGTTACTGTGAATTAGTAAAGTTTCTGCTCTCATTCCTCAGCTGGGTTTGTAACCCCAACAGAGCCATACGTGCTCTGAAGGGAGTTTGCAGTACCATCAACAATCCCCTGCCACGTAGGGAGAGGGAGATCGGCCGCAAAACAGCCCAGTGAACCTTCACTGGTGATTAAAGCAAGAGGATTTCTACTTGAAAAACCACTTTTGTCCTTGCCAGGAAAATGATCCAAGGGTTGGACCATCTCTCCTATGTAGACAGGCTGAGAAAGCTGGGCTGGGTCAGCCTGGAGAAGAGAAGGCTCCTTAAAGGGAGACCTTATAACAGTCTTCCAACACCTAAAGAGGCCAACAAGAAATCTGGCTTTGGACAAGGGCCTGTAGGGACAGGACAAGGGGAATGGCTTTAACCTGCCAGAGGGGAGATTGAGATGAGCTCTGAGGCAGAAGCTCTTCCCTGTGAGGGTGCTGAGGCGCTGGCACAGGGTGCCCAGAGAAGCTGTGGCTGCCCCATCCCTGGCAGTGTTCAAGGCCAGGTTGGACACAGGGGCTTGGAGCAACCTGCTCTAGTGTGAGGTGTCCCTGCCCGTGGCAGGGGATTGGAACTGGGTGAGCTTTAAGGTCCTTTCCAACCCAAACTGTTCTGGGATTCTGTGATTTATCTTTGCAGAATAAAGCATGAAAACATCGTGACTTTAGAAGATATTTATGAGAGTACAACCCACTTCTACCTGGTCATGCAGCTGTAAGTATCAGCAGAGCCATTTCTTTGAGGGCCAGAGGACGAAGAGTGGCAGGACCAGGATGATGTACCCCATTCCAGCACCTACACACCAGAGTCCTCCCATGTAAAAGCTGCATGCCCAAACACCCCTCACTAAGGAGGCGAGAGCCGCATGGGTTGAACTAACCAGGACCTCGGTCCATGCTCATTTTAGCAGCAAGTTTCTAAACCAAGATTAGGATCTATTTATGCAAATTAATTCATCACAGTTTAGCAGGGCAGAGACAGAAGCATTTCTAATTAAAGCTGTGCCATGCAGGGTTTCTAGAAATGAAAATGGGCAACATGTCAGCTGCAGAGAAAGCAGCTCGCTGTGGGCATCAGCTCCAAGCACCCGGCTGCTACTGTTAACTTGCAAATTTAGCTAAAAGAAGCAATCACACAAAAAACCCCACATATCTGCTTGTGCAGCAGAGCCTGGAGACTCTGCTGGATGCCTGCAGCTCAGACCTGCTGGGATTTGCCTTGTAACCTTACCCAAATTCCCTGGGCTTCCCAGTAATGCTTTTGGCACCAGAAATTCTGAAGCATTCTGAAATGCTTTCTGGCACCCTGAAAGTGCACTCAAGAGCATCCATCAGCCTCACAAAAACTGCTGCTCAAGGAATGGTTCTGCTGTAAGTAGAGATGTAAAAGGACTAGAAAGTTAGCTTTCCCAACATAAAAGCACGATGAGCTCTGTTTCATGATTTTTTCAGTCTTTTTCTTTCTGAACTACCATTTCCACAGGGTATCTGGGGGAGAGCTGTTTGACCGGATTTTGGAACGAGGAGTTTACACCGAGAAAGATGCAAGTGTGGTGATCCACCAGGTCCTGACAGCGGTGAAGTACCTCCATGAAAACGGGATAGTTCACCGGGACTTGAAGGTGAGACCTGTCCCTCAGCAACAGAAGCACCCTGGGGAGCTGATGTGACTGGAGGCTTCACCACCTCTGCCCCTGACTTTCCCATTTTCTACTACACATTTCAACCCCTAATCACTCTGTGTTCACAGCCTGAAAACCTTCTTTACCTTACTCCTGAAGAGAACTCCAAAATCATGATCACAGACTTTGGCTTGTCTAAAATGGAACAGAACGGCATCATGTCCACTGCCTGTGGGACTCCAGGTTATGTTGGTAAGCCAGGGATCAGGAATGGGCTTGTGCTGGTGGACTGTCTGGAAAAAAGGGTTGTGCATGTGCAGTGCATTGCCTAGCAGAAAGGGAAAAAAATACATAATTATTAACAACAACGTGTTATTCACAGATGCACTGCATGGACCACATAAAGACTGGGTTACAAATGAGTGTAGAGACTGAAAAAGCTCAAATTGTTCAAAAGTGCAAAGAAAAGGATAATTTTCAGAGCAATATATTTCAGCATTAGTCATGTATTTAGTGAAAAAAGTACAAAAATCATTTTAACACAATGGGATTTTGTGTAATGTCCACCAGATGCACTGGCTGGGTCCACAGCTTACTGGTTAAAGCCTCCGGATGCAGGCAGAAATTGTCTGTGGTTCTTTCTATTCAATGACATAAAATAATCCAACTGGGAAATGGGGCTATTACTGGCCTGTTCTCTGGCACCTCAGAGGCCAAGTGTACAAGAAACTACTGATTTTCCCTGTATTGGATAATTTATTATTGCTTAGAAACATCATTTGGTTTTGCTGTTCTGCAGCCCCCGAAGTCCTTGCCCAGAAACCATACAGCAAAGCCGTAGACTGCTGGTCCATTGGAGTCATCACCTATATCCTGTGAGTAAGAGCAAACAGCATCCCACTTATTTCCCCACAAGTTTCCCAACTCGTCCACCGCTTCATACACCTCTGCAGAGCAGCAGTGCCAGTGGAGGCGATACTGGACCTCCCATTTTGCTGCAGGAATTCAGCAGCGCTGTATTCTTCCTTTGCACAGATTCACTAGACCACAGAAATTAAAAGGATGTGGGGAATCAAGTACTGCAGTGGAGATGAAAAGAATCACATTTCTCTATTATGTGCCTCATATGCTTTGTTGGGTTTTTTTTTTCAGTTGCCTACAAATATCATTCAATCTTCCCCGGTACTTTTTGTTTCATTTCCTCCCACACCATGCAGCTATGTACCAGCTGTGGCTTTGTCCTTTTGCTGCTGCAGTTAAGTTTTGAATTCTTTTCTGCAGCTTTACCAATACACTTAGATGTGAGGGACAGATGGATGGCTAGAGCAGCCTCCTCTGTTACTCACTTGTGTTGTCTGCCGGGCTGCTGTGGATGCCAGCACTGAAGGACCACTGGCTTTCTGCTCTGTTCCAGGCTGTGTGGGTATCCTCCTTTCTACGAAGAGACTGAATCCAAACTGTTTGAAAAGATTAAGGAAGGCTACTATGAGTTTGAGTCTCCGTTTTGGGATGATATCTCCGCATCAGGTAAAGCTGCAATCCAGAGCCCTGTGACCTTCGACTTCCCCGGCAGGGATAGGAAAGGATGAAGTCTTGAACTGATTCACTCACACAGCAGCAAACACCCAGACATGGGAAGTCATTGCAGAGGCTCCCACCACCACAGCAGAGGAGTGATGACAGCAAAGCCAGGCTGCAGTGGCAGAGATTGGGGTGCTTTACATCCTGCCTGCAATGCAGCAGCCTCGGCTGAAGCCTCTGTTAATGTAGCCCTGATTTTCACAAATGACTAGTGAGCTCCGAGAGGGCTTAAGTTTCCCTTGGAAATAGGGGAACTCCAGGCTTTCCACCTTGTTTTTCTGTTTGGGTTTTCTCTTCTTTTATTTTCCCCTTTTCTTTTCTCCCCATCGAGTCACGCTTCCTTACAGCAACACGAGCCATGTCAGCCACCACTGCCCCTTCCACCAGACTAACCTGCTCATGGAGCTCACCTGCACAGAGTTTACTGAAAACAGCATCTTAGCAGCATGTTTTAGAACATCAATCTTTAATATATATACAAACAAAAGTAGCAGGAGGTTTGTTAGGACTTAATAACAACCACCACAATCTCCCTGCAAAATAATGGAATAGAAATAAGGGAGGGATGTAAGCACTCTTTAAGGCAACTTCTAAATCTGCTCAGTTTGCACTTTCTTATGTTTTTTTGAGTTATTTTTTAGGCGAATAATTCAACTCAAATTAATGTAGTTAAGTGTGAAGTTCGGTACATCCCCAGTTAACATTTTTTCATCTGGAGCCTTTCACTACAAATGTCTCCTTTTAATGGCATGATGAAGCAGTACACCACCTTCTTAGGGCTGACCTTTGTGATGTTTACCCACTAGCGTTTGCCATATCCTGTTAGGCTCATATCTTGGAATAAGGAGAAAATAACCTTTTTCTCTGTGCTGCTTTCTCCTCCCTTCCTACCCAGCCAAGGATTTCATCAGACATTTACTGGAGAAGAACCCAAGCACGAGGTTTACCTGTGAGGAAGCCCTGCGGCACCCATGGTGAGAGCACCGGCGCCCCGGCAGTAGCTGGTGGCCACGGGGATTTACCAGCCTCCGCGTCTGGCTCCATGTGCTCAGTGATAGCTGGGAACAGGGGTGTCTCCTCAGCCCCCGTTATTAACGTCACTGCCTGCCTCCGCATGGCCCTGGGTGTTTCTTTCTTGTGTGCACAGAAAGAAAGTGATGAATAATTAAAGATGCAATTTGTGCATATTTGCCTCCATAAACAGAGGCAACGAAGAAATCCCACCCTGAGCTTTTCCAAGCTTTGAAGTGTGTGTTTGCGTTACATTTTGTTGCTGTTTTTCCTTGGGGTTTAATTATTGCTGATTGAACGTACAAAGCAGTTAGTTGCCTCCAGAATGTGGAATGCCTTACAAATGCCATCTGCCTACGAGCCCATTTTCTTCTCTCCCCATCTGCAGGATTAATGGAAATACAGCCCTTCACCGTGACATATACCCATCTGTCAGTGCTCAGATCCAGAAAAACTTTGCAAAGAGCAAATGGAGGGTAAGTCATTCACTGGTGAAAGCCTAGAGCCATTTCACTGACAAATGCCAGTTGCTGCCATCTAGCAATAAGCCAGGCTTCAGCTGTGTGGGGAAGCACCCAAAAGCTGAGATCCTGCAAAGGCTTCCTGAAAACTGGATGCAGTTACTGTTTATAGTATGTTGGGACTGATATTCCCTCCTGCAACGCGCACTGGTAGGTTCACCACAAACATTGCACTACAGTGGCCTCGCAGGGAAGGGGGAATGGGTTATTTGCCTTTATAGCGAGGGAGTGAAATTGGTGCTCCATCAGCAGATCTTTTGGGGAGCTTAATTCAGCTTTTCCTCCTTTCAGCCTTGAAGATAAATTGGTGCTTCGTTTATATCAAGAGTTTTAGTAAGAATTTAGGTAGAGAAAGGAATGCCAGAGGAACCACATGTGTGAGAGCATTTTAAGCACATTCAGAATTCAGCGCCAGCCTCTGTTTCACAGTGTGGTTAATTTACCCCTGATTTCATAGAATCACAGAATGATTTGGGTTGGAAAGGACCTTAAGATCATCCAGTTCCAACCCCCTGCCACAGGCAGGGACACCTTCCACTAGAGCAGGTTGCTCCAAGCCCTCTCCCACCTGGCCTTGAACACTGCCAATTTCCTACATGATTTCTAAATGAAATCTAAAATTTTCTACATGACTTCCCTGTGTAGAAGTGGTTGTCATCTCCAAAAGCAGTTTGCACTCAATGGAAATCACAGTGTTTATGCCAGGAACGAGCACTTCCCACTTTCCACGCATTGTGCAAACAATCATCTCCTTGGGTGGACATTCCCTTTGTCCTGCAGCACCCACCCAGCCTGCCATACAACCATAGAATCAACTAGGTTGGAAAAGACCTTTCAGATCATCAAGCCAAACCAATACCCATCTGTCAAGCCCACCACTAAACCATGTCACTAAGGGCAAACTTATCTCCCCTCATGGCTGCCCCTCATGATCTCCAGTCACAGCCACCCCTCGTCTGCCCCCTCATAGTGGCCCACACTGTATAGCTGCCGCCCTTACCTCTCATGGCCACTCCTCTCACCAGCTGCTCACCATGGGGTTTTTATCTTCTCCCCCAGCAAGCCTTCAATGCCGCAGCCGTTGTGCACCACATGAGGAAGCTCCACATGAACGTTCATGCGGCGGCTGAAAGCCCCCTCCCCGATACACAAGCCTCAGAGGCGTCCAGACCCAACACACCCATGGCAGCCACCCGGCCAGTGACACCAAATGAAGACAAGGACACATCAGTCCCTCCAGTCCCCTCGCAGGGCTGTCCAAACCCTCCCGCTCAGCTGGAGCAAGACACAAGAATGAGAGAGGAAAAGCTGCAAAGGCATTCGGAGAATGGATCCACCATCCAGCCCACTGGCAGCAGCCTGATCCTGCCGGATAACCACAGCCCACCAAGCAGAACTTCTTGTGGCTGTGGTCCAGCCTGCATGGGGCACGAGAAAACGAAGACATCTTTCTGCTCCGAGACAGTGCTGCTTAAAAAGTCCTCAAAATCCCAGTAAGTATCTGAGTCATTGGCCATAACTTCCAACAAAGTACATGGAATAACCATCTCTGGAAGGAACTGCCTGGCATATAAATTGCCAGCCCAGGTGGAGATAGAAAGGAGGGAGGAATAGGGACGGAAGCACACGCTTTGATGGCTGCATAGCAGCACCCAGTCAAGTGTTTATGTGCTTGTAGGAACATCGGGTGAGGCACTGCCTGGGCTGCATGGCAGAGCCTGCAGCGAGCTGAGGCACCAGGGCTCTGCTGCCACACTCCATTGACTGGAGCACATTTGCTTTCCAGAAACCAGGATTGCCTGTGGTTAAAGCTGCTGATGCCAGTTACTCACCTGGTGCTGAGGCTTTGCTTCCAGCAGCTGATGTCCTTTATATTAAAAACATCAAAAACACAATTTCCATTCACCTGCAAAATGATCTTAAATATTGCTGTTTCTCTTTTTTCCTTCTCTTCCAACTCCTCCATTCCCAACCAGTCACTTCAAATCAGAAGTTCTCGTTCCGATGAAAACTAGTAAACACTCTTCCCACTGTGGCACTGGGCAAACTGGAGTTTGTTTGATTATGTGATGAGGAGGCAGGCACCGGGCTCCCCACATCACCAGCGGTAAGTGCACGGCCATCCACTCACCACTGCTTTCATTTCTCCCATTATGGCATGGAAAAGGGAAAGGCACAAATAGCAGAGTGAGTGTCCATTAAATACATTGACTCACAGGTTTTTTGCAACAGAAAAGCCTTAACTAAACCACCTTCCAAGGAAGAAAACATCTTTCAGCTTCCATTAAGGCCAGTCCAGTGATTCTGAATCCAACTTTTATATCACAACAGGGTTGTGCAAGGAACATGTGGAAGGAAGCCAGGCATAGACCTGTCATATCAAACGCTACAATTATTCAAAGCTACTCAGTGGGAATCACACTGGAAGCAAACAGCTTCATCAGCTCGGATAAAGGCTTTTCAGCTGGGTCTCACTTGTGACCATGAGCAAAGGGCTGACAACAGGCTGCTGGTCCATGGCTGGGCACAGGCAGGACATCCCTGCAGCCTGAAGGGCCATTCCTTTTCCCAGATTTGGTCCAAGCAGGTCAATTTAAGTTGCTTTGTTACCAGAGAGCAGAGCACGGAGATGTTTTTAGTAGCTGAGCACAGTACAACCATGGAAATTTCATCCTGTTTGACCATAACTTGGCTTAATTCTGGACTAGCTGAATTGTTATGATTGGTACCACATTGTTTATGAGCAGTGAGAAGTATTGCTGTTAGATCCTGCAATAAAAAATGTTCCTCAAAGGGGAGCATATGCTAGCATAGTTCTCTGCAAAGCTACATAAAATGAGCTACCTCTTGTCATCTTTTATGACTCTCTGCTGATGAGATTGTATGAACAGGACTGTAATATACAAAGGATTAATAGAAGAGACAAATGCAAGTAAGATCTACTACAGGCTCCAGAAAGGTCCATTCCAAAGATCAGTCATCTAATTCCCCTTTATAACTAAGGTACACAAAGGGATCTAAGCTGTTCCTAACCCCCATGCTACTGCTTATTAAAAGAGCACATTTTGAAGGTAGCAGTCTAGTGAAACAAAGCTCAATCCTCAACTGAAATTCTCTCTCTTGCAGAAACAGAAGGGCTGTTTTACTCTCTTCTGCACTTCAAAGCCAGACATCAACAGTGCAAGCAAGAAAGGAGGCTGTGTCCCACCAGGAAGCAGCATCTCAGAGAGCAGCGACCGACTGGTGACAAGCAGCACATTAGTCCCAGGAATCCATCAGTGCAGTGACCTCGGAGTGTTTATGGATCATTAAAACTGGGAGAAGGCAAGGGAAAGTCTGAGGCTACTGCTAGCATATTCAGTGTATATTATCCATACGACATCGCTCAGTGGTATAAGCTTTTGTTTTCGGTATACTGATTAGTTGTCCAATGCATAATAAGTGCACTGCACAATGTAAATCCTATAAACTGAAGCCATGTGGAGTTTTACTCAGTGGCAGGTCATTTTTACAATCTTCACCCTCTCCACATCTTGGGTTTTGGATAGCCCCAGGCTTTGGCACTCAGAAGTTCAGCATCCACCAGCTGCCCAGGCTGCACAGTTCTCACTTCGGCTACAAAAGGAGAGCTACAACCTGCTACCAACCTCCATATGTCTAATAATAATCACAGAAAGGTTTAAGTTCCCTGCTTCCAAGTCTGTAATTGCACAATAAATACTTGCTTAATAAAGCTGAGTTTTGTTTTGTAAAGTGCCTCTTGGTTATTCATAGAAATTTGATGTGGAAACGGTCTATTAAGTCCCTTCTAAAGCATTCCCCGTGCATCTGCAGACCTGCTCCCTCTGGTATTTTTCTGGCACAGCGTTACGTGGTAACTAAGCAGATTGTGGCAGAAAGTCAAACAAGACATTTGCCTTCACCTTTGAGTAGGAGATTGCTTTTCTCTTATTTGTATAAATATAGGTATGTTGTAATTATGCTGGAGATAACATTCTCCATTTCTGTGATGTGATTATTTGAAGAAAGATCTAGGAGGGAAGTACTGAAGCCACAGCAAGTTTTAAAGATTAACTGCAGCATAGATGAAAAGCTTCAAAAGACCCCACATGAGGGTTTTAATTTGAACAACTGAATTCAGCTGAAAGAGTTTGAATTGGCTAAAACAAGAAAGAGAAACAAGAATTTCTTGGTTTATAAACCCCTCTGGAAATAACAACTTTGGGGATGTTTTATTTGCCATAGAAGATCGATGTCTTTCCCTCTTTTCCTCCAACCACCAGGCAGCTCCAACCAGCCCAGCCAAGGTTAACCCTCTCCATGGGGTTGCTCCTTTGGCTCAGTGCAGCTATTTTCCAGAGGGAAATAAACTCAGTTTGCTAAAAGTAGAGATGCTGGGAGAACATGAGAACTCCAGCCAGAAAATGGGAATAAATACACCAGCCAGAGTCTGCAGAGGAGGGAGGCAGTGCCATGGGAGCGCGGGCAGCTCACTCAGGAGCAGCTCTCATAGTAGGCAACTTGCTTGTTGATGGCATCCCGGATCCTTCTGACCTGCTCCTCCAGGCCCGACAGCCTGGCTGACTTGGACATCAAAGCCTTGTTGCTTTCCTGAATTTCCATCTCTAAAGCTGAGGAGAGAGGGCAGGAAGGTGGTGATGGACAGGAGGAAGGCAGCACGGCCATTGCCCTCCACATCAGGTTGGGCTGAGCCGCCACCTGCCTCCTGCATAGCTCTGGTGCGGTGAGAAAAATGAACATCCTGCCTTCCCCTTTCTCCCCAAACCAACATGACTGCTCCAAACATTCATTGGTTTTGAATTCTTAAAGATGAGGAGGCACACTGGCACTGGAGGTGAGGGTTCTCATCCATGGTGGCACACACACACTTGCAAACTCTGAATTTACTGGCACAGCACCAGCAGATGCAGCCAAACACACACTATCTCACTGCCAAAATTATGATGTTTTCCCCATTAATTTCCTTCCCTCACCCCTCTGGGAGTCAAAAGCCCTCCCCCAGTGCATGAGATTGTTATACTGAGTTCACAAAGAGTCTTACTTTCCATCCTGAGCATCATGGCCATCGTTTCCTCAAACAGGGCCTGTGCCTCCAGGTCTATGCTTTGCACCCTGCTGCCCTGCTCTCCCAATGCTGGGCTCTGCTCCATCCTTCCCTTCAGCTCAGCGTACATTTGTTTCACTTGTTCAAAAGCCTGTGGAAAAGCAAATAAGCAGCACAAGTAGGATCAAGCAAATAGCCTTGGGGAAAGGGGATTTTCCAATGTTGAATCCATTTTAAATATTAAATAGATGCTGCACTAGAGCTTTGTCATCACCTTATGCAAATGCATGATTTTTTGATGCCCTCACAAAGATGCTGACTGGGCTACCCTGCCTCAGGCAGGAGATACAGCAGCAATAACTTTCCAGCAAAGGGCAGTAGGATTGAGAAAGGTCCTGGAAAGGTGCAGTAGTGGGATACTGCATCAGATTAATTAGAAGTGACACGACAACATGCAAGCCACGGCTTGAACAGGAAAGCCTCGTCACCTTATCTAACAACGTGCCAGGACACAGCTGGCTTTGCTGTCTAGTGACAGCGGGGGGGGACGAGCACATCTGTGACCACCCTGCCTGAGCGCGGTACCTGCTGCGCGGCCCTGGCCTGCTCGCCCGCCTCTGTGGCCGTGGCCCGTGTGTCCGTGGCCCGCAGGCGGTTCTGCTCCGCGCCGCGCCGCAGCTGCGACAGCCTCTGCATCAGCCCATCCAGCTGCCCCGCCACCGCCTTCACGTGCTTCTCGGCTGGACCCAGAACAGCCTCGATCTAGAAGCAGAGAGCTCCACATCAGGAAGGAAATCGCACCCAAAAACTCACTCCTGATGTTTTTTCCCCTCTCTGTGCAGCTACACTTCCCAGTGGATGTACCACAGGAGTTGAGCAACCTGCTATAGTGGAAGGTGTCCCTGCCCGTGGCACGGGGTTGGAACTGGATGAGCTTTAAGGTCCCTTCCAACCTAAACCAGTCTGGGATTCTGTGATTCTAAGTGCAGTTTCAGCAGGGAGCAGGGACTGCTCCCTCTGCAGCTGAGCACAGGGCTCATGTCAGAGGGCCCAGCAGGGACCGTGACTGGAATTTGGAGAAGCACCCAAGTGAGACATGTCAGAAAGAGGAGACTTTTACAGCAAAACCATTTACAGCAAGATCCCATTTCCCAGCTGTGCTGCTGCAGGACTCTACCAAGTGGGGAAGTTTCAATGCAGCGGTGAGCAGGGCACAGTATCTTTACTGGGAAGTCACCGTGCATCACTTACCTCATTAACGCGCTCCTGGATGAACTGAAGGGAAGAGCCAGAGCCCCTGATAGCACCCTGGGCCTCCAGAAGCACCGTGTTTGCTCGCCGCAGATTCCCAACCACATCTTCCACGTTGCCCTCCACAGCATTCGCCCGGTTCCTGGGGAAATGTGGGAAACAGCCTGGAGTGAGTGTAGGTAATTGCATGGACTGGAAGTCAAGGTTGCAGAGGCAAAATAAGGAAGCTTGAGAAGCAAGACAGGATTGTTACCGAGAAGATTGCAACCTCCCTCCCCCAAAAGCCACAAACCTGGGGACACTGCACTCCGGCAGAAAGGTTTCTTTTGGGGAGAAGTGTTAGTTCCGTTTCATACCCCCAAGAGAAGAAGAGACAAACTGAGACGGGGAGAGAAACACCTTCCTTTAAATGAGTTAGAAAGTTTTATTTTCTAAGTGGTGCAGGAAAAAGTATCAAAGGGAAAGCAATAACCACTGAAGCAGTTTCAACGAATACTTTCTTGCTTGCAGTGGGACTGTTCAGGCCAGGTGATGGAGCTTTCCACGGAAAGCCAGACTCCCTTGTCTCATCACTTCCAGCAGGTTAAGCAGGTGTCTGACACTATCAAGGAGTTTACATACTTATCTCACTAACCTTCTCGCCGGGATATTGCTGCAAGTCAACACGTGACAAAGTAGATGCTCCAAATTTACAAGGACATGCTGTAATTACTTTTTAAGGGACCACAGGATAATCCTCCCAACTTTCACCCAGAAAACAAATAGCCCATTTAATCTCCTCATGCTCTCTTGTGCAATTAGGATGTAGGTCACCAATATCAAGTAATACCAGGTCAACCCTGTCATCTCCCATCACAGGGACTCAAGAGATAGAGAAAAGCCTCCACTATTTTTGGTAAAGATCTTCTTGTTCTATATCTATAACAGGATCTATTCTTGGCAGGCAGAGTTTTTGTTTGTATTGGGGCACCAGGGAGGTGTTTGTAGAGATTGAGGATTCGGTCTTTTAGGTACTGTATGGACATAGAAGATCCTGGCCTAAAACTTCAGCTTGTGCAAGTCAGTAGAGCTCCAGCTGAGCGAGATTTCAACCCAACTGAGAACCACCACGTTCAGTCCAGCTGAGTGACCTCAGCTGCCAACAAGCCCTTGAACCCCAACCGACCCGGCTTGCTCTGCCTCCTGCTGAAGCTGCTTGGCCTTTGCGATGTCCTCAGCCGTCTGGGCGAGGATGCTCTCCGGGCACTGCAGCTTAGTCGCCAAGTTTTGGATCTCAGTCATTTTTCTCAGGACTGCAGCAGCATCCGTGGGGAGACGCAGGGAAAGGACAGACTCACTGATTTCCTGGACAGTGGCAGGGTCCGTGTCCTTGTCTACAGAGCAACAGACAGCGTCAGAAACGGGAGAGAGGAAAGGTGGGAGTGCAGACACAAGGGAGGATCAGACATACAGCCAGTCGTGCATGCTCTCATGCACACAGTCTCTTCATTTCAGATAGCTGCCAGGATCCACCCCGAATTAACCTCCTTGAGTTCAGTGCACCTCTCATTCAAATCAGCAAAACTTTCAGGAAAGGACTGAAATGATACCTTTAATTTAGCAATAAGAACACCATGGCTAAGCCCAGCACAGACCTCACTGAACAGATGAGGTTGTGTTTCAAGACAAACCTTCTTTTATCTCTCAAATAACAGTTAATAAATCTGAGGAATCACATGCAGGCAGAGCCCAAGGGACATTAGCCCAGCGATTAGCTCAGAAACATCTTCTCTCATCATTAACACCAGACAGCACCAAATGACCTGATTTTCTTATTTGGGTAATGCTCATGAGGCTCATTATGTTATTACAATCTGTCTGTGAACAATAAGTCATCCCATTGGATTACAGGACTGATTAATAGCCTGCTCCAGAGAAGAGCTTCTGTTTATCTCTGGTCAGCGAGTGTGACCAGAAAAGTTCTCTGCATTGGGTCAATGCCAAGTGCAGATCCACAGCGAGCACCAGCCGTGGGGATGGGTTTGTCCTCAAGCCCCCGGGGATGGCACAAGGCACTGCAGCCAAGAGCAGGACATCAAGCAAGCTGGTGTCCATGCTACAGACAAAAGACTGCTTCCTCCACAGCTTTCCACTTCTGTTGATTCAGTTCACTGCGTCAGAGGCAATATTTGAGAGCAGTTCCTTGCGGAATGTTGGAGACCCCTCCATGAAGCTCCACGCACAGAAAGTCAAGGCCGTGTGGTACCTCCTGCCCCACATCCCTCACAGATGGCCTCCAAATGTCTCTGCAAGGATGCAGGCAGAGTTTGTCCTGGTGACATCCCAGGAAATTCAACACACTAAACCAGCTGGGATTCATTTGGGTCAACTTGGACAGCTCGGTTAAGCCTGTGCAAGTCAGCTTGTCAGACTGCAACCACTGACAAACACGGACTTGGGTACTACTGAAATTCCTCCTCTGTTTTATTGCCCGAGCCTCCCTTGCTGCCTCAGAGGATGCGCGCTGCCTTTGCTATGTAAATACCCATGTGCAGATGAAGTGGATATCAAAGAGCTTAACTGGGGTGAGCTATAAGTAGTTTTTTCCCTGCACAGACCTGCATGCACATACTTTACAGCTTGCAGAGTGCTACCTGACAAGAAGTTTCGGACTTGCTGGATGAACTGCTGGATGCGCCGCACGTCTCCTTCTATCTGAGTCCGTGTTATGCTCATCTGGTCCACGAGCCTCCGAGTGTTGCTTTGAATCTGCTTTGCAGATGTCTCTGTTGTTTTAATCTGCAAACAACAATATCCTGATGGAGCCAGTTCTTCTTGATCTGGAATCCCAGCAGCCCTACTTCAACTCTGAGTGAGCAAGGCAAGGCGCTTTGGAATTCTGCTATTTCACATTCTTAATATGCCACTGCTTTAAAGGATTGTAAATGTTAAAGATTGAGGGTTGGATTTGCAAAGGAAGCTCTCAAAGAGGGACAGTACTGTTTAGCTTTGTAAAACACATCTGAAATGGGTTTTGAATTACTGTGAAAACTCACTTTATCTTCGCAAGCACCCAAGAGACCATAGAAAGAATCTGCAACAGCACTAATGCACGTACAATAGTATCAAATGTTAGAGCATCAAATGTTAGAGCAGATACACCTGAGCAAACAGAGAGGTTTCCACATCCCAGCCCTTCTGCCATATAAAGCCCAAAGCAGGAGGGAGGACAGGCTTCCTGGTGGCATTTCCAGAGCCACTCACATGCCTTTCGCTCCATGGCTCCTGTGCTGGGAGAAGGAGGCAGGACCCACACACACAGCAGGGAGTCTCCCACTCAGAAATTCCTGAATTTCTGAAGCTGCCCAAACAACCAGGTCTCAAACAGGGTTTGAGATGGGGTATTTAGCACAGCTCACTCTCCACTGCCCCCGCCTTGACACCAAGGGATGGAGTATGGGGCTTGGCCATGGGCTCGCACTCACCAACTGTGCCGTCTCCCGGAGCCGGGCGCTCAGGCCGCGGAATTCCCTGGCAGCTTCCCCGGCGGTGGCCAGGGCCCCCCTGGACAGCGGGAAGATGCCATGGCAGGGGCCGGCCCCGCAGGCACTGCTGTTGTCCCGCGGGCACAGCAGCCCCTCGCACCGGGCGGGCGTGCAGGGCTCCACTCGGAAGCCACCACAGATCTGCAGAGGAAGAGAGTGACGGGGCAGTGAGGACACTCGCCCCGCTGGGGAGACCTCAGTGCCCGTGGGGAGGCAAACCAGCACATCACAGCATCCCCTCGCCAAGGGAGCTGGGGAACTTGCTGTGCTTGTGCTGCAGGAGCTCTGCATGGGGACAAGGGTGGAGCCAGCCCTTCCCAGTGATGTGGTGACTATCGCAAATGGGCACAGCCCAAACGACTGGAGCCCGTCACTGCATCAGAGAAGAGCAGCCAGAGCTATGCACGTGTATAGCAGTGCTGAATGCCTACCTCTGAGACAGCAACACAAGGTTGGCGTCTCCTCACCACCCCAAGCTGGAGCATAAACATGAGCAAAGCAGGAGCTGAACCCCAGTGGCTCATGGAGAGTAACAGCACATCAACATGGAACAAACATTTACTGCAGGAGAGCAACTCTTCCCCTCATGGTAGGGAAACCCTGTCCAACCTGTGCCGTTTGCTTTGGGAGAGACAATGGGATGAGACAACCCTGTCCTCCTGCCTGGACATCAGTGGTTTCAATTGCACAGCATCTTCTACAGTTACCACCCACCAAAGGGTGCATTGCAGCAGGGGCACATGCAAACCCAGAACCAGTGCAAGCACTAGCACAGGCTGGTCGCTTGGGAACGTGTTGGTGCCCTGAAAAGCAGAGAGGGGAGGTTGGTGGTCTCCACAGCAACCGTGCGTTAGGAGACACCGAAATGGATCTCCATGGCAATAACAAAGCAGCGAAGGAGAAATAAAAGAAATCTCATCCAGAAATTAAGTGGGACTTTGAGATACAAGAACTGACACGTGAGAGAGTCCTTGGAGGAAGAAGTGCGTGCCTAGGAGGGGGTGGTGGGCACTGCTTTGGTATCAGTGATCCCCAGGCAAGGGATGCTCAGACAATTCATAGATTCCCAAACTGGTTTGTGTCGGAAGGGACCTTAAAGCTCATCCAGTTCCAAGCCCCTGCCACAGGCAGGGACACCTTCCACTAGAGCAGGTTGCTCCAAGCCCCTGCGTCCAACCTGGCCTTGAACACTGCCAGGGATGGGGCAGCCACAGCTTCTCTGGGCACCCTGTGCCAGCGCCTCAGCACCCTCACAGGGAAGAACTTCTGCCTAAGAGCTCATCTCAATTTCCTTTAAATCTCCCCTAAATTCTCCACTGATGTCCCAAAACAGCAAGTTGCTTGGATGCCATTTACGAGTCTCTGGACAGAGACTTTGTCCTGCCATGCTGGACTGTCTGGGACAAGATGCATGACTGCAGGATGAGGATTCTGCCTCCTGAGCACTACAGGGCCCCCTTGAAAACAAGACACATGCAGTGATACGAGCCAGCAAACCACTCTGTATGTTCACCTTGTTTATGACAGGGGTCAGGTTGGGAGATGAGGCTATCTCGCCCTTCAGGGTCAGCAGCTTGGAGGTGGCCTCTGCCAGGCCCCCCCCCAGCCCTGCAGCGCTCCGGCGGCTCTCCTGGTTCTCAGCCAGCAGCCCAGAGGCACCAGCGATGAGGTTGCTGGCATTGGTGGATGTCTGGTAAGCAGATCTGATCGTCTTGAAGGCTCCTGCAGGAATAAAACCCAGAAGTGACACAAATACCTCCGTGACTCATAAATGCAGCATAGCTACACAAACGAAGGCATCGACTATACCCTGCGAGTGGATGTGAGCACAGAGAGGAGCAGGGCACAGCCACAGGGATTAGTCACTATGGCATAACAAAAAAAGCTCCTCTTATTACCAACTGCCTTTCAGCCATTCCTTCAGGGAGCTACAGAGCTCTGCTGAAGGCCTGAACGCTGGGTTGGGGTTAAAAGATTGAAACAAAACTAAAGCAAGACAACGTGGAACACTTCCCCGGACGTGTTCAAAGCCAGGTTGGACGGAGCTTGGAGCAACCTGGTCTAGTGGAAGGTGTCCCTGTCATTGGCAGAAGGTTGGAACTAGAGGAGCTTTAAGGTCCCTTCCAACCCAAATCATTCTATGAGTCTATGATGTGCACATCCTGATCCTGGTTGCTCTGTGCAGCCCAGAATGGCTTTGGCAGGACAGGACAGGGCTTTTGGAGCCCTCTCCCTTGTTCCCAAGCAGGTCCCACCATTCCCTTGCAGCACAGCCTGGAAGGAGAGTGGTCAGGACATGTACATCTATACCCTGCTCAAATGGGGAGGTGCAGAGCCAACCTGCCCAGGCAGCAGCCACTTGCTGCAGCTTTTACATCCCCAGCCAGCTGAGCCCTGTGCTGCAGCAGAGAGGGGGAGGCAGCAACAAGACACTTGGAGAGAATTAGGGATATAATGGCAGCCTACCACCAGCATCATCACAGGGCTTAATTAGCTCTTCTCCTCAGCGCCTGACAGCCGCCTGGCTCTCTTCCCCACCCCTCCATCCCCTCCATCTGTGCACAACCTTCATTATCCCAGCTTCCTCCCAGCTTCGGTGACACGCTCACAGCAGGTCTCTTCCCTTCCCACCTCTCCCCTGCAGTGGGGTTTGTGCTGAGGGACAGGAATGTGGTGCCCACGGAGCGAGCTGCCTAGCCCCAAAACACAGGAGCAAATAACCCAGGAGTGTGAATCCTGGGTCATGGACCAGAGGCTGGTACAAAGCATCTCCCTTGCTGGGGAGGGAAAACCTATTTGCTGTTCCTACGCTGACAGCAGGTTAAAAACTCCATCTCATCCACCCAACCAGTGCGAAACAACCAGGCACAGGCACGTTGAGGTAAATTAACAGCTGCAAATTACAGCTGCAGCACTGTACCTGACAGATCCGTGCTGCGGCTGGTTTCAAACTGGGTCTTCTTGCTCTGATACTGGGTGTT
The DNA here is from genome assembly GCF_004027225.2 of Strigops habroptila. NCBI lineage: Eukaryota > Metazoa > Chordata > Aves > Psittaciformes > Psittacidae > Strigops > Strigops habroptila. The sequence continues at coordinate 2,040,814 of NC_044294.2, forward strand.
AGTGATAAGCAAGCTGCTGTTCAGCGCCTCAAGCTCCCTCGATAGAGAGGCAGTCTCATCCAGAAAATGAAGGTCAGGATTTATGCCTTGGACCTGCTCTCTGGGAGAGAAAAAGCAGAAAATATGAATTCAAGGAGAGAGCAAAGCACCTGTAGACAGAGAGCAAGACTCTGACACTGACAGCACCCACTGAAGAGGCACTTCTGAGCCTGGAGAGCTGATGGCCAAAAACACACCATGCCCCATGCGGGTTTGTGGAGGCAGCAGGGAGCAGGGCTGGGCTGCAGCTCTCCCACACCCAGGCATGCAGTTGGAACTGGATGAGCTTTACGCTCCCTTCCAACCCAAACTGTTCTGTGAGACTATGATGCCAACCATGAGCTTGTCCCCCAACCTGCTGCCTTTGCAACACCTCCCAGCTACGGGATGCACCCCACAGCAGCACCCGTCGCTCACCTGATGGCAGTGAGCGCGCTGCCCACCTGGGCCAGGCCCTGCTCTGTCACAGCAAAGCGACCGAGGATGCCCTGAGCCTGCTGCACGTTGCCCTCTGCCTGCGAGAGGCGGGGGCCCAGGCGGGACCCCCCGCTCCTGGGACGCAGCCATGAGGTGCTATTGCTGAGGCCGGCCTGGCGCAGGCGCAGGCGCTGGATGTCCCCGTCGTAGGTGTGGAAGCAAGGGTGGCACAGCTCGCACCCGGGGTAGGTGCTGCAGTGGCCGCGCTGGCACTGGTCGCAGCGGGAGCCCGTGACGCCCGGGCGGCACAGGCATTGGCCTGTGGTCTTGTCGCAGCCCACGTCCTCCGTGCCCTGGAAGTCGCAGTTGCACTCTGAGTGATGGAAAGGGGGAGAGATATAGAGGTGAAGCCCACCAAAACAGGGAAAATAGAAATTTATATATGTATATAATCAGACCCTGTTAATGGGATGCCAACACAACCTGAAACCCAACCCGTGCACAGTCTGGGAAATCATCGAATCCCAGACTGGTTTGTGTTGGAAGGGACCTTAAAGCTCATCCGGTTCCAATCCCCTGCCACGGGCAGGGACACCTTCCACTGGAGCAGGTTGCTCCAAGCCCCTGTGTCCAACCTGGCCTTGAACACTGCCAGGGATGGGGCAGCCACAGGTTCTTTGGGTACAGGAATGGGAAGAGCCCCCAAGCCCAGTCACTTGCCCAGCCCCTGACTCTGCAGGGCCAGACTGCAGGAGGCTCACCCAGGGCTGCTGGGAGGGGACTGGTGGATACCAGGAGATGGGGATGAACCGGGAGGCTGTTGCAGAGAGGAAATCTCTCTTACAAAATGTTGATGTCAGGACATGGGCCAAGTGCTGTTCCCCAGATAACCTGTGATTTCACAGTGCTAGGAAACACCAAGCCACAATGAAAGGGATGCTCCCTACCTGTGCACCCTACCCGGATGTCTCCGTAGTGCCTGTCAGGGCAAACCTGCTCCTGCACAGCAGAGCACGTCCGTCCTGTGAAACCTTCTTTGCACGGACACTGTCCTGTGAACTGAGGAAAGAGAAATACATCAGGGAGATTTATTTCTCTGGGCTCTTTCCTGGGAAAGCCCTTCCTCAGCTACTCTTGAGCACCGAAACCAGCACACGGACAATCTTCCCTGCTCAGCCTGTGCTCCAGGACATGTCCATGCTGCTGTGTCAGGCTGCAGGCTCAACCATGGGGATGCAAACAGCCCAAGCATTCCAGAGCAGAGTTTTCAGCTTTATTTCAATGACAAAGGGATCGCCCACAAGCAGCTGCTTTGTGATCTCAGGTCTCCTCCCTGCGCTGAGCCCGTTTGAGACCTATCTTTGGCTCTTTGAATCTGTCATAGTTTTTTATTTGCTACATTTAACTTTAATTTTCCCAGTTGTGTCTTAGGCCTGAAGTGACACGCACGCTTTTCATTGACAAATGAGGATAATTAGCTTGCCTCGCCTGTATGAAGATCTCTTATTAGAACTTCCTTGCTAAATACCAGCCCTTTTCAAATGGCTTAATCTTGCCTCGATAATTACCACCTTCTTTCATTTTCCTGAGTAGTCTGTCACGGTGTTTTCTAGGACATGGGAAAAGGAAAATAAAAGCAGGACACCCTAGGGAATGCACAGCCCTTTTTGTGGAGGCTCCCACAGATGGGATGGGACAACGGAGATGGTTTCAATGTTTTGAGTGATCCCCAGCAAAGGAGAAAAAAGAGCAAGTTTGCAAGAGTGTGCACGAAAGAAGGCAGGTAAATAGAAAAGAAATACTGCTGCAATATGCTGAATGTGCCCTGAGGATGCCTGGGGCGGGCTGGTGGTACCTGGTTGCAGTGAGGGCTGCGGGAGCCATGCGGGTGGCAGCCACAGGGCTGGCAGCCGTGGCCACTGCCCATGTCCCAGTGCTCGCCCGCACACTGGTCGCAGTCGTTCCCCACCACGTTGGGCAGGCAGAAGCACCTCCCTGTCTCATCATCGCAGGGCATGTCCTGCCGTGTTCCCAGCACATTGCAGGTGCATCCTGAAACAGGGAGGGGGTTGTCACGTTAAAAATGGGTGCAGAGCACCAGCCTAGCTTCCCACTGAGCCAGGTCCACGGGATGGCCTTGCAGCCACCCAAAGACGAGCTCTCTTGGCTCTCCCTTTCATACCCGAGCTCAGCACAAGGGACCCACACCTCTGCCCTAACACCACGCTGCCTCCTCCAGCCATGCAGCAGGACTCAGCAGCTCAAGGGGTCTCAGCATCCCTCCAACCCATCCACAACTGCCCTTGCCCATGCACAGCCCCAGTCGCCTCCAAGGTATCACCTCCTGCATCCTCTGTGGCTTCCTGGGAAGGGGATACAGCCCTACACGTCCCAGATTCCACTTTCCCTGCGCTCTTTGACAAGCTTATACCTGAGACAAGCCGCAACCTGGGGAAGCATTTATAAGCTTCTGCAAATCAGGCCTTTAGCTTGGAACCCCCAAATCAAAGCTGGCTGGGAACCAAGTCCCGTTCAGAGCCACCGTGGATGCTGAGCACAGAGGTGGGGTGCAGGGGATGTCTCAGGGGGTGTACTCACTGCGGCACCCCATGGGGTTGGCGTTGGCCAGCTGGGAGAACCCTGGCTTGCAGAGGTGGCAGCGGTCGCCCTGCACGTTCTCCTTGCAGACACAGCGCCCCGTCAGCGGGTCGCAGATGGAGCCCGGCACGGTGCCATCCGGGTCACACTCACAGGCTGGAAACATGCAGGACATAGCAGTGCTGAGGGGAGGATGAGGGGCCAGGGAAGGTGCTATGGGGGGGTTACAGGCACTCACGCAGACAGGCTTCGGGATGTGCGAGATCCTGCTGCTGGTTGCGGAAATAGTGGGTTTTGCAGCGCTCACAGTTGTTGCCCTCCGTGTTGTGCTGGCAGTTGTCACAGACGCCGCCGCTCGCCCCGCCGCTGGCACGGTACAGCTCGGGGTCAAAGTGGCACGAAGTCGAGTGCCCATTGCAGTCGCATCCTAAAAATCCCAACAAAAAGGCCCATCCAGTGCTGCAACCCCCGGCAGCGGCAGCTCCGGCACTAGAGGGTGCCCAAGGCCCTGCGTGACACGGTGACACCCGCTGACTGACCAGGGTGACACTGGCACCGGTCTGACAGTGCGGCCATGGGCTGGCATTGCCCGGCTGCAGCCCTGGGGAGCGAAGCCACTGTGCAAACACGTCGGGTGCCTTTTGCAGACACCCCTGTGTTAACATCCACCCCACAAAGTGTCACAGTAACAGGTCTCAGAGCTCGCTCCTGTCACTCATGGCTGGGGAGGGTTTAGGAAAGGCCTCAGGAAAAATCATAGAAGGGTTTGGGTTGGAAGACACTTCAAAGCTCATCCAGTTCCAAGGCCCCTGCCACAGGCAGGGACACCTTCCACTAGAGCAGGTTGCTCCAAGCCCCTGTGTCCAACCTGGCCTTGAACACTGCCAGGGATGGGGCAGCCACAGCTTCTCTGGGCACCCTGAGCCAGCGCCTCAGCACCCTCACAGGGAAGAGCTTCTGCCTCAGAGCTCATCTCAATCTCCCCTCTGGCAGGTTAAAGCCATTCCCCTTGGCCTGTCCCTACAGGCCCTTGTCAAAAGCCCCTCTCCCGCTTTCTTGTCCGCCCCTTTAGGCACTGGGAGCTGCCCTAAGGATTGAAAGGCTGTTATAAGGGAAGAGAGGAGAGGGAAAAGGTTCCTGCCGTACTCTGGCACTCGTGGGGATCGTTGTCCTCAGCGGGTGCCCATGGCCGGTTGTTGTAGAGCGCAGCGCAGCGATCACAGTTGGGACCAGCAGTGTTGTGCTGACACACACAGTGCCCGTGGACCTGCTGCAAAGACAACACATTACCCCTCCTGGCTGGTGGCTGCTCAGTTCAGAGCTTCATCCTCCCGATGCCTTTCTAGCATGTGCCTGGCCCCCATTCCCTGCACAGAGATGAAGCTCCAGCCCCCAGCCAGGGCTGCTGCAGCACCAGGGACAGGCTGCTCCTCACTTGCAGCCACAGGGCGATTCCCGCCACCTCTACCACCTACCTGAGGGACAACCACACTCAAGGCAAAGTGCACAAGCATAAATTAGGGACATGAAAACCCTACAACAGCTAACAGCCTGCACTGGCAAATCCTCCTGGGCATGAAAGGAGCCTCCTGAAGCCTTCTGCATGTCCCCAGAGAATGACCTCCCACAGCCCCTGAGGCCAGTGCTCACTGTGGTGTGCGGGTCTCCTGCAGGGGCACAGCGGTCGGCGTGTCCGTGGCAGAAGCAGCTCCCCAGCACCTGCACCTCAGACAAGGCATAGAAGGTGCTGGGCGAGTGGTAGCCCTGGCGCGGGATGTGGGGCAGCCCGGTGAGGTTGATGCGCAGGTTCGTGAACTGCCCCAGCTCTGTGGGAGACCAAGGAGAGGTGTGAGGGGGCAGCAGGCACCCAGGCACCAGCAGCAGAAGTGCATTGCAATTCACACAGAGGGTGCAGAGCAAGAGATGGAGTCATCAGCAAAGACCTTAGAGGCACCAGGGCAGCAGCCTAATGTGCAGCTCAAGGCCTTGCTTGCAGAGGACCTGCTCCCCTGCGGGGTTACCCTGGCTCTGTTCTCTCCATCACATGTAGGAAGAACCATGAGGTGCATCATCCTCCCCTCCCTTTCTTGGACATGAAACAGGCTGGCCACTTACTCTCGATGGTCTGGCTGTAAGAGGTAGTGATGGTAGATGCCAGGTCTTGGACACTGAATTTCACCTTAGAAGGAAAAAAAGTAAATTTAAAAAGCAGGAAACACAAGGTGCTTTCTTCTCATGCTCTGGGGGCGTGTGCTCTGGATCTGCCTCTGCAGAACATCACCTACACAGGGAAACGCCTTGAGAGTTGCAGAGGATTTTGCTGGACACTGGCACAGGGTGCCCAGAGAAGCTGTGGCTGCCCCATCCCTGGCAGTGTTCAAGGCCAGGTTGGACACAGGGGCTTGGAGCAGGGGGTTGGAACTGGAGGAGCTTTAAGGTCCCTTCCAACCCAAACCATTCTATAATTCTATGATTTTGCAGGAAGACCAACATAACACCTCACTTGTCCCAGAGCAGTGAGGGCTTTCCTCCCAGAGGATCAGGAATCCTCCTAAGGACTCCCCTCAGCAGTGCTGGGTGTCCACAGGCTCCGTCCCTCACTACATATCATGCATGGACCACCATGTGTTTCAGCAGCACTGCACAAGGCCACCCACCCCAAAGCCAGTGTCACAGTGGTGGGAACAGGCAGGGGTGGGAGTCTCTGCCCAAGCACCCATGGATCCTACCTTGCCCCCCTGCACAGGGTGCCCCTGCAGCGCCTGGCACCGAGCACCCTGCCAGCTCTCGGGGGAGCCCTGGGGGACATGAGGGAAGGCGGTGGCACAGTCGGAGGCCAGGTACTGGTACACGTCCCATGTCTGACCGAAGTCAGTGGAGCGCTCAATGAGCATCGCAGCGGGCAGAGGTGACTGCAGAGAGAGGGAAGAAGCACATCTGTAACGTGGCACACCCCAGCCAGATCCCACCATGGGGCCTCGGGATGCTTCTCCTCCTCTTCTCCTCCCTCCAGGCTCAGGTCTCTGCAGGCTGCTGGAGCAATCCCCTCCCCTGCAGGTTACCCACAACTTCTAGGTGCCCCCCGCTCCCTTTGGCCAGCCCTGCTGCAGCCACAAAGTACACATCTGCACCAAGGAGGGTTTTAGGCAGACATTCAAGAGGTGGGGACCCAGCACCCCACTCTGCTGTTCCCAAACACCCAGAGGAACGGCCAGGAAAAAGGAGGGAGGGGGACCCTGGTGTGCTTCCTATCAGGAGCTTAACAGGAGCTGTGCACTGAGATCCCCACATCTCACAGAGAGCCCCCATCATCTGTGACCTCCTGGCAAGCAGAGATGCTGCACACAAACCCTGAAGTGAAGCAGGATGCTGCCGAGCTGGAATGGCTGGTCCAGGTCCAGCTGCAACGAGACGCGCTCGATGCCTGCGGGCACAGAGAGGCAGCTTCAGAGGTGCAGACTGTGGAGCTGAGGAACAGAAACCGCCTCGCTTCCTGAGCCAAACCACTTATTTCCTTCTTTCCCTCCCATCTATTGAATCCAGCACCTCCTCCTCCCCTCATGCTGTTTATCGCTGGGGCCTTGGAGCTGTGTTGTCCTGTGGTACTCACCATTCTGGGACTGCCACCAGCGCGAGTGCCCGGCCGAGGACAGGACGTTCTCCACACGGTGGCCGTTGTAGGCATGTGGCAGCCGCGAGTCGCACCGGCAGCACCTCATGCTCCACTGGAAGAGAAAGAAAGAGTGGAAGCGACCATCCTGGTGTGGCCAGAGGGAGAGACCCTGCTGCAGACCTCAGGGATGAGGAGCCCAAGTGCAGCGTGGGCTCCTGAGGAACAAACAGCATCCCTAAAGCTGGGTTGTTAGAGACCTGAAGAACCGCAAGCAGTAAGACTAATGATACCCAGAACTCAAGTGGTCCCATTCATGCCCTTTTAGAAAACATAAGTCCTGGTTTTATGGACTAAAAACTAAACCCAAAATGCTTTCAACTAAAACCCATTTTTGGCAAACCATCAAAATTACTTTCTTTTTAAGCAACTCCCCTGTTTTCCACAATGACAACACTTGATAGAAAGCTCCTTGCAGCTTTCCAGGACCAGTTTGCCTTTTCCACACAGCCGATGGGGACTGTTTGGGTGAACTGAAAGGCCACTCTCGGGGTGATGCTCAGCCTCCCTGTGCTCTCCCCCGGGAGCACAGCGGGAGCAAACAGCTCAGTGGGTGAGAAGTCAGTGAGTGGGAAGTCGAGTGGCTCAAAGTTCAGCCCTTCACTTGAGCAAGTAATTCAAGGAGCAAACAGAGATGCAGCACGGGGATGGGAGAAAAGCCAGAGTCCCTGAGGAGCAAACAAATACTCACATTTTACTAACCAAGCAACGCTCCGTGCAGTCACTACCACGGGGCCGTCGGGAGCGTGTGGCACATGGGCAGGCTGAGAAATGTTTAGAAAGCAACAGGAAAGAGATTGAGCAAGAGGCAGGGAGCAGGGGAAGTCCAAACACTGAGCAAGGGGAGAGGCAGGTACAGGGTTGGGCAGCAGGATAGGTGAGGACCACCAAGAATTCGGGAGAGACACCCAGGTGGGGCAATGGTGGGGAAGGGCAGGTCCCAGAGGGGTGTTAAAATAGTGGGTGATGGCAGAGCCAGCAGCAGCATCCTGTGGGAACACAGGGAGGCCCTGTCCAAAGTGCTCAATGCTGGCCACGCATTTTGTAGAGCAAAGCCACGGGGCTGTAAAGGCCACCAGGAGGGAAAAGATGGTACCCAAGGCGTGAAATGAAGTACTTGGTACCTCCAGCCTGGTGAAATGGAGAGGAAGAGACAGGACAAGGGGAATGGCTTTAACCTGCCAGAGGGGAGACTGAGATGAGCTCTTAGGCAGAAGCTCTTCCCTGTGAGGGTGCTGAGGCACTGGCACAGGGTGCCCAGAGAAGCTGTGGCTGCCCCATCCCTGGCAGTGTTCAAGGCCAGGTTGGACACAGGGGCTTGGAGCAACCTGCTCTAGTGGAAGGTGTCCCTGCCCGTGGCAGGGGGTTGGAACTGGATGAGCTTTAAGGTCCCTTCCAACTCAAACCAGGCTGGGATTCTGTGATCCCACTCTCTGAAAGGGTTCCCAGGGCTGCACGCTGAGGCAAGCAGAGCCATATAAGTGAGCTATGGGATAACGCTGTCCTGAAAGCAAACGTGATGTGAAACATTCCAACTAGAAATGGAAGTTGTTGGTAGCCTGAGCAGTAACGCGGCCTCCCAAAAGAAGCACCCGTACATGAGCTTCACATCAACATGTCCCAAAGCCTGAGAAACTGGGAATGATCGGGAATAGCGTTTGCCACAGGAGCAGAATGGCTCCGAAAGGTCGTCCTGGCAGGAAAGTGGGTTTGGAGGAGAGGAGAGAAGCGCGTCTGGTGCAAGGTACCTCTGACATTGGGAAGGCAACGGGACACCCCGCTTCAAGGGCTAGCAGCTGCTGGGGTGGCAGAAGGTGACAGCAGAGGAACAGGACACATATGACACCCCAGTGATGAGATCAGCTTTCGGTGGCCAAGCAGTGACATCCGGTGACTAAAAGTACTTTAAATCCAGCTCTGTGCTAAAATCTCCCCATCTGATACTTTAAAAAAATGAGCCAATTCCAACCCAAACCCTAAACATGACCCCACACACACATGTGCTGGGGTAGGAAGAAATCTGTACTTGGGAGAGGCTGCTTGGCCAGAGGTCCACAGTGGCACAAAGATCTCTGTTTTACTCTTTAAAAGATGAATTATGGGTTATACATATTGCCTTACTCCTGATACAGGCACACCTAAGCCAGCCATGTGTTATTTCTACAAAAAAGGACTTGGCTTCACAAAACCCACCTTTTTTTACATAAAAGCAAATTAAAATTCATGGAGAATTTTGTCCAGAATTACCTTTTTGCTCACTCTCCCATGAAACCACACAAAGAGCAGGTTGGCCTTGACCAGAAAGCACCAACTGGTACCACAGTAACAGCACACAGCAAAGCAGCTGGGCAGCAGCGAGATGTGAGCTCAGACCATGGGCTGGTTTTGGTTCCTAGCAAAGCCCAGGCCTGACTCTACTCTGCCCCAGTCCTGGGAACCTTTAGCAGTTGGACTGATATGGAGGAGAAATCCTCACTTTATACTGATCTGTTTCCATAATATTTTCCAGAGTCTTTATGTTCTCTGTCTATAAATATTGCAGAACAGGAGTTGGCTAACTGCAATATTTATAACAATATTGCAGAATAAGCAAACAGAGAATTCAAAATATACAATCGTGCCATTTCCCTGGCTCTACCAACTCCTCCGGGCTCTGCCAGTAAGAATCAGAAATAATACAGTCAGGTCCAGGCAGAGGAACTCATCTTGGATACTGGCTACTAGCAGCAAATTGTCAGGAATTACCCACAGAGAACAATTCCCAACAATGATTAAACTTCACAAAGACTTTCTGCAGGGGAAAGGTTAATCTCAGCTGAATTATTCAGTAGGAGTGATTCACGCATACTTATTAGACCATTCACACAGCCAGAGATACAAGTACCTTCTAGCTACCACCCAATGCTGGCAATGAAGCTGCAACCACACTTAAAATGCAGTGTTAAGTGAAAATGAAGCTTGTGAGATGAACCATCCTCAGGCAGCCCTGGAATCTTCTCCCCCCCCCCCCCCCAATTTCGGCTTAGATTAACCCTGGAAGCAAAATTCATTTCACATCCTTGGAGCAAATTGTGAAAGCCATTGCACAACTGAGGATTTGCTATTGCTGGCTGTGACTATTTGTCTCAAAGTTCCTTAGGACAGAGGGAATTACCAAAAATGACAGTCCTGCACCGGGCTGAGTGGAGATTTACAACGTGCACACCTTTCCCCACATCTCCCCTTCTTTTTTTACCAGCATAGCAAGAGGATCAGTAGATCCCTTGGAGCTGGGCTTGCCAGGAATAGACCAGGACTACATGACAAATGAGATGAAGAGGTCACAGTCTAAGCTGGGTCACTGACCCAGGGCAGCCCTGGCTCTCCAGCAAAGGAGAACTGGTGTGTGTCAAGGGGGTATGGGATGTGGGGCTGAAACAGCCTAAAGGGAGGTAAAAGAAGTTGTAGGTCTGCATAAGAAACACTAATTGCCCTCCGTGCCTCCAAGCTACTTGAAAGAGCTGCCCAAAATACGGGTTATGGAGGTTCAGAGATTAGAGAAAGCGAATTCCAGTCTTCTGAAAGGCGATTCAGGAAGTGGTTGTTTTAGAGGGAATGTGAGCATTTCCCTTCAATAAACAGATTCACAACTTAGGAGTGGTGGAGGGGAAAACCAAAAAATCCATGCAGAAGAACAAGCAGCTATTGTAAAACTGCCCATACATTACATCATGTACCTGAACACTTCTGCATGCAGGGACACAGCGCAGAGCCAGCCCCTGTGCCCCTTCTGCTGCGTGTTCCTGCTGCTCTCCTCCTGCTCTGACCTTGTGAGCCAGCTGCTGAGCAGCCTCCCATGCCTCCTGCTCATGCTGGGGCAGAAAACCTCAAACCATTTTAAGCTGATGGACTCTGACCAAAGTATTTTAAGTAGCTCGAGCTGCCATTTTAATGTGAGTTGAGAGCCCTTGAAATAAAACCTCCTGGCATAGGAGCACAAACCCAAAATAAACTGAAGTTATTCATCAGCGAAAATGGGAAGCTGCTTCTCCCCAGTCATGAAATGAAGACCTTTCATAGCTGCAGAGACCTCGGGGGTCCAGATTTAACCCAGCTGCATGTCAGTGAGCGGCACTGTGTCAGTCCGGCTCCTGGCACGCAGCCTCCCATATGGGAGCTTTGCTTGGTCTTGCACAATTAATATTCTATAGGGACAGTAATTACTGCTCCAAGTTTATCTGGGGACAATCTGAAAAGCAGTAGGAATTTATACATCCACAGAGAGATTGAGGGTTATTAATAAATAGGGTGGGCAGCAAGAATAAGTTACCTTGGGAACAAAGGCACCTGGTAAAGCCAAGCTATGCAATTCTCTATTCCAGCCCACTTTCATTCCCTGCTAACACCAGCTGCAGGACATGCCAGGCACAAAGAGCAGGAAAAGGCAGAAGTTACCCATGGTTATGTTATCATGGTTAAACATCTCAGTGAGCAATTGGTATTTGATAAACTAGACCGTGCTTCAATTTTGAAACATAGATATCTCAGCCCTAACATCTAATGTCACATCCTTGCTTGGCTGGTCATAAGTGACACTGGAAAATGAGCTCCGAGGCTACACTGAACACACAAATAGAGGGCTCTGACCCTCAGATTGGTTTTACCTGTGACCTCCACATTCAGAGGCAACAGCAAAAATGGGGGAGAAGACACAAGCTGGACACAAACATCCTAAGGATGGGGTTTAAGGAAACGAAGTTCACTTCTCTTGCTTAAAAGCAAGCACGTGGGTGCCTGTTTCCTCGCCCCGTCTGTTCTCACTTTCCATCTCCCCTCAGCAAAACTTCATTTAGAACCTGCCAGGATGACAGTCTGCAAACCCTCTATTGCACCAGCTCATCCCCACACTCCTCATGCATCGCTGGGGTCCTGTCGCCTCTGCAACTTGTCTGCAAGGGAATGACGTGATGTCTCCCAGCATATGTGTCGATTTGCAGTTGTGTGACAAAAAGAACACAGAGAAAGGAGGAGGAGGAAAAAATAATGGGAAATGGGGTTTTTTTTTCTTTTGCATGTTCATTGCAGGTAGGGACATATCCCTGCAGCACAGAGCAGGGTGTGTCTGAATGCCAGAATAAGGTAAGCACGGAGTAGTTGCTGTATTATCTTCAACAGGTTGGGAATATATATTGTATAAATATAAACACAAACCCCTGACATGGTGAAGCAATACCCAAAACTAGAAGCTTTGCTTTAACCAGGGGCTCGGACCTCCTGCAGTCCCATCTGACCACAGCTATTTTGTGGCTGCATTTTTGTGTGTTAAAACCCCTGAGTTTGACTGGTGACACTGCAAAGCAAAGGAGCTGGGAGGCACAGTGGCTTTCGAGCGTGCTCTCCCCTGTTCCAACACGCCGAGGGCCTGTCCAAGCACCCGGCAGGCAGCATGTGTTGGATGAGTCCCGAGCTCCCTCCCTGACTCACGCAGGTGGGTAAGCAGATGTACCCATCAGACAGCAGCAATAAGGCAGACAGAAGCATTAGTCTTGCACGTAGTCTCTTTTGCAGTCATTGGCCTGTATTTTTGGAAGCAGAAAAAGATGACTCGGTGCTGAAACACCACGGGGAGAGATGCTACAGCCCAGCCCCTGCCAGGCAGCTGCGACCAGCCATCAGCAGGAGGAACCTCTGCCAGGCCAGGAGCTCTGCTCTCCTGCCCACTCTCCTTCAGGGTTCTCCGGTACCTCTCGCCTCAATTCCTACCTGGATAACCCCATATCATCATGACAACTTCCCGCCCTTTGTTCTTCATATTCACCAAGGCCCCCTGAAAAGCGGGTGAGAGAAGGCAAAAAAATATTGGTCCTTCACCTTATCCAAACAGCATTTTAATACCCAAAGTGTTAAAATGGGATATCAACCTTCAATACCTAAAGGAGCTGAAAGAAAGCTGGAGAGAGGCTTTGGACAAGGGCCTGTAGGGACAGGACAAGGGGGAATGGCTTTAAACTGACAGAGAGGAGACCGAGATGAGATCCTAGGCAGAAGTTCTTCCCTGTGAGGGTGCTGAGGCGCTGGCACACTGTAGGATGCAGGAAACAGAGCAGCAGCAGCAGGACAAGCACACCCAGCTTCACTGCTGCCTTACCTATTCTTCAGCAAAAGGTTTCAGTGATGTGCAGGGTGTTTGTGGCACTCTGCTAAATTAATAAAACAATGGGAAAAGTCTGTAGCTATTTCTAGTGCTGGATATGTCTTTAAGCTGAAAGCATCGCACAATCCTGGAGGAAAGCAATGATCTCTCTCCAGAGAAGTGTTAGTCTAGCCCGGGGCGAACACACCACAGCAGGGTACTGCTGCTGGCAGCAGCAAAGCAAAGGCTGCACAGCCCTCATGCTGTTGTTTGGAAGGGCCAGGCCAGGTGAGGAGACTGGGACCTGCTAATCCACATGGAAGCCACACCGTGCCCTCCCCTGGCTGGAGCTGGGCAGCGTGAGCTGCTCCATATTCCTATCAAAGCACTACGCTTCGCATTTAAATAGTGAGACAAGTTAAGTGGGCTTTGAATCACACCTCAGTCAATGAGATTCTTTCCACACACATCAGCGCCTTTACAGCTCCAAATCCAGGCTCACTTTATTTTTCTATTTTATGTTCAGTTTCCCCTCTTGCTTTTACCTTCTCTGCTGACTCAAGTCACCATTTCCCAAGCACTAAGTGATTTCCAACCCAGACCATTGGCCTGCCTGGCTTCCACCCCCCATCACTTTTCTATCCATTGCTGCATTCCCCCGTGCTATAAATGGCAGTGCTGAGTGTCCCTCCTGGATTTCACTAGACTGAGCCTACAGCCAAGGAATGGAGCAATTAGTAGTGCAAAGTATAAAGGTTAGAGGGACTTGGAGCCAGAGCTGACAATGGAGCAGAGGCTGAAATCGATGCCCACAGCAAGTGACCCACCAGAATTGCAAAAGATGACCCATGGGCTGGTGGTGGGGCCAGACGGTGCGGAGCTGCCAGCTGGCACGAGGGGCAGAGCAACCCCTCATCCCGTGCCCTCTGCTGAGATTGCTAAAGCCGCTCTAAATTTGTACCTATTTGGCAACAAAACAAGAGCAAGACTTGTAACCACGAAAGAAAAAAGGAGACGTAAGAGTTAATACATGAAACGTGCTTACTTTTTATGGGATGAGACTCCGAGAATTGAGTTCAGGGGATTAATTTTCGCTTAAATTAGGAAGCAGAAAAAGGGAGGGAAAAATCAGGACAGGCTCAGTGCATGGGGATTTCTCCTGCAAAGCGAGGAGCTGCCCTACACAAAACTCCCATTAGCCATTACAGCTGCAGAACAGAAATAAGGATCTTGGAGGAATTTACTAGCAGTAACGATGCATCTCTCATTTTAAGAAACGAAAGAACGTGTAAGGAAGCAAAGACCCCATTCCCGAAGCTAGATTGGAAAATCCAACTTAAACTATCAGTGTTAATTGTTCCATATTTCTTTTAACCCTGGCACTTGTAAGGCAGGGTATAAGGAATATGAAAACAGACTGGAAGAGACTGCTGCAATGATGCTTCCTCCACAGTACCACCACAGGCCCTCACTCACAAACTCTGCCCCAAACAGATCATTTCTGCTCAAAGTATATCACAGCCATCAAAGAGATGCCCAGTCTCCACTGCAAAGATTACAAATGATGCAGATGATCACAACTGAAAGCCCTTCAGAATGATCTCTCAAGGCCAGACAAAGGGAATAACTAGTCCACTTCAGCTGGTATTAGGACAACCAGCTTAATCAAGGTTTTGCAGACACTCGCTTCCCATAGTATAAACCCCTCTTCAAGTAAAAGTCACTGTCAAAAGTCAATGTTAAGTGAAGATTTCAGAGCTATATTTATGTACAGTTTTCCTCAAGTATAAACAGAAATTGAGAAGGAAAAAGAAGTCAAAGCAGAAATAATTGCTTGCTATTCTTCCTATCCGTGGGCCGCAGCACCCGTGAGAAGCAGCAGGGATTTGCTGGGGAGGCGAGCAAACAGCCCTGCTCCCTGGGAACAGCAAAGTGGCTCCAAAGAAAGCAAGTGGGAGCGTGACTGGAGGAAAATCCTGGCTGCAACTGTCAGCCTGGAAAAGGGCCTGACAAAGGACAGATGCTGCAGCCAGCCCAGCATCCGGGAGGATGTGATGCTCACACCCATGAGGGCCAGGAAGCTGCCCCAGCTTCACACCAACCACCCGCTCTGGCCATCCCTGAGCCCACAGAGGAGTGAAGATCTCTCCAGCCCAGCAGAACACCACCAGCTCCACAACAAATCCACTTACTGCCACATCTTGGCCTTCAACTTGAAGGGGAATTAAAACCAGAAAGCAGCTGACTCACTAGAGCTGGATTTCACTGTAGCAAACACAGCCTCCGTGGAGGTCTGCCATCTCCTTACCTCTCCAGCATCTCTCCAAAGACCCTCTTTGCCTGCCCTGCATTGAACATGCTCCCTTTCAAACTCCTTCCATGGAAGTTACAGGGTTAACATTGCCAGACCAGCAGAGAAAGGCTTTAGGAAGTGCTCCCATCAGGGACATCACCCCTGCAGCTTGTCAGCTCTGTGCTCAGTCAGATTTATCCTTAAACTCTTACTGTGATTTGGTGGCAGCTTTGGAGCCTGGGAATCTGCAGCTGGCTGAAACGTTATCCTCCGGAGCAGGATGTGCCCCCGCACAGCCAGAATAACTGAAAACAGTTGTTCAGTTCAGGAGCTTTTCCAAGCCTTTGTGAAAGACCTGAAACGTTCCCATTTTCGACAAGTGAAAGACGAGTTTAGTTTATAACTGAAATGTCTGGGAATAGGAAGGCTTGGCATATGTTGGATGCAAAAGCCCCTATCTTGACTCCTGTGCTTCACACTGGAGCTTTGCTGCCCTTTCCCTACCACTGTGTTCATAGAATGGTTTGGGTTGGAAGGGACCTCATCCAGTTCCAACCTCCTGCCCCGGGCAGGGACACCTTCCACTAGAGCAGGTTCCTCCAAGGCACTGTGTCCAACCTGACCTTGAACACTGCCAGGGATGGGGCAGCCACAGCTTCTCTGGGCAGCTGTTTGTGCTCAGCTCCTCTTCTCCACCCCAGGGATGGTGGAGAAGGGCTCCAGGGGACATCACAGATGGTGCAATGACCCAACAGAGTTGGAAGGGGAATAAGTACCTAAAATGGGTTAAACACATCCCTGTAAAAGGGTAGGAAGGACAGGAGGGGTAAAGCCATTAGCATCCCGATGCGAGGTTTAGGAGCGTGGAGGGAGGAGATGAACATACCTCTCCATGGGGTGTGCAGTACGTCTCAGGCCTGGAGAGGCCGCATGTGGAGGATGCTCTCAGGAGGTGGGCTCGTCCCAGGAGGAGGTCTCCGGCGGGGGGGTAGCAGGCGCCATGGGAGCAGGCTCCCTGTGCATCCAGCACCCATGGGGCCGCTGCGGCAGCAGGAAAACAGGACACAGGGTTGGTTCAGGGTGGCACAGACATCAACCAGCACGTCTGCTGGTTCTACAACACACCAACTACCAGGTCATGCCTGGGACAAAGCTATAGAATGCATATGCCAGAAAGGACAAAGGTATTTTGCCCCTGAACTACCTTTATTTTTCATATGAAAAAGGCACTTTTTAAAGTGCTTTGTACTAACAATTATTTCTGAAGCACTTCTATGCCATGTCCCCAGTGTTGCAGGGATGCTCAGTTCCCTGCCCATCGCACTGAACAGTCCTGGTTGGTGTCCCCTGTTTCCCTATATAGCCAGCCCTATAGACAGAGAGCAGCCCTTTGCCAGCACTATTAGCAAATACCAGTCTCCCAGCTGCTGCCACCATACTCCTACTAACACAAAGCTTACATTAGCAGCATTTCTATTTAGTCAGCTTTCCCCATATCCTTCTAGAAGCACTGCCTGGTGAGCCTTACCCAGGAGGACAAATAATGCCCATAGCCAAAGGTGGCAGTGAGACTTCATTCCACCAAGGACACACCTAGGGAAGAATTTGCAGCATGAGCAAAAATGAGCAGAAAATGCCAATCCCAGTCCAGATCCTTCACGTTCCTTCTCAGTTTACAGGGAAATAATATTAATTGATCCACAACAGAATAACATGAGCGAAAAATGAACAACAAAGAGGAAAATCAGATGCTCAGATTGTATTTTTTAATGCACAAAGAATCCCAGCTTATCATCTGACTCGTGAAGCGTGCATAAGAGTCTCCTAAAGTCTATAAGAGATTTTCCTCTTCCCCAAACACTACCTTTGGATCCTTATGTTATTGCTGAGGTGAACCACAGGTACCAGCTCTCAGCAGAGCTATAATTGCTGACTGCCTGGCTCCACAGGGACATTGAAAAGCCACAACCCCAGCACCACGATCCGCATGGGCAGGGAGCCGGCGCTGATGCCAGGTCTCAATGTATGGCTAGAAACAGTGCCCTAAGGAGCATGCACACACCAACATACACCACCACCCCCCCATATAACCCCCCAAGCCCCCTCTTCCCAGGCACGCCACACTTTCTGTCCTCCAACCTCACTCTTTACCCTGCTCTTCCAGAATCCATTCACTCCTAGAATCAATTCCAGATCAAAACTCACCAGTGTACGCAATGGCCCAAAGGCTCGTTGTACAGAAAGAAGAAACCCATAAAAATCACTGCAAAGTGTCTCCTGCAGGAGAGCCCAGAGGAGGAAGAGCTGCCAGCGCGCCCCAGGAGCCAGAAACCTCACCTGCCCTCCTCGCTGCGTGAGCAGCAGCACCAGCGCCGGTCCCCACGGTGTCCCTGGCTCACTGCGAGGGCTCTCTCCCCTTCTTCCAACCACAGAAGCCCTCTGAGCGCTGGCTCCTTTCCCAGCTTTTAACAGGCAGCTGCCTCACCTGGGAGAGAAGGTGCCTGTGGGTGCAGTAATGATAAAGGGAGTGATTCAGGGATCCTCAGACACACACACCCAGTTACCGTATAACTCATGACAGCTCTTAGACAGGGCGTGCGGCCGCAGACATAAATCACTTCGGATGAGGATGACGGCAGCGGGTAACCAGCAAGCGAAAGTCCATCTGTAGCTAACCCACGCGGGGCTCGAGTGATGTCCCACCACTGGGACATCACCAAGTCAGCTTGAAACCAGCTCCCTCCAGAGCTGCTGCACAGTTTGGCACCGGGTGATGCACCCAAACGTGCACCCGCCCTCTCAGAAAGGTTTTCATGTCGCGATTAGCATCATGATAACAAGGCAGTGCTGCTATCAGCACCCCAACTTGATCGTTTAAAGCCTCATTTGGGATGTCCACGTGAGTTATAAGCTCACTGTTTATTCACAAATCAGACTGCAGCCTGAAGGCGACCTCAAGCGCAGACCCGGTCACGCAGCCCCTCTCCCATCTGCGGTGCTGGAACTTCTCAAGACACAAAATGACCTAAGATGAGCTGGAGAGTTATCTACAAAATGCAATCCTCTGACCTCACCAGCTGTGAATAGAGTCCAAGAGTCACGTTTATTAAGAAACACAACTCTTGTTTGGGTACCTAGCTGCATGCCCAGCTGATGAGGAGCCTGTATCCCCTACTTCGGACCTAATTCGGAGCTCTCTTGCACTTGACACGTCTCAGTGGTCACTGTTGCTTTACATGAGTATTAACAGAAAACAGTATCATCAGTTTATTTGCTTTTACTGTGCCATCAAAGTAACATTTTAACGAGACTGTTCAAACTGATGACTCTTCACTCAGTGCAGCTCCGCAGCTCATACATGCAGTATTCCCTCTCTCCCAGCACTCCCAGACACTGCTCGTGTGCTGTGTTTCAGCTAGAACACAGCCTTTTATCCTCAGAACAAGCCTGTTCCACTCACTTTACTGAAATGACCCCCAAAATCACATCAGGTGACTCTGGATCTTTGCTCCTGTTGCTTTGCTGGTGTGTGCGACCTACCTGCCCGTCCTCACACTGATCGATGCACGCTGAGGATGAGGCGCTCAGGGAAAGGGTACACACAGAGCTGGGGAAAAAACCAGTCCCTCAGGCTACAGTATGTGAACCATGGGCTTGGCTTCCGCCGAGGTGTGCCCCAGCGCTGGGTGCGCCTGCCCTCACCCGTTACTGCTCAGCAATGCGGTAACACCACATTCCTCCTGCAGCCAGGATGCCTCCTCCCCGTCTTAGCTGGCAGCAGGAAAGGAAGCAGGAAGAAACACTGGGACGTTTTACAGACAAATGGTGACATAAGATGTGCTATGAGGTGCCAACATCATTCCTGCAGGCTGGTTGTGAGCAGACCCAAGCACAATCAAACCTGTCAACAGCATAACTTCGTGCAGTAAAGTGTGAGAAATCACATCAAACTCCCTAAATTCCTCCTCTGGTGGAGTGACTATGCTATAGGAGGCAAAGGAGAGGAAGGTCTGTGATGCTGGACATGGCACTCTTGCAAACCTTGGCTAAATGGCCACTGCTGGGAGCATGTTCTGCCTGGTTTAAAACCAGGCCCTAGAACACTGGTAGTCAAATCAAGAGGCTGAATCTCCTCTTGGAAAGACTGTAAATGCCACGTATTGATGCACAACCAGCTCCTGCCAGAGCCAGCAATGCTGAGCATTAATACTCTGCAACGGTGATGTTCCACCCCAAATTACTGTAAAGCAACTCTGTCACACAAACAGGATTGGAAAATCCTACCTCAAACACAAGCTGCTCCAATGAACTATCCAAAATAACTCGGCTCATCCTTTCCTCCTCCAGCCTGCCCCCGGTGACTTGCCAAAGCAGGTAAAACATCACCTGGGATTTCAGGCTCTGCAAGTTCAAACAAGACCAAAAGCATGGAACAGTCGCATTTACAGAATATCTACTGCAAATCAATAAAGCATGAAAGCAAAAAGCAGCCCTGATCAGCAGGGTGTGCAGGGACAGTGTGACAGAGGATCCCAGGCACAGCTCTGCGGCCCAATGCAAGTGAGGAGGTTCAGGCTCAAATGCTGCTCCAGGCTGTACTCTGCCTGTTTCACCATGTACAGTGTGGTCCTGGGTTCCACGGAGTGAGGATGTGTTACAGATGGAGGCACATTGAAGCAGCAGGGCTGGCTAAATACAGAGGAGACAGAATGGTATAAAAACACTACAAAAAATGAAATATAAATCTTGGAGCAATCCTCTGTGGTCAGTGTCAGGGACAAGAAAGATGCTCTCAGGACTTCCAGTGCCTTTTCAGTTTAGCCTGAAGCTAAATTACACCAACCTGTGCTGAGGTGAGCCAGAGCTCTCAGGCCTCAGCAGGCTGGGTAAGACATTCCCTGGAAAACAAATCAAACCAGCTCCTGCAGGACATGGTGCTCTGAGTCACGGGACATACCCTGCCCTAACAATGTGTTAGAGGACACGACTCTGCTGGAAGCACTTTCTCCAGGATGAGATGCACAGCTAGCTCCTGCTCCCCACCACACCGTCACATCCTCGCATCCAGTGACGTTCGTGCGGGCAGGATCATTTGAGCTCATGCTCTGTGGTGCATGCAAGGGATCTGCTCAGCAGCTTCTCTATCCCAGAGGTGCTCTTCAGAGGCAGAAAAGCTCCACATCATGCGATCCTGTACCCATAGCAATGGGCTGGCATCAGAAGAGCTGAGCCAGCGATGGGCTGAAGGGGACACTCTTTAGAGGACCCTGTCCCTTCCATATGCTGGCAGCAATTGAGAAGGATGCTGCTGAGCTGGTTTTAAGTTTCAGGTGGAAAGAGAACACAGCACTGCAAACAGAAACGCATCACAGCCAGCTGTTTAAAAGCTTATCTCCCCCTAAGAACAAGGGGGGGCACAGAACATCCCTGCCAGCTGGGGGCACGTGTGTCACTCACTGTCACAAGCTCACACTCTGTTAACAGGTAATACCTGCCAAGCCTCTGCTTTTATACCCAGGTTCCTCCTCTAGAAAGGCTGCTGGAGCCCTGCTGCCACAGGAGGTCAGGTTCCCTGCTCTCTTCCGAGGCTCTGAGGTTGCTGATGGAGCAGGATGCATGTGGTGGAGGAAGCACCAAGAGTTCATCGGCCTCGGGCAGCTCCCAGTGTGAACTGGGAAATGAATTGGGAAACAATCCCACTCCAGTGAGAGCAGCCAGAGTTGAACAGGATGTGACTCCTGCATGAGTGGCTTTGTTTTACTTCCTCCGAACTGACATTTGCTTTCTGTTTGGATTAAAGGCTCATGAGCACTTTACTCTGTTCCAAGGACACCTTCCGCATTCAGCAGCTTTCGATATAGTTGTTGAGGTGTGACACCAGTTAATCAGCACTGACCAGGCTGCAATGATCCTGTTCAATCAGCTTTTAACTTCTCTCTCCGGAGTTCAGAGGAACACGAAGGGACGTGGAAATCAGGGCCAGAGCCCTGAGTGCAAGAACACTTAATCTCCTGAAACACAAAACCTCCATTAAGGAAAAAGGATGCTGAGTATAACTGTATAGCTGGGATGAAACCCCAGTGCTCTCCATCCTTAGGCCAGGGACAGCCTAAGTGCACCTTGTCATGGAAACAGAAGAAGCAAAAAGCTGGAAGGTGGTACGAGACCTGGAGCTGGAAGCACTTAAGCTGCATGGGAAGAAGTCAGGGTAAGAAATGCTGTCTTATGGCGTAACTTTTATTCCTGATTTCAGGAATAAAACCATGTTTTCTTCCACCTCATCTTTTCATCTCCCATTTTAATTAAAACCTGACCAGCAAAACCCCCTCCCTACTCCAGCCCACGCAGATGCCTTAAAATACTGGGTTTGCTAATTGCCATATTTTCTTCTAAAAGCATTTCAGGAATTCCAAATGAAACTCCACCTCTCATCCTGAAAACCCTACACCTGCTCTAGAAGCAAACAAAACTTTGAACCAAATACCAGCTGGCCTATGTTAGGCTTAAATCCATGTTATCCCGGGAGCCGGCTCCGTGGGGACGTGCCTCTCTGACAGGCTCCCTTTGCACAGTGGGTGCCCACTGGGTGCTGCCTCAGAGGTGACTGGTCCTCCCCAGCACAGGACCTGCATTATTTGCCCTCCTGGGTTCTTAGGAGCTTCCTTTAAGCCACGTATCCTCCCTAACACCACAAGTGCACACTACGTTCTCCTCCTGGATGCAGCTTGTTCCTCCCCCTACCTGCTAGAATTAAAACACAGCGCTTGCAGCACATGTGGTTTGATCCTGCCGGGGCAAAGTACAAGTGGTTTGCCCCACCTTGGCTCCCATCCTCAGGCAGCACGTCAGGCTGGAGCAACGAGCACAGCCCCTCAACCCAGACCACATCACGGAGCTCATGCTTGTCATGCACAAAGTCCAGCAGTGCCCGACCCTTGTCCACACACGCGTGTGGAAGATGAGGCAACACATCTTTACACCTCAGCAGCGCTCCCACCAAAACACACTGAGGTGATGCTGTGCCACATTTTGGGAATTGCCGTCACCAAGAGGCAGAGGTCAGCTCAGTGTTTTGGCTCAAGTTCCTCTCCACAACCCTGCAAAACCCAAAGCCATGGCCCGGGCTAATGGAACGGGACCTCCAGTGGCCATCGAGGCTGCCACTTGGCATGGGGCAGCCTCCCAGCTAGAGCAGGATGGGCCCCCAGACTCACAAAAGCATTACAGAGCTATGAGGTCTCCATGCAGCTTCTCTTCTCCAGGCTGGACAGCCCCAGTGTTCTCAGCCTGTCTTTGTACAGGAGCTGCTCCAGCCCCTGACCGTCCTCGTGGCCTCCTCTGGACTTGCTCCAACTCTTCCATGTTGTTATGCTGGGACACCAGAACTGCAGACAGTGCTCCAAGGGGGGGGTCTTACTCAAGTGTCACCCTCCCACCAACACTTGTCTCCCAGCAGCTCTCCCCCCAAGCCTCCATCACGCACCCGCAGCGTGCCCAGCGCCTGCCCTGCCCCTGCCCAGGACAGGCATCTGCCAGCACGGAGCTGTGCCCCAGCCAAGGGACACAGCTGAAACCAGAGCCGACCCCTCGCCGGCCCTTCTGCATCGCTGGAAATGCTCCCAAGAGCACCGCCAAGGTTATCTCTTGCCAGCCACGCCAGCAGGAGAGTTAAATGTGGGCTCCTATGGGCAGAGCTGCAGCGTGGCTTCACCTGCAGCCCCCAAAGCAACCTGTGAAGCCGGAGCCGGGATGCAGAGCATCACCCCCCTGAGCCGCTCCAAGCAGACACACATCCCGGCCTTCCCCACGCCGGTGATATTTAGGTTAAGCCTGAGGTGCTTACGCTGCTTGGCAAATTCAGGCAGAGCCCTTCTTCCAGATGACGTTCAACTCCTGCAGCTCTCCCAGCTATAAAGCCGGGTTTAATCAAAGTTGCAATTAAACCTGACAACCTCCTTGTGCAGACTCTCCGAAATAAGATTAGAAACAGCTAAAATTAGTCTAATTTAGTGTTAATCATTAATCCTTTTATCCACTCTTAATCCAATTTAAATGTCCACACAAGGAGCTTGCACAGACCTTGTTACTCGAATTTAAAACAAAATTAAATGTTATTTAATTAAATCACCACAATCTGAGTGCTGCTGTAAGAGGTGTTTGCCATAGATGATTATCAGCTGCTTGGCTAACCCTCAACATCATCTCTGTGCTCATCCCACGGCTCCAGCTCTTCGTACTTGAGGTTTGCACAGGCATCTCCATTGGTATTTAATGAGTAAAAAGTACTTTTCCCAGTGCTCAGGTTGGAAAAAAGACTTTCAAATACAAGGTTTAGGAGGGTTACAAAACCCAAAGAAAACCAACCCAGACAAACCACAATCAACAACCTTTTTTTAGGCAAAACGTCACGATTCCAACACTTCCCACTGACCTTTGTTTCTAGGGCTGTGCTCTGCTCTCTGATGTTTGTGCAGGGCCCCAAGAGCTCAACACCGCTCATCGCTGCAAGGAGACAGCCCATCTTACCACCACAAAGAGCTGGTAACCTGGGCATGCAGCCAGCCCTGGCTGCAGGTATGGTGACCTTCAGCTTTCCCTGTCTAATTGCTGTCTCCTCCAGCTATCTTTTCTGCAATGGTCATTTTTCAGAGCGTTGCAGAAGAGAAAACACGTCGTTTGAATGCAGGAATCAGCTGCAACCTTTGCTGCCAAGTTGGCAGAGAAGATAAGGGCCTTTTATTTAAAGTAAAAAAAACCCAAACCCAGACACTGAGGAGGGACAGACGAGTCTTTAGCAACTTTTACAGCCACTCTTGCAATACAATTTCCTAAGCACACGCAAAACCCCAAGTCTTCAGCAGCAGCGTTTCTCTGCCTGCTCTGCAATGATCTCCCGCCCAGCACGTGTGTTGCAGGGGGGAAAGACGGATGGATGGACGTGCGGGATGTGAGGAGCGAGGGGTGACTCATCCCAGAATCATTTAATTACAGACAACGGTGTGGGTTGGAAGGGACCTTAAAGACCATCTAGTTCAACCCTTCTGAGTGTTTCAGGGCAGAATCTGGGCAGGATCAACCCCCGCAGGGCAGTTCTGTAGAAAGGAAAGGTGTTCAGATCCTCCAGCACAAGAAAAAAGGGATGTGGCAGTTTCTCAGAGCTCTCTGCTGTCCCTCTCCCACACTCAGCACTCGGTCTCGGCTGCGCGACACACGTGAACGTGCCAATGCGGCACCAGTGATGCCGCAGGGGTAGGAAGGGGAAACACGGCCCCAGTCATTCACATCACAAGTTTTCCGTGTCACAGAGAGGTTTCTCCTGGCTGGGCTGAGATAAAACCCAGCTCGGGAGCACCAAACCCCCATTCCCTGTGCCACAGTCCCTCTTTTCGATGTGCTGGGGGCAGGGAGTAAGAGAACTCCCTTTTTGCCTCCCTGGTTTGAGGACAAGACACCTTCAGCTCCAGCTTCCTTCAGGCTGCACCACATCAGAGGTTACAAACACCCCTGGGTGCTCCTTGAGGAGATCCAGCCTGAGGAGCCACCAGCAGCAGCCTCCTTTACAGTGGGAAGGCTCCCACTGAGCTTTATCTCTTTCCTCATAGAGCCAGGTTGGACGGGGCTTGGAGCAACCTGCTCTAGTGGAAGGTGTCCCTGCCTGTGGCAGGGGGTTGGAACTGGATGAGCTTTAAGGTCCCTTCCAGCACAACCCATTCTGTGATCCTACGATATACCCACCACTCCTTAAAGTGCTGATATTGCATCAGCTCAACACTATATACTATATACTGCCCTGGCAGAGCAATTCCCATCATCTCAGCCATACAGATCGGATGAGAAATCTGTCCAGACAGCATCATCTGCTCTGCAAAAACAGAAGCTGTAAATCTCAGCAACTTCTTTGTGGCTTTAGCAACTTCTCTAAGGTCAGCAGGTGCTGAAATGTATATGATTCTTCCACATACATCCATATGCATTCTGGTTCTTCCAGGCGGAGCGGTGTATGTGCACAGATGGAGCCACGGGTGGGAGCAGATGATGTAACCTGCAGTGTGTTAGTGATGCAATGAGCTCCGGCAGCACGCCAGGGAAGAAATGTGATAGTACAGCCTTTGGTTTTTCCCCAAAATGGAAATACTCCATCGTTTAGATGAATCACAAGGAGTGACACAACGGGGGGTTACAGAGTTTCACCATCAAGTGCAGGAAAAGTGAAAAGCAGGGTCTTAACAGGTTGCCTGTAACTTTCACTAGCTTAGGAACTGGATGCCCCATCCCTGGCAGTGTTCAAGGCCAGGTTGGACACAGGGGCTTGGAGCAACCTGCTCTAGTGGAAGGTGTCCCTGCCCGTGGCAGGGGGTTGGAACTGGATGAGCTTTAAGGTCCCTTCAACACAAACCAGGCTGGGATTCTATGAATTCCCAGTTATTCTTTTATTTCCCAGACATCAAAGCACTGTCACACACTGTGTTTACCCATTTCTAATAGTTCCCTTTGCCATGAACCCATAGAAACCTTTAACAAATATCTCTGCACCTTGTCCTGGGCAATACCTTTGTTCACGCCTTCTCTAGGGTAATCACTTGGGTTCTTCACCGGGCAATGCCTTTGTTATGCTTCACTAGGGCACGTTTTTACGCACTTCCTCACTGTGCTGGAGCAGACTGCGCACAAACCCAAGCCTTAGACCGGACCATGAGCAAACCCAAGCCTCAGACTCAGGCACTGGCATATTTTACACGCTGTGGACACAGTCCCTCACCCCTAAGTACCAGCTCTGCAAAGCTCCTGATAAGATATTAAGCGTTTCTTAGAGGAGCAGCGTGGAAAAGCATCCATAAGATCCCTGGCTCTGGAATCAGATCTCGGGGTAAAGTAACACTTGGGGGCATGGGGGGGGGAGGGCGCCAGGAAGTTTTGTAAAACGGAAAATTTAAAGTATAAAAAATAGAAAGAAAAGGGGTTTTTTTAGCCTGGCGGGATTAAGGTCAGGAGCTGCCAAGTCGGCGGCGGGGGGGAGGGCACGCGGCTCGTGCTGGCGGCGTGCTCGGGGCACCCCGCCTCCCACCCCTCCGGGGCCCCGCCTTGGTCCCGCCCTCCCCGGCGGCGATATAAGGCAGCGGCGGCGAGCGGCGGGCAGCAGCTGCCGAGCGGAGCCGAGCGGAGCCGAGCCCAGCCGAAGCCAGCCCCGCCAGCCCGCAGCCCTCCCCGCCCCGCAGCTGCCGCCTCTGGGTAAGGGGATGCGGTGGGATGCGATGTGGGATACCAGGGGATGCTGTGCGAAATGCCGAGGGGGTCTGGCTGCATTGGAAGGGTCTGCCCAGCCGGGGGGCCTTGGGTGGATGTGTTTTCCTGGAGTGAACCTTTAGGAAAAATCCCGAATCCCCACTTAGAGCTGGGAAGAGCTTGCACTGTTTGGAGAGCTCTGAGCACTACCAGGAAAAAGCAGCTGGATTTAACTAATGTCCCTCTCTTCTTTTGTAGAACTGACATCTTCCAGATCCACTGCAAAAAGAAAAATGGAAACCATGCATGAGCTGATCCCCTTTGCCAAAGAAATGCTCAGCCAGAAGCCCAACAGGAAGATGGTCAAGCTGTACATGCTGGGCAGTGTGCTGGCTTTCTTTGGGGTGGTCATCGGTCTGGTGGAGATGGTGTGCAGTCCTTTCACCTCTGAAGGGAGGCTAGAGGAGGAGAAGAGACCTGCCCCGAAGCGAGAGCAAATGCTTCCCCACAAACAGGAGGATTTGATCTTGGAAAAGAGCAAGAAGCCGGGAGTGATGCAGAGGGCCCTGGTGACCAGGCAGCACGCCTCCTAAGAGCCCTGCGCTAGAGGGGTGCCCGCTGAGCAACCAAGCACAAGAGACTCTGCTGTCCCATTGTACCTGGTGGTGGTTCCAGCAAGAAGAGAGAAGTGTTGGCTGAAGGAGGAGACCGCAAGTGCAAGACTTGGAAGAAGTGAATGGTTATATTTGCTGCTGTGCAGCAGTGGGGAAACAATACCTTTTGTTGGTATAAACATGTGCAAGATGCACAGCATGGTTTCTTATTTTTATTACAGATGCATTTTGCAAGATCAATAAATATTTTATATGGTACCAATGCTCTCGAGCTGCATTTATTCTCAAAGCCATCTCTGATTTGCAAATAGGTGTCGCTGGCACCTTTTGGCTCTTCTCCTGGGGTAGCTGAGGGTGCCCAGGGAACAGTTGAGGGTGGTGACTGCATCCTCACAATAAATCCCACTCCTGAGTCTGTGCTGGGACTGATGGGGTGGCATTTCTGCACCTCCAGCAGCTGCTCCCCTTCCCAAAATAGGCCCACTCAGGTGGTGGGAGAAGGTGGCATTTGTCTTACACAGGAGACAGACATGCCCCAAGTTGGAGGTGGGGTTGTACTTCATGGGGTTATGTGGGTTTAATGACACAGATTTGTGCCTCTGCCACAGCCCAGAACTGTTTGAACCCACCCCTGTCTATCCCCCAGCAATCCTCTAACAGGCTACAGCCGCTGCACAGCTTAAAGAGCTTAAGAATCATCTATCATTCATTCCCAGGATCCTTCACAAACCCACCACAGCCACCTCATTGTGCAGAATAATATTAGCTTCCACTATTATAGAGGTGTCACAAATGGAAAAACTGAAGCATGGAGAGACGCTATGGCAGAGCCAGCCTGGAGGCTGCGGAAACAGAGATCCAAGCTTGAGGGCACTGCCAGCCTCATGAGAGCAATTCCACCTATTTAAAAACCTTTCCTGGGCTTAATAGGAATCTGTGGCATTTGGGACTATGTAATGTTAGTCCAGACAGCCACAGCTGAAAGATTCGGACCATGCTACAGAAGGAAGGGAAATAGCCCTGCCAGTCATGACTGTGACAGAAAATCCCTCTTTATCTGCTCAATGGCCAGTGGGACAGAAGACTGGAGGAGGAATCCCGCCGAGTCTGCACAAAAACTCCATTCAAGCTTTCAACCAAGTGTAAAGCACCTTTTCTTCATGGGGAAAAGAGCAGACTCCAATTGAAAATGGCCTTTGAGAAGTACTTTTCAGTCCATAAGCAAGCCTTAGGTCTCTGGCAAGGCTGAACAATCCAACACCTCATTGATACTAATGGAAATTTCATGGGAAAACACGGAAGAACTCAGGCCTGAAGAAAGCCATAAACTGACTAGCATCCATCATCCTCCCCCCCCCCCAGTTCCACATGTTATATGTTTGCAGCACAGCCTCAGGGACAGGGAAGGCTGACCTGCAATTCCCAGTGGCACACTTGAACTAAACGGTTCACAAATGGATTAAACAGAGATCAGAATCACATCTTTGTCCAAGGTAGCTGCAAACTCTGTTAATCACACATTGGTTCCCAAGGTTAGCACTTCTGTACCAGTTCCAGGAGTCTCATCCTGCCTTATGGGATAGGGAAATTTAAATAATGAGGAGATAGAGCAGAGAAGCTGTGGCTGCCCCATCCCTGGCAGTGTTCAAGGCCAGGTTGGACACAGGGGCTTGGAGCAACCTGCTCTAGTGGAAGGTGTCCCTGCCCGTGGCAGGGGGTTGGAACTGGAGGAGCTTTAAGGTCCCTTCCAACCCAAACCGGGTTGTGATTCTATGAAGATTCTACTATTCACAGCACATACATGGCCTCCTCTCATCATGCTGGTGCCCTGCTGCCCACACCTACTCTCCACAGCGATCCAGTCGCGGGGTTTAGGAGCTTAAAGCAAAGAGGTTTGTGGAGCAATCAAAATAGCTCCTCCTAAGACAGCTAATGGGATTAGACAGCTAAATCACTGCACTGCGCCGGCAGTTCTGGAGCCAACTTGGTGAAGTCGTGTCCTGCAGAAGACAATCTCCTGCCTCCTGACGTACTACAAGTTCAGAGGTTGTTACTGCCCACGTTACCCTGAAAGGGGAGCGCAAGGGGTGAAGCCTACACGTTACCATTTCCACCGAGGATTGTGTTAATGTAAGACAGGTCTGGCTCTCTGCAGAGCCGTGAATTAGACACGTATTAATGGCTGATTTTACCACAACGACCATCTTTAAACCACAACGATAAATTCAGTGTGCATGGAGGCTTAGTAATCCATTCAACACCACTTTAACTATGATGAACGACAGACCTGCCAGATGTGTTAGATTAAAAGGCTTCAGCAAGCTTGCCTGCCTTTAAACCACAGCACAGCTTTCCAAACCAGCCTGTTTCCCAGCTCCACCTCCCAATCCTCCCTCACAGCTGTATTCCCACACCAAATCCTGGCCAGTACAACTGGCACAAATGCAACCAGCAAAGAGCATCCACACGCACCCTCAACAGAGCACAGCAAAGTCATTCCAAAAGTCCCTGTGTGAACTGAAAAGACAAATTTTAAGTATTGGGATACACCAGAGAGCAACCAGATGGAATAAGGTGAACAGTCAGTACTAGTAAGGACATCTCAGGCAACCTACATAAAGCATATGGAGCAGGAGCATTTAAAGCTAAGTTAAACCAAAGTCCTGAAGGATTAGCTCGTGAGGAGAGCCCCATGCTGCCCAAGGTGTGAGTTTCATTGCTGAGCTTGCATGAGGTTGATTTCTGTTGTTCTCTTTAAGACTTGTCTATATCTAATTTAACCTGTAAATGTGACTTTTCCCTGGTGCACTAAATCCTCAGGAAAACCACAGCTGGCATGAGGCCTGTTGTACCTACTTGTACCCATCCTGCAGCACCTCTTCAAAGATCCTGTTTCAGCTTGGAGCTGTTGTCCAGGCTCTCATCACCTGAAGCTGAAGGCCATCCAAGACCCAGCAGCCCTCCCTCACAGGCCAATCGCTCCAAGGGCTGAGCCAAATATCTTTAGAGACCTCTCACTTGCTATTTGCAGTTTGGACCCGGGGTATTTCAAGAGCTGTCAGGCTAAATTTAGGGGCCCAGATAAGTATATCAGCCTCTGCCACCCAACACCAAGGGGACTGGGAACATGGAGAGTGGCCAAGACCCAAAAGAGCCACACTACTGGCAATCAAATATCAAGGCAGCAATTCCCAATTTGGTCACACTGGGTGGGAAAACCCCAACGATTTAGTGCTTAGAAATGACTTGAACATGACAGCATTTTACCTACACTGGCACTAAGTAGCAATGTCACGTCAACCCAAACCCAGTCACAGAAGCATCTCCCCTGGGACCTGAAAGTGCGTTTTCCAGGAGCGGCAGAGCCGTGACAGTGATGGTGTTTGCAGGATGTCGGCACTGCCTGCGGGACACGTTCAGGAGCCACGGCAGCACAGAGCCATGCCAAAACACACACACATCTGTCATGGCTCAATAGTATTATGTTGACATGCACATCAGCCTAATGCGAGTAAACCAGAAGGCAGCTTGTGATAATGGTGATATTCCTACCTGTAAAGAATCATAGGATGATTTGTGTTGGAAGGGACCTTAGAGCTCCCCCAGTTCCAACCCCCTGCCACGGGCAGGGACACCTTCCACTAGAGCAGGTTGCTCCAAGCCCCTGTGTCCAACGTGGCCTTGAACACTGCCAGGGATGGGGCAGCCACAGCTTCTCTGGGCACCCTGTGCCAGCGCCTCAGCACCCTCACAGGGAAGAGCTTTTTCCTTATATCCAACCTAAATCTCCTCTGATTAAGTTTGAACCAATCATCCCTTGTCCTATCGCTACAGTCCCTGATGAAGAGTCCCTCCCCGACACCCTTGTAGACCCCCTTCAGGTTGAAGGCTGCTATGAGGTCTCCATGCAGCAAAGAAAGGGATTAGACCTGTGTTCATGGGAAGGTATGCTGGGAGAGCTGGCTAAGCAAAATAATGTTTTAATGTCTACATGCTAAAGGCAAGCGGAGGAGGGGGAATCCTCTGCATTAACAAAGATTCAATAATGAGCTGAAAAAAACAAATATCACTCAAAAGAGAAAGAAATAAGTGGTATCCCAACCCCTGCCAAGTGCTCCAAGTCCCCAGGCTGCATGCAGAAGCCTGTTGGAGCCGCAGCCCTGTCCTGGAACGTGCTCCCTCCAGGCAGCACAGGGCTGTGGGCACGGCGGGGGCTCTCCCCCAGCTCCCTCCTGTGCTCTGCCAGCTTGTTGTCAGAACAAGTTTCCTTCACCTATGTTTCCTCCAGGCGGCACTAAATGAAGAACCTCCCCTGTGCAGAGCAGTTGGAGCAACGCCGAGCATCACCCCCTTGAGAAACACGCTTCAAACAGGCGAGCGATGCAGAAACGACTTCCAGTGGGGGGATGCATCTAGAATAACCTGGGTAAAGCAGTTTCAGAAGCAACAACATCTCCCCCTTGCTCCCAGTGCTCCCGGTCCCTGGGCTGGAGCCGGACATGCCACTGGGCTCCCTCTGCCAAGGCACGAAGGTTTGGCAGCAGCAGGGCCAGCACCAGCTGAGATGGGAAAACACTTCTCCATAGTCGCCTCTTCCTGCCCTCCTCTCCCTCCCGTCGCTCCCCACCCCCAGCAGGAGGTTAAAAACAAGTTCTTACGTTGCAGAAAGCAAAACAAACCCAGAAAAAGCTGCGAGTGGGAGTGAGGAGCAGCAGCACCCTAGAAGGGCGACAGCGGCCAAGAGCAAACCCACGCGGCAGCCAAGTGTGGCCAGAGCCTGCAGCACGGCCCCCAGCCCCGATGGGGACCACGCCAGCACCCCCACGCTTCATTTCCACACGGGACGCCCTAAATGGCACACACACACATCATCTGCTATAAAAAGTTTATGTCCAAAACATTCAGTCCTTCATTATCAGCTACTTTGTCTTGCACAAAAACCCAACCCAAACCCACAAGTCTCATTAACCAACACACCAGCAAAGAGAAGCATTTGGCTCCGTACCCAGCAGACTGCCTCCAGGCCCACGTCTCCCTGTGCTGATGCAGAGCAAGGAGCATGATACCTTCCCCACATGCCTGCAGACAGTGCACAAAGGTTGTCAGTTATTGCTTTACTGCAGTATCCCAACTCCAGTAATAAACAACAATATCTGAAAGGAGTCTCCCTCCCTGCTGGCAACACAGACAAGATCACAGCTGAGGTAAGTGCATTCTTCTTTTCAAGTCAAGGAATGAAATGGTTGCCGCATGATCACAACCCAAATTCAAAGCAAAGGGAGTCACGAAGAAGCAGAGTGACCATACTGGTGGTATTTGCCCAAGTTGGGGTGAGGGCTTCTCCGTTGAGAATGAAGTTGAAAGGCAGAAAAGAAAATAATAACTTATAAAGCAGAAGCAATGCCAGAGACCCCCACTGCCCTACCAAGTATGCTACTAATTTAACTCATCTTTCTTTTCAAGCTGCAATAGGGGAAAAAGATGTCTTTACATAATTCCTCCTGGCTGGTTAAGGTAGGGGGGTCCAAGAGAGACAACCACAGCACTGTGCCTACATAAATCAGACCACAGTGCAGCCCCTGCACTGCAGATGAGGCTCTGGTCCCAGCAAACATGCTTTCCCCTAACCAAGAAGGCAGAAGCTCTCGCAAGACAGCTCCAGGAACACACAAACTCCCACAGCATCCCCAATCCATGCACATTGCAGATACTGGTACTCTGGGATGAAGATCCCAGTGCCAGACCAAAGCTGGAACATTGGGTGTACCTATTGCATAAGATTGATGGCATCGAATTAGCTGCTGCCAAGACTCAGGGAGCAAGCGGATGTTATGTGGTGTTGCCTCAGAATATACTCACTTAAAAGTAAGAACAAAGCTCTTACAAAACTCAAAGCAGGAACCACAACAGCAAAGACCCTTATTCTCTGCAGAAAACAGCAGTCAGAGTTTCACTCCAAACCTACCTGTTTGGAAGCCCCTTGGAGCCTGGGTGGCTGCATCCCTGGTGATGGGTTCACCTCAGCTCCTTCTCCCTTATCTGTCTCAGCAAAGTGTTTTTGGAGCTGTTTGGGAACGATACATGCTGCTGGGCCCCTGCTCCCCAGCAATGCTGTTCTGGTGTTCAGTTCTGGTGTCTCGAACGTAAGAACCATGGAGCTGTTGGAGCAAGTCCAGAGGAGGTCACGAGGATGATCAGGGGATGGAGCAGCTCCTGTATGAAGACAGGCTGAGAACATTGGGGCTGTTCAGCCTGGAGAAGAGAAGCTGCGCGGAGACCTCAGAGCAGCTTCCAGTGTATGAAGGGGGCTACAAGGATGATGGAGAGGGACTCTTCATCAGGGACTGTAGTGACAGGAAAAGGGGGAATGGGTTTAAACTTAAACAGGGGAAATTTAGGTTGGATATAAAGAAGTTCTTCCCTGTGAGGGTGCTGAGGCGCTGGCACAGGGTGCCCAGAGAAGCTGTGGCTGCCCCATCCCTGGCAGTGTTCAAGGCCAGGTTGGACACAGGGGCTTGGAGCAACCTGCTCTAGTGGAAGGTGTCCCTGCCCGTGGCAGGGGGTTGGAGCTGGATGATCTTAAGGACCTTTCCAACACAAACCAGGCTGTGATCACAGCACAGCACCTTTGCTGCACGTCCCCCCGCAGCACAGCAGCCCCCGGTGCCTGACCCGCACCTCCCATGCACCCAGATGAGATGCGAGCAGGAATAAAAGGCGATGTTTAACCACCTGCACTGGGGCTGCCTCTGATGTTCTCCAAGTGAAACTTGATGCTGCTCGGCAAAGACACACCTCTTCAGGGTGTTGTGCAAAATTCGGCATTTTAACGGAGGACAGGAAATATGAAAAGAGCCGGGCAGAACCCAAACGGCACCGCCGGGTAGGCCGAGGCTCTGCCAGCTAAACCAAAGGGTTTGCTTCACTCATCCAGCCACCCGTGATTTTCCAGTGCTTTGGAAGCTGCAGTTCCTTCACTAACAGGTTTTTAAGGATTGGCATCGCTGCTTCCCTCTGGAGCAGCTCTGCAGAGGGATTTTTTTCCCTCCCTTCTCTCTCATGCTTTATTTCCTGGCTCCACAGTGGGATGGGTCGGTTGCAAAAGATTCTCATTCCCTTTTTGGGACTGGTTTTGGCCTTCTGGTTTTATTCTGCGAGGGAGAATTTCAAACCGGGTAAGTATTAAAAGTGAATCTGTCTTTAAGGAAAACTGTTTAAAGCCACATTTCAGTGTTTTGCATAGAAACTGTAACAGAGCTCGTGTCAAACCACGTCTGAGCCTTTGTGTGGTGGCTGATACTTGCAAGTTGTTTTAACAAAGATATTAAATCAAGATGAGCAAGTAATATGCAGAAATGCCTCCTGAGGGAGCAGGTGAGGCAGCGGGTGTGAGAAGAGGGCTCCAGACACTCAAATTTCCACTGTGTAGCAAAAGAATTTACAACCGTGACTTTTAAATGGTGGATTTTCAGTTCTGAAGCATGTGCTTTGCGGGTGATTTTCACTACAAAATAGTCAGGGTGGTGATAAGCTGTGTCCTGACTTGTGGAAAAAGCTGCTGAAGGAGTCGAGCGCTGTCCCCGTATCACTGAATCAGTGAGGAGCTGCTGCTTCCAGCAGATGAAAGAGATGTCCTGGAGCTGGACCCTTTGCACTCACACGCTCACTGAGCTTCCAGTTTACTTACTCTGAAAGGTGTTAGGGGAGGTTTTAATATATATCTTTCCTAAACAGCATTTGGATAAGTTAAATCCCTGTGCCTTGGTCCCCAGAGATGCTGAAAGGGAAGCGGGTGATTGTCACCGGCGCGAGCACTGGGATTGGAGAGGAGATGGCATATCACTTGGCACGGATGGGATCCCACATTCTGATCACAGCACGGACAGAGACCAAGCTACAGAAAGTAAATGGCAAGCTGAGCACTCACACATGCGTGTTCATGGCGGTGCACACACTAACATGTGAAGGCCAATCTCACATCACAGGTACACGCATGAACATATGCACATGTAATCGCCATGGCACAAATGCCAGATAGGGACAGTCACGTTCATGGCTACACATACTGGTGCTGCTTGGGGCTCTTGCCTGCACAGAAATCCCCCTCCTGCAGATACATGCACTCTGCATAGCACATACTATGACATTTGAACTTGCTTAGTTATGTACACATAGCCCCATACACACAGGCTCCCTCAGCACACACACACCCTCATTCCACGGCAGTGATATACAAGCTCCTGCTCACCCTACACACATGCAATTCCAGCACCCATAAAGAGCCAGACTGCCTTGGGTAACGCATTCACCAAAGGAATCCTTTTCGGGCTCCCTTTGAAGCTCCAAACATACTCCCAAAACTCCAAACCACATCCCAGGGAACACAGAGACTCTCTTTTGCCACCACACCAGGTTCCCCGGGGCAGGGCAGGGGTTTCTGATGCGTGCTGTTGGTGTGGCAGGTCGTGGAGCGGTGCCGGGAGCTGGGAGCAGCCTCGGCGCAGTACATCAGTGGCACCATGGAGGACATGGCCTTCGCCGAGCATGTGGTGAAGGAGGCACAGACCTCGCTGGGTATGTTCAGTGGCAGTGGAACACTGCATCTCGCCTTGGACATGTGGGTTTCTGTCATGTGCCTGCTAAAAGAAGCGGGCGAGATGGAGATGGGGTGAGACAGGAGGGAGTTTTTCCCCCCTAATTTTGCCCTTTTCAGACCTGGCTTCATCACTCAAACTGAACTGCGCTCTCAATTTCAGCTCGGTGCCCTCGTGACATCCTGTTCCAGTATCACAATCCTGGATTTCATCACCCCCAGCTACTGGGTTCTGAAACCATCAGGCCCACAGCAGCCCTGCTATTGCGGTCATGGGTCATGGCTGTGAATACGCAGTATTTCAGCTCTGTGTGGAGCACTCCTCCTCCCCGGGCCCACAGACACCTCAAGGGCGACCTCCCTTGCTCCACAGTACTTGTGTCTTGAACCAACAAAACCCCAAATCACAATAAAATATTTACTAGCAGCCACCATCTGGGCTAAACCCCTACCCTAGAGATGACAGGCCACAGCTCTGACCCAAAAACCTTATTTCTTTTGATTACCTTTACTCTGCTCCCAGGAAAGGCTGTGATTTATGGTTGTAGCCCTCTCCCACCCAGCACTCATGCCTGCTCCTCTGCTCACAGGAGGCCTGGACATGCTGATTCTTAATCACGTCGGCACGTCGTACTTCGGTTATTTCGATGGAGATGTTGGGCACATCCGAAAGCTCCTGGAGATCAACTTCCTCAGCTACGTGGCAATGACCGTGTCAGCGCTGCCCATGCTGAAGGAGAGCGAGGGCAGCATCGTGGTGGTTTCATCCATGGCAGGTGAGCAGAAAGTGAGGTAGGTGACATAGAATTCAGTCAAAGAACACTGTGGGCTGATTTTCACAAGTAGCATGCAGAGTCCCAGGTGTCCTAAAGGAGCCATAACTGCTTAACACACCCAAAAACCCACACACACAACCCCAAACCCGTATCTATTTTGCATTTTCTCAATGGAATTTGTTCTCTGATATAATCCAATCGCCCCAGAGTGCTTTTTGACAAGCCTTATAATTAAATCCCACACCCTGGTGTCAGGGTCATTAGAGCAGCAGAGCTCAAACACCCTCAGTTCTGGGGGAGGAAAGTGGAAACGCAGCGATTTCTCACTGCATCAGTTCTCTGACTGTCCATCTGGTTCGGTAGGTCAAGTTCCTGCTAATATTTGTGGAGGGAGTTGTTGACTGACTCTATTCACAAAAACATGACTCTGTTTAATAAATTTCTGTTAAGTCAGGAAACTAAATTACTAACAGATGTCCCCCCCTCCCAGCCCGTATGTTGGTTTGTCTTCTGGTGATCAGCTCAGCACCCAGAGAGGAGTTTAAACTTTGCTCCATCTCTCCCCCCTGAGGGATTCATAGTTACTGCGGGTTGCTCATACCCTGAGCAGAGACATGAGCCTTGGCCTCGACCTTAAGACCTCAGAGCAGCTCCAGTGCCTAAAGGGGCTACAGGAAACCTGGAGAGGGGCTTTGGACAAGGGCCTGTAGGGACAGGACAAGGGGAATGGCTTTAACCTGCCAGAGGGGAGATTGAGATGAGCTCTGAGGCAGAAGCTCTTCCCTGTGAGGGTGCTGAGGCGCTGGCACAGGGTGCCCAGAGAAGCTGTGGCTGCCCCATCCCTGGCAGTGTTCAAGGCCAGGTTGGACACAGGGGCTTGGAGCAACCTGCTCTAGTGGAAGGTGTCCCTGCCCGTGGCAGGGGGTGGAGCTGGGTGAGCTTTAAGGTCCCTTCCAACACAAACCAGGCTGGGATTCTGTGATTTTACCCAAAATCCTATCTGATGAAGGACAGATAGATGGATAGATTCTGAAGAATCCTATCTGATGAAGGACAAAGGAGAGGTTCAGGAAGAGCAGCTTTCTGTGCTATAACAGACCTTCACTCTGTGTCCAGGTAAAGTCGGGTTTCCTTTTACGGTCCCCTACTCTGCAACTAAGTTTGCCTTGGATGGATTTTTCAGCTCCCTGAGGCAGGAATTCCACATTCAGAACATTAACGTTTCCATCACTCTCTGCATCCTTGGCTTCATTGATACTGGTAAGATCAGTGCTGTTTGATCCAGGTGCTGAGCACCACCTTAGCTTCTCATCCTGCCCTTCAACTCCCTCTCCTACTGATTCTCCCCTTTAACTGCTGCCGCTTCTCCTCCAGCCCTGGCTCTAGGGCAAGCAAAACACTCTGTTCCTGGGTATGTGTGTGTGTGACTACGATTCTACCTCTCTCCCACCAAAAAGCAGTCTCAAAATGTAGTTTCTTCCCCCCTCACTATGTAAAATCAGCCACTAGCACAACCTACAACTCAACCAGTGCAAGTGTTGAAGGCCAGGTTGGACACAGGGGCTTGGAGCAACCTGCTCTAGTGGAAGGTGTCCCTGCCCATGGCAGGGGGTTGGAACTGGATGAGCTTTAAGGTCCCTTCCAACGCAAACCATTCTGTGATTCTTTGTGCCATCCTCCTCCCATTAACCCCATTCAGTGATGCAACGGTGGGTGGGAACACAAGTTCTGCATGCGCCGGGCAGCGAAGGGGCGCCCAAGCTTATGCATTTACCTCTGTTCCCACGTGCGGACCGACAGCTCCACGTTTAGCGTTTGCAAGCCCCGCTTTACCGGCTTCTCATTACTGGGACGGACCCCTCGGTCCTTATGTTCGTTTAACCCTCACCCGGAGGTCCCGGTTTCGGTACCCCACAGTGATGCTCCCGTTCCCCGTCCCTCCCCGCAGATCGCGCCCTGCACGCCGCCGCGGACGTGCTGCTTGTGCCACCGGCGCCGCGCACCGAGTGCGCGCTGGAGATCCTGAAGGGCGGCGCGCTGCGGCGGCGGGAGCTCTACTACCGGTACGGCTCGACCCGGCTCCCGCTGCTGCTGCGCGACTGCGCCGCCGAGCTGCTGGACCGCCTGGTGCGCAGCCGGTACCGGCTGGACCGCATCGGCACCGGCCAGCGCCGCCACCCGAGCGCCGGTAACTGAGCTGCGGGCTCTGGTACCCGGTAAGCTCACGTTCCCCGGTGC
The DNA here is from genome assembly GCF_004027225.2 of Strigops habroptila. Taxonomy (NCBI): domain Eukaryota; kingdom Metazoa; phylum Chordata; class Aves; order Psittaciformes; family Psittacidae; genus Strigops; species Strigops habroptila. The sequence goes on from NC_044294.2 coordinate 2,079,387, forward strand.
AACACCCTCCTCTGCCGGCGGACACGGGTCCTGCCTGCGCGCCGTGGTGTCGCGTCGAAGGAGATGCGGGGGGTCCCCTCCCGGCATTCCCGGATGAGGGAAACATGGGAACAAGCTGTAATAAACGTCTCTAACCCAACTGTGCGTTCGCTGCGGGGTTTATCCCTTTTTCTCCACCATGATGCCCCTGAGTCGCCTCCCGCAGGGAAGCAGGATCGTTGTAATAAGCCCTCATTGCTTCATTTAGGAATAACTACCTTTTAGCTTATTTTCTGCTGGCTTTACAGCCAAATTAAATGCAAGTTGTTATCCCAAACAAAACTTTCCAAACTTGGTAGATTATTACACAAACATTATAACTGGAAGATGCCTTCTAGATGCATGGAGCTGCCGTGTTGACACCTTAGGCTGAGAGCTCAGGCACCAGGAGTGATGCACATGGGATGCAAAACCACAGCCCAAGCTGGCAGCGGGCTCTACACCACTTCCTGGGCACTGGCAGCAGTGCCCAAGCTGATGCGTTTACTCCTCAAATGGTTCCAACCATTCAAGCACCAACCATCATCTGTCCTGAGATAAAGCAATGCGCAGCCTCCCCAAACCCTTCCCACTGAAGCACTCCCCAGGATCAGTTTGCTTCTTACTTTCTCAGACAAAATCAGGAACCAGAGTTACTGTTCTCCTTATCCTGTAATCACCTACACAAACCAGCACACGTCGAGTGGATTTTGCCCTTTAAAAGTCTGCGTTGGAGCAAGTCCAGAGGAGGCCATGGAGATGCTGCGAGGGCTGGAGCAGCTCTGCTCTGGAGCCAGGCTGAGAGAGCTGGGCTGGGTCAGCCTGGAGAAGAGAAGGCTCCTGAAGGGGAGACCTTAGAGCAGCTCCAGTGCCTAAAGGGGCTCCAGGAAACCTGGAGAGGGGCTTTGGACGAGGGATGTAGGGACAGGCCAAGGGGAATGGCTTTAACCTGCCAGAGGGGAGACTGAGATGAGCTCTGAGGCAGAAGCTCTTCTCTGTGAGGGTGCTGAGGCGCTGGCACAGGGTACCCAGAGAAGCTGTGGCTGCCCCATCCCTGGCAGTGTTCAAGGCCAGGTTGGACACAGGGGCTTGGAGCAACCTGCTCTAGTGGAAGGTGACCCTGCCCATGGCAGGGGATTGGAACTGGATGAGCTTCAAGGTCCCTTCCAACCCAAATCATTCTGTGATTCCTGGCAGGACAAGGGTGCAAAGGGACAACCTAAAGTCCAAAGCGACACTTGCCATTAGGTTAATGTTTGCTGAATCACCAGAAGCAAAAAGGAGGGCCCAGCAGATACCAGCAAACGTGTGCAAGGTCAGAACCAGTTCAACGCTGCCATCACTCCCCGCCCCGTTTGCAGCCTACTGACACATCCACCTCCCTGCAGGCAGAGCCCTGGAGATCGTCCTGCTCCTGCCTGTACTTCTGCAGAGGAATGGGTCTGATCCGGAAGATTTTCATCCCTTTGCTGGGACTGGCGCTGGCCTATTATTTTTATTCAGGCCCCAAGAACTTCGATGAAGGTAAGTCATTGGAAAAATCACATTTAAAACCACAAGCAGCGAGGCTGCTGCCAGAGCAGCAGCGTGTGCCCACATGGAAGAGCACAGGCTGTTGGGAGGGCGTTTCAAAACACATATGGAAAAGCTGAGGCACGGGAGGCCTGAGGGCTGGGAAAGGAGCACAGTAACTCCTGGTGCAAGGTGCCAGAGCACCCTGCACCACACAGGAAAGCTCATGGAATGACAAGTGGGTCTGCTGGGATGCACGGTTGTTGGTAAATGCTCCATCCCTGGCCGTGCCCAAGGCCAGGTTGGACAGAGTCTTGGGGGACGTGGTCTAGTGTGAGACATCCCTGCCCATGGCAGCGGGGTGGAACTAAATGATTTTAAGGTACTTTCTAACCTGAACTATTCTATGATTCTATGATTCTGGCTTCAGCTCTAACCAGTTTTCTCCTTCTCAGTAGCTGGTGCAGTGCTGTGTTTTGGTTTTAGTCTGAGAACAGTGCTGATAACACACCAATGTTTTAGTTGTTGCTCAGTACTGCTTACTCTGATCAAGGACTTTTCAGTGTCTCATGCTGTGCCAGTGAGGAAAGGCACAAAAAGCTGGGAAGGAGCAGAGACAGGACACCGGACCTGAACAATCAAAGGGGTATTCCATACCAGCACATCATGCCCAGTATAGAAACTGGGGGGGGTTATCCAGAAGAAACTGATTGCTGCTCAGGTCAGGCTGGGCATTGGTCAGTGGGTGCTGAGCAACTGTATTGTGCAGCGCTTGGGTTTTTTTCCCTTTCCCCCTTTTAGTTTTATATTCTCTCCCCTTGTTATTTCCCTTACTATTATTATTAGTAGTAGTAGCATATTATACTTCAGTTATTAAACTCTTATAGCAACCCGTGGGGTTTACATTCTTACGATTCTCCTCCCCATCCTGCCCGGAGAGGGGAAAGGTGTGCAAATGGCTGCATGGTGCTGAGTTACCTGGGCTGGGCTTAAACCACACCACCACCTGATCTCAGTGAAGTATTTACTTCGGAACCATGCATTTTCCCACTCTATTCATCAACCCTCGCCATGTCCAGAAGCCCCTCCTAGGGTGGATGCAGAGCTCAAGCCTCACACGTGCTCCCCCCCAAACTGGGATTAACAACCAGGGTGTGCGTGCAGGGAGGGGGGGACAGTTGGGCTGTGCCAGCTCCGAGCTCTGCATCCTCCTCTCCAGAGATGCTCCGGGGGAAGCGGGTGATCGTGACCGGAGCCAGCAGCGGCATCGGGGAGCAGATGGCGTATCACCTCGCACGCATGGAGACCCACCTCCTGCTCACAGCGCGCACGGAGGCCAAGCTGCAGAAAGTAACTGGCAAGCAGAGCGTGCCGGCAAATCCCATTTACAACCCTGAACCCCGCAGGCAGGCAGAATGGGGATATTCACCCTAGCCCATGCATGTGGGGATGCCACACAGCCCACACATCCAGCCCAGTGTCTCCCCAGCATGAGCCTCTTCTAACACACACACCCCTACCACAACAAATCGTGTGTTCAATGCTGACAGCACAGCATTTCTTTCTCTGCAGTCTTCAGCTGTGAATTATGATCACCACCACCAAGGATAACACTAGTCTGGCCAAGGCCTGGTCTGATCAACCCTTGCCCTTTCTCAAAGTCTGAACTGGTTTTGCATCCTGTATACAACAAATCAAAGTTGAGCAATCACATCCCTATTTATAAATACTAAATATTTGGCTTAGATGTGCTGTTGTTTAACTCTGCAGCCAGAAACATTTCTCTGGGCAATGTGTCTCCTCGCATGAAGGGAGAAGGGCTTCCAGTGGGACAGGGTGACGGGGCCCATCCGCCCCAAGACAGTACAGCTTCATGGGATGGGGTGGTCCTTGGAGGGGAGTCCATTGCCAGTGGGATAGGGGGTCTGTGGAAGGGATTCCATTGCCAGTGGGATAGGGGTCTGTGGAAGGGATTCCATTGCCACCACTGTCCTCACTGTCACTGCAGGTAGTGGAGCGGTGCCTGGAGCTGGGCGCCGCATCCGCCCGCTACGTGGCCGGCTCTATGGAGGACACCACATTTCCCAACGTGGTGGTGAAGGAGGCTGAGAACAGCTGGGGTAGGTGCTTTGGGGCCATCCCAGCCACCAAAAAGCTGGTTTGTTTTGAGATGCTGGTTCCTAACAGCAAACCCGCTCTGCTTCCAGGTGGCCTCGATATGCTCATCCTAAATCACATTGGTTTCAGCCACTTCAACTACTTCAATGGGGATGTTGGGCACATCCGAAAGCTCCTGGAGACCAACTTCCTCAGCTATGTGGCAATGACCGTGTCTGCCCTTCCCATGCTGAAGGAGAGTGATGGCAGCATCGTTGTCATTTCATCCATGGCAGGTGAGCACACAAGGGGCCAGGCTCTCCCTGCCCACATCCCTTCCTCTGCCTGCAAGGGATCCCTGCTGTAGCTCCTCTTCAAAAGACAGACTAAAGACCATACAGTAGAAAGCCACATGCCACTGGGAGTCAGGATCAGCACAGGATTTATCCTGCATGCACAATTTGAGTCTGCTGGGGGATTTATATTCCATGCCCTGTTCTGCCAATCTCTTTGCACCCACTAATGACCTTCATGCATTGACGTCGATGATACACCACTGCATGGCCACACATTACACATGGGGATATACGCAGGAAAACAAGAACAGTATCACCCACAACTGAAGGTACTTCATGCCATATGTAACATTTAAACATTCCTGCATGTGTTTATTTCTCTCAAGCATTCATGACCGCAAACTCCAACTCCCTAAATCACGATATTGTAGCTACTTGAAGGGCAAGAGGAAGGGAGAGCCATGGAGCCTGGTCTGCCCACTACACAAACCCTGATGTGTCTCTGTTCCAGGCAGAATTGGCACCCCATTTATTGCTCCCTATTCTGCAACTAAGTTCGCCTTGGAAGGATTTTTCAGCTCCCTGAGACATGAATTCATCTTGGAAAAGGTCAATGTCTCCATCACGCTCTGTGTCCTGGGCTACATCAACACAGGTAAGCTCAGCATCACTGGGACCCTACAACGATGTGTTTCCAGGCAGAGCCAAGTCAAGCCCATGACCTGCCCTGCGGCCCCAGGCAGCTCAGCACGTTGCTGGGCCAGCACTGTTGGAACCCAGGCTGCAGGGGCTGTGCAATCATGGAAACAGGATTCTTCCAGCTCCTAAAAGCATGGCCTGAGAGCTCTGACCCCGCTATCCTTGGAGTAAACCCATGGGAGGTGGGGCTTCCATCCCATGGTCACTTAAGAGGTGCAAAGGAATGGGAAGGCCGTTGCTGTAATTACAGTTTTAACTACTCTAAGTAGGCCTGATGCTCAGAGTTTGTTGGTTTGTTGGAGGAAGCGAGTGCCCGTGGCAGCCCCTCCATCTGACACTGCTCCTCCCGTCCCCGCAGAGAGCGCGGTGCGAGCGGTCTCACACGCCGTGCAGGACACGCCGGCGCCGAAGGAGGAATGTGCGCTGGAGATCATCAAGAGCGGGGCGCTGCGCCAGCGGGAGCTGTACTACCCACCCCGGCTGCTGGGCAGCATGCTTCTCCTCCACGCCATAGCCCCCGACTTCCTCGACTCCCTCATCAGGAGCAACTATAAGCTGGAAAACGTCAGAAGAACATAGCCCCCAGGGTGGGGAGCATTGCCAGGACACCTTGGGCCAAACATGAGGGGTTTGAGTGTTAATCTGGCTAATTGGGTGCCCTTTTCCATGCCATCAGGGCAGCCCCATGCTGATGCACCCCTGCAACCTAAGACAGCATCATCGAATCCCAGCCTGGTTTGTGTTGAAGGGAGCTTAAAGCTCATCCAGTTGCAACCCCCTGCCACGGACAGGGACACCTTCCACTAGAGCAGGTTGCTCCAAGCCCCTGTGTCCAACCTGGCCTTGAACACTGCCAGGGATGGGGCAGCCACAGCTTCTCTGGGCACCCTGTGCCGGCGCCTCAGCACCCTCACAGGGAAGAACTCCCTAAGATCTCATCTAAATCTACCTTCCTTCAGTATAAAACCATTCCTTCCCTTGTCCTGTCCCTACAGGCCCTTGTCCAAAGCCCCTCTCCAGGTTTCCTGTAGCCCCTTTAGGCACTGGAAGCTGCTCTAAGGCCTCCCTTAGGAACCTTCTCTTCTCCAGGCTGAACAACCCCAGTTCTCTCAGCCTGCTTTCCCAGGAAGTCAGTACCACACAGCATGAAAACATCCTTTTTAATAGTGAACTCTTGGCTTTTTTCCAACCAAGATGCTGCCAGCATCCTGCTCACCAGCAGGTTTCCTGCTCAACCTTCCCACACCAAGAGCCACAAAGGCAGCGGTGCTGAGCCACGGCCAGAGCGAGAAGCACAAACCACCCCAAGCCATGAGAGACTCTTTGAACTGTGCCTTCTTTTTGTCATATATCCCTTCTAGGCTGGTCTTCGTTAAAATAAATCCTGTGTTACAAGATCTCTGCTTTTACTTGTGTTCCTTTTCCACATGCACAGAGCCCTTATCAGCGCCCAGCTGGTTAAACCCACCTCCCTGCATGATTTATATTAACGCAGCTTTCACTTCTCTAACGACCTTAATGAATTTCTGGCCATTGGTGACCTCTCCTCAGCTGTCCATACACACTTTTTTTCCTTTCCAATCTGCAAGAAGCCTTAAAATAATAGCATTACTGTACTTCCCCAACTCTGGATTTCTCTACCCCAAAGCAGCTCAGAGAGACTCAGTCACCAAATGCCATAAGTAGCTCCGTGATCCACCACCCAACCTCGGCCTGTTGGAGACCACTGCATGGAGATGGCCCAAAACATAATTGCTAGCTCTGCTTAGAGAGAAGCTGGGGACATTGGGGTCCCAAGATAACCCAAATCCCTCCGCAAGCCGGGCCCCTGCGCCCCACAGCTGGGCTGTGAGCAGAGACAGGAACCGGGGCTCGGCTGCAACGTTTCCTGTTTTAGAGCAGAGAGCAGCAGAACGAGGTGGTTGGCACAGAGATGGCAGTTGGAGCATGTTCGTGCCTAATAACATCCTGCTCTGCCGTGGCCATCGAGGGGTAGGACGGGACCTTCGGGCCAGGTAAGTGCCCACAGCGCCAGGGCGGCAAGGGATGGAGGGGAGCAGAAAATGCCACGCTAAAGGCAGCGGCATGCACCTTTTTTCCCCTCTTTTTTCCCCACTTTCAGCCTACATGATTGACACCAGAGGCTTTAACATGAACCAGCAAGAAGCACTTTTTTATTGGGTGGGGTTTTTTTTGTTTGCCTCGAAGCAAAAAGAGTAACAGCCTGGAAAGCAAAGATAAAGGACGTGTTTGAGGGTAATTTGGGGTAGCAGAAGGAGGAAATAAGAGTATTAGCTTGTCAAGAAGGCCTCAACAGTTTGCTCAGCTTGAGGTGAGCAATGGACTGTGTGTTTCTGTAAGCTTTACCTTGCTTTAAAGAGCATTTTTGGTTCACTGAGGCTGTTACACAAGCTGCTTGCAGGATGTGCTGTGCCAGGCTGGGCAGCCCAGAGGCCAAGCAAGGTGGGAGAGGGGCTGTGCTATCCATCAGTGGGAAGAGCTGAATGAGCAGGGACTGAGGAGGACATCCAGAGTCCGGACTGAACATGCAATTGGGCCATTTCTAAAAATTAAGAAGTATTAGTTGAAAAGTTCTTTTCAAGTGTCCTGAAGAGTTGGGAGCAGTTTGGCTGCACATACAGGCTTTGTCCCACGCTATGGGGTTCAAACCCAGCTTCGAGGGAGCACATCGCAGGGTGCTGCCATACACCCAACTTGGATTTCTTTGTGAAGCTGTTGCCAGACCTTGCCTTGCCTGCTGGGCCAGGGAAAGCATGTGTGCACCATGAGGAAAGGCCCTGGGTGAGCACAGTGGGACTGATGTGGTACGGACACGAAAGCTGCATGGGAACAACCTGCTCAGCCTTTCGTACCTGCTTTCGACCTTTGAGAGAGCTGGGCTGGTTCAGCCTGGAGAAGAGAAGGCTCCTGAAGGGGAGACCTTAGAGCAGCTCCAGTGCCTAAATGGGCTACAGGAAACCTGGAGAGGGGCTTTGGACAAGGGATGTAGGGACAGGACAAGGGGAATAGCTTTAACCTGCCAGAGGGGAGATGGAGATGAGATCACCGGCTCAGCCCTGGGAACAGTATCCTGGATGGAGGGTTGCAGACACCTTCCCAGAGCAAGAGCTGACCACCCCAACAGCACCACTGTTCCTCCATTGGAAGTACCCCCAGTGAAAAGATGGCACTGGTAACCAGCTTTGAGTACACCACAGTTAGCACAAGGACAGTAAAAGGAATTATGGAGCAGGTTTTATGCAGACTAAAAAGCACAGAAATATTATACATGTAAATAGGGCTTACTTGTTCCCAATTTTTTCCCCCATTAGACTCAACTACTTCCTTATTGCTTGAGAGAGAGTGACACCAATAAAGTTTTGGTGGTTTTGTTTTGACACTGAAGAACATTTAACTTGAGTTTTCAGAAACTAGAATGTTTTTTTCCCCTCCTTCCTACATTAACGTGATTTGCTAAATACAAGAGAAGCCCCAGACACGGTCACAGCAGCTCCCAGGATGAGCTCCCCGGGGCTGGGCACCCTCTGTACATGGGATGTGCACAGAAATGATGAGCCTCTTCACTGCTGATGGGGTGACAGGAGAGTGGGACACAGCTTTCGCTCAAGGGGAGGAAGGAAGAGGAGCAGTTGTGGGTAGTTATTGCTCAGCTCGGTATGACCAAAGTCCAGTAAAAACACAATGCACCGGTGGCTTGCAACTGTGCAGAGAAGTCAGCAAGAGGGAGGAGGTTTCATATCTACACCTTGCGTGCACAAGTAGATGGTTGCAACAGAGCTGGAATGGTGGAGCTCCGCCTTCAGGCCACAAAGTCCCCAGAAATAGAGGCAGAATGCATTCCTGAAGCAAACCGCTCAGAAATACAATGCAACTTCTTGAAGAGTAAGTCACACCACAGCTCCTCTGTGTTTGGATCTATTAAAACAGAGCTGGCAAAAGAAATGCACACTTACGAGAAGTTTAGAGCAGAAATAGCACCTATCAACAACAGGCTGAACAAGCCTGGAGAAGAAAAGGCACCAGAGAGACCCTAGAGCAGCTACAGTGCCTAAAGGGGCTCCAGGAAACCTGGAGAGAGGCTTTGGACAAGGGATGTAGGGACAGGACAAGGGGAATGGCTTGAACCTGCCAGAGGGGAGACTGAGATGAGCTCTGGGGCAGAAGCTCTTCCCTGTGAGGGTGCTGAGGCGCTGGCACAGGGTGCCCAGAGGAGCTGTGGCTGCCCCATCCCTGGCAGTGTTCAAGGCCAGGTTGGACACAGGGGCTTGGAGCAACCTGCTCTAGTGGAAGGGGTCCCTGCCCATGGCAAGGGGTTGGAACTGGTTGAGTTTTAAGGTCCCTTCAACCCAAACCATTCCGTGATATGATTCTATGACTCTTCCTGTGTTTTCACTATTTTCTTTAGGTTGGCTAAAGAGCTATAACAGCGTACCCAAAAGAATCAGTTTGAATAAAAGAGGTATTTTACCAGGAAATAAATTCTCCCAGAGGAAGCATCATTACTTGGTAGTGAGGCCAACTTCCTGAGGTTACATTTGAAATCCTCTTCATAGCATCCCCCAGGTCAGCACCCACCCAACAGAGGGGCAAGAACAGCACCTCTGTGTTTACACAGAGGTGTTTACACAGGCAACAGATTTCTCCAGGAACTTTGCTTGCACCCACTGCATGAGGATTCCAGGATGAGCATCCAATACTCCACACGCATTTAATCTTAGAAATAATCACTTTCCACTCAAACCGTGTCTTTTGCCTTGGTTTCAGCAGGACAGAGGACCCCAGAGTGGTCACAGACAACATGATCAACCAGCCCCAGAAGCCACGGCTGCGGTGCAGGCACGAGAGCTACGATGAGAAGTGCGAGCGGCGGCACGAGACACGGGAGAACCTGCGGCAGCGGCACAACGTGACAATGTGCCGCCACCTCGGGAGGGGGACACCGGATCCCCTGCAGAGCCCCCGGCAAAGGGAGTTCCTGAGGAGGAGGAACCTGGCAGGTCATGCTGGAAGGACACCGCCAGGACAGAATCCCAAAGCATGCGTCCTGGATCCCTCTGCGCGGTTGGAGCTGCTCCAGGTAATGCAGCTCAATGCTCTGCCTGCTCCGGGTAGCATGCGCTAGAGCACCCACAGATCAGAGCACACCCAAAAAGTGGGAATGCACAGACCAAAATGGGCATTTCCTAACAAGCTGCAGAGTTGAGCACGGATAAATGCTGTCACCTCCCTCCCGCAGGCTGCTCTCCAGTTTTCCACACCCTGAACCAGACGGAGATGTACTGCCATTCCTCCCAGCACAACCCCACCTCCTGGCTGCCAGACTATAGCTTTGCACTTACACAAATTACTTTTAGCCTTGAAAATTGAGCTCTAAACACCCGGCTTCCCTCCAGCACCTTCACTGTTAGCAGGAAGGATGCAGGAATGAGATTCCCTGGTACTTGTTACCTACCCTGTGCTGCACAGCTAACAATGACCCAGAGGGCTCACTGCCTGAGTAACATCTATAGAAAAAGGCAATGCCAAACACCCCGATCTGGGAGCCGAAACAGATCTCCTTCTAAATTTATAAGCCATGCAAAATGAACAACTCCCCTGTGAGGCTGTGAGTTCATCTTAGGGGCCTCACAAACCCCTGTGAGCAGAGGCAGTGGAATGCAAGATGACTTACACAGGCATAGCCTCAAGCTCCCTTTGCAGCACAGGAGAGTGCAGCGCAATTACCTGCCTCCTGCTGCCATTTAGGTCACTAAACCAGCAGGTTTTCTCCCACTTCCTCACAGAGCTCTGGAGCTGCTGCAGCCAAAGCAGCAGATCCTTATGATTTGCCACGGTTTCTTGGCATCTCCTTGATGCTCTTCACCCAGTCACACAAACGCTGGCCTGGCCACAGCTCCTTCCCCTCCATTCCTCTCAGCCCGTTTTGCAGAGATGCTGACTCGAGCTGCTCTCTCATTCCAGCACCCATGGATCTGCCCCACATTCCCCCCTGCGCTGTCCCGGCTCAGCCTCAGCATCCCCCTCAGCACTTCAGCAGAAGCCATCCGCAGGCAAGGTGTGAACACCCAAGGTAGGTGAGGGGTGCTAGCGTTTCCCTCCCGTATCTCTATCTCCATCAAGTGATTTGGGATGCTCCTCTCTAACCCAAGTTCCCCTGGCAGCAGCCCCACTCCTGCACAGGGTTTTACCACCCCAATCTGAGTTTCCCTGCAGGAGCCAGGAATATTCTTCCTGCAGAAGGATAAACCAGCCCACAGCTTAACCACCGGTGCCCTACGGCTTCCCTGTGAGTGGCCCGGAGTATCCAGGGGTCTGGGGGATAACTTCAGTCTGCAGGATCACTTCAGTTCCACTTCTCCATCCATCTGAGCAGGATTCCTCTCTGGTCCCTACTGAGTTGTGTTACTGGATGCTGTTTAAACAGCTCTTCTCCATTGTAGAAGCAATGCCATCTGAGATGGACACCCAAATAGAAGAAACTTCGCAGCCCCTCAGGCAGGGGTGGGATCATTCACATCCTCTCACTCTGCTTTCACAGGAACCCAGACCCTTACAAACCCAAGGGCAGGAGCAAAAGATTCGAGCCAGCAGACAGAGTAAGCCAGTCCCCCTCTCCCTCCCCAGGCTGGGGATTCACATACCTACAGGGCAGCAGCTTCCAATGCCCAAATGTGTTTAACCTCAGCACAAGCTTTCACTGTGCAAATACCAACACTCTGCTTGGGAGCAGCTGGTGCCCAGAGCCACTGACTGCTGCAGACCCCCCCCCTCACCCCAGTAACACGCTCTCTTTTTTATTTCAGTTGTGGAATAGCAGTTTTAAATAAGGTAAGCAAAACGCAGGTACTTCTGCCCAAGGATATCATAAAAGCATGGAATGGTGTGTGTTGGAACGGACCTTAAAGCTCCTCCAGTTCCAACCCCCTGCCACAGGCAGGGACACCTTCCACTAGAGCAGGTTGCTCCAAGCCCCTGTGTCCAACCTGGCCTTGAACACTGCCAGGGATGGGGCAGCCACAGCTTCTCTGGGCACCCTGTGCCAGCGCCTCAGCACCCTCATAGGGAAGAGCTTCTGCCTAAGAGCTCATCTCAATTTCCCCTCTGGCAGGTTCAAGCCATTCCCCTTGTCCTGTCCCTACATCCCTTGTCCAAAGCCCCTCTCCAGGTTTCCTGGAGCCCCTTTAGGCACTGGAGCTGCTCTAAGGTCTCCCCTTCAGGAGCCTTCTCTTCTCCAGGCTGCTCCAGCCCAGCTCTCTCAGCCTGGCTCCAGAGCAGAGCTGCTCCAGCCCTCGCAGCATCTCCGTGGTATCTCTTAGCCTCATTCAGTAGCAGCCCCAATTTGACAGATGACATGGCAAAGATGCCATAACTCCAATACTGTAAACTGCAAAAACCAGTCACTTCCATGGGAAAACCAAACGAACGCACCCCAGCAGGCTCCTCCTCCACCAGACCCAGGCCATTAGTTTCAGTTTAATTCCAAAATATTTGGATTTTGTAGCCAGTTCATGAAGTGTTTATAAACAGAAACAATCCCACTGGTTTTAAACATTTGTCCTTTCCCTTTCAGGAAATGGTGCAGTTATCCAACTACCTCAAGGTAGGTACCAAATATTGTGAAGCGCCCACAGAGAAAGCAGGTCTTCAGGAATCATAGAATCAACCAGGTTGGAAAAGACCTTTAAGATCATCATCAAGTCCAACCATTACCCCAGCACTGCCAAGGCCACCGCTAACCCATGGCACTGAGGGCCTCGTCTACACATTTTGAACAATATTATTATTATTGAATCATAGAATGGTTTGGGTTGGAAAGGACCTTAATATCATATAGTTCCAACCCCCCTGCCATGGGCAGGGATGCCTCACACTAGAGCAGGTTGCTCCAAGCCCCAGTGTCCAACCTGGCCTTGAACACTGCCAGGGATGGGGCATTCACCACTTCTTTGGGCACCTTGTGGCAGCACCTCACCACCCTCACAGTAAAGAACTTCTTCCTTATATCTAACCTGAACTTCCCCTGTTTCAGTTTGAATCCATCCCCCCTTCTCCTATCGCTACAGTCCCTGATGAAGAGTCCCTCAATGAATGAAGGGGTGCTGCCTGCCCAATTTTAACATGGCCACGAAATCCTACATATGAGCCACAGCATACCAAGACCTGTCTGTCCCCACTGACCAGCTCTGCCCTTCCCCATAGGAGGCCCTGCATCGCGAGCTGCTGCTCAAGCAGAAGATGGTGATTTTGCAGGAGCTTTTCTCCACGCTGCTGCAAGCATCAGAAAAGTCCTGGCAGGTACCAGAGAGCTGCAGGAGGTTCCTGCTGGGGCCATGGGAGGCTTTGCCTTGGTGGGACCGGGTTTGGGTGCAGCAGCATGAGCACCCCATGGAGCTCCCTTTCTTTCTGTAGCTCTGCCCAGCTCTGCTGCTTTACAGGTTTAAAAGGCAATGCTGTCACCCAGCAGACAAGACATCATGTGGAGCCATTCCCCTGCAAGTAGCTGCTTGTCCTGCCTTTTCTTTGCTGTCAGCTTTCTTCCCAGGGAGGGCTGAACACAAACTCCAAGTTAGGGGGTCTTTGCCTCACATTTCCTCTCTTTTGTGCCCCAAAAGAGTGTTAGAAAACACTCTCTTTGCTTCAGATCAACAGGAAGTGTAAAACCCTTTTCTTCTGCAAGGTTTTAGGGGTTTTTGTACTTGCCTTTCCCACTTTTTCTTAAATAAAAAGCAAACAGAAGCGTGTAAATGGGGAAAAACTTGGAATAAACCCAACCGACCATCTCACAGCAAATTTTCATCCCTAGTCAAAACAAATTTCAAATATTTTGAACCATTTGGGGTTGGTTTTTTTTTGGCCAAAATAAAGACTTCAGATGCACCATAGTGGTGCACCCAAGCGCTGGCAAAGGCTGCATTGAATGGGGAAAGACAGGCTGCTGCTTAATCTGGGAACACAACGGCTAACACCCCCCCCCCATCCATCCCACCCAGCTCCCATCCTCCATCCCACCACTGCCCTCCTTCCCTTCAGGGATGTATTCTGGGCCCCAGACACAGATTGGAGGACCCAGCACCATGATGCTTAGCTCATCGTGGTGAATCATGGCCCTGCATCAAACCATTTCCTCATAGCTCAAACAAAACCTATGGGCAGCACTGAACCAGGATCTGGGTTTATTTCCTATCAGGAGATAAAATTAAAGCGATGCATTTTATGCACCATATGAAGTATTTTAAAGATGATTATTAAATCAAAAATGAATTTACAGTTCATTGCTCCATTAGAAAAGTGGTTTGAAAGTTCTGTTGGGGCAGAAAAGCGAGTGATTGGATGAGATGGTATAAAAACCCCTTGTGTTAGACATGCTGCGGTTAGAAACTTCCGCCTTCGCTTGCTGCTTCAAATATAATATGAGCAGGAAAAAACACCCTGACACACTCAGCAGGACGTAGCCATGAAACCTCAGATTAGAAAGAGGTGGGTGCACTTTGCTTCTTGCTATCTCTGCTGCACAACAGAGGCTTTGCTGCTGCCTCTTGCTTTCAGCCTTCCATCAGGCTAAAAATTACCTTGCTGCTGGCATAGGAGCGAGAAACAAGACAGATGCTGGAGGGGGTCCAGGGGAGCTGCAAGGGGAGGCTGGGGGCAAGGGGCTTCTCCAGGAGAGCTGGCAAAGGGAGGTATGGACAGTGCTGTGCAGTGGAAATCATAGAATCCCAGACTGGTTTAGGTTGGAAGGGACCTTGAAGCTCATCCAGCTCCAACCCCCTGCCACGGGCAGGGACACCTTCCACTAGAGCAGGTTGCTCCGAGCCCCTGTGTCCAACCTGGCCTTGGACACTGCCAGGGATGGGGCAGCCACAGCTTCTCTGGGAAAAGTCTGTGCCAGCGCCTCAGCACCCTCACAGGGAAGAGCTTCTGCCTCAGAGCTCATCTCAATCTCCCCTCTGGCAGGTTAAAGCCATTCCCCTTGGCCTGTCCCTACAAGCCCTTGTCCAAAGGCCCTCTCCAAGTTTCCTGCAGCCCCTTTAGGCACTGGAATACTGCTATAATGCTGGTTGTTGCCTGTTTCCAGGCCCAGGTGAGATGCCACATGCCTGTTGCAGCAGCTTTTTAATCCTTTCTAATATCTGGGTTTTCAAATAAATGCTATTGCATTCACATGAACGAAATGGCAGTAACTCTTGAAACAGCTACAGAGTCATTTCTGAAGTGCTGCCCATGTCCGTGGGTGCTTCTGGCTTGATGGAGCAAGTGAATACTCTGCAGGAGAATGGGGGTGTCATTAAACTGAAAGGATAAAGCACTTAGTTCCTTCTGCCTCCCACAATTTTACTTCTAGGTTAAGACCTTCCTACCACAGGTCCGTACCTTAAATCTGTCATAAAACTTGCTCAGTTGATTCAAGAATGCTGTCAGATGAAAGAAGCTAAGTCTCAGTTATGATTACTAAAAGTAATTCATTTTAAGTTGTTCTCTTCTTGAAAATTACTGCTTTAATATATTTTCTTCCCTTCCTGACCTCTGAAGTTGAACCTGACCTTTGGAAGCACTTTGAAGCTCTGCAGAGTTTATGCTCTTTGTCGTTTCCAGTGCATTATTACTACTACAACATGCACTTGATTTTCTAGCATAAGCATTATGTTTGGGCAAACTCAAAGCCTTCCAGAAACAGCATTTATTGCTTTAAACCAGCTGTTTAAAATAAGGGAAGGAATATCAGAGAATTCACTGATCACAAGACAACCAAAATCAGTTTAAAATACTCTTAAATGACAGCAGTAGAGAAATGCAGAAGAGTTTGGGAGAGGTTTTGGAGCTGCCTATTCAGGTAACCTCAGACTCTCTTAAGAAGGGGGCTACAGAGGATTCAAATACGGTATTTGCAAGAGTATTTTAGCATGTTAACCCTAATCCTTTCCTCTACCTGGCTCCCAGTGGGTGTCTTTGGGATCTACAGCAAGGCAAGGATCCCCAGATGCTGTTCAAGCAGTGTCACCACAGACACTGCAGAAGAGAGGAAAAACCACCACCTTCTGATGACAGTGCCAGAAGGGTTGTTTGTTTGCTGTTTTATTTAGTTACAGGTGGAACTTTTAGTTGGTTTGGGTGGGGTTTTTTTGTTGTTGTTTTGATTTTAAAGCAGCCCCTTTCATGTAGATCATGTTCAACACAGGCTCCACCAAGATTTGCTCACGTAACTTTTCTGGTCAGAAGCAGCATTTCTTATTCCTCCGACACTCACTCACCCCACACTGCCATGCTGTTCTGGTAGCAGCCCTGACAACCAACTTATTCCCTTTAGGCAAATCTTTAGGTTCTTTTCCCCAATTTATAAGCTGTATCTCCATGAAAGGAGTTTGCCAGCACATTTCTCCTGTGAAGCATGCGAAGGGCCCAGCACTCCGCTGCCTTGCACTTTGCATGGTCATTCACATGTATGCACAATAGCCATAAGGCCACCATCCTCCAAGCACATAGAATAAAATACAATAAACTGCAGTGGAAAATTAGGCATAATATTTCACTTATAAAAATGCTTTTTAAAATCCCCCCTACTTTCTGAGAAGAGAAAGCCTTTAGTTCTTTCTACCAACAACTGAACTGGGAAGATTTATTCTTTGGGCTTGTACTGTGTAAACCTAACCAGTGCTAAAATACCAGAGCATCTGGTTTTGCTTGGGTCTAACAGCTATTCCTGTAACATCAAGGAGCTGCTTTTCAGAGGTTTGACTTCAAACAGCAGTAAGCAGAGACGACAGCAGCATTCTCAGTATCGGTGGTGGAAAAACAGCCTACGTGAACTCTGTTAGAAATTTTATCTGAATTTGCATGCAGCCTGGTTTCATGAAACAGAAGTCTGACTAACACCGAGAGGAGATTATAATGAGGAAAATGAATCACTGTTGCCCTCTATCCCCCTGCCCAACTGCCAGACGTTGCAACACAAACCCAACCTATTTCCTAAGGGAATCAGCAAGGCAAGACCTTAGCACCAGCTGGAGCTTGAGGGAAAGAGCATTGCAGGGAGAGCCATCAGCCAGGTACAGGGCTATACATGGGGACAGGCAGTTGTGCTCTGCCAGACCCATCCAGACTAACCTGAAATCCCCTTGCTCTTAACTTCTCATCTCACTACTTGCACTCAGTAACCAGCAGAACTGCCTCGGGAGTGTTTTTCTATACGTAAAAGTTTTACTTCCCCCATATCCCATTTATTCTGAGATGGTGAAGACTTCCTTGAACTCTAAGGATAGAAGAGACTTTGACCAAATTTAGACACAATGTCATAGATAAAGGAAGAAAGTGAATCAAAACACAAGCTAACAAAACACTGCGGGCATACTGTATAGTTCATGATTCCACACATCAGTTCAACTGTTTCTTCCCCAGGGTCAGCTGAATGAAGATAAACTGAAGTGCAAATTAAGGGCGCTTGAAAATCAGCTGCAGGCTTGCACCCAGGTAATGTCTGATTCACTGAGAAACAAACATGGGTGAAGAAAGGCATGAAAAGAGAATACTGAACCGTGTGATGAAGTCAGGTCTCAGTTTCTAGAGCAATCTGATTAGATACGGATCTGAAAATGATTTTTCCTCTGAAGCAATGCTTCACAGCAAATCAGCGCTACCTTTTACACAGTCTGGATTTACTAATACTCAGGCTTAGCAAGATTAGAGGTAAGTCAGGTAAGACCTTTCAAGCACTCAATTCTTCCTTTGAAGAGTTATTCAAAGGAGTGTGTGAAGAAGATCCTGATAGACATGGAGGACCAGAAGCAAACCTATGAGGAGAAGGCAAAAGAGGCTCTTCAGAAGATGCTGGAGGACAAACTCCAGACTGAACAGCAGCTGCAAAACTCTCAGGTAAGCAACATGGTTTACACCTAGATTTGCTGTAATCTAGTCCAACAGTGATGGAGAGCACTCACATTTCAGGGAAAGGCAATGACCAGCTTACCATTAGCAACAAAGATGCAAAAATACCATTTTTTAGCTACTGAGCAAAGTCCAAAGCAGCTTAGTGGCAACCTGTGCTCATTTTGTGATACACAGCAAGTTACTAAAAGGCACAAAATTGTGGAAATATGCTGCTATTTAGCAATTTTAAGTGTAACCCCTTCTCCTCCACCATCCCTTTCTCCCATTTCTTGCTCTGCACAGGGAGCAACAAGCCACACACACATCCAGGGACATGAGGGCTTCAGAGACACCTTTTCTGGAGTTGTTCTGTAATATAGATTTCCCCAAGAGGTAGCAATTTCCTTTGACACACAGGGTAACTGGAATTGTCAGAAAACACAAGTAAATCATATGGAGGCTTAAATACACCCAGCACCACAACCAACCCTCTGCCCAGGTTTACTCTGCCCATCAGATGGCATCAGCCCCACACAGGTTATTACAACCACCCTGGTACAGGCAGAGGCAGCGCTGCCCCAGCCCCACACAGCTCACACAAGCACCTGCGGGTATTATTCAGGGCAGCCTGGCATGGTCCCACCACACCACCAGTCACAGCCCATCCGTGGGTCCTTGCTCTCCTCCCTAGAGAAGCCTGGCAGCCACGAGAGAGGACCTTGCCTTCTGGAAGGAGCACTACACCACCCTCAAAGCTGAATTGACCAAGATGACCACGGCGCACACTGAGCTTGAAAACAGCTTCCACGTTTTACAGAGCAAAGTTCAGGTACGTCAGTTCCCCGCAGAAACAGCATCCACTGGAATCCGCATAGAATCCACTGGAAGCCCACAGGTCTCTATATAATAAATCCCCATTGCTGAAGCACAGTGGTCACATATACAACTCGAAGCTGGGCTGATGCTGTGGCTGTTCTCACCTGCAGCAGGCAGATGCACAGAATGAGCAGCTCCACCAGACCCTGTGCAGGCTGCAGAGCGAGCACACTGCGCTCCACCAGCGAGCCAGCGCCCTGCGGGAGGACAACGACCTGAAGACTGAGCACATCAGTGCCATCGAAGGTATCATGAGCAGGGGAATGGTAATGGGGGGGTCTGTCCTCCAGGTGAATGGAGGATATAAGGAAAATACTCTTAAAATCCTGTTCCTTAAAGCCAAGTACCTGCACTTGCAAAAGCTTCACTCTCTGAATGTGCTGCACACCTCTGCTTGCCATGAAAGCTTCTGGTTTCCAAAGGGCTCCTAGTCATTTCCAGCTAGATTAAGGGACTTAAGTCAAGTGACTTTTCTAGAAGGATGGAATAGGAGACCTGAAAATAGAAAAATCTCAGAGTCCTCAGCCTTGATGAGCACTTTTGCATCCTTGTCAGACCCATCAAACACAGCAAGGCAAGCCTGCCTGGGTTACTGTCTGAGGTGCTGCTGCATAGTGATGAATGTTACCAATGTATAAATACACGTTAGTAGTGTCCTAAAGCACTAATTCAGATAGAGACAAGGAAACACGCATACTTCACATGGCTATTTTAAAACACAACTAAGGAATAGTAAATGGGTGGTGGTTCTGTTTTCATAACAGGTCCCACACAAACAGCTTTAAAATAAACCACAAATTAATAGAATGTGAGGCACATTAGAAAAAACTGCCAAAACTGAAAGGGCACTTCAGAGCTAAAAATCACATATCCCTTCAGAGAAGAACGTTCAGTGTACCCAACAACATCCCCTCTGCACATGTGGAGGAGGGAAAAGTTGCCATCCTTGCATAAAGATACAGAGATTTCCATCAACTTTGATTTCCTTCTATCATTATTTCAGATAAACTGCAAAAAGAACAAAACCAGAGGGTAAAGCTGGAGGTGACAATCAGCCATTTGCACAGTAAGTAACACAAAGACACATAAAGCAAGAGACCTGCATTAGTGCTGTGGACTGTAACACTGACTTTTTACATTCACAGGCTTGATACAGAACCAGACCAAGGAACAGAAGACCCAGGAGGCGATGGCGCAAAGGAAAGGTCAGCAAACTTTGTAACTCCCACCTAGCACTGCTCACACTGGACACAGGAATGTTAGACCTGACTCTAGGAGAAGTCCACATTGTTTTAGAATAAAAGATTATTTTAAAGCTGCACAAACCAAGTTATTATATTCTTCTAGTTAACATTAAAACCTAAGTGTATTTATGATGGCAAACACTTGTAAAAATAAATGGATTTCACTGCAAATTCTACTTCAGTGGCTATGCCATTTTTTCTCCCCCCAAACAAAATACATTCCTGTTTATAATTGCAATTATAGCTGTACTTGGAGAAAAAAGTAATAAAAGGCATTTTAACTCTCCCTGCCCATTTCTGGCAACTACTTAGAAATCCCTCTAAAAATGATTAACTTGTTGCTACAGCAGAGGCAGGCCTATGATAACTAAATTAGCTCCTGTGTCCTCTGCTGTGTGTATCACACAAATATTATCTTTAAACTACACTGAGTAAACAAGATCTAAAGCAAACTGAAAGCCCAGGCCTGTTTCTCACCAGAAACCTGACTGTTTTCTAGACCAGGTTTTCACCACGCAGACCCCACCTCTCACTCCTGCCAAGGAGAAACAAAATGCTCTGTTAGAGCACCCCAAGGAGGAGGAGGGGGGAGAAGAAGGCCTGAAGGATGAGATGCAGAAAAGGACATTCCAGCTTACAGCAAAGGAGAATGAGGTGAGGAAGTCACTGAACCACAGGTGGTGGTGTAAGTGCTCCAGCAGCAGCACAACACAATGCACCAAAGCTCTTGAAAGTAACCTAAGCTTGGAATCTCCTGTAAGGATTCTCTCTCCTGGCTTTTTATCCCAATACCAGCATTACCTAAACCCCCAGTGCAGCCTCTACATGCAGGGTAGCACCAGCAGAGCCCTCTCAATACAAACTTATGGACAGGAGCATCTCAGCCTCACAGAGAAAAGCCAAAGCCACACTTTAAGAGCTGAAACCCTGAGCACAAAGGCAGCAAGAAGGAAAATAAAAGGCTTGCAAATAACAAAGCAAATAAAAAGGCCAAGGTCCTTACAACTAGGATCC
Source organism: Strigops habroptila (assembly GCF_004027225.2). NCBI lineage: Eukaryota > Metazoa > Chordata > Aves > Psittaciformes > Psittacidae > Strigops > Strigops habroptila. The sequence goes on from NC_044294.2 coordinate 2,100,025, forward strand.
AAAATTTCAAAGCTTTCTAACCTCTTGCATGGTCTTTCTCATCAAACCATGCCCTCTGCCAACAAACAGCCCCACAGCTCTTACAGCAGTCATCAGATAACAAGGATTCATAAAAAAGGATTTATAACTTACCTTAGCAGAGTTTACAGCCACACAGGAGAAGAGCTCATCCTACTAACCCAGGCTGCAAGTGCACCACCACCATCGCGCATCACCCAGCATCACCTGGGGAAGGGCTTTATAAAGCACAATCACAGCAAAAAGGGAACAGCTGGGGGGGACTTAGTTACCCCCACATTGGCTCCTGCAGCTTCTGCTAATGCACTGTTCATCAGGAAGGCAACAGGGTCCCAGGCTGTCCTGTACAAAAGGTGCTCCCTGAGTTTTGGGGTTGTGCACACAACCTGCCCTGTGTCTCAAGGGGTTTAAAGAACTTTGTAGTTGCTCTTGGAGTCAGTGAAATGTAGAATGAATTTCAGAATGAGAGGCAAGCCCTGCCATGAGTTTGCATTCCACATCTTCTTCCTGACCCTCACACTTCCATGGCCATGAAAATAACTACTGCTTCTCTCCCCCATGTGGTGTGAAAGATGGCAGCAGAGTCCAGCAGCTCACAGGATGGCAACAGGCTGTGGCAGCACCACATTCCCAGTAACGCTGAGATCTGCTCTGTCCCCTGTAGGTACATATGGACATACAGGTAGCAGGAGTGAAAATCCCCCATCACTGCAGTGCCCGTGCACGGGCGAAGCGCTGCGGCCTCTGCGGGAGCCCTGCTGCTGTCGGTGGGTACGGAAAAGAGGGGATCCCTCCTGCTAACGGCCCCTTGCTGTGCTTGCAGTGCACGGAGCTGCGCTCGGAGCTGGAGGCCCTGAGCGAGGAATATCGCTCCTGCCTGACCAGGCTGCGCCAGTGCCGGGACGAGCTCAACCACTTCCAGAGCAAGCAGGCAAAGGTGGGAGATGTTCCTTGCCCCAACTCCCACTGCCTTTAGACTGGGGCTGCAGATTGGTCTGGCAAAAATCATAGAATCCCAGCCTGGTTTGGGTTGAAGGGACCTTAAAGCTCATCCAGTCCCAACCCCCTGCCACGGGCAGGGACACCTTCCACTAGAGCAGGTTGCTCCAAGCCCCTGTGTCCAACCTGGCCTTGAACACTGCCAGGGATGGGGCAGCCACAGCTTCTCTGGGCACCCTGTGCCAGCGCCTCAGCACCCTCACAGGGAAGAACTTCTGCCTAAGAGCTCATCTCAATCTCCCCTCTGGTAGTTTAAAGCCATTCCCCCTTGTCCTCTTGCTACAGGCCCTTGTAAACGTCTTTCTCTTTAGGTATCGGAAGGCTGCTCTAAGGTCTCAGATAAATATCCCCATTTTGACATGTTTGCTAGTGATGAGAAGTTTCTTGTTCCTGACGATTTCCTAGTAACATTTGCTTCTCCTTTCAGCGACTGCGCGGTCACTGGGTCCCTCTCCTGGCGGCAGTGATAGCAATGGCCATAGCCACCTTCCTTGCAAGTTATAGATCATGAGAGACCTTCTCGATGAGGAACTTCACTGCAGGAACTGACTTCACCACCACCAGCAACATGCCCTCACCGCAGTGCACCTTCTGCTGTTTTGTACTTATGTGTTTAGTGCCTCTCTGAGCCGGCCTCACTCCAGACAAACTCCAATAAAGGTTGGAGATCCCCCTTTCCTTGGCTCTTTTGATTGCTTTGCACCAGTTGAAAGTTGTGCTGCCCAGTCCCCACAGCGTTGAGGGACAAAGCCACCACCTCTGGGGCCCGTGCAGGGTGGGAGGGATGGGGTATCCCATGCCCTTGGGATCCAGTCTCCCTGGTTTTCATGCATGAGAGGACTACAGGATTCTCTTTTATTTATTTCCTCCCTAAATCGGAGGTATTTGACCCTGGACCATCTCTACTGGTACCTGACAAAGAAGCCCAGGTCAGGGGGGTGTTTTAGCACAGTTCCTTCATGTACTGAGCAGTTTTCCCATCTCCCACCTAGTGTGCCCACCACTCTGATAGCCTGTCTTGTGGCCAAGCATCCCCACAGCCACATCTGCTTCCCTTTCACTGCCAGCACCACATCAATTCAACCAAGACAGGGGGTTTAAGCCCCTTTTGGAGCTGCACAGTGCAGGTTCTACAGTAGCACTTGCCCCTCATTCAAGCGCAGGCTGAGCTACGAGGCAATGCATGACACCACCTTGCACAAGTGGTATGTACAATATGGAGCCTTCACAAATTCAAGATACTGCGGCGTTCCAACACTTTATTAATCCTCAGCCGTTGGCAGCAAATAAATAGAACCTGACTTCACAGGGCAGTCTCTGCAGTCAGGATGGATGCTTAAACCACGACATGTGTACATCCACGCTGGTTTTCTGCGAAGCACATGCATTTGGTTTGTAACCAGCCTACGAGGTTGGGACCCAAGAGCATCACAATTCACCCATAGGGTACAGGATCTCTCTCCTGAGTCCATGATGCAAGTGAGAAAGGCCATGAAGTCTGAACTTGCTTGTGTTTTACAAGGCAACCGCTGGAAGAGACACCACCTCGCTCGAGATGCAGAGACCTACAAAGTCACTCTGTGCACTGAAAGCCTCCTTCAGCTCCTTGCACCAGGCATCCAGCGCCTCCTTCAGCTCCCCGCAGAGGCTCTCTGGGATGCTGAAGGAGTAGATCTGGACCCCGAGACTGTCCTTTATCCTGGGGCAGGAAGCCTGGGCTGTGAACACCCTCAGCGGCGTCAGCGCCAGGCAGTTCTCAGTGCTCTCCTCCATGGAGAAGGTGTATGCCGCCGGGTAGCCCAGCAGCACCCCGACGACGGTGCAGAGATTCCAGCCTGTGGGGACAACCTCGCTGGAGGACACGGGGCAGGTGCTGGCGGCCTCAGCAGCACTTAAGTGGGCCGAGAGGGTCGCAAGATGGCCCCTGATGGCCTCAGCCTGCGCTGGCCCGCAGAGAACCGGGCACTGCCGCCCCGCCGAGACATCCATGAAGGGTGCGGGGTGCGCGCCCAGCACGGCCGCCAACCTCCGCCGGGCGAGCGCGGGGTGCAGCAGCAAGGCCGAGCCCGCAACACCCAGCACGTGGAGGCGGAGCGGGGCCAGCCCGGCCTCCCTCAGCCGCTCCAAGTACCGCCGCAGCTCGGCGGGGCCCGCCGCGCCGCAGTCGTACAGCAGCGCCGGCTTCAACCCCGCCGCCACCGCCAGCACCTCCCCGGCAAGCTGCAAGGCCCGGGCCGCCGGCAACCGCCGCCTGGCCCCGGCCCCCAGCTCCTCCCGAGCCGCTGCCACAAGCCGCGGCGCCGACAGGGCTCTGCCCGCCGGGGCCTCCGCGCCCATGGCCGTTGGACGCGGAGAGGAAGCCACAGCCGGGCCCATCGCTTCCGGGGCGGCCTCGGTGCTGGCGTAGGCGGGAGCCCGGGGCGGAGCGGCTGGGGCCCGCCCGAGGAGGCCGCCCCGCCCCGGCCTGGGCTCCAGCGGCCTCATCGACAAGGGGCAGGGCGGTTAGGAGCTGGTCGCTGCCATCGCGCTCATCCAGAGCTTAGGGAAGCAATGTGTGTGGGGAAGAAGCAAAGCACAGAGCTATTGCCCTGCTTTCAGAGCTGGAGGAGGAGGAGGCTTCTCATAGCATTTATTTAACTATATTTATTTTTATATATATATTTATTTAACTATAGCATTATTTAACTATATATGTGTATAAGTAAGAAGTGTCAGCCTCGCAGCTTGCAGCTAAAAAGCACTTAAAAGAGAAAAATAAAAGTAGACAAATAAAACTGGAGATACACTCCCGGCAGGTTTAATAGAGCACAGATTAGAGAGGGAAAAAAATAATGATCAAGTATTTATATACAACACACGAGTGGGAGATTAAAAAAATACTACAGAATTGAAAATCTTACTTGTACATGAGTTTCTTAAGCAAAGAGCTGGACTGGAAACAGGGAAGGAGCTGAAGCTATTCCTGTAATCCCCTTCCTTTTGAATGCTTCCAAAAGTACCACAGACCACTGAAACTGAATTAGAAGACCAGATTTACATTGATTTTATTCAGATTTAGGCAAGGCACTTGTTATGAAATAACTTTTTCTGTATGTACAACATAAAGAAACCACGGGGCAAAGCCAAGCGTCTGTCACTGCGCCGGGAGCGGCTGCGCCATGTGCATGGCGGGGGCCTGCATGGGCCACCCCTCCTGGTGGTTCTGCAGCAGGCGGTAGAGCTGCTTCAGATGGGCCACGATGTTGTCCTTGATGTCGGGTGTAGAGATCTGGAGGCGCACGCTGCCGCTGTCAAAGGAGCGCGTGAAGTCGCCAGAAAACATCTCATAAATCATCCGGGCCACAACTGGAATGACCTGTTTGAAAGAGTTGGTTGTTTTAGCCTAATGGGCACACAGTAGATTCCTGTTCTTTTGCCCTGGATGCAGGGGATGGCTTGCACACTAACCTAAGGACAGGCACAGGTTGATGCTGTTGGGTAGTGTTTGTATTTGCTGTCACAAAACCCATCAGCCCTATTGGCGTTTCCTGGTGTCAATAACCCAAACAGGGAAGAACATGTCTGCAGGCTTCCATCCAGAGCCAACACACCGGTCCCCAGCAAGGTGCGTGTCACCTCAGAGCCTCAGCTCCTACCTGAACCACAATCAGCTTCCTCTCCCTGGGTTTTCCATCAGGCCATTCTTCTCCAAAACAGAAGTAGATCTCATATGGTGGCTGCTTCTCGATTTGTCCTTTCTGATGGGCAATCAGCTCTAGGAAGAAAAGCACGATGCTGCAGGGTTGTCCTCGTTTGGTTAGAAACACTCCCCACATCCCTCCTCATTGTATCATCCCAGGTCTCACCTACACAGTCCTTTGGCAGAGCCACCTCTTACACATGCACAATTACAGTGTGTTTCTTGCACCCAGAAGAGCTTTCTTTTACAGCTAGGCCCTCCAGAGTTTTTCAGAGCATTAAATGAGTGTACATTCACTTTCTTCTGATGCACGCGTGCTCCATGGTCCTCTGAAGTCAGGGAGGTGGTGGCTCCTACCCTTGCTCCAAGCACAAGCAAACTAACTGGTGCACCCAGGCTGAGCCCTAGCGCAGCCCACCCTTTCCAATAGTGCCACCAAGTGCCCAGACCAGCATCCAAAGCTATTTTCCACAAGCAGAAGTTACCTACCGCTTAGGAATGTTTCCAGACAGAAGAGTTTGACTTTCTTTTGCCTCTCAATCAAATTTGGTGTGGTGGAAGAAGGCGCGCAGGGACCAGACCAGTACACCTTGCACTGGCAGAGCCGGACAGCATAGATGGCATGGCCACTGACCTCCAGGATCAGTCCCCTGTCCATAACATCCAGCAACCGACTTGTGAAGATCTTCTGCCTTTCATTGGTGATTTGCTCTGTTCCTGGAAACTTTACTTGCTCCAAACTAATAGGCCCAAAGAGCTCTTCCTGGTCTGGCATAGGACCCAGCTCTCCATAGAAAAGTCTGCATCCCTGCGGGTTGCTTACAGTCGTTGTCGGCCCAGTCTCCTTCCCTCGATACTCAAACTTGATTTCTAGGTCTGTCACTGAGAAAGAACCTGTCAGTATGGCTTTTCCTGGACCTCTGCTTGTACTGCATCAGCAGTAGACACACACCACGCAACCCACACTACACAGGGATGTTTAAACTATACACAGTTCTCCATGCTAAGGAGCAAACAGCCACAGTGAGAAAGTCAAAACAAGGACAGAAGCTGTAGAAATCCATATACGTACTTGGTAGAGAGCTGATCCAGAGCTCAGGGCTGCTGAAGAAGTCATGCTGCAGCGCCGTTGGGGGCATTTCCATGTCTAGAGGTTCATTCTTTGGCCACACAGCTTCAGGGCTGCAGTTCTCTGCAGTGGCTGGAGCCATTGGAGAATCTACAAAAAGGAAGTGATTCCTCAATAAACCAAGATTTTATTTCAAGCGTGCACCACTTTACAAATACCTTCACTGATACATTAGTCTATGCCACCAACCATTGATATTAAGAAATGGAAATGTCTCTTGAATAGGGACGTGCTGAGATTGATTCAATTCTTCCTCCTCTTCATCATCAAGATCATTATCCTTTTCATCCCACGGAGCTGAGCCAGTGGAACCTACAAACAAGCACATTTTTGTGGGTAGTTCATCGGTGTGAAACACTGTGATGCATTTCTTGAAATAATAACGTGATCTTCATATTGGCTCTGCACAATATGGGACATTTATTTGTGTATTTTCCAAACAGAAGTAGAAAAGGGAAAATGGGATCCATACCACATGCTATTTCCAGTTTAATACATAATTCTAGAAAGCTAAGGATAAACTATCATCAATATTGGACTGTTAAGCTGACCGTGTACAGCTTTATTTGTTTTAGTACAGGTACACCACAGTTTAATATCCCCTTAGTTTAAGCACAGCCAGGTTTACACACGGCAGCTGCTTTCTGCTGCACGCAAAGGCAGCTTGAGAGTTAATGCCATAGAGGGAAAGGAACTCACATTGGACAAGCGCCTGCTCGGTAACCAGCCCTGTGTCAGCAAGGCCCTCACCTGGATTAATGATTGATCCCTGGGACTGCGGGATATCACACACTTCATAAATTTTAATAGGATTCATGGGCACCTCCTTGGTGCCATCGTACATCAAATTGAATTCCCGGCTTTTGTTAAGAGCACATCGGAGCTGGGCTTTCCACTTCGCAGGGTCCGGCTCATCGACTCCTTCCTGGTACTTTCCTGTTTCCACAGCCCATGCCTGGGGACAAAGTACACCGTGCTCAGTCCAGCCTTCTCAACAGAGCAGCTTTTATCAGAAATCAAGCTTCCAAATTCACTGTAAAATCCTTCTCTTTGCAGAAGTCTGAACTATACGTCTTCTGATAACAGCAATGGAAATTCCCACTTTTAATAGTTTTTCCCATTAAAAGGAGGAGGAGAAAATAAGATGTAAATCCAGATTTCCAAACCCTGTGCATCTTCATGCGTGTTAAGAAAGTATAAATGTTACAGCATTGGGCACTGAGTTTTTCGAGGTCTCTCAGGTCCAGCACCACGAGTAATTTTTGACAGTGAGCCACAACCCGCACACCGAGGAACGAGCTCAGTCGGAACAGAGTGGAAGAGCAGCCACAGCCATGCAACTGGTCCTCTCCCTCTCTCACCCCCAAATCAAACTATCAATCCACAATCCCTCTGAGGCAGAGGTCAGAAATTCCTCAAAGGAGTGTAGGAGTTATAATGAATCCCTTGGGATAAGAATATTAGGGACAGCAGCGATGGACATTTGTGGTGGACCTCTTCAGACTTATTTAACAGTAACAGTGTTTAATGGTTTGCTGCAAAGAACAGGCCAGCTACCACATCCTAAACCGAGCAGATAAGTAAATAGGAGTCATCTCCCAGAGCCCATGAAATCAGACATCATCTGGCCTTAGGTGGTCAGAAAGGGTTAAAGAACTCCACAGCATTTCAGGTAGTGCCAAGCCTGGCATCCAGGTGCACAAAGTGGCTTTTCTGAGGTCAAAAAAATAGGACAAAATGTGCCTGGAAACAGCTACTGAAATATCTGCTCAGCTCCTGGGCCAACAATTCAACTCTTTGTCTCTGGTTAAGAGCTGTGGTGTGTCTGAGCTCTCCCCTCCCTCACCTTGAAGATGGTGTTCTCCTCCTCGTGCTGTGGGCTGTGCCGAGTTGCGTGCTTCCAGGGGATCTGAAACCGCTTCGCCTCTCGGTTTAGCCAGATAAGGCCGGGATACATCCCACTATCTACCTGGGCCACCAGCCATGGCTTCAAGCGGACTCTTCGCGGGTGTAACGCCATCGTCTACAAAAGACAGACCAGCTGCTAAGGGTTAATTGAGACTCATATGCTTTAAAAACAGTTAATTCCATGAAAAAGGACTCTTATGCTGTGTCACTGCTGTGGTCTGTTATCTTCCTGCACCTTGAAACCACTAATTCAGATTGAGCTAGATGATTTTTCTGTCAGGAGCAGTTACAAACACATCACTAAACGGGGACCATAATTGTTACAGGAACAACAACTCACTGTTAAATGCTCCGGGAAGCAGAGACTGCACATTACGTGTAAACTGAGCACACGGAGGGCGAGCCCCAATCAAACCTGAGCCATAAACGCAGCGCAGGAGATAAAGCCACAAACAAGCCACAGCAAGAACAGGCAGGAGAGTTTCAAAAGCCTCCACGTACGCCTTAGCGAAGGGGCCTGATCTAGCGCTTCTTCAGTCAGGTCAGACTTGCATTGAGGAGGAGAAAAACTAACTTGTGCCAAACCAGAGGCTTTTGCCCCAGTTGAGGTGAAGGTGGAAGCATCAGGCTGAAGGGGACGGGATTGTTTCATCACAGAAGTTCCTCTGAAAGTCATGTAAAGACTTTTTCATGAGTGCCCTGAATGCAGTAAAACCATGCGCAAACATCCCTGACCTACAGTAACCAGGATGTTTATCTAGAAGGACATGAACTGCAAGTCTGCCCACACTCCTGCTAGAAATCAAGTGATGTTGACTTAATGTTTAGGGGTTTTTTTTATAAAAGCAATGCTGTAATTAACTGATCAAATCTGTTGTTCAAGTATCCTGGTGTTGCTACTACATTTGCTGCCAACCAACAGTATTCTTCCTGTGCAGAACAGAGACAAAGGCAAACAAGCAGAATGAATGACTATCCCTCTGCAAGAAGAGGCAGCATTTGGTATCTTTAGATTTTGGAAGGGGATTTTTACACTACAGGCGTGCTTTGAAGGTGTCTTTCCCATATTCACTTGTAAATCTTGAAACAGGCATGAGAAATTACAAGCATTCCCATCAATAAAGCAGTTACAGGATAGATAAAACCTTTGCCATAAGCCCTGAAAACTGCTGCAGGAGTTGCAAAATGTGTCTAGTAGCAGAGATAAGAGAAGATGAAAAAAAATCCTATCCAAGAACTAGTCTAGGAACAGGTTTTATTTGTTCAAATACCTGCAGATCCCATTCAGATGCAAGTGTTCCCAGAAAATTAATCTGAACACAGCTTATTTTCTCTGTTAAGTAAAGGAAACATTCAGATTCAATTGCAAATCATCTTTAAATAAGAGTTTGAACACGTGCTTCATCGAGGACCTGGGCATGTCAGCAGATTGCTCCCCAGGAGCAGCAAAGGATCAGAAAGCACTCATCAAAGTTATTTCTGTGCTTCTGAAACTCTGCTGTCCTAGTTCTCCAGGTGGAAAACACTATCAGAATTAAACTTTCGGTAGCGTGTTTGCAAAGACACAAAGTCCAGGTTAATCCTGGATTTAGAATTGAGACCAAATCCAGGTATTGATTGGAAAAAGAATAATTACTTCTCATTCTAACAAGAAATGAAAGCTTGTTTCTACCATCTCTTAACTTTACAAGCAGTTCCCTCTGCTTCTAATAACATACACCAGGTATATACACATTTGCAAGACCAGCAGTAAATTCAAACCCCCACACCAGGAAATAAAATTCACGCCTCTCAAACAAAATACATTCAGTCCCATGGAGGGTGCACTGGCATTGCCGTACGAGGTTGGAATTGTCCCTCTGCTCACAGACAGCGTCTGTCAATACACCACATTACAATGCTTTATGACCTTTTATCACCAACGACTTGTTGACACGATAACTGAGACCAAACCAACTTGAATCCCATTGCTGGGCTCAGACAGTGAGTCAGCCTCTTACAGCCTCCAACTTCGATCTGGCAGGTCTACCAATGCTGGAGGCTCCTGGAGCTGTGAGGGTGAGCTTGGGGAACATCTCACGCTATTAATGGGAATTGTCAAAGGAAGCACTCAGGCCTCCTCAGTGCACATACCAGGAATCCTCCAGTTTGCTTTATTCCCACTCAAATTGGCTGGTGTGGGGCGTAATTAGCACATCCCTGTGCTGCTAATGCATCTCTGGTCAGTGATGTAATTATTCCCTGTACCACAATTATTATTAAGTCAGACGTTTTTCCTTGTAGAGGAGACATTCACCCCAACAAGAACAACTCAAGCAAGCTCAGGAATGAGCAGACATCCTGCGGCCGCTTCCCTGAGGGCTGCAGACGAGAGACCAAGGTCAGGGACAGCCCTGGATGACTGGGGGGGTTCTGGGGGTCCAGCACAGAGCCAACCGGTGTAACATCACACAGATGTGACTGACGCTGGTCTCAGCCTCACTGCACAGAAGCTTCATTCTCCACCTGCACACCCAAGTGTCACACCCTGGTCACGAAGCCTCTAAAGACGGAAGGGGTCTTCTCCAGGGTCATTGCTGTTACACCACAGACCTCTGCTCATTACCTTTGACTGCCTTATCCTGTATTTCTTGGATTTGTATGTTTTTTTTCAAAGACAAGCAGCTCAACCCTTAATACTAGTATTCCCACAAAGAAACAGACTGAATTTTCATCTGAGTATCCAACACCTAAGCACCTCCCTGCACCGGGAACCTACAGCTCCACATTTCAGAGACCTCCACATCACTTTTCCCACAGCCACCCGAGCTCCCTGCCCTGCTCAGGGCCAGCAACACACCCTGGGCACTACAAGCCCTTACCTGGTGCCCAGTGCTGTAACCTCAACCCCTGCCATGGCCCGACAGCCTGTTACCTCGGAAGGGGCATGAGCCGTTACCGATAGTTTGGGTTCCCGGGATGGTAACGGCTCTGGTCCGACAAGACCTGTCTGTGAACGGGCCGGGGGGGTGGGGGCGAGTCACCCTCGCCCTAACTTTGGGCCTCGGTTTACACCAACCTGATAGACATAGCCTGAGGCTAATACAGCCGCAGGGAGCGAGCAATCCCATAGGCACCATCAGCGGGCTCTGCCCTCCCGCTGCCCCCCCGCCTCCCGTTCAAGCTCGAACCGGCATGTCCCGCCAACCTTCCCACGTCCACCAGCGTGTCCTGCGCGCCGCCGGGTCCCCTCCGCCCCGCGTGTTTCCGCGTCCCAACCAAACCCCCGCGGCTCGGGCGCGGAGCTCCACTCGCAACGCGGCTTCGCGGAGGGCGCTCCGCGGGGCTCGGCTCGAACCGGGTGTGCCCGGGCCGGTTCCCGCGACCCCCGCCCCGCAACACTTACCCCTCCCGGCGGCCGGGCGGCGGCTCCGGGCCCGCGGGGGCTCTCGGGTTGGGGGGGGGCGGCGCCGGGAGCGGAGCGGGGCGAGGGCAGCGGAGCGCAGCGACACCCGCAGCGTGAGCCCCGCCCGCACCTGCCCAGGTGCGCCGGGCGCAGCCGCCGCCCCGCCCCGCCAGGCCACGCACCCCTCCCGGAGGCCGCGCCCCCCCCCGGTTCCCATCCCCCGGTTCGGTTCTTGTCGTAGGTGGAAAACCGGAGCCGTGAGTCAGGAATGAGGGATCGTGCAGCGCGTTACTGATGGGTTTCAACGAACCAGAAGAAATCTGGGAGTTTCCTGTCTCTTTCCTGTCTTGAGATGAATCCTGGTTTTGGAAAGGTTGACATATCCCGGGAGCAATCCTGGGTGAACGTTTGAAAGTCTTCACGCACAGAGAAAATACTTAAAGGGGCTACAAGAAAGCTGGAGAGGGGCTTTGGGCAAGGACCTGTAAGGGCAGGACAAGGGGAATGGCCTTAACCTGCCAGAGGGGAGATTGAGATGAGCTCTGAGGCAGAAGCTCTTCCCTGTGAGGGTGCTGAGGCGCTGGCACAGGGTGCCCAGAGAAGCTGTGGCTGCCCCATCCCTGGCAGTGTTCAAGGCCAGGTTGGACACAGGGGCTTGGAGCAACCTGCTCTAGTGGAAGGTGTCCCTGCCCGTGGCAGGGGGTTGGAGCTGGATGAGCTTTAAGGTCCTTCGCAACCCAAACCAGCCCATGATGATGAATACCTTCTCCCACATAGTTATTCCTGCTGTATAAAACCACACAATGTGTGGCCAAATAGGGAGCAGCTGGGAAGAGACACACACAGACACAGAGCTGAACTCCCAGCCAAACTATGAGGGATCTTTGATGTCTCCTCAAAGCTGCCTTCATCCTCCCCACGTTCCTCCTGTCTGCGTGCCCATCCTGCCTGCTGATGGGTAAATTTAAGGATGCCACAGGTCTGCTTTCCTTGTGGGCTGATGCTCAGAGAAGCAGACACTGGTGGTGAGGCAGCATACGTACCCACACACCCTGGGCTGCCTGAGCCACAGAGTTGGGAGCAGCCGGGGCAGAGCTTTGCTGCTTCTAGACCCTCTGTAAGGACCCTTGACATTGCCCAGCCCGTGAGAGGGGTCTTAGGGCAGGTCATGGTTGTGGTATGTAACATAATGCAGCAAAGTGACAGGCGAGAGCTGCTCCAGCGTGGGTTTAGGATCTCATTTTGCCTCCAGTTTCAGTGAGGCTGGTCCTCCCGCACCAGGCAGCTGTGCCCGCCTGCACCCTGCACCTTTATTACAGCCTCGGTGCCTTCCTCGAGTGGGAACGCAGATGCCAAACCAATGAGTGTTCCCAGCCCAACGCAGGGTTTGTGTTTTTCTTGAGTTTCTACCAGCCGGTGCTGGAGCGTGTGGCAGCATGTTGTGTTAGTGAACCGACAGGAAATAAGCTGTCTTTTTCCATGCTCTTAGCTGGGAAACTGCAGCTTTTGAGCTGTCTAGGTGAGAATCTAGGGATAGCTCATTAGGCAGGACATGTAATCAGATGTCGCCTGTTTGCAATTAATCATCCAAAGTGTTCACTCTGACATAATATATAAAGCATCAGTCCTAACCCAGCAGCCAAACACCACCAACCTCTTTACTGTAGCGCTTGCTGGAAATCATTCTCTTTCTTTTTAGTTCTCTCTGCTTATATTTACCTCTACCTGCACCTTCTTTTTCAAATCCCTTTGGCTTTTATCAACCCTTTGGCTGATAAACTGTACTTCATGAAGTGACAGTCTCCTGGCTGTGAGACAGCAGCTCTTTCACCCAGTGAGCAGAGTGCACACTTTGGACAGTGCAGAGGAATTTTCATACCAGGAGCTATAGGATTTACTTTTATTTCAGTGCCAAATTAACATCAGTACTTTTATCAACACGATTGTATCGTGATACCTGCAATAACACCAGCTAAGCTTTGTAACGCAGGTCTCTTGCAGTGCTTTGTTCTTAGCTGGAAAAGGCTGTAGTCATCAAAACAAAGAGGAACCATTTTCTCTCCTGGGAACAGATCACTAAGTTCCCATAAGGCAAAACAACATTATGCAATGAGGCAAGACAATGTCCTGGGCATGTGGAGTCTTGCTGCCTGCTCGCAGCACTCGCATTCCAGCATGCAGCCGTGGTGCAGGAGCACAGCACGAAATGGTGGAAAGCTTCACCCAGCATGTGCAGAACTCCCCAGATGTGCTGCTGGAGAAACAACGATGAGGTCTCCCCACCCTGTGTTCCACAGCAGCACCTCTGCTTCCTGACAGCTCTTTGTGACCCAGAGAGAAGCCTTGCCCACGCCAGACACTAGCCAAAATGGTTCAAGGAATACTCAAAACCAGGTTGGACACAGGGGCTTGGAGCAACCTGCTCTAGTGGAAGGTGTCCCTGCCTGTGGCACAGGGTTGAACTGGATGAGCTTTAAGGTCTCTTCCAACCCAAACCAGTCTGAGACTTTATGAAATATCATTAGAGGGAAAAAGCTGTTTCTTTACATGGTCTTTGTAACTGAGCATGGGGAAGCGGAAAACACAACAGAACTGTATTATAAATACCACAGTGGCTGTGGCTGCCAAAGACTTTGTTCCAGTAGGTCCAGCAGAGACCAATTCTGGGGGATAGATCCAGTATAACTTTTTCTGATGAGCCAGATTTCAAGCTGTTCTGCTGCAGACAAGTCATCTTAGAGGTGCGGGCTGAAGCCTTTACAGAAGAAATGATGGAGTTTATTAATTGCATTACATTCTTTTAGGCACAAAGATAGATAAACAGTACTCCTGTTAAAATGAGATTAAAACATACCTTTCTTTCTTAAAGAGAGCAGTCTTAGTCTTCCTAGCAACTTCTTTAGTCCTTCCCATCCATCTCAATGCTTGTGAGAGGAGGATAAAGGTAGTATAGCACTTAAGACTCTGAAGTGTTAAACCGTGCATTGCCTGGGTATGCTTACATACAGAAGTGCAAAATTATACTACATTGCACATCTGTATCTATACACACAGCCACATGCACTACCACTGATGAGTTACTTACAGGAATGAGCAGGCTCAGAGCAAACCCTATTCTTACTGTAGAATATGAATCACTGCGTTGTTCTGCAGTATTAACTTTTACACTGAAACTTAACCCATGTAAGAAGCTTTTATTTCCCAACTAATAAACCCCACCCCCCATTTTTAAAAGAAGCAAGCAGCTTAAATTATTTGGACCTTAGTATTATTGCAATACAGAGCCTACTATTTCCTATCAACACTCCTTCAATCCTCTTAAAAGAAGAATCCCATCTGGACATCAGGCTGGCTCAGACACATTTATAGCTACAGGCCATTTCTTTCCAGCTGACATGGATGATGGTTGGATTCTGAACACCTGGTATGATGTGGATAAAAGCTGGTGGCTCCAGCAAGTAAAGGAAAGAGTTGTAGGTTGTATGTGGTGAGGCAGGTTTGGGCTTTGGTAGTTGGTGACTGTGAGCTTGCTGTAGCATGGGAAGAGGCTGGGGTAGGGCTCTGTGTGATGTCTGAAGCAGAAATAATAAGGGTGTTCGTTAATAAAAGTAAGTAGGAGGTGTGGTTTAATAGATAAAAGCATGGAGGGAGAGTAAGAAAAGCTTAATACTTTAAAAAACTAGGGAGATTAAATAATTGTCACTTTTAATTGAGAGTTTTAAGAATGAGTTGCGAAAATGAGACCAATATATGTATTTATATCTGTGTTTGCTTGTTCTCTTGATCACTTTATCTAGAGAAAAGCATATAGTAAGCATTTAATTAACTTTATCCATTAGCAGGTTTTTTCATGTGAGTGGTGCGTGCCTATTTTTTTCAGGGCTTGCTCTCTGTAGTTGGTGTTTGTTACTATGTCCCTTTTCTCTGAAGCAGTGGGTATCCCCAACAAGAAGGTAATACATGCCCCAAAAGGGAACCCTGGCTCCCAAGTTCTTTGACATGAAGCTATTAGTGTGCAGAAGGACTCTGAGCATCTGGAGTGTGTTCCTAAATAGGGCACAGCCTGGAACATCTGAAGGTCTCTGTGGCTCATAAGTAGGAATCTCCTAATGATCTTAGCTATTTTTAAACGTGCCTGATGCCACACTTTATACTGCCCTAATGCAGAGAAGCAACTACGATCACCAAGTGAGCACACAAAGCTGCGGTGGTGAAAACTCTAGAAGAAAAAGAGGAAGAAGAAAGCAAAACATAAAAAAGGTGAAATAGTAAGACAATATTAACATTGAGTAAAGGCACAAGACAGCAAGAAGACAAAGAACAAGCAAATAAAGGTGACAAAAGGACAATACAAGCAAAGGACTTTGACAGGGTTTTCCTTTTGTTCTGTTTTAATCTTGCGTTACGGAGCAAAATGGGACAGCAGTTCACCAATGCTGAAGGGGAGCAAACAGAGATTGATGTTGCAGAACTGCAGGAATGGTATAAGAAATTTGTGGTCGAATGTCCCAGTGGGACCCTCTTCATGCACGAATTCAAGCGGTTCTTTGGGGTCCAGGATAACCGTGAAGCAGCGGAGTACATTGAAAACATGTTCAGAGCTTTTGATAAGAATGGGGTAAGTGGTGAGGAGGTTTTGCAGTTATTTAATAACTCATGTCTTTCTGCTGCTATTTGGAGGTGGTTTGATGCATTTCCTACCCTGGTTATGATGCTTCATGTAACTAAGCAAGGGCTGCTGGAGCGGGAGAAGGAGCCCATGCAGTGCTACTCTGTATGGGCAGCTACAGATTTATCTTCTCATCAATCTGTACACAAATCAAGGAGAGAATGTTCCTTTAAGGGACTAAGAATGGATTAAAAGGTTGAAATATTCTATTTGTTGGGTTAGTCGAATTTACTAAGGGAGTGGTGGGACACTGGCACAGGGTGCCCAGAGAAGCTGTGGCTGCCCCATCCCAGGCAGTGTTCAAGGCCAGGTTGGACACAGGGGCTTGGAGCAACCTGCTCTAGTGGAAGGTGTCCCTGTCTGTGGCAGGGGGTTGGAACTGGTTGAGTTTTAAGGTCCCTTCCAACCCAAACCAGTCTATAATTCTATGAAATTTAGGGAGCCAGTTTTTGAGAGTGTTGAAAGAGCCTCAAATAGCCAAGATTGTTACATGAGGAAAAATAGTCATGTTATGGTAGAGGCGGTATTATAATTGGAGGAAAGTCCTACTCAAGCTTGCTATACACTGGGGGAAGTGTATATGTACAGTATGAGCAGGTGGCATGTAACAAAATATTGATTTTAGCTGCTCAAAAGCAAAGGAATGCTGAACAATTCAGACATTCTGGTTTTAATTCCCATTGCTATATTTGTCATCAGACACTTGGGAAAAGTGGGCTTTCTGGTTTAGTAGCAGTTCATGCATACCCATGTGCTGGTGCAAAAGGGCCTAATACTAGCCTGGGCTATTTTAGATGCTCAAAAGAAATGTAATTTGATTGCTTTTGGTCATCTTGGAATGGGTAAGCAATGGTTGCTCCATTTATTTTTTTCCCCAAAGCTCTTGGTCATATTCAAAGCAGGGGGTTGTTTGCTGTGTATCACTATAAGAAAAGGGGCAACAAGTCTGTCATATCTCAGCTATACCAATATCTCTTAAGTTTCCTTTGCAACTGGTGACAAAATCACATTAAAGTGGCAGCAAAAGTCAGTTTGTCAGAAAGGATGAGGAAAAGCTCTGGAAGGTGTGGGCTGGTCAGGCTGGTCTTGGAATTTGAACTTGGCAAAACCCTAATTCCTGCAAATTACTGAAGGCCCACGTCCAAATCCTGTTTGGAAAGCTGTGCTGGAAGTGTTGCGGAGCAAGCAGTGGGCAGGAAGTCCCATTCTGAGGAGTTCTTCTAATAAGACTGAAAATCCCTTTTGAAGGGATGCTGGTATTTGCATGTTTTAAGAACACTAAATTAGGCTTAGGTTCATGGTTTTGCTTGGATGTGCCCATCAGTTAAGCAGGACCTAACCATCTAAAGGACTAGTAGTAATATGGTAAGAAACTCAATTGTTTCTTTATGCTGGCTGGCCTTCAAAGTCCAGTAGCAGCAGTTTTTGCTCATGGTCATGTTGTTGCGGAGCATTTCAGTGCCAGGGAGGAGATGTGCAGCCCAGACCTTCTGGGGGTTTGCTGATGGGTTGGGAGGGCTGTAAAGCGGTTTGGGGCACTGGCTTATCCCTGGGGATGGTGTTGATCTCCATGAAGGCTGTTTGCCGGAGGCTGTGGAGAGAGCTCTGCATCCTTTCCATGGCTGAAGCTTTTAGGAGGATGAACACCTGGTGTAAATCCTGTATTGCACGGGTGCTTTTGCTGCCTCCTGAATGGTGGCCGTTTTCATTGTCATAGTCTTCCTCAGGTGTGAATCAAGATTGAACAAGAGGGAAGGATGGAAGAAAAAGGGGTGATGGTTTGGTGTTGGTCTTGGTCGTGAAGCAGCTGAGATCACTGGGAATGGCAATCCCTTCCCATAAAGTCAATACCTCCTGTGTTGACCCTTATCTGCCTCCCTATCCTCCATGTAATCTGTGCTGTCTTTGGGGTACTTAAATCACTAGTTTCTGGAGTCCTGGTGGGTGTCCCCCCTTATTGTAATGTAGAATTGCTTTCCTCCCCAGTGTCACACTCCTCATGAACTCATCCTTGGTGCAGAGGGGTCTGACTGATGGTCTCAAACTGGCACAAATGTTCTGTAAAATAGCTGTCCATTACCTTTTGCCAGTTTGAATCCAGGTTTTGTAAGCAGTTTTATATCAAGTATACCCAGTTAAGTGCCATTCAGCAGCTGCTTTCCTGTTTCAACAGGATAATACCATTGATTTCCTGGAATATGTAGCTGCCTTGAATCTTGTTTTACGAGGAAAACTGGAACACAAGCTGAGGTGGACATTCAAAGTATACGACAAGGATGGGAATGGCTGCATAGATAAACCTGAGCTGTTGGAAATTGTTGAGGTAAGTAGGCATTGCCTAATCACTCATTTGAGCAATCACAGTTCTTTGGCAATGTAGTGATGTATATGGGGTTTCTGATAATCAGGTTTCAAGGCAGCTGTGGCTAGTGAGGAAGTGAAAATGCCTGACCATGGAGGAAGGGTTATGTGCTCAGTGGTTTGGTGGAGCCTGATGGGGTGGTTGAGGAATCATTCTACCCACTGTGGGCAGCTTGGCCCTGCTGCTGCTCAGAAATGTGGCATTCGGGTGCTGTTGTGGAGTTCCTCTTATCTCTGCTCTGCCTTTCATTTCATCCTCCTTACACCAAAATTCATTGCACTGGCCAGTAGAAGAGGGTTTCACCCCATGCCTGTTACAAGAGTCAACTTTCCTGCCTGAGTAGCTGGTGAGAACACAGAGAGGCACAAATCAGTACAGAAATCCCTTCTGCAGTGATTAATTTCTGGGTTTCTGTTGTTCTGCACTTGGCTGTAACTGCTGGCTGGGTGGAGGTGTGAGAGGAGGCATGGGGCTTAGCAGACAGTCGCACACAGGGTACCTGGCTTCTTATTTTAGGTAAATATCTTGGTGGTTGTGCTACAGTACAGATGCTGACCCTTGCCCAGCAGTACCCATGAGGCTCAGTTAATGGTTATCAAATACCTTAGGTGAAAGCATCAGAAATTGGGTCTGTGGACAGTGGGTCCTTTCGGCCAGAAGGTGTGACCAGCTTGTTACCTGCAGCACCAGGAGGATCTGGGATGTGTGTCTGGGGCAGGTTCAATTATAGTTTTGAGGTCAGCCAGGAATTGGCCTGAGCTGTGTTAGGCTCTTCCTAATCCCCTCTCTGTTAAGAGTTCAGACAAAACCCTTCAGCCTAAGGAGTGAAGTTAATAACGAGCAGGTGGTTGTCATGGAAGGAATGGATAAAATCTGCCCCTTTCTAGTGACAAAGTGGGTCAAAATGTGTGCTAATACAGGCTTGATCTTGCAGCTTGGGCACAGGTTCCCTGGGGGAGAGGGCAGGGTAAGTCCAGATGTGCCTGGCCTCAGATGTTAAGAAGAAAGCATACTCAAAAGTCAGATTTTCCCAGCTGTGAAACCCCTTCCTTGTTCTTTGCAAAGGAACCCTGAGGTCTGACCAAGATGTGTAAGGAAAATAGGAGGGCAGTTGCTTCAAAGAGCAAATGAAGTAATCCACAGTGTGTGTGAGCATAAGGTCAGAGGTTTCATTAAAGGTCTGAAGCTGTTGAGTGGCAGATCTTTCCAGAAAGGTTAAAACCACAGCGTTTGTATAAGACCTTTATACTGCTGGGGAGATAATGGAGTTCACTGCTTTTCATTTTCCAGTCTTCCTCCTAATCTGTGAACTTCTTTTCAGTCCATCTACAAGCTGAAGAAAGTGTGTCGGTCAGAGGTGGAGGAGAGGACCCCATTGCTCACACCGGAGGAGGTTGTGGAAAGGATATTTCAGTTAGTGGATGAGAATGGGGATGGTAAGTGATCGATGGCTCAGATTGCATTCATGTGTAATGAAGTTATCTGTGCTGGGCAGGCTACTTTAATTATGTCTATCAAGAAATCACTTAGGGCTATTATGTTACTCATATTAGACACATTGGGTTTGGTTCTGGTTTGTTTGTTAGAATCAAGAGGAACCTGGTGCAGCAGGACAAAATAATTACTGTTATGTATAACAGAGGAGTCACTGTTCTGTCTGGATTTTGATGCCACATGTATCTCATCCTCTGAAAGCCTTCAGTAGCCACAGTGAAGGTCCCAGTCCCAGCACAAATAGCTTGAGTAAAGACAGTAGCCCCAGGCAAATTGGAGCTTGCAGGGGATCAGACTTGCAGTCCTCCTGAAGAGCATGTGCAAGCTAATGCAGCATTTCATGTTAGCTGATGGGCTGGGGTAGGTGTGAATGCGTTGGGTTCCAGCCTAGTGGTTTGTCTTTCAGCTAGCTGGGCTAAGCTGCATGGGGAAATGAAGCACAGCTTTTGTCTTGTTAGTATGTTTTCTGAAACATAGATCAATTTATTTCCTGCCTTCCTCTTCATGTCTTACTAGTCATGTTTTGTCTCCCCGTCTTGTTCTCTTCATTTCATACACAGGGCAGTTGTCTCTTGATGAGTTCATTGATGGGGCCAGGAAAGACAAGTGGGTGATGAAGATGTTGCAAATGGATGTAAACCCTGGGGGATGGATCTCTGAGCAGAGGAGAAAGAGTGCTTTGTTTTGAGGAAATTCAGGTTTGATACAGCTGAAAACGTGATGCTGACTACAACTGTGACTCTCTTGCTCTAGGGTGGTAGTGGCTTTCCTTTTTAATACAATCTCAACATTCAGATGAAAACTTCAGTGGTTTAAGAAGCCCTGTCTCAGTCTAAAACCCATGTGCTGCTGGTACCCCATGAATAAGTCAGTCTGTGTACAGAATACCATGTTTGTCAGCTGTGGTTTTTGGTTGCATCCCAAGGGACAGACTCTGTGGCTTCCTGTAGTGGATCCTGGGCAGGGTTTTAGCCCAATGACAGATGGGATTGGGAAGTGACAGCGGTACTGTCTTCAGTGCAGACTAATATTGGCATCAATCATGTCTGTGAGATACAAACTCATCAACCCAAAAGTAACAGCAGAAGAGGTGGTCTGGCAGGCTTCATACATCCAGGATACCTGTATGTATGTTTAGTGGACTATACTGCTAATGTAAGGTTATTGAACACCAACATATGACCATCAAGTGTGAGAATTGGATTATAAGCAGAGCCAGGACAGTATGCAGTTGAGGAAAACAATGTGTGTGCTGGGCAGGTGGAGCAGTAACTCCATCTTGCATCTTCCTCCTGGGGACCAGAGTCTGCTCCTTCTGCCTGTTCAGAGACCTGGGTTCTGTGTGGCTGCAAAAAAGCTATTTCCAAACACTGAGCAGCAACAGAAATTGTACCTCTCCTTGACAGCCACATTTAGAGGTCAGGCTTGCACAAGTGTGGTTCTGCTCAAAAGCCCCTGTTTCTCACTTGAGTCATCACTCTAAACAGCTTTCCCTGCCCTGTGAAGACTGAGTGAGCTTGAGGAGCTCCAGGACTTTCACTGCATTAGGACAAGTTTTGGGTGGAAGGAGAGAGAAAGGAAGAGCAGAGTTTTGCGCTCTGCAGTGAGAGGATTAGTGCTGCTTTATCAGCAGGACCACAGAATGGAACAAGTGACAGAATCCGAGTTGCTGAAGTGGTACAGTGGTTTTACACTGGACTTAATTTAGCCACAGGATATAGATATAAAGTTTGAACAGTTGTAGGCTGAGCTGCTATTCTAACCCATATTCCTACATATATACATGTATGTGGAAAGAGAATTTGGGTTGAAACAATGTTTTGGATCACCTTTATTTGTCAGCACGAAAATAACATGAGTTTGTGGCTTATTTTAATTTTCCCATGGGATCAGTGGGCCAGCTCATACCCATGAAAAGATTTGCAATCTCTTTTTTGTGGCCTTTATGACTGTACTATCTTTCATTAGCTGGTTAGTTTGCTGCTTTGTCCTGTCAATTTAACCAATGGAACAAATTCAGGAATGTGAGGGATCAATAGGGATAAGACACAATCACTGCTAGAGTTGAAATGCACATTTCCACTTCTAAATGGCCTTTTCAAGAGTGCTCTGGAAATACAAACCAGCTTGTGGTATGCTCACTTATCAAAGCTCATTAGACTTCCAGTTTATGCTGCTGTAAGGCAGCTGTTTAATGCTCATTCAAGTCAATAGTTTAGTGGCCAAAGAGCTGAAAGAAAAACCTTACTTCTGACTTGAGAAGAAAAGATTCTCTTCACTGATTTTCCAACTTGCAGACAAATGTTTTCATGGGAGGATGCAAATCTCTACTTCCTTAAATTTCAGCATCTCAACCAATGTAATACACTGCTGCTTGCCCAATTCTTACCTGGGTGTTTAGTGGCTATAGTTGCATTCTGCAGGTTTACTTCAATGCTTTCGATTCTCTTACTCTGTTCACCTGGTCAGATCAGGCAGAGGAGGAGCTGTTGGGTGTCCCCCACACCAGCAGTCCTCTGTTGGGGTGGTAGAGGGCATCCTAACACTGAGCACTTGTGTGCTTGGTGGTAGAAATTTTGTAACACATGGATTTAATAAAGGAATTGTGTATTAAAATTCTGTCTGGTTTTGGGGTATTTATTTTCACTCAGAATGAAGGCAAAGACCTGTGTAAGCACCTGACTATGACCAAAACTGTAGTCTTTAAAAGTGACTTAATGAAACTGAGAGGTGTTAAGTGTAACAGCTAACCTAGGTAAGACAACTACAAGGTGGAGATGTTGATGCTATTGCAGGAGCGGAGTAGGAAACAAGTGTCTTCTGTTTAACTTCTATGTAATGACAGTGAAAAGTATAAGTGTGTCACTAAAAAGAAATCTCAATGGCATTTGAAATAGGTGCTTATGATAAAGTGAGCAGATAGTGCCTGTTCTAACTCTGCCAGGACTGAAATGGGAACCTCGAAGAATTTAGTACTCAAAGCACTGGATGTGGCAGTAGCATGGTTCTATCTCCTCTGGCCTGGGAAGCTCCAGGATGGTAGCGGTGCCCTTGGTGGATAATGCTTGTGTTAGTGCTGGCATAACCCAGTGGAAAATCATTCCTATTATCAGTTGTGTAATCTTTTGTCAAGAAATCACAAGGTGCTTTAGTCTTAGTCCTATTTTTAAATCCATAGGTATAAACACTTTGATCTCCTCCCAAACTCAATTCAACATTCACATCAAGCTGTTGATGTCAGACCTATTGCATAATCCATTTTCCAGACTTACAGCCCAGCTAGAATTGGATTTGACTGATCGGATTTCTTTTGGGTCTAAATTGGGAAACAGGATGGCTTGGAGAAGGCAAATGCCATGTGATGTTCCTGAGCTTCTACCATCTGCTCCGATGTTTGATGTGTCTGAAGGGGGGTAGGATGGAAGGTGAAATAATCAGGTAAGAAAGCTGAAGGTGAGGCTGTTGTTGTAGTAGGCTGATGGGGAGAAGCAGCAGGAATTGTATCCTGGGATATTCCTGGGGAAAGCACAGAGCTCTGCTTAGCATGTTCTTTATTTGCCTATACACCTGATGTTCTGAGAGGGGAGGTTCACCCATGGATAGCTGGGGTTCGGTGGCTGCCCAGGGGAAAGGTTTGTGTCCAGGTCATTCCCAAAGCACCCATGTGCAGCTTCCCCGAGAAAATGTCATGTTGAACAGAATGGCTGTGCCAGGACTTACGCAGCCACATGCTGGTCACTACAGGGGCTTCTTGTGGTCTCACCACACTGTCATTTTTTCACAGTACCTGTGCTCAGGTCTGGCAGGATGGGAAAATACTTCTTTCCTCCTCCTCTTCATAGGGAAGCGCACCTCAAATTTAGAAAGTAGCTCAAACATGTTACCCTTAAAGACCCTGTATTTAGAATCCCAGACTGGTTTGGGTTGGAAGGGACCTGAAAGCTCATCCAGTTCCAACCCCCTGGCACAGGTAGGGACACCTTCCACTAGAGCAGGTTGCTTCAAGCCCCATCCAACCTGGTCTTGAACACTGAAGCTGTGCTGTAGGGCAGTCATGTCTCCTGTGGATAAGGAACCTTTAGAAGCATCTGGCTGAGAACCTGTTTTGTTTTCGTTTCTTTGCCTTTTAGGCCTCACACACTAACTCATGGGGATCCAACAGGAGATACTTTTACCATTTGCCATCGTCCATTCCTGAGCTCATCGCCTCGCTTCTGTTTGATTTTGCTATCTAAGGGACTTGTCCCAGGTTACTGTGAAGAGGAGGCAGAGCTGGGACCTGCCATGTGGCCATGCAGCCTCATATGCCCGTGGCCCCTCTGATGGCAGCTCCCAAAAAAGCTTCTCCCATGCTTAGTGCCTCATTCACCAGGGATTATTGCCATAGGAGTGAGCAACATCTCAGTGGCTGGCACCTGAACAGCCACCACTGCTTTGAAATAAATCCATTACACATGAATTAGGGCAAAGAGACTCACGATATTACTTTATAATTACTTTTAATTTGCTTTCTTAGAGGCTGAAAAAACATCCTTTGGAGGGAGACGCTGAGGTTGGGAAGGTGCCTTGGCCAGCGGCAGGTCTGAGACAGCCCTTGGAGAGAATAACTTCGTCTTTATAAATAAAAATTGGGCTTGTCCGGGCTGCTTCCCACAGCTTCTTGGGTGTGCAGAGGAGAGAAAGGCTGAAGGAAGCACGGGTGGGACTGAATGTGTCTCTGCAGAGGGAATGTGCACACAAAGCCCACACTGAGCTTGGCTCCTGGGGTTGTAAAGCTGAAGTGCTCTAAGTTTTGTGCAGGTTGGTTGTGGGGAGTTCATTTTGCTGCATGGAGGAGGATTACACACTGAGTAAACAGCTCAGCCCGGCTTTAATAAGATGGTTGCAGCCAGCGTGCTCTCACACTGGTGTAAGTGGGGTGGCTGGACCATCAAAGGGTTCATCTTGAGGCCTTTTGGTTTGTGAGCCTGAACCGGGCTA
The DNA here is from genome assembly GCF_004027225.2 of Strigops habroptila. Taxonomy (NCBI): domain Eukaryota; kingdom Metazoa; phylum Chordata; class Aves; order Psittaciformes; family Psittacidae; genus Strigops; species Strigops habroptila. The sequence goes on from NC_044294.2 coordinate 2,124,648, forward strand.
TCAGGGGCTGTGCATCCTGCACTGTGCATTTGTCTGGGTGGGAAATGGGCAAGAGGGAGCTGTGGGGCTGCCACAGAAAGCAGGAGGTGCCTGGAAATGTGGGTTTCTGGTAGAAAGAGTTGTAGGACTGTCCAGGGGGTGAGGTTTTATTAAAGCAAGCTATGCTTGCTCAATGCAGTGGAGATCAGAAGAGCAGGCAGCACTCATGGGATGTAGGAACCTGGGAGCAGCCCCTTTTTTACACTGATCCTGAAGAAAACAGCTAATCACAGAATCCCAGCCTGGTTTGTGTTGGAAGGGACCTTAAAGCTCATCCAGTTCCAACCCCCTGCCACAGGCAGGGACACCTTCCACTAGAGCAGGTTGCTCCAAGCCCCTGTGTCCAACCTGGCCTTGAACACTGCCAGGGATGGGGCAGCCACAGCTTCTCTGGGCACCCTGTGCCAGCGCCTCAGCACCCTCACAGGGAAGAGCTTCTGCCTAAGAGCTCATCTCAACCTCCCCTCTGGCAACCTAATGAAGCCAAAACAAAGGTTTCTGCACCTGCAGGAGATAGCTGATGTGTCCTGCTGGAAGCAGAATGGTTGATTGAGAGAGAAAAAGCACAACCTGAAATAACCTTGTAAAACAGCTTTATTAGTGCACTATAAGATTGGAAGTACAAAAGCTTCATGGTAAAACACAGTCAAATGAAAAAGATGCCCAGGAAAAATGGTCAGAAAATTGCTTATGAATTGCAAGCGTTCAGTGCTAAATAACAAGACTTTCAGCTAGCCAAGAACTCCTTCCTGGTGTCCTGTATTGCCTCATCATGAGGTGAGGAAAACCCTCTCCAGGAGCAGCCAAGGCACAGCTCCTGTGTGTGGGGCTGAGGCTGCTGCTCTCACAACCTCCTTGTGCGTGTGCTGGGTTCTGGGCACAGCCCCTGCTCCTGGCACTGGTCACCAGCACCAGGAGATACGGTGACTGCGCCCAGGATGCTTTAATAAGGGTTTTATTCCACAGGGAATGGTTCCTGAGCCCACTGTGCTGTGGAGGTGATGGTACCCATTGCCTGCTCAGGAATACTCAGGTGCTTGTGGATGCTCATGGTGCGGACATGGCGTCTGGCCCATCTCTAGCAGCACAGCCCTTCAAACCGCATGCAGTTTGCTGCCATTGTAGTTCAAACCACTCGAGGGTGCCACAGAGTGTAACTTGGAGGAGAAATTTTGTTGTGCAGCTGAAAAGACATGCAGGAATCTTCCTACAAACATGCACAACTTTTCCCTCTCAGGTTACTGCTGCCACAGCACTTCCAGGTATTTCAAGGAGAAACATTAGAATCATCATAGAATCACAGAGTGGTTTGTGTTGGAAGGGACCTTAAAGCTCATCCAGCTCCAACCCCCGGCCATGGACAGGGACACCTTCCACTAGAGCAGGTTGCTCCAAGCCCCTGTGTCCAACCTGGCCTTGAACACTGCCAGGGATGGGGCAGCCACAGCTTCTCTGGGCACCCTGTGCCAGCGCCTCAGCACCCTCACAGGGAAGAGCTTCCGCCTAAGATCTAGTAACAGGCCCTTAAAGTTCAGATAGTTGGTAAAAAAAGGCACCATTCTGTGTTTTTAATGCTTTAAAAACAACAAGAAGCCACTGCTTTTACCACTCCCGTTTTTCTAGCTCATAAGTGGTTTTATCTTACATGATCACTAACGGTTGCTAACAGAATAATAGCAAATCAAAGAAGAAACGCCCCAAAATGCTGATCTTGTGCTCTGGAAATATATATGGAGAGAGAAGGTTCAGGTCTGCTGTCTAGATTTCATACACGTGTCCTTTGGGGATCTCCTTTCACCAGAGCCAAGTGCTGACAGCCCTGGGGCTCATTCCCTGCGGACGCTGGTGTTGGCAGCTGCTTGGTGTGAGTTTTGAGGCTCTCTTGGTGCATCATGTCCCTGCATCACATGAGAGGTCCCATTGGCGGTCCTGGGGGGGATGTGTGCTTCCAGCATGATGAGCTGCCATCACAGCACCCCCTCTTTGCTGTTGCACCGGGCAGGACCAGGGCAGAGCCCCACACTCCTCTGAACCACATGCCAGGGGAGCAGCAGCTTTGGAGCAGATCCTGGTCACTATAGTCTATCACTGGCCGCGCTGGCACTGGGAGAGCTCATCAGCTCCCACAACCTGATTTGTTCTGAGAATGCAAAGGGGGGAAAGCAGAGATGAAGGGAAGGCATCCCGGGAGCCTACTGGGCAGCCTCTTCCGCCTGCTCTGGCTCGTGTGGGTTCTTCCCATCATTCTGGATCAACCGGACGATGTGTGTCAGGTCCAGACTGCGGGTGAGGATATCGAGCAGCACTTCATCCTTCTGCACGCCCTCCATGAACTCTTCCAGGGAAAGCTCGCCTGCAAGAGCACGTTGGGAAAAGGTCTGTTAAACCCTGCAGCCTTTCTGCTCCCACTGCAGCCCCCCAGGAGTTACATGGACTATAACACAGGGCCCTTCCTGATATCCCAGGGCTGTGTTGTACAAACCCCATCACAGCTAAATCCTGCCAGTACAATGAGGGACAGTTTGCAGTGTCCCCTCAGGCTGGCTGCAGCCCATGGAGGGGATGAGGAGTTAAACCTTCACGGGGAGCTGCTCTCTTCCAGCTCTCCTCACATCCTGGTGTTTTGGGACCTCCAGCATCTGGAATTGCTGTGGCAGACTGACCTGCGGGGAAGGGGGAAGATGGGACCAGTATTTGGCTTTGCATAAGGAAGTTCCTCACCATCTCCGTTTATATCGATTTTGTCAAACACCATGTTTGTGAATTCCTCAGCCGTCATTGTTTCGTTGCACCGGTTGATCGCTCGAATAGCCTGGAGGGAAAGAAGGACACAGAGGACAACCACTGAGTGTTGTGAGATTTGTGTATCTGTCGGTACAAGCAGCTAAGTGACCAGATGTAAGAGACCAAAGCTTTGATGCAGGCAGTTAGTTCTGAAAGGAATGAGTCCTTTCTAAAAAAACCCGGAGATTAAAATCGCTTTAAAAGGCAATCAATGCATTAAAAGATTAAGCAGGCACACTGGGATAAGCCAGGAGCCGTTCACCTCTGAAAATCCTGAGATTAAATTGAAGTGCTTATCTCAGCCTGGGTTTCAGTGGACGTGGTTAAACAACCTGCAATGAGAAGACAAGGGGTTGCTGCGTGTCTGAGCATGCAGGAGTGGGGTGCTTGAGACAAGGAGGCCAGGCCGGTGGGACTGGCAGAGGACACGCAGCAGGTTTGGCCAGTGCCTATTCATTTACCAGGGAGTTGTCTTTTGGGTTGGAATATTCCTGTTACAGCCTTTCTATCTGCCTGCGTCTAACAAGCCTTGTCTGTGATAGGAATGGAAAGAGCTGAGCCCACTCACTTTGATGATGTTCAGCAATTCTCCCCGGTCAATGCAGCCATTCCCATCCACATCGTAGAGCTTGAAATACCACCGCAGCTTCTGATCCACCTTCCCTTTCAGGACCAGACTCAGAGCTGCCACATACTCCATAAAATCTATGTAGCCATCCTAAAAGCAGAAGGTTAGATGCTCGATGAGATTAAAAGCAAAGAGTCAGGCAGTAAGAGGCTTTCCTGGCCAGTTTTTGGAAGTCCCCACTGGGAGACTTCAGTGTGTGGCCGCCATGCACCATGTGCTGGGGGCTCTGTGTTAATCCACACGGGGCCGTTATGTGTTGATAACAACTAAACTCAGTATGTCCACGTGGCCTGGACTAGCCTTCAAAGCTAGCCTGAGCGGAAGGAGTCTACGCAAAGCAGTGGTAATTCAGAGGTCAAAGAGGAACAGGCTTAAGCAGATGAATCCTGATGGATTACCTGATGTTATCCTTTACAGCTCTTTTCTGCTGGAAAGGGATCTCACATGCAAACCTTCAGGAGAGGGATGAACTCAGGAATTACCCCAGCATTTTGGGAAGGTGCTGCTCTATCCCTGTGCCATTTGTGTATCTATCTGCTTCACATCTGGTTACGTTCAAAGCACAAATAGTTTTATCTTTGACTTTCCTTCCCATTGTTTGCTGAGCACCAGCTCATGCCACAGCATTGGGAGACATTCAGCTGGACCCACAGACGGCTTCTCAGGCAGGGTTATGGTACCAGTGGCACCAACGACACTGCCCCGTGATGTTCACAGCTTCTAGGACACTTGCTAAAATGCCATAGAGCATTTTGATGGCACAAATCATTGAGATACAAAGCACTTTGAAGGAAAATGATACATACTACAAACCATGGGCAGTCTTCATTAGAGAATAAGCCAGGGTTTTGTCAATGAACAAAGCCATCAGGGCCGGTTCAGGAAGAGATCATCTGCTTTATCCTGCTGCTGCATGAGCCAGATTAGGTATAAATAGCTACTAAGCCCCATTCCCAGCAGGATTTCCTGTGCATCGATTCCCTTTTCAGGCAGGTGTTCAAACACGGGACAGTGAACAAGGTAAAGGCTTAAACCTAGAATCACAGAATCATGAATGGTTTGCGTTGGAAGGGACCTTAAAGCTCACCCAGCTCCAACCCCCTGCCACAGGCAGGGACACCTTCCACTGGAGCAGGTTGCTCCAAGCCCCTGTGTCCAACCTGGCCTTGAGCACTGCCAGGGATGGGGCAGCCACAGCTTCTCTGGGCACCCTGTGCCAGCGCCTCAGCACCCTCACAGGGAAGAACAAAACAAAACACAACACCTAAAGGATTTAGGGCCTCAACTGTATTATTTTCAGTGGGATTAAGCCCTTTGGGTGGCTGTAAATTACATTCCTCATTTCACGAGGTGCAGTTTCAAATCTTTTGCAAGTAAAGGAGGATGTTGCTTCCCCTCGGAGTCACAGCATCCATCTGCTTCTCTGGCATGGCTCCAGAGCTGGGAAAACAGCATTCCCAAGCTCGTGCAGGTGCTCTGGGACTATCCCGCTCCAGGGATCCAGCACAGCCACAGCCTGAGATGCAAAGCCTCTCCACGGGAAACAAAGGGCCTGAGCTCCTTATCGTATGGGACTGAGCACATGTAATAAAATCAATGAAACTCTAATCCATTTATAACTTAAAACCATGGAAAACCAAACCCGGTCTGTTCTGTAAAGCAGAGGTCATGCCACACTTGGGAACTCACTGTTTCTGCATGAATGCAGCACTTGTTCTCACCCCACTCGCTTGTTCCTCACTGTCACAACATTCGATATGTAAGGATTAAAGGGCACTTCATTTGAAAGGGATCACAGACACAGGTAAAACCACACTATTTGAGTAATTTAAAACTAAAGGGAAAACATCAGTTCAGAGCGAAGTCTCATTTCTCCCAGAGCAGGCAGTAAGTGAGGAGTTTTTGCTGCCATTTTTCACTGTAAATAACTATCATTTATGATGCCAAAGAGAATCAGACCATACATAGTGACACGCATAGAATCATAGAATAGTTACGATTGGAAAGGATCTTAAGATCACCTTAAGGTTCCAACCCCCTGCTATAGGCAGGGATATCCATCCCACATACACCCAAATACCCCCCCCCCACAAAATCGTACCCAGAGCCAAGCCCTGCACAGGCTGAGCGGGAAGGACAATATTTACCTTATTAAAGTCAAACGTCTCAAACATTTGCTCAACATATTTGTTCGCTGCAGGACTCAGGTTTTTCAAGCCAAAGAACTGTTTGAACTCATAGAGGGTGAGCTGGCCAGAAGGACACTCCGTCATGAACTTCTTATACCACTGGTGGCACTCGGTGGTGCTCAGCTCCTCCACGGCTTTCCCATCCATGTTCCCCATCTCCACACCGAGAGCTGGTCACTTTGCAGCCAAAACAATGGATGTTTGGTGGAATTTGAGGGCTTTCTCTTAAATTCTGCTTCTTGCCTTTGAAGTCCCAATGTCGGCAGCACTGCAGGGATCACTTGTTGGGAAGAACCAAACTGCCTGTGTGTGGGTGATAGAGGCAAAAGCCACCTCTGCCCAGGAAAACTCCAAAGCACAAAATCCTCTTTGGACAAGAGGTTGGCATTTAAGTACCCAGCAAATCCCTCCCTGGTGGCCAATGAGGCTCAGGGGGGTGATGGGCTCCTGCCAGGCATTAAGAGTTGAGGGTTAAAATAGAAAGGAAGTAAAATGGGAAAGTCTTGCAGATTACAGGCCCAGCAGGAGATTACGAGGGTGGAATTTTCTCTGTGATGGTGTAATCTCCTAATCCACTTCATTTATGATTTTGTGTGTGTGGGGATGTCACATGAGTAATAACTTTTGGACCAAAATCAGAGTAAGAAGAGAAGAACCACTTGGACATGCTGTTACTGCGGGTTGGTCTCCTGTAGCCTTCTCTGGCTGGAGGATTTCCAGTCTGAACCTGAAATTCAGGGAGGGGGAGGCACCATTTCAGCTCCTATAAGAGATGCTCCTATAAGATATGAGGGTAAATTTGGTGTGCTGAGACAAACATAGAAACATAATTGCTTTGACTGGGAAAGCTTTAAGTGCTTTAAATGCAGACATCACATATTATGATGATCTTCTCCCAGGGAAGCTCCCACTCTTCCCAACTGCTGGAGCCCAGTGCTCCATCTCTCCAGTCCTGGACGCAGCACATCCCATGTTATCAGCACTTGGCTGATGCCAGTGGAGTTGAATGCAGCCTCGATTTTCATTTATGATGAATTACCATGTAAATATGACCACAACCAATGTTGGTTTTACCCTGATGCACAGGATTCAGGGAAGGTCTGGGACATAAAGTATATCCTCAGAAAGTAGCATAGGCCAGATCATCCACTAGTAATGAAATGGATGTGACCACTGGATCTCAACCTGAAGAAAGTCTGTCCTGTAACACTTACTTTTATATCCACTTATATAATTTTAAGACAAAGAGTGCAGCTTTTATGTGTTACAGAGCTCAGTATCGCAAGTTAGGAATAACTCTGCTAAAGCAAGTGGCATTATGCAAGTGTAAAACAGTTATGAAAAAGGAATTAGCTTGGGAAACGCTAATTGGATGTGCTAATCCTGCACTGGCCAGCAGCAGCAGGCACAGCTCTGCCCAGGAAAGCTCTGCGAGCAAGGTGATACTTTAATGAGTGCCCTAGACTCTGACCCACTGCCAAAGGGATGTGGCTGAGATAGCCCATCCTGTGGCACAGAGAGGGGTACTGCAGTACTGAGACATTCATTAATAGCAGAAAGGTTGAGTATTAAATGTGGATACAGGCTTGCCAACTGCTTTAACAAGTACTTGCTAGCAGTGCATCCAGTTGTCCAGAATCACAGAGTCCCAGACTGGTTTGTGTTGGAAGGGACCTTAAAGCTCCTTCAGCTCCAACCCCCTGCCACTGGCAGGGACACCTTCCACTAGAGCAGGTTGCTCCAAGCCCCTGTGTCCAACCTGGCCTTGAACACTGCCAGGGATGGGGCAGCCACAGCTTCTCTGGGCACCCTGTGCCAGCGCCTCAGCACCCTCACAGGGAAGAACTTCTGCCTAATACATTTTATGCTGCATTCTGGAGAAGAGCTGCAGGCATGTCCCACCTCAATTTCAGCTCCAATTACTATCTCATTTCCGAGTGCCACAAATGAGAGATGCTTTTCTGTTCACAAACAATACTTTGCCTGTGTCTAGGGAAAGCCTAGTGAAAGAAGATGTCCTTTCAAGGAACGAGCAGAATTCAAGTTCCTTGTGCAGATGGGCCTGGCTGGGTCACCATTCACGCAGTGCCATGTGCTGCTGACAAACAGTGCCTCCACGTAAGCTGTTAGCAATAAATGACAGGACAAACTGAACTAGGATTTGAGAGCAAAACCCACCCTGCATGTTTGTCTGAGGAGCAGTGACACAGCTTCAACACCCATTCCTCATCTCGTGTGCTCACTGCTGGTCATCACTCAGACACTCCATGGGAAGCTAAAGCCACACCAGTTGCTGGTTTCATTTTTTGGGGTTTATTGGTTTTGCCTGGGGTTTTTTGCCCCGTATGGGTCTCCATTTCACAATGTTTGCACTCGGGACATCAATCACCTTCCTGGTGTGATCGGTGTCGCGGTGGAAGCGGTACCCACACGTTGCCTTCTGCGCAGTGTAGAAGGGGCTGTACGAGTTGGAGCAAGCAGATTGGTAGAAGAGAAAATGGAAGGAATTGGGCTGACGGTTCCCATAATGGGCGACAAAAGGAATGAAGTGAGCAGCCAAAGGCCGGTCCCTGTGGTGCTGTGCTGGAGAAGGCTGGTTCTTTGGGATGGGCGGCGAGTGGGAGACGTCCTGCTTCGCTTTGGTCTCCTCTGTTCCCTTTGGTCTCTTGTGGTCTTTGCCAGGGGCTTCTGGTGGTTTAGTCCTCTATGGAGCAAAAGAACCAGAAAAATGCATTGCAATTGACCCCACACTTTGGCATCCTCATCAGGGCAGAAGGTCCTGGCGCAAGAGTTGTGTACTGGTGACCAAAAAGCAGCGGGTTAAGCAAAACAGGAGAGCTTAGGGAATACCAGCCTGCTTACACTCATTGCAAAGGCAGTCAGTAGGCAGTATAAATGCAGAGAAGGCAGGTATTTACATTTCGTAGAATCACAGCCTGGTCTGTGTTGGAAGGGACCTTAAAGCTCATCCTGTTCCAACCCCCTGCCATGGGCAGGGACACCTTCCACTAGAGCAGGTTGCTCCAAGCCCCTGTGTCCAACCTGACCTTGAACACTGCCGTGTCTTTAGCTAAAAATTGAAGGTGGTGTTGCTTAAAGTGCTTAAAGTGAGTTTAAAATCAAATGATGTACTGGAAATACGGAAGCAGCTTAGTGGAAATAAAAGAAATACTGAGGAGTGCACACGGCAAGACTCGAAGCACTTGATTTTCTCTTGACTTGCATTTCAGCTGGTTATTTGTAACAGGGCAGAGTAAATATAGAGTGCTACCCAGTTGCTGATGTTCCTGCTGTCAGTCTGACCTGGCTCACCCTTTCATGTCTTTTGGGGGATGCATTTTCTTTCTGTGTTTGGCACAAGGAACCCCAGTCCCAGGTGAGGATCTCGACTGTAACAGCTATAAATGACAGCAGTACCTGTTCCTTGTAAAGCCTGCACCTAACCACAGCTATGGCAAACCAGACATGGAGATGGTTCAACCCCATCTGACCCACAAGATGCAATGGGGCGTATCAGTGATGACAGAACCATAACACTGTCATTTGCAAACACAGCCTGGGGCATCAGCTCACAGGCTCCAGGTCACTCTGCGGATGCCTACCACCACCCTGTGCCTTGTGCTGCTGTGCTCATTGCTCTTTCCAAATCTCTAAGAGGGTTTCCCCCTCCCAGGAATGTGCAGGGAAAATCAAGGTTGTTGAATCTAATCGGCAAAGCTCTTCCTCGTCATCAGCTGGGTCACACTGCTGAAGTCTTGGGGCAAAGCCAGTGCCACCACCCCTATGCATGAGCTGTCTCTGCGGTCCTTGGTCCATCACCCTCTTCACTGTGTGTTTACATGCCCCCTCTGCATAGGTGGTGGTGTGGACGTGTGCCCGAAGACACACGTGGGGCTGACTTGTCACCCGTGGCTGCTCCAAGGCTCTGCTTGACTGAGAAGGTATTTCTGCTGCTGTTATTTAACCGTGACTCAGTTATCTTGTGTTCATTGATGACTCCTCCATGCTAATGGAAACTGGCTCTTCCCCAGCAATTAGCTGCTTTACTCCTGGGCGTCCTAAATAAATGCTTTGCCGTCTGGCTTTATTTTTAACCCACTAAAGAGGTTTCCTAGTTTCCGTGACGCCCCGGCTTACTTGGTGCTCTATTTCTGTTCCCTGTAGCTGGCTCTGAACACGGGCTCCTAAACCTATTAGGAGGGGAACACCAGCAAATTGTTTAGAAATCCCCTTTGAGGGAAATGCCCACATCCCCATGGATTCACCACCGTATTTGCCACCCATTTCCCCATTTCAGCCACTTGCCAGATGCTTGAAAGTTCCATTGCTGGAGCTCAGGACAAGCGTTATTTCAGCCATTGCTGAAACTTTTTATTCCCTTTTTTCCACAGGGGACAAAATAATGGGATTTTGACTCCTGAAGGGCAGATTTTGTGCCACAACCGTCATTTCGGTGTGGTTTGTGTGGCGCTGCTCTGAAGACAGATTTGTTCAGCAATGATTCTGTTCACATATATGCATGATTATAGCTCGTGGCCTTTCTCGCTTTGGAAGATAAGAGACAAGTATGCACACGACTGCGCTGCTGCAACTGCGTCCACCCAGCTGCTGGGAGGCATTCATGTTATTAAAGCAGTGCAGTTGGGGTGGGGAGCAGAGGCTGTAGCTGCTTTGAAAACCCAACTGCTAAGTCATGTAGATGCTTTTGAGATGTGCAAGCCTTGCACGCGCTCAGTGACAGAGGGCTGACAATCATTTCCAGTGACAGGCAGGATACCATGCCAGGGAGTGCTGAGCTTTGAGCTTTGCTCTTGTGATGGGGTTCGGCTGCCCCGGGAGCTCCTGCTCATCTCCTGGGGCACGTAAAGCTTGGCAGAAGCATCCTCTGTGCTGGGTGAGTGCATCTGCTTACGTGATCCCTGTCTTTGAGGGGAAGCATCAGCTTAATGTCCACAGCGCTATTTATGGCACTGCCAGAGCTCAGTGCCTGAATTAAGAATCCCACATAATCCTATTGCATCCAGTCATATGTTTAGAGAGCCCTAATCCCTGCCAAATTGTCTGTTGTCTCTCAAGGGAGATCCTCACAGGTGGGGTCACAGAGAGAACAATGATTTCAGTAAATCAAGAGATCACGAAGGGTTCAGACGTCCACCCCAGATGAAGTGTTCCCCTGCCTGGCTGCCAGCACTGCCCATCCTGCCCTGCGCCGCTGCCACCCCCCTTGCCCTGCAGCAGGGAATCCTGATCCTGCAGCTCGTCCCTATGGAGCCATCCCAGGACTATCACACATGGTTCGCTCTGAGCTCTCAGCAGCCACAAGGGTGGCTGATGGTGGTGCAGCAGGGGAGGGATGAGGCATCACACCAGCACCACCAGGACCCTTCTGTCCCGGCCACCCACGGGAAGGGGACAGGGAAAGCGGGAATCCCTCCTGCCAAACCGTGAGCTCCCACCTGCGAGGCCATCTCCCTGTTAGGGACCCAGCACACAGGGACCCCGGCACACGGGGACCCCAGCACACGGGGCTGTCTGTGCCGGAGGCTGGAGGCAGCGCTGCCGGGGCTGTTGGGGACATTGTGACCATCCAGGCCATTGTGACCATCAGGGTGGGAGCTGTCACAGCGGTGCCCAGGCTGAGCAGGGCTGCTCGGGCAGGGGGTGTGGAGGAGCACAGGGGCTCAGCCATGGAGATGAGGAGGGAGCTGTTTCTCCTGATGGGACAAGGGAGGAGTTGCATCCAATGGGAACCACTGCTGCTGCCTGTCTGTGGCAGGAGGGTTTCTCCTCCCATCCCTCCCCAGGTCCGGATGAGGATCTGCACCTCACAAGTGCTTCACACACCTGCGAGTGCAGCAGGGGAAGATGTACATCTGCAGGGCGCAGCTCCTCACGCTGATGCAAAGGCAGATTGTTCTGGGGTGTTTACCTGTAATAGGATCAAAGGCAGCCTCACACTGTGGCGTGTTACACCAGAGCAGAGCTCACATAGCTATTTCTATGCCATAAAATCTGATGGCGATCTTCCAAGTGCTTTCCTGAGCTCTATGCCCAGCCCACCTTTAGCTGTGTGGCCTCAATGGAGATACGAGAGTGGCAGTTGTCCTCCCTTAAAATAACAGCCATACCACCAAATTGGGCATCTTTTCTGCCCCTTTCAAGTTCATGCTTTGCCAAAGTCAGTCTGGCCAACAGCAAACCTGCTCTTGCGAGCCCTGGGCTTTTTCTGGTCTCACGGGGTGAGGTCTGTGCTTTATTAGGAGGAGGAAGGTAAAAAACAAATGTTTTTCATCTGGAACAAACAAACAGGAGTGTGCACATGAGCTCCTGTAGAATTGTTGAGCAGCTTGTGTTCACTGGGATAATAAATTCACCTCAGAACACACATCCCTTCATGTTGTGAGGAGTCTGTTTTCCAATGCTCACCACCCAGGGTGAGGCTCAACCATCGTTGGCGGGTGGCATGTGTACAGCTCCCAACGCCAGAGCTGCTCTGGAGTCCCCCCTGCCCCAGGGCAGAGCAGTTCTCAGGGGGCTGAATCACACCTTCCTCATCCTGCAGAGCATCGCTGCGGCCCTGCAGCCCTTTTGAAGTCTCTTTGGTGTAATGACGCTTTGTAGGACACCTCTGTGCATGAGCCCAGGCTTTCTCATTCCATGGGATTTTATTGGCTTCTCTTCTTAAAATAGCTCCTCTTCTCTTTCCCCTTTTCCTTGACTTCGTCTGTCTGTATATCCTGCTCAATTTGTTCACTCAAAGACTGAATATCAGCGAGCACATATGTCTTGCCTATCATATAATCCCAGACTGGTTTGGGTTGAAGGGACCTTAAAGCTCATCCAGTTCCAACCCCCTGCCACGGGCAGGGACACCTTCCACTGGAGCAGGTTGCTCCAAGCCCCTGTGTCCAACCTGGCCTTGAACACTGCCAGGGATGGGGCAGCCACAGCTTCTCTGGGCACCCTGTGCCAGCGCCTCAGCACCCTCACAGGGAAGAGCTTCTGCCTAATATCTAATGTAAATCTCCCTTTCCAGCAGTGAATAGGTCCTTCATTTAATCTGATTTCTGCTTTCAAGAGGTGTCAGTGAATTTTCTTTAGATGTCTGGGGTTCATTAGGATTGGTTCCTGCAAAGAGCTGGCTCCAGCCCTGCTCTCTGGAGGAATGTTGTTTCCCAGTTTCCATTCTTTCACTGCTCTTCCCTGCAGGCAGGACTATCCCTTTTCCACCCATCTCATGTGAAACACAACTGTGGGTCCCTGTGGTGTGTTCCTGGGCAGATGTTTGCAGGATTGTCTCCGATCCCTGTCTCACACAAACAGCAGTTAAGATAACTGTCAGAAAGGCGCGAGTCCCGCTAATTGCAGGTCTTGTGCACAGCACAGAGCCGTCCCTTCTGCATCACCCGCTGCTCCGAGTGCGGATCTCAGGAGCCGGCTGCCATCGGAATGGCTCCACTTGCCATTCATTACAATTTACTTTATTTAAGTGCTTCCTGACAGTTTATGCCATGATTAGGTTTTCCTTTTGAAATATCCTAACAGTGCTCGTTTTTCAATGTTCACGGGTGATTTAATGTGCTGTCCTAATTTGAACTTTGTAGCAAAAAAAATAAAAAGGTGGTGAAAACCTTAATTTCAAAGTGATTAAGTGATATTTATCACTGAAAAAAAAGAAATCTACTTCATTTTAACTCTAAAAATGTGGTGGAAATGGATATAAGACACAGTAACTTCGCCCTGAAGCTGTGAGCTCTGTTTCAGAGTTAATGTTTTGACAGCTATTTGGGGTTTAAAGTTCTCCAGAGATCCCAGCATTTATTAATAACCAATGTTACTCATTAACTCTCATTTTTTACATGTATGACACAGAAAATTGCTGGCAATGTTAGACACTTGGTTTTGTACCCGAAACCGAGAATGATTCGGGGTCGAGTCCTGCTGTCTTTAACCTTTGGCATAAAGGAAGTCCCAAACACTCACAGCACACAGGTTGTATTGGGTTAGGGCAAGGTTTAAGGCCAGGCACAGTCCCCCCTGAGGCTGGTGAGGATCTGTACATTGAGGATGGGGTCTTGGATGCTTAGTAAGACACTTCCCAAACACTCAGTGCTAATTTGCTTCCCAGCACACACACACAGAGCAGGGGGAAAGGATTGTGCTTCGGCTTCCCCTGGCTCTGGTTGGCATTTCCTTGTACTCCAAGGACACCTGCAGATCTCAGACAGGGACTTCAGGTCCCAATGCAGTGCACAAGCAGGTATGCAGCAAGTCTTGGGGCAGGGAGCCTGGCCCTTGGGTCAGGGCTACAGCAGTGGGAGAGTGAATGGATGAACACTGGAGACAGTGAGAGATGAAAACTGTCACACCTGAATGCTCAGTATATGGCTAACTTGAAAAGCTTGGGTTTGATAGTTTGGGTTGGGGTGGGTTTTGGGAGAGGAATCAGATGTGGTAAGACAGGGGGGAATGGCTTTAACCTGCCAGAGGGGAGATTGAGATGAGCTCTTAGGTAGAAGTTCTTCCCTGTGAGGGTGCTGAGGCGCTGGCACAGGGTGCCCAGAGAAGCTGTGGCTGCCCCATCCCCGGCAGTGTTCAAGGCCAGGTTGGACACAGGGGCTTGGAGCAACCTGCTCTAGTGGAAGGTGTCCCTGCCCGTGGCAGGGGGTTGGGACTGGATGAGCTTTAAGGTCCCTTCCAACACAACCCACCCCGCGTTCCACCGGGCAGAGGCGGCCCCGGTGCGGCGGGAGGCACCTGGGTGGAGGGAGGGGCCGAGGGAGGGGCGCGGCGGGCCCGGCCCCCCCCATCCCTGCGCGGTGGCAGCGGCCCCGGTGCGGCGGGGATGCCGGTGCGGAGCGCGGCGGGCAGCGCCGGGGCTCGCCACGATGAAGAAGCACCACTCCGTGCAGGGCACCTTCAGCCGCCTCTTCGGGAAGCGCCAGCCCAGTCCCGCCGCCGCTTCCCTGTTCGCCACCAACCCGCCCTGGATCTTCACGCAGGAGGTGACCTCGGACAGCGCTGGTGGCACCGGTCAGTGTCTCCTCGTCACCTCCCGGGGGGGGCAGCTCCGTGCGCAGGGACCGGGGACGGGCCGGGAACGGGGGACCCCCGGGCGGTGTGTGAGCTCTGCGGGCTCCGGGACAAAGGGAGTCTCCGGGACAAAGCGGGGCTCCGGGGAGCCTGAGTGAGACCGGCCCGGGGCTCCGGTGGGTCCCGGCCCACCACGGGAAGTTCAACTTCCCTCAAGCGAGCTGCTAAGTAGTTGCGAATCCGTTTTTCTGCTTCCGGCAGCTCTTTCCCACGCCGCGTTCGATCATTGCCTTCACAGCTTTTACTTATTTACTTTACAAACCTGTTTCGTGCAGGACTGTGTGCTTGGAGGGGGTTGAGGGTTGCATATTTCCCGGGTTTATTTGTATTTCTTTGTGGTTTTAATTGCAATACTGTGCCCCGGAGGCTCATGGAGGAGGGAGCCAAATTAATAGTAGTGGAGCCAGGTTGATAAAAGATTAGCAGGTTGTGGATGAAGTTTAGTGGCTGTAAGATTCCAACAACTCCTTCCAAGCTTAGAAACGGCCGGGCTGCTTGCTGAGCTGTGCAGTGTTGAAGTATTGTCCATTAATGCTGTTGCAAGGTGGTTACACCCTGAAGGCTGAGCTGGTGAAACTAAAGATAAAATGAAAATGTGACGGAGAGTTTCATGCAACTCTCCAACACAAAAGGAAAAGTGCTGATTTCTAAGTGCTGTAAATCTGAGGAGGATTCAAGCTTCTCTCTGATGTGGTTTGGATTTAAAAAGGAAAAAGAAAAGAAGTTGCTGTGTCTGCTTATTACCAGCCTGATTTCCGTGGCTGCAATTGCAGTACAAAGGCATTCCTCTCAGGTGTGGGGAACTGCTGTGTGGATCAGCTTCCAAAGTGAAAGCCAACAGTCCTTGAAATCTGAGCCTAAATAAAAGCTGTTGAATCACTCCTTAGCATCCTCTTGGCATTTATATCATTAATGTAATTTGTGGAGGGTAGTGTGACACAGCGAAGCTGAGTGACCGTGTTCAGAGTAGCATGTGCTGAGGTGTGGGATCCTCACGAGGAATGGTGTGCTCCCAGCTCTGCAGTCCATGGGTCAGGTTTTCCTGTCCCTTGGTTTCCATGGTGAAGCCCCATCCCTGTTTATTGAATATTTGCTGCGTAGCTTCATGCCATTGCCAAAAGGAGTCCACTGCTGCTGCTAATCCCCACCTTAGTTTTTGGTACAAAGTAAACACAAGTTAAGCAATGTGGAATGGGTGTAGGTTTGCATGTCACTGACTCAGAGATTCCTGAATATAGTGACTGATGCCGCCTCCTTGCTGTGGATACCCCAGCGTCAAACCTGCTGCGCCTACTCCAGGTGATGCAACCCCCAAGTAGGAAGAAGTTCCATTACATGCACTGCAAATTGCCTATTTGATTTCCCATGGCTGAGCGGACACAACTGTCTCCAGGACAGGCCGAATGTCAAAAAGTGGCCAAAGTGTAGTCAGGGCCAGCCGCTTCCTCCAGCCTCCAAAGGCATTTCCTGATCCCTCCTTCCAGGAAACGAGGCTGGCGGAGCACAGGTCTTACTGGTGACAGGCTCTTAGCAGGCAAGTCCTGTTTATCTAGCAAAGGAAACACAACTACAAGCACTTCATTTTACTTTAATTAAATGCAGCCAGGTTAGAGATGCTTAGTAATCTAGGATCAAAGACCTTGTGATCTTTAATGCAGTTTCTCACTGGGTTTACCTAGTGTCTTGTTTAATATAAAACTCCCATCGTTTCAAGTCTCTGAACTACTCTATCACTGCTCCACCAAACTGAATCCAAACTCTCACGCTGCATTGGCCTTAATTCTTGCTGCTTATTCACTGAATTTGGGGTCACCCAGGGGGTTATGCAAAAATAATGATAATTTGATGGCATCTCTGCTGTCCTTGAGAAGCCAGCAGCTCCTCCTTTCCAGTGCTAAACTGTTGGTAGGACCACACGAACTGAAGTGTAGGCTGCTTAGTATTTTGAAAGCTGAAGAAATCCAAAGCCAGGTTAGGCGGGGCTTGGAGCAACCTGCTCTAGTGGAAGGTGTCTCTGCCCGTGGCGGGGGATTGGAACTGGATGAGCTTTAAGGTCCCTTCCAACACAAACCAGTCTGTGGTTCTGTGAAAATGTCCTTTTTGTAAAGAATCCCTTGTAGTGGAAGGGAGAGGATGTCATGAATGACCATAAGGGCAGTGATAGCACGATGGATACTCCCGGGTGTATCCCAGGATAACTTGTGGTGTAGTGGGTGGGAGAAAGGAAAAGTTGACATGCTTTCTGGACTCAGTGGCGTGTTTCAAGGTTGTGTGGAATTCATCTGCCTCCAAACTATTGATTCAGCAGAGGCTGTGGTAGCTCCTGCCCAGCCCCTGGTGTGGTCAGGTTCTTCATTCCAGGTGTTCATGCAAGTGCTTTTCTTCTGTGAGAATGCACACAGAAGCATCTGCCCTCCTCTTTCTTCACTAAAGCTCTGTTTCCCTGTGAGCTTCTTGCCTGATCTTTGCCTGTCCAAAGAGGGCAGAGATTTGGTGACAACACCAACCAGCCAGCTCCCAACACAGGCAATCCTGCTGTGGGTTTTGGAGGCTTAGAAATGCAGCCCAGCCCCTTCATCTGAGTGTGGAGCTTATACAACCTCCACCTTTCTGCTCCTCGGCTTTTAATTGCTTGATACTTGATAGAAACTTTCTGTGCTTCACACTTTAGTGCGGGATCAGGAGAGAGGACCATGCTTCCAAACTCTTCTAGGGGAAAGAAACCTCAGCTATTCACTTCTTGGTATTTCGGAGTAGAGAGGGAGGTTGTTTGCTGCTTTGTTCTCATTGAAACCACTGTCAAAATCTGTTTGGGAACACTCCCGCAGTTCTCTCTCTGCTCACAGCCATTTTGCTTGTTTTCCTCCTCCTTCTCCAAACTCTCGTTTTTACTTTAATGTTGGTCTCCTTGGCTACGAATTATTTGTGTGTCGCCTTCCAGCCAAGGTGGGGTTTATGTGCTTCAGTGCTTCTGCTTGTTAATTCATGCTGTTAATCAGACACAAAGAACATAATTAAACTAATTTTATGAGCTTTATTCACTGTCAGAAATAAACCGGCCCAAAAAAGGTGTGGTTCAAGGTAAAAGCACGGGGCTGGGAACCTGGAGGACCTGGTGGCTTCTCCTTCTTGTAACGCTGGGGCTCTGCTGCTGCTTTCTGCCATAGTGTCTTCATTCAGAGCAGTGTTTTGTGGGAAGATGTACAAAGAATGTCTCTGTAAGGCAGGCTGAAGTGTCAAAGTGTTGTGGCAAGCATGATTTGTTCCCCAGTACCAATTGCATCAGGGGTCAGACAGAGATTGCTCCAGCAGCACAGGTAAGGATGCTGGTGGTGTTCAGCCACAGCAGGGAGAGCAGCTGCATCACCTCCCTCCTGCTGCCCTTGGATGATGGCAGCAAAACAAGCAGAAAATCCTCCTTGGGAAGCCCCTCTGTGTCCCATTTCCATCGCTGTGTCAGAGCAGTGCAGCGAGGTATTCCTCTCTGCTTGCCCCATCCCACTTGGCACAAGCCAAGGGTCAAGGATGCCTCTGCTGTGTCATGACGGCGACCTGCTGTCATGATAGGGCTGAGAGAAGAACCTGTAATTAGCTTGGATGCAACCGCTCTGCCCACAGAGCGGTCAGCAGGTGAGGAAGGGCAAGAGCTCTTCTTCCGTCTGGTGTGGTCGGTGGTCAGGCTCTGCTGCTGCCTCCCCTCTCCAGTCCAGCTGCTGATGGATCGACCAAGATCAGATCCTGACCAAACTTATCATAGACTTGACTAGGTTGGAGAAGACCTTTATGGTTACCAAGTCCATGAGCTGGTCTGTGTCACCTCTGTGGGTGCCAGCCCTGGATCCACCCCTGCTGTCCCAGAGGTGAAAGCCTCGTGGCACTATACAGTTGCTCCTGAAGCGTTTCCCTTCCCTAAACGTCATCTGGGTGGGGAGTGAATTGAGCGCTTCTGCTAACGTTTGACCTTCCTGAGGTAAATTTAAGTTAGCTACTATTAGAAATAAGCCTTTCAGAATAGACTTTGGCATCTGTGCTTATTAAACTCCAGTGTCTGGAGCTCTGGGAAGGCTCTTTGCCTTGCAGTGTGTGGCTGCATTGCCGGCACCTGGGCACTTGGGACCTTTCTCCCCTCATCTTCACCTCAGCTCCAAAACACTTGGATATTCCTCAGAATCTAATGGGGTTTGGCCATTCCTGGGAGCTGATACAGCAAATTCTCCACAGAAATCAGGTGGTGTCCATGTTGTTTTTCCTGTTGCCTCAAACACAGTGCTGTGGCTGTGGCTGCTAACAGTCTTCTCTTCCCCTCAGGTGATGTGATTGAAGTGTATTATGGCGACAATCGCTTTGGGACAATGACTGACTCTGGCACAGCAACACTTAAACCACGTCCGAGAGTCCGGCCGCTGCTGACGTTCTTACCCCTTGTGAGTATCCAGCCTGGTGCTGGGATTCATTGTGGCAGTGGATGTAACTGGTGCCCAGAACCAGCTGGGCTGGCTGCTGCTCTCATCCTCTACCTGAGGGAAGAAAGTAAATGAAAAGCAAAACCACTCTGTAATAATGCTGGATACGAGGGATTAGGAGGTGATCTGAGTTCAAGGCTGTGTTGGACATAAGCAAGATACTCAGGCGAGAGACGTAAGCATCATTAGACTTGTATTCTCAATTAAAAGAAAAATTGCTGAGCACGTAGATGATAGATCTGGCTTGCACCATGTTTTATCTAACCGCTGCTGGCAGTATCTCGCTCTGAATCAGGCATGTTGCTGGAGACAGCAATAGCAAAGCCATGTCCTGTTTACAGCAGAGGTACAAGGAGATGATGCAGCAGGCGTCTGGGCAGAGGAGGATTCTCAATCCCTGTATAAGGGAAACCATTCCCTGCAGAGCTGCCAGTGCTCCAGCAGGATGCAAGGACTGAGCAGCAAGTGCCAAAGCAGCCAGACCCAGAGGGCTTGGAGGTGTCTTTAACCCAGCTGGGACTCAAAAAGCCACATACACTCATTGCTGGCTTCAACACTCTGCTGCTGTGTGTGCTGAGCAAGCTTTCCTCCCCCATGCAGCACACCTTTCCAAAGGTCTTATCCCCAAAAGAGTACAGTGAGGTGTCGATTGCTCAGATGGCAATCTGGAGATGGCAATAGCTAAATCTGAAGTGCAGGTCACTGGAGGCCAGTAAAGACAGTAAAACACATCAAAGCCTTTGGTCTTGACAAGGAAATAATTTCTGACAGCAAAGGATGTTTTTCCTCCTCCATACTTGTCCTTTAGAGCCATCACCTTCGGCAGAAAATGGGCTGGTAGCTGTCATCTGGGTGCAATTGGGAGTTCCTGGGGTTGCGCGGGTGTCACTGGGAGGACAACTTGGGGCAGGGGGTGACAACTGTCGGGAGAGGCTGTATTAGAGAGAGATAATTAGGGAGAGCATAATCAGGAAGTTATGGAGTTACACAGGTTCTACAAAGGGGTTGTGCCCTCTGTGATGCCTTCCAAAAGATCACAGCCAGTGACAAACCTCATGTGGGATCTAAGTCTGGTAACTGTAAGGCTGGTGCCTGAGAGACTCTTCTCCAGCAGCACAGTTTGGGTGTGCGACCATAGCTGGCACCCCATACCTCCAGGTTTCTAGAGTGCAACTGGCCTTTTGTGTCTTTTTAGTGCTTTCAGATGCATTAGTAGTGGAAGTGTATGTGGTAGAGGAATAAAGAGTGTGTATGTCCTTGAGATAAACACTCAGGGCTGTTACCCTAGCCGTGGTGCTCTCCTGCTGATACTTGGGCTTTTCTCCCCTCCATTGCTCTTGTGAGGGTCCCTCACAAACTTGTTCTTCTCTTCTGAGAGTAACAGGTTTAACTGAAGAAATTAGTAGGAATAAGAAACATTTTTTAAGGACTAGTCTGTGCTGGCTATTTGCATTATTTTGATTAGGTTTGATTATGACTGGAATTGGCACAGACACTTCCGCTGCCATGTACGTACCTGCACTGGGCTGTTCTGCAGCTCCCGCCTTAACCCTTTCTTTGCACCCAGCCGCTCTCTGGGAAGCAGCTCAGAGGCGTAGCTGTGAATCAGGAGGATGCACACACCCTGCCCCGCAGCCTTCCTGTGCCTGGGTGCCTGGCAGCTTCCTTCCCCCCAAATCACCTGCCCCTCGGCTGTCCCGAGCCGAGTCCCAGCAGGGATTGCGGGAAAGGGGGTTTTGCTGCCTGCCTGTCGGGTACCACCACGTCCCCCTGCCCACCCGGCTTCCCAGGCTCTGCGGGTGTTGGCAGAGCTTTGACATCGTGGGGGAATAAATTCCTCTAGTTAACCACCAAATTCCCTAGCTCTGCTTCAAAATTGAGAATTTGGGGTAGCTCTTCATATTTGGAGAAACCTTGGTCTCTCTGACACCCCAGGATGTCTTTTGGTTGTATCTTGGTCCGTTTTTTGTAAGAGGCAGCCTCAAACCTAGTTCATTTAATGGATGAGGGATGTAAACCTGCTGGAGCGAGTCCAGATGTGGCCATGAAGATGCTGTGAGGGCTGGAGCAGCTCTGCTCTGGGGCCAGGCTGAGAGAGCTGGGCTGGTTCAGCCTGGAGAAGAGAAGGCTCCTTAAGGGGAGACCTTAGAGCAGCTCCAGTGCCTAGAGGGGCTACAGGAAACCTGGAGAGGGGCTTTGGACAAGGACCTGTAGGGACAGGACAAGGGGAATGGCTTTAACCTGCCAGAGGGGAGATTGCGATGAGCTCTGAGGCAGAAGCTCTTCCCTGTGAGGGTGCTGAGGCGCTGGCACAGGGTGCCCAGAGAAGCTGTGGCTGCCCCATCCCTGGCAGTGTTCAAGGCCAGGTTGGACACAGGGGCTTGGAGCAACCTGCTCTAGTGGAAGGTGTCCCTGCCCGTGGCAGCGGGTTGGAGCTGGATGAGCTTTAAAGTCCCTTCCAACCCAAACCATTCTGTGATTCTATGGTAATCATGGGCTCCTGAGAGACTGGGGAGCTGGGGACCATGAGGACAGGCAGCTTTCCTTCACTGGGGACAGGGGATATTTGTGTTCCAGTGCTGAAAAGCGATTCCTGGTGGTTACAGTGAAAGCTCCCCTGCCGGGATCCTCTGCACAGGAATCTGATTCAGGTCCCACAAACTGGAAATGCTGGTTCCTGGCGCACCACCCTACACGGCCCTGCTCTGAATCAGCTGGAGGTTTGCTGGGCTGGGCACACCCCAAGCAAACACAGCAGAGGGAAACAATCTGCCCAGCCATCTCTGGCGACTGGCAGTGTATGGAGATGCTTTCCATTTCAGAAGCCAGCGCATGACGTGAGGATGGGTGGTTTTGGAGAGATGCTGAGCATTAGCAACTGCTACAGAAACTTTTGGTGTGAAACAGACTTGCCCAGTTTTGAGGACCTGTTAAAATGACATATCCAAAATTACTGCTCGGTTATGTGGACTGTTTCCTGCAGCTTTGCATAGATCTCTTCCGACTGCCATTCCCTTTCTACTCGTATCCAAACATGTGATGCATATGGTGCTTTGAATTCAGCGCTCAGACGTCTTTGTTTCCCTGCAAATGAGCAGATCTCTGTGCGCTCTGGAGACTGGCAGCGATACATTTCCATAGCAAATGGGAACTGCTGGAGCTGTTTTTTATTTTCCTCTTTGTGATTGTTATCTCATTGCTCTGGACGATTTCATTATCGGCCCTTAAAGTGCCTCTGTTAGCCTTTGTCTTCCCTCTGGCTTTCAGCTGAAGTTAAGGATCTTTCCTCTGCCTTGTACTGTATTTTTGGGAGCAGTAAAGAGGTCTCAGATGAGGCTATAAGGCTCACCTAGTCTCTTGTTTTACCACAAACAGATCTGTCCTAATGCCTTAGCAGACCTCGCCTTCTCCATCAGCATGAAGTTGTCCGATGAGTTGTGCAATCCCAGGAATGTGAATTCCCACTCACTCTCTCCTGGCTTGCCAATAACTGGTTCATTCCCTTTGTGGTTATAGACGATCCTTGGTCATCTGCAGGGTGATGGGCTTTGCAAGTGAAACCTGTGTTTCCTTATCATTTTGTCAAAAGCTGGGGGTTTCAGAGCTCACTGCAGGAGCCCAGTCTGCTGCTTCTCCAGTCAGTTCTGCCCCAGCAGCTCCCCTGTTCCTCATTCCCCATGCCTAGGGCAGTGTGTGATGCTAATACGCTGTCTGCACCCTGAATGGGGCTGGCTGTATAAACCCAGCTTGACCTTTGATCAAGGAGACTTTGGAATCCTATAGCAATCTCCTGCAGAAATAGTGATAATAGCAGTGAAAGGCAAAGGGCATGGCTCAATCATTATCTAGGCCTTTGTATGCAGAAAACCACTGCTCTGGTGCAGGCTGATGGCAGGATAATGGGCTGTTAACAGCTGATGCAAACACCTGCCCAGGGTAAGTAGGAGTGCAAGAGGGTGGACCCTGCAGCCTGGGAATGGGACAGTATGTCCCTGACCATTGCCCGTGGGGTCTGCGAGCTTCTGCTGCTCATGGAGTGTTATTTCTGTGCTATGGGTCTCTCCCAATGCTGGTATGTGGAAGTCCAGTCCACTGCCTCAGTCACGTCTGTGCTGACAGCCTGATTCAGCATCAGTTTGTGTTCAGGACATGTTAGCGTAGGTTTGATGAGCAGCTGCAATCTCCCTGCAGTGAGTCAGTGGAGGGAAGGAGAGGCTTTCTGTGCCTGTAGGTGTACCAAGAGCCCTGGTCAGCACTGCAGGTGAGTCAGTGTGCCATGAATATCTCACTGTGGGTGGCTGTAATTACACAAAGCATCCTCGCAGATGTGTAGGCTGCTAAATTGCATGGTCCTGTACCAGCTAAAGGCACTGCTGAGTTTTCAGCATGAATGTGAAGGGAGTAATTGAGAGTGAAACACAAACCACACAAGTAGCAGTTTTCCTCAGAGTGTTCAGGTATGCTGGTGCCAGTTTCCCAAATAGCTGGAAGTCTGTCTGCGACTTCAGTGTGGTGTGGACGTGACTGTGGCGTGAGCTGGCAGTGCTTGGTGGAGAGTCATGCCCACAAAACCCGTGCTTGGGATGTGAATGGTGAGGAAGTGGTGCTGGGGAGCCCTAAGTTTGGATGTGAAATAGCCGTGCTCCTCTCCAGCCCCCCTTCACCTGACCAGCGCAGGGGGATTGTGTCTGTGGCTTGTGCAACCTTCATCGTTTATCCCCTTAAGCCCTGTCAATAGCAGCTGCTGCAGGGAACTCCGTGTCTCGGAAACAGCCCTGGATCCCATCAGGTTCCTGTTTGTGTAGACAAATTACCAGTTATACAGGCTAGGGCCTGTGCACTGATACCCTGGGCGTAAAACTAACAGCTCCTTCTGCTCAACTATTGCAGAATGCCCAAGAATCCCACGGGGTGGCTGTGCCAACGCCGTCGGTGCCAGAAGACTTTGAGGAAAAAACAGCTCTTGGTAAGGGATCTTCTCTGCTGAGTCCTGGATGGCACTAAGTGCTCAGCAGTATCGTGCCCTTGGGGAAGGAAGGATGCGTGCACCAAGCTCTGGAGCAGACAGTCTGATCATGAGATTTTCATGCTCAAATAGAGTCTACTATTAATTTGTTTTTGAAGTCACTGAAAATGAATTCATTTCTAAGGGGTGAGGTGTAGTGACTGTTACAGTCCTGCAAGCTTTAAAGAGCTGCTCAGCAAAATAAACTGGCTTCCTAGCTGGCCACAGGTGATGCTGGCCATCACTGCACTGATGGAGAAGGTGCTCATACTGCCGTGCTCTCGCTCTTCCTTGCAGGCTCTGGCTCCCAGATCAATGGAAACTACCGAATGTACAGCTCGGTGGGGGACCTGCGCCCACAGGCTCTCGATGGGGATGACCTGGATGAAGACATCCCTCCGCCGCCATCGGTGCCCCCGCCACCCCCTCCAACAGCACCAGCACCCGCACCACCAGCCTCGCCGGTCCCTCCGCCACCCGAAATGCTGCCTCCACCACCACCAACACCTGAGGTGGTGCCACCACCTCCTGCCATGGCAGCTCCGCCACCTCCAGCCTCTGCCCTGTCCTCCCCCAGCACACCGGCTCCTCCAGACTTCATCCCACCAGCCCCACCGGGTGCCCTGCCGCTCAGCCGGGCCCCTGCTCCCTTCACCACCGGCATCTCCAAGTGGAAGTCTGAGACAGTGCTGAACACGAGGCAGGCGGATGCTGAGGGGCCGCTTTGCCCTGCTGAGGCTGGGGTGCCGGCTGCCCCTGGCCCAAAGGAGAGTCTGCAGCCCAAGCACTGTCCTGAGCCCCATCTCACCTTCCCCAGGTCCTTCAAGGTGCCGCCGCCAGCCCCAGCCCGGTCCTCCTCCATCCCGGTGCAGGAGAGCCAGCCCATCCGGCAGGAGCCCTTCCCCAAGCAGCCCCATGCCCGGCCTCCCCTCCCGCCCTGCTTCACCATCAGACCCGCGGCCAAAGCTTACGCAGGAGAAGCCGAGCAAAAGAATTCCCCGCTGAGACAGGCCATCACAAAGCCAACACCCCCACCACTGAGCCCCAAGCCGGCTCCAGGGCTCAGCCAAGGGATGAATCCTGCAGGTCACCAGTCCCCACAGCCAGGCTCTGAGGTGGAGAAGGTTCCCCAGCCAAAAACAGCTGAGAAAGACTCTCCTCCTCCAAAACCTGAACCTCTCACCGCGAACGACCTGGACCTCCCTCCCCCAGACTACCCGACCTGTGAGGATGACTGGAGGGATGCTGGCAACCTGAGCAGGCTGCGGCATGAGCTCTCGGCACTCCTGCGCTCCCCACGGAGGGAGGAGAAGCCGATGGAGAAGCCGGCTGCTCCCCGGCCCATGGACGGTGGTACCAACCACACCAGCAGCCATGAGCCCAGTCTCAGTGGATCCCAACTCACTGGATCTACTGGGAAGGATGTGCGGTTACTCACAGGAGGAGAGAGTGAGAAGAAAGAGGTGCCCAGCAGCATCCCCATTGCCAACGGTGGCTCTCCCAGCGTGGTGCTCCCTGCTCCAGACAGCAGCTCCACCACACAGCCCCGCAGCGTGATGAAGATCAGGAACGAGCTGGAGGCTGTGCTGTCCTTGAAGAAAGAAGGGAAACCTGCTGTGGGGCTCAGCAGCCAGAAGCAGGGCACCGAGGATGGTGGCAGCACCCCACGTATGAGGAAGAGCCCCCCTGACCCGAGGAAGAGCCCCCCTGACCCAGGTGAATCAGTGCTGCCAAAACCAGCCCCAAACCCGCTCCCAGCACCAGCAGTTACAGTGGAGAAGGATGAGACGGGGCACGAGGACTATCCCACTCCTGCCACTAGCAAGGTCACAGAGAACTCAACCCCTTCTCCTGAGCCCCTCAACAGCAGCGTGAGCCCCCCAGACCCACCTCAGGGCCCTGTGGAGGAGCCCCCTGCTCCCACCTTGCCATCGCCCCCCGTTTCTCCTGCACAGAGCTCAGCACCGCAGCCCAATGCTGCCATATTCCAGTACAAGGTGCACCGGGCTGGGGCCAGCTCAGCCGAACCAGTCTGTGCCTCGAGCTCGGCGGAGCCACCCAGCCCCATAGGCTTGCCCAGGAGCCCCTTGGGAGCAGGGCAAGAGGAGGAGCTGATCCACCCGGTGACGGGCGAGCGCGTGGAGCGGGGCTCCCCCATGGCACTGCTCCTGGCAGCCCGGCAGCGTGCCCAGCGGGGCCGGCAGGCTGGTGAGACAGGAGCTGCGCCACGGGCCAAGCTGCCCGTGA
This sequence comes from Strigops habroptila, assembly GCF_004027225.2. NCBI lineage: Eukaryota > Metazoa > Chordata > Aves > Psittaciformes > Psittacidae > Strigops > Strigops habroptila. The sequence goes on from NC_044294.2 coordinate 2,151,096, forward strand.
AACCCAGCAGCGCCTTGTCAGGCACCACCTCCACCAGCTTCTACCGCCACGGGTCCAAGCCTGGCTCCTTCACCGTGGTGCCCCGGCCGCCTGCGGTGGGAACAGCAGGGTCGGGATGGAGCAGACCTCCATCCTTCTCCAGTTCCTCGGAGCAGGGCCGGGATACACTGGCAATGGGTGATGCGCAGCCCATGAGCATCCCTGGGTACCAGCGAGCTGATGCTTCCAGCCTCCTGCGAGGCCTCCTGGAGTCTGGGCAGCCGAAACAGCCCATCCCACCCCACCATGGTGTGCACAGGGAAGAGGAGAATGGGGAGACGGTGCTGGACTATGGGATTATCCCACCGCCCCCTGAATTCAGCAACGAGGTGGATGAGACTGAGGGGCCTCTCCCAAGTCGGGAGGAGAACCGCAAGTGCCCCAGCTTCCCCGACTGCAGCCGGAGCTCAGAGCCCCAGCGGTTTTTCAGATGGCCCGGCTACGGCCGCAACTATGGGGGCAACCATGAGCTGCCAGCCCTGGAGCAGAGCAGGAGGAACAGCGACTTTGTGCCGCAGTACCCGGATTACAGCAGCTCTGCCGGATACATCAGCCGCTGCCCGAACCCGCGCCCGCTCATCAAGAAGCGCTTGTATGTCTCCGAGCCCGACAGCTCCTACCCCCAGGCTGCTGCAGCCCCCCGTGCCACGGGCACGCTCTCCTCCTATGGCCCCGGGGGTTACAGCTCCTCGGCAGGGGACGGCGGCCGTCGCCCCAGCTCCGGCCACAGGAATGGCCCCGCAAGTGTACAGGGCTGGCGGACATCCCTTGATGCCACTGGGAAAGTGGCGCCGTACGGCAGCACCGATGCCAAGTGCAAGGGGCAGAATGGGGATTTCTCACCCACCAGCGCGGTGGCAGCCAGCAGGTACGTGCACCCGTGAGGTGATGCCTTCCCTGTCCTGTGTCCCTTTGATTTGAAGGAGAGGAGGGCTGGGAAGGAAAGAATAGGGATAAGTCACTGCTCTTTGGCTCATGTGGTGCCACTCGATGCCTGGCTATGCCTGCGCCTCGTCTCCTCCTGCCACCTTGGTCCAGGACCATGGATGTGGCACAGCGCCTCCCTGATCCCAGCCATAACCATGATGCCCATTGCCCTCTCCACCCCATGCCGCTGAATGGAGACAAAAGGTGGCAAATGTCACCCTGCTCCACTAGATAAAAAAAAATATATAATTGCAATATTGAAAAAACCCAAAGTGTTTCCTTGGCTTTCAGTGACTTTCCCTCTGTTTTCCCTCCAGACCTCTCCATGGCAGCTCGCAGTACAGCGGACCTACCAACACCTTCACGGTCAGGCCTGGGGCTCGGCAGCCCATCTCCTACACCTACCAGAGCGGACACCGATAGGTTTGTCCTCAGGGCTGCTCCACCACCTTCATTTGGCTGGGAAGCGAGAAGAAGGCATCTCAGTTGGTCATCTGCTTCTCTTTGGGCACCAGGGATGGTCCCAACCCAGCCTGGCAAATGCACTGCTTGAAACTACTGATGAAGAAGGTGGGAACTGAACCTTGGGACTTGGAATCTTCTTGGAAGACTGTCATGGAGAGTAGTTACTACAGAGGACAGGCTGCTGTCTTGTTACGTGAGCAAACTTGGTTTTCCTTCTCCTATTTCCCCCCACTGTATTGTTTTCAAAATTGCAGATGGATAGGTCTTCTAAGAAAGCCAAAAAGTATCCTTAGTTCTCTTTAAAGAGCAGCACCATTGGAGAGATCGTTTTCAGTTAGGGTTTTTAGTTGGTTTAAATCCAACATGCTCAGGAATAGGGAGAAACCAACTGGGAGATGTGCCTAATGGAAGCAAGCCAATGTATAGCTAAATGTAGGGGAATTAAAATAAGAAGGTGAGGCCAATGGGATAGAACTCGAGTTTAGGATGTCTTGATCCTAACCTCTTCTGTCCCCACCTCCTACAACAGCCTTAAGCAAATCAATTATGCCAGTGCCTTAAAACCAGCTCCTGGCTTCCAGTGCCTGTCCCGCTGAGCCAGGGGCAGCTCTGCCACCAGGGTCTGAGCCCCCTTCTCCAGGGAGTGGCTTTGGGAGCATGTGCCTTTGCGTTCCTATGCCTTTTGGTCACTGTAAGTGTTTCTGTTGGGGATTATTCCTCATGGAGGAAGGCTGTGAGGCCTGGATGGGTGGCTGTAAAGCACTTTGGAGGCTTAAACCATTGAGCAATCCTTTTCCTTTATCAGCTGGTGGGTGTCAGTGACGCACCAAGGTGCTGTGCTGGTGGTGCTTTCCTCGAGGGGTCTCTTGCCACTTCATTCCCATGTAAAACCACCTCTAAAAGCTAAGCCATAGAGTCCTTATAAACTGTTATACTGAGACTTGGCTTTAGTTTGTCTGATTTGGGGGACTAAGAAGCCTAAATCTCGGCGTGACTGTAGAGTGTTCGATGCTCCTGGTGCGTGGAATGTCTGCAGTGACATACCTAAGGGAGCTGGTTTCCCCAAGTGCTTGTCTGGGAGCTGGGTGCAAGCCTGTCCCCTCTTCCTGCCAGTGCCTCCAGTGATGGTTATGTCATGGGGTGGGAGATATAAGTAGCCTTAAAGAATATATAATACTACAGAACAAGAAATGCAGCCTCATAATAGACCAAAGTGTTCAATAGCCAACTTCCTGAAACTAGAAATCTATAATCTTCCTTATAAGTAACCTTGCTGAGAATCATTGTAAGATAAGTGTAAAAACTTGTGGAGAATGTTTTCTAATCACTGACAAACTAAAAGCACTTTGAGACATTAGTCTACTTTTACGGAAAGCACTTTCTATTTTCAATACTATCAATATCATTAGTACCACTCCAGCTAATTCTGCACTGCACACTCCTGCGTCTGTGTGCGTGGAAGCAGATTTTGCTCTACAATTCAACTCCAGAATTCAGAGATACATTTTCCTTCAGGGTGGAATTGTCAAAAGAGTTCTCTCGATATTAATGTCATGTCGTTGACGTTCTATGTTTTATGTTATTTCCAACTTTACCTAATAATTGATCAGCTGTTTCAAGTATTGCAGCAGCCTCCAAGTATTCTAAACTTTACTTTGCTGTGAATAAAATGAAAATGCAAATACCACAATGGGTCTAATAGCTAATTCAAATGGCATTTTTATGCCAGTAAATCGCAGAGACTTGGAAGATTTCCAGACATGCTCACCCCAGCCAGTATTGAAACAACACGTTTTAAATATCTGGGTGTTGGTCTTTAGCAAATGTTTATGGACAAAAGTGACTATGGAGTAACACTCTGGGTATTTAGGTGTGCCAGTGTCATGTAGAATAGCCCTCCCCCTTAAAACACACAAGTTTCTCCATGTGAGGAGTATCTGGGAGATTCTTATTATGGAAGTGAAGCCATGACCCTGTTTGAGTGGCTTTGGGGTCACGGTTTAGTATTGGATGAAGTTTAACTTGAAACAAACCAAAGCAGCCTTTCTGGTGATATTGCAACCTGATTGTTTTCTCCTTCCTTATATTTTTTTACCAAACTATTAAGTTATAACTGCAAGTGAATTCTCAAAAGCAGTTTTAAATGTAAAGGTTTGTTGGGAGACTTCAGCCTCCAACATTGACTTTGCCCAGAAATTGGGGGGGGGCTGTAAGAGCAATTTTCCCCCTCAAGAACTCTCCTAAATTTGAGTGTGTTCCCAACACAGAAGTGTTTTCTTTTTACAGCAAAATGTGAAACTCCAGTGGTGGCACTTGCTTTGAATTTCACATTTACTATTGCACCCAGACATGCAATTCCTATGCAGTTGTAATATGGTGTTACATAGCATGGAGTGTCTTGTTTCTAGCAGATGTGTATTTGTTTATATTTAATATTAGAAGCATGAGAATGTCAGTTTTATGAAATAGCCATCACTTATTCCTGTGCTGGGAATGCACAGTGGACTAAGCTGTAAGTAAATCGGGTAGGACCATGCTCACAGTTGTAAAACTGGATAGCATGCATGCTTTAAGCAGTGGAACTCTTCTATTCTTTAAACACTTTGGGCTCTCCCTGCTCCTTTTGAATGCATTAAGCAAAACCCTCAGATTGCAGCAACCACCAGACGTTTATGCCTGGGCCATTGGGAACTGTTTGGGTTACAAAGAAATCACTGTCAGAGCTGTTGGCAGCCAGAGCCCTTACGGATGAAGTTAAATCCATATTGAAGAGTGAGGACCTCTCAGCTGCAGGGATGGGAAGAGCCCCCGCTTCCTCTGTCAGGTAACTGTGTCAGGACAGCACGTAGATGTGCTCTGATTCCTGTTGCTGCTCCTCCTCAGCTCTGTTTCACCATATAAATTAAGCAATAGAAGAGAAAGAAACTAAGGGGGGTAGTAATGGGGCCAAGCAACCAACCTTATAGCCCAGTTTGAAGCCTGACAATGGGATTATTCTCACTTCAACCCTCTCTGATGCAGTTTGGTCATTCAAGTCTTGATACAACTTAAATTACCCCCTGCAGCTGCTTCCTCAAAAGTATCTACTAATGTAGTATAACTGAGAGCTTTACTTGTAAAGTGTTGAACAAAGTCTCTTATTTATGAGTGCCATTGAACACCAACTTTCTTGCATTAAATATGTCTGGATGTATTGTTTTATTATGTGTGGTCTGACTTCTTTTAGTATTACTTAAGTGGTCCATCTGCTGTTAAGATTGTCATCTTTTGCATGGAAGATTAAAAGGACAGGGAAATGCAGCTCAAACCGGCCTCAGCAACAGTCTGAATTTCAGCTTACATAGGGCTGGGTCCAATTTTTACTCACCAGTTGCTGATATAAACCCTGTGGCAATTTGAAGTGTTTTTAAGAAGCCCAGTCAAGGTGTGAACAGGCACCAAGCCCTAACTGCCCCATCACTGCAGAACCACCCCTCGCATCCAGCTGGTTAGGCAGGCTGGCAGAGGAGCTTGTGCAGTTCAGCCTGTGCTGCTCCTATAAATAGTTCTTGGGTTGGGGCTTTTCGTTAGGAATGAAACTCACATACTTATTTGCAAGTCCTAACTAGAATGTTGTACTTCAGATTGAAAACGTGGTGTGAGCAATGCACGCAGGAACATAAAAGGCAGGCTTGTCTTGAGCAGCTTATTCTCTCCACTCCTCAAAATTACAGCTATTTGCATGCTCTTTCATCCAGCTCTGGCTACAGAACCAGGTTCTTCATGAGGGAAGTGTGCAATGTGTATCTTGAAGCTTTTACTCTCGCCACAGTGTCTTTACACAAGTGTCCCCAAACCTGAACGGTGTGTAGTGCAGACACAGGGTGAGAATACCACAAACCCCAGAGAATTCGCTCCATTCCTTAGCTACAAAGTCAACAGGTATTGATGTGGTACTGCTGGCGGTTGTGCCACACTGCCTGCATGCAGGTGGGACTGTTCAATACAGCCTTGCTAGCAGCAGGACAGCTAGGAGCCAAGCTAACACGAGTGACTCCTAAATACACTGTCATTCTTCTGGGCTTCTTATGATGGCAAAAACCCTAAGTGTAAGTGGTAAAGCCCAAGAAATAGATATTCTTTAAAGAAATGTGCAATTTTGGGGAGGATGCTGCTGTGCCGTTCAAGCTGGCAGCTGCTGCCCTCCTGTGGCAGAACATAAAACTTCACCCAAAGATTTGACATGCTGAAGCATTTATTTATCTATTTTGTTGTGCTGCTAGAAGTCTTTAAGCCATTGTAAAAACAGGAATAATATATCAATAATGCCCTATTGTCCATATAGGCTTCACTGTCCACCATTATGCTTTTTGCTATGGACTGTCGTGTTTCGCTCACAGGGTGGCAATGGAAGGAACTTAAACGTGGTTTAATATTTGACAGCTGAAGCTTTTCTTTTTAGCTATGCTCAATGGAAAACCTACTCCAAGAAAAGCTTCCTGAAAACAAGCAGGACTTCCAGCCTGCCTCGTCCTAGCGCTGAAGAATCATAGTACCCTGGCATTAAACAGTAATATGGTGTTTATTTAAGAACAGTTTTAATTTCAGGAATTGAAATCACAACTTTAACTGTGTGCATGATCTCGGCTGGTTCTTCAACACTACAGAAGTGGCCTGGAGAAGCTTATACCCAGTTACAAATGAAAACTATGACTGATTTAAAAACCATCTTCCACTTTTTTTCCCCCAGACGACGTTTTCACAAGCAGCACAAGACCTGTTTCAGTTCTCAGCACATCATCAGAGGTCCACAACAGGTAACAGTTTCGGTTGTACTTTGGAGGAAACTTGTCAGTTTTTAGCAAAGCTTTTTTACCTTTTCCATACACTGTTCTAGATCAGGAAATTTGCTCTGTAAACACCTCTATGATGTGGGAATTAAAAAAGCAGCAAATATGGTTAAAAGGAGTTGAGAAAGTATAGAGCCGAGGAAAGCTTAGTCTGTCTCAAAGTTAAGCCTATGTTTATGCAGGGTTAAGCCCAGTGGAAATGGTGTATGTGTTAGTGTTGCTATTGTGCTAAAGAAAGAGGAGTAGCATTCATTCCAATGGGATTTTTTGTTTCATTAGTCAGGACCTGCTTTATTCTGTCTGGGAAATAGTTGGCCAGACCAAGCCATATCTAGAGCAGTGGCAATGCATGCAGAGCGATGACTTGTTTTTCAGTTAAATATGTTCCAGGGCAACAGTTGAGTTTGAAAAGTATGTCTCATACTACAAAAAACACCTCTAAGGATTCTGTGGAGTCTGTTTTGGTGATTATGGGAATGCTTGGTCCCCTCAGTCACCGGCACAAAGAGTCACTCATCACAAGTGTGTAAGGAGTATCATTTATCACTAAGCAGCGCCCGTTTATAGGAGCAAGCAAATGAAAACTGAAGTCATTAGTCCAGTTTTTCCCCTTAAATCAACTTTTGTTCACAGGTCTTATCTCTTAAGTTGTCTTCAGCACAGAGGAGATGAAACATGGTGTCAAACAGCATTAGCAACTAACTTCTCTTGGCTTTCAGCATGCTACAGTAACGGCCCTTTGAGCTGTCTCAGCTGCAAAGCCAATATTGACCATCACAGGTCCCAGTATTTCAGCATGTCATGCACTGTCACAAAGGTGTGTAATTACAGGGCTACAGCTGGGATTCTTAAACAGCATACACAACTCCACACGAAGCACTGGTATTCCGATACCTGCATTTAAACAGTGCTCACTACAGGATCCACACTAGCAGATACTGAAGACCAACCTCTAAAACACATGCTGCGCTAAGGACAAGCGTCTTTCAATGCCAACACATCTTTCCATTTAATTGGAAAACGTGATTTACATAGCAAAGAACTTTGCTCAAGGGTGAGGCTCTTGCTCTTGTTGTTTTTAATCTTCTCCCCCCACTATTTCTATAAATTCCATGGATGGTTTGGAGAACTGAGGGAGGAATTGAGAGTCTCTTTGTTTTGAATTATACCCAATTCCCTGCCTTCCCAAGTCTCCTCTGTGCCTGAAGTCAATTTTTTCCTGGGTAAAATACTGAAGTCTCATCACAAGCGAGCTCCTGAGGAGAGGGTAAAGCTTGGCTTGTAACTAACTTATGCCTAATTCAAAATTACTACAGGAACCTTCTTAGTCACAAGCTTCAAGGCAGACCATACCCTGAACTCCAGTTCACACACCCTCTTGACTTCAGCAGAATCAAAGTAGTGCCAGGAAGGAATCTGGACCATGAGTTTATAAAACTATTCTTTTACACAGTTGACTCCAGAAGCTTCGCCAGTTGGTATGGGGACAGTGTGATGTAAAACCTGATGATCCCATCCAACTGTAGTGAGCAAGGCATTGTCTGAAGGAGACCACGATAAGCCTTTCACAAAGTCTTGATGAGAACAGTTTCTGAACCTGGAAAACATGAACACTCCATTAGCCATGAAGCATTGTCACTGAGAGGTTTAGGGGCTTGTGCAGTGCCTAACTGCTAGTTTGGTGGGATGATGCTCCCCTGTTTAAGGAGTATTTTCATCTTCCACCCAGCATATGGATAAGTAATTAAGTTAAGGAGAAGTTAACGAGACAAACAGCCACAGTAATGAATACCTTCTGTCTAGTACTTACACCTCTGAGAGGTCTGAGTCAAGAACAGCTACTGAACAGTCTTCACTGATTGAAGCCAGTAAGGGTGAACTAGAGGAGAGAGATGAGACCACTGTTAGAACAAGCAAATACAAGAAAGCTTCCTAGGGACAGACTTGTGAAGAGCACGCTTCTTAGGGTGCTAAATCTTACAAAGTGTTTTCATCATCAGATGGCAAGTTGTCAGCACACTAAGCAAGAATATTAGCGTCGGAAAGCAAGTAATCCTTCAAGCAGCGGTGACTGTAATTAGAAGGATCCCCACGGTGAGTGGGTCAGTAATTCTGACTGCTGCAGAAGTGTTCTCATGTATGTTGACAAAGGTCTTTTCAAAAGCCAAGAACACTGTTTAGCTTACTTTGTTCTTCACTATTGATTTCTCAATAGAAGGACAATAACTAGTGCTCCTATAGGTTTCACTTTAGAAACAAATAAGGATCTCAAGTGTATGTAGTCACACATTCTATGCCAGTATATCAGACTGTACCTATGCGTAGAAAACGCAAACCCCGTGATATTTCGGGCATGCACAGTGGAGCTGAGGGCAGAATCAGGATTCTTTGTGTCTACTAGTGCAACTGTTCCATTTTCATCACCTTCAAGAGAGGAAAAGAGAACGAAGTTATTAGCAAAATTGTCATGTGGAAAGAAAGACCTTGATTTGTCTGGTGAAAGTCAAATAGATCACTCCTTACCCAGAGCAAAGATGTCACTTTTGTGCGGATGCCACATGACTGAGGTAGGGAGGTGATTACAGGCACTGCAAACTGCGAGTAAATAAATTGGGATGTGTGTGAAAAGAGTCAGTACAAAGATATTTCTACGCTATCTCATTTAGCACGGCTACTGCACTAAGACAAATACTTTAAAGCTTACTGCACTTCTGTGCTGTTAGATCTCCTTTAATAGGCTTTTCTACATAAATGTCACATTGCTAGATTTGAAGTTAGACATAGTGAAGTCAGGCATGAAATGACTTCTTTTAACAAAAACTCATACACAAAGCAGAGACTGCATACAGAAACATACCAATTCGAGTAGCTGGTTTGGGGCATCTGGTGTCCCAGAGTAAAGTTCTGCTGTCCTATAAATCCAAAGTGAATGAGAAAGTTTTTACAATCTCTTTGTGGCAGGGGGTAGGCATAAACTCAGATTCACTGCAGAACTGCTACTAACCCACATTCCAAACCACACCACCTCCTCCTTTGTGTTAAAAGGATGCTGCCATTAACTGCAAGTTAGCTCCTTCAGTCATCCCCAGGAGCTCCCATATTTTAGTACAAACCTGTAGCAATCAGCTTGGTGAGCTGATTGTCAACTCATCGACTAGAACATTGAAATGACAGGTATGCAGCTTGTAACACAATAGGTGGTGTCTTGGGAAGTGCATTTAACTGTAAATAACTAAAGTTAAGTCTTACTTTTATCAGGTAGATTTAGACAGAGAGTGAGCTTTACCTCAGCACAGGACAGGAACATGGTGTCCTTACCAGGACAGGAAGCCACACATGTCACAGCATCGGAGTGAGCTACCAAAATCACAAAAGAATAAAGAGCCTCAAAGATTGTATCCAGCTTTCCCACATACTCCCAAGGACCTCTGAAGGCACAGCAGTACAGTAAAGAACAGTTTATACCTAAACACAGGGTAACTTCTGCTCAGCAACAGCCAAGTGCTTCCTACCAAACTGATGAACTGCCAAATCCCACCCGAGCTGCTACAGTAAGGTCCCTGTAAGCTGCATAAGCTTGAGGAAGCCCCCTCAGACAAAAGGTGAGTTAGAAAGTAGGGACAGGATCAAACAAAGCACAGTCTCTGGTGTCACTAGACAGCACAATACCATCTCTCCAGAGGTCAGCATCTGGAATGAGCTATTCAAACCAAACACAGCTTAGGACATCACACGCCATCATAAGCAGGTGGAAGAAAGATTTCAGTACAGAAGAAATACTCTACGCTTAGAGATGCAAGGCAAACTAAGCCTTACAGCATTCATTCCATGGGGAAAATAAACAACAGACAAAGAAATAAAGCTGCGCCAGAGACTTCACAGACTGGCAAACATTAAATCACAGCCCCAAGTGAGGTTTGGCAGGTAGGAGACAGCAGGAAGAAGCTCAGCCTGCAGCGACCAGCATGATGGGGCCAGCGTGGCACTCACCTCTGTAGGAGTGCAGCACCGTCTGCTGCGAGAGGTCCCAGACCTTCACGCTGTGGACAAGAGCAAGCGGTCAGCACCCAGCACCGGCCCTTGGCGCAGGGCAGGCGGGCTGGGGCCACTCACCAGAAGTCCCTGCCACCACTGACAACCTGGGTGCTGCCAGCCAGGACGGCCACCGTCATCACGATGTCATCGTGCTCGTATTTACAGAACTTGTTGACGATGAGCGTTTCCTTCTCATCCAGCTCCCAGAGCTCCACGGCGCCTATGGGGAGGTATCCCCATCAACGAGAGGGGAACCACCCCAGCATGGAGAGGGGGGTTCCACGGGGATCCCCGTTGCTTACCGGAGTCGGAGGCCACCAGGATGCCCCTGTCAGCCACCCAGCACAGGTCGGCGACACCCGCTTCCGTCTGGACGCCAGCGGTGCAGAAACCCTCGCTGGGGGCACGGCGCGGGTCGGCGAACACCCAGAGGGAGCCGGCCCAGCAGCGCCCGTTCAGCCCCGAGGCGCCCAGCAACAGGGCCCCGTCTGGAGGAGAGGGAAAAGAAGCGGAAAGGGGGAAAGACCCGGTCAGCGCCCGGAAGGACCGGGCGGTACCCCCCCCTCCCCCCGGCCCCGACCCCGGGCCGCGGCCCCGCTACCTGCGCGGTAGTGCGCGCCCTCCAGGTGCCGCTCCATGCAGGCGGGCGCATTGGGCGGGATGTTCCACTCGGGGCCGGCCGCATCCTCCTCTTCTTCCTCCTCCTCCTCCTCCTCACCCGCCGGGGGCTGCTCGGGCGGCGGCTCCTCCATAGCGGCGGGATCGGGATCGGGACCGGGAGCGGGAGCGCGACCGGCAGCGGGACCGGAGCCGAGCGGCGCCCCCACGTGCTCCCGCGCCGCGCGCGCCGCCGCCTCTTCTCGCGAGAGGGCCCGTTCCCTCCCTCCCACTCCTTGCTCCGTCTCGCGAGGCGTTTGCCGCCGCCATCTTGTCGCTGAGGCGACCGGCGGTCACCGGGAGCGGGACGAACCGGCTCGAGTCGTTGTGTGCCCGGTACCGGTCGCTATGTTGTCCCGCCTCGTCCTCCGCGCCGGTGAGCCGGGAGGGAGCGCTGTCTCTCTGGGGTGAGGGCGGTGGGATGGGTATCCTGGCTGACCTCTCTCCTGACCCGCTTCTCTGCCCTTCTTCCTCCCTCAGCCCCGGCCGCGCTGAGGAGCTTGCAGCGTCCTGTCACCGTGGGGTGAGTACCGGGGGCTGGACGGCCCCCGGGGGGCCGAGCTGAAGGGTTTGAACTCCGGCTGAGGCCTAACGGCTTGGCTGCCGGCCCCTGGTGGGCATTGGCAGCCCGGGGAGGACGGGAGCGCCTCGGAACCTGCCGCTCGTTGGGTTTAAATAACGTTAGTTTGGGGGTTTGTCTTTATTTTTCTGATCCATGTCGGCGGTTTAATAACTGGTTACGGTGGGAAGGAACCTCTGGAGGTTATCTAGTCCCACCCACTTCCTCAAAGGAGGCGTGTCTGGCGGATGCCTCCCTGTTTAATGGGAAATGTGTTTGACCCTCACCTAAGGGTAGAGGTTTTCATAGAACCACAGCCTGGTTTGGGTTGAAAAGGACCTTAAAGCTCACCCAGTTCCAACCCCCTGCCACGGGCATGGACACCTTCCACTAGAGCAGGTTGCTCCAAGCCCCTGTGTCCAACCTGGCCTTGAACACTGCCAGGGATGGGGCAGCCACAGCTTCTCTGGGCACCCTGTGCCAGTGCCTCAGCACCCTCCCAGGGAAGAGCTTTATATCCAACCCAAATCTCCCCTGTTTCAGTCTGAACCCATTCCTCCTTGTCCTGTCACTACAGTCCCTGATGAAGGTCCCTCTCCAGTATCCTTGTAGCCCCCTTCAGACACTGGAAGCTGCTCTGAGGTCTCCACGCAGCTTCTCTTCTCCAGGCTGAACAGCCCCAATGTTCTCAGCCTGTCTCCATACGGGAGGTGCTCCAGCCCCTGATCATCCTTGTGTCTTCCTCTGGACTCGCTCCAACAGCTCCATGTCCTGATGTTGGAGACACCAGACCTGTACACACTACTGCAAGTGGGGTCTCACGAGAGCAGAGCAGAGGGGTAGAATAACCTCCTTTGAGCTTTTGTTTTGTTCGTTTTATAAAGTAAGATACTTACTGAAAACTTTTTAATTACTTACAGTGTATTGCATGCCACAAGACCACTGCATACAAGTAAACAGCATTTGGCTCCTTTGCCACCTCTGCCTGAGAAAGGAGGAGAAGTACGTTATGGTTTGATCCCTGAGGAGTATTTCCAGTTCCTGTATCCTAAAACGGGAGTTACAGGTGAATGTGTACTTCATTAAAAAGGGTGTGTTTAGTTATGCTGGTTTAGTTCTGTTCTCCACTACTGCCTGCTGAAAAGGTGAAAACATGCAGAAGGAGGTTGGGAGGAATGAGCCAGTGCAGCGCTTCCTGGCTCTGATGCTCCTTTAGCTTTAAATAAAAGCTAAAGGAATGTCATGAGCTTGACCTTGCAGGAAGGTTGATTTGTCTGCTGACCCTCAAAACCTTTAAATGGAGATTTTTGCCTGTTTCTGAATGAGCAGAAGTCATTCTGCAAGTTGCTTCCACCTCTGGTGGGTGTCCTTGTCCCACCGTTGGTGCTTTTCGTGATGGTAAAAGAGAGTACTTTGTGATCTTCTAGTAGCTACCTCTTCAGTGAGCTTCTTCATGCTTTGTACAAATGATGCTTCTTTATTTTTTCTCCAGGGCCTTACGTGCTTGGAACTGGGCTCATACTGTACTTTCTTTCGAAGGAAATCTATGTAGTCAACCATGAGACAATTGCAGCTATCTGCATATTATCAGTCATCATTTATGGTATAAAGAAATTTGGGCCTGAGGTAGCAGCTTTTGCGGACAAACTTAATGAGGTAACAAAAGAAACCCTAATCTAACTTTGTAGTAGTTACTGACTATTCTAGGTTATCTGCTTAAAGATTTGGAAGAGTACTGTGTCCAGGCTGTTGTAAAAATCCGAGCAGTGTTGCTTAAATAAGGTACATTGTAGATCTTACATTGGTGGTGTTACCTCAAAGGTGAAACACCTCATACGAGCAGGAGTGACTTGATTGTGAACCCTAGTTTGGCCGACTCGCCATCCTTTAACCTCAACCCTGGCAATACCCAGTTTATTTATTCAGACATTTCTCAAATCTTAATGAATTACAGATCTTGTTTCCCTTGCAGCTTCCTTTCATCCTGAGGCATGGCTTTTGTTTCTTCTTTTCAGGAGAAAATTGCTAAAGCTCAAGCTGTGAAAACCGAATCGATTGAAGGGCTGGAGGCCGCCATTGAACAGGAGAAGAAGGAGCAATGGCGCGTTGAAGGCCGCAGTTACCTCTTTGACGCGAAGCGGGTACGCAGCTCCAGCCCTTCTGCTCGCTTCCTCTGCAGTCTCTGCTGCGTAATCTGGGTGCCTCTTAATTCCCTACCAAGTAATGAACCATTTGCCCTCGGTGTGTTGCAGACAGGGCCCGTTCCACTGCCAGATCCAGCAACTTCTGCTATAGAATGTGTTCTGCTGCTGTTTTGTATTCTTACGAAATGTTAACCCTTTGATTTCATCATCTTTGTCTAGAATAATATTGCAATGTTGCTGGAAACTAACTACCGAGAGAGGTTACTGACAGTGTACAATGAAGTGAAGAAAAGGCTGGACTATCAAGTGGCCCTGCAGAATTTAAAGCGTCAGAAGGAACAAGAACACATGATTCAGTGGGTGGAGAAAAGCGTTGTTCAGAGCATCACACCTCAACAGGTACTCACTTGGTTTTAATCTGCTTTACATTTTAGTCTGTACAAATATTTGCTGTCCAGTGATTTTGGCTTAAGCCAGAACATGATAGGTCATCTTTGGGTGACTTGCAAACAAGGCTGCAACACACTCCTGCTGCTGGGTAAGAGCTACCAAGCCCAGTTACTCCGTACCAGCTTGTTGCTGGTGATTTAAGCTGGTGTGTGGTAGTGGTGCAGCATAGAGCTAGCCTAGTGATAAGATGTGTAGCTAATGGGGAACTTGCTTGTCAGATTCTCTGTGTAAGCCTATGGCAGCTTAAGATCTGCAGATGGGCACTAGATGACCTTTCTTCTAAGAAATGAGACAGAGAACAAAAGACAGAAAATATGCTCCTAACACTGCCTGCAGATGTTTTAATGCAGGTCACTGGTTGGATTTGAATCTCTGACTTCAGGAGCTACAACTGTATGACCCTGCTGATCTGTAACCCATTTTGTGGTTCTAAAAAGGAGTATTTAAAGAATATTTTACTTGTTTAAATGTCTGTCATAAGTCTGTCTCCTGAAAGCTGTTTTCCTTTCCTTTGCAGCAGAAGGAGAGTATTTCAAAATGCATTTTGGACCTGAAGATGTTGTCAAAGAGCGCCCAGGCAACAGCATAACCACGTCCCAGTCCACTGACACATGTCTCTTACTGTTGGAAACTGTACAATTCTAAAGTATCATTAAACAAACAAACAAAACCCTCTGCTGTCTTTTACTAGCAGTAGCAACAGTAGTTTCCTTTTTGGAGTAGCTGAATCAGTCACTACAGTTAGTTCATCATGGGGGGTTATTCAGTCAGTATGTACAGTTCTGTTTGGTTCTTTTTTGGTTCATGAACACTTTCAGAGATAGGAGACAGAACTTCACAGTGAAAAATTCAGGTTCCAACAACAGTGATGAGTTTTTGTTGTAGAATTGTGTCTGATGGTGACCTGCAGGTACCCACTGTAATTGTAAATGTTCTAAAACCAGGTGAGCACCCATTCTCCCGTTCACCTGGGCTGATACTTGGTGCTACTCTGAACAAATGTCCTTTTAAAAATTAACTGAAAAACCCCAAACTGCTTTTGTAACAAAGCTTCAGCTAGTGAGAAAAGTGTCTTTCTGTTCTGTAAAAGAGAGGATGTAGCTGGCAGGAAACGTGTCAAAAGCGATGGGAAAACTTTGCTTCAACTGAAATCCCCAGTAGGAGGGTGAAAATGGTGAAGTCGACAAGTTTATTCTAGAGTGTGTTTTTTTTTCCTGGATATTCGTAGGAAACAAGAGAAACAGTTTCATGTGTATTATACAGTATAAGCCTTCCATGGTTTTTTAATCGAAAATACTTTCTCTGAAGGATTTTGTTACATCTCAAACATCCCAGATGAGGAGAGCACTTACCTACGTGCAATGTCAGCCCTTCTGTGCTGGGAAGTGATTTATGTAGTAAATACTCTTGAAGCAGACTAGGGTGTGCTTACATGCCACTTCCATGGAGTGGTCCTGCAGTGGGGAAATGCTTGTTTTTAGTGGAGTTGGTAAAATAGCACAGTTGTTTTTACACTTTTCAGTATAACATTTCAGCAAAAAAGGGGTTCTTGAGAGCTAAGCACCTAACTTACAATGACACTGACTTTTTTTGGATGGACACTTCCTCAGAATGCAAATGTTTTTCAGTTTCCTGGGGTTTTTTGAAATACAAAAAAAGGTGAAGTTGCTCCACTTCTGCATTTGTGTAACCCCCGCTGTGAATGGCACTTGGCCTTTGCCTAGTTGGGCTGATTCTTCTCACAAAGCAAGTGGTTTATCTGCAGTGCCAACGCCTCGGGACTCTGCAACCTGCAGGTGGGCAGCAGCTGCATGGTGCGAGGTATGATGGAGCCGTGTCACATCGTGGCCTTCCTTTTATTACTGGGAAACAACGTGCTTTTAGACTTGGGGTAGGAAACTCAGGGGTCTTAATGCTTTGACTCTTATGCAATGAGGGCAGGAAGGGGCATTCAGTAGAAAAAGATGACAGCAACAGAGAATAGGATGTCTGCTTTTACGTTGTTGCCAGTGATACTCTCACTGTTACTCACAGTGCACTTTGCAAGGCTTGCAGTGAGTAGTACTAGAGGAAGAACTTTGTAGTAGACTCTTACTTCCCCATCTTTACATTTCCAACCCCAAGTTTAAGGAGGTTACTGTTCATCCCTTGTTGGAGAAAGTCTATGTGGTTTTTTCAAAGCTGCTGCTCATTCTGAAAGTTCACTCACTTCTAACTGCTGCAAAAACAATAATGTGGGTGCTCTAGTTGTTAAATATACTCCAGTCTTTGAAGGAAGGCAGCCTGTTCATTGCAGTGTAACGAATGTGCACATGTGCGTGGGAACAAGGTGTTGGGAAGCAGGATTCACACTGAGATTGCCGGGTTTGTACCAGTTGAAGATGTCTGAAAAATTGATTAAAAACTCTTAAAGTGTGAGTTAGAAGAGGGTGACAGGTTTGTTTTGCTCTAGTATGTGTATATAAACATAACTTTATTCCCTTCCTTTTACTTCTCTTACTGTTCATTAGTGTTTGGAAAGAATGGGAGCGAGATCCTCGAAAGTAAATGCAGGTACTTCCTTCTTTGAGGAGTTTTCTTATATGCAGTATCCTTGACTAAACTGATACTGTTCTGACTCAAAAGAGCTGCTGGGGGGTAGCTTAGCAGGGGGTGTATGTGTTTGGGGAAGAATTGCATCGATGCCAAAGGCCTCTGTGAGGCAGCAAGAGTATAAATAACTGATTTTTTCTGTCTGCTGTTTCCATTTTCAGCCCTCTGATAGATAAATGTTACAGAAACACTGAGTACTCTGCAGCTTTTGTTGCTTGTAGTATCACTGGAGAAATTAACACCAGGTTTTGATTATTGTTCTTTTCACTTCCAGTTACACCAGAACCCACTTCCACCACTGTCACTGTACATACCACTGTATACACCTCTGCAGCTGACTTCAAAGGTTCAGAAGTCAAATGCAGGCTTGATAAGTAAATGTTCCACCTTTTATTTCCTGTCTTCAAACACAGAGACTGCAGACTCCTTCTGTAAAGGAGGAGTTATATATGTAATATGTCTCATGTCTTGGGGTTTTAAAAGGTTGCATGGAATTTCCTAGTCTGTGCACTAGATATTTAATTCATAGTGATGCTTAATGCAGATATGAATCTTTTACGCTCATGGGGCTGAGATAAATGATATATTATACTTCAGTTTGATGAACTGGGGATTCTGACACTATTTTCTGTGTATCAACAGCCATCAAATACTCTACATATCTCTAGCCTTTATCTCTGGCGTCTTGGTGGCTGTTCTGGTTTTTGCACTCATCTGCCTCTTCAGAAAAAGTAAGTGGCACAGCAGAGGAAGCAACAGCAGCATGATGATCCAGACCTGGTGGCAGAGAAGCGCTTAACATCTTGTGTTGCACATCTCAACACTGATGGTGGAAGTTTCTACACTCTTTGGGCTGCATCTTGCAGCATCAGGGTTTCAGAGTAACTTCTACGGAAGTTACTTTGAAAGAGGCTGAAATTGTGTCTCCCTTGAATAATTAATGTAGTGGTGAACTGGTCATTCCTGGCAGTAACTTCTCATGAATCATCCCAAGGGCTGTTTACATGGAAGAATTAACTTCTGCACTGATGAGCTGTGGTGGGTTTTGGGGGTGGTGGCTTTTGGGGGGTTTTTAGGTTGGGTTTTATGGTCCTGACACTGGCCACACAAAGTGTGTTCTCGCCACATCCATCAGTCACTTTCATCCTTGCCACTTTCAGCAGGCAGGCAGGGGCTCAGAACGCCAAATTTCACTTTGCAATGAGAGTCTGTGATGGGTTTCACAAGCTACATCTAAGCTACACGCTCTGGTGCTACTCTGTCACCCCACTCTTAAGCCTTTCCCACTCTGTCTGCAAACAGTGCAGACAGCTGAGGCTGGTGTCCCTCTTCTCCTCCCTAGAGCACAAGAGATCCCACCAAAGCTTACAAGAGCAAGTTCCCCTCCCAACAGTGACCGAGGAATCTGCTAAGAACACCCAGGTAAAGGTCACAACTATTTCTAATGTTATATGTAAAGACTTCAGATTCTTGATAGATAAATATTAATTGGGGGAAGAGAAAAGGGTTTTGCTTTTCCAAGACTTGAGTGTTAGCTGACAGTTCTTTTGACTAAGGAAAGTTTTTCTGCTGTGCATCCAAGGCTTCAGCCTGTTTATAGTAGTCCAGGGAGTTACTTGTGGAGGTGCCTGGACAGTAAGAGGAAAAAGATACTCCTTCTCTGTTGTCACAGGGCTCAAATGCCATACTTCCCACATATTTCGAGTGTTTGGGGCTTAACTAAACCACTAATTAGGCAGGTCATAGAATCATAGAATGGTTTGGGTCAGAAAGGACCTTGAGATCATCCTGTTCCAACCCCCTTGCCATGGGCAGGGATGCCTCACACTAGACCATGTCACCCAAGACTCTGTCCAAGCAACCAGGTCAGGGGGAAATCTTTCCAAAGGCAAGTATTTCTGCAGTTTTCCTCCATGATACTGATTTTTGGGAGCCCCTAATGCAGAGCTAACCCAGGATCCTGAGCTAGATTAACTGATCCAGCACTTTCCTATATGTAGGGACAGAGTGTGACTGCTAGTGGCGTGGAGCATTGAGGACAAATTAAAAGCAGGAAATTCATGCTGACATGGTTGCACACTCTCTAATGTTTGTGGCTTCTTTCACGTCCCCAGACTGAGGTTGCCTACACCACTCTGGTCTTCCAGCAGAGTAAGGCCCCAGCAGCTGTGTGACGATGGAGCTTCTAGTGAAATGAAGATACCTGCACTTTCTGAACATCAGATGCTGCCAGAACATCATATCAAGGCCTATCGTGCTCTGAGAAATATCAGCACTGCCGTATATCTAACATCAGCTCATTTTATAGTTACCAGGGGAAACTAATGTCTCCTATTCCAAACTTCTTTGTGGTTGTGGACAAATTACTTTTTATACCATATTTCCCAAACGGTTGAAATCTCACTGCACTTGTGAAGTTCCTATTTATGTCTTTGCTATTGCTTTGAATGACCAAAATGATTTGAAAATGGAAATGTTACTCTGTGTCTATTCACGTCTGCGCCCTTGTGTTTCCCTTTTCTGTCACCAACTACGTTTTCCTTGGCTTTTAGTTGCCAAGTGCTTGGAGTTATTTTCTGCTTACTGAAGTTATGATAACGAAATGTTTGTATGCAAATATCTGCTTCCCAGTTGGGTTACGTAAAAGAAATGCACAATCACAGCGTGACAGTCCATTTCTGGAAATGTTAATTCACGTGTTATTACCCAGAGTGTTCTAAATATACTGGAGAAAGTTAAAAGTCTCCTTTCATAAACTGAGGAATAAGTTGATGCTAGTGACTCAGTCCTAGCAGGCACAGAGAAGCTTCTCTGCATGTTCCAGTGCCTGCAGGTGGGAGGTTTGTTGTCTAAGTACAATGATTTCCATCAGTTGTTCAATGCTTTTCCTGCAAGGTTGAATCAGAGCGAAGCTTCCTGCTGCCTCAGCCCTCAGGGCTTCAGAAGCTGCCTCGTTTCTGGTCACCAGTGTCAGATTCTTGCAAGTATTTCTCTTTTCTGGAAGTGCTGTTGTGAACCCCTCTTGAGGGGAATTTCTTGGGCAGGACAAATGCTTTGGGTCCTACAGCCTCCTGTGAAGCAGCAAATCCAACATGTGAGAGGCTTCAAACAAGAGAGGCCGCCTGATGGCAGCACGAAGCCGCGATGGGCAGATGGATTTCCCTCATCACGCGTTTGGTGTCTTTCCAGCAAGCAGTTAGAGCAGCTGCTCCACCTCTGCCCTGCCGGCCTTTGGGGCTGCAGAAGCTCGTGGAAGTCCAGGAGCCCATTGAAACGCAGGTTCACAAGCACCATTACATTCTGAAATCTGGCTTGAGAGGGCCAGGAGCAGGACTCTGAGCAACTGAGAAGTAAGATGGTCTGAAAATTTACCAGCCTTGCACTAATGGTTCTTCACCACACCAAGCAGAATGCTGCCTTCCTGTGTTAGATAGTGTTAGATCCTCTGTTAGAAGTGCAAGAACAGGTGACTTCCTATTGAGACCAGCTAGCATGTTGGGTTTTTCATGCAGGTGTTTCCTCACCATGAATCGTACTGACACTTATCACAACCATCTTATGTACTTTGTGACATGGCACTAACCACAGTGCAGCAATTCTGTGTGCCTACCTAGAGCATCAAGTGTGGGACAGCCCTTGGAGATGGAGGGTGACAGAGAACCTCAGTTTGTTGTGTGGCTGCTAATGAGTCCCAGACTCGTTCCAGAGCATCCGCCTGCTCTCTCTTTCCCATGCCAAAAGCCTTGTCCAGTCATACACAGCTCTTACCAGTAGCCATCAGCCAACTCTGTTTTACGGACATATAGAGGAATCTGGGACATTGGCATCTGCTAATCAGAATAGAGGAGGGTTTGTGTGTCCTCTGTCTTCCTATTCTACTGTTTTACTATTTTACTGTTTCAGTAGGTTTCTGCTAGAGGTGTTTGTACTTGTGGTTTTCCAAAGACAAGCTTTCACAGCAGGAATTTTGCCTGGATATGGGGAAAGCCCAAATTGCCCAACCCTGTGAGGGTGGGTGGAAATGGCTCATGTGTGTTCTGAAGGATGCAGGGACAGTGGTGGCCGATGATATTCCTTGGCAGTTTGGAATTGCAGTGTTAGAAGGATGGATTATTAGAGCTACAGCAATGATGATGACATGACTACCAGGCTGCATCTCCCTCAGCCAGCAATGAGTCGGCTCTCACAGGAGGGCTAAATCCTTTGCTCTCTCCAAGTGACATGGTGTATACACGCTGACTCTTGGACTTGCCTTCATTCATCTTCACGCCTAGTTTAAGCATGATTTGTTCTCTCTCTGGGGCTGAACACCACCACCACTGCTTCCCAAGTAACTGGAAGTGAGAACCAGGGATCTCAACCTGCATGAATGTTTTCCAGCTGATGATGAATCCTCTCACAAGTGGGCAGCTCCTTCTGGAGGTGAGCATCTTGCTTCATCACTAAAAGGTGAGCTCTTGCTGGGGTTCCTTCTTGTGGGGCTGAGCAGGGCCAGGCCTCTCTGTTTCTGCCCTTTCTCCATACCCTTATGCCTTATTCTCTCAGAGTTTGGCTGGCAGCCTGCTAGGCATTTGGTGCAGTGTTGTCTTTTCTCCATTTCTCAAAAGCACATAGGCAAAGTTTGCTGTGCATCACTGTAGTGGATAATTTTCTGCTTTTTAGGTGGGACCTGTTATTCTGCTGCAAGCAATCAGTTCTATCAACTGATAAAGAGAGATCATGGAGCAAAATTCTGCTGTGCTCATGCAGTGACTTCCTTTGCTGGCCTGTTTATTAATAAAGTTGAGCTGTGTTACAGGGCAGAGCTTTGGCCTGTGACGAGGGTTACATCAGATAATAAATGGAGATGTCTGATCTCAGCTGAAGGAGCAGATGCCAACGCTTTCTGAGATAAATAACAGAACGATGCACTCCCTTTTCTGCCTTCTCTAGACCACTTTCATTTTTTAGAGATGGAGAAAATAGAGCCTGGTCTTTTATGACCTATTTTTGACTTGACCCATGCTCCCTAAAGAGAGGCAATGAAGGTGTGGTGTGATATTGACTGCAATTTCTGTGCTGCCCTAGTCAGGACACCGACTAAAACAGCTTGGAGGTTTCATGCAGGCTGCTTCTTTGATTGGCATGGGAGATGATCAGGCTGAATTAATATAAAATCCATCTAATATTTATTATTATTCCTGGAAATGTGACAACCCCGACCGCAGCATGAGCTGACCAGGCTCAGATTTAGTCTAAATTGACAAAGACAAAGGGTGTAAGAATAGTCAGGGAGGACGTGCCTGGGTTGTGAGCTGCTGTATTACCAACAACAAAGAACATATTTGTCCTATTTTTCAGTGGACCAAACCAAACCTTGTGTAACAAAAATCAAAACAACACTGGCAAAACTTCTCTCCAGTATCTCTTCTGTATTTTGAAAATATTTAAAACAAAGACATATATAGACACATCTTTACGTACATCTTTAGGCATCAGATCTGTAACAGGGTGCTACAAAGAGTAACTGTTCTTCAGGTTTACAGAGGAGTCT
The DNA here is from genome assembly GCF_004027225.2 of Strigops habroptila. Lineage (NCBI taxonomy): Eukaryota > Metazoa > Chordata > Aves > Psittaciformes > Psittacidae > Strigops > Strigops habroptila. The sequence goes on from NC_044294.2 coordinate 2,173,326, forward strand.
TGCAGCAAATCACATTTAAATCAGGTGTTAGCAAACCAGGTTGATTGTAAGAGAATTAAACACGGGGATATGCTGTGCAGGAAGAATCCCCAAAATGGATGGGTTTAGTAACCAATTCTGACAATGTATGCATGACGGGTTTGGGACAGTTGATTCTATCCCTGGTCAGGAAACTGAGGGAGGAGGGAAGAACTTAAAGATATTATTAGTTTATTTTCTGACAGTCATCTCCTCCTGGCATGTCCCCGGCACATCTCCCTAAGGAACAGCTCAGTGTGTTCAGCAGTTTGGCTCTTGCCTGGTGCTCTGTGTCTGAGTTAGTTTCGCAGGATTCTCGGCTGAGCACTGTCTTGCTTTAAAAGCCATGGAAGTGTCCCATTGTTGGGATGTCCTGCTGGTTTTGGGAGGGTCCCCAAAATCAGTGCAGCATCTGGCAGCAGGACTCACAGCAGCAGGTTTTTACCAGCTGGTGATGGACCCGAGCTGGGGAACTCGGAGCAAAACATCTGCCTTGTTACTTTGGGTCGTGGGTCTACCAGATCGTGGTCAAGTCACTACATAAAACCTGGAGGGTCCTGTTAAATGAAGATGCTTGCCTGAAAGCTCAGCGACCACCAAGCAGAATTCTCTGGAGTACACTAGTGCAGGACATCATAAATGATTGCTTTGGGCTTAATGTCAAATGTGCATCAGGTTGGGTAAGAGGAGCTTGCCCTTATCACAAAGCAGTTTGTGCAAGAGTGGGAGTAGACAAAATGCAGCACCCATTTCCCTTCAGTTTCTTCACAGAGTGGTTATCAGTGGTCTGGTATATACTGGCAGATCAACACTTCTTGATTTATGACTGTTGCTCTGTTGTTTGCTCTGTCAGAACTGGCTCTGGGTTTTTTGCACAGGATATAGGTCCTTAAAATTAAAAGGTATGTGTTCTTGAACTTCTTTATCTTGCAAGCATAGACAATGGGGTTCATGGCAGAATTGGCATGGGATAACAGGATACTCAAGTACATCAAAACCTCGGGGATCTGAGACTTGGGGTAAAAATAGGAAACACAGTTTATAATGCACAGAGGCAACCAGGATATTGCAAACAGGAAGAGAACAAGTGCTAGAGATTTGGCTGTCTTGAACTCCCGTCCATAAAACCCTCCTGTCCCTCTCGCGTTGGTTGTACCTTGACTCAGCTTCGTCCGGATGATGTAGAAGATTTCAATATACAGAGCACACATGATGAGCAGAGGGACAAGGGTCCATGTGAAGAAGATAACATATACCATGTAATCCATCCTTATCACAGAGATAAACTGACACCTGAGAAACTCCGAGGTTCTTGCTTCTGCCTTGTTCCACCCAAACATGGGGACTAATCCTATGAGCAGGGACAGAAACCAGCATAAACCCAGTGCCCACCAAACTCTTCTCTCTGTAGTGATTATTTTATATCTGTGGAGGAAGAAAACCCAGGTTTGCATTAAACAGAAGTAGTTAAAATAGTTAAGAATGGGTTTCAAGAACTTGCATGTTCAGATATTCCAGGTTCCTGGTCACAAAATGGAGCATTAACCCAAATCTGATCTTGAGACAAGCCTAACTCTTCACTTGTACCAGTTGCTTTGAGGTACCCGTAAGAAGAACTAGGCTCAACTTCTCCTCTTTATAATTGGATGATTTCAGCTATTTCTGGTTTCATTCTGATCTCAGTGCGCCTTTTGCCTTGATATTGCTATTATTAGCAGTTCTGCCTTATTTCTCAGCTTCCTTGGGTGTACATTACTCTTTACATTTGGTTTATGCCATTTGTAGGACCAAACTGTTCTTTCATCCTTCAATTTTATAGGTCCTTTCCCCATCGCTGCTACTTTCATGCTTGAGGTTATGCTTTGCATTTTTAGCTTACGTGCTTTTCCATTCAAACATGCAAAGTGAATGACTTCTTAAATCAGCTCTTAAGTCAAGTCTGTTACTTCTTTTGTATTTTCAGCAAACACTGAAAAGGATTTTATTTAGAAGACTCAGAAACCCAACAAAATCTCCAGTACTCTCCGCATTAACAAAAGAGCTGAAGAATTCACTGTTCAACCACAGACTTACTCTGTGTGGCCAAATTCAGACCAGCACCAACACTGAGTTCTCAACCCTGTCTGTACTAGCATCCCCATGGTCTCTCTGTGCTATATTATTAACTGCAGGGAGTGGTTCCTGCTACAGAAAGTTCATCTCAGGTTGGGCTTTTAGGAACAGGTATTTTCTTCATGCCCGAGCATGCATTTCTGGGGCAAATATCTGGTATTTTGGGGCAAATATTTGGCTTTTGGGGTAAATATTTGTTAGAAAAGTGACAAGTTAAGGAGGAGAGAGGCAGTGGCAGCCATGGGGCAGAGGCTGGGGTGGGAAAGCTGACAGGAGCAGGAGCGGAGGGACCTGTGGTGGTCCAGCGCTCACCTGGTTGGCAGCTTCACTCGCAGGTACCTGTCGATGGCGATGGCCAGGAGGGAGAGGATGGACGCGTTACTGAAAGCCACTATCAGGCAGCACATGGCCAGGCAGGTGTAGAAGTGGGTGCTGATGCGCAGGCTCACCACGATGGCCAGGGGCATGACGAGGATCCCCATCACGATATCAGCCAGCGCCAGGGAAACAATGAAGTGCAGAGTCATGTTCTGAAACGTCGAGTTCATCTTCACCACCCAGATGACCAGGATGTTTCCCAAAGTGGCAGAGACAGCAACCAAGCACTCTGTACCGATGTAAATCCCATGCAGGATGTTCAGCTCCTGGCTGGTGTGCAGCTCCTGGCTGGTGTTCAGCATGGTGAGTTGTTGGAGGTGCTCCCACTCGGCTTGAGCTGCAGAATCACAGAATCATACATCAGTTTAGGTTGGAAGGGGCCTTAGAGATTATCTTGTTCCATCTAGGGGCACCTTCCACTAGACCAGGTTGCTCCAAGCCCCGTCCAGCCTGCCCTTGAACGCTGCCACGGAGGGGGCAACAATGACCATGTGTGGGATTTGTCCTCAGTTTCTGGTGCTCAGTTGTTCCAGTGACGCACTGCTCTGCAAACCCCTTCCAGTATTTCACATCCTTGGTACGTGGGCAGCAAATCAGCCGCTGCCTTTCTTCAGAGCTGCAAATACCTTAGCATCCACAAAATGTTCCCCTCTCTGGACTCATCTGAAGCTCAGAGCATCCCTCCAGCAGCCTGGTATCAGTACAATACTTTGGAAAGCTATTTTGAAGGAAAATAAAACCCAAATAATAAAGGGAAAGCTTCCACAAGCCTGCTTACCAGCAAGCTATAACCAAATACTTTGCTTCCTCTTCCAAGCTGCAGTTTTAGAAGTGGGAGAACTGTAACCAGAATTGTCTGTACAAAGCTGGCACTTATCTATCTAGATAATCGCCCTGTGGTCTCTATAGGAAATGAGGCAATTCAGGGGATGTTAGAAGGGTGTTCTGTTACATTCCAATACTTGATATAATTCAGGGTTTGCCATTTTAGGGAAGGCCCTGAGGTAGCTGAAAAATGCTCTTTACTTGGACCTCTCTCAGTCTGACAAGAACACTTGCAATGTAGGTGACGACTTCAGCCCTCATTTCTGCCTGATATCAGCATGACGACCCACCAAGTCATGTTCAGATTGGCACACTTTGCTATGCTTTGTTTATGGAAGATGGAGAAACTGAGGAAAGATGTGGGAAGGAGCAGGGAGAGGCTGTGAAAGCTGTGATCTGCTTGCTGCGGGTGAGCAAATGCTCATTGATGTGGGTCTGCAGTGAAAGAGCTGCTCCCATTTCGGATGAAACTGAGAAGAGATGCAAACATGAGCTCGGGTCAGCCTGCGAGTCACAGGAGAACCTGTCTCTTGGGCAAATAGAAACACACGCTCTCCAAGAAGGAGCAAATAACGAGTAAAGGATTAGGTGGATGGTGCTGTATCAGTCTAATGAAGCCTTAAGCAAACGTGGGTGGTATTTGGTTTCCTGGACGCCGAGTCCTCCACCTCTTCCACCCAGTTTTCTGGCAAAACTGAGCATGGGGAAGTGATATCATCCTGAGGAGGAGACAGAGCCAGAAATACATGAAACTTCTTTATTCTCTGCTGTCAAAAGAGTTGGACAAATTCTGCTTTCAGGGAATTGATGTAAGTGCTTCTTGCTCCCAGCCTGGAGGGTGTTTGGTACATGGCAAGCTCTCCATAGACAGTCTCAGGCTGTGCTGGTTTTCTAATCAGAGCTGACGCAGGATATTTGTGGGTGCAGGAGATAAATCCCAGGGGAGGCACGTGAAGGTCACGGCTGGGATGTAGGCAAGGCTCTTGTGAGCTGAAGGAGCTGCTCCTCGGGGAAGTACCTGGGAAAGGGTGGGCAGCCTGCACTGCGCAGCTATGGGCATACATGAGAAATGACTTGGGTTAGATGCTTCCCACTTTCTGTGCTCACTGTGCAGCTCCTCTTGGGGCTGTCAGCCTCCTTTCTCTGTCTTCTACTCCTGTGGCTGCAGCAAGATGCCTCTTCTAGGGACCACTACATAGGGGCTTTCATAGGGCCTCTGCTGCCCTGTGCCTGCTGCACACACAGCTCCTGGGCACCACAACTGTGTGGGACCTTAGAGAGAAGCTTATGCAACAGTCAAAACGTTTCTCCCTCCGTTTGCCCTTTGCCCACCCAAAACCCAGCTGACTGCATTCATATTTGCCTTCCCCATCCCTTCCTTGTGGCAAGGGAACATTCTCTGGATCACTCCAGGACCTTTGGCTCTGTTTGATGCTACACCTTCACTGCACATCATATAGATGGAGCAGGCTTCAAAGAAGCTCGGAGACAGAGCAATCTAGCCACAGTAGAGCTGTGTGGCTAGTTCACCCTGTGAGGCAGCACAGAACACCCAGCCAGGGAGGAGATTGTGCCTTTTAGGGCTAAAATAGACTATGGCAGAATTACCACAAGACCCTGTGGTTTGTTCAAAGTGTGGTGATGCCACTAGATAACGTTGGCTCTTCTACAGAAGCACACGTAAATGTGCTGAAACCTCAAGGAGACAGAAGGATGTTACAGGGTTTTTACAGAAGGGCTGATAGATGGATCCTTATGGGCAAATTTGCTCCTCTTTAGAGAGTTGTGTTATGCAGTGTGCAAAGTTCTGAATGAGGAACTTCATTCAGAGCAGATCAGACAGGAGCTGGCTTCTGACCTGGCTGCTGGGGGCGAACATGAGGATTCAGCACAGCGTTGCTTCACTTTGGATGTAACCAGCTTCAGGTGTCCAAAATGGCAGTAAGCAGCCTGGATGTGATCTATATCACCATGGAGTCTGTCATTGGGATATCTGCAGTGGTGGGCAATGCCTTGGTGATCTGGGCAGTGAAGCTGAACCCAGCTCTGCAGAAGACCACCTTCTTTTACATTGTTTCCCTGGCCCTCAGTGACATTGCCATGGGGATCCTTGTCATGCCACTGGCTGTCGTAGTGAGCCTGGGAGTTGTCACCCATTTCTACTCCTGCCTGTTCATGTGCTGCCTCATGATGGTCTTCTCTCATGCCTCCATCCTGTCTCTCCTGGCCATCGCAGTCGACAGGTACCTGCGAGTGAAGCTGCCAATCAGGTGAGCCTGGGCCAAGGTCCCATCTTATCATCTCTTCCCCATTTCTCTTCTCCCTTATGTTTTCCTTCTCCCTGGTTTGCAGCACCATAGGGCTTCCCTGGGCATCACTGGTTCTCTGAGGGAAACTCACACAAAGGCAGAAGCTCCCAAACATGGGCAATGGAGCCCCAGCAGCCTGGGCGCTCCTGGAAGTTCATCAGTGCCTAAAAATCCTCAGCTTCTGAGAGTCAGGGAAGGGATGCTCATAAATGGGTGTGTGCTTGAAGCCTGAAGAAGGTGGTCTTTAGGTTTTCCCCTCGAGACAGCCTGATGCAGGGCAAAATGAACCAATCCTCCTGAGGAAAGGGTTTGACTCCACATCCGTGGCTTCTCTTTAAGAGGGATTGATGACTGTCTGGAGGTTCCCCTGCAGTTCCAAAACACGCTTTAAATGTCAGAAGCCGTGAAGGACCAGTTGCACAGAGCTGTGCTTAACCTGGATAAGGCCAACCTGAAACTAGTGCTTAAAAGCCCAGGTTCCTGCAAATGCTAGTTCTTCTTTCTGAAGAACCACATCTAACATGGCTGATGCTTCCTGCCCATCCAGGTACAGGGCAGCCGTCACCAAGAAAAGGATCCGTGTGACTCTGGGACTCTGCTGGTTTGTGTCTGTGCTGGTGGGGCTGGTCCCCATGCTGGGGTGGAACCGGCACACGGGCAGCTCCAGCCACATCGAGTGTCACTATCTGGCTGTGATGAGGATGGATTATGTGGTGTATTTCAGCTTCTTCGCCTGGATCCTCCTTCCTTTGCTCATCATGTGTGCACTCTACGCTGAGATTTTCTGTATCATGTGGGTAAAACTAAGCCCGAGCTCAGCAAGTGGAGAAACAGTTTGTGGGAAGGAATACGAAATGGCCAAGTATCTGGCCCTCATCCTCTTCTTGTTTGCAGTGTCTTGGCTGCCTCTGGGCATCCTGAACAGCGTTTCATACTTCTGCCCCTCCTGCACCATCTCACAGGCTCTGATGTACCTGAGCATCCTGCTGTCTCACTCCAACTCGGTCATGAACCCCGTTGTCTATGCCTTCAAAATCCCGAAGTTCAAACAAACATATGCTTTCATTCTGAGGAATTACATCCTGCATCAGAAGTCAGAGTTGGTTCTTCCTAGCACCCAGCAAACAGAGCTGGGACCAAGCAGCATCTGAGCTCTCCGGGCTGGGTCAACTGGTACAGCGTGGGAGCAACCAGAGCGGGATGAACATGGCACAGACACTGAGATGCTCCTCAGATCATGCATTCTGGAGCAACGGTTGTGTGTGTATTAGTGTCCAGCTGATCGAGCTCTGGGCACAGCGATGCCGGGTTCAAGTTCCCAGCGAACTCCACAGATAAAGAAGCTTCTTTGTCTTTCCAAGGCAAAAGATGGGAGAGGTTTGGAGTGGAGCTAAAGGGGGAAGTGGGGGAGAGATTGGCATTGATCATGCTTACGGGGGTTTTGCTTAGTTAATAAAAAGCCTCTCTGTGCACTGCTGGTGGTGGTGGTGAGGTTGCTTTCTCATGGGGGCACTATCTCTCTGTAAAAGATGCCCACAACGCTGCTGTGGCACAGGCTGTTGGGTTTCTTTTTGTCCATCCTTTTTAGCAGTTGTGGAGAGGGCAGATTTAGACCAGGTCTTAGGAAGAAGTTCTTCACTGTGAGGATGCTGAGGCCCTTTGTGTCCCCATCCTCACTGGTGCAGCCAAGGGCGATGCCATCAGACCCAGCTGTGCTGCTCCTGCCCTGCCTGGGGCTGAATCCGGGTGTTTCCATCCAGCACCCCCTGTTCCCACCGTGTTCCTGCTGGGGAAGGCACAAGGTGCACTTGTTTTCCTCACATGCTTCCTCCGCCAGGCAGCATCTGTTTCCTGTCCTAAACATGACAGAACCAGGTTGCCGGGCTGCTGCGACTCCTCTGTCACCAGAGGACGAGCCTGTGCCCTTCCGCTGACTGCCCTGCACCGGGGGCACCCCAGGGTGCTGCATCCTCCTTCTGTGGGCTCCCAGCTCTTCTCCCACTGCCACCTTCAGCCCCAGTGTCAGGAAACACTGGGCTGGGGGTTTTATGGCTTGCAAAGCGATTAAACACTCCCTGCACACAGGAGCCAAATGGGATCAGGGAGCGTTTTGGCATGGAAATCAGCTCTGCCCTCCCCTTCTCACTATTGATTCACAGGCATCGAACCCCAAATCCCAACCGAAGGGCTCCCTCCTGTACTTCTCTACCACATTGCTCTCCCCTAAGCATGCCCAGTGCTCCTGCTGAGAGGCTTAGGGAAACATATGGCAGAGCTCTGCACATCGGTGCTAACAATCCTCCACTTGCTGCTGCTGGCTGTACTCTGTGCATGTGCATGTATAAACACACAGAATTACACGCTGCTGTAACATAGAATCCTCCTGCTAGTTGTGTTGGTGTGGTTGGAGTGTTCAGATGCTTTTGCTGCCACACACAGTAATATGTTTTCTTAACAACAGTTCTGATTTGAAGCCTTGTGCAGGCTGACGGTGCTGGGGGACCAGCAGGAGGGACCATGAGTAAGAAGGATCAAGCTCAGCTGCACGAGGGTCCAGGATTCATTTTTCCATTCCTCCATGGTATCAGCAAAGGCAGAGAGTCTCTTGGAGAGCCCAGCATCTGCTCTGGACAAGTGGGAGGATGATGCTGAGGTGGATGATACAGCCTTCATCAGCCCCTGGGTTCATGGCTGTCACTGGGAGCTTCAGCATCCACCAACCCGGGAGAGGGCTGCAGCTGGAGTAAGTTTGTGAGCCAGCAATTCAAAGCTTTGGTTTAGATCAGGATTCAAAGGTGTATTTTTAGATCACGTTATTTAGCTGACACAGCGGTGCTTGTAGAGCTGTGTGGAGAAGGTGGCTCGAGGAGGAGCTCCTGTGTGGCAGAGCCCAGGGATGTCGTACTTTGATGGGGTTAAACAGTGTTTCGGATCCTGGTCCCCAAGCACTTGATGGATTTGCCATTTAAAGGTTATAGTCAGCTTGTTTCTTGGATGGCTCCAGCGAAAGGCTTCCAGCCATTCCCCGAGGATCCTCCTACATCCTGGTGAGATAAGGATCAGGAAGGGAATGGTCTATCTGCAATCTCAGCTGCAGCTTTGAGCACCGATTCCCTTTTCACATTGGGGGCGGAGGGGAGGAGAAAGGATTTTCCAGAAAAAAAGTATTTCTAAGTGACATACAAATGCAGGGGAAAAAACCCACATAACAATGATCTTATCCTGTGAGTCACAACAGCGGCAGCAGCTTTTGTTCTGCCTGAGCTGGACAACGCTTGCAGGCAGACACACGCATTGTGCCCATGTGCCACAGCCAGGCCTCGGCGCTTTGAGGCATCAATGTACTGTGCTCTCATTCCTCTTTCCTTCCTCTCCAGCAGCTTCTGCTCTTGTGCCAGCTCTGGAGAAGGGTTTGGTTTGGTTTGTTTTTCATTCTGGGACTTTAAAATGTAATGTTTGCCTTAAAGGAAAGGGAAAAGCAGCAGCTCATAAACCAAGAGGTGGTGAGTGGCAAGCACTGTACCGGAGCTTCTCTGTCTTGAAAGGAAGCGAAAGCAAAGCAGAGAGAGGATGTGGCTGTGAAGCAGGGTCCCATCTGGTTTAACAGAGAATGATTGTGGTTTGGTGAATAATGAGCCAGGAGGAAAGGCTTGAGCCTGGTGTTGGTGACCAACGTCATGTCACTGCTCTGACTGTGCCTCAGTTTCCCCATCCATGGAAAGAGGAGGGTCTGGTCTTGTCAGAGCACTCTGTGAGCTGAGAAGGGCTGGGCAGGAGCAGGGTCCTTTTGGATTCCTTCTGAAACTTCCCATTTGGGCATTGTGTCACCTGCCTCCTTGGGTATGGAGGCACAGTAATGTTAAAGAACTACTGTCAGTGTCCAGCCATGAATGGGAATGCAGCAGCCAGTGTCCAGCCGTGAATGGGAATGCAGCAGCATGGGAGCTCCAGCCTCAGCTCCCATTGACACCATTCTCGGGAATGGTGCTTGCACAAGTGGTTCCTGGACACCCTCTCCCTGATGTCTTGTGCCTGGGCAGGGAGATGCTGCTCCAGAAGTGAAACCCATACTCAGCAAACATCAAGAACTAGTATGATACTTTATGCTCCCTGCACGGTTTTGCTCAGCTGGATTATGTGGCTTTGGATCTGAAACCTCCCGAAACCCGGGAGTGAGGGTATGTGTTTGCTCTTCTTGCTCAGCTCGTTGGGGAGCCTGTGTAGGAGGGAGATGAGGCTGTCAAACCAGTATGGCTCAGTGGGTTCGGCTGCAGCCTTGAAACAGCTCCTGGTTGCCAGCCCCTGAAACTCCAAGTACAAACAGGGCAGGAATGCAGGGACAAGGCCTTGGATGAATGATATGTTCATGTGTTTCACAATCAATTCCATTTATACTTGGAGTTTTTTATGGGTTTCTTTGAGTGTGGCTATGGAGTGGGTGAAGCCACAGGCAGGGCAGAGAAGGCACAGGACCCCATTTGATGCCAAACCTGCTCATGGGCACAGCACCGATCTTTCCCAGCCTGTGGGAGCAGTGATTCTCCCCCAGTTATCCAGCTCATCCTGCCCAAGGCTGTTCCTTTCTCTCAAAGTACCTTGGCCAGGAGTGACCTGTATCATGCTGCGTTTTCCTGCTGACCCATTAGTTACAGGCCAAAAGGATTTGGGGGCTGCTGCGAAGAGCCAAGCCCCATTTGTGAAGAAGAACCACAGAATCCCAGCCTGGTTTGTGTTGGAAGGGACCTTAAAGCTCACCCAGTTCCAACCCCCTGCCACGGGCAGGGACACCTTCCACTAGAGCAGGTTGCTCCAAGCCCCTGTGTCCAACCTGGCCTTGAACACTGCCAGGGATGGGGCAGCCACATCTTCTCTGGGCACCCTGTGCCAGCATTCCACCACCCCATTTCCCTGTGGATAATGCTATCACAGCACTGCCTTTCCCACATCCCAGCCAAGGGTTGTCCCTGCCCAGGCTCCTGTAAATCAGAATGTCTCCATATCCCTCTGCACCTCCCTGGCATGGGGACATCCTGCTTGTTCTGCCAAACAAACACACTGAGTTTCTTCTGCTCTTCCAAGTGGCTTTGCAACACTCGGGAAAATTGGAATGCTTTGCTCCCAGAGGTGCTTCTCTGACCTGTTGCACAGCGATACAGAGACATCACCCATCAAGCTCTGAGCATTCACCTCCCATGTTACACAAGAGGAAATTACCTCTCAATTTGACGTTTTAAAAGCTTACTATCAGGTAGGTGGCAGCAAACACGGGATCCTGCCGGAGGACATCTGCGCTGCACAGAGCTCCGCATCCTCACTCTTCATTAGAGCTTGTTCTAAAATCCCATTAAAAATAGCATGAACTAAATCACAGGGCGATGAAAAGGAAGTTTGAGCTGGCAGGAGGTTCTTTAAAGAGGCGCTATTCATATAGATTGTCTCAGCTGACATGAGAGAAACTGTTTTGACACTTTATAAACTCTTCTGCTGATGATTTTGCATCTAAGTGAGGGAAGGCTGGGAGAGGCAGAATGGGGTGAAATACCACAATCAAGGGCCTGAGCTCTCTTCCCAGCTCTTATTTAAGTGCAGCAGACCACAATTTACAGTAGTCCCTAAGAGAGAAGGAGGGAAGCGCCTTTATTCCACTGGTGAGGAGCTGCTGGAGGAGCCAAGCTTCTGGAACAGGCAGCACTCACTGCTGCTACCGCTGTCCCCAGCCCAGGGCAGGGGGTGAGGACATGGGATATAAACCCCATTTAACAGCCTCTGCATACGGTTTGTCTCCAACAAGGGCTGAACAGACGCTGCCTGAAACGTGTGGCTCTAACCCCAACCACAATAAATGTATGTGCTTAACATGGGCTCACTGAATTATTCTGAATTTTGAATGTTTAGCTGCATCTCAGCCTGCAAATGGCCCAGATTAGATATTACCAAGGTGTAGAACCATAGAATCAAGAATGGTTCTGTCGGAAGGGTTCCAACCATCCAGTTCCAACCCCCTGCCACGGGCAGGGACACCTTCCACTAGAGCAGGTTGCTCCAAGCCCCTGTGTCCAACCTGGCCTTGAACACTGCCAGGGATGGGGCAGCCACAGCTTCTCTGGGCACCCTGTGCCAGTGCCTCAGCACCCTCACAGGGAAGAGCTTCTGCCTCAGAGCTCATCTCAATCTCCCCTCTGGCAGGTTAAAGCCATTCCCCTTGGCCTGTCCGTACAGGCCCTTGTCCAAAGCCCCTCTCCAGGTTTCTTGTGGCCCCTTTAGGCACTGGAAGGCTATGAGGTTGGAGATGCTACTGAAAACAAACCATTTTCCAGGGAATTGGTTCTGAAGAGGTACAAAGTGCCCAGAGCATCCCAGGAGCTCAGCTCTGTGCAGGACCAGCCTCCACAAAGAGGAAGATGAGCTGGAGCTGCGGGGCTCAGGGGGCTTTCAGGGTCCAGGTTTACCAGGGAGGCTCTTCAGGAAGGAAGCATTGTTTATACCTTCTGATTTGAATATAAGTTACGTATATTTGGATGCAGTTCCATAACGGATGGCAGAGACCGAGGCCTCTTTTGTTCTGCAGTTAGCCTAGAGGTATTATTTGGTTCCTTAGGGAAGAAAAAAGGAGTTCCTTTGTCTTTACTGTCTCTTTGCAGCAAACCACGCACAGATGTCTCATTGTAGTAGAAAACAGCTTTTCTAATGACACTCATTGCCAAGATCATTGCCTTGATTTGGGGGGAAATAAATTGTTCTGTAACACTTGCTCCAACAACTTATGGAGTCTCATAAGGATGTATCTGGACTTTGCCCGTAAGATAGGTTAGTGCTGGAGAAATCACAACACACTCTACAGTGGAGGGGGATTTAAACTGAGCATAGAGCTGACTGAATAACACAACATTTGTTACTGGCCTGAGAACAAGATTTAGTACCTATTCAGTGCAGCTTTACAGCGCCTCAGAGCCCCAGAAGGAGCTGCGAGGTGATGGGATGGCCGTGTTTATGGGAGATAGGATGGCACAACCATTCCATTTTTTGCTGAAGAAGAAACATGGGACAGGCATGCGTGGAAGGAGAGGGAGATAAAGCATTAATGTTTCCATCTCCTCAGCTCCTCGCTCCAACCGTGTGGGGCGGGGGACGAAACTGCTGAGTTGGGCTTTGCTCATTTGGCAGATGGGAAATGCAAATCGTGTTTGCTCAAGGTTTCCATGTGGGCATGGAGCTGGGGGAGCCCACGAGCCTGCCCGTGACAGCTAAGAGCTGGGTTGGGCATAGATATTTGTATTATCTATATAAATCACTGCTGTTATTGGGTAGCAGGATGGACTCCAAGCAGTGCAGGGTTTGCAGAGCATGCACTGCCTCCAGGAGGGACGGCGCCCACATCTCTCAAGCAGGTCCTTGCCCCCAAAAATCAGTGCTTGGTTGTGGGACAGAGCAAGGAGAAGAGCTGCGCCCAGAGCAGGCAGACCCATTCCATAGAATCATAGACTCACAGGCTGGTTTGGGCTGGAAGCGACCTTAAAGCTCATCCACTTCCAACGCCCTGCACCTTTACAAAGCCATTTGCTGCACAACGGCCGGTGTTTAATTTCCTTATCTCATGGAAGTTTAATTTGCGGAGGAAATCCTCTCCCTCACCACCTACCTGGCATCACCATGGCCTCCTGCTGTGCTCCCCAGTCATTAAGGCAGGAAGGATCTTCAGGACAGCCCCATTACCACCGCCTTGTTGAGTACATGGCCAAGGGTCCACAGCAGATAACGCCACTGAGGACAAACCAGTGCATTTGGGTTCCTTGGTTACCCAAGGCAAACACTGTAATCGGCTCTCCAAATAGCGTGGCCATTGACAAATGGGCTATTTATGGCCACCTGGAGCTGCAAGCTGAAAGGCTCTGCCAATGTGGGGAGCAGAGGCTCAGAGATGTCATTCAGGAGCCTTTGCTGGACCCAGCTTTGTAGGGATGGGGAGCTCGCTGCCCATGGGTCCAGCCCAGCCGTGCTGTGAAGCATCTTCGAGGGAATGGGTCAGTCTTTGTGTTTTAAAGGATGGAGAAGAACCGGCTCTCACCAGCATCCTCCAGGAGCTGCTGGTCCACCCTGTCAAAGGGCTGCATCTGCTATTGCTATGAATCCTTCTGGATCCAGCTCCCATTTGTATGATGTTCTGCCTTAACCACGTGGTGCCACTTTCACCTTTAACTTTGAAGCTGCAATTAGCTCATTCTTAATACCCCTTAGAGCAGCTCTAGTGTTCTCAAGTCTCAACCCACAAGAAGGTTTTCAGGGCAGTCTGCTGGCTCTTCTCTGCCTTGTTTTCACACCCAGTTAGAAGTGTGGACCAGGACCCAGCGCCATGGTCAGTCCTGGGCTCCAGCAGCCGATCCGCAGCCAGCTCCTGATTCTTGCTCACTGGGAAGGAAAAAGCAGCACCATCCCCATGCATCACTGCACCAGATGGATCAGTTGGCACCAGGCAAGCAGCCATGGGCATTGCTAGGAGGGTGCCTGCAAGCAGAGTCATCTAATCCCCTCTGTTTGCTCAAGCTTGGAGTCTGGAGGGTGCTCCAGATGGGATGGCTTGGGAGCTCAGCTCGGAGCAGGCGAGGATGATGACGGAGCAGCCACTGCTCTGCGAGACGTGGGAGAGATGAGTCTGAGGGAGCGGCACTCGCCTTGCTCCGGGGTCATGAAGTTTGCTGCTGGCATTGCTCGCTTTTGCTCACAGCCCAAGAACAACATCCCTCCCAGCCCTCCTGGCAGAGCATGGATCCACCGGCACACAGGCAAAGCTCTGCACCACCACCCTGCCACGCTGCCTTTGGGAAGGAGCACTGGGCCCGCTCCATCCCTGTGTGCCGGCTCTGCCATGGGCCAGGTGAGCAGGAAGCTGGTCTCCTCCTCCTCCTCCTCGCTGGCACAGAAGCAGTGCAGGGTCAGGACCACAACCTGTGTCACCAGCGCTGAGGAAGCATTGGCTGGGTTTGGAGGAGAAACAGCTCCGCATCAGAGGCTCCAGGCTGCTTTCCAACCTAAAACTCCATCTGTGTACTGCCTCTCCTCTCTGGTGCCCGCTCTCGGGCATCCTGGAGCATGGCTCACAGAGTGCAAACGTTTGGACCCTGCTCCCACAGCTGAAGAGCCAGGACAGAAAGCTGGTGCTGGGCATCTTCTGCACACATAGAGCTCCGCAACGGTGCCAGCAGCATTGCTCTCAGTCCCCCAAAACCTGCCTCATGTCCTCCATAAGCGACGTCCTTGCCACCAGCAGTGCTCCGCCAACAGCATCAGATTTGACAAAGTGACAGGCAGCACAGAGGCTTGCTCCATAGGGATCACAGCACAAGTCACCGTGTACAAAGGAAACATGGTGACAGTGGAAGAACCACACCGAGGACATTTCTTAGCAATTGCAATGTATTAGTCATTCTCGTTCTGCATCAAACCTCAATGGAAAAACCCCATGTGCGGGCTGCCAGGTGAAGAAGACTCCTGGTGAAGCATCAGAAGCCACCAAGCCCCAGCAGAGCCAGCACTGAAGAGCTGCTGTTTTCCCACTGGTGTCAAAGCAGTCGCAGCAGCATGCCTGGAAGATCCCAGTCGGAGCCACAGAGGGTACCTCCATGGTTCCTGGCCATCCTGGCAGGTAGGCTCCAAGCAGAGGGTCCGCGTGGAGGGGCTGGAGCTTGTGCTGAGCTGCCCCTTCACTCGCTGCTGAGGGATGGAGGGCACAGAGCAGAGCACAGGAGCTGCTGGAGGGATGGGGATGGGGAGCCCTGGCTCCTTCCTGGGGACGTGCCCCAGCAGCAACATGTGGTGGTGACAGGAACCATCAGCGAGAACCCGTCAGTCTGGTATGTGGCACCTCACCACAACACACAGCGCAGGCAGTGAGACAAGCGATTAACCGGGCTGATAGCGCTGCGGTTTCTGTAACTCTGCAAATACAAGTGGAGTTTTATGTTCTTAAGGTAACTCTAAGAACTGGCTCGGGTCACCCCACAAGCTCCCTGTACATTCTGGGGTGTCAAATGGGACAGCAGTTCCTGGGAGACTTCCTACCTGTTGTGAGTAACTGTGAGATCTCCTGGCAGATAAATACCCTCATCCCCAGTGCGCTTGTTCCTTGAGAAACGCTGAGGATGCTCACTGTGAGGGTGCTGAGGCGCTGGCATAGGGTGCCCAGAGTAGCTGTGGCTGCCCCATCCCTGGCAGTGTTCAAGGCCAGGTTGGACACAGGGGCTTGGAGCAACCTGCTCCAGTGGAAGGTGTCCCTGCCTTCCACTGGAGGGCTGGACCTGTGCCCCTGGGCTGGCTGGGCTTTGCAAGGAGCACTCAGGGCACAGGGACAGCACTTGCTACGCAGAGGAACAAAGTGGTCCCCGCAGCCATGGCCCGAGGTGGCCCCAAGGGACACAGCATCCTGGGGCACCACCATGCACTGGCTGTGCTCTGCATCCATCTGCACCCCAGCTCGCTGCGTGGAGCCAGCACCTCACACACAGACACTCTCATTAATGCTGAAACGAGCAGGCAATTCTGCAGCACAAAGAGCCTGCTTCTGGTAGTGATGAGTCCCAAGAGGGAGCTGCTGCAGCCCCGGGTGCTGCAATCTGTGCAGGCAGATCATGACAGTGTCCACTCGCTGACACAGACGCACAGGCTGGCCTGCTTCTGCCTGCCAACCCATCTGGTGTGTTTCTCACATCATATGCAACTGTTTTATCTTTGCTCATTTCTATTGCTAAACACTGGCTGGGAGATGAGCTATTTTCAAATGCATCTGCTGTTATTTATACAAACACTTGCTTTCCAAAGGGCAACAGAGGGAAGTGTTGAAAAGCAAAGCACCCCCAAATGTTTCTAGGATGTAACTGGGCTGCTTTTCTGCTGGCGATGCAGACGTACACACTGCTCACTAGTGACAGACACGACGATGGCTCGCCTTTTGAAGAGTTCACCACTTGCCATCACCTTTAGCTGCAGGTCAGTGCAGCCCATCGTGAGCCATTGGCAGCCTTGACCTGCCTTCCCACGGGGGGAAACCTTTTGAGGGTTGGAGGAACACGGACAAGACCTCCAGCCCTTACTCAGGCAGAGTTTCCAGTCAACTGAGTCATAAGTGGGGTGGAAATGACTCATGACCTGGTGAGGAGGCAACAACTCATTTCAGAGATGAGTTCACGGTTGGATGTGCTGGTTCTGCCCAAAAGGACCAAAGGCTACTGTACTTGGGAGGGGAACATTTTCTTTATGAGGAGACACATTTGTGCTCCCTCTTATCCAGTGTTTGCTTTACTGTTAACATCAAGTAACAACCTTTCTGTAGGAAAATACCTACTCTCTGCTGAGCAAGAAGCATAAAGCCAGCATTATTAGCTTGTGTTCAGGAAGCAATCAGAAAGTGAAGAATGCTATCATAAGGCGAAATGTTATTGTAATCATAATTATAGTGGAGTGACTACTATAAAGAGCTGAGAAACAGCTTCTCCTGAGACAGCTGGTTTAGAACAAGGTCCCGCTAACACCTGAAAGCAGGAGTAAGAGATTGCTGGAGCAGCTCCAAGGTGATGGGATGACTAAGTCTGCTTTGGAGAGCAGAGCAGCACTAATTGGAAACACACATCTCTTATCCAGGTACAGGTGAGTTCACTATCAACTCACTGGTGTCTTTATAAACCCTGGGCCTGCCCCAACTGGCTGCTTGGGATTGTTGCTGGTGTGGGGCTGGCCAGGGGTGGAAGAAGGGCTGTCATGGTGTGGTTCCTGCCATGTCCAATGCTGGTGATTACCAGGGCTGACTCTGGAAGGGACCAGCTATTACCAGGGAGAGATCAGGAACAGGTAATGAAGAAATCTCATAGACCTTGGGGGTTTCCAGTAGCTTATAGACAAGTAGCTGTATTGCTACTTTTACCTACTAATTACACATCACCCCTGGCTGTAATACAGTCATTGTGTGACCATGTTTAAACAAAGCAAGTGTTTAAAACCCCTGAAAGGAAGCACAGGAGCAACCACTTGCTGAATTAGGCATTTTCTGTTTCAATATATATGTCATTTAACCTTGAGGCAATGTTTGCCTCATTGTGTGTGGTTACCAGCGTACCTATGAAGTTAAAGAAACATCTCTGAATTCTTCTTGTACCTAAAACATTAAAATATAACTTTAATATTTTTCCTTTTCCCCCATGCTTTTTGCCTGAATTTTACAAACTGGAAGTAGAAGAATGGAAGCTTCACGTGTCCCAGAAACAGGAGAAAGCAGCAGCAGCTTGTGGAGGATGAGGTTTGGTACCAGGGTGACACACCAAGGCACCACCTTTTCGTGTGGGGTGAGTAAGTACCTGGCTCTGAGGTGCTGTACAGGAAGAAATTGGGTAATACCAGAAAATACATGGCTGCAGCTGCCTTTGAGCAGTGAGCACAGTTTGTCACCTGAAAGAATAACACTTCTTATTGCTCATTTTGAATTCTGCTGTTCCAGCCTTTCATGATTGAGATTGTGGCTCTCCTGGCCATTGCTGTGTGGGCTTGGGGAGCTTCAGTCTCCTTTCATAGAATCCCAGACTGGTTTGGGTAGAAGGGACCTTAAAGCTCATCCAGTCCCAACCCCCTGCCACGGGCAGGGACACCTTCCACTAGAGCAGGTTGCTCCAAGCCCCTGTGTTTAACCTGGCCTTGAACACTGCCAGGGATGGGGCAGCCACAGCTTCTCTGGGCACCCTGTGCCAGCACCTCAGCATCCTTTTCTTTGACTTTGTCTTGTGCAAATCCAGTAGCTTTGATCAAGTCATTTTGCAGATTATGCATGGGATAAGCGAGGGCAGAATCGGGCCCTGGGCTGTGCTGTGTTATGTGGGTCTCCTGCAAACATGATGTGCTCTGTTCTCATCAGCTACTGCTATGCGAGTGAATCCTGGAGGGCACTGCGTGGCCTCGTGGCCCTCACCTGGGGTAAGTCACTTTCCTTTCCACGGATGAGTAAAATATGTTGTCACTGTTTTCACTTTCAGTAGCCAGCACAAGCAAGAGGCAGGCAGCTTTCTGCTTGGCAGCAGGGCAGGACTGCTCTGGTGCTTCCCATCTGTAGATCCTCATGTTTGCAAGTGGGCTGGGAAGAGGAGGGAAACATCAGTAGCTGGACAAAGTCCCAGGGTAAAGGGAGGGCAGGCAATGCCTCCATGAATTTCCTCACCAGAAAAGAGTTGGATTTCCAGCTGACAGTGGGATGTGTATAGAGCTGTATAGGGAGGGATGTTACCTTCTGGGCCTCCAGGCTGCTGCCATAAAAATTATACAGACCTGCCCATCATCCTCCCTGATTCTACTTGGCCAGAGGCTTTGTACAGGTATGAGCTGTTGCTGGGTTAGATCCCACCCCAAGCTCAGACCATCTCCCATTGTGTGTTCCAGCTTCAGAAAGACCAAATCACCTTTCCCATCCAAAAACAGGCAGAGCAAACTGCTCAGTAGCAGCAGGCTGGCTATGTATGTAGTGGGGAGATGCATTGATAAAAGGTTGCTTGGAAGACTAATTCAAACATAGCTCCAATATGGGTGATTAAAGACTAGAGAGAGGTACACAGGCTAATGTCTCAGCTCCTGTTTTAGTTTTGAGGGTCATTTCCTTGCCAATAGTGTCCCCTGCTAGTAAATGCCAGGCCGCTATGGTGTTTGGACAGGTTAGTTCTTGCTCACAGAAAACAAAGAGTAAAAGCAGCCCATTATTGTTGCTATTAGAGTAAAATATGAAGAACACTGTGTATGGTAATAAGCAGTCCACTGCCATACCTGAGCAGTGGGAAGTGATTTGTGTTTCCTTCCCCAGAACGTTTCACAGCCGCCTATGATATTTATTTATAAAACCCTTGAACCAGAGACCCGTATCAGTCTTTCCCTTTCTCCCTACTCTGCAGAATTGCAAAGAACAGACACCGGAGTGACACTGGGCTTTTCTGACATGCCTGCAAGCTAGGATAATGTTTGGGAAGCTGCAAAAAAAGCCTACGCCCTATGTCCCTTTTGGAGAGATCAGTGAAAGTCAGGAAAAAGCCCAGGCTCACTGCTCCTTTTGATAAAGGGAGCCCTGTTCCTGCTTCCTCATCTTTTCTGCAGTCCCTGCGCTCACAGACAGACATCTTTAAGGCTCAAAACTGGGAAGTGCTTTAGCATTTGCAGCTACCTACACAGGTTCAGCCTTTCCTGTGTCTTCAGGCAAATTTAATGATACTGACTGAGTTGGGAGAGGAGAATGGCAGCAGCCCTTTGGAAACCTGCTAGAGCTTTTGTGGAGCACTGCCCTGGGATCAGCCATCCCTCTCCAGCTTCCACACCTCCCAGCTCATCTGCCTAATTATCTGGTAGCTTCAACCCAGCCAGACTGGGCATGGAAACAATAGGTCTTGCTGCGCTCATAGGAGTGTGTTTGCTCCTGTCTGCCACAGTGTTGGAGCTCACCTGCCTCCACAGAGCTTGTCAGATGCTGGTGTGTGTTAAATGATCCCTGGCAAGGACATGGCACCCTCTGGAGCTCTGTGCCAGGGAGCTGCACGGCTGGTGATGGGAGATGAAGTGCCTGCTCAGTGACCCCTGCATCCGTGCTCCTGGCTAAGGGAGTCGCTGTCAGTACAGTGTCAGTGATGTGGGTATGAACTCTTAACATAATTAACTCATTATTCCTAATGACACACTCTGATCTCATCTGTGAAGGAAAATACTGTTGTTGGCACTTCAAAAGCTCACGTTGAGCTCCTTGAAATGAGCTTCTTTTTCCCCCCCCGATTCTTCCGTGACTATAGTTTAAAAACCTACTGTAAGTTTAGAGAGGACCAGTTCCTTTTTTTGGGCAGTTTAAGTTCAATCAGGACACAATCATTATGCAGTCAGCACCTTTACTTTTGACAGCTAAAGCAACACTAATGTGGTATTAGCCTGTACAGTATCAAATACACTTCCATTTAAATGTGCTGTTGATGTGTGTTACTGAGCTGACTTCTGCTCTCTAGTCCTGTGATTCTATCAGCCAGGAATCCAAGCTCATTATGTGAATGCAAATTGTTTCTGGATTTCATTAAATCGGCAAATGGGCATTAGATAGATATTTACATCAGCTGCACTTGTGGTAATTTATCCAATTGGGCAGGTTTTATTTTGGAGTCAAAAAAAGTCCTGAGGGTTTATGATTCACTTTCATTTGTCTGCGTAAGTCTCAGCGCAACCCCTGCAACTCAGCTGCAAAACCAGGCAGAGAATTGCAGTCCTACTGCAGATGCTGGGGATGAGTGTCCTCCCTTCGGTCTTTCACTGCTGCAATTACCAGGAAAAGGGGAGTGGAATGCTGGTATAATTTAACAATATCAATGGATTTAGATTGGAAAGTTCAGAAAAGATGTTTTTGTGGCAACCCACAATTTATATAAACTGAAGGGTTGTGATAAATTGCAGTATTTTGTATAAAACTGCAATACTAAGGGCCACTGGATGTCTTGGGCTGTGTCCAGGACATACAGGTTGTGTCCCGTACGTGACAGGATGTAGAGACTTGATTCTCTTTGCCTTATAACCTTGTGTTGTTGCTGAGGTGGTGTGGAGTAGAAATCCACGGTTTGGGGATGTCAGCAGGTTTTACCCACTTCAAGCAGGTGTAAGTGGTGACATCAGTAACACTGTAGATGTCCCTGAAATTATGGGATTTGTTAGAAATTGGGAAATGCACAGGGAGAGACAAGGTGTGGACACGGACTTAACACCCTGTTGACAGATTGAATTTGCTGACGAGCAATTCCCCCACGGCACAAGAGATAAGGTGCAGCAGCACAGCAGTGACATGGGCTCCAGCGCTGTCGGTCCCTCCTGCTGAAGGGGAAGGGCAGCACGTGTGAAGCTGGGAGAAAGGAAGATCCAGATTTATTCCCTGTCAAACTCAGTAGGAAAAGTCCCTCTGATTGCAGCTGAACTTGGACCCCTTTCTCCTCATCATTTCGTAACTAGGTTCACATTTATCTAGATCTAATTTCATGTACTTGCAAAGTCTGACTCAGCAATAAAGTTATCAGCTTCCACTCAAACATGCAGAAAACTGGGGGAAAAAAGTCAGTCTTCCCAGAACTGACACCAAATAGGTGCTTTGTTTTGCTGAATCAGGCCCTGAGTATGTCTGGACCCTTATTGTTTTGAAACTTAGATGGTCCACAACCCATGAAATAGATAAGTGTTTGATTCATTGGATACAATAAAATTCTACAGTCAGTAGCTGGGAAAAGCTGCAGATGCATTGATATTTGGGGCAAAGGTTATAAAACCTTTAATTTTAAAGAAAGCCTTGCAGAGTGCTCATATCTTGCCATGTTTACTTCTTAAAGGATATAAGTCTCTTTGTGCTGCTTCTGTTCGCAGGAATGATTTTATTTTAGTGACTTTGCAGCTTTTAAATCAGAAGTTATTGCTGATTTTTGTCTCTGCATGTTTCCCACATACAGCCTCATGTTCTTAACATAGAGCTAGGAGCTTCCTACGGCCACAGATTTCAGGATGATGTTTGTAAGCATCCTTAAAGGCAGATGATCTTGCCCCACTGCAGGAGGAGTGACCGAGCTCCACTGCTGGGGCTGGCAAGGCTGAAGTCCTGCAGAGAAAGAAAAGGTGGAAATCCCTCTGCTGAGATTACCTGCCTCCAGCTATACAAATGAAGAATCAGTGATTCACCCGTTCGCTCCCAGCACAGTGGTCCCCAGGGAAGGAGATGCCTTCTTGAGCCATAAAGATCAGAGATTTATGGATCTGTATGAGCAACCACGAGCTGTATGTGGGAGCAGAACTCTTTGTGCTGTGTATTTCTGCTGCACGCACAGGCTGTGAGCAGAACTAAAGCATGGTTTTCTCTCAATTAGAGTGGAGGATGAGAGTGGGGACTCTAAGCTGTGTTTGTCTTCTGGCCACTGACTTGCTGGGGGTTTTGGATAAATCACTTAATCTCTTTGTTTTAGTTTCCTCCTCTGTAAAGCCAGCCGAGTAATATTTAGCATCCCTGGGGATGGCGGCTACGGTCCTTGCCCTGTCCCTGGTTATTTAAAGAGGCGATGCTGTGCTTGCAAACACAAGCGATCCCTCTGCATTTTAAGTACCATTCATGGAGAGTTAGGCATTCAAATCATAAAAGCTATTACAGCTCCTCATGGGGTGCTTATGCATTTTTAACCAGGGAAAAAAAAAAAGGTATTGAAATCTGTTAACTGTTGACATTAGCTTTTCCTGAGGATATATTTTATAGCTGAATTACAGCTTGTTAAGACTAAGGAAGCATCTAAAAGACCATGAGATACTGTGCAGTGACTATGGTGAACTTCTGACCTGATCCTTTACACATGGCTGCTGTTACTTGTGAACCCTAAAAGGACATAAACCCACTATCAGGACCTATGTGTGGTGGTTCTGTGTTTCATCAGCTTCTTATTGATTACAGGTATATTTCACTTGGCTGTCACAGTTATTTATTCTTCATTCTCTTTGTGCCCAGTGGCCTCGTTGAGCCCCATACACCCGGTGCAGCATCACCCCTCATCCTGCGCTGCCACCAGCACCCTCCCCTTGATAAGGAACCGCTCTCGGCCTCGTTATCTGCATGGTCCCTGCTCCCTTTGCTGTCACCCAGCGCTTGGCCTGCTTCCATGTGCCCTCCGCGGCCTTGCTGCCCTGCGGGCGGTGAATGGCCGAGGCTCGGCCGGGGCTCCCCCCGCGGATGCCCTTCGCCCGGGGGCCCGGCGGGGAACGGCCGCGGCACCTGCTCGTCCCCGCCACCGCGCACAACTTTCCGCGGGCCGCCGCGCTCACGTCCCCGCCCGCCGCTCCGGCTCCGCGCCCGGCCCGCCCCGCCCCGCTGGCTCCTCCCCAGGCCGCGGCCGGTGAGGGCGGAGCGGACGCGGCGCCGCCGCCGCGCACAGCAGCCGAGCCCGGAGCCGAGCGGCGGCGGGAGGCGGCCCGGAAGGCGGCGGGTGAGCGGCAGCCGCGGGGGAAGGGACCGGGCGCGGGCGCGGGCGCGGTGGGGCCCGCGGGGACGGGCCGGCTCCGGGTGCCCCCGCTGGGGCCTGGCCGCGGTGAGGCCGCGGGGCCGCGTCCCGGGGCGGGAGCGAGCGGGTCAGCGGGACGGCCCCGGGCGGGGGGAGGTGCGGCGGGGGTCCGGGGCGAGGCGGTGTCAGCGGGGACGGGCCGAGCGCTCCCTCCCCGGGGGCGCGGCGAAGCGGGGCCGGGAGCGAGGAGGAGGCGGCTTGTCCCCGGCCCTGGCCGCGGCGGGGCGGGCGCTGGGCCCCGGGCGGGGCAGTGCAGGGGCTCCCCGCTGCCGGGCCGCCCGTCCCGTCCCGTCCCCGGGGCAGGCTGGACATCCATCTTGTGCGGGCGGGCGAGGGAAGGCGGCCGGGGCCCTCGGTGGAAGGGTGTCGCCGAGCGTCGGGAAATAACCGGAATTCTTTTGGTGTTTCGTATAGTCAGGTGTGCGCCGTCCCCCTGTCCCCCCGAGATGTAACGGGGCGCAGAAGGCTCACGCGTTGTCTTGTCGTCCCCGAAGACCACTTGGAGGTAAACGGGGAGCAAGGATGAGGAGTACGGGCGGGCTGGATGGTGCAGGCAGAGGGCAGGGGTTTGGGCAGGAGGGATGAGCCAGGCCAAGGGCACAGTTTGGTCTTCGAAGTGTGTCCTGAGGCATACAAGCAGCACACCAGTCTGTCCTCAGCCTCTGAGCCCAAGGTCCAGTTGTCTCACCCCACTTCAGCTCTGAAATGGTTCTTGAGCTTCCTTCAGTCCCTTTAAAGAGGCAGTTTAAAGAGAAACTGTTCTCTGTGTAGGGGAAACTTTTGTGTTTGGATACTTTCTGTGAATCAGTGTCTTTGCTTGCGATATTTGAGCTACAGTTCAGGTGGTTATGGTACAGGAGGGTTGGGGTTTGGACACACCAGCTGGAATCGGCTCCTTGAGTTTTGCTTTACTCACAGCTTGGAAGGCTGGAAACAGGAAGGGCAACCCTTGAAAACTTTGTCTCTTTCCTTTCAGTCGCTTAACAAGGGAGATAATACTTCTTAAAATAGCTGTTTGAGTTGAAAACGCCTCTCTGCCTTCAGAGTATTGTATCAGCACTCTCTGATTTCTGTCGCCTTTGTAATTCTCTGCGAGTAGTAGTAGTGCTCCACGTAAAGAGAGACACAGGTTATCTGAAGAGTTAAATTGAGGAAGCCGGCTGTTCCGTGGAGAGCAGCTGTCTGCCGTGAAGCGTTTCACTGTGGTGATTTTTATCCTTGCTTATTCCTACTGAAATGGTATGTTGCAAACTCCTGCTGGTGCTGGCAGGTCCCTCGGGTTCTGAAAGGGTTTTAATGTGGGAATTTGTGAGACTTTTAGGCAGTGATGGATGGAGCTGCAGAGGAACAAAGTAGCGCGTTAGCAGCCGAAGGCCTGTGCCTTTAATGAGAAGTTATCCGAAATGAGGCAACTTAAAGGGAAGTTTTAGATGGAGCCTCTGTGCTGTCTGTGACTTCTCTTAATTTATGGAAGAGGCGCAGTTCACCATGTCCCAAGTATGAACTGCTGCCTGATTAAACTGACATCATTATCATGTTGCTATAGTGACTTCATTACTCCGGGAATGCCATGTTCACATCCTGTTGCTATGGAAAAAACCAGTGTGATAAATAAAAACATTTAATCTTCTATTCATCATTATGGCAGAAAGAACGCCATCGATTTATGGATGTGATAGCCTGAAGAGTGGCGAACATACTCCAACAAAAGTTCTTAATGGTGAGTGAGACACTGGGAGATTGTCACTTGTAGTTCTCGGCACATTGTCGCTTCGTTCTCTCTGTTGTGCCAGGCAGCAGAAGTTGTGAAATCCTAGTTTTGGGAATGAGAATGCGAATACGTATGTCATTCTACAAGGTGGAGTCGACAGGAACTGCTGTGCTCACATACACGGCTTCTAAAAATAATCTGGTTTCGTGCACAGTGTTTTCTACGCACGAGGAGGAGAGGAGCGCTTGGGTTGTGTCAGGCTAAGATCATCCATGGAAAACTGAGCTATACGTCTTAAAAGCATGTATTTCTATGGCCTTTGTAGATGTAGGGTAGCGTGTCCCGAAGGGCGTAGGTGGTCTGATCAAGGGACCACGTGTGGTGTGAAGGAAACCTTGGTGACATTTAGAAGGCCCAGCCGGTGCTGGCAGAGCTGTAATTCTGAAGACTGGAAGGGAGCTGAGCGGTGTCTTGTCGTCACGTGTCCTGGCTCTGGTGCGGCCGTTTTTAGGGTAAGTAGCTTTGCAGCAGATTTTGAGAGGACTACGTGCCAAATGGACTAAATTACTAGCACAGTGTAATTCCAGTGACACGGTAATGCTTTTATTTGGAGACTGATGTTTACGCAGTTGATCAGAATGGTTTATATTTGAAGCCATAAGCTGCAAATACACAGCCATAGACTATTTGTGATGCATTTCGTGGCTGTTCATCCAGTCTGAGGGCTGTTCTTAAACTGAAATGTAATTAGATAGCAGTAGTGTAGCATGAGGACGTACTCTAACATAGGAGTTTTAATTGTATATTGAATCATAGTCTTGGGCATAAACAACTCTAAACATTTGTTTGTACTATATATTGCAGTGTTTTTTCTCGCACCACGTGCATGCACAGTGGCACTTTGAACTTGTGCTTAGTATTTAGAGAACAGATTGCTTCTGTGCAACTTTACAGAGACTTATAAAAAGCCGTCTTAAAGAGGAATCCTAATATTCTAAGAACAGGAACGTGTTATCTGTTCATACTAGAGAAAAGGCAGTGAATCTTCTGCACACACAGAAAGTTCGAGTCTTTACTCTTTATGTTTGAACTGGTTTTTACTTGTAGCTGTTTGAAATTCAGAATTCCCTTCGGTTTGGTGTTACTTTCAACCTTGCTGAAGTCAGTTCAGCAGAGCTCTGCGGGGCTCGGTCAGCTGCATCTGCCTCTGGATCCTCATCAAAACCTTCTATTTTTAGGATAATATGGGAGACTTCCTATTTTATCGCTTTCTTTTCATTTCTGATGAGCCAGGTTAATGTTAAACATCAAGCACTTCTGGTAGCTTTGTGTGTTTAATTCTGCAGAAGCAGATTCAAGAGAGACTGACTTTGAAAGCTCATTCCAGTTGGTGTTGTGTTTGAATTTGTTTTCTGCCTTGATTTGAGGTGGGTGGTTGTTGGGTTTTTTTTAAGAGAGGATAGTGGGCATGGTGGTTAGAGTACAGCCTGAATTCAGGGGGGCTGGAACTAGATGATCTTAAGGTCCTTTCCAACCCTAACTATTCTACGATTCTATAATTCTGTTTTATGCTGAGCTCTGAACTAGTTCTTGATTTGCTTTTACTCTCTCTTATTTAATAAGTAATAGGAAATTAAACAGAATTTTAATGAAAGCATCTCTTGGAGGAGTGCTCATAAATCCCAGGGTCAAATTTTCACTTGGGCATTTGTGTTCACACTTTGTAAAAGTTTCTGGTGCTGGAAACGTGACACCTAATGGCAGAGATAAGTAAGGATGTTAGAAAGTTTGACAGAAAAGTTCATCTTGCTGAGCTGTCTCGTTTGATCCAGTCTGTCTTGTTGAGATGGTCAAACTTGCATGAGGTGTTTTGTTTTATTTGCTGCAGTACTGAAGTGTGGTGGCAGCCAGGATCTGAGATTATTTGGGTTCTTAGGCTGCTCTCTGGGTATAAATGAATGTCCTAAAAATTTCACCTCTCAAACAGGTTTCTCCTGGATTACATCCTAGCATCATAAGGACAGAGAGGATAAAGGAGGACCTAGGTTTTCTTCATAAAGCCCAGGCTGGAACAAGACTACAGCTGTGTTAGCTTATGGCTGATATCCTGCAGACTGAAAATACAATATGCTTCCCACTATGAGGGTTGCAAATATAATCAAGTTCAATATAGTTCAGTTAATGGAAGTGGTTAAATAAAGCCTAAAGTTTTGAAGGTGAATCTGTTTCAATCCTACATCCACAAGTAGGTTGCATCAGTCAGTCCAGGAAGAGAGGCACAATTTTTATGGGTAAAACACTTCCCAGAATGGTTGACTTTATTTTCTTTTTAAAGCAGAACACTTAGAAGTAGTAGTGGGTTGTTCATCCTCTGCACTTGTATTAGAGCTCTTGGGCAAGTCAAAGCAACTCCTTTGCTTTCCCATTGTTGAGCATTCAGGAACACTTGGAAGCAAGAACCAAGTAAGAGTCAAACTGATCCAGTTTAGTTTCTCCAGCACCAATATTAGAATGAAAAAAGAAGTGTTGGTTAAATGAAGAACTGTTGAAACAATATACTAGAAGAGGAAGGATTAAAATAAGTGTGAAGAAGATATGCTTTCATTAATAGCTTCTCAAGAAGGATACAAAAAAGTTATCTAATGTTAAGTATCAGAGAGTACACTTTTTATATGAATGTGTTGAAATAGAAATAACCTTGGAGTTGCCTGCATATGCACTTGCAACTTACATGTTGAAAAAATAGTATCTAATGAGATTAATTCTGTATTTCAGTGCTGCTTTCAGCTTTCTTCCCTATAAGTCCTATAGCCCCTAGGAAAGTTACTGCAGGAATGATATCTTATTTAAATATTCTTTGATAGTCTAAACCCAATGTAGTTTAGATTTGCATTTGAGACAAGTCTGTGTTCGAAGCGGCCTGGTGTGAGGTTGTCGCGCTGTGGTCTTAGCTTCATGGCTGGGTCTGCTCTGAAGCGTCCCTCACTCTGTTGTTTTAGTGCTTGTATTTGTGTCCCTGCCTCTGGGCTTTCAGGGAGGACCCCACGGCCAGAGGATGGACCTGCCTCTGTAAGGAGCATCTTCCATGTGCAAAGAAACCCAAGACTTTTCAGATTAGAGCTGGTATAATGTATGAAGAAGATGTTTCATGCCTGTTAAGATCAGTTTACTTTGTAGTGTTAGAAGCAAACGAAATCGAGAATGTTTGACGGAAGTTTCAGAACCTATGAGAAGATAGGTTCTGAAACCTCATGGGGTGAGTTTGGTTTTATCTCAACATCCATAGGCACGTCACCAAGTGACTGACCCTGCCTGTCTCTTTGAGCCTACCACAGCAAGGGAAGGGCAGTGCTGCACGCTGAAGGGATGAGAGGCCGTGGTGACAAATGGCAGCAAGGGAAATACCAGATAAAGCAAGGACTGTTCCTCTGGGAGTGGTTAAGCACTGGAACAGGCTGCCCAGGATCTTTTGGAGTCTCTCTCATTGCAGAAATGCAGAACTTGAGTGGGCAAGGTCTTGAGTGGCCTCATCTGACTTTGATGCTCCCTGTTAGGAGCAGGGGTTTGTAGCAGAGATGTTTGGGGACATGTTGCAATCTGAATTACCCTGTTGTTTCATTGAGTTTACATGACATGGTTGTATTGCCTGGTAGGGTGGGCAAGATGCGGTGAGTGGCCAGAGCTTCAGGCTGTGGTTTCATGGTCATTAAACACAGTCACACCCCCCAGTGTCTCCCTTGCTGATACTTGCACTCTGAGATGTTGAGATAGCTCAGAGAGAAGAAACTGCAGTTCCTGACTACATCTGACTTAGGGCAGTGTCCTTCTGTCTGTCTTGTGCTGGGACTGTAGCAGAGGTAATGTGGTGGCTGTCTTCTTTGCCTGCTACATCTGGGAAGTACATGACCTGCAGCTTCTTCTTGGTGGTGAATAAATAGGTGGATATTTGCTCTCTGTCTTCAGTGGTAATGGCTTATTTGTAAAGAGCAGCCTGCATTTATCAGTCTGCCTTTCTGTTGCAAAAAATTTAGGGTCTTCTGTGCTTGTTTTTCAGTTGGCTTTGCTTGTTGTGTTGGTGACTGTTAAGTTCACTCAACTGTGAGTTGGTTTTACATATCTGCAGGCTGACAGAAACCATTTGGAGCTAAAATGGCTCATTATTAGAAGCTTCCTGTTCTTTCCTGTGATAGTAATAATGTTATTAATGCCTATTTTCTGAGCTCTCTTCTGAAGAAAGGGGAGTGCAGGGAGAAGCTGTATAGACCCCAGTGACAGCAGAGCATCGGTCAGGGCACAGCACATACCTGGTATTTACACTGAAATACACCAAAATCTGTTCTGGTGCTAGACCTACTGATGCCATTTCACTTCCAGGTTTGGTATGAAACAAGGTTTGCTCTCCAAAGCTCTGAATGGAACAGAAGCCAGTTACTGAGAGATCTCTTCTCCCCTTGCAGATACTGCAATAATTAAGGTTGTCTAAAGCAGTCCATTTAATGATATTAAAATGAAGAGGCTGTGGGAAGATGGGCGGTGTTCAAGGAGGAGGCACTGAGTGTTACATTCCTAATCAGAAATGGTGTGTTTAAAGTTAAATTGCATTCATCTGCTGTGGGAAGATCCTTTGAGGTATGTGTGGGAAGAAATGGGACACCAGAAACCTTCCCTCATTTTGATCACCAATCATTTGGGGGTTTATAACTTAAATATTTGCAGATTGCATTCACAACACTGTAGAGCCAGTGCATCTAGTTAAAGGTGAGATTTAAAGCTGTGTCTTTTCTGTTTCCCCTATGGTAATAGTCCACAGGGCATGACAAAGGGCTCTTTTCTCCCCACGTCAGCTGGCTGAAGCAGGTAGGGTAGCTCTGCAGGAATCTGAATGCAGCCACATGAAGATGATGTTTTGATGTGTGTTGCTGATGTTTTGATGTGTGTTACTGCTCCATGCTGTGAGTGGTCCAGCAGGTATTGGGTGCTGGCTGTTGGGAAATACCTGCTATACCTGAACTGGCACTTCCTCAGTGCAGCTGTAGTGGCTTGATGTGAACCCAAGGGAAAGCACGTATTTAATTCTTGCGATTGAGAAATCCAGATGCTGACAAAGACAGACCTTGGTATGTCTTGAAAACTGCTGTTTGTTTTCTTTTGATGAGCAAAATCCTTTATCTGGGGGGAAGGTCTGACCTTCTACAGGGCTTCTACAGCAGGGAAGGAGCAGGTAATATATGACAAACAGCAAAAAAGGAAGCTCCAGGGCTGCTTATAGCCCACACCTTACAGGTGGTTGTCTTAGCTATCTCACCCTTTTCACTTTGTTTCCTGGCTCCCTGTATTTTCAGTCAATAGCAGCCCTGTTGAGCAGGTGGCCTGAGTCATTATGGTTTGTTATTTATTTTGAATATTGATAAGATGGAAAGTATTTAAATCCAGCTGGGGCACTGGAGCAAGAGGTCTGGGGATGTCCACAGCAGCGGCTGTGTTATGGCTGAAACATCTTTGTGAATCGCTTGAAGGAGGCAGTCAGAACTATGTGCTGCCCTGATGCTTCACAGACTCATGTAAGGAGTAGGATGAGCATTTCTGTAATAGATAATTGTTGCCCTGTCAAAAGTTAACTGTAAAAACCTGCTTTTTGGAAATGCACTGCAACTGGTAGCACATAGTGTGTCAATCGGTTGCATTGTGTAACCGCTGGTTGCTGGAGCATTACAGAAAAACACGGTTGCATTTCACTTGTAGGCAGCCAGAACTGCACATTCTGGAATGTTTTGGGGGGGTTTGTTGAAATATTTGTCATGTTCTAATACAGAAAAAAATGTGAATTTGTCATATTTAAATTAGGGCATTGTGTGTGAACTCAGAGCTGTGAAATCTGCTCTTTAGAAGATCTGAGCATCTCCGGCTGTAGCTGGAAGCAGTTTGCATTCACTCGTGAGTGCTGCATGCTTCTAGAAGACTCCTATTTTGTCCCAGTGAATAATCTGTGTGGAATTGGGCATCTCACATTTTTAACACATTAGTTGGAAATAGACCCTTATTCTGGAAAGCACCAAGTATGTGGGAGGAGCAGTTTGGCTGGATGTGTTGGTTGCAGCGCCTTTTATGTTGCTTTTTATGTCATATTCTTTTCTCTAATGCAAATAAACGTGGAAGTTGTAGGGAGGGGCTGCTGAGAAGAGGAAAACTTTCATTACAGACAGCTGACATGCAGAATAATATCTTTTTATATGCCACCTACCACGTGATAGTTTGAAGTAAATCATAGTTCACTGGGGAAGGTTATTTCTGGCGCAATTCTGCTTTTTGCGTAAGTACTCTCATTCCAGCACATCTTGCTTTACCCTGAGATTTGATGTGTTAGTACTGTGCTGGATAACTCACTGGGTATCAGGCCTGGAGGACAGAGATCTGGATGGATTTATGAAATAAATACAGCTGAAGATAAAATAAATTTAGCCAATTATTGCTTTCTGCTTTGGATTATGACACTAACGGTAGTTGAAAATAACATTAAGATTAAAGATACAGACCGAAATGGTTCCAGAGGGCCGACCTCATGAAATATTTATGCACTTAGGGCTTTTTAACTCATCAGCTGGATGTAAAAGAAAGTCATAGGGATTACAATATTCTTACAGCTTTGTCTTGTTTCATGAATACACTGCATTGGCATATTGACCACTAGAATGCGTTCAAGTTTAGAATAAAGCTTTTTTAGGAATCTCATTGAAAATGATCAAACAGATGTTTTAATGCTCCAGGACACTTTCCTCAATGGTGTGATTCTGAGAAAGCGGGTCTTTTCCTTTATTCTCTAATTTCAGTACTTTGTAGCCTCTCTGTTAAATGAACTGTTTGCTCTAAACCCTCATCACAAATGCAGTATCAAGTCCAAGTCCATAGAGCACCAACACTTGAGCGGGGCAGTAGAGTGGCTGAGCCTGCCGTTAGCAGCTGTCAGAAAAACTAAGTCATGTCTACAGAGCTGAGAGGCTGAAACTTCTTTTATTGTGCTTTTCATGCCAAATTCATATTAACTGCATCTGTATGGGCAGAAGTTTAAATAAGTTCCTAAATATAGTGTCAAACCAGTGGCTGTAGTGCCCATGGATTTGTATGGCTGATGGTGTATTTATAGGTTTACTCTAGAAAAATACAGCCAAATGGGAGTTTTAACTGTGATGGAAAGGTGTCCTAACCAAAATGGAAAGCACAGAAATTGTAGATAGTGGCAGTTAACATTCAAATTCAGTGTAGTATGTTCTCAGTCTTGCTCCGAGTGCAGAACTGACTGTCTCCAGGCCATGTGTTTAACAAATTTGCTTACCAAGACTTTATTTTTTTACTATTGTCTTACATCTTGTCTTTCTTTTTTTGTCTTGGAAATGATGAGTTTGTTTCTGTTTCTGATTGAATACTGTTGGTGAGGTGGAGGGGAAACCAGTGGTACTCATCTTGTTAGGATGTGTCCTCCCTTCCTCATGAGTTAAACATAGTGTCTTCCCATCTGGGAGCAGGAGTCAAACTGCCCCTGGGGTTGTTTTATTGTTGGTGTTTAAAGACAGCTGTATAATAATCTATTTTGGTTATAGTCAAGCTTGACCTATAAATACTGAAATGGCTCATAGAAAACTGATTTAAACTCTCAGAGCTATTTCCTTTAGGGGTTAGTTAGAAAATAAAAATACCTTTTTATTTTCCACAAAGGAAATTCCAGGATAAATTGGCAAAGGAGTTTTGCCCCTTTGAAGCCTGGTAGATTCAGGAGGATTTAAAGACTTCAGAGAACCCCCAGTGCAGAGATCAGATATGCCAGTGGTTTGGTTCTTGACCCTCCTGGCCTGAAAGTTCCTACTGTGATACCGTTCAGGCTCCAGCACTAAAGTGTCAATAACAGTTTTGAATATTCCTTCAGTTAAAATCTTCATGTGGAAGAAAATCTGATTTTTGTTGTAAAAGATAATTTAGTTTCCCTTTGCCCCATAGATTCCTGGAAGCAGCATTAAGGGACTGAGCTAAATACTGAAGGATTAAGTACCACATTAAATAACTTCATTTACTTATAAAAACTAATAAAGCCATTACTTTTTTTCTTCTATTTAAAGTTAATTCTGTACATTAACTTCCTGTTATTCAGACTATTATCAAGCCTTAAAATTCACCATGAAAACATTTCAAGAGGTACGGTTCTACTTTACAGTGCTTAAATACATCCATTGTGAACTGTGTTTAAGTACTCATTACATGGATACTCATTGCTGTAGGCGTTTTATTTAAACTGATAAACAATGTAGTATTAATAAGTGGCCATATGGTAAGTAGGGCTTTTCATTCAAGAAAATCAGTGTTAAAACAGGCGTTTAATTAGCCACATTGCATGGGAACAGTAGGTGTTTTGGTTGCTTGTGGCTGACACACACGGAACAGCAAAGTGTTTTTAATGCAGTGAAAATTAGACTGCATATGCAAACCTGACCTTTAGATGGGTCTACATGGTCAAATCCAGTATATACACACAAACTGTTTGTGGCAGTTTTGCCAGTAAGATTTAAAGAATCTTAGTATTTTCTGGCACTTGTAAGTTAGCCCAGTCTCCTGGAAAGCTGGGCAGTGGTCCATGCTAACAGGCAATGTGGTTTTGAGAGGCTTAGAATTTATTGTTGATGGGTAGAAATACATTTGAAGAGCTGTTTAAACCCCGACAGCCTTTTATTTTGAGAAGTTTCAAAGAAGATCTAGTTGAAGATGTCCCTGCTCATTGCAGGGGGGTGGGCATAGATGACCTTTGAAGGTCCCTTCCAACCCAAACTGTTCTATGATTCTAACCTTAATCATGAGGAAGCTGTGTTGATCTCTCCATCAAAGATTAGATGCTGGAGACCAAGTAAGGACAAACTGGGTTCCAGCCCCCAGCAGTGCCCAGAGCTTTGTGACCAGTGTCTATTGTGACTATTACTGCAGAAATAAAGTGCAAGCTGAAATTGCAGTGACAATCTGCCTACCTCATGTCACTTATTTACTGTAATTACATAAACCAGGAAGAACATAGTTAAGAACGTTGCCAAGTTACTATCAGCACAACAAATTATTCTTACCAAGTATAATGTAGCTGGTGTTTTTCTGTGATTGAGCCTTCTAGAGTCTGGCTGGTATTTAATCTGTAATAAGAAAGGTCAGAACATTTTTTTCAGTAAAGAAAATGGATAAAAAAAACTTTATAGGTCTTGAAAATCTGTGGTGAGTTGTGGCTTTGGTAGACAACAGATGGGGGAAGTCCCATGAACGACTTCTACGTCTGCTGTTTATGCCCTTTAACGTTTACATGTTTTGCCAATGAGGAGGGGGGAAAGGAAGTATTTTTCTTCTCTTCTTCAGTAAAAGCTGTTGAGAACTCCTCCGAATTGTGTAAAGCCCTTTGCTGTAAATACTCAAGGAGCTCTAGATGAGGAGAAATGGCTGAGTGTATGGCGTTGCTTGAGAGGACCTTGGTTCTGCTGGCTCTCTGCTATGCAGGCACTGGCTGTGTGGTTCATTGCCTTTCTGTTTCCATAATGTGGTTGCATAATACTTCCCATTAAACTGTTTTATGTATATAATTGAGAAAAGCCTATTTTCCTCTAAATCCACCCAGTTCAGGTAGATGTCAGCCTTCCAGTATCTGAAGGGGGACTAAAAGGATGCCGGAGAGAGACTCTTCATCAGGGACTGTAGCATAGGGTTCAAACTTAAGCAGTGGAGATTTAGGTTGGATATAAGGAAGAAAGTCTTCCCTGTGAGGGTGCTGAGGCGCTGGCACAGGGTGCCCAGAGAAGCTGTGGCTGCCCCATCCCTGGCAGTGTTCAAGGCCAGGTTGGACACAGGGGCTTGGAGCAACCTGCTCTAGTGGAAGGTGTCCCTGCCCGTGGCAGGGGGTTGGAACTGGAGGAGCTTTAAGGTCCTTTCCAACCCAAACTGTTCTATGGTCCTGTGTCCTTCCTCCTGTTTGCAGATCAGTGTGCATCAGTAGTAAATCTGCAGTGGTGCTGCAGTCTGGTTGGAGTTACTGCCAATGACGGCGAGTGATGGAGCGGTTTGTTCTAATTTGGGGATGCGGTGTGTGTTGGTCTTTGAGTTTTGCTTCTGGCTTCCTTTCCTCTGCCTTTGTCTATCTGGCACATGCCCCTAGCAACTTTCTGCAAGTGCAGACCAATAGGACAAAAAAGAAATTAGCCATTTCAGCATGGCAAGCTTTGGCTGCCCAAAGTACTTGTTCCTTGCCTGGAGTGCCTCTATAGCAAAGCAATTCCAAATGAATAAGTAGGCAGTTGCTTCCATAGAAGTTAACATTCTGATATTTAAAATTGCAAGGTCAGCATGAAGGTGGTTGCAGAAAAGATTACGGACTGAGGAAGATTAATCTCCATTTGTGCATAAAATCACTTTTTCACGTTAACAGAATTCCTGCTGTCTCCACAGAAGGTTCTTTCCCTGCCTTGTTTGTGTGTGCTGTAGTTAATTTGCTCAGCGCTCCGGTTCAGCACAACACTGAAGGCAGAAAGGACGACTCTGTTGCTAGAGGACTTTACTCTTAGCCCAGGCTTTTATGGCTTTGGCCCTGCGTCAGTAACCTCCTCAATGCACTGCGGAGGATGTGAAATTGTGCAGAAACCGGCGATTTGGACGCAGTTCAGAGGAGCACACGGCCGGGACTTTAGCTGTTGAGAATGGATGTGTGCAAGATTTGCAGGCTGCTCTCTTGCCTTTTTCCGGTTGCACACTTCAAATAACATCTCAGAACAATGTCACGTTTCTCAAATACCTGTTTGCTCATTTGGCTTGTCACTAGCTTGGTTTTTTGCATGTGCTTCTGGCTGTGGGTTTTTGTTTCTAGCTAGTACTTCAAAGCAAATACAAGTATTTAGATTTCATGATTGATAGAATCATGATTGCCTCTCACTTGGACAAGGTATGTCATTAAAATGTTCCTGCCTTCTTGTTTGACAAATAGTTGGTGAAAATTCACTTTTAGGAATATTAAAATGGTACAGTATTGTAATATTGTTATGCTTTTCACTAATCCCAGTGAATTCAGTTTATAGTTATTTTATTAAAATGCTTTTTAGCACAGTAGTGGTTCAGGACTGGGTTCTCTTCCCAAGTTTTATTGTAGGAAATTGGAATTCACTTATGAGTTGCTTCAGGTTGCCAGGTTGGATGGGGCTTGGAGCAACCTACTCTAGTGGAAGGTGTCCCTGCCTGTGCCAGGGAGTTGGTACTAGATGAACTTTAAGGTCCCTTCCAACCCAAACCATTCTGTTGGTTCTATGGTTCAGTTTTTTGGTATTCTTAGGCTCCCCTGAGGAGCATGTGTGTTTCTAAATGTCCAAAATACCTGTTTTCTAACACTGAAGTTATAAAAGTATAAACTAGGTGGATTAGACCATTTAAATTCTGGAAGCAGAAACATTTTCCTCGTTTTTACAAGAAATAACTCAGGGTTTCCCCTGCACTGAATTATGAAGAACAAAAGGTTATAAACTTGGGGAGACTGTATGGATGCTGCAGTCAGTAATGCTCCGCAGTTGGGTAGTGACACGTCCTATGGCATGATGGTGTATATAGTTAGCTACATGCTTGTTGCCTTGAGTTGTATTTGATTTGGTGCTGAAAGCAGTCAGTGGAAATGCTAAAGTTTTTACTGTTAAAATTGTAAAATTGAGGGTGAGATTCCTGCCATAATGTGTAAGAGATGTATGCTGCTATAAAATGTTAATATACGAAAGACATTTACTTGGTTGTCAGATACCACAGTGATAATGAGTAATAACAAGGCAGACTCTGAAGGTTGTGTGAGTGGAAGTTTGTCAAATTTACTTTAAAGTCACATTGAAGTCCTGCTTCTTGTCTCTTTTTTGGTCTTTTTTCTTTCCCCTCATTTTTATGATGTTAATGGCCTCAGGAAAGGCCATTAAGGAGGTTTTCTGTGTGCCCTAAAGACAGAGAGATTCACTGCCTTGGGGAAGGGACTTGGCAAGTGAGTCCATGGCTGTGATTTTCATTATTTAAGTGAATTCTGTGCTAACTTACAGGGAAAGTCTATGGTGGTGTTTGTCTCACTGCTTTTTATGGGAGGTGTCTCTTAAGTAATTGTGTGATTTGCAGGCAAACACCCTTTCATTTGTGATCCACCGTCCCTCCTCCCGGCACGTTTCCGTAGCTCGTGTGTAACAATTGCGTAATCGTTGACAGCTTTGATTAATATTAGGGAAGTATTTAATGTGCTTTTGACTTCATTGAGTAATTTAATATCTAAGAACATGATGTATAACAAATATGGGAGCAGGTTGTGAGTGAAGCTGTCATTTGGCAGTGCCTGAACTAGGCACTTTGTGCCTACAATCTGGCAAGTGCAGGTCCTCGGTGAAGCCAAGGGTAGAGCCTCAGGTCTTGTGTTTCCAGCCTTCATTGTTGCATCATTCTTTCTATTTGTTTGGGGTTTTTTTTATTGTGGAGGGAATCTGTCAGTTTTAATGTGATTTTGATCATCATAAATCTTGCCTTTGCAGAAGTGCCGGATTGGAGTTTGTTTTGCAAACACGGCTCTCAGTAATGAAGGGATTTTGGTAGGATATTGAGCAATGTTTTGTAGACACTTCAAAAAACCCTTTTTCATGGTCTAGTTGATAGTAACGTAAAAAAACGGCATGAGGAACACTTACAAGTTCAAAATTAAACAGTCTTGTTTAGAGTAGCCATGATTGAGTATTTAAGTGCCAGGATAAAAATAACCAAGACATGTGGCTGTAACGTCCCTGGAATCTGCCCCTGCCTCAGGGAATGGGAGAATGATGGCCACAGGGGTCCAGCCAGCCCCATGTTTCTCTCACAGATCTGTAAAATGCTGAATGCACATTTCCTATTGGAAATGTTAAATATTTTGGTTTCTGCATGTGAAAATGAACAAGGGAGGTGTGGGTGATGAGCAGGGCAGCACTCAGGAGGTTATTCTCTTTTCTTCCTTCCCAAAAGCTGGGTGAGTGGTGTTTGCTCCCTTCTCTCTCCCCTCTATCCAAGGGATACCTTTCCCTATCTTTCTCCTACCCGGTGCATCTCTGCAACAAGAGAGGGAACAACAAGAGAGGAAAATACATGTCAGGTTAGCGACGCACGTGGCTGTAGAAGCTGTGCCTTGAGAGGCCCTTTCACGTTGTCTCTAGGAACTGATGCTTGTGGTTTGATGTGTGCTTGTTTGGTGCCTTGCTCTTTTCTGTTCCCTTTCTCTCACCCTTTTTTAAACTAGGGCTGTGCATTGTGCTTTTTGAGTGAAAATAATGTCTGTGTTGCTGAGTTGTCATCTCTCTTCAGCCCTGTAGCTGAGACTGGGTCAGCGTTTTCACTAAAAATCCCTGTTTTCAGGTGTGTACAGCTTGGAGCCAAGCAAATGCTTGCAGCAAGAACTGCCTGGATGAGCTCTGCTTTGCTGTAGACTCGCTTCTTATTATAGTTGGAAAAATAGTTGACAAGGATTCTAACAGCTTTGTTACCTGTTTCTAAACCATTTTGATTTCTGTGGCTCTAGGGTGGCATGTGCCCATGGCTCCGGATGCTGAGCTGCTAAAGAGAAATAGTTTGGACCCCCCCTAACCCCAAACCCCAAATTACGTGGTTTTCATTTAAACTTCCTATGATTGTACCATTAAAACGGGAACAATTCCTTCTTTTATCCCTTGGAAGCATTCAGAAATGCTCTTGGGAAGAGCAGGTAGCCACGTAAAGCCAGGTTGTCTCATCTGGGGCTTGAAGGACCACGGTATCTTTGCCTTGACCTGACCTTCTTCTTTACTCAGGCAGTTGAAGCCTGTGAGCCTGGGCTGTTAGTGAAAGGCAGCGGCTGCCCATCGGTGTTTGGGGTAAGTCTGTGCTTCCCAGGCTGCAGGATCAGGAGCAGTGGACACTCATTTCCACCCTGGGCAAGGCCAGGGAGCCAGAGCTGGGGTCAGCAAGGAAAAGCAAAATACAAGGCTTCCTGCAGTACAGCACTTGCTTGGCAGACTAGTCTGTGGATGTTGATCTGCTGCTCCAAAACCAGAGAGAAACAGAAACAGAGCTGGAGGCTTTCAGTAGTGGGTAGAGACTTTGGTGTCTGAACCTATAAAAGGCTGAAGGCTGAGGACTCTTCTGGCATAGCAGCGTGTAGCCATG
Source organism: Strigops habroptila (assembly GCF_004027225.2). Classification (NCBI taxonomy): domain Eukaryota; kingdom Metazoa; phylum Chordata; class Aves; order Psittaciformes; family Psittacidae; genus Strigops; species Strigops habroptila. The sequence continues at coordinate 2,212,925 of NC_044294.2, forward strand.
GCTATGGTTACTGTCTGAAGTGTCACTGCTGCTGCAGTTCACTCCTACTGAACAAAGGTTTGTGATACCACAAGTATTGCAGTCTTAAAGCACATGGACAAGGAGCCAGCAGGGTTACTGGGGCAGGAGGATGGTGACACTGGGACTTGTCCTGCTTTCAAGGACCGGTGGGTGAGATGCTGCATCCTCTGGCAGGGTGCAACTCTGTTCCTTCCCGTCTGTCCTTTTCTTTTGTCATGGCTTGTAGATGCTCTTCAAGCAGTGTCACACGTGTGATGTCTGTGCTGGCAGGGCTGGGAAGAATGGCCTGTCCCTCTCCATCCCACTGTGGTGTGTGGCTGGAGGAGAAGGCAAGGGCCAGGGCACGGCAGGGCTCATGCATGGGCTGGAGAGGTACAGCACAGGATGCTGGATTCATTTCAGAGATACCCTGATAACATCAGTGCCTGATGCTTCTGTTTCCTGTGTGCAGTGATACTGTGTCTGGCACTGGTGTGTGGTACACCCTCCCTGCACGCAGAAGTGTGCTGTGAGATCGTGCCTCTTGGCTGCAGAGGTGCAGCACAGTTGTACAGATGCTGTATGCTTCTTACAAGAAAGAAACCTGTTGGACTCCATAAAATAACTTAATTTGTAGGTGTTGCAGCAGTCATGGGGATTTACCACGGTGATGCCGATTGTGAGCGGTTAAGTGATGCTTTCTCCCCTTTAAAATCAGTCAGGGTGATTTGAAGCTGGGCTGCTTTAAACATAGCTGTCTTTCTCCTGCGTTCTTGATAGTAGAAAGTACTAAGTTTTCATCTCCTAAAATGCATTGCAAACTTGATACAACCTCAAACCAGGTTACACGGCTCTCGGTTTGTCTTTTTTAAGTGATGTCTTCCATAGAGTATATTAAGGAGAAAAATTTCACAGGAACAAGGTGATCTGGCTTAAGCAGCGCCCATCTTCACTGAAGAAGAAAATTGTCTTTTTGCTGTAGGAAAAGCAAACTGGTTAAGGGGAGGAAAGAACCTGGAGAGCATGGGAAGCTCCCAAGTGCTTGGAGATCCATAGCAGCCAGCTTTCGGATGAGGGTTTGGTTAATCCAGTTTGTCAGAATGGATGGAGTCTGTTAATCTCTTAAAATATGGCTCTGTCTGTTTAAACCTACCCATTGAACACGTGCTCAGCATGCAGTGGAAGCCCAGCCAGTGCCCTCGGTGGTGTTTCCAGCCCTGCTTCAGCTGCTGTGGGACACCAGCGCCTGTCCCAAATGCCTGAGCAGCTTCACCACAGTGAGTAGGAGCTGCGGAGGAGCAGATTCCTCCCCTTCTGCTCTGCCTCTCAGTCCAGCCGAGCCTTCTGACTCATTTAGTACTGACTCAGGTTATAAATATCTTTGCTGAGCTGTTATCTGTAGCCTGTTCTTCAGAAACACATAGGCCCGAGTTTCAGGGGTGATGCTTTCCCATGGCGCGCTGCAGGTGCAGAGGCAGCAGGGAGGGGGTTCCAAGTAAGTTGGAAGAAGGGATTTGGGAGCCCAGATCCTGTTGACTTTCAGTAGGAGTTGATCATCGAACTGTTCTTTAAAATTCCCACCCTTGGGTTAGCTGGGCAATAAATGGTCAGAAATTGAGGGAGGGTAGTCATCAATATATTTTTGGGGGTTGAATCCATGGTGTTGAGGTAGAAGGTGGTTACAGAGGAAAGGGAAAAAGACTTTGGAAATGTGTGTGAGCTATTTGCAAATGCAGTCATCAGATAACAGGTAGGGGATTGTGGGCAGAAGGGGCAACTTCACATAAAAATCCAGTCAAAATTGAAGTAAAGGAACAACAGGCAAGCTATTTAGATGATTTGAGAGGACTTCCCCCTGTGACGGCAATCTTTTCCTACCATGTCTGCAGACTGTATTGCTATTAAGGTTTGCTGCTTGCATACACTGTCAGTTGAGAACTGATTAATTCTTCTTTTTCTTTCAGTCCCTTGTTAGGGAGCCTGGAAAAACCTTCAGTAAGGCTGCTAACACTGATGAGAGATCTTTTATGCCAAGGTAGGAGGTTTTTAATATTCTCAATATATTTCAGATGAAATTTCTAGCTGTGAAAACACAGGCAGTTGGGGAAATTTTTGAATGGATGAGTGTATAGTGTTTTGTTTAAAATCAAGGGTTATTTGAATCTGATTTCCTGTGGTAGGGAAAAGAAACCCTGAAGCTTTGTGTTCTGTCTTTCCTGATGTCCTCTGCTAAAGTACAAAATGCAGATCTGTGATTACAGTCCAGGGTTTTTAAGGCTGAGTCAAGAATGTGTCTGCTCTGATTTTTAAGTCTTTTGTTATCTTCTTAATGGAGATTGTGTCATCGGTTCTGGCCAGCATTTCATCGAGTTATACAAAACCATCAACTCACGTGCTCTCACCACTGTCTTCCTCGCACTGAGCAGCATATCTGCACCTCCTGCTACTCATAGCTCTATCAGTGTTTGGAGAAGGGGAAACTAATAAATACAAACTGCCTCCTTCAGGTGTATTAAATCGTACTTGGGTGTTTGCAGTGCACAGCATGAAGTTCTTGCACCCACTCTCTCTCCCAGTGCTGTGTTCACTTATCTTCTTTCTGCTTCTCTCGCCCCATGACCCAAATTATAAACTTCATGATGAGCTGGTGAAACTTCTGTAACAAGAGAGGCTGATGTTTGCATCAGGTTTATCTCCTGAAGGGCCTCAGCTGCTCTCCCCACACCACCCTCCCCATAGCCTCTGCCTGGCTGCTTCCGCTGGTTGGGAAATACCCCGAGAGTTTTACTTCTTCATCCCCTGATTCAGCCACTCGGTTACAGCAGGGTGAAAGACGATTCGTGCCTTTAGGAGAGCGTGAGAGTGCTGCCTGGGTGAAGATGCAGGTGAGCGGGTGCTCGGAGCAGTGTTTCAGGTTACAGCTTCGTCTGCGCTTGCATCCTTCTGCCATCCTGCCTGCATTTCCTTTCACTTTTGTATATTAAACCATCTATCCTGCGTCTTTTCTTCACCTCTTCATCTGTTCGCAGGGTAGGGCCCTTCTTTCTTCAGGAGGGAGCTGAGCATCTTGGGGCTGACGCTTTGAACAACTGACTATATGTTTCTGTTGCCTCCCAGGCAGTGTCGGTGACAGTAGCAGCAAAGCGATGCTGCTGTTAAAGAAATAAAGAGATTAATGCTGGCTTTAAGCTGAAATAGGCTAGATGTAGATGAGATATTATAAGAAATTCTTTACTATGAGGGTGCTGAGGCGCTGGCACAGGGTGCCCAGAGAAGCTGTGGCTGCCCCATCCCTGGCAGTGTTCAAGGCCAGGTTGGACACAGGGGCTTGGAGCAACCTGCTCTAGTGGAAGGTGTCCCTGCCTGTGGCAGGGGGTTGGAGCTAATGAGACCAGTTTCACAACATTTACAACAACACTAAAAGTCTGGGATTTTTTTACACTCCTTAGTGATCATATTATTTTTTTGACTCAAAAGAAACACTTAACACCCATAATACCATTCCCTTTTGAAACATAGCCGTTGCTTCACAGCATGCGGCTCCACTACACAGAGCTCTGCATGGAAATGAATGCTGCTGTGTCTAACTGTATTTAGGTGGGCATAAATAGTTGCCAAATGAAAAGTTGGCTAGGATGCAGCATAGTAATTTCTTGAGCACTCTATTCATGTAGTATAAACAGATAACATTAACATACTTGTGAAGGAGCTACAAGATAATTACGGCGTGTGGGGCTTACAGTAATAAGGCTCAGTAATAGGGTTCAGTAATAAAGTTTCAGGATCTTGGTTTCCTGTTCCACCTGAAAAAAAAAAAAATCAGCAAATACTGTAGAGGAGAAATGAGAAGTTGGTCTTGTACTACTCCCAGCTGAAACTTTCCCACAAGTATTTTTACTATAAATAAGAAGTGAAAGAGTTCACAGCTAAATTTAACCCTTAGCTTGATTGCTTTCTGGGTTTTCTTAGGTGGACCAGGCTGTGGAACTGTAGGAACGTGAAGTGGATCAATAACTTGCATTTATACTTTGTAAAAAATGCATTGCCTTTTAATTCCTAAGGCTCATCAAGGGGAACATCATCACTGATTGGAATTCCCCTCTCCTTCCCATGCAAAATCATGATTTTTGAAAGGAAGGAAGTGAATGTTTCTTCTTGGGGAACTTTTCAAGCAGAAGACCTTACAGCTGCCAGAATTCTAACCGAAAACATTGTCAGTGTACTAGAGTGCACAGACATTGCTTGCTCTGCTTTCAGATACTCAAAGTTACCATTCCGGAAAATCCCTTTCAGTTTGACTTCATTTCACAATTTCTATGAAGTTAAGCAACTGCAGCTCATGTAGGCTACAAGAGTTAAAGAAAACCCACCCCAGGGTGCTTAAAACTAAGGGCTGCTGCTGATAGCTTTGGCTTTATTCCCCCCTGAGGCTTGCGTGAGGGAAGCACAGCTTGGTTACGTGACTGAAGAAAGCCTTAGCGCGGGCAGGTGAGCCCTGTATTTCTGACTTAAAAATGAGCTTCAAGTTGTGCTGAACGAGCTGCAGAATTTGTATGCCCCTCTTCAGCTGCACGGGGCTTTTTTTACTTCTATTCAAACATTTAGACCATAAAACATACTGTGGTTGAGGAGTGAGAGTTAAAAGTAGGATGTTTGGGCAGGGTCTCCAGTAACGTGTTCAGCAGCTGTGGGTGCACTGCAACACGTGGGCTTCCTCTTAACTCTCTGTTTTCCAGCTTTCCCTTGGGAATTGAAATGATAGGAGGGGAAAAAGCAGACCTGATTTAATGATTATATAAACTTGAGACACAGATTGTCAGGGAGTCTTCCATAAAATAGAATCCCTGTTCTTCGCAGGCTGTTGTTAACGGTAGTCGACAAGGTGATACATTTCTCTATCAAACTACTTGGAGTATGTATTTATTTCTAAAGCAGTGTATTTATTTCTAGAGCCAGTGAACCCATAAATCCTGTGGCAACGTTGGTTTGAAATGCCTTGGAGAAATGCAGCTCGCCCAGCCTCATAGCACTCGTGTTTCTGAAGCCTTACTTGGGAAGAAAGCGCTATCTTGCTGGGGGAAGAGGGGGGAAGATAATTAGCTGCTGAGGTCATTGTTTGCTTGAGCTGGGTTGATAGGGACAGCCCGGCCTGGCTTATACTATAAACATAGTGTAAAATGTTTATCACCAGCTTTGTCATTTGCCTTATTTGTCAGGGAATCTCGAGGAGAATGAGAAGGTTTCTGGTGCTGCGTAGTGAGTTGAGGGAGTTGCAGGATTGCCATAAAAAGGCAGAGTCCCTGCTTGGGTGAGCAGAGAGGTTCTGCCTTGGCAGGCATGCGTTAGGCCTGACCTTTTCCAGAGAGAAAATACTGACCTACATCCTTTCCTGCTGGGGCTGGGTGGGAGAAAGAAACCTCTCTACTTGCATCTTTCTGATGTAATTTTCTGGTCTGATACTCATTGTTTTCTGCTATAAAATGTTGAGAATGCAGAGGACAGGCAGCTGGGAGCGTGTGTGTGCGGCTGCGTTGTGTTTGTGTCATGGTGTATTCATCCTCTTCCTCTCCAAGCCCCAACAGGCTAACAGGTCCAGTTTTGGGCATCTCATATATACTAGTGTTCAGGTGGAAAACTAAAACCCATAGCTGTTACTAAGGAGCTTTTTACTCTCAGGAGTACTAGCAGAAGGGGAGCATGTTGCTACTTTCAGAAGACAGTGTCATAAATTTGTACACGTTACAAATTTAGGGTAAGCTTTTAACTGTTGGCTCTTTTCCTGCTTTCCAGATCGTCACTATTTGAACAGACCACACCATGCGTGAGTACAAGCTAGTGGTCCTTGGTTCAGGAGGTGTGGGCAAGTCCGCTTTGGTGAGTTTTGGGAAGCAGTTCTGAATCCAGTACTCAAACTTCAAGCATCGTCTGCAATGAGATAGGCCCATTTAATTAAATGCATTGGCATATTTGTGTAGTGACTTCCATGTAGCTACTCTTACACTGCTGTGAATGTGTGTCATGGTTTTGGAGAAGCAGCAGGTGATCTATCACTGTTACAAGAGTTGGCATTTCATTTCTGCTTCTTGCATGGGTATAATACTGTAAGTGACTGGATGGCTGTATCTAAGTATTAAAAGCCTAACCTACACTAGAACAGCGAGTGAAGTGTAGCCATGCAAGGCAGTGAGTTAGGGGTAGTTGCAGCCTTGCATACCTTGAAGGCTGTGTGTTTGCCATCCTGGACAGAACCTGAATGAGCAGCCTGGACTGAAAACAAGAAGTCACCTTCAGCGTGTGCAGTGCAGAGGGCTAAGCATAGAGTGATGACACTTTGCACTCCTTAAGTACTTGGTTGTTTCTAATAAGAGGTTTACATAGCAGAGTTGATAGTAAAGCATTGTAAGAGAGATTTCTGTCACCTATTTATCACAGATCAGTCAAGCAGCTCACTCCAACAAGAAAGGCAAAGAACTGGTCAAGTGTAAAGTTATCTAAAACAAGGAACTACACTGTGTTCCTTTTCACAGCAGATGATAATAGCTGACCAGCCCTTCATGTTGTAGACACTGCTTCTTGCACTGTTGTTTATTCTGCTGAAATGGGCTCCTAATAATCTTGGTATATCACCTGCAGAATCCAGATGAACATGAGGAAAGATTATTCAGTTAGCTGTCAAATTTGATGTACTCTCTCAGAGATCCCTTCCTAATCTTTACAAGATGTAGGTGTAAAATTGTTTTGATATATTCTGTTCTTCTAAGCGATCCGTATTGCTTTTTGCACCAGCGTCCCCTTGTTTGAGTATCTTGCTTTTGTTACGTGATGTTTTACTCACTAGGTAAAATAAGGCACTTATTGATATGCTGTACATAAAAATTACTCAGCATCATTCATACTTGAATTTCCTTAGTTGTGATGTGCAGTCTGAGTCAGCATCCATCACTGGCCTTTTCAATAGCTGAAATGCAAATACTTAGCCTGGTAAACAAAAGTTAAATTCTTCTTGACAGCGTAGGTGCTAAGTAAGCATATATTGTGATTCATATGCAACATGGATCCATTATGTTTATAACAGCACATGGTAAGTGCCAATTAGTAGCTAAGAGTGAATACTTAGCTTTCAAGGTGACTGCCTGCTTAATTACAAGCATTAGCAAGGAGAGGTTACAAGGTGGGATTTAAAATCATAGAGAGGTCACTTTAAAATTTCTTTCTTCGAGCTGTATAAGCTAAACTGTCTAACAAAGAGGCTGGTGTTCAGCTCTGTGTTTTCATTGAGAGTGTAGATTACAATATGGTGTTGTTTCACTGCAAATCCTCCTTACTGCTTTAACTCTTCTGTGCCAATACGATGCTGATTGTGCCTTTGGGTAATGATGGCAGGATAGCAGAAAAACCTTCACTGGTATTAAGGCACAGTTATATTGCAATTTCTTTCTTTCCTGCATGATAGTTTTCTCTCCATTTCTAATAAGGGTAAGTATCTTCTGGAGTGTCAGTGGGTAAACAGTATTGCCAAGAGTATCCAGTTGTCTTACATACAGTTAATAGTGGCATCTTATTATAATGATTTTGCTGAGATTTGTTATCTAAAGGGCAGCCTGGGACAACCATTCAGTGTGACAAGTAAATATTGGAGAAGCAAAGACTTTGATCATTAGAGTGTAAAATAGGTTTATTCAGTGATAGAGGATGATTTTTAAATAAGGTAGTACTAGAAATCTTTTCTTCTTATGTTAAAAGAAAGCAAACCGTGAGGAACTGCTCAGTTGCCAGCACACAGCGAGATGTTCTGCATGTATCTGGCATATGCCACTCTGAAAGCTTGCAAGTACTTGTGTAACAAATGTGAGCCCTCTTGCAGAAAAATCTCAGCCTTCTGTCCAAACAAAACACGGCTGCTTGGAACAGGTAGTGACTTTGCAGAATTTGTATTAAAACACTTGTTTGTGGCTTTAAAGAGACAGACTTAAGTGCTGGGATCTTAGCACTTACTTTTATATACCACCACCTTGTTTTACAAACATCAACCAAACCTGGGACACCCGTGTGCTGTGTTGCTACCTTATTGTAGGCAAGAGGGTGGAGACACGGGGTGAGAAGGAACAAAAAGCTTTGCCTTGCAGTGGATAAGTAAAGCTGCAGAGTGACAGGAGCCAAAGCAGGTCGCATATGGAGCTTGGGACATCCAGAGATGGGCCACGTCTGAATGGCAACTTGATGGGAAGTGTTAAGAGTAGATTGACTTTGAATAATTACATACAGGAAGAAAGACCTTCTCTTTGAAATGAGTAATGTCTCCTCCTTTAATGGGTTAATACACATTGAGCATCTGGAGCCACTCCAGTTGTAACTTGCTGCTCTGAAATATGTCTGTGCCCTGGGCATGTAATCCAGAGTAGCTCCATGTAACTCTATTGTGATTTGAATTGAAATGCGGATATTCCACAGTGTACAGATTGCCTGTTCTTCTGATTGAATTTCAAGCCTTCCAAATTTGGTGATTTTTATTCTTCTGAAGTCACAGGCACTAAAATAAAGGCATTTTTGAGGGTATCATCTTTTATGAACAAGCAAGCAACCAACCAGTTTATATTTCAAAAAATGCTTTGAAAATGGGCTTGAACAAAGTGATTCTTAAAACAACAGGAAATACACAAATTTTATATAAAAGAAATGAAAATTTATGTCTTCTTCTCTGCTTCTCACTATTGAATTTTCACAGTGTTGAGTAGTTTTCGTGATGTTGCTTGCTCATAAAGCCATTCTTGGTAAATGTTACTGGTCGTGCTCAGTTCACTTAATTCTTTTCTTCTTTCCTTTCTCCCCAGACTGTACAGTTTGTTCAGGGAATTTTTGTTGAAAAATATGATCCAACAATAGAAGATTCATACAGAAAGGTAAAATAACAGCATTTTTATTTCTTTCAACTCTTGTAGAGCTTGCTCCTTTTTAATAATGCAACAAAAGCTTATTGGAATGAGAAAGGCTCTTTTCTGAGAAAGTCTTACGGCTGCACGACACTGCAGCAGGAAAGTGATGTGTAGAAAAGCATCAGCCTTGGAAATGGTTTCATTCAGATAGTTTCCTTTGGCTTTATGGAGTACTTTACTAGCTTAAGGTCTGAATGCAGTCAGACAAATTGCATTAGCTACTATAAAGCTGAATTATTGGGGAATGACAAATTTTGCTGTTCATTGGACTGCTCCCTAACTTAGTTCTGTTTATCAGGAGGATTAAATCTCTGTTACTGCATATAACCAAGAGCTTTCACTTTAAATCTTTGATGACTCAAGTTGAGGCAGTTGGAGGCTGCAACTCTGCTCTCTTCATCTGTGTCTTCACTTGTACTGGAATGTGAGCTGTAGTGGCTGGCACACGAGTGTAATGCCCATCTCCTGCCAGTGCTTCTGGTTGATGCCTGGGGATAGGAACAGCTCAACCAAACGAGGGGCAGACTGCAACTCAGATCTGTTTGCTGTAATTTGACGTAGAATTATTACTTCAAAACATAAAGATACCAATACTTGCTATCCGTAGAAGTTGCTATGCACCATGGCTGCTTTGCCATTTAGTTCAAATGCATTCTGCTTGCTTTGGAGGCATATAAAATTCTTTAGGGCTGTTTTGGACACAGGCTTGTAATTGCTGAGTAGAAGTCCTTGTCAGGATCCCTGTCATGTTATGCATTTCTATCAACAGAGCTGCTTTCTTCACTCCATTGATGTCAAGTAACCCATTGTTTTACAGATTAGCATTAGTGTTACCATAATTAAAGGCACCCAAACATAAACCAAAAACTGCTGACATTTGTGCCTGTGATAATTAAATGTAAATTGTGGTCTGAGTTTGGCAGTTAAATTTATCTGACTTTCCTGGAATTACCCTTGTTGGATCTGAGACATTGCTCAGTAAGTGGAAGATTTGCTAAGCCAAACAGTGAGGATCACTAAACTTTTTGCTTTGTCTTTTCTTCCTCACTCCCTTCATCCCAGCAGCAAAGAAAAATGGAAGTTTAAGGTCCTTTGAGTTTTAGAGTGGATTGAGTTGAGATGTTTATGACCTCACTTGAGATGTTTACAGTGAGTGTAAGCCTTTATAATCACCAGAGTCCTGGAGCATAAGTGAGCTGACCCAAATGCCTGGCTTGGGGTATAACTAATCCTCTTATAGCAGCGCCTCTCTTAGCACTGGGGAAGTGCTGGCTTTGTGGTACAAGTGAAAATTAAGCTGAGATTCCTCTTGCCTGTCCCATTTCAGTTTTAACTGTCTCTTCCCTTCTTTTCCCCAGCAAGTGGAAGTAGACTGTCAACAGTGTATGCTTGAAATCCTTGATACAGCAGGGACAGTAAGTATAATTCCTTTTTCTAATTGGTATAGAGTTTCTTGGTTAAGAATGAGATGAGAGATTAAGAATAGAATTTATACTAGTATAACCCTGCCCAAGCAAAACCAGTAGATCATCTGCAAGGGGCTATGGTGATGGGACAAGGGGGAATGGCTTTAACCTGCCAGAGGGGAGATTGAGATGAGCTCTGAGGCAGAAGTTCTTCCCTGTGAGGGTGCTGAGGCACTGGCACAGGGTGCCCAGAGAAGCTGTGGCTGCCCCATCCCTGGCAGTGTTCAAGGCCAGGTTGGACACAGGGGCTTGGGGCAACCTGCTCTAGTGGAAGGTGTCCCTGCCCATGGCAGGGGGTTGGAACTGGATGAGCTTTAAGGTCCCTTCCAACCCAAACCAGGCTGGGAATCTATGCAGTAATTTAAATTGAATGATTTTGTTAAATAGCCCAAAACCCAGTGTGGTGAGAGCTGTCTGCAGCCCTGCCAGCACCACAGTGAACCCATTCCCCAGCTGGTGCCTTAGTGCTGGGACACACGGGTTGGTTGTTCCCCTGCCCCTCACCTCTTCACTACCATCCACCATCGTTTCGCTATCAACATACTGATACAGAATAATTTGACATGTTAATTTTGCAAGTGTCCAGAATACACAGACACAGATTGAAGCCACTTCTAGGCAAGGCATAGGGATTGCCTCCTCAGCCTACATGGAGAGGATTTCAGAATACTCCTTACCTGGGTGGCATCTTCCTGCTCCTGCTTTGTGCTGCTTCAGGAGGCCCGTGTCCTCCCAGCCTGCAGCTGGGTCTGTGCTGCAGCTCCTTTTGCCATACCAGTGTTACCACCACGCAAAGTCCTGCTGCTAAACAAACAGCCCTGTAATGGTTGAGTGCACATCACAGGGGAGGACATGCTTCCTAAAAGTTAGTTTTATTTAGAAAGCTTTGAAAATTACCAACAGCAATGCAAAGGCGTGGAAGCAGAAATCATTGTTCCATGGTTCTGGTAAAGCTTCCTTTGACAGGCTTGGACAAAGGCACCTCTCATCTGGTACAGATTTTCAGCCTGCTGTTGCATTTCATTGCATTGAACTTTTAAGCCATTTTCATGCTAGAGATGAGTAGAGTATAGTTTTGTGTGTTCAGAGGTGAGCAGGCAGTGCCTTCCCACCCTGTTGTGCTCACAATTAAATAGTGAGGCTGTGGCACCGAGGCCTGTTCCAATATCATGGTAGAGCAGAAATTGAATTTCTACTCCATATCTGTTGCCTGGGGAAGTTGGCCTGATGGCAGACTCGTGCTGAACACCATATCAGAAAATAAATGGAAGAGCACTACAAAATATGTCAGCCAAATCGTAACACCTTGTATTATGGCTCGGGGCATACAGTAGTCTGTATAGATATAGTTTTATTGCTGCTCTTGGTCTTTTTCCCATTTTTTTTCAAGAAGTCTGTTTCTCTGTTGGGGAGAAGAAAACCAAAGGGAAAGAGATGTGTTAATGCTTTTATTAAATTTGCATGCTGTGGTGGATTTCTGTAAGGGGTAGCAATGGAAATACATGCTGTACAGTACTATATTCATGTCTCCATTCCCATAAAAGCATTCCTTTGTAAATGTTCATTAACTGCATTCACTAGCTAATTGCTCTTCAAACTGTTTGATTACAGGAGCAATTCACAGCAATGAGGGATCTCTATATGAAGAACGGCCAAGGGTTTGCACTAGTATATTCTATAACAGCACAGTCCACATTTAACGACTTACAGGACCTGCGGGAGCAGATTTTACGGGTTAAGGACACTGAAGATGTAAGTAGAATATCTTTGCTTCTGCAAATGGTTAAAATGTGTTTGTAAGTAAAGCATAGAGGGATTTGTGAGCAGGATTTCCTTCGGAGAATATTCTTTGCTGTACAGCAAAGTCTTATATTGAAGTAAGTTTTCTTAGTGGTGTTGGTTATTTTCAGTGTTGTTATTTGAGGTCCAACACCTGCTAAAGGGGATAATGAAACTAGATTTTCTCATTTCCAGACTTTATGGAAGTCTAAGAGTCTTTGGGGAATGGTGGGAGTTGATGAAGAGCAGCTTCTTTATTTCCCCCTCAACTCTTCTCCAGTATTTGCATTTCCTTTTCCACTGTGCTTTAGCAATTCTTTATTTCCCTCAAAGTGTGAAGAAAACCAGCAGTAGAACGTACCAGTAATGATGTTCTTAGTAGATCTGCAGTTGTTTTACAATGGGGACTGGCGCTGCTTTTCCCAAATGTATGAAGTGGAAGCTCAGGTACAAAGCTGGGATGATTCCTGAAGGTCTCTGGCGTCCTGGAGCAGGGCAGTGCTGTCCACTGTGCCCTCTGTGCTGTTTGCATGTGTCATAATTCAAGTTGATGCACTTGAACTGCAAAGAAAAAGGATGTGTTCAGCTTGTTGACCAAACTGTGCTTTGTAATTGAAGTGTTGTTAGGGTTAGTCTTCTGGTTTGTGAGCTCTGCTTCATTCAAATCCATGAGAACCAAAGCTTTTATGGGATTTTGGATTATTGTATGAAAATATGCTTATCCCTTTCTGAAGGAAAGGAGGATGCTGAAGGGTTAGTGGCTGTGGTCTGTTGCTCCCATGACAGGCATGTGTGAGCAGGGAGGGTTCAGCTTTGCACTATGGACCTGTATGTCCCTGTGAATGGTGATGGCACTGTGCAGGCCACCCTCACGGTCCAAGGCTTTTAAACTCTTGTTTCCTTTGTTCCTTCTGTTTCTTGACAAAATCTGTAACCCAAAGGATGAATGAATTAAATCATTAAGAGACTTAGCTAGTCTTAGCTAAGAAAGAGTCTTAGCTAGTGATGCAAGGCTGTAATTTTCATGGAATCCCAACCTGGTTTGGGTTGGAAGGGACCTTAAAGCTCCTCCACTTCCAACCCCTGCCATGGGCAGGGACACCTTCCACTAGAGCAGGTTGCTCCAAGCCCCTGTGTCCAACCTGGCCTTGAACACTGCCAGGGATGGGGCAGCCACAGCTCCTCTGGGCAACTTACAAGTAAGGAAAAATGACATTAAGATAGTTTGCATTCAGTCCTGTATGACAGAAGAAAACCGTTGACTGTATTTCCAGTTTGGGCTCCAGCTCCTGTAACTGGAACTCCTTGGTAGGCTTTTAATTTCGAAGCGTGTGGTTGCAGGGGGGTTGGAACTAGATGATCTTAAGGTCCTTTCCAACCCTTACGATTCTATGATTCTATGATTCTATGATTCTATAGTGAGGCTGGAGGGAGCCCTGTGGCTGGTGGAGATGTGTGGGAACTCTCTATGTGTAGACTTCCTCCAAAAGAAGCTGAAATTATTTTTGCCTACCAGTTGGTAATGTATTCAAAAGGTTTGCCCTGAGGATTGTGGAAAAGATTGCTTGGTTTTTTACACTGACAGCTTGAAGGTAGCTGCTGCCTTTGACATTGATTGCTTTGGGTTGTGGTGGTACTTGCCAGAGGGGTTGTGGAAGCTGCAGCATCCTCTCACTCACAGCCCTTGCCTTTGTGCAGCCCTCCTGCACTGTAAAACGGGCAAACAGAGCTGGGACATGAATTTAGGCCAAATCCTCTCTAAGCCATGTGTATTGTATTTAAATAGGCATTCAGGAAAATGCAGTTTGAGCGATGGGCTGAGCATGCCGGGGTGGGATGAACCCAGCCCGCAGCTCCGCTCCTCTGGGGCTGAGGCACCCTCCCCACGCTGCTGCTTTCCCTTGGATCTCCCGTATCCTGATTACCTTGTTTTGAATGGCTTTGGTTCCCTCCTTGGTTTAACAAGCTGAACTTCTATTTATGCAAAACTGATTTCCATTTAGGTAGGGATTATGCTTGTGTAAATCCCTGGTAACACGAGTCCTGTATTAGCCTCCGGTCAGAGCCCGGTGCTTGGCTCGGCTGCGCTCGCCGGAGGGGAATTTGCACCGTAAGCTGGTCAAGTTCATCGGGCAGCAGGGACTTGCTTTCGTTTTTACTGCAGTGATTTGATTTAATTATTAAAAGGCATTTCTGTTTTGTGTTAGGGGGGATGTTACTTGTTGAATCCAAGCCTGAGAACCTTTTGAACGTTTCAGCTGTGTTCTGCTGAGTTAGGAGAACACACTCTTTCCTGTAGTTTCAGAACGTGTCTGTTAACACCCTAGTACTTAAGCCATTAAATTATGTACGTCTAACAAAAGTTTAAATTCCAGTTTTCTGCATGAAATAGTAAATGATCAAAAGCTAGTTCTTCAACAAACTCTGGTTTTGGCTTTATAATAAACAATTACTACCTTTTGAAATAACCTTATGCAGTATTTCACGTCTTTCAAGCCTGTACTGTTTAAACATCTAAATATAACTTTTTTCCTCTATTATTTCACATGTTAACATGTGAAAATAATGTTAACATTTTTATGTTTTGGTATCAGAAAATTTCTCTTAACTATTTAGACAACTGTAAAGAATGGGGTTAAGCCAATAAAGTTATAAATATCCCGTTGCTTTCTGATGTGAAACAAGCTGCTTTTGGCTTTGCCTCATCTGTATTGTGACTTCAGGTTTCTGATGTAATAAGTAAACCTTCTTTTCCTCAAAATAAAAACGTGATCATTTTCTAATCGGTGTGGCTGTGAGTTTTAAATACAAAAATGGATCTTGAGTGTAGTTGAATCTGGAAGAGACTATAAATATGAACACTGAAGTAGATTAAAAACATACAGCGTGTTGTAAATTGCCAGAGGAAGTGGATGATGATTTATTTTCCAGCTGGAAAGTACTCATTTTCTGTTCAAAGAATTAAATGCTTCAGGAAATGGAGCGGGGTGCACACCCATTATCAGCAGTTCTTTATTTTTTTCTACTTCTACATAGCAGAAGGGAAACAGGATGCTGTTGTGTGCACACAGAGCACCGCAGTGCGTCCTGCACATCAGCTGTGGTCTCATGCTTCAAAATCCACCTTTGCTCTGCCTGTATCATCCCCTGAGATCTGTGAGGTGCAGGTCGTCAAAGCAAGCTCCAAAATCCATACGTAACCCACAGTTCTCAGGTGTAGAAAGTCCTGATCTGGGTATCTATCTCCAAACTGGCTGTGAGAACACATGGGCTGGAGCTGGGGAGCTCTGCCGTGTCCCATCCATGTAGCCTTGGGGAAGGGCCCTGCTGTAATCCCATTGCCTTGTGGGTAGGGAAGCAGCACCTTAGGGTAGGTGATTTTGACGGAGGTTTTTTGGGTGCTTTGGGTGGTTTTTATTGGCTTGTTTAAGGTTTTTCTACCTATTTGTGACATCTTGGTGGGCTACAGCTGCAGTAGAGGCTGCTCCAGAAGCAGAGAACACGTTCTGAAATCACTTATTCCAGCCTAAACCAGTCTGTGATTCTAACAGATGTTTGGTTTAATATTGCAGGAGATAGATTACTGGAAGCAATGTGCTTTCAGGAGCTGAGCTGGTCACTAGTTGGGAATTGTGATTATTCTAAGCTAGTAAATATCAGACACAGTGTTTGTGCCTTTTGTGGTGAACATCCTCTTCTCTGTGTGTATGCAAACCGTGTCAGTAGTAAGACACTGTATTGAGATGAGAAAGGCAGGGTTCCTGTGCACAGGGCTATGGGGATTCTTGGCTGCACAAGAATATTCCTTTTTATTCCCTGTGCAGGGCAGAACTTTTCAGAGGTGTTGCCATTTATTGTTGTGTGGTTTGACAACAGGTTGACAAGACAAGTCAAAGGGCTGAAACATCCAATGTATGTCTTCAAACACGTGCTGTATGTGCTGTTGTCTGAAATGGGCTATGTTGGCAGGCAAGTTAGCATCCTGTCACATAAAAGTCCCAGAATCATAGAACCAAATAGGTTGGAAAAGACCTTTAAGATCATGAAGTCCAACCTTTCTACATTTCAGTAGTATATTAAGTTTTTTACTAGAATGGTGTTGGATGTAGAGACCTGAAAATGAAACTTTACTAGTTTAAGATTGTGCTGAAATATGGCTGTTTGGTTTTATAGTGTCCCCCATGTGGTTAATTCTTAGTGAACCAGGATGTCAATAGTATGGACTTTGTTCAACCTTTTCCCAGCAGACATCTGAATTCCCCTCTACTCTGTCAGCTCCCTTGAACTTCTCATTTGGATTGGCATTCGTGCTGTCTATGTTTCCCTCCTCGCATGCCTTTGTAAGCCACAATGTTGTACATTAAATTGCTGA
Organism: Strigops habroptila; assembly: GCF_004027225.2. Lineage (NCBI taxonomy): Eukaryota > Metazoa > Chordata > Aves > Psittaciformes > Psittacidae > Strigops > Strigops habroptila. Next base: position 2,229,475 of record NC_044294.2, read on the forward strand.
TGGATCTCTCGTTCTTGCTTGTCTCCTCTCCAGGTTCCAATGATTCTGGTTGGCAATAAATGTGACCTGGAGGAAGAGCGTGTAGTCGGCAAAGAACAGGGTCAAAACTTAGCAAGACAGTGGTGTAACTGTGCCTTTCTAGAATCATCTGCAAAGTCTAAAATCAACGTTAATGAGGTAACTTTCAGTTGTTCCTTTGTCTTTCCTCCTTCAGCATGAACGCTGCATTATATCAGCATGTGACCCTTCAAATATTTCTTAATTGGGAAGATTCAGGATGATTCTGAAGTCTGAGCCTGAAAAAGGCCTGTGATGCAGTGTATTTAGCTACTGATTTCTGGTTGTTCTGAGGAGATCTGCTCCTTTTTCTCTGTAAAGGGTGGGTGACTTCTCCAGGTAAGTGTTTTCTATGGCCTGCATCAGGGGACATGAATAGCAGAGGGTCCTGAGCAAGCCCAATTAACTGGATGACTCTTATCTTAGATAAACTTTATCTGGAAAGTATACTTTTTCAAGATAACTGCTGCTGCTGTTCAGAACATGGATTATGCCCCATTGTACTTGCCATGTTGCATGGTGTTGGCTGTTGTTTTTGAAGTATTTGCTTTTCACATTCCTGGTACGTCTGGCTGCTCAGGCAGACATCCCATCACAGACCTCCTGTGGCATGCCACTAACTTATTGAGAGTGTGTGCCAACATCTATCTGTCTAAGCATTTCCCTGTGTCTAAATGAGAAACACCTTTGCAGTCGGTGTGCCTTTTGCTGCTGCCTGGGGTAGCTCAGCTCTGCTAAGGGAGCTCTGCTTGACGTCAGGCACCAAGTTTTTATGCTCTGCTCTGAATTATCTGACTGTGACAGAGGCTGGGTTTCCAGCCATAAAAGCTAAGGTGACCCCACTGAGCATAGCAGGTTTGGTGCCAGGAGATAACTGGGACCGTTGAGGAGGCTGTGTGATAAGCAGGAGCAGTAGGATCTTGGACTGGACCCAGCGTTAACTTGGCAGCCGGTGGGACTTGCGCAGCTCTGGATCTGCCTGGTTGAACGGGAAGGGAGCTCCAGGCTGCATGAATTGCAGCTTCTGTGGTTGGGATTAGCCTCGCTCTAGTGTGCGCTAATCTAACCTGGTAAATATAGCTCGCTGAGCTAGACTCCTGCCAGAAGGGATTTTTGTGTGTGAGCTGTAGTAAAACTGACTGTTAATGAAGAAACTAGCGGCTCAGTCCTCAAACACATCACCATGGAGCGTAACAAACTCTGGTTTATTTGTATTTCCACAGTTTGTGGCAGAGGCTGACCTCCCATTAGCCAAAAGTGCCTTAAAGCTCCTGAGAGCTGTGTGGGAGAGGGGGTTCTCCGGGAGGCAGAACACGGAGCTGTCCTGGGGCAATGCATGCCTGTAGCTTACAGTCATCCTTAATGTGTGAATCCTGTGTCTCTGCGTTTCCCTGTCATGCCTGCTGCCTCCAGTGAGACTCGGATGAGAAAGAAGGAAATTACTATCTGGAAGATTGGTTTCTGGTTTTATTGTGATCTTAATTGTTTGGTTTTATACCAATTTATATTGTCTAGTTATGAAAAGCGTAAAAGCCGAGGAAATCACAGAGAAGAAACGCCATGAATGAAGCAACTGACTCTGCTGGTTATTCATTTGTTCTGCTGGGTCGTGGTCTGGGGAAGTGTTTTCCATTATTTCCCTACTTTTGGACTTCTATCTTTGTTAAAATCTAGGTGAAAGGGAAATTTCTGCTTGCATTTGCTGGAAGTGAAACAAGCCTTTCATCTAGATAACAAGCTTTTCATACAGAGTTGATCTCAGTAGCAGCGCTTCAGATGTCTTCCTGGTGACGTGTGTGATGTTCTTGCACCACACTGACTTTTCTTAGGGACAGTGGCATTCCCAAAACCATGTTACAGACTTCTGCACTCATAGTGCTAGCACTTAAATGACCTAACTTATGTTTTCAGAGGGATTTTTCCCCTACCTTAGCCCTGGGAAGGTGAGAGGGTTCTACTTCAAAACATTCAAGGGTCTCATCTGCCAGAGCGTTGGTGCCTCCAGATAGTGACTCTTCCTGCACGTCATAATCACATTCAGATCATCTTGGCTCTTGTTATAAAGGCTTAAATACTGAAAGCTGGTTTATATCAGCAGAGATGCTGCCACTTATTGATTGGTTTCTTCTCCAGAAACTTTCTCTTCGTATCTCATCTTTACTGTGTCCGTTGGAGAGTACAAACTGCTATTTTTGCTGATAATAGAAAGCAGCAGCAATAAGCTTAGGAAAGGAGCCATATTTTACGTAAGAGCTTGATAAAGCCACCATCATGTTCATTTCCTTTGAAACATGAAAAACTTTAACTGGTGCACAGTTAAAGAGTTTCAAAGGAATTTCTTATAAACTGTTTCTTTGTCTTCTGAATTTCCTTGGAATCAATAAGTATTTGTGAGCTGTCAGCCACTCCAGGAAGGAAAAAAGTAAACAAGGACAAGGGTGGAGCCTTCTGAAGGTTTCAGTGTTTCTCCTCAATACTGTGACCTGGCTCCAAGCATTTTTGCAAAGCTCATTTTGCTATAAATGGGTTGAGTATTGCTGTGAAAACAACTCACAGCAAAAGTTCACAAGAAACTTGTCTCTGCAGCTGAAAGAGGTCCCTGTAACCATCCCCTTCTGGAAACATCTGAGTTCAGAGCAGATGTTTCGCTTCTCCTTGGTAATTTTATTAATAAACTCAAAAGAGCAGGCAAAGAAGTGAGGTGGTTACAGCTCAGATGTGTTTGGCAAAGAGGAAAACAAAACAGTGCATCCTATGCAGCGGGTGAATGAAGACCATTTTTGAAGGTGGAAGCCAAGGAAGAGGGATGCCTTTCCCTACAAAGAGAACACGCTGCTGCTGGCCTAGCTCCACTCTGCACAGATGATGATCCTTGAGGATGTTATTCCTGTCTTTTAAAAAAGGTTTTGTCATTCCTCAGTTTTTTCCCACTTTTCCAAAGCGAGGGATTTGTTGCCATTTCATTGCTGTCCTCTTCTGAAGCGTTTGGTCATGCACAACCTGGAGGAGAAAGCTGTGTGCTGCAGGATGTGAGTTTACAGCTCCCTTATGTTCTGCACACTGATGTGAGCTCTGTGCTCTCCTGTTCCGTAAGCAGTTGCCTGAAAAACATGGTTTAGGAAATGCAAGCAGTTTAAGGGAATTTCTCAGGCTGCAGCTGCCAGGAAGGAGTATCAGCTCGCCAGGTTTGGACACTTGCATCATGTTTTATCACTTGGATTTTTCAGTTTGTGTTTTTCATTTTCAGATCTTTTATGACCTGGTCAGACAGATAAATAGAAAAACACCAGTGGAAAAGAAGAAGCCTAAAAAGAAATCATGTCTGCTGCTTTAGACTCCCATCGTGCAGCAGCTCTGAGCCAGGTAAGAGGTGTCTGAGTTCTACCTACAGCTCGGGCAATCAGACGACGAGCTAATCCCAACAGAGAGAGGACTCACTCCTCTCCCTTCTGTCTGCTGACAATTGCAAGTTGTTTGGGTGGGACATGGATTTCAATGCACACAGAAATAAAAAGCTGCCCACCGAAATAAAATCCAACCCAAAACGAAACCAAAAAACCACCCCAAGGTTGGACATAGCTATAAATAATCTTCCTGTGTATCTTGGCAGGGTAGTTGGTGTGCTTACAGCTGTTCTAATTGCACTCCTTAAAGAAAACAGCATTTCTGTAGCTTCAGGTTTGGGGCAGAAATATCACCTAGGCTACCCCATGAGCTGTTAGCGTGTTAGATCTGAAGTTCATGCTGGACATGGCCATTTCTGTAGCCTAGCTGTGATTGAGTAGGGTAAGTGGAGCTATGCAGTTAACCTGGCTTCTAATGACTTGTGCTTTATTGATTGAGAAGTCTCTTACCCTGAGCTTTGAATGCTGGAAAGTAATAGCTTAGGGTTGTGAGGAAACAGTGGCTTTAGGAAGACAAAGTGAAGAGTAGGTCTCAAGTGGCTTTTCGTGTTCCTCAGGTGACAGATCTGAATTTGGCTAGTGTGGCACCAGCCACGGTGACAGGGGGTTGGAACTGGATGAGCTTTAACATCCCTTCCAACCCAAACCAGGCTGGGATTCTATGATGATCTGCTCTAGATGGCCAGAATATTTCAGGGTCTCCCTCATCCTTTGTAAATCTCTGCCCAGTTCATCGCCTGCTTGTTACAGGTGGAGCAGGGCTCGGGGAGGTCTCCAACTCATTGGATGTTAAGAGCATCTCATACATATGAAAGGTGAAAACCCTCTCCCACCAATTGTGCATCCTTTGCTGAATTCCAAATGCACTTGGAGGCTGCCTGATGAATGGGAAGGGCACTTTCATTATCGCACAGCAGAAGGACAGGGTGGGGGCTGTCTGTCACAGCTCTGCTGCAGCCATGATAAAACAAGAACTTGCTTTTGAGAGTTAATAGTTTCCAAAGTCTTTTCTTTCTGTACCTCCAAACTCAGCAGATGGCAGGAGCAAACCCCAACACTGGGGGGAAGATAAGCTCTTCTGCTGAAATGCTGACATGGTTTTACAAGCCTGGGTGTGGGCAGTTGTCTGGGGAAGCTTTCAGGCCTTCCTTTGAGCTCATTCATCTCATCCATAGGTTGAGAAACATCCCTCCTCAATCTAAGTTTCGCATTAGTTTTTCACTTTTTCTAGATTGCAGGAATGAAGAACTGTTGCCTACATGGAAAGTGCCAGCATTCCCGACTTCAAAACCTTACGGAAATGAATCACATATCTGAAGAAGCTTCTCCTGTTTTTTTATATACTATGAGAAGAATTGAGATCTGAAAATGGTTTGCACACGGTCCCTGGGAAAAGAAATTGCTCTGTGTTATCTCTCTTGGAAATTTAAGACAATAGTACTCCTCCTTTGCAATAGCAGTTAACAGATGTGAACATAAATATAATTGACTCTAGTGTATGATTATACAAAGGAGCATGGATGCATTTCAAATGGTAGATATTGCTTCTATAATTAAAATTTCATATTGACCATTTTCTCATCGTTTCTCCCCATCAAGCACTAAAAATGTCCCACCATTATATTTTATATCTATAACTGTAGATCTCTATTACCTGAAATTTCCCTTTGAACTCACTGCAACAAATAACTTTTTGAGTCATTGACTTCATTTTATATTTAAAAGTTTCTGGAATATCATTATTTTCATTCTGCCATTATATTCTAATTAAAAATGTTTGTGCATAATGCTTTGGAAAAATGGGTCTTTTATAGGAAAAAAAAACCAACCTGGGATAACTGATTTCTATGGCTTTAAAAGCAAAAATATATAATATACTAAACCAACTCTAATATTGCTTCTCGTGTTTTACTGTCACAGATTAAATTACAGCTTTTATGAATGATTAAATTTTAGTACATTTTCATTTGGTTTCTGTGTTTTTGTTACGGTTTCCAGGCTTTGGGGTTTATCCATGTTCTGTGCATTCCTCTCCTCTTCTGGTAGATCCTTTGTCATGCCAGGTACGTCCAGTGTGTCTTGCCGATGTGATGTCTTCATGCACCCTCCTTGTTGGATGTATTTCATCCCACCACACACTCAAGTATGGAAGGCTGCTTTTAATTACTTTTGTGTCTTCTTTTAAATGTCTAAAGGTTGTATTCTGCTCCAAATGTTCCCTCTGTACAGTTACTTTTAGATGTACAAATTTGGTTTAATCCCGCATCAAGGTCTGACTTGGACGATCTTTGGGCTCACCCGATGGCGTGCTTTAGGGATGGAATCCCTGTGTTGACAGTGCCGCCTGCCGGGCAGAAGCCCACACTGATCTCTCCTGGTGATGCTCCCATGGTCAGCATCTCACCACAAAGCTGTGGAGTTGAAAGGTGGTTCTGTCTAAATACAGCTTCATAAAGCAGGTATTTGCTGTGTGGATTTTAGGCCAAAGGGGGCAAACGTTCCCTGAGCTGCACATTCAGCTGAAGGCGCTTTTTGTTTCATTTTGGGTTTGCTTCTTTTACTACCTGTTGGTTTCATAAAGTTTAAAAGAGCAGGATCTGAAGACACCCATGGGTGCTCAGCCTCGATCCTCCTTATGCAAGTAAAAGAACTGCCTCTGGGAACTGTGGGGCCTAAATCCCATCCTCGGTGTGATGCTGCTGGAATTCCTGCAGTGTTGGAGGACTTGCTCCTGCTTCGCTTCTGTGTAAGTGAGACGAGAAATGTATCTTCACAGTGGAGAAAACTCAGGACGGGCTTTGTCCTGGTTGTTGGAATGGGGAATCTAAATGTAAGAGCTGGTGAATGGTTGTTCCTGGATGAGTTGTGTAGTTTTTTACTGGAGACCAGGGGGGAGAAATGTCTATAAATGGATTTTTCTAAAGCTCTGTGTTGCTGATGCAGCTGAATTACGGAGAGATCCCAGTCTTTAAGTGCAGCCCAAACAAGACTGGATGGAAACATTTGAATGACAGTAATATGAAAACATCTGCCTACTTATTAGCTACTAGGCCAAACGTAGTTACTTAGCTGGTTGTCTTCAACCTCCCTATGCGCTTCCTTTCTCAGGAGCAGCAGAAACATGGTATTTACAGGTTGGTTATCTTTACTAAATGTAAAACTATTTTAGTAATAAAGTAATTTTAATGTACACGCTGATTGCTAGATGTCTCTTCTCTTTTCCAGCACCAGCTTGCTTTCCTGGCACCTTAGGTTTAGGAGAAGGGGCTGGATGTTTGCGCTTTGGGAGCTGGTTTCTGGGATACCTGAGAGCGCTCCAGTAGAGAGATGGAGTTTTAGGTGGTAAAGCAACGGTTGATTGCCATGTTGGTGGCACCGTTCCGGAGCTCCCCATGTGTAGGTGATGTGTAAGTCATTTTTTGTTGCCCTAATTGGAGCAGAGTGTTGAGATTTGGGGTTAGTTTGCTCACTGGTTTGTGTAACTTTAAGTATGATGAGCACTGCACAGGTTTGAAGGTATTTTGAGGGTTTTTTGGAAGTATTTTCAGGCTTTGCACTGAAACAGAGGTGTCACTGTTGAGTCATTGGTTTCACTGTCGCTGCTCCATGTGTGACAGTCATGGCACAGGAATGTCTGGAATGAGATCGAGGGCTGCTGGTTGGTCACACCTCTCCTGGAGTAATGTTTTGCACGGAGACCTTTCCAGTTACAGAATCCCAGACTGGTTTGGGTTGGAAGGGACCTTAAAGCTGTCTTTGCCACAGGTACAAAGCCCTGGCTGGTGCTGTCCTAAGCAAAATCTAAAGGGAAACTTGCTGCCACAGTGAATAACCGATACCTGCAGAGCAAAGAAAGGTCCTGCGTGGAAAGCAGGGCTTTGGTGCTGATGGGTCTCTGGTCTGTGTCATGGATGCAGCGTGTTGAGCGCTGCACTGGAGCGGCTTTTCCTACCCCGCTGTTGCATGACAGCCCAGCGTGAGCTGCTCCCTGCCTGTGGGAACTGCTGCCCAGTTTCCTTCCCCATCACCCAGCGACGAGGCGCTTCAGGAACCAGGAACAGAAAATAGCTGCAGACCGCAGCCCTTTTGCATGCAAAGAGCAGCCTTGGGCTGCGAGTGGCTGGGACACAGTCCCAGGTCTCTCACAGGGACTTTGTGTTGAGAAGAGACAAAGACCCAGCACAGGGACATTTGGATTCAGCACCTTTCCCCCTTCTCATGCAGCCTCCTTCTTGTTCTAGGCTTGCTGTTTCAGGTTCCTGAGCTAGTTTAGATGTGAGGTTAAGCCAGGCTTCTGGCACAGGGGGAGCAGGGTATAAAGATTTCCCGTCTAGAGCCGGAGGGAAGTTCTGCTGGCACCTCTCCACGCTGGGAGCTATGGTAACGCGGGTTGGGAGTGCTGGGGGTGGATGTGGGAGCGCTGGGCGGCTGTGCCTGGTGGGAAACGTGTTATTCTGGTGATAAAAGGCTGTTAAACGTCTGCCTGTAATCCGGGTGTCTGCGCTCCAGCATTGCACTATGGAGCAGCAACCCCGGCAGCAGCGTTCCCTGGCACCATCTATCAAATTACAAGCAGTTTACAACCAGACATAAAGGATAGGAAGCAATTAGCCGCCTTCTGCTTAGCAACTCTTTCGCTTGAGGTGGTTACTGGTCTTGACGCTTGAGCTGGGAAAGCTGGGAAGGAGCAGAGAAATCCTGCCTGTCCGGCATCGCGAAGCACAGGGATGCAATGGCCATGGTGCCCCCATATGGGCAGTTGGATGGGCAGTATGTGGAGTAAAGAGTGAGGAGATGACAGCCTGAAGTTACAGGGGACAGAGTGTTGTCTACTGACAGCTGGGGGGGGGAGGCACAAAGCGAGTCTCAGGGTGGATCCATGGAAGCACGTGGCCAACTCGCTCCGCAGTTGCATTTCGGGTCTGGTTTGTGGAGAAGCTTTTTGTCCAGGAGATGGTGCCAGAACCGTACAGCAGCGCGGGGACACGCAGCCACAACCACCACCCGCCACCCCAGGGCCACTGCAGAGCCCGTGGCCACCCAGCCCTCTGTGGTGGGACGGGCAGATGTGGGGCGAGTGCAATAACAGCCCGTTCTGTGCAGAAACGCCCCGTTCTGTGACATTCCTGACGCGTGACCCATGCAGGGAGCTTCCTCAGCCTGTGTTTGCTCCCTTGGCAGGGCAGGTCGCCCGCAATGGGCTGGGTGTGAGGAGCAGCCGGGGACAGGCGTCCTCCTGACCGCAGCTCAGCCCATGGCACGCTACTGCGCGCCCTGTGCCTGGATGGAGGCAGGCTGAGAACATTGGGGCTGTTCAGCCTGGAGGAGACCTCGGAGCAGCTTCCAATGTCTGAAGGGGGCTTACAAGGATGCTGGAGAGGGACCTTCATCAGGGATTCAGTGATAGGACAAAGGGTGATGGGTTCAATACACGATAGAAGCAGTGTAATGTGGCAGCTCCGTCCCCAGCGCCTGGTTTTGAGTTGTCCTGAGATGCAGCAGCACTGCATGGAGCTGCTTTAAGCACTGAGCGTTATTCTTCGCTGTGGTTTGCGTGTTGAGCTCTATGGAGGCAGAGCATTGGCAGGAGAAGCAGAGCGGGGTCCCCAATCTTAGGGTGCATCACAGCGGTGTTGCCCCAGGGCTCCTGTGGTCATTAATCCGGTGGTGATTGATGCTGTGTGGATGGGTTCACTGATGGTAACTGATAACAGTGGTGTGAGTGGGGTCAAACTGGGGCAAGCAGGTTCTGCGTCAGGCTATTCCCATCAGCCCAAATCCAGGCAAAAAGCCCAATATTGCAAACGCCAATGCACAGTGTCATCCCGGTGAGCCGTGGGATCTGAGCCTGTGACATCCTCAAGTCACATCCATGGTGCATGTGGGACACGAGCTGGGCCCACAGAGTGGAGCTGCCCCAGGTGAAGCGATGCTCAGACCTGTGGCATTGCTCCCTGTGACACCAAGGTCCTGTCAGATGCTCTCTGATGGCCTCGCTGGGACTAACCAGACGTGTTTTTCTTACCCAGTGGTTCAAAGAACTACAGGAAGAGCTTTCCTGAGGCTTCAGGTGAACTGGTTTCCCTAAATCCTGGCAGGGAAACTGCTCTGATGTGGGGAATGAGCTCCAGCAGAGCAGGGGACCAGCTCCTTCCCTTCCACCTCTGAGGCCTGACCCAGCATCTTTCTCCTTGTGCCATAAGGAGCTTTGCGAAGGCGCCGCTGAGGCAGGAGGGCAATTGCCTCCCTCGCAGCCACCCAGCCCGGGTGCCTCCCAGACCCCACCTTTCCCCTTAAAAGACATTTAATTGAGGGCTAAGAACAAGCAGAGAGAAAATACCCACTGGGCAGCTCCGAAAGGGCTGCAGATAATCATCAGGGTGCCCTACATACTGCCTCGGCTTGGCTGCGACATCAGACGGGGCAGGAGAATTTGACATTGTTTAAAACGAACAGGAGAGGGAAGTAACAACTCCATAATTACTCACCCCGAGTTAATGGATGGTAATTACACCGAGTAGGCAGCGGCGGGAGGAAGCCGTGACGGGCGAGCCCTGCAGAGTCATGGGGAGAGCTGTGCCCCAGCACCCCGGCTCGCAGGCAGGGTGTCAGCCCAGCTCCGAGGGGGTTAAGTTGATGGGTTTGGTTGGGAATTCTTTTCTTTTCCCTCCCTCCTTGGTTATTTGCAGCAAACAGAGGCCGGGTGGAAGCTCTGAGCTGAGCTTTGCTCCTGGGGGGACCTGGAGTGCTTTGGTACATCCCAAGCCGGGTGCTGTCCCTGCTCTGTGCCTGTGCCCCCCATTGCTGTCCCCATGGGGGATGACATCGACTGGCTGGACCTGCCTGGCAGGTGGACCTACGGCGTCTGCGGGGATGGACGTGTCTTCTTCATCAAGTACAGTCCCGGCTGTGGGATGGGGTTTAAACTGGGGTGTAAGGGGGGAACTGGGGGGGCTACAGGGGGTGGGAGGCTTAGTCTGGGATGGAAACAAGGAGTACCCCTTGCTGCAAACCTCTGCACTTGGCTGCTTTGCTATTGCACACTCATCTCTCCTTCCCCCCCACTTCTTTTGGGGTCACTGCTGTTCCAGCCTGGTGGATGCTGTCCTCCTTTCCCTAAAACCTGATCCTTCCTTTGTCTGGAAAAGTCACCTCTGGTGCATCGCCCTGCCCTGGTGACAGGAAGGGGCTCCCTGGTCCCCCCTGGTTGCTGACATCCCCACTCCTTGTCTTCCACAGCGATGAGACCAAGTCCACGAGCTGGGTGCACCCCGGCACAGGCTACTCCATCCAGAGTGGGCACTTCTCCTGTGCTGGTAAGGGACGGCTCCTGGGTCTCGGTGGGTGCCCTTTGCCTTCCCCAGGCATCAGGTTGTGGAGTGAAACCCCCCAGCAATGCAATGGAGACCCCAAAAAGCTGAGCCTTGAATCTGGGGAGGGTTGAGAAGGGTTGAATGATGCGCGTGGCTGTGCCCCATCTCCTAGATATGGGGTGTCCAACTGGAGAGGGGGTTTGGGGGGGCTTTTAAGTCTCCTTCAGTAGAGAGACTCTTTTGTGGTCTCTGAGACTTGTCACTGTTAGAGAGGGGACCCAAACTGCTTTAAAACCGCAGTTTGAGCATATAGGGACCCACCACAGCAGGATGCAGCACCCCAAAAGGGATATGAGCATCCTGGAGTTCCCTGCCCCGTCTTCTCCTGCCTTTCCCTGCGGCTGCTTCCCAGTGAAGCAGGACCTTGGTGTGACAGCAGTGAGGAGGGCAATGACTTCATGGGGCAAGGGAGGGTGATGCTGCTTCTGCTTGTCCTTCCAGGGCTGCCCCGAGGCTGGGAGGTGGACACCACGCTGCACGGGGGCTTCTACTTCATCAAGTAAGTGAAGGGGGCTGGGGGAGAAGCTTCTGCCTCTTGCTCGCACCCTCGGAGGATGCTGCTCCCTGGGCTTGTCTCTGCCAAAGTGCTTGTGACTGCAGCAAGGGGGGGGGTGCTTGTGGCTCTGCTGTGGTTTGTCCCACACTGATGCAGACGGGGCTGTGATGGTCTCATGATTCCAGCACCGGAACAAGCCTGGAGCTGCGGGTGAGGGAGAAAGCAGCGTGTGGGGTTTGGTAGACACAAAGAATCCCAGACTGGTTTGGGTTGGAAAGGAACTTAAGATCATCCAGTTCCAACCCCCTGCCACAGGCAGCGACACCTTCCACTAGAGCAGGTTGCTCCAAGCCCCTGTGTCCAACCTGGCCTTGAACACTGCCAGGGATGGGGCAGCCACAGCTTCTCTGGGCACCCTGTGCCAGCGCCTCAGCACCCTCACAGGGAAGAGCTTCTGCCTCAGAGCTCATCTCAATCTCCCCTCTGGCAGGTTAAAGCCATTCCCCCTTGTCCTGTCCCTACAGGCCCTTGTCCAAAGCCCCTCTCCAGGTTTCCTGGAGCCCCTTTAGGCACTGGAGCTGCTCTAAGGTCTCCCTTTCAGGAGCCTTCTCTTCTCCAGGCTGCCCCAGCCCAGCTCTCCCAGCCTGGCTCCATGTGCTGTCTCCAGCACAGCACAGTGGGGCCAGGCTGGTGTTACCTTGTCCCTGCATGGCCATGGCAGTCCCTGTACGTGGTTAAGCAGGGCCCAGACCCAGCTTTGGGCTACATCCTGCACCCGGCTCCTGCCTCCGGCGCTGCTGGGACAGGCACAGAAGGCAGCTCCGGTGCCAAGTTACCGTTCCAGATGCAAATGTGTATTCTGAGGGCTCTGGGAGCTGCAGGGTGGCGTGGGGCAAGCCAGGCAGCCCCCACCCCACATCACCCTGCAGGGAACGGTCCCCTGGAGCCCACTGGGGGCTTTCTGCATGGCCCTGGAGCTCCTAGTGCTCTTGGGATGGAGCTCAGCGCTGCAGAGGGTCCCCAGGGCAGGCGGTGCAGAGCTGGCTGTGCTGGCTGGGCTGAGTGTAACTCAGTGAGGCTCTGGCCCGAGGTGTTGCTCCAGGAGCCTTGGTTCATCCCAGCAGGGTGTTCCCCATTGCCTCTCGCCCCCTCCTTGCCTCCAGTGCAGGAGCTGGGACCCTGGCGGGGTGATGCTGGTGTCTAGACAGACAGAGCTGCAGGGCTGCCACCGCCTCGCACGGGGCTCCGGGTCCTGCTGGGTGAGGATGTTCCAGACGGGATCTTTGAGCCCGTTCCTATCTGGAGGTTCCTCTGTGTGCTCAGACAGCCGTAAACCTGGCGAGAGCAAAGATCCCAAGGGCTGCAGCAAAGCACCAGGATTATCCAGTCTAATCTGTCGAGCAGAGCCAAGGTGTCCTTGGATCAGCCCCATGTCGAGTTGTGCAGCCACAACCATCGCCACGGCGGGGAACCTCCCGGGCAGGTTGGAGCTGGTCCCTGCAGCACGGTTGGGATGCTTCTCCATGGCAGGGGCCGTCCATGATTGCCTGTGCACCACAGTGGCAGGGAATGCCGCTGTGGAGCAGGTCGGGGTTGGAGATGGCAGGCTCCTGTCATGGCTTGAGCTGATTCCTGCACCCCCAAGGTGGCACTGTGGCTGGTGCCATGCCCTGCACCTTGCTGTGCACATAGAAACAGACTGGTTTGGGTTGGAAAGGACCTTAAGATCATCTAGTTCCAACCCCCTGTCACAGGCAGGGATGCCTCACACTGTACAGGACCCAGCTGCAGAGAAGGGAACCGCTGGTTCCATGTGATGCTGGTACCCGCCTGGGCCAGCTCGGGGTGCAGGAGGGTAGTGGGGGGGTTAGAGCCACCCCAGCAGGTCACTGCTGCCTGCGGAGCAGGGGACAGTGGCCTTGGAGAGGGGACAATGTGGAGCTTTGGGGATGCTGGGGTCCTTCTGCCAGGGAGGGATGATCTCACCCACCGCTGGGGGGGACCGAGGGGGAGATGCATCCAGTGAAAGCCAACCCCCTACCCAGCCTGGTGGTTAATGGAGGGATTATAGGATCAAGGGCAGCCGCTGGGTTTTCCTTCCTGGAAAGCACACGTCTCCAGTCCTTCCAGCCCTGCCTGGGCCATCACTGGCCCATGGGGCAGAGCAGTGGCCTTTATGCTCCAGAGAACAAGTTGTGGTTGTTGAGTGTTTTGCTGCCCATCCTCTGCCTGGTATATCCTCTCCCTGGGGAGCAGAGCCTGGGGGTGCTGCCTGATCCACTGCAGCGGGTCCCTCAAGCAGCGGGGGACAAGCAGGCTCCCCTGCCCCGGGAGATGCAGGATATGGAGGGGAGTGTGGTCATGCTTGATCCCCTGATGCTGGGATGGATGCAGGTGGAGCACGGTCCTGGCTGCCCCCTGATGCTGGGATGGATGCAGGGGGAGCACGGTGCCGGCTGCCCCCCTGATGCTGGGATGGATGCAGGGGGAGCACGGTCCCGGCTGCCCCCTCATGCTGGGATGGATGCAGGGGGAGCACGGTCCCGGCTGCCCCCTCATGCTGGGATGGATGCAGGGGGAGCACGGTCCCGGCTGCCCCCTGATGCTGGGATGGATGCAGGGGGATCACGGTCCCGGCTGCCCCCTGATGCTGGGATGGATGCAGGGGGAGCACGGTCCCGGCTTCCCCCTGATGCTGGGATGGATGCAGGCTGCCAGCGCTCCCCGGGGATGCGGGGCGGGGGGGTGCACATCGCTGTCCATTCCCCCCCTCCCCGGGGGTATCGGTCCCGTCGTCCGCGCTGCCGGGGGACGGCGCGGCGGGAGCGGCGGCGGCGGCGCGGCCCCCCCGCGGTGCTCGGTGCCAGCCCGGCATCACGTGCCGCTCGGTGGCCCCCGAGCATGCCCAGCTCCCGCTCGGGCTGCGGCTCCGGCTCCGGCTCGGGCTCGGGCTGGCCGGGAGGATGCTGCGATCGTAGGCAACGGGGGGGCCCCCGGCTGCTGCCCGCCCCGGACGGTGAGTGCCCCCAGCGCGGCTCCCTTCCTCCTCCTTCTCCTCTTCCTCCTCCTCCTCCCGGTTGCTGCGGGGCGGCAGAGCATCACCTCATCGGGAATAGGGAGAGCGAGCAGTGCGCGGATGCTGTCTATGGGGGGGGATCAATGCTCCAACCGGGGGGGTCACAGCCCCTGAGCGCACCCCATGGCCAGGGCAGGGTGTGCAGTGGGGACCAGGCTCCCCCTCACCCCTCCTGCCGCGCTTTCGGTGGCAAGTGGGGCCCCCCCGAGCTGTCCCTGCAGTGTGTTCATGTGCTGCGCGCTGGTTTGTGTCCCCGGACCCCCACCACTGCGGGATGGGGTCTCCCAGGCTTGGACCCAAGCTTTGGAAGAGACCCGGCTTTTGGAGTGCTTGCTCAGCACCCCTAAACCCCTATGATCACAACGGGGGGCTCGGATGGGTCAGACCCCCCCCCCCCCCCCATCCCTGCTGAGGCTGGGTGCTTTGCTGAGCTCGCAGCAAGGATGGGATGTGATGGATGGAGCTTGAGATGTCGTCTGGCGCTCCCCAGGGACCCGGGTGCCTCCTTGGCCTTCGCGCCTCCCGTCTCGCTGCTGCTGCGAGCAGGGTGCCAGCCGCCTCCTCCTCCTCCTCCTCCTCCTCAGCAGAGAGCAAGGGCGAACCGCTTCGGGGATGCGCGTTGCCTGCGAGATGCCTCCGTGGCCCCCCCCCGGCACGGAGGTGTCTGGCGGTGCCGGAGCTGCTGCCCCGCGCAGTCAGTCGCAGCTTTGTTGCGCCACGGTTAGATCTGAGGGAGCAGCGTCTGGTTCATCACATGATGGGGCATGTTCGATACGCCACGAGTCTCTTAAACCTCAGCTGGATGGGTCCCCATGGACCATCCTCCCCTATGGCTCGGTGGGGACCCCCACTCTGGTACCCCTCCATCGCCTCTCCGCGGGGTCTTTCTGTGACGTGGGGCCGTGCTGTGGTGTGGGAGGGCTGAATCCCGGGTTTGATCCGTGCTGCCTGGCCCTGCTATCCCACCGTCACGTGTGCCGCGGTCCCTTGGGTGCAGGGGCCCAGCTCCCCCGTCCAGATGGCTGCTGAGCGGCCGCGTAATCCCTCTGTGCAGGGAGGAGAGAGGGAAGCTGCAGCGGGAAGGGATGCAAGGCCATCCCAGCGTGTGGAGAGGTGCCAGAGACCGGGCATGGAAGGAACCCGGGTGGCATTTGCTGGAGGAGAAGACATCTTCCAGGCAGGCGAGGCTGTTTGTGGCACTGCTCTGCAGCCGGGAATCAGCAGCACCCGTTGGTTTCTCCCACATCTCCACGTCAAGAGCATCTGCATCCCGCTGCTCATCCCACCGTGCATCCCCCGGTGGGAGCTGGGGCTGCTGCTGCTGCTGCACTGTTGCTCCCAGCATGGCTCGTCCTGTGGCACACAGCCACGCACATGCGTGTGTACACACCAGGCTCTGTATGTGAGTGTGGCTGCTCCAGTTCCCTCTCCTGAATCCCACTGGCGTTTCCTCTTGAAGGAGAGCTCCTGTCTTGTTCTGATCCGCACCATCCCGCTTGTCCCCTTCACTCTGCTGGGATAGGATGAGGCTTCCCAGCGTGGCCCTGATGGAGCTGGAGCCTCCTTGCCTGGTAGTGTCCATGGCTGGGGGACACCCATCCCTGTTGCCCATCCCGATCCAGCTCCCTGGGGAGCCAGAGCCGGGATTAGGAATCCCACAGAGGGTCTGGCCGAGGCATGGAAAATCACACAAGCAGCAAAGCCTCAGGCAGAGCCTGCTCTGGGGGGAGCAGCCCTGGCACCCCCAGCCCATGCCAGGAGCCCCGCAGGCCATGGCACCCATCCCACTGCACCATCCTGGCCCCGAGCACCCCATCGCCGTGCCCGCATCCCTGCCTGTCCCCTACCGTGTTTTCCTCCCGAGTTCCCATAGAAACCAGCGGGAGCTGCTGCTGGGCTGGCGGGAACGAGGGAGAGGAGGCAGGAGGGTGAGCTCGGTGCCTGGATGAACCGACTGCACTGGGTGCTGATGGATGCGCGGGTACCAGTGTCCGTGGACCCCCTGCTGCTCCCTGTGATGGGGATGATGCATCAGCTTCACCCTGTCTGCTGCCCTGGGATGACTGCATGTATGTACATGTGTTTGTGCACATGTGTGTGCACACCAGGCCTGGCATTGGGCACAAACACCAACCCAGATGGGCAGTGTGGGGCTTAACCCCCCTCCTCCAAAGCCGCCTGAACCCTCGGCAGGGTCTTGGGTTGTTCCTGCTCCATCTGCACCCCTGGGAATCAGCTGGGATGAGGGTTTCTCCCGCCTGTCTTTGCTCGCTGGAGGGGGAAGCAGCTCCATCACTGCTCCTCTCTCTCATACATTGTAGTAGCATCCCCCTCTTCTGTTTTCCTTAGCTTGAAACACGATAATCTGCAGCAGGCAGAAATAGTACAGCGAGGGATGTGCCATCTACTCGTTATCCTTGTTTCTCTCTGGAATCTGGCAGCTTCATGCAGCCCCTTCCTACCGTAGTGTGGGGACATGGGGCTTCATGCACTGCCAGTGTCCTCTCCGAAACCACCCGGACTTCCCTGGAGAGCATCCTGTGGCCGGGATGATGGGCAGGCAGGGCTCCGATATCCCCCCAGCTTTTCCTGCTCCTTCCGGCAACCGAAGCTGGAAAACATGCTTGGAATGGCTTGTTTCTGTGGGAGCAGGTCGGGGCTCTCCGGGTTTCCAGCATGGGTCTGGTTTGGTTGCAGTTTTTATTGCAGCTGCAACCCAGGAGCTGCGGGGTGAGGCTGCTCCGGCCACGGTATGCAGGGAATCAGGTTGTGCCCTTAATCCGTGCATCCACCAAAGCTCTTTAATAAAGATTCAAAGTCACCAAGTTCTCAATTAAGGGATGAGGCAGCTCTTGATCCATGTTTCTGGGTCAGTTGGAGAAAGGCCATTTAAGACCTGGTGGTTGCTCTCCTTTGATGTTTCCAAAAGAGATGACTTTGGCATGAACACCTTCCCTGTGCACGCGGTGCAGGAGGGTCTGTGGGACTCAGCTACCTCTGAGGCAGGACCTGGAGCCCCCCTGGCTGATCCCAAGTCCCAAGCTGAGCTCGGGAGGAATCCTGTCCTCATCTCCTTGGGAACACGCTGCTCTTGGCCATAGTGCTTGGTGATGCCCTATTCCCCTGGGATGCTCCAGGCAGTGCCACCAGCACGACAAGGTCCTGCTACTGCCGTGCTGCTTGATGAGAGCACCCGGCTTGGGGGGGACAGTTTGGGCCCCCCAGAACTCAGCACCAGGGTCCCCTGCTCCTTGGTGCATGCCCATGGGTGGTCTGTGCCCTGCCAGGGCCCCCCTGCTCTCGAGGGTGCTCCTAACCCTCTGTTTACCTCAACAGCAGCCACTTGCATGGGTGTTAATTGCAGGAGCTGGCAAGGCACTAATTAGAGGATAATGAGACAGCTTTTGTGTGTGGCTGGCGCTCCTCACAACTGCCCTGCTTTAGACACCCTGCGCCGTGCTCCTGATCCCCGTGCGCCGTATCCATGATCTCCCTGTGCCGTGTCCTGCTGCCATCGTCTCCCTTTGCCAGGTACCACCCTCCTCATCCTCCTTCCCTGGGGTTGGGGATCACAGCTGGGATTGTGGCTTGTCCTGAGAGCATCTTCCTGCCTCCTCCCGCTGCTCCAACACCCATCTTCCTCCCGTGGCCACCACCACAGAGCCACTGGTGCCTGCTGGGCGGTGAGAGGCTGTCCTTCCTCCCCTTTGGAGGTTACTGGGGACCAGGACCTCCAAAGCTTCCTTATGGAACCTCCAAGACCTGGAGCCTCACACTGTTGCTGGCAGCCAGGTAATGGCCATCCAGTGCCATGTTAGGAGCAGGCATGTGGCTGCTGATGGCCTCTGCCACATGGTGGGGACACAGGGGATGATGTGCTGTGACTGAACAGCCAAGACCAGTTTGGCAGCCCCGGCACCCGCCAGCCCTGCTCGGCCGGTTCCACGCTCCTGGGTGATGCTGCACTGGGTGCTGCAGAGGGACCCGCACCCCAGGGCCCTGCAGCATAGAGGGGCTTGGCTCTGCCCCTCCTTGCAGTGGGGTGTTGGGGGGCAGGAGGCTCCCCAAAGCCCCACCCCGCGGCCATCTGCTTGATGAGCTTCCTGCAGTGAAACTCCTTTTCTAGCCTTTATTCTTCCAGAGAATTTGAACATGAGGCTGCACCCTCAGGGCCCAGAAAGGGAAAACACATCAGGAGATAGAAATCTGCTGGTTTCGCCTGTGTTTGATGATTTTAAAGCCAATTGCATGGTTCCAGCCTCCTAAATCTGGAGTGCTGGTGTTCCCATCTCCTTTGCCAGCCCGGTCTTCCCGGTCACTGGATCCACTGTGTGAGCATGGGGTATGTTTTCCTTCCATGTTCTTTTATAAATGCCTGTTTTGTGGATGTGCAAATGCAGTGACCTTTCACAGAGCTCCGGCTCTGGCTGCCGGCTGCTCTCCCTCTTGTCAGGGAGATGAGGATTCCGAGAGCAAACTCCAGGGCCTCTGGGCTCCAACACTCAGTTGGAATTGCCATGATGAGTTCCCGGAGGGAAGGAAGAGCTCGTTTCCCATCTCTTCCCCATGTGCCCGGAGATGCCAGGCCCTTCACCAGCCATCAGTGCTGCTGCTTCGCATCCCATCCTCATCCTCCCCACATCTCCTCCCTGCTAACTGCGATCTGTTCTTGCTGTGACCTTGTCCCTGCTGCTGTCACAGGAGGCTCCGTGTCCCCAGGGGGGACCCTGGCAGTCCCTGCAGTGCCGTGGGGTGAGCACTGCTGCAGGGGTTTGGGGTGGCTTAGAGCATCACTGCCCTGTCCCTGCTGTGCCAGGTTGGCCCTGGTCCTGATGCCACCATAGCCGGGAGCTCTTGGGCCTCCTCCAGCTTCCAGCAGGATGCTTGTGGGCAGAGGAGCAGCACAGACCCCAGCTCCCAATCCCATGGGAATGGGGCTCAGTGCCAACATCCCACTGCTGGGTTGAGGAAGGGATGGGGATGTTGGGATGTGGCTGATGGTACGGGGATGGAGGGATGAGGATAATGGGATAGGGACGGTGGGACAGGGATGCTCCTCACCGAGGCAGAGCTTTTGGGGTGCCAGGGGGGCTGCAGTGGAGGGCAGCCAAGCATGGGCTGTATCAGTGCCTCTGGGGAGAGGCAGGGCAGCAGCTGGGAGTTCCCAATAAGTAGGGAAACTGAGGCACGGAGCCAGCACAGTGGGGATTTGATCCAGTGACCTCTCCCAGGGCAGGTTCCTCCCTCTGACGTGTCCTGTCTCCACAGCTCCCGAGGTTGTGTGTGCGCCGGAGCACGCGTGCTCTATCTGGCACCCACGGTCCCATTTCCTGATGGGGTTTGGGTGTTACCATCATATAATGAGTCTCTAATTGCTCTGTAATGAGGCAGCAATCCCGCGGCAGGGCTGCACTTGGAAGGGCTTCCCCTGCTCCGGGCTGCTCCCCGCAACCCCCCAGCATCACAACCCCATCCCCATCCTCCCCTACAGGGTGCTGGGGGGGCTCAACGCCGGGTCCATGGAGCGGGATGGAGAGATCCAGGGCTGGATGTCCAGACAGAGGGGGCTGCTCTGCGCTTGCCCCTCTCCCACTGCTCCCAGTGGGTGGCACTGGGGGCACTGGGAGGTGGCACGTGCCTGGCAGGCTGCCCCAGCTCCTACCAGTGCTGCCTTTCATTCCCTCCTGGCATCCACCCCGCTGCCTCCAGGGCTCCTTGGGGATTTCTTCTGCTTGTCCCACTGGAATGGCTACCGCTGACAGGGTCCAGCTTGCCCAACCTCTTGCCCATCATCATTCCCTGCTCCCACATTGCCCCAGGGGAAGAGCCACCCCGTTCTTGCCCAGCATCCCTCAAACCCTGCAGGGCCATTTCCCTCCGATCCCATTTAAATCCCACCACCCCGCAGCTGGAACGGAGAGTGCCGGGTATTTATAGCCTGGCACGGATGCTGGGAAGCAAACATGCGTGGAGAGGGGGGGGAGGTTGTTTTGGTCTTCTATTTTTCCCTAATCCGCCTATTTTAAAGGCCAGGCTGGCTCTGCTGGAGGTGGGGGTGCCCACACACTGGCAGATCCCCTGTGTAGGATTGGGAATGGGACCGCACATTCCAAGCACCCCATCTCCTCTTCTCGCCGTGCCCAGGCTGAGTTGGGTGGGAAGGAGGGAGAAGAGGCTGAGCCCCCATTGTTTGGGGTGTCCCTAAGAGCTGCTTTTCCCTCCCTGGCGTGGGTTTGCATCCTCCTGCCCAGGGATGCGGGATGCTGAGCCCAAGGGGGATGCTCAGCCCCCGATTCCTGGCACTGCAAGCAGGGTGATGCAGTGAAGGGCAGCGAGGAGGAGGAGCAGTGATGCGAGGAAGGCTCAGGTAGCTGCCAGCCCTGGGTGAAGCCCTGTGCCCTGTGCTCAGGGCCTGTGGGGTTGTTTTCGGCGGCAGCAGCAGCTCTCCTTTCAGATCGGTTGAGCAGCAATGATTAGCAATTCCAGCTTTTATTGCCAGCCTCATGCGCTGTGTGTGTGCCTCTTCCCTCCCCACCCTTTGCTGCCAGGTTTCCCCAGACAAACTGGTTGCTCAGCTGTGAGTTTTGGGGGGGTTTTCACATTTATTCCCCCCCCCCTCTTCCCTGAATCAAGTGGATTGAGTGATTCAGAAAGAAGAGGCAATGCTCGGAGTGTGAATGTGATGAATCTTTTAAAGCCCATTGAGGCGAGAGGCTGCGTGTGTGCTGCTGGGGGGGTGTTTAGGGGTGCAGCACCCCTCAGCCTTGGGGTACAGCACCGGAGGAAGGGCTTGTGATAGCAGCAAGGCTGCACGGGGGCCTTATCTTATCGCTGGGCTTATCACCAGACATGCTTGTGCTGCTGATAAGCAGGACCTTGGGTTCAGACGCGGGTTGTTGTTGCTGGGGAGCGATGCTCTGTGTCCCGGCGCTGCGGCAGCAGGGATGCGCTGTAGGGCTCAATCCCCTGCTCATGGGAGTGCCACGGGTGGGGGGTCCCCCCCTGTGGCTTCTGTGCTCCATGGATGGATGGAGGATGCACCTTTTGGTGCATGGATGGTGCAGAAGCCGGGGCTGGGAGCAGTGTGTCAGGTTTGATCCCATCCTTTCTCCTCTTTAAGCAGAAGAATGTACAAACCCCCCTATTTTTTGGCCAAGATGACCGTGGGCTCATCTGGCTGCTTAAGTAGAAGTGGTATATTCAAAATACCTGAGGAGGAGGCCCCAGATTCTCCTCCCAACCCCCAAAATCTCAGTCTGTGCCAGCAGGAGCCCTGGACCTTGCTGCTGGTCTCTGCTTCATTCTCAAAGGGTTTATGGGCTGATGGAAGAAGTCTATTTTGGGTGCTGCTGGGCCACTTTGGTGTGCACCAGAGGAGCCAGAGAGGGGAGATGTTGGTGCTGCTCAGTGACAGGGCTGCTTGCAGGGCACTGTGGGTGCTGTCCCAATGGGGCACGAGGACCTGCTGTGGGACCAAAGTCCATTGGGGTGACCCTGGGGAGGAAATCCCTGCCCGAGGCCACCTCATCCCCCTCGCACCCAGTCAATCCAGGCACTCCAAAGGCAAATTTGCTCTTCCAAAGTACCTTTACAAGATGCTGTATGGGGGGTGGACCCACGGTGCTGGTGCCTGGGAAGGATCCAGCGCGGCAGCGTTTGGATGGGGGCTCTGGGGATGGACACGTCTCCCACTCTTCCTGCCTGGGATGAGGCAGTGAGCGCTCTGGAGGCAGGTGGCTGGGCTGCAGCCTCGCTGCCTGCTCATAAACAGCCTGTTATTGTTTGTGCACAGCCCGGCAGCGCCCCGGGGCCGCTTGTGCAACCGGGGCGGGGAGCTGGCTCCCAGCGCTGCCACCGCGGCACCCCGCATGGAGGGATGGATGGATGGATGGATGGATGGATGGATGGATGGATGGATGGATGGATGGATGGAGACTCCTCGGCTGGAGCCAGCACAGGGAACCCCGGGCTGTGCTCATGCAGAGCCGCCACCCATGAGCTGCCCCTTCTCAGCTCCCCCGCATGCAGATGCAGCCACACGATGGAGAGGTCCTCATAGATGTGCACACCCTCTCCGTGCCGTGGTTTCGCCCCTACCCAGCAAAGCAGTTTTGGGACTCCCCTTTCCCATGGGCAATGCTTGGGACCATCCCCGCTCGCCCCGCAGGCTGGAGCTGGGGTGAAGCAAGCACAGCCCAGCCTTGCTGATGGTATGTGGCCGCCCCGGTTCTGGGCTGTAGGTGAGCCTGGAGAACTGGGGAAAACAAGGCAGGGTTTTGTGTTCCTGAGTTGTTTTCATCCCGCACAAGGAAGTCCTGCAGTGGCACAACGCAGCCACGCTCTGCCTATCGGCCACCGTGGTGGCCCCGGTGAGGCTCAGCAGGGCTGGTACCAGGCACCCACCACCCTCGGTCGCACATGTGGGTGAGAGGGACCCAATGCCAGCAGTCACCCCATCAGCCGATCCAGCATGGTGCTGAGTCCCTCTGGACTGTTTTATGAGGTTAAAGACGCACTATTTGCCTTTCCCATATCACTGGCTTAAGCACCCAGGCTGGTGCTGCCCATCCGGTGCCCACCAGTGGGTCCCAGCCTCATTCCCAAAGCACTGGGAGGCAGACCTGTCCGTATCAGGAAACTCCATGTGGAGCATGACATAACCCAGTGCCAGTTGAGCACATTGGGGGCCAGGACTGGTGTCGGGGGGTCTCGGGCAGTGGTGGCCGGTGCCGTGGCTGTCGCGGCGCAGGGCTGGCGGGTGCCTGCTGTGGCCGGGAGCAGTGGGAATGACGTGTGAGCCGGCGCATGGGGTGTGTATGTGTGTGTGTGTGTGTGTGTGTGTGTGTGTGTGTGCTCAGCGCCTGTTTATATAGGAAGGAGCCAACCTCCAGCTTCAGATTTCAGACCTCGCTTATCGGACGTGGCGGCTCTCAGAGGCCACCGGCATTTCTCTCCCTTCCCCACCAGCTCCCACCTCGGCACTGAGCCCACTGCCCTCGAGCACCCGGTGAGCAGGTAGGGCGAGCCAACAGTGGGTGCTGTGGTGGGGGTAAAGGAGGGAGCTGTGGGGATGGAGGAAGAGCCCCCCCCCAGCGCTGGAGCCAGAGGGATGGAGATGGAGGGGTCTGTGCTGTGCCGGGGCATCCAGAGGGCTGGGTTTTGCTGGAGGGCGGCTGCAGAGCCATGGATGGGATAAAGGCTTGTGGGGAGGGTGGTTTGGCTTGTGGACACAGCCCTGGCCATCAGCACAGGGGCGATGTTTGCGCCATGGGCAGGGATGGGCAGCACATCCCACCGGGCACAGGCGCGGCAGAGCCGGGCTGCGCTCTCCCAGGGGTTAAACTCCTCACAGGGAGCTAAATGGAAGGTGTGGCAGCGAGATAAGGCTGGCAGAGCTGGGAGTGGGGCAGAGGCACCCAGTGTGTACACACAGCTCCCTGCTGCTTCCGTTGCTGCCAGGGAAGCGGGGATGTGGGGTGCGATCCTGCCCACCCGCTTCGAAGCTGGGATGCTTGGTGGGATCTTGCCATCTTGGTCCGTGGCTGGCAGGGGTTGTGCCCGTGCCCTGTGCTCTGGACTGGCTCTAAAGCCTGGGGGAGCTGCTGTCCCTGCCCTTGGCTGAGCCAGCTGGGAATAACGCTGCAATCTCCTGGAAGTGCTGCTTAAAGTTGCCTCTCCTCCCAGGGGAGAGACCCAGCTGCTCGCCTGCTTTGTGCTGTTTAAAGGGATGGTTTAAGAAAGGCTATTTTAAAGCAACCCTCTGCTTACCCTGCTGTGCCTTCCTGGCCTTTCCTGAAACCTGGAAACACCCCTTCCTCCCCAGACCTTCGCACACAGCCACTGCCAGGGCGATGATACCAGTGTCCTGCCAGTGCTGGAGGATGCCCCAGCATCCCTGTCTAACAGCAGCATGTGGCTGTTGTAGATCTCCTCTGGTCTGCAGCGTGGGTTCACTGTGGTTTCCATCCCATTGCTCCCAGGGATGCCTGGGAGATGGAGTGATCTCCCCACTGGCAGGGCAGTGGGTTCATGGCTGAGCCTGATCCTGGCACCATCCTGCTTCTTCCTCCCCTCTTGCTCCGGTGACAGTGTGGGAAGCACCAGGCTCTGATCTGGTCCCCCCTCCCAGTGGCGTGTCCTTCATGCCAGTGCCGCAGGGCCACTCATTAATTCTGTGACAAGGAGGGACCTTCAGCAGCTCCTGGCGATGCCCAGCATGGCGCAGAGCAGGGATGTCACCTCTGCGGGCCCCATGTGGTGCCTGCTCCATCCTGCTGGGGCAGGGAGACACGTGGAGGGGGAGAACACATCAGGGCAAGTCAAGGGCATGGCTGGCTTCTTTCCACTTACTGGTTTCCTAAGGAGTTGAGGTTTGTGATCACATTCCCTTGATTCCCTGTGTCTTCTGGGCTATGTTGAACTGGAGACGCTGGTGGATGGGAAGCATCCTCCCCTGGCCCAAACCCACCGGAAAGCCAGAGCCACCGTGCTGCAGGCACCTGCTGAAGGAATCTCCCACCTCTCCAGCACCCAACTGCTCTTCCCACATGTATTGCCTCATCTCTACCTTCTGGAAACCCAACACAAGCCTCCGGCTCTTCACAGAGCCAAGCAAACCAGTTCCTGATGGAGGGCAGGCACCGCGCTTGCTCTCCTCGATGAGCATCCTCGGGGGCACGCTGCGGGCAGGTTGGCAAAGGGCTGTGCCACCACCCCAAAGCCAGCGCCAAGGGACCTTACCAGGCTGGGACAGGCCCAGCTTCAGCGTTGTCAGGCTCAGAGATCCCATCCTCAGCCTCCCTCCCCGGGCACCGCTGTGGATGCAAGGCCAGAGGCTGCGGGGATGGGCTGTGCTGCAGCCAGGGCCCAATGGCTGCATCTCCCCACCGGGATGATGGGGTGATACTTGTTTACATGATGCTGGGGGAAAAGGGGGAACTGGCAACAGGCTCATTTGCAAATGGGGTTTCTGGGAAGTGGAAGGCTGGTGTGCATTCAGCCTGGAACTGTCCTGGTTTCCAATTGGAAACATCCCACGGTGACTAAACTCCATTCAGGCGAAGGTCTCGTTCTGCTGAGCCGACGCCGCGCTACTGAGCCCTGCTTTTCCCCTAGCAAATTCCTTGCTTTTCCCCTGCAGCTGCCCCTCGGGGCTGTTGTTGGCTTTGTGCACTAATTGAAACACAGTTGGGAAGCTGGGAACAACTGGTGATTCACTGGGAAGTTGTCCCTGGCTGCCCCAGCCCTGCCACACCAGGGTGTGGTGGGCTGGGGACGGCAATAACAGCAGGGTTGTCCCATCCAAGGGCAGCAAGGGCATCGCTGCACCCATCCTGGCGCTGGTGCTGATGGCTGGGTTGAGCCTTTAATGGTTGGTGGAGGAGGCGAATGGTGTGATATGGGGAACATGAGCTCCTGGTGGGTGCTAGATGTGCCCCTTGGGGGCTGCGCGTCAGGATGGTTGTGTTGGAGACCAGAGCTTCCAGGTTCCCTGGGTCATGTCCTTCCCACGTTTGGGGGACCTTTGGTTCCCACTCTGTACATGGAGGCTGGTGGCTTTGGGACTGTTAGAACTGGGACCAGAAGGAGTCAGAGGCACCCATGGGTGCCAGGCTCAACTCCTGCGCATGGCAGATCCCCGCCATGGTGGCTCTTCCCAGGCCCTTGGGAGCACTTTTGGGGACACTTGGGTGCCACATTGCACCCACACTGTGATCATGGGCTGCTCCTGGGGTTGCACACCTGAGGGTGGGAGAACCTTGGCTCGGGAGCGACTTAGTGCAATGCACTTGCACAACCAGGCTGCACACGCTGTTGCGTCACAGCTCGGTTACAAGCTGTTCCGAGGCCTGCGAAGGTACAGGAACAGATCTAAAAATGGGAGAGTTACCCCATATACCACCATCACACCCGTGCCGGCGTAAGGGACATGTGGCACAACACAGGGAAGGCAACTGGGACAGGAGTTGGGCTGCTGGGGAGGATGATGGGCTGCCTGTGATGACAACCCGCTGCCTGGAGCAGCTCCACCGCGGCACAGGAGGCAGAACCGGGCTGCTCCTACCCAGGGATAGATCCTCATGGGCACATCAGACCATGAGGAATCCGTGGGATACAGGAGCCATGAGACACGAGCGTGCTGCTGGCACCCACCCAGCCTCGGCGCTCCGGCAGGCGTGGGGCTCCGTGCCGGCACCGCGCGGCACAGCCAGCTATGCCAGGAATGTGCCGAATGAGTCGGGACTTGACTGCGGGAGGTCAGGGCGCAGAGCAGCCCAGGAGCTCACCCGTGAGCTGGGGCAGAGCCAGAGCTGCTGCAACCCCCTAATCCAGAGCCCCGCTGAACCCCAATGGCTGCGGGTCCTGTGGTGGCACTGGTGCCGTGTTGGTGTTGGCAGAGCAACGTGCCGTGTCCTACCCCGTGCACCCCGGGGTGCTGCTTTTTTACCACTTGGTTTTCATCCCTCTGAGCGCATCTGTTTGCAAAAGCACCCGAGTGAGAGCAGAAAATGGGTGATTTGGACAAAAACAATCAGAAGCCTCCACAGGGAGGAGGAGGAGCATCCAATGGCTGACAGAGCCCGGGCTGAGGCTCACCCCAATCCCTATCCCAGTGGGCTCAGTGAGTGGGAATAGCAGCACCCGGCTCTGCAGAACCCCAAGAGCAGGGGGAAGCTTAACATCAGCACCCAGCATCACTGCGCCCTGCTCCGGGCCCTGTGCCCTCCACGTGCTCCCAACTCAGCCTGTTTCCTTGTGGCTTCATGTCCTGCATGGATGTGAGGAATGGGAAATCCAGAAGCCGTGGCTGTATCCAAAGGGGCCATGCACATCGCAGGCACGGGGAGCCGAGCCCTGCTGCCGGCAGCGGGTCTTATCAGCCGCCGTGTCTGAAGTTATCCGCAGCTCATTCCCATCTGTGGGATTCTTTAGCCATTTGATGGTCTCGTATCATGATTAAAACCATCCCGCAGCAGCTCCCTGCTCCCGGCCGCGCGGGGTGGTGCCGTGCAGATGTTTGTCCGGGGTTATTTAGGAGCACTCGCAGCCCGGCCACTCCCGGGGCTGCAGCTGGGGCTGGAGAAGGCGAAATTCCCTGCGGATCGGTGTCCGAATGCCAGAGCTGGGCTGCGGTGACAGCGGGCTGTGAGTACCTCCAGAGCCAGGCAGCCCATGGGAGCTGGGATGGAGATGGGGAATGAGCCCCTTCTGTGTCCCTCTGTGTTTGGAGGGAGATGCAGGCTGGAATGGGATGTTCCTGGGGCAGTGGGGATGGTGACACCGGCTGGGCTTGGGGACGGGGGGACAGGGATTTGGTCCCATTGTGCACAGGGCTGTGCACAGGCAGAGCAGGGCTCTGCTGGCTCTGGCACTGGCACAGCTGGAGGTTAATCATTCAACCCCTCTGTGGGTTGGGTAATGCAGCAAGAGGCAGCGGGGTGACGGGGACATCTGTCCTTCCACGTCCCGGACCTCAGGCATAGAACAGCCTCTGCGCTCCTGCTCCAGCCCCCTCTCCATGGGGATGCACGCAGCCCCAAGGGTACCACAGCGTGCAGGGGACCCTGGCATCAGGGTGCTGGCAGCACCGAGTGCCAGCTGAGCAACAGCCTTGGGAGCCAAGAGCCGCGGCTGGGTTGTAAACACACTTGGATAACGTTACAGACATTGATATTCCTTGGAAAGGCTGCGTGATGGGAGAGCTCTGAGACCCCTGAGCTGAGGGATCCTGCCCCAGCTCCTGCACTGAGGCAGGGATGGAGGTGCCTCCTGCCCTGCTGCTAAGGGGGCAGAGGGCTGTGGGGCTCAACCCTTGGGCTGGATGCTGCTGGTATCCCAAGGATGGGGAGAGCAGGGTCTCCTGCAGCTCCCACCGGGCTGAGCTCTGGTGGCTTGGCTGGATGCAGAGGCAGGATACAGTGCATGGAGTATCCCTCCCGCGGCCCATGCTGCTGAGGGAGCGGGTTGGGGTGCATAGGGACCTGATGTGCTGCAGGAATGGGGTCCATGGGGGGTGTGGAGCCAGCTGGACACCCGTTGACATCCCTGCAGTGTCCTGCTGCGCTGCGGTGCTGTTACAGGGGTTTTCAACACAAGCAAAAGCTGCTTCCCCGTGCTCGTCCTGCACGGTGCCGAGGGGGTTAAGGCTGCCGGCAGCCGCCGTGGCTGTTAATGATTGATACCAATGACGGTGTCCATGGGCTCGGAAGGAAACCATCCACCCCGGCTGCGGCTGCGGGAGAGCTGCGGGCTTGGCGAGCGCCGTGGACCGAGGGGACGCGTGGTGGCACCGGTGAGTGTGTGTGTGCGCGGTGGTGGCGGCACCGAGCCCGGCCATGGCACACGTGGGCCATTGCCTGCAGCCACCAGTGCCTGGCGGTGGCCAACAGCAGCCGGGTGACGGGCACAGCCGGTGGATGCGGAGCACTGGGAAGGCATCGGGATGCCGTTGGGATTATCGTGGGTGATGGGTTAAGCAGGTGCTGAGGATTTGTCCCGGTAGGATTTCGCCAGCGCCGCTGCCATAATCCCAGCTCCTGACCTGACCTGGTTGGGGCCGGGTTTGTTTTGATGCCAAGCTCCAGTGATTGCTTGGGACAGGTATTTCTGCCCTCTGGAAGTGGTTTCTTAAAGAGCTTAGCAAGAGGTTTAAAGCAGCCAGGTCTGGGGCCAGCTTGTGGCTTGGAGGCTGCATTAGTGGATCCTGTTTGGTGGGGTGTCACAGCTGCCCAGGCTCCCCCATACCCCCTGGGTGGTTTTGGCAGCAGCACCAAGCCCAGCCACAGTTGGGCCAAGAGAAGGGGGGAGCTCTGCAGCCCCATAGTGGTTCCAGATCAGTGGGAGGCTGTGGAGTGCAGGGAGAGAGGCTGAAGGATCACATCCTGATCTGGTAAATGCTCTTGATATCTTCTGTCAGCTCACCCGTGCTGGTGCCAGCTGCTGTGGGTCTGTCCCATCGCATGGTGGCTTGGGGAGCCCAGCGATCCCTTGCACATGGGGTTTGGGCTCTGTCCCCAAGAAAAGATGATGGAGTGACACAGTTACAGCAGGGCCACTGTGCTGCCAGGGCACGGGCTGCCACCAGCTCTGCTCTGGGTCCTGGGCCACCCCATCGCATGGCTGTGACACTCCCCAGATGTCACCCCACACATATGGGATGCTGCTGCGCCTGCCCTGAGCTCTCCACCAACGTGTTTTGGCCGGGGCCTGTGACGGGGCCGGGGTTGCCGGGGAGATAAAACACAAACTCCTGGTGCTTTTTTGTGCCTTTTCCCAACCCCAGCTGGAGCGGGAGCCGGGAACTCGCCCTCCCACCGCCAGCAATGCCGGCTGCCAGCAGCCGCTTTGTTCTCTGGAAATCCCCGGACTTCCCCCTGCTCCCGGCCGTCCCGCTCTGCGTGCCGAGGACAGCGGGTGCATCTCCCATTCTCCCACCCCACAGACCCCGGCTGGTTGGGATGTCCCTGCTTGGGGCCGCCACCACCGCTCCTGGCTGTGTGATGGTGGTGACGTTGCCCATGGGCTGTGGGTGCGCGGGAGACGCCGTCCGCCCTTGCTGAGGACTTTGCCCGGCTTGGCAAAGCAGCCCGGCTGCTTCCCGGCTGGATCCAGCTCAGGCTTTTCTGCCTTCCCTCCTGGCAGGGCTCCCGTGGGACTCGTAGGGTTGATGGAGAACACAAGGCTGATGGAGAGCACAGCGTTGATGGAGTGTGCTTGTAGGAGCAGGGGTAAAGCGTGGCCATGGTGCTCACTGCCTGCAGCCTCTCACACCAAAACCCTCCTGAGGTGCATGGGGCAGAGCTCAGGGTGGAGGGTCCTTGCTCCAGGGAGGCTCATGAGCTGGGTGCTCCATGCCTGATGTGTGCAGTGTGTCACAGGGCGAGGTGGCAGAGGGAATGGGTGCTCACGTCAGCATCCTTCCTCCTGGGGCAGCTTCACAGCAGCACCCGACACACACGAGAGGCAGGAGGCAAAATTAACCTTTGCTTGTGCCTCCCAGGCCCCATCCCAGAAGGAGCTGCACTGGAAGGGGAGTGCAGCAGTCAGGCACTGTGGTTTGGGGTGCGGGTGCTGCTTAGCTGTGCTGTGCTGGGTGCTGGAGCCTGGGTTTGTTAGCACAGAGGGATGCAGTGGCTCCTGGCTCCATTCCTTATGGCCGTGGTGCCGGAAACGCTTGCTCAGCTGGATGGCGGGGCCGGGATTAGGGCAGGGATGAGCTTATGGAGGAGAACCGGCTGCTGGCCCCTGGATGCGGATGGGCTGGAGGAAAACGGAGCTCTGGTTTTAGAGTGCCCACAAGCCACTTTCTTCCCAGAGTGCTGCAGACCTGGCAGGCACTGGGATTTGCAGGGCTGCCATCAGCTCCGATGAGCCCATGGCAGCACCCGGCCAGGCACAGGGGGTTCCTTGAAGCTCTTCATCCCACATTTGCCTTCATTTCCTCTTCCACCACAACCTCTTCTCCTCCTGCTGCCCTCTCCCAGCGCTGGCACGGAACTACCACAGACTCTGGGTGCTTTGGAAGCACTGAGCAGCATTCCCACCGGGTTGTGGCCTGGGCTTTTGGCCAGAGCTGGGGCTGGAGCTGGCACAGGACACTCCGTGGCCAACTCAGCCCTATCAAGAGCATGGGGAGCACAGGGGGCTCCGTTTTATTTCCTCCTGCTTGAGTCATCCAAGGCAGGTTGGAGACACTGCAGCGATGGAGCAGCCCAGGGATGGAGAGCCGGAGCCGGAGGAGCAGCCTTGCTGCTGGCACGTGTCCCCTGGCTGCAGCGGCTCCGCCAGACCCGCTCGTGCTGCGCCTGCACAATTTAGGCTTTATTCCTTATTTTTCTTCCCTATTGCATCTCAAGCACATCCTGCACCAGTCCCATGGGGCTGAGCCAAGCCCCCTGCACCCCCTGTGCTGCACGGGGCAGCCCCGGAGGGGCAGGGTTCTGGTTTATTAATGTATTATAATGCTTTTGTTCCTGCGCTGGGCTCTCTTTGTAAGGACTCAGCGTTTGCGCTTGTTCATCTGAAGGTGAATGTTCTCCTTGTAGGGTGCTGGGGTGACCCCACATCCCTTCCCATGGGTGCTGAGCGCTGCAGTTAACTGGGAGAAAAGGGTTTTCAAGGGCTCCGCTCGGAGGAAAGGGATGTGGCTCGGGAGGAGAGGGAGAGGTGAAGAAAGGGCTAGAAAAACAGAGGAAGGAGGCCAACGCACAGGGCGTGTTTGGCCGGTGGCCACATGCGCCCCTTGCTTGGGAGCTGCCTGGATGCTTGCCCTGAGAACAGGGGTAACACCTCCAGATGAGGGGTTTCACTGTTGTTTTTGGGGGGGGGGCTGCAGGCAGCGTTTGCTCCCTGCCTCCTGCTGCTGCTGCCTGACGTGGTCCTGGGCTGGCAGAGCCCAACATCCCGGGGTTGGCCTCCCCATGCCCCCCTGTCCAGTTGCTCTGCTTTGGATTTAGGGCTTGGCAGGCCCTGAGCCTGCACCTCCCCTCCTCCTGCTCGCAGCTGCCAGATAACAGCCCCGACGCCCCGGGGATGGCCGCGGCGCAGGGATGGTTCCCATTAGCTGACGTCTGCTACATGCTGGCCGGGGGGCTTTGAGGGCTGCTTGGCTGCATCCAGCTTATGAGATGGGATCTTGGCTGCCGGCTCCTGGAGAGGAAGCCCGTG
Source organism: Strigops habroptila (assembly GCF_004027225.2). NCBI lineage: Eukaryota > Metazoa > Chordata > Aves > Psittaciformes > Psittacidae > Strigops > Strigops habroptila. The sequence continues at coordinate 2,261,548 of NC_044294.2, forward strand.
AGCTCAGTGGGCTTTTTCCAGCATCCCACTTTCCCCGCGAGGATGGGTCGGGATGCAGGCAGCATCCTGCCCAGCAGCAGCACCACTGGCATCACCCACCGGTGCTTTGCCCCACAGCATCCAGGGTGCACCAAGCTTCCCTGGTGCTGGGACTAGCTCCCTGCTGTCCTCATTTCACCTTCTCCTTCCCAGCTGGGTGGTGTTAATGCTCTCACACCCTCAGCTGCAGGGAGGGAAGCTATAAAGGAGCTATCAACCTCCTGCTCTTCACCTTGGCATGGCTGGGCTGCACCCAGTGCAGCTCCTGCTTGCACTGCAAGGCGATGTGGGGATACCTGGGCTTTGCACACCTGGGTTTTTGAGAGCTGGAAAGCTTTGTGGGTTGTGGAAGGGCAGGGGGGAGCCAGGAGGACTGTCCTCCTGCTCTCAGCTTTGGGGAGGGGGAAGAAAAGCAGCGTTGAGTAGTTTTGTTTCTCATTTAGTGCATTTATTCATTTCTCTTGCTCCTTACCTTGATGAAAAAACAAGGGGAGGTTTAGAGGGTTTGTCTTTGATGTTTTCCCTGAGGAAAAGCACTGCCTTCTCCTCCACAGCCCTCCCGGGAGGTCCAGATGAGCCCCTTTCACCCCCGAGCTGCTGCTCAGAGCCCTGCAGCGTGTCTGTTCCATGGGCTGTGGAGGATCCATGTCCCTGCCCTCCCTCTGATACTAATGACTGTGAGATAGCCCAGCTGGTGCACGGAGAGTGGAGCCTCCTCCTTATCCGAGCTGGGATAAAGGCTCCTGGTGTAAACCCCCTATGCTATTGAATGAGTGACTGTGCCATTAGGGGTGATGGTACCTGTGGCACAACCACAGGAAGATGCTGTGGCTCCTACCTGCAGCATCCAGAACACCCAGGAGCAGCTTTTCCTGCTCCTGCCACACTATTCCCCAAGGCTGCCATCCCCAAAAGGGGACACAGCTCTTTGGTTGGCACTTCCTCTTCCTCCATGGCGGGTGAGCATTAGCTTTGTCACACAGCAAAGGGCTGGCACGTGCCCGCAGCCGTTGGGGGACCTTGACCCCCATCTGCTTCGCTGCAGAGGGTGGCGATGGCTGGATGAGGAGCGGGTGAGTTGCTGCTGCGGGGACATGGGGACAAGCCAGTGCTGGTGGGTTTGCCAGGGGTAAACTGAGGCTGGTGCTGCCCGTCGTTGTGGTGGGCAGGTTTCTCTGTCCATGCATGGCTGGTGGCCGGCAGTGTACCTGCAAGGAGAGCAGGGATGGCACCGCTTGGCTCCTGCATGCACGGAGAGCACCTCTGGCCCAGGGTGCCCTAAAGGGGTGGATTTAGCTGGTTTGGGAGCAGTGATGCTGTTGGTTGGCATATCCCCCTTTAGGCACTGGAGCTGCTCTAAGGTCTCCCCAGAGCCTTCTCTTCTCCAGGCTGACCAAGCTCAGCTCTTTCAGCCTGGCTCTGTAGGAGAGACCTTAGAGCAGCTCCAGTGCCTAAAGGGACTACAGGAAACCTGGAGAGGGGCTTTGGACAAGGGCCTGTAGGGACAGGACAAGGGGAATGTCTTTAACCTGCCAGAGGGGAGACTGAGATGAGCTTTTAGGCAGAAGCTCTTCCTTGTGAGGGTGCTGAGGCGCTCCCACTGCTCCTCAGCTGGAACAAGTGGTCCCTGACATGAGCAGTGGGAGCACTGGCCCCGCTGACAGACAGGGATGGTTTCCATGATGCAGTGGCTGGGAGAGGCCGGGCAGCACCGCGGGTGAGCCATGTCCCAAGGTGGTCCCGGGGTGCTGGGGGAGCAGGGATGTGCTGTGATGGAGCCCAGCTGGCTCTCCGTGCTCCGCTTCCTTCTTTGGAGGTTTCTTTGAAATGTCAGCGCTGCCTTTCCCCCTCCCTCCCTCCTTCCATCTCTCCCTCCCTCCCTCGGCATTATCCTAACAGCCCTCATGTATTTGCATTCGCTTTCCCAAGTGCCGTGCCCAGGCGGAGGGTGGGTCACCCCAATCCTGCTCCTCCCCACTCTCATCCTGCCGGGGTGTGAAGGGTTCCCCGCACTTTTGGGGGTGCTGAAGAGGTTGTTGGTGAATACCCTGTGGGGAGCCATCCCCCTGCTTGTTCCCATCCCGCTTCCCGGGATTTTCTCTTGGCGTGACCTGGGGAAGAGGCAGCAACGCGGAAGGGGAGGGGGATAGGGATGAGTATGGTTTGGGGACAGCAGCAGGGGGAAGGGATGCAGGCGGTGAATCCAGGGCAGCGACAGAGCTCATCTCAGCGCGGCTGCCTCATCGCCGTGACATCTCCCCCTCCGTGCACCGCTGCCCTGCGGGGTGGGGGGCCCGGCAGCCCCCCAATCCTGCCCCATCCATCCATCCATCCCTGGCTGCTGCCGGCTGCTCCCTGGCTCCGCACCTGAGCTGGGGGAGGCGGCGAGCGCCGCGCTGCCCTTCGCTTCTCCTCTGCGCGGGGACGCGAGCGGGAGCTGCTTGTCCCCATCGCTGCCGCACACTGGGGGCTCGCCAGCCCCGGCCGCACCGGAGCTCCCAGCACCCGCAACGCCAATGCCACCGGCTCAGGGTTCGTGGGGGGGGACTGGGACAACTGGGAGAGGACAGTGAGACCCTTCGCTCGCTGACAGCATCCCCGTGTGGGGCTGGTGTCCCCATGGCATGTGCCATCACCTCGTAGCGCGGTGGTGGCACAGAGTGTGCCCACCGCGGCCATGCCGGGAGCCGGGAGCCGGCGCTGAGCTGGGAGGGCCCTTGGCATCATGCTGAAGTTCCGGGCAGACCGGCGGGTGAGGTAGGAGCATGGGGGTGCTGTGGGCAGGCGGTGGTGTGGGGGACCCTCAGCCCGGGCAGTGGCTGCTGCATTGCAGTGCTTGGGAGGTGATGGGATCTCGGGAGTTTCTGGAGCGGGGTCAGCCCGAGGAGATGTGTTACGGATGTTTCCCGGCTTGTTCCTGGGGTCTTGTCGTATCTGGGGGTGGAGGGAGGCTTGGGGTGGGTGGCAGGAGGAGCAACGAGGGGTATGGAGCAGGGTGGGTGTCCAGGGAAAGAGTGGGAACAGAAACCTGCTGCGGTGCAGGGTGATGGGGGCAATGTCCCTGGCTGGGGGTCAGGCACGCTGGAGGGTCCTGGCAGCCCCCACTTTCCAGGGCTGGCGTGGTTGGGGTGCTGCACGCTTGGCGTTTGCACAGTCCCTGTGTATGAGCAGCGGGGGGAGGCTGGATCCTGCCCCGTATCACTGTGGTGCATCCCTCCATAGCCACTGGTTGGGGGTAAACGACTCAAGCTCTGGTGGCAGAACCTCCTTTTCCGCTGCAGGAATTGGGCAGGCTGTTCCCATGGATAACTCCTGTTAGTCATGGCACTGACTGGTGCTGGGGGGGGATTTTGGGGAGCGAGCACTGCCCCTCTTCTCAGGGTGCACGCACATTGCCCAGGTTCTTAGGGTGACCCCAAGCGATGGGGAGGAGAGCAGATCCAGGTCAGGGTGCAGGATGCAACCTGCGAGGGGGAGCAGCTCCCAGCAGGGCTCTTTTGGGTACAAAGTGGTTAATATCTCCAGAGCCTGGCTGGAGCCCAGGTTGGGGTGAAGCGTGTGTGGATGGGATGGTCTTGGCAGCTGCATTTCCTTGCTCAAACTTCCCCTGTTGCGCTGACACGGAGCGGATCAGCAGCGTGCCAGGCCGATGGCGTGTTGGCTTCACGGGTGGTCGGTGGCACCCGTGTCCTGGCATCCTTTGGGCAGGAGGAATGTCACGGGGTGCAATGCAAACATCCCTGGATGGAGCCCTGAACCCTTTGCTCCTGACACAGCTCCAGCAGCGAGGCCCTGGGAGGGTTTCTCATCCTGGTGCCGGGGTGCCCGGCAATACCGGCTCTGCGGGATGGGGCAGGGACATGGCAAATGCTGCCAGCCGAGCCCGGAGCAGTGTCTTGCTACTCCTGGTGAGCCTGGAACCACTGGGGAGCCCAGCACCACTGGCTACAGCCACCTTTAGGTGCACCCCAAGTCACCGAAGCAGAGCTGGGGCTGATCCAGCTTGTGGTGGGGGTCCTGGGCTGATGTGTGGGGTCTGTGGTGCACGGTCTGGAGGGGTTTGGCAAATGGCTCTAAAAGCAGAGAGCCAAAGGGGAGGATGTGACAATGGGGATGTCGCTGCAGGTACAGCCCAGGATGGACCATTGCTGCTGCTGCAGTGGCTTCTGAGTGGGGTTTATGGTGGCGTCTGGGATGTGTCCAGCAGAAGTATCGAGGGCTCTGCCATCAGAGTCCTTGTTTTGGCTTTCAGGGGAGCGCTGATGGAATGCACTGAGCAGATCTGAAGTGGTTAGTGGGGCACAGGCGAGGGTGATGCTCGGAGCAGGGCACAGGGAGCCAGCCCCCGTGCTGATGTAGGACAGTGAAGCATTGCTGTGAGAGCAGCAAATGTGGTGCTAAAGGCAAAGGGGGGCACACAGGAACTCTAACCATGGCCCCACCGCTGTCTCTGCAGCCACAATGAAAGGCGGAACACGTTCCTGCACCCAGTGACGGGACAGGTCCCCGAGGACACCTCAAGACTTGACCCGCAAAAGTAGGTTGGCTTCTAGCTCCTGTGGGTTTAGGGCCCGGGAGTGGGTTGTGATGGGGGACCAAGGTGGGCTGGGGCATGGGATGGAGGAACGTGGCTCTGCTGACCCGGCTCTCCTGTGCCACAGATCCACCTCGGACATGTCCAGCAAAGCTGGGAGTAAGCGAGCGGCGCCCATCACCAGCGAGCCCCCCAACCACACCATGGTGGCCGAGGTGCCCCCGGAGCGCCCCGGAGGCCGGGTGGGTGCCCGGGGCCGTGCGGCACGGCAGGGAGCAACGGAGCCAGGGAGCCGGGGCCCTCCCCCAGGACTGAGCAGCTCCTCTGCCCCTCTGCAGGCTTCGCGCTCCTCCCGCAAGGGCATCGCCTTCGGGAAGCGCTCCAATTCCATGAAGAGGAACCCCAATGCCGCTGTCACCAAAAGCGGGTGGCTCTACAAGCAGGTATCTGGACCCCCACGGTGCTGGGTGCCCCCCCAAAGCAGTGCCACCCCCTTCCTGGTCATCCACGCTCATTGCCCCTCTCTCACAGGCCAGCTCGGGTGTGAAGCAGTGGAACAAGCGCTGGTTCGTGCTGGTGGATCGCTGCCTCTTCTACTACAAAGGTACAGCAATGCCCAGCCGGGTGCTTCAGTGCAAAGCCGTCACGGTCTTCCAGTGCCTAAAGGGGCTACAGGAAAGCTGGAGAGGGGCTTTGGGCAAGGGATGTAGGGACAGGCCAAGGGGAATGGCTTTAACCTGCCAGAGGGGAGACTGAGATGAGCTCTGAGGCAGAAGCTCTTCCCTGTGAGGGTGCTGAGGCGCTGGCACAGGGTGCCCAGAGAAGCTGTGGCTGCCCCATCCCTGGCAGCGTTCAAGGCCAGGTTGGACACAGGGGCTTGGAGCAACCTGCTCTAGTGGAAGGTGTCCCTGCCCATGGCAGGGGTTGGAACTGGAGGAGCTTTAAGGTCCCTTCAGCCCAAACCATTCCATGATTCTGTTACCAGGCTCAGAGCAGGTTTTGCCAGCGTGGGCAAAGGGGTCCGGAGGGGTCAGTCCACCAGGGAACAGTGGCCTTGCCCAGCACCCCTTTGTGCTGGCGTTTGCCACGCTGGGGACCAGAGGGGTTAAAGCAGGCGCCTTCCCTGGCTCCCTGTCAGCTCAGCCCTGGCAGCAAAGTGAAGAGGAGGGCGAGCATGAATAATTGAGCAGCCTGTTGTGCGAGAGCAACCGAGAGCAACAGGCAGGCAGCAGTTTCCCACAGGTTTTCCCTGCCTGTGTGAAGGAGCGATGGGTTTGTGCCCCCACAGCAGCTCTGCCGTGGGGTGGACAGGGCCCCCATCCCCTCTGTGTGTTTAACCCCTGCCTTTGCCCACCAGATGAGAAGGAGGAGAGCATCCTGGGCAGCATCCCGCTCCTCAGCTTCCGTGTGGCAGCCGTGCAGCCCTCCGACAACATCAGCAGGAAGCACACGTTCAAGGTCAGTGCAGGGTTGTGCTGGGGCTTGCAGGGGGTGGTGGTGATGCTCATGGGGTCCCCATTCCTCTTCTTCTTGCTTGGTGATGGGGCATGGAGCAAGCTGGGGAGAGGGTGACTGCAGTAACCCCAGCGATACCCTGAGTGCTGTGTGGATGTGCCTTGTGCTGGGGAAACTGAGGCACGCATGGGGCAAGGTCATCACCTTCCAGGCCTGAGCTGTTGCTGGAAGCTGGGTGGTCACCAGTGATGCTCTCACCTCTTTTCCCACCCCACTTCCCTTTCCACATCCCGCTGCCAGACACAGGGAGGTGGCCCCAGCTCTTTTAGCCTGCTTTTAATGGCATGCGAAGGAAAAGGGAAGTTTAATTACAATGGGGTAGCCCCTAATGAGTCTCTTCTCATCTTCGTGTGCTGCTGTGGGTGCTAGAAAGGAAGCAGAGCATGGCTGCTGCAGCACCCATCCCTCAGAGCAGGGTCTGAGCTTCCCTGGTTCCGCACTTGTGCACCTTCAGCATCACTGTGCACCTTCCTCAGCACAACGGGTGCCCATGGTCATGGGTGATGCTGGCGCTTGCTTGTTGATGGAGCAGTGCATGGGCTGGCTTGTGCTCATGTCCACTAGTGCAAAAACCTCCCTGCCCACACAGGGGAGTGCAGAGAGAGGGAGCTGGAGGTGTCAAAATATGTCTCCTTGCCTTAAAGCCAGGTCGGACGAGGCTTGGAGCAACCTGCTCCAGTGGAAGGTGTCCCTGCCCATGGCAGGGGATTGGAACTGGATGAGCTTTAAGGTCCCTTCCAACCCAAACCAGGCTGGAATTCTGTGACACTGGTGGGGAAAGAGCCTTGTGAAGCTGCTGCCCACGAGGCATGTTCCTGCCTCTCCATCTACACATGAGGGATTTGGGGATGGTTCTGTCCAGAGGGTCCCGATGGCCGGGGGAGGTCGGTGCTGCAGCACCCACCACGCTGCAGCTTGACCCCATGTCTGTGTTTCCTCCTCCTCCTCCTCCTCTCTCCGCGGGTGAGGATCCCCGGACAGGAGGTCCCTCTTCGTGCCCGTCCATCACGCCAGCACCCAGCCACCACCTAGGTAGTACCTTCTTGTGTTTCTGATGCATGCAGAGGGTGAGGGACCACAGGCTGCTGCATGCTCCGCTCACACTAATCCAGGAGGGAATCACTTTGGATTGGGGTTCTGCTCTGGCTGCAGAGGAGGGCATGGGGGGACGCAGGAGGTGACCCCGCTGGGCATGGTGACTGCATGCTCTGGGGAAGGTGGAACCCCAATCACAGCCCCATTTTTGGGTTTTATTTTATTCTTCTAAGAGATTGAGCTCCTGAAAGGCATTCCGGGACAAAACCTCCTGCTTTCTCCTTTTCCTTCCTCCCTTCCCTTTGCAAAAGGGGGAAGGTGAAAGGTTTGAACAGGCCCTAAAGAGCCAGACCTGCCTTCCAGCACTTTCCAGGTGGAGGGTGGGCACTGACATTTTGGACTAAAAGCAAACCTTTTTCCCCCAGAACTGTTGTCTGGGCCAAGATCCACCTTCCCCCTAACCCTGCATGAATGATAATGCTCTCACTGGGACACGGACCCTTCACCCACCCTGAAGGGACCTGCTCGATGCTGGCGTACAGCAACCTCTTGGCTCTTCCCAAGAGGTTCCCTTGGCTATTCCCAAGGGACCATGGCCCCAGGGGATCCCCTGTGAGGAGATAAGGGCTGGTGCTGGCTCTTCCTCCCATTTGGTGCCACTGAGGATGCACGTGGCTTGGGCAGGGGGGTAGGACTGTGGCTTCTCCTGCAGAGCAGGACAGTGCAGGGGTGGAAACGGAGCTCTCACCCTCCTGTCTGTGTCTCTCCCCACTTCTCTGCCTCCCTGCAGGTGACGGTGTGCTGGGTGGAGGAGATGCCAGCGAGTAACGGGCAGTCCCTGTCTCCCCAGGCCGAGCACGCTGGCATCCGGACCTACTTCTTCAGCGCTGAGAACACGGAGGAGCAGGAATCCTGGATCCAAGCCATGGGCGAAGCCGCCCGGGTGCAGATCCCTCCAACACAGAGGTCAGCACCCGCCACCTCCCCATTCCATCCCTGTCCCCTGGTACCCCGGAGGTGGGGCACAGGGGCCGAGGAGCATGAGGGTCCCCCTGCAGAACAGAGTTGGGGGAGCATTGGCCCTCCCAAAGCTGAGGGAGGGACAGGCTGCTACCAGCCACCGTGTGGGCATTGCAAAGGGAAGGTAATGCTCTCTCCTGTCTTGGCACCCCCCCAGGCACGAGAAGCCAGACTCTGAGAACATCCCCCCCAGCAAACACCACCACCACCACCACAACACCTCCCACCGCGAGCACCCCAAAGCTGACCCCGACGCCAAAACCCGGGGGGAAGGCGACGGCCGTGGCTCGGAGAAGATCGAGAGGAAGCCGGAAAGGATGGAGAGCAAGAAGGAACCTTTGGCCAAAGCCAACGGCATCGCGGGGCCGGAGATGCCCTCGGAGCCGGGCAGCCCTTACCCCGAAGCGCCGCGGGTGCCAGCGGAGCGGCCACCACAGCCCAACGGCTGGTTGTACCCGTCCCCCAGCCGCCCCGGCAGCACCGCGTTCCCCCCCGGCGATGGGGACAGCGCGGCCCCGCGCCGCGGCATCGCCCCCCGCACCAACCCCGAGAAGCTGGCGCAGCGCAAGAGCTCCATGACGCAGCTGCAGCAGTGGGTGAACTCGCGCCGTGGGGCCGTGCCCCCCGAGGAGCTGCGGAGGTGAGAGCAGAGCGGGGGGGGTGGTCCTGGTCCTTTTCTCCCTGAGGATGCTCTGAGGATGGGGTTCCCTTTCCCAGCTGCTTTGTGAGCCCTCCTCGGGTCAGAAAATCTCCTTTCTGGGCTGGCCCCTTGGACAGCTTTGAGTGGTGTGGGGGACACCCCATAAAGATAAGTGAGGGGGATTTTGGAGGGGATGCCACTGCGGAGTCCCTGGGAGCAGGGATGCCACTGCGGGGTCCCTGGGAGCAGAGATGCTACTGCACGGTCCCTCGGAGTAGGGATGCCACAGAGTCCCTGTGGAGGGATGCCAGGATGGGAGGCCACCATAGGGTCCCTGGGAGAAAGGATGCCACCACAAGGTCCCTGGGAAGAGGTGTACCAGGAGGGATGCTACCACAGGATCCCTAAGAGGAAGGATGCCAGCCAGCCAGCTTTCCAGGTGCTGGCATCAGATCTGCCTGCTCTAGGGCTGTCCTTGCCCCATTGGGACCCCCATTTTCAGACTGAGGGGCCTGACACCAGCCTGCCTCTCACCACTCTCTTCCCTGCTCCAGCCCCACCAGGTTTTACCCCATGTCTCGCCGGGTACCAGACTACTATTCCCCCTACTCACCCCAGTACCCTGAGGACTACCAGTACTATCCCCCCGGCGTGCGCCCCGACAGCATCTGCTCCATGCCAGCCTACGAGCGGGTGAGCCCGCCCTGGGCGCTGGAGGACAAGCGGCATTCCTTCCGCAACGGGGGCACCTACCAGCTCCGCGACTGGAAGGAGCATCCCGGCTTTGGCCGGCAGGATGTCCCGCTCTGGCTGCCCGGTCCCGGGAGGCAGCCGACCTACTTGGATGAGGTGGATGCAGCTTCAGGCTCGCTGCGGCGCATGTCGCTGCAGCCCCGGTCCCACTCGGTGCCCCGCTCGCCCAGCCAGGGCTCCTACACCCGGGCACGGGTTTACTCCCCAGTGCGCTCGCCCAGCGCCCGCTTTGAGCGGCTGCCATCCCGGGGAGAGGAGATTTACGCTGACCCCGCCACCTTCATGATGAGGAGATCCATCAGTTCTCCAAAGGTAAATGCCCGTCGGTGCTTGGGATGCACGGGGTTGGAGGGGGGGACCCTTGCTGGGGATGTGAGGGCAGGGATGCTGCAGTCTCCTCTGCATGCACCGCCTGGCCTCGAAATGCCACCAAGTCATAGAATCATAGAATAGTTTGGGTTGGAAAGGACCTTACGATCATCCAGTTCCAACCCTCCTGCCATGGGCAGAGACAAGTCCACGGCTTGCAGCATGGCATTAGGTGTCCCCTTGGCATCCTGCAAAGCTGCCCAGGCTGTGGTTGTTCCCTCCTGGCTGCTCCTGTGCTGCTGTGAGCCTGATGGGATGCTCAAGGCCACCATGAGTGATGCGCTCCCAAAGAGGGAGTGCTGGTGTCCCTGCCTCACTGCTCTGTGCTCCAAAGCCAGGCCTGATCCTGCTGCAGGGCTGGGGTCTGCCCTTGCCTTTGCTTTGCAGCCCCTCACACACCTCTCACATGTCTCTGGTTTGGGGGGGGGGTCTCCTCTCTCCTCAGTATGACTATCTGGGGGACAGACGGCCCATCCCTGCGGGAATGTACCCATACCACTACCCAGCATCACCCACCATCCACGACAAGATGGTACGTACAGTGCTGGTGCTGAGGGACTGGGATCGGGAGGTGCAGGGTCCCTTGGGGATGTGGGGCTGGCTTGAGGGGTCCTGGCTCAGGTGGCTGAGGAGGAATCGCTCTGCTCCAGCTTGTGGGCAGGTGGGGACCACAGGTCCTTCTACTGTTGTCTCTGCTCCCTCCCTACCATACCCAAAGGAAAATCCTTGTGGAAAGGCCCCCAGTCCCTACCCTGCATCCTCCAGGTCATGGGGGACCCCCCTATCCCCTGTGCTGCTGGGCCAGGGTGGTCCCTGGCTGAGGCTGGCGCACCCCCTGCACCTCTCCCCCTCTTCATTCCTCAATTCTGGATACAGCTGCTGCTTTCTCTGCGCCGTGTTTTCCCGTTGGAGCTGGTGGGGTGAGACCGGGATGTCCCCCCACACACAGAGCACAGTCCCAGAACCATGGGGCAGGACAGGTTGTTGGAGGAGGGAGAAGCACGAGTTACCATAAGCCACACATGCTGCCATCCATCCTCACCAGCCAAGAGACACAGGGAAAGGGCCGTGCGGGAGGAGAGCGGGTCTCCCGCAGGGAGCATCCACGGCAGCTCTGTGCCAGGGATCCTGCTCACTTCCCTGGCCAAGAGGTCTTCACATCTCCGTAGCCTTCACCTAACCGCTTTGCTTCTTCTTTTATATGTTTTGTGTGTTGTTTCTTGCCGCGTGCCTGCTGGCTCCTGGTAGGATGAACTTTTAGACCTTCAGTTGCAAAGAAACCTAGAGTATTTGGACCAGCAGGTAGGCAGAGCTGGCTGCGAGCCTCACGCTGCTTACGTCCCCGTGTGCCCTGTCCCCAGCGGCATCCCCCTCCCTCCCAGCGCAGCATCTCTTCCCCTAACATCCATCCTCACCCTTCTTGGCATTAAAGCAGCGCAAGTTGTCTTTGGTTTGCTTCTTCCATCCCTCCCGTCTGTAGGGTTGCTCATGGCTTGGTGGAAAACCCCCCCCAGTGGTGTCTCCTGTGTGGGGTGCTGGAGTCCATGAGGGGTGCTGGGGGGAGCTGGGGCAGGTTCCAACACGCTGGAGGATTTGGGGAGCTGCCTGTGGGGTGCAGGGGGGAGGCAGCTGGCTCTGAAGCCCTCCCTGTACCATGCAGGGCTCAGGGTGGTGCGGGACACCACATGGTGCTGGATGGTGTGTCCCTGCACCCAGCAGTGCCTCTGGCATTGGTGTGAGTTTTGGGGACATGCCTTGTTCCTCAAGGCCAGGTTGGACACAGGGGCTTGGAGCAACCTGCTCTAGTGGAAGGTGTCCCTGCCCGTGGCAGGGGGTTGGAACTGGATGAGCTCTAAGGTCCCTTCCAACCCAAACCATTCCGTGGTTCTATGATTCCTCCTCAAAGGTGTGAGGCTTGATGCAGGGTGGGTGTGAGACACCCGTTGGGACTGATAGCAGAGCAGCAGCTCTCAGGTTTTTGCATGCCAGGGGGTGTTTGGATGAAAGCTGTGAACTGACTTCATCCCAGGAAGTGGGGATGGGAGCAAATCCAGCTGGGGACTGCTGGGGTGGGAGCTGCAGGCAGCGGATGAAGCCTAAAGCCGGGGACAGGAGCCATCAGCAGTGCTGCCCACAAAAGCCAGGCTGGCACTGAGGGAGCTGCTCCAGCGACAATCCCATTAGTCTGCAAATCTCCATCGGTGTGGTAATCACCGGGATCTGTGTCTGCCATGGATCAGAGCCAGGGACAGGCAGGAGCACTCGCCGCAATGAAAGCTCTCTGGGTTGTGTCGCAGCCGTGGGCAGCAAGGCTGGCTCTCCAAGGCTCTTTAAACCACTCCTGATAAAGGCTTTGCATCTCCTCCTCCTCTCCTGCTGGCCTCTGGGGAGACTGATTTGGAGTGACGCTGTCAAGTAGCTCTTTTCAAACAGCTCGCTGCTTTGTTTTCTCTCTCCTTGCTTGTCAAGTCATGGGGACGCTGTTTCAGCAGCACCCACCTTGCTGACCAGTTGAGGTTTTGGCCCCTGAGCTTAAACACCCATCACCAGGACCTCGAGGGTCCTGTCTATGGGGTGTGAGGGGCTTCCCTTGCATCATCTGCTCCTGCTTCTGCAGGCAAAGGCAGTGATGCGGCACCGAGGGATGCTGCAGCCACAGCTCGTCTGTGCTTCGAGTGGGATCATCACAGCCCCGAGCACAGGGCACGGAGCTGTTTGTCAGTGCAGGAGCAGGGCCCGTCTGTCTGTCTGCGTGTTGGGACCACACTGCACTGCAGCTGTGGGTGTCTCTGTGCAAGCTTTGTGTGTGCAGTTTGCTGCTGCCCAGCTCGGAGCTGGCGCAGGTTTATCTGTGTTTTCCCTTCAACAAAGCTTTCGGGGCATGCAACCAAGGCCAGGATGTTCTGGAGTGCCCAGAACGGAGCGGCAGCAACCCCGGGGCAGCCACCATCATGTGGTTGAGCCTCTGGGACATCCCTTGGAGGTGGCATCTTGCCCTGAGGGCTCCCAAACTGAGCCACCTCACTGCTCCGACAGCACTGGGCACATCTCTGCTGACCTGTGATCTTTCCTTCCCTGTGTGCCGCAGATGAGCGAGAGTGAAACCCTCATCAGTATGGTGAACAGGATGGTGGAGACCTCCTCCCCTAGGGCTCAGCTCTACATGCAAGTAAGCCTCCGGCCACCGGGCCGTGCATGGCAGCCACACAGCCACGCTCCATCCCCGAGGTCACCTCCTGCCATTCCCACTCATGCAGGCTCCAGCATCCATGCGGCTGCGGTACATCATGCTCTTGGGGACCTGCTAGTCCATCACAGGCTTTGCTAATCCATCCATGAGCCATTAAAAGCTGGTAAATCCTTGTGGAAGCACAAGGTGGGGATGAAGCAGTCCTGAACTCTCATCCTTGTTGGACTCAGGTGCTGCTCTTGCCCTCGGTTTGTTGTCACGTGTGGATAAGGCAGGAAGGTGTGGGATGACTTAAAGACAGGAATCCAGCCCAAAGCTCCTAAACCAAAGCTGTAACTCCTGTAACAGGGAAGGGAAACAACCTTTTACCTGCTGAGGCTCTGGTTCATTGTGTTCCCCAGCCCGGAGAGGGCTGCAGGGAAGACTTGGGATGTCCCTGCTGATGTTGGGCTGCAGCTCCAAGCTCAGGAAGGTTGGGAACACTTGGGAATGTGTCTCTGGGTTACTGCAACCTGCAGCTCATGGTGCTGCCAGCCCCGTGGGGCCCCTGTGCGCTGCCCAGGGCATCTCCTAGATGGGTGACTGCTGGGGTTTTCAATGCAGGGAAAGTGCCTGTTTCCATCTGCTGTGCACAGGGATGTGCTGCAGGGTGAAGATGGAGCTGTTCAGATGCTCTGGCTGGCCCAGCTCCCTGCCTGGAGGCAGCGGATCCCAATCCACCAGGCTCTGCCTCCAGCCCCACTCTGCATTTCCCAGGTTCAGGTCTATTTGCATCATCCTGTAGTTTTAACTGGCTCTAAAGCAGCATCTTGCTTTCTAGCAATAATAATCCCCTTCTTTCTATCTTAATGCCTTTCATCTGGAGATCTTGGAGGCATTTAATTGTTGAGGTCCCATTAGTAATTTAGATTTCCAGGAAAGGCAAATGACTCACAGGGAAGCCGGATGGTAAACAGGCCCTGATGCAGCTGCTGGTTTATTGGTGTTTGTACTCTGTGAGGTGGGATTACAGCTTCACCTCTCTGCCTTTGTTTTCCCTGCCTGTGGAATGGTGGTGTGTACACACAGGCAGATAATGGGTCACGAGGCACCTCTAAGTCAACTCTTGACATCCCATGGAGAGGTTGTCTCCGGCTAATTCCCATGGCTCACCCAGCTGATGGGCTGGGAATGGGGAGGGAGGTTGTGTCTTCATCTGAGCATCCCAGCCAGCTCCAGCACCGGCATCCTGCACTGCCTGCAGCACCCACTGCCTCCCGATGGATGCATCCAGAGACTCGGCTCCCTGTTGTCTCCCTGCCTGCAGGGATGGGGAAGCAGGGCTGGGAGCTGAACACCCCACTCTCTTCTTGCAGGTGACACCCTTCCCGGAGGCCTATAGGGAGACAGTGCACACCTACAAGATCAGCGAGCAAGACACTGATGTAAGAGCAAACATCCATCCTGTGTGTCCCTCCTTCATCCCGTGTCCCCCGCAGCACGTCTGCTCTCCCCATAGAGATGCATCCTGGCTGAGCACAGTGCTGTTCCCATGGATGCATCCAATGACCATGCTCTCATCCTCTCCTTTCTCTTTCCCTCCTGGCAGAAGCTGCTGGGGAAGCTCTGTGAGCAGAACAAGGTGCTGCGGGAGCAGGAGAGGCTGGTACAGCAGCTCCGAGCAGAGAAGGTACGTGATGGGCAGGTCAAGGGGCCAGCTGGGTATGGACCTGGCTGCACGGTGATGGATGTGCCCGGGTAACACCTTCATGATGAGGAAAAAACGTGTCCTGATCACCTGGGGACAGACCAGTGGGGATGTTTCTGAGCTGAGGGAGGTCATATAATCCCAGACTGGTTTGTGTGGGAAGGGACCTTAAAGCTCATCCACTTCCAGCCCCCTGCCCCTGTTCCTGTAGCCCTTTTAGGCACTGGAGCTGCTCTAAGGTCTCCCCTTAAGGAGCCTTCTCTTCTCCAAGCTGACCCAGCCCAGCTCTCTCAGCCTGAGTGCAATGCCCTGGCCATGCCATAGTCCTGGACTCCCTGTGTGCACTAATGCCCTGTTGAGGAGAGGACCTGTATCTACCGCACCAGCCGGGCTCTGAGAGCTGCCTCTTCCCTTTACTCCCCCAAGGAGAGCCTGGAGAGTGCCCTGATGGGGACGCACCAGGAGCTGGAGATGTTCGGGAGCCAACCTGCCTACCCGGAGAAGCTGCTGCACAAGAAGGAATCACTCCAGAATCAACTCATCAATATCCGTGTGGAGCTGTCTCAGGCCAGCACGGTAACAGGCTCCCCCTCTGCTCCATCTCTGGATGTCCCCCACCCGCTGCCACTCCTTTTCTCCCTTCCTGTAAGAGAAACAAGCAGGGAAACCCCTGGCCCAAGTCCCTCACCAGGGGCAAAGCAAAGTAACCCTGTGATGCTGAGTATCAGCTCCTGCTTCCTCTTTGGCACCAGGCACTCCTATGGGCACAGCCTGGCTTGTACCCCCTACTGCCACCTCCTTCCTGGCTTGGGGGAGGTTCAGTTGGGTGCAGCATCCTCCTGCTTTCCTGGATGTTACCGCTCTGCCAGCCATGGGACAAACCAGCCAAAGACCCTTCCAACCAACCCATCTTCCCTCATCCAGGCCCTGGCAAACAGCACTGCTGAGTACGAGAGCCTGGAGAGCAAGGTGTCCACCCTGCACGATGACCTCTGGGAGCAGCTGAACCTGGACATCCAGGTGAGTGAGTGGGACCATGGGCTCCCCACACCATCCCCATGGAGGTGGAAGCCCCCTGGTTCCTTCCACCCTCTGCTCCCCACATGGAGCCAGTCTGCAAGTGGCTGCTCCATGCTTGGTGTCCTGCTTTGGCCAGAGGGGCTGAAGAACCTCTGGGTGCTATCGAGGGGCTGTGGTTAGTGCTCCCCATGCTGCTGGGTGCCCTGGGGAGGAGAACCATAGCTGTGCCTGCACCCCTGGGTCCCACGGCTTGGGGCTGGGCGTCTGACAGCATCAGGAGCCTCTCTGCCCACTGCCTCTTCTCCCCTGCAGAACGAGATGCTGAACCGGCAGATCCAGAAGGAGATCTGGCGGATCCAGGACGTGATGGAGGGGCTGAGGAAGAACAACCCATCCCGCGGCACGGACACTGCCAAGCACAGAGGTGAGTGGGCTCCATCCCTTGCTCAGCCCAAACCCCTGGTGCCACGAGGCAGACGGCAGCATCCACGAGGGGACATGGAGACCCTTATTCCTGCTTTTCTCCTCCGCAGTGGCCATGGGCCCCTCAGGGACGTACAGCTCCAACAGCCCCGCCAGCCCCCTGAGCTCCGCCAGCCTCACCAGCCCCCTCAGCCCCTTCTCCCTCGTCTCTGGCTCCCAGGGATCACCCACCAAGCCAGGACCTGCTGAGGTGAGTGAGATGGGATGTCCCGAGGGAGCCCTTGGCCACCGCCGGGACCCGAGCTTGGGGTTCAGGCTGGCCTGAGCCCTCGCTCCTGGGGGATGAGCAGGCACCAGGCACAGAGTGTGGCTGTTTCCTTATGGCTCTGCCTGGGGACACCGTTTTGGCCACATACATGGGCTGTGGTGTCCCCTGGTGGCATCTGGATCTGTGGTGCTGAGGCTGGGCTTGGCAGCCTTTGGGCTGGGACTTGCTCTGCTCCAGCCTCTGGCTTCAGGACCAGCTCCTGCTCCCACCACAGTCCCCTTTCACTGCCTTCACCTTCCTCCATGTGAAGTTTAAGGTGGAATTCGGGGACTCCCCAACCCCACTTGGCTGCAACATCAGGAGCAGGACATGGGAAGCACGGACCTCCCTGCATGGGGACAGGGAGCACGGAGCCCCGGGAGCTGCTCTCCCTCCTCCCTCCTTGGCTCATTGCTTCTGCTGTGTGTTGTCTGGATCTTTCTCTAACTCTCTCTTCCTCCCCGGCTCTCTCTTCTCTGCTCTCACGCCTCACGCTCCTCTCCACCCCAGGAATCAGGCCCGCCTCGACCTCCCCTCCCCAAGTCCTACGTGCCCCTGGAGTCTCCTCCGAGCATCCCTCCGCTCCCCAGCGAGAGCCGGCTCTGGCCATACCCCACCTCCCCGTCCTGGCAGCAAGGTGGCGAGGCCAAGAGGGGACAGGTACCGAAACCTCTCCAGAGCAGCGGCCACATCCTCTTCCTCCCCGAGACATCGGGGCTGGGATGAGGCAGGCGATGGGGCTGTCCCCCCTTCTGCCCTGGCAGGGGGACAGGGACAGTGTGGAGGTGACACTTGGCATGGGGATTGCAGCATGTGGCTGGTACCTGCCCTCTCCAAGGGGAGCGATGGGCAATGTCCCTCCTGTCCCTGCCAGGTCCCCTGCACTCACTGTGCTCGCTCAGGACAGGGACTGGCCCCTCCTGGGCAGCTCCTGGCATCATTCCCTCTGCTTTCCTCTGCCCTCACCTCTTTCCTGTCCTTCCATGGCTCCCCATCAAGCTCTGCCGATGGGGGTGACCCCCCCCCATCTCCTGCCCACTCAGGGCAAAAATGGATTTGGGAATTCCTAGCATCAGGATGCATGCACACAGGGACTGGCAGCACAAAGCAATGACCATGCTGTGCTGGGAATGGTTCTGGACCCGACTGTGGGTTCAGGGGCACCTCCAGCAGCCGTGGGGTATCGCAGTTCTGGCTGCGTGCTGATCTATGAGGTGTAAGGGGTGTTGGGATGCATCATGCCCGTGCAGAGCACAGGGTGGTCAAGGGGGGCACGCTGGGCTCCTTGGCCTGGTGCTGGACCCCTCCATCACATTGGTGTTGATGCCTGGGCTCTGGGCAGGAGTTTCCCATGGGATGCGAGAGGGGAAGGACCCCAGAAGTGGCCTTTTGGTTGCTCTCTGCTTCTGCGTGGTGCTGAATCCTGCCCCTGTGAGATCCTGAGGGCATGGATCTTGCTGGAGCTCAGCACAGAGCCAGGGTGTCCCTGTCCTGGAGCTCCAGGTGCCATGTCTGAGCCATGGTGGGCTCATCACCCCTGCAGGAAGCTTCTCCCAAGCTGGAGCCTGTCCTATAGAGGCAGCGATCGACGCCTAGCCCCGATGGGATGGGGCATAGGAGGGACGAGAGCTGCAGAGCCCTTCCAGCCCCTCTCCCTGCATGTTTGGGGTGCGCTGGTGCTGCTTGGCTCATGTCTGTGTGTCCATCTGCTCCCATGGGCTGCATGTCACCCCACCGCTGTGGAGAGCAGCGGGTCTGTCGCCAGGGAGCACAAGGGCTCACAGGAGAACCGTTTCCCTCCTGCAGCCCAAGCCAAGCTTCGAGCAGAGCAAGAAGGATGCTCAGAGACCAGCACCCCCCGGTCCCCAGGCCGAGGGGCTCCGGCAGGAGCAGGAGGCGGAGAAGCAGGCGGCTCTCAACAAGGGTATGGCACTGGGAATGACGCATCCCACTCCCCGGAGCCTGCCAGGGGCACCCAGTGTCCTGCTGGGTCCCTGCCTGTGGTCCCGGGGGGGGTTCAGCCTGGTGTTTGCCCCGCAGTGGGCATCGTGCCCCCCAGGACCAAGTCTCCAGCAGAGGAGGAGGTGGTGACAGCGGCTGGAGTGCCACGGAGGAGCGGTGGCAGCATGGCCAACGGGCTCGGCTCCAAGGTAGGGCTCATGTCCGGGGGCTGGGGCTGGGTGGTGGGGTTGGGAGAGCAAAGAGGTTTAGATGGAGATGAGGAACAATTCCTTCCCCAAAGGGTGCTCAGGCATTGGACCAGGCTGCCCAGGGCAGTGCTGGAGTCACCGTCCCTGCAAGTGTTCACACACCGTGTAGCCGAGGCCCTCAGTGCCATGGGTTAGTGGTGGCCTTGGCAGTGCTGGGAATGGTTGGACTTGATGATCTTAAAGGTCTTCTCCAGCCTGACTGATTCTATGGCTCCATGTCTCACCATCCACCTCCTCAAGACCCACACACGCTATTTCAGCACCTTCTCCCTCCCCTGGGCTCAGCAGCAGGTTGCAGGGAGGGTTGTGGATGGGGATGTATGACCATGGGGCTGGGCTCCCCCCCAGGAGAGACCCAAGAGCGCTGTGTTTGCCACCGAGACGAAGGTGAAGATGAGTGTGGAGGAGCAGATCGACCGCATGAAGCGGCACCAGAGCGGCTCCATGAAGGAGAAGCGGCGCAGCCTTCAGCTCCCCGGCACCCAGCAGCCCGAGCCCCCCGGCACGAAGACACCCGCCTCATATAAGGTGGTGAGTCCCTGCACTGGGCTGGGGCAAAGAGGGATTTGCTTTGCAGAGGTCCCTTATGGAGCAGAGGGGACCCTGGGGCTCAGGAAGGGGACTGTGGCATCCCAGGGGGCTCAGTGGGGCCGGGGTCCCTCGCAGGTGCGCCGGCACCGCAGCATCCATGAGGTGGATATCTCCGACCTGGAGGCAGCGCTGCGCTCCGATGACCCCAGCAAGGTCTATGAGACACCCCAGGAGGAGATCGCCCGCCTGCGCAAGATGGAGCTGGAGCCACAGCACTATGATGTGGACATCAATAAGGAGGTGAGGATGGGCTGCCCTGGGGGAGCTGCAGCCTGGGCACGGGCATCCCTTGCTCCGGGGTTTGGAATGGTTTGGGTTGAAGGGACCTTAAAGCTCATCCAGTTCCCTGCCACGGGCAGGGACACCTTCCACTAGAGCAGGTTGCTCCAAGCCCCTGTGTCCAACCTGGCCTTGAACACTGCCAGGGATGGGGCAGCCACAGCTTCTCTGGGCACCCTGTGCCAGCGCCTCAGCACCCTCACAGGGAAGAGCTTCTGCCTCAGAGCTCATCTCAATCTCCCTCTGGCAGGTTAAAGCCATTCCCCCTTGTTCTGTCCCTACATCCCTTGTCCAAATCCCCTCTCCAAGTTTCTTGTATCCCCTTTAGGTACTGGAAGACTATTTAAGGTCTCCCATAGTGCCAACCCTATAGTGTCAATCTATCCTGTGTTGGTCAGGGTCCTGGAGGCTCTGTTGGTGCCTGGCCAGGGGCTGCCCTTGCCTGGCTGGGTGCTGGGAGTTGGGGTGAGTGGGGACACAGGTCTCCAGTGTCCAGCACACAGCTCATCCCTGCCGCTGCCCCCAGCTCTCCACGCCGGACAAAGTGCTCATCCCTGAGCGGTACGTGGAGCTGGAGCCTGATATGCCCCTCAGCCCCGAGGAGATGAAGGAGAAGCAGAAGAAGGTGGAAAGGATCAAGACCCTCATTGCCAAATCCAGGTGAGGCTGCTGTGCCCATGGCCACATCACCCTGGTGCACCCACCACCTACCTGCACCCCTTCCCTGGCCATCCCCACGGGGTCTGTCCCGTTGGGTCCACACACGGGTGCTGATGCCGGTGCTGTGTGTGATGGGTGCTGTGTGCAGCCTGCAGAACGTCATCCCCCTGGGCGAGGGCGAGCTGGACACCCCCCAGGACCCCGAGACCCAGCTGCAGGAGCAGGAGAAGAGGATTGAGATCTCGTGTGCTCTGGCTGCCGAGGCCTCCCGCCGGGGCCGCATGCTCTCGGGTAAGGACCAGGCAGGGTGTGGAGGGTTGGAGCCTGCCAGCCCCATGGTAGAGCAGACCATGGGGCAGCGTTGGGTGCAGGGCTGGGGTATGGGCTGGACAAGGCAGCAGGAGCAAGGGGCAATATGGGCAGGAGAGCAGGCTGCATCCATCCTGGAGCAGTGGGAGAACCAACCCGGTGATGCTGGCAGTGCCTTGCCCTGCAGCAGTGCTGAGCATGGGAGGATGGAGCAGCCACTTTGGCTTGGGCACAGGTTTCAGCACCGGGTTTCAGCATCAGCCAGGCTGCAGGATGGAGCTCCTGGCCATGCAGCATGTGGTGGCACACCATTTCCAACCCAGGGTGGTGACACCATGTCCAATCCAGTGTGGTGACACACCGTGCCTTGTCCATGAGGAGCCCTGCGAGGAGCTCACGTGTGCGTGCTGCGGCCGGGCGCTGCTGTGGCTGTGTCCCCCGTCCCCGCTTGCTTCCCCCCTGCCTTCCTCTCCATTCCCTCCCCTCGCTAACCTCTCGCTGGTCGTCTCCTTCCCCTCGCTGCTGCCGGCAGCTCGACTTCTTCAGGCCCTTCTCCCATTTCTCGTTTCCAGCTCAATGCGCTACCCCAAGCCCTCCCACCTCCCCAGCCTCCCCGACTCCACCGACCAACCCCCTCTCGTCTGAAACATCCCGAGGCGCCGACAACAGCCATTTTATGCGTGTCTGAGCCATGAAGTAAGCACCAATTCTCTCCTATTTCATCCCATCCTCTCTCCATCCTGGGGGGGGAGGAGGTTGGGGGGTGCCTCTTCTGCTCCCAGTGTCCATCCATCGCTGCTTGCTCCAGCTAACGTTTCCCAAGCCACGTCAGCCCCGTCTCCTCTCATGGACCAAGTGCAAGTGTCCTCCAAGGTGAAGCCCCTGGGCTGGGTCAAACAGAGACCCCAGCATGGGCAGGGGGGGCTCAGCCTGTCCATGCATGGGGGGCATGCATGGTGCCAAAGGGGGTCTCACAGCCAGGCTCTGGGGTACACCCATCCTGCCATGTCCATGTCGGTGGCTGCAAACTGGGGGACACAGCATCCCCCTGCTTGCTTGGAGATTTGCCCCATGGAGCTGGGGGCATAGACCCAAGTCTGCACTAGGTTCATCTCTGAGCAGGGCAGGAGAGGGGGTCTATGGGGTGGGCACACGGGCTGCCCCATCACCAGCCACCCCACACATAGCTCAGCCCCACTCTCCTCTCCCTCCAGCTCAAGCCCTGGCTGCTGCCGGTGCCATCAAGTTCCATGGGGCCACGTTTTAGCCCCCAACACGACTCCAAACCTCTCGCCATCGTCTTCGGTTCTCCTGGACCCCTCTTTCCCTCCCATGGGTGGCGAGTGAGAAGATGTGTCGCTGACAGCACCGGCTGCTCTGCCCCATCCCGGAGGAGACGTGTGGGGTTTTGGGGGTGTCCACTGCAGAGTGTGGTCCCCGATGAGCCCCTGGGCTGCCATCCAGCACGGGGACAGATCTACGGTGTCCTGAGTGTCAGGCTTGTGTGGACGGTGAGGCAGGAGCATCTGCTGTGCCACTGAGCATGGGACTCCGCAGCTCCCCGTGCTGATGTGTTGGTCTCCCAAAGGTCTACAAAGGGGTTCTCCTGCATGGAGACCTGCCAGCGCCCACTGTGGGTGGTGCTTCCACCATACACTGGACATGGATGCTCCATCTCTGCTCCTCGGGCGCATCTTCCCCTCCCTGTGCCCTGAACTTGCTTTTAGCATCCATCCGGCTGGCAGAGCCTGGCCTGTCCCACCACGCTGGTGGCTCAGCAGGAGGATAAGGAGCTGTATTGGGAACAGGATGGATGGAGATGGGAGTGGGGATGACACGGAGGTGCCTGGGGGAGCACCGTGTTTGGGCTCAGGGGGGTAAGGGGCTGCCTGGGGCACTGGTGCACCGCTGGCACGGAGCAGGAGGTCTGGGCAGGGATGGGGACATTGCAGGGGAGCAGGAGGTGTGAGATGGGACAGTGATGCCACAGGCTCAACAGGGATCCCTCTGCAGTGGCTGGGATGGTGAAGGAAGAGGAAGGGGCTTGGGACCAGGTGGTATCTCTGTCTTAGCCCCATCTGGCACCAGGTCTCACCCCAAGACCTGGCCATTGCGCTCCAGACCCTTCGACTTGTCTGGGTTCCCTGTAGCAAGTTTCCCTTTTTCTTTAGCTTTTTGGAGGGAGGAAAATAAGTTGGTTCTGCCTGGAAAAGTGGATTTCCACACAAGGTTGTGTGTATGGCGGGGCTGGCATGGGCAAGGCGAATGGTGTGAGGAGCTGGATACCCTCCATCCTGCAGCTCTTTCCTTACTGGCCTGATCCTGACCCCCCCTCTCCTGCATCCCCATCACCCCCATCTCAGCAATACCAGTAGGATCCCAGGAGCCCCAAATCCCGCTCCGCTCCCCAGCTTCCCGCAGCCCTCTTAGCTCATAAAGCTGGCCCTTTATTTTGCTATTACATGCCTTAATATATGTTTTATGGAAATTATACATTTATAATATATATCTATATTTGGGTTTCTCTTCTTTTCGGGGAGGTACTGTGTTGTGCTGAGCTCTGTCTCAGCAGGGTGGTTGGCACTAGCCCTGCCCATGAGTTCCAAAAGCAAATTCTTTGCCAATTTATCAGAGGGGGGGGGAAAACCTATTTAAAAATATATATTTTTTCTGCTTTTATTAAAAGCAAATTTATTTAAAAATAAAGTATAAAGAGACTGTAAGTTTTAAGAGATGATGCATTTATTGCCCTGGCTGGGGTGGGCTCCCCAGCTCGTGTAACTGGGGGCAGACTCCCTCTTACACCGGCTGTGGGGACACCACTGGGGACCACGCATGGTACATGGCTGCAGCCCAGCTCCATCAGGGAGCCAAAGGGGCTCACAGCCCCATAGGCATCGATTCCCACCTTAGAGGACCAGAGAGGATGAGGATGCGCTGCCTGGAGCTCTGGTGCCTTGGTGGCCACATCCGAGCCTTCCCCAAGGCCCTGCCCTGGTGTGGAACCCCGTGGTTGTCATTTTGGGTTTGTTTTGTTGTTTTATTTTTAAGAGAACTCGATTCTTAATTTTATTTTGGTTATTCTTTTTCATAACACTTCATATACCAGTGACTTGTAACCGAGAAAGGATTTGAATCGGGAGGAAATCTATTTATGCACTGGGGAGGGTGGGAGGGAGGCATTTGTTTTCTGGGGGTTTTGCTAGTGTTAGAGAAATAAAAGTATCTAAGAAACAAGAAGGTGTCGCTGTCTTTTGTCTAGAGGTGACCTCAGATAACAACATTATCACAGAATCCCAGACTGGTTTGGGTTGAAGGGACCTTAAAGCTCCTCCAGCTCCAACCCCCTGCCACGAGCAGGGACACCTTCCACTAGAGCAGGTTGCTCCAAGCCCCTGTGTCCAACCTGGCCTTGAACACTGCCAGGGATGGGGCAGCCACAGCTTCTCTGGGCACCCTGTGCCAGCGCCTCAGCACCCTCACAGGGAAGAGCTTCTGCCTCAGAGCTCATCTCAATCTCCCCTCTGGCAGGTTAAAGCCATTCCCCTTGTCCTGTCCCTACATCCCTTGTCCAAAGCCCCTCTCCAGGTTTCCTGGAGCCCCTTTAGGCACTGGGAGCTGCTCATCTCCCTGTTTTGGGGGTTGCTCCAACCACATCCAGGGAGGATGCTCAGGGAGGGCAGGACCAGGCAGGGGACCAGCGCTGGTGCTCACCCCACAGCGATGCCCAATCACCACATCCCGCTCCAGAGGTGCCGCAGGCGCTTCCAGGCTGTTAATGATTTCCAGGATGACGTTGGGACTAAAGGCCTTTCCAAGGGTCACTGCCGGGGGGAGCACGTGGAAGCCGTGGCCCAGCCCCACTGCCAAGATGGTGTCTCTCACCGACTTCCAGCGTAAGCAGATGGGGGGTGGCCGTGTCCCGGCGCTGGTGCCCGTTCCTGTGGGATCAGGGGATGATCTGGGGCTGGAAGCTACTGGTTGGGGTGGTTGGGGCAGGGAGAGGGGGCGATAGAAAGCCCAGTAGGGGGGATGCAGTGGGAGCATGGCTGGGATGTGGGGACCAGTGTGTGGGGACCAGCACTGGGGTCCTGCAGAGCGGGGTTTGTCCCCACCATCTGCCCAAGGTCTGCATCAGGAACAGCTCCCCTGGCTCATCCAGAAAGCATTCCCAGCCTCTCCCACCAGCTGCACTGACCCCCTTGGTGCCACTGTTCAGAAAGATGCTAGAAACAGTCTTCCCATTGGTTTCCATCTGGAAGCTCAAAGGGGTTTTAGGGAACCACCAGTCTCCCCAAGGCTTGGGCAGGCGGAAAGGCTGTTTCTAAGCTTTGGAGACAAATCCAAAGCACATTTCTGGGAGGGAACAGGCCAGGGAGGTGCTGAAGAGCACCCCTGAGGTGGGACCTGAGCTGTGAGCTCCAGCCTCCACCTCAGCCCTCCTGTCCCCCACAGGGATCGGTGTGGGACTGGTCGGCTTTGGGATCTTCTTTGTCTTTTTTGGGATGCTCTTGTACTTCGACTCGGTGCTCCTGGCCTTTGGGAACGTGAGTACAGTGGGACCGGGGCTCCCAATCCCAACCCACTGCAGGCACAGATGCCCAGGATGGAGCAACAGGTCGGGCTGGGATGGGCTTCCCTGACCCTCTCCCCTTCATCCTCCCAGATCCTCTTCCTCTCCGGCTTGGTCTTCATCATTGGCTTCAGGAGGACCTTCACCTTCTTCTTCCAGCGGCCAAAGCTGAAGGGCACCAGCTTCTTCCTCGGGGGGGTCATTATTGTCCTCATGCGGTGGCCAATCCTGGGCATGCTGCTGGAGGCTTATGGCTTCATCACCCTCTTCAGGTCTGTCCCATGCACCCAGCCATGGTGGGCTGCAGAGTGGGAGCTCCTCATGCCCTGAAGCAGAGCTTAACAGAGACATTTGGTTTGATACAGGAGCTTCTTCCCTGTGGCTTTTGGGTTTCTTGGCTCTCTGGTGAACATCCCGGTGTTGACCAAGGTGAGCAGGGTCTGGGCATGGTTCACATGGGCTGATGTGACTCTTGGGCTTTGCAGAACTTGAGTGATATCAATCCTGTTCACCACAGTTGGGACCAGACAGGAAAGGTCACCACAGTGTCTCTGCAGCCCTCTGAGGGTGCACTGAAGGATTTTGACTGGAGATGGGAAGGTCCCTGTGCTATGAATGGAGATGCCACATGGATCTTCCCATGGGCATGACTGCAGATGGCACATGGATCTTCCCATTAGACTCTTCACTAGAGACTGTAGTGATAGGACAAGGGGTAACAGGTTCAAACAAACAGGGGAAGTTTAGGTTAGATATAAGGAAGAAGTTCTTGGCTATGAGGGTGCTGAGGCACTGGAATGGGTTGCCCAAGGAAGTTGTGAATGCTTCATCCTTGGCAGTGTTCAAGGCCAGGTTGGATGGAGTCTTGGGTGACATGGTTTAGTGCAAGGTGTCCCTGCCCATTGAACTAGATGATTTTAAGGTCCTTTCCAACCCTAACTATTCCATGATTCTATGACTGGTGGTGGCACATGGATCTTCCCATGGCCACGGCTGGAGGTGGCTAATCAGCCTCTGTCCCTGTTGCAGCTCTTGCAGAAGTTGGGAGGCAGCAGCTCCATAGTGTGACCTGCAAGATGGGCCTAATCACTGGAGATGGGATGGAGCGAGCCCTGGGTCCAGCTCTCCACCGTGAGCTGCCACCTCTCTCAGCCCCAGGACCCTTGGCACTGGCCGGAGCCACCCTGCGATGGGGATGGTGCCTCAGGAGCAGCTCCTGAGGAGGCGCCAGCACCAGACACTGTTTCAGACGGGCTCTGGGACTATTTGTGTTATTTTATGCTTTTTTTGTCTTCCCCTGTTGAAAGATTTAATTAAAACGTGTGTCTGAGACCAATGACTGGAGGTGACACATGGATCTTCCCATTGGCATGACTGGAAAAGGTACAGGGATCTTCCCATTGACATGGCTGGGGATGGCACAGGGACCTTCCCATGGCTACGAATGGAGGTGGCACAGGGAATTGTCCCATGGCCATGATTAGAGATGGCACAGGGACTTTCCCGTGGCCATGGTTGGAGATGGCACAGGGACCTTCCCATGGCCACAAATGGAGGTAGCACATGGACCTTCCCATGCATATGACTGGAGATGGCACAGGGACCTTTCCTGAGCCTCATCCAGCCCAGGCAGCCCTGCTCGCGCTGGCACTGGCTTCCCATGGATCCCATGGGAATGTGGGCTCTGGAGAGCAGAGCCCAGGGAGCCACGGGGAGGGGGAGGGGGGGGGTGGGTTAAGAAAACACCCATTAAACCACATTAACATGCCATGACCTGATCCGAGAAAGATAAATCACCCCGGTCCCATTCAGTGACCATGAAAAAGCAAATGACATGTGGGGTTATGAATTCATTGAGGTGCTGGGGTGGGAGAGTTACAGTGCTGGGATCTCTGAGTGTTACGGGCCAGGACTTGTGTTTCCCATAGACCCGTTTCCTGTGGGATGAGGCCAGGATGGAACAGAGTCGGGATGAGCATCCCTTGGTGCGAGAGGCTGGCTGCTCGCAGGGAGAGCATCACAGCAGGCAGGGACCTGAGGACAATGCAGAGCTCTCCCAGCTTCACAGCAGATGATTCCAAAGGAGGTGTTTTGTCCCTCCTCTCCCCAGGAGCACTGCTGGAGAACTGGTTGGAGAACTCAGCGGGTCTGTGCGATCAGAGACACAAGCTGAGTGGATGCGAGCCAGGTTTCTATGAGCTCTTGGGAAGCTGGGCGCAAACAGGAGTTTAATTAAACCAAGGCAATCGCATCAAAGCCGGTCCCTGTGTGGATGCCCCTCTTAACTGGCAGGAATTAATTAAGGAGTTGGAGTTAAACCTGTTCCCTCTCTATAGAGGCACAGCCTGATGGAGCTCATGGCTCTGCCTGTGGCACTTCGCAGCTCCTGCACCACGTTTGGACCAGGTGAAAGCAGAGCTGGGACCTGCTCTGGCTGCTCAGCTGGGCTGGGGGAACTCATTTGGGCTCCTAAAAGCCAGCCCCAGAAGCCAGAATGAGCCCTGGGATCCAATGGATGAGCTTCTAACAGGTACAAATCAGGGCAGCTCCTTCCCCAGACTGGGTATGGTTGTATTCATGGGAAGATCTGGGTCAGGGGAAGCTGCTCCCAGTTTTGGGGACTTTGCCTTTACTTTGAGTGCAGATTGCAGCAGAAGGCTCTTGAGAAAGGTTAAAGAGAGCTTCCTGGCATCAGCCTGGCTATGAGCAGGAGGACGGTAGAATTGGGTCCAGCTCCCCTGGTATCAGGGACAGCTTTGATGATAAAACAGAGGGATTTGGAGCAGAGCGAGAGGTGCTTGTGGAGGAGGGGTGGGAGAGGAAGCATATGCCTGGATATCATAGAGGTAAGCGAGGGCTGCAGCCTCCCTACAGCCCCTCTGTCATTCCTGTCTTTGCTTCACCCCAGCTGAAAGCTTGTACTTGGGCTGCAGAGAAACTGGGTGCTGTAAGGTGCTGTCGGTTCACACTGCTGGGAAAATCAAGCCAGGCTGGAACACCATGGAATGATTTGGGTTGGAGGGACCTTAAAGCTCATCCAGCTCCAACCCCCTGCCATGGGCAGGGACACCTTCCACTAGAGCAGGTTGCTCCAAGCTCCTGTGTCCAACCTGGCCTTGAACACTGCCAGGGATGGGGCAGCCACAGCTTCTCTGGGCACCCTGTGCCAGCGCCTCAGCACCCTCACAGGGAAGAGCTTCTGCCTAAGAGCTCATCTCAATCTCCCCTCTGGCAGGTTAAAGCCATTCCCCTTGTCCTGTCCCTCCAGGCCCTTGCCCAAAGCCCCTCTCCAGGTTTGCTGTAGCCCCTTTAGGCACTGGAGCTGCTCTAAGGTCTCCCCTTCAGGAGCCTTCTCTTCTCCAGGCTGCCCCAGCCCAGCTCTCTCAGCCTGGCTCCAGAGCAGAGCTGCTCCAGCCCTCGCAGCAGCTCTGGGGCCTCCTCTAAACTCACTCCAACAGCTCCACATCCCTCTTGTGCTGTTGCCCCAGAGCTGGATCAGGACTGCAGGGGGGTGTCTCATGAGAGCAGAGGAGCAGAATCCTCACCCCTGGCTGGCAATGAGGGATGCTCCCCATCAGGCTCCAGGCCCAGGGAATGGCTTATTGCAGGGGGAATGTTTTCCCTCCGGTTCAGTGAACTGCTGTTTCTCTGTGCCCTGCCAGAGCAGTTCTGGTTTCAAGCAAACACTTTGGGTGAAGCCCTGGCTCCACTGACGTCAATGGCCCAATTCCCCTTGGTGTTGGTGCCATCCGGAGCCTCCTCTAAGACTTACCCAAAAGCTGCTTTTATGCTCGAGCTTTTCGGTCATCTGGAACCAAGGACCTTTGGAAGCCTCCTGTGTTTTTACTAGCAACAAACTCATGGGCTAGAAAGGAGTGTGGGAAGCACAGAACTGTGCCTACCTTCTTGCGCTGCTCTGCAAGATCCCTCCAGGAACAAGGCTGCTCAGTAAAGCTTCCTGATGTGCCCCATTTTGAGAGGGAACTACTTAATATTTCAAGTTTTATTTTAAGAAATGTGCTTGTTCAGCCCAGCACTAAAGGAGCCCATTTATCTTGCAGGAAAGCATTTCTTTCTCTCTCTCTGGAAAGCATTATCTCTGAGTTCACTCCTGGCTTGATCATTTGACTCCTTGAAAGCAGGCAGGGAAATCACTGAAGAGCTTTCCCTTGCTATTTCCAGATGAGCTGCTCTTTATAGGGTGTGTAATTGTATGAACCCCCAGCTCTTTGCAGCAGGTTCCCCACAGCAGTGCACAGACTGAGGCTGCAGCCCTAGCTGGTGGCCTGTTACCTTCAGTAGTTGCAAACTCAGGTTTAAGTGATGCTTTGGTTAGAGCTGCTGGATGCTTTGAGGCTGCTTGGGAAGAGCTGAGCTTCTTCCCTGCTGCTCTGGGTCTCCTGAAGGGCTGGGGATCAAATTGATGTGGTCCAGAGCTGGTTATGTCCCAGTGGTCCTTCCCCTGGGCATCGCCCAGCCCTCGGGCTCCTTCCTCCTCCCCTGGTTCCTCTAACCCTGTGCACAAAACCACCCTTTGCAGGTTATTTAAGCCCCATATCAAGTCTTTCCCATGCACCAGCTGCTCATCCCTGCTAGCAAAGGTGACTGGAAAACGCCTGTGCTGAGGAGCATCCTCAGCCCTGGTGCTGCCAGCGAGGCAGGTCAACCTCAGGGTTAACACTGGCCACTGTAAGGCAACAACAGGCTTGGGTAAGGTGGTTTTGCCTGTTTATGCCTTGTTTTCCCTTCCAAGAGGGTTGTGGTGTTATTCCTGTGGCAGGGAAGGGTTGTTTTCCTGCAGGACTGGAGCAGGTTGGTGCTGCCTTTGCCCTGGTACCCACTGCATCCTGCTCTGGTTGCCCCATGGAGAGGAGTCCATCTGTCCCTCCTTGGACAAACCCATGTCCAGCTCCTCAGGGCTCCTGCAGATGTGTCTGTCTTGGTTGTGGGTCAAACAGGAGCTGGAAACACCGGAGCCCCATGGCCCTGTGTCCACCTTCCCTTGGCTGATGTGGCCCCTTTCCTTTGCAGTCACACTCAGCCCTGGCCTCTCCCTTGGGGAATGATGCTGGGCAAAGCAGGCAGAGCCCATGGGATGCCCGGGAAGTGGATTTATGTCTGTGGCTCCCCACCATGTTTTAGCTCCTGACCCCTGCACCTCGCTGCAACCTGTGCCAGGGCATGAGGGTCCCCTGAGTGACGCAGCACCGGGACCCAGCGTGGGAAAGGACGTCAAGGCCGGGGGGAACGGGGCTGCAATCCATGGGGCAGAGCCTGCCGAGGTCAGCCTTCCCCTGGCTCCAAGTGCCACAGCCAAAATCCCGTGGGGAAAGGAGATATCAAAGCCCCAGTTTCGGGGAGAAGCTGCCTGTAGCTTGTGGGGTATCCCCTTCAACCCCAGCACCATGTCCCCTAGACAAGGGTGACAGCAGCGCCTTAAATCCCATCCTCAATAGGAGCACCCCAGTGTGATTCTGTAACTGGGGGTTTGAGGCAGGGGCAAGTGTGTCGTCAGGTTCCTTCCAGGAACGTTTTTATTGCCTTTGCAGTCATTTCCCACTGAGGTTCCCTGAGGTCAAGCACTGGGCTGGGAGCCACAGGGCCTGATCCAGCACCCACCACCCTGCACTGGGCACAGCCGCGTGTGAGCTGGGGACCAGTGATGTGCCTGATACAAGGAGTTCCCTGCAGCCCACGCTGAGGTTTCTGAGCAGCATCTCCCTTCCAAATCACAGGGCAGGGCTGGGCACAGCAGCCTGGGCACCCAGAGCCATGCTGGGCTCCTCTGCACCCTGCTTGTGCAGGATGGGGAGTGGAGAAAGGGCTGTTCCTCCTGGCTGTGATGTGCCTGGCCAGGCTGTGGATACTCAGATCTAATATCCTATGCAACAGCTCTTGCCCAGAGAAGCTGTGGCTGCCCCATCCCTGGCAGTGTTCAAGGCCAGGTTGGACACAGGGGCTTGGAGCAACCTGCTCTAGTGGAAGGTGTCCCTGCCCGTGGCAGGGGGTTGGAGCTGGATGAGCTTTAAGGTCCCTTCCAAACCATTCCATGATGATTCTATGAGCTGTGATGAGTTTAGCTGTTCTCTTCCCTGATCTCTGCATTAAGGCAACCTCAGGGGGCAGCTTCTCACTCACTGTGCTCAGAGCAGCCCCATAAGGGCAGTGGGGTCTGGTGGGCTTGCCGTTGGTGTCCCCATGGCCAAGGGGGCTGTGGCTGAGTGCTCTTTGCTGTTCCCACCCCAGAGCTTTGGGGAAAGTCCCATTTCTCTGCAACATGGAGCTCGGGGACATCTCCTTGGCCACCTAGACCTGAGCCACCATCAACACCTTCATCAGCATCACCCACCAGCTCTCCTAACTGACACCAGAGGTGTTAGTGCCCTGATACATCAGCAATGGCTGGGCACTGATGTGTAGCAGTGCTATTTAGTGCAAGGAACGTGGGTTTGCAGCTCCCAGCTATTCACAGCTCCCTTTGCCAGGCACAAGGCTATCCTGGCCATGCCATCCTCCACAGGGACTGTCACCATCAGCATCCAGCCATGGGATCCCCAGCCCTCCCCCGGCCAGCAGGGAGGGGAAACCCACACGGATGCAGAAACCCGGGCTATAAAAGCATCCTCCCCTTTGGGATGTGACAACGCTGCTGGCACAGGAGGTGGCTGCCCAGGGAGAGCGCGATGCTGCCAGGACACAGCAGGAGGCTGCAGCAGTATCTGATGGTCCTGGCCGTGACCTGGGGCGCCACCATCTTCCCCCCAACAGCCCAGGCTTTGCAGAGGTACCAGGCGTGTGTGTTACAGATGCCCCACAGCGTGTTGGGTCTCCCTGTCTCCCCTTGTTTCTGGGTGCAGAGGACCAAAGGGTTCTCCTGCTGCAGCCTTGCTGGGAAAACCCTTCCTCCTCCTTTGCTGCTCGAGCACTCCTGCTCTTCCTCTCTCCTCTCTCCTCTTCCTCTGTCCTCTCGAGCACTGCATGGCTTAGCAGCATCCCTGCCTCCCAAACCACCAAGGAGGCCAAGACGAAGGGATGCTCTTGCAAAGTGAACAAGCCAAGCCTGAGGTCAGCCGCTGTGGTGTCCCTGCCCCACGGTGATGGCTCTGGTGCATCCTCCCCGTGGGTCCGGGAACTCACCGGGGCCGTGCTGGCAGCCCCATGGTGCTGGGTGCCGCGGGGAGCTGCTGCCATCTAGAGCCACCCGGCTGGATTTGTTGGAGCGATGGGGTGGGAATGGCCGGGATGTGGGGGTGCTCCCGGCCCCCCAGCCCTGCCCGTGCCGCAGGATCGCGCTGCGGAGGATGCCGTCCATCCGGCAGACGCTGCAGGACATGGGGGTGAAGGTGTCCGACGTCTTCCCGGAGCTGAGGCAGAGCAGACGCGGCAGCGCGGCCGGCCCCAGGAACGGGACGGCTCCCACCCTCCTCACCAACTACCTGGATGTGAGTCCCTGGGTAGGGGGTTACCACCCCAATGCAGCCCCCAGTCCCACCCGCAGTGTGTTTGCTGCCGGGGCTGGGGGCTGTGTGAGCCTTCCCCCATTCTGAGCTGGGTCCCCGGTGATGCTCCGCATTGCGCCTCTTCCAGACCCAGTATTTTGGCGAGATCAGCATTGGGACCCCCGCGCAGACCTTCAAGGTGGTGTTTGACACGGGCTCGGCCAACCTGTGGGTGCCATCCTACAAGTGCTCCCCCCTCTACAGCGCCTGCAGTGAGTACAGGGGCTCAGACCTGGGCTCAGGGCTGATCCCCTCCATCCCAAGAGATCCCAGCTCAGGGTGGATCTGCCTTTGCACAGGGGGTCTCTGTTGCTGTGTGGTCCGCTGGCACTGGGGCAGGGTGGGTTCATCACCCCGCAGGGGTTGAGGGAACAGAGCTGGTCCTGTCATTGCCACCTCCATTGCTTTCTCTGATGTCCCTTCTCCTTCTCCCCAGTTTCCCACAGCCGCTATGACTCCTCCAAGTCACGGACATACATAGCCAATGGCACAGGCTTTGCTATCCGCTATGGGACAGGGAGTGTCAAAGGCTTCCTGAGCCAGGACATCGTCATGGTGAGTGTGTCCCCTCAGCAAGGAGATGCCCACATGTGGCTCTGCTCCTCTATATAAGTATCCCCAATTACCCAAGACTAAGGGGGCTCTTTGGGAGATTAACCCCTCTGGCCACAAGAACAATCCTGCCCTTCCCAGGTATCAGACATCCCCATCATCCAGGTCTTCGCTGAGGCCACGGTGCTGCCAGCCTTCCCCTTCATCTTTGCCAGATTCGATGGGGTCCTGGGGATGGGTTACCCCAGCCAGGCCATCGATGGCATCACCCCTGTCTTCGACCGGATCCTCTCCCAGCAGATCCTGAAGGAAGATGTGTTCTCCGTCTACTACAGCCGGTGGGTCTTGTGGGGAGGTGGGGGTTTTTGCAGGGCATGGGCATTGCAACCATGGGTTTGCATCTCGGGACTAGGACAATGCTACATCTGGGGCTGCAGGGTCTGGGGTGGGATGGGGACATGAGCATAGGGAGGGTACCTCAAGGAGCTGGGGTGGAATGAGGCAGCACAAGAGGCAGAGCCATGTGGATGCTTCTCTGGAGCTGCCAGGGTTGGGAGCGGCAGCCCAACACTCATTTGTCACTGTCGGGTTCACAGTCACCAGCTCTGCTGGAGGAGCTGGAGCAATCACAGCCAGGATGGATTTAGTGTCTTGCCTACAGGCAAAATGAAAACCACCCAAAATCTGCTGCAGAAACACCTGCACCAGCAGCCAAACCTTTCATTTCTTGCCCCAAACTGTTGTGCCCCAGCACCCCCCCTCCTGGCAGCAGATACAGCAGGAGGGCTGGTCCTGGCACAGGTACAGCAGCCAGGCAATGTGACAACCAGTCCCACAACCCTGTGCTTAGAGCAGGCTCAGTAGCTCTTTACCTCTACTAAAGGTGGATCCATCAATAGCAAACAAAGCCTAATGGTGCTGGCTGCCATTGCAGCCTTGTCTGGGTGCTGCTTGGGTCCCCTTGGCACCCGGTGACGCAGCCACAGGCTTATGGAGCATCCCTTTCTTTGCAGAGCTTCAAAGTAAGAAGATGAAAAGCATGAGCATCCTTGGGACAGCACCCACTAACAGTCACCGGACAGCAGACCCCACTCCTGCTAAACCCAGGGCTCCATAGGAGCCAGCACTGACCTGCTCCGAGACCTCAGCATGTGGCACCCCCTCTCCTTGCACCCCTCTGAACTAACTCGGGATTTCTTCTGCACCAACCTGCTCTCCACCACTTGTTCTCCGGGTCAGGCTGGTCCCTTCTCCCTGGTTTTTGGGGAGCAGCAGCCGAGAGGGAATCACTCCGCTGCATTTTGCATCCTAGGAATGCTGCTCTGAAACCTGGAGGTGAAATCATCCTCGGAGGCAGTGATCCAG
The DNA here is from genome assembly GCF_004027225.2 of Strigops habroptila. NCBI lineage: Eukaryota > Metazoa > Chordata > Aves > Psittaciformes > Psittacidae > Strigops > Strigops habroptila. The sequence continues at coordinate 2,296,118 of NC_044294.2, forward strand.
CCTATTACACTGGGGACTTCCACTACCTGAACGTCAGCAAGAGTGGCTACTGGCAGATCAGCATGAAGGGGTGAGCACAGGGAATGCCTCTGCACAGCACCGGGCCTCATCCTGCAATCCCTGGCTGGGCTGGGAAAGGCCTCCTGGATGCTGGGGAAGGGTCCATGGAGATATGTTTTCCTAGTGGATGCTTATCCCTCTGGAGGGGAGCGGGGTTGGTTCCTCTGGCACCGAGCTGCATCTCAGTGCTCAGGCAGGAGCTGGGGAATGCAGAGGGGGGTGGCACCGTGGGCTGATTCCACTTGGAAGCTGCAGTTGGAGAGTTTAACCCCCATTAGTCCTGCAGGAGGAGTGTGAGGCACTGAAACAATTCCGCTTTGTTGAATTCAACCAAATGAAAGCCACACATGATGAAGCTTAGCTTTCACATCCGAGAAGCTTGAAGGGAGGGTTCCCAGTGCCCCTGGAGGCTGTACTTTGGGAGCAGCATAAGCTCTGCCTGCCAGCATTCCCTGGACAAAGATGTGGCACACTCACCCGTGGCCCTGGGAGCCAAGCTGTGGTCACCATGGGAGGCTCAGGGTCACCATGGGAGGCTCAGGGTTGCTCCTCTCCCCTCTCCTGCTCCAGGGTGTCCGTGGGGGCTGAAATGCTGTTCTGCAAGGATGGCTGCTCAGCCGCCGTCGACACAGGAGCATCCTACATCACCGGCCCCGCTGGCCCCATCTCTGTGCTGATGAAAGCCATCGGGGCAGCAGAAATGGCTGAAGGAGGAGTGAGTAACCCCCCAACGCCCCACTCCACATCCCCACTGCCTCTACCCTCAGCTGCCTGTACCCCAACCCATCCCAACCCCATCACATTAGCTTGGCACTGTCTCCTCCTCCCGCAGTACGTGGTGGACTGTGACAAAGTCCCTCAGCTGCCCAACATCTCCTTCCACCTGGGTGGGAAGGCCTTCGGGCTCAGCGGCTCAGCCTACATCCTTCGGGTAAGCTGCATCCCTCTGTGTGTACCTCAGAGCTGCATTCTCCTGGCTCCCCTCCAGATCAACCCCAGGATGATGCTTCTTGGTTTTCCCCAAATCCTCCTGTTTGGAGGAGCCAGACCAACCTGTCGCTGCTTCCTTGGGTGGTTTCAGGGAGACTGGGGGTGACACAGGCTGGGATCTTCCTTCCTGGAGGAACGAATGTCAAGGCCAGGCAGAGGGGGTTGAGCCGGGGATCACAGAGATCTCCCTCCTGGCACCTCCATCACTGTGTGCGTCTCCTCTTTGCAGCAATCCCAGTATGGGGAGGACATCTGCGTGGTGGCTTTCTCGGGGCTGGACATCCCACCCCCGGCTGGTCCTCTCTGGATCCTGGGCGCCAGCTTCATTGGGCACTACTACACCAAATTCGACCGGCGCAACAACCGCATCGGCTTTGCCACAGCTCGCTGATGGCCAGGGATGGGGAGAGGGACCAGAACCAGCACAGAGGCAAGAGCACCACTACCGTGAAGAAAGGATTCAAAGTGCAAACCAGCGTTTCCTTCAGCTCAGCCACCTCCTTTCTTTACAGAAGCAACAGCAAAACCTCCCCTTCTCCTGCTCCCAAACCCATGCTCCACTTCCTGAGAGTCTCTGCTGCTGGGGAGAGCAGAGCCTTAAACTCATCCTCACGTGTCTGGAATCAAAGCAGGATGCTGTGGCCGGGGCTGCACCTCCAGGGACTCTGAGGCTGATGTGCAATAGTACATGTGGCACACAAGGACCTGCTGCTGGCAGGGAGGTGCTTGCAGGCTGCAAGGGATGATCTATTACTGTTCATGTTATTCTTTAAATGGGAGAAAGATAATGTGGCTGTTTAATGAGAGTTTTAGCTGGTGTGTTAACCTGGCCCCTCGCCATGTCTTTAATATTAAACAATCTTAGAGCAAGAAGACACTGAGTGGATGCTTACACTTGCAGAGGGGAGAGATCAGACACACTTATTAAGAGAACAGGACAAGTGTTCCCCTGTTAGGATCCACCACTGTATTATGTCCCCTCCCTGCTTCATAGGAGAGAAACACCCTCCCAACCAGTGCCACAGCATCTACATGTAAAGGGTTTTAACCTGCCGGAGGGGAGATTGAGATGGGATCTGAGGCAGAAGCTCTTCCCTGTGAGGGTGCTGAGGCGCTGGCACAGGGTGCCTAGAGAAGCTGTGGCTGCCCCATCCCTGGCAGTGTTCAAGGCCAGGTTGGACACAGGGGCTTGGAGCAACCTGCTCTAGTGGAAGGTGTCCCTGCCCGTGGCAGGGGTTGGAACTGGACGAGCTTTAAGGTCCCTTCAACCCAAACCAGGCTGGGATTCTATGCAATCAGGGTCTTTTCAAACAGCAAACAAGCTCTTTCTGCAGGAGATGAGCTGCTGTGTGGGCTACCCAGGCTTTGACCTGCTTTCCCATGGTGGAGTCAGAACCATTGGTTGCCCCCCTGGTGCCAGGCTCTACAGCCGCTTTGCTGCTTTTTGGGGAGGGGAAGGTGCCTGCGGGTCTGATGGGGGTGGCTGACTCTACCCCAGCGCCTGGGTCTGTTTTCACCCCCATTGGCTCCAGCTAACAACTAGAGGCTTGTCTGTGTCCTGGCTGGGTGCAGAGATGCTCAGCGGGAGCACGCTGGTGCTGCCAGCCCTGTGCCAGCTGGAAGGGCAGAGCAGTGCTCCCGGCTGGAGGCTGACATTTCCAGTTCTGCGGGAGAGCTGCGGTGCTTCCAGCTCCAGCCCAGCAGCTGCCGGTCCCAGCACTCCCCAGTGCCAAGTACTCTACAGCACTCATAGAACTGAATCCACCAGCTTGGAAAAGACCTTTAGGATCATCAAGTCCAGCTGTTCCCCAGCACTGTCAAGGCCACCACTAACCCATGGCACTGAGGGCATCGGCTACATAGTGTGTGAGCACTTGCAGGGACGGTGACTTCAGCACTGCCCTGGGCAGCCTTTTCCAAAGCCTGAGCACCCTTTGGGGAAGGAATTGTTCCTCATCTCCATCTAAACCTGCCCTGGTGCAGCTTAAGGCCGTTTCCTCTTGTCCCATCCCTTGGGAGCAGAGACCAGCCCCCTCCTGGCTCCATCCTCCTGTCAGGCAGTTGGAGAGAGCGATAAGGTCCCCCCTGAGCCTCCTCTTCTCCAGACTAAACCCCCCAGGTCCCTCAGCCGTTCCTCATCACACTTGTGCTCCAGGCCCTGCACCAGCTTCTTTGCCCTTCTCTGGTCCCGCTCCAGCACCTCAATGTCTCTCTTGCAGTGAGGGGCCCAGAACTGAACACAGGATCCGAGGTGCAGCCATCTCCAGTTTGACCAGCTCAGGTGCTGTGGTCCACAGCCGAGCCCTGTGCTGGGAAACGTGCTGGTGCAGCAGAGCACAGCGCTCGGGTTTCTGGAGCAGAGCCTGGAGCAAGCCGCTGATCTTGCAGGAGTATTTCAGCCTCATTTTTTGCAACCAGCACTGACTGCTGATGAATTCCCAGCACTGCCCCAAGCGCAGGCTGACACGAGCTGCCTCTCACAGGGATATTTGGGCTAGTGATGCTCCTGCCAGCACCGAAACAGCAGCTTCTACCACAGGGAAACTCCACTTGGAATTAACTAAGCCTCCTGTGTCCTATCCTACACCGCAAAGACTCTGGTCTGGAGGAGACCCAAGTGGATGTGAACTTGAAAAAGGTGACTTAAGCCCCCATGATGGCTTCAGCCTATAGCCCTCAGCTGGAAAATGGTCAAGCTGGTTTAAAATAGGCGGGGTTTGTGTGGTTCCAGTTCTGTCCCTGTTCAGCTCGGTTGTTTTCAAGCAGCGGGAGGGAAATATGCCTGGGCTGCTGGCGGTGCTGCTCCAGGGCCCCTTAAACCAGGCCATTAACACCTCTAATCGCCTGCCAGGGCAATTTCCTTGTGCCTGCAAACCCAAACCCGCAACCGCCCCGCGCATTAACACTCGTCTTGATTATGGGCGAGCAATTAGGCCAGGCTCAGCCCAGCAAAGCGGCGGGAGCAATTAATGCCCATCCGATTCAAGCTGACAGCGCTCGCTCTGTATTTAGAAACACGGGGCACTGGCCGGGTTTATTTTAGTCCCCTCTCCCTTTAATGATTTTCCCCAAGTCTCCACGGTCCGTTTAGCTGGTTTCAGCTGCGAAATTTAGAGGGGGCACTCGCTGCTCCGAGCTATGTGTGGTTGTTATTTCCTCTGATAATAAAGCCTGGTGGGAGCGGGGTCAGTGGGGGGGACACCGTGCTCCATCCGTAATTAAAGATCTTCCCCCCCAGCCCATTTCTAATTCCTCGGGGGGTTCAGCGCTCGGTGGGTGACACGTAGAGGCGCTGGAGTGGCTGGTCCAGGGCCTACATAGCTCCCTTGAGCGCAGGATGCTCCCAGCGCATCCCTGGTGCAGCAGCATCCCCATCCCTTTATCCCAGACCCCAAAGGGATGCGGGGCTGTGCGGAGCCCCCCGGGATGGCTCCGGGGATGAAGTGGAGGGGGAGTATCCGGGTGGGGTGCACCGGCAGCAGGTCCGATAGGGGGTCCCGGGTGCGGGTCCTGGGTGCGGGTTCCGGTGTGGATCCCGGGTGCGGATCCCGGTGCGGGTTTCCAGGTGCGGGTCCCGGGGTACGTGTCCGGGTGCAGACCCCGTTGCAGGTCCCCGGGTGCGGGTCCCGGGTGAAGGGTTCCCGGTTGCGCATCCCTGTTGCGGATCCCGGTGCGGGTTTCCCGGGAGCAGGATCAAGGTTGCGTGTCCCAGTGTGGGGATCCCGGTGCGGGTCCCGCTGACCTCACAATGCGGGCGGGCGCTGCCGCGGGAGGCGGGCCGGTGACTCATGGCTTCCCAACGGCGACCGGCTCCTCCCCGCGGCCGCCGGCCCCTCCGCAGCCCCCGGCACATGGGCCGCGGCTCCGGGAGCGGGGAGCTGGGTATGGCCGAGCCGCCCGGCCGCTGCCCCGACTGCCTGGGACCGGAGCGGGGCGGCGGCAACGGGGGGGCTCCGGCCGTGCCCCACCTCGGCATCGCGGTGGACGAGGGCGACGTGCTGCCCGGGGCTCTGCGGCTGGTCCGGGAGCTGAGACCCGGCTGGGAACCGGCCAGGGTGAAGACCAAGGTACGCCCCACCGCGGGGGGAACAGCGCGGAGACCTCCCGCTCCAGCTGCCGCAGCCTGAGCCCCCTCCCGGGGATCATCCAAGGGGGGCTGCAGGGTGCACCCGAGGGAGGCTGTGGGGCTCCCCGTGGGTGCTATAGGGCCCGCATTGGGGCAGCTGGGGGGCACAAGGTCCGTATGAGGGTGGCTGTAGGACCCAGAGCGGGGGGCTATAGGAGCTGCCAAGGGGGATGCAACGTCCTGTCCCCCCGTCCTCAGTTCTCCACTCTCGGATGTACAGAGGTGCAGTGCCACCACCCAGAGCAGGTTTCGGGGACCCCTCAGCAGTCACTGAGCGGTGGCTCTGAATGCAAGTGTGTCCCCATAGGGGGACACAGGTGGGTGAAGGCTGGGGGGCTGCGCCGCTGGTCCCCCCACATTAACCCGCAAGTGCTGCACCCCTGCCTGCACCCAGCGTTGCTGGGGCCCTGCACACAGGAGTAGCTGCTCCAGGGAGCAGGTTGCGCTTGGGTTACTTGTTGGCTTCCACCTTTGCCAGGTTATGTGGACTTGAGCACAGATCCGGATGGGAGCTGGGATTTGGAGCTGGGATTCAGCGCCGGGCTCCTTGCATGGGACAGGGCTTGGCTGTCTGGAGCTGGCAGGGATTGGGAGTGGGGCCTGACATGGGAATCCCTTTCCCCCTCCTCTTCTTTGCTCAGGGGTGGGAACACGAGGCTGGTGGTGCCTGTGCTCTCACCAGGCTCTGACAACAGGAGTGTGGAGGTGGGTGCACATAAACACACACACGAGTGCGTGCGTGTCCTCCAGTGTGCCCGGAGTGTCATTAAAAATGTATTAATAGCCATGTGTAATTAAATACAAGAAGCTGCAGGAAAATACATATGAAAGGACAGATGGCAATAGGCAGGAAGCTGGGAGCTGGAGTTCCTCAGAGCCGAGTTGTAGGGGCAGGAAATGTCTCTGGCTCTGTGCAGCACCAAGCGCAGACCTCGGTGGCGATGGTTGCTTGGGGAGGACCCAGCTCTGGTATCCAGGCTGTCTCTGAGCATCAGAGGGGGTCAGTGTTCAACGGCAGCTTATGTCTGCGTGTGGGTGCTTTTAATTAAAGAAAAAGGGCAAAAAATCCCTTAGGAGTTGTGGGGGGGGCACCCTCCAGTTTGGTTTCCCTTTGCTGCTCTTGCAAGAGCTGTTTGGGAGGGGATTGGAGCAGTGCACTGGTCCTCAGCTGGTTCCTATTAGTGTTCCCTTCACTCTCCTCCTCACCCTGGAGCTATGCCCAGCTCACACCACCTCCTTGCCTGGTGCCGGTGCTCAGCTGCTGGCAGGGGCTGTGCCAGGGGCATGGAAAACCCTCTCGGTTCTTGGGGCAGGGTATGGGAGATGGGGAAGAAGATGCGGTGCATGGCCTCCCCCTGCCTGCCCTCTTCTTGCTGGGGTCTTCGGCCCACAGTGCTCCAGGTTGTGCCCACTTCCCGGGGCTCCTGCTTGTCATCCTTTGAGCTGTGTCCTAGGCAGAAACACCTCCATAGGGAGAAGGCACAGGCAGATCCATGAGTCAGTCTCAGGGAAGCACACGCTCCTCCATCCTTCATCCAGCAAGCTCAAGAGCAGCAGTGACCTGGAGCCAACCCCTTGTGAGGACTCCAGCGCGGCTGCACTGTTTTTAGCCTGAGCTTGGCAATAAGATGCCCTGCACTCCTGTTCCCCCCCTCCCTGCTGCTCCACAACTGTAGAGGGGTAGGATTTGCGCTGGTAGCAGCAGCCCTGCTCATAGCTAACTGTGCTTTGGAGCTTTGGATGCATAAGGAATAGCACCGGGCATCTCGCAAGCAGCGTGTTCATTCCTGGGAATAAACCAGGCGAGCCCCTGCGTGCTGTGTGCAGGTTGCTGACAAACCACGTGTGAGTCTCCAAAGTGAGTGGCCTGGAATTCAGGGGGGGATAAGGCTCAGTAATCCCATTAAACCTGCTGGAAGGGGCTGAGCAGGCCTTGGAGCAGCAAAACAAAGCGGCACAAGGGCTTTGCAGGCAAAGCAGCGCTGAGCGTCTTGACACGGAGCCGTTCACCTGCAGCTTGTGTTTGGCTGATGGGCACCAGGCTCGGGGTGCACCGTCTTCTGCATGGATGGGCTGTGACACCTTCTGCTTGCTGGATTTCTGGCCTCTGGAAACTGGCTGGACAAGGAGAGGAGAAAGCCAAGTGTTGCACCATGGTGGAAACACAGATTATTTGCCCTGGGATAAGCAGCTTGGGTGCTTGAGAAGGTTCAAGGAATCCCACACCAGCCACCTGTGTGCCGAGGGGCATCGGCACTGTCTCTCTTTGGGTGTTCTCATTCCACTGCTTCGAGTTTCCCTCGGGAGGCTGCATGGGGAGCCCTATATATAGGCACCCTATACAGGAAGGAGCATGAGTTGCCGAGTGGGATGTCTAAAATTATCCATCCCACTCCCAAGCAATGCTGCTGCTGTAGCATGTGCCCTCGCCCTCCTCCTGCTCCACCAGCATCACACCCGCTCCCTGATGGGATAAAGAAATCACTGTCATGGGGTGCAGCAGCACCCTGGTGCTCTTGGCCTCGGCGCCAAGTGGGAACCGTGTGGGGCTGAGCATCCTGCCTGCATGGGGGTGATGGGGCAGAGGTTTCCTGTGGGGTGACAGGGCCTAAATCTCTTGGTGGCAGCTGAAATCAGCGGGATGGGGACAGGAGGCCCGTGCAGGCAGCAGTGGTGGCAGCAGCCCCTGCATGTGCACGGGCAGGAGGCCAAGGCAGGGTGACGGGAGAACAAAACTCCCTTTCCATCTGTGAGGAGCCATCAGAGCGATGACATGAGACGTCCCCAGCAGAGATGTCCCTGCCTATCAGCACCCCGGCCCCGCGGGGTGGGTCGGGAGGAGGAGATGGGGGTGTGTGTGCTCCGTGTTGTTTGCTGTTGTGGTTTTGTTCTCTTTCATTTGGTGCCAAAAAATTGACGCTGATGTTTTGGGAGTGATTCCCGGGCCTGCGCAGGTGCTGAGTGTGCTGGATGCACATCTGGCCTGAGCTATTCCTAAACTCCCAGGTGGAAAACAGCAGGATTTCCTCCCAAAGCACCAGCTTGGTGCAGCTGAAGCCTCGTGGCTCCATTCAGAGCCCCATTTCACACCTCAAGACCTTGCAAACTCGTGTCCCTGCCATGGGAGCTTTCGTAGCTGCTGTGGGTGCTGCTGCTTCATACTTCCTTTTACCCATTGCTTGTTTCTCCCTTTGCCACGTCGCTTTCTCCATGGGGTCTGCTGGTGGGAAGGTCCCCCCCACACCTTGATGACATGGCAGGGATGTACAGGCATCGCCTCTGCCGCCCTTCTGCCCCTGCAGCTCTTCACTGATGGCATCACCAACAAGCTCGTGGCCTGCTACACGGATGAGGGCATGGTGGACGCGGTGCTGGTCCGTGTCTATGGCAGGAAGACGGAGCTGTTTGTGGACAGGGACACGGAGCTGAGGAACTTCCAGGTGCTGCACGCCCATGGCTGTGCCCCCGACCTCTACTGCGCCTTCCAGAATGGCCTCTGCTACCAGTTCCTGCCGGGAATCGCGCTGGGGCCCGACCACGTGCGGGAACCCCACATCTTCAGGTGGGCAGGACCCCCATGTCCTCGGGTGTGCGGGGCCTGGGATGAGCCATGGGACGGGGGAACTGGTGCTTCTCCACACGAGAGGGGTTTGCTTCGTGTTTGCAGCTCTCCCCCTCGCTGCCTTTGGCTGATGCTCGGGCATCGCTAATGCGCTCAGGCCTGGGTGTGCTGGGTGATAAATGAGCCAAAGCACAGCAGGGTTTAACTCCATGTTGGAAGTGGAGGAGCTTTAAGGTCCCTTCCAACCCAACCATAGTTCTATGAGTCTATGTTTCTGCTGCATGGCTGCCTCTCACCCATACGCCTTTGTGTCCCTCCAGGCTGGTGGCCCAGGAGATGGCCCGGGTACATGCCATCCACGCCAACGGGAGCCTCCCCAAGCCCATCCTCTGGCAGAAGCTGCACAAATACCTCACCCTCGTGAAGACGGATCTCAGCCCAAAGGTATCCAACCCCAGGTAAAGGCAGAGGGATCCCAAAGAGCCAGGCTCTGGCTTGGGCATCCGCTGCCCACCCATCTCTAAGTCTTCCAAGCACAGGACCGGGGGGAAGAGCCCCAGGTCCCAGGTAAAGCCTCTGTGGAGGGCTGGGGTTGGGGATGGATCATGAAATCCCAGACTGGTTTGGGTTGAAGGGACCTTAAAGTTCACCCAGTTCCAAACCCCTGCCATGGGCAGGGACACCTTCCACTAGAGCAGGTTGCTCCAAGCCCCTGTGTCCAACCTGGCCTTGAAGGGATCATGAATCCAGCCATGCAGCCAGGTCTGGATCAGGATTACTCCATGAGCTAACTCATGGCCAAGCCACAAGAGCTGGTGGGATGTGGAGGTATCTCCATGCACCCTCCAGTGCCCTTCCTCCTGCTGGTCTAGGGATGACCTGTGCTGTGTTAGAGCAGAGACAGCTCTGAGCTGTGTCTGAACAGCACCCAGGCAGGATCTGGCCTGAACCAAAGACTCCCACCTGCTCTAATAATCATCCTTTAGGAAGGGTTCTATTCTAGGAAGGGTTTTAAGCCCTTCCTAGAATAAGTTGAAGCTCAAGCCCTTCTTATAGTGGGGATCTGAGCAGCAAGGCTGAGCTGATGGAAGAGATGCTAGAAAGCCAGTAGATATTAGAGCAGCCAGTAGAGATTAAAGCAGTCAGCTCCCACTTCAAACCAGTTCATCCCATTGCTGGGTGCCTTGGGTTCAGACCAGGTGAATGCTGGGGTGTCTGGGCAGGGTTCAGGCAGCCCCAGGAGGTTGTGGAAGTGAATGAACCCGACGGCAAGCGAATAATTAACCTGTCCCCTGAGCAGCAGTAGCAGGACACAGCAGGTATCTGCTGCTGCAGACTTTACCCAAGTCAATTAGGTGATCATTAACCAGCTCTCCTCCTGAAGCTGGAACTTGGGAGGTCATAAGGAGGGTACATGCCCTGGCAGAGTCCAACACATTCCCGTTGCCTGGGGGTTAGTTGGGTGCTTTGCGAGTGAGCACGGGGGGCTTGGGGCTGGATGCAGATGTCAGTGGGGAGAAGAGAAGGGCTGAGGCTGCCTTGTGGCATCTACCTGGTACCATGCAGCCAAACCTGCCTTCCCCACCAAAAATGGCCTCATCTGCCCTGCTTTGTGTCGCTGATGAGTTCACTGATGAGAGAAGCAGGGAGGTTCCCCATGAGCAGAAGTGATTCCACCCCATCCCCTTCCCCAGCCTCCAGCAGGATGTGCCCAGCCTGGAGATGCTGGAACAGGAGGTGGCCTGGATGAAGGAAACTCTCTCCCAGCTGGGGTCCCCCGTCGTGCTTTGCCACAATGACCTCCTCTGCAAGAACATCATCTATGATGGGACACGAGGTTCGTGGCAGTGCTGGAGGGGTCTGTCCTTCACCCACCTCCCCTGGGCTGGCAGCTCCATCTCCAGCCCCTCTCACAGCCCCTGCCTTTGCCTCCACAGGGCACGTTCGCTTCATAGACTATGAGTACACTGGCTACAACTACCAGGCTTTCGACATTGGAAACCACTTCAATGAGTTTGCAGGTGAGTTGGACTAATCTCTGTGGCACTGAAGGTCCCCCATAGGTTGCAGTGGCTGCTCCCCGGCCTCCCCATCCCTAGGGATGGAGCAGGCAGTTGTATCCCTAGTGCCATGCTGGAAATAGGGCACTTCTCCTCGTGTTGCCCGGGGTTAGAGCAATATGCAAGGGAAGGTCTCTGGTGAGCACCCTGGTTGCTGTGGGAATGCAATGCCTGCATGAGCCCAGATCTTAAGCACTCCAGGGCTGGGTGAGTGCCTCAAATCAGCTCCTGCACGCCTGGAGCTGCAGGGATTTCACTCACTAGGTCACGCATGGGGAGAGCCCTGTGGCCTCATTGCTTTGCCCTGGGGAAAGCCTCCCTTCGTGCCCCTGGGGCACCACTGACGCCGCTCCCCTCGCAGGCGTGAAGGAGGTGGATTACCGCCTCTACCCCAGCAAGGACACCCAGCTCCAGTGGCTGCGCTCCTACCTGCAGGCCTACAAGCAGCTCACCCAGGGCGACCAAGGGGTGTCCGAGGAGGAGCTGGAGGCTCTCTACGTGCAAGTGAACAAGTTTTCTTTGGTGAGTGGTGGAGATGGGAAGGAGCCGGCAGCGCTTGAGGGCTGCCCATGGGATGGGTTCTTCTGGGTCGCTGCAGCTCGGTTGGTGAGGATGGAGGTGCAGGAGCCAGTTTGGGGGTTTGGGAGCATGATGCTGCCCCAAAGAGCCTGGATGTACATTGGAGGCACCAAGACCATGGGCAGGGTCAAAGATAGCACTTGGGTGCCTGCCATCCCACTTGACGCATGGCAAGGGACAGCGTGTCTCTGATAGCTGTGGCCTTGGGCATCCCCTCAGAGAGGCCAGGCAGAGCCAAGCATGAGGAAACTCTCTTTGGCTCTACCTGCCCATGGAATTTGCCAATCTTCTGGAAACATGGGATGAAACACCAGCTGGTTTCCTGGCTGGAGCTGCAAACGCAGAGGCTGGTACCCTGGGCACGCTGTGCAGCTCTTCAGCATCCTTCCCGCTGCATCCCTCTCCCTGGCTGGGACCAGCCTCTGGAGGGTATAAAACCAAACACATGGGCTGGCTGCCACCCCGTGTCCTGTCATCACAGCCACAGGACTTCTGGGACCTGGCCAGGAAAGGCATGAGCAGCTTCCCACAGGCAGGGATGCTCCGTGCCCATTCCTGATCCTTGTTATGTCTGTTGCAGGCATCCCATTTCCTCTGGGCATGCTGGGGCCTCATCCAGGATAAGTACTCTACCATAGACTTTAACTTCTTAAGGTGAGTCTGTCAGGGCTGGGGGGGCATCGACTCACAGTGCAGTTCAGTGTTAAACAACAGGAGCAAGAGTATCCCAATAGTCCCTCTGTGCTGAAGGGATCCTCTGTGGCCGGGGGCTTCATGGGTGTCCCTCTCTCCTCTCGGCAGATATGCAAAGCTAAGGTTTAAACAGTACTTCAAGATGAAGCCGGTGGTCACAGCCCTGCAGGTCTCTAAATAGCATCTCCAGCCTGTGAGACCCTGAGCTAGTTTGTCCTTGCTGCATCCACAGCCCTCGCATCCCCCTGGCCCCATCCCCAGCCCGGCCGGGGGGCGAGGGCAGGTCCCCATGGTGGGAAGGGGGAAGAGAGGAGCTCTGACCCAGCCACCGATTAAAGGAGACCCTGGACATACCCGAGACTGGACCATGAGATGCTAGAGAGGACCACGGCCTCGGAGAGGCCCCTGCCTACGTGAGGAAGCCTTTACCATCGCCTTAACGTCGAGCCCCGCTGCCCGGCAGGTCCGTGCCTTGCTGGCACCGCTGCTGCTCCGCCTGGCACCCGGTTTGCTCCCTCTGTGCTGACCCCGAGGGGGGAAACAGGTCCCCCCCCGTCTGCTCAGGAGCCCCCAGAGCTGCCCAGTTGCTTTAGCTGCCCAATGCACCCGCTTTGCCTTCGCTGCTCCCTCTGTCCCCATTGCCCTGCCTGCCCGGTGCCACTTGGGCTCCCAGCGACAGCGCAGCCCCTCTCCTGGGTCAGTGTTGATCCTGGCCTTGGGGCTGAGTGTGGGACCCTTTTTCATGGAGCAAGGGGCAGCAGCCCCAGCCATGAGCCACATGGGCTTGGGACCAACCAGTGTGATTTTGCTGGTGGGTGCTGGGTGCCTGCACCCCCTGTTGTGCTCTGCTTTTGCTCCCAGACTGCCATTAGCTTCATGGCTTCCCTTGTAGCATCCCAGCTACCAGGGTGGAGAAATTCATCCTGGTGGGATTCATCCTGCCCCTCACATGCGCGTCATCCCTGCGGTGCCCATGTGAGGGGCAGGAGGTTGAACAGAGCTGACCCACTCCATGAGCTGGGCACAGCTTCATCCCTGTCAGCACCATCATGGGCGATCCTGGCCTGCTGAGCACTGTCCAGCTCATGACAGTGGTTGTGCATCAGCTGGGGGGAGTGGAATTGGACCTCTCTGCCCCTACTCTGGCTGCTCAGCAAGTGGTATGGGGACAAGGAGCCAGCCCCCTCCATGCAGGCACCTACCCCAGCAAGAACCAGGACTCTTGTTGCATCTGGTGTTTTGTCTTGGTGCAAAATAAAAGCTGCTGGTAGCTGGAAGTGGGGCTTGGCAGATCTGTGGGGACTGGTGCAGGAGCAGGGGGAGCATCCCTGGGGGTGCAAGTGGACCTTGGCTGCAGTGGGCACAGGGGGGGAAGAGGCTGAACCCCAAAATTACTGCTGCGTGAGGAGAGACCTTGAGAGAATGCAGCTGAGAGGGGGAGAAGGAGAGGGAGCAGCCTGGGACCCATCGTGGATGGATGGATGGATGGACAGGGCAGGACAAAGAGCTGAGCAACAGCACAAACAGGGCAGGGAGCCTTGTAGGAGGGGGCTATGCTGGAAGAGGGGCAGGGAAGGGGGGAAACAAGCACCCCCCATCTCCCTGGGGTGAGAGCTCCCATCCAGCCCTTGGCTCTCCCCAAAAGCCCAGACCCAGCTCTCTGCTCCAAAAAGTCATCTTTATTGTGGCAAGGGGTGGGGGGAGACAGTTGTAAACAAGTATGTGAAATATACAGGTTAAGTTACTCGTGGTCTTATTAACAAAATAAAGCTCTATCTATATTTACAATCTTAAAAAAAAAAAAAAAAGGAAAAAAAAAATAAACAGAAGAACAAAAAAATACCCAAACAGAACCAGAGAGAGGAAGAGCTGCATCTTTGTTGGGCACATCTGCTTCCAGCCCCCTCTGCAGCAGAGCGCATCCCACCCTGGGAGCTGGTACCCTTACCCCAGGGACCCCTTCCCCAGGGACCCCAGCCCCAGGGCAGCACAGGGATGGGGAATAAATAAAGCACTGACGAAGGGCAGGAGAGGAGCAAGGTGTTTCCTGGCTGGGTGAGGAGGCAGGATGCTCCCTTGGATGAGCCATATCCTGATGGCAGCCCTATGGGATGCAGGGGAGCAGCACTGGGGCCCGGATGCTGCAGAGCTGCTGCTCTGAACCCCCACCATGGGGCTGAGGATGTGGGTCTGCTGCAAAGCCCCCACTGCAGGGGTCATCCCAGCCCCACTGCAGCCACGGCTCCTTCTGCACCCCAACAAGGTCCATGCAGTGTGGGGCTGCGGATGCAGCCGGAGCTGCGGTGCCTGTTCCCGGCTGTTGCCACAGGGCGGTGCACGGACTCTGTGCACAACCGGACACTGCATGGAATGCCGGACACTGCATGGAATGCTGGACACTGCCTGCACAGCCGGACACTGCGTGGAATGCCAGACACTGCACGGAACACTGGACACTGCATGCACGCATGCCAAGCTGCACCCAAACACCCCCAGGCTGGGCTCTGACCGGAGCAAGGTGGGGTTTTCTTGAGTTATTTTTTAATGGCTGTTCTTTTTCCTCTCCCTTTTGGGGGTTTTCACACTGCAGAGCACAGGTAGAGCCTGAGACTCGCAGAGCTGGGGGGCAAGGAGGTGCCCAGGGATGGATGGGACACGTACCCACCACCGCAGGCAGGGAACAGGCACCCACTTGATGTATAAAGTGGGCCAGAGCTGACAGGAGCACAAAGGGCTCCTTGGAGCCCTTGGCTGGTGCTCAGGCCAGGAGGGAGCTAAAAATGGCTCCATGGGAATTTGCTGGCAGGCTCTAAAGACCAAGTGGGAAACACAGCAGGGAGGCCAGAGCGGGGCTGGGTGAGCGTGTCCCCATCCCATGTCCCCATCCCGTGTCCCCAGGGCTGGCAGCTCCTGCAGGTAAGGAAGGGTCTCTGCACAAGACCCCTGGGTGATGCTCTGGAGGTTTCCCCACACCCGGATACCCTCAGGTCCATCCCAAAGTGACAGCTCAGCAGCTGTGGCACCCACATCCCATGTGGCCTCAGCTCCCTATGCCCCCGCTGATGGGGCAACACTGAGCCAGCTCCCACCAGCTTGCCCAGTGAGGTTGGCACATCCCAGCCATGCAGCACATCACTGCTCATCACCCCCTCCCCAGGAAGCACCTACCCAAAATGCTGGGTGCCCACCTTTGTAGGACCTATTTGCAAGCAGGCAGTAGGGACTCCTGCTTTCCTCTGCTCCCAGGGCAGCCCTTCAGCCGAGCCCCAGCACATCGGGGGGATGCTGTGACCTCCTTTTTGGTGGCAACCAGCCCTTCTGCATCCCCCCCCGGCCCCGCTCAGTCCGTCAGCACCACCAGCTCGCCGTCGCTCTTGTCCTCACCCTCCGAGTCCTCCTCCTCGCTGTAGCGGAACATCTCAGCATCAGGCACCGAGTGCCCGTCCTCCCCTCCATCCCCTTCCTTGAGGCTGCGGGTGTTGACGATGACGGGCATGCTGGGCTCCATGCTGCGGGGCAGGTAGTGCTCCATCAGCTGCATGCCCACCGGCCGTGGGTACAGCACATCTGATGAGCTGGGGGGCATCTGGCTGCCCTGGGGCCTGTGGGACAGGGGGGAACGCTATCAGTGTCCAGGGGGTGCTCCTCACCCTGCTCCCCCCTCGGATGGGAGGATGGGATGCGTTACCCGAGCACGTAGCCCTGCCGGGCATCCTGCCTCCGGTTCCTCATCAATGCCTTGTACTCGCCCACCCGCAGCCGCTTCCCCTCCACGATGCAGGTTCGTTTCGGTCGGGGCTTGTACTTGTAGTCGGGGTATTTCTCCAGGTGCTGCCGGCTCAGCCGGGCTTGCTCCTCGTAGTAGGGCTGCTTCTCCTGGTTTGTCATGGATTTCCAGCGGGATCCTGCATGGAGAGGAGCGGCGGAGCAAAGCTGACACCCTGCCTGCTGCGGTGACACAGGCTCCCGGCCAGCACAGCCAGCGCAGGAGTTCATCCATGCTCATACCATCCCCTGTCCAAATGGCACAGGACTGGCACAGAGCCGCCCCATGGGGTCCCTGTGCAGCAGACCAGGAACAGGTCCCCAGCCCTGACCTCTCAACCCACGGCTTTCCATCCTCTCCAAGGTACGGTGAGGAGGTGCTGCAGCTACAATAGGCTGTGCGGAGTGTGTTCCCCCACTGCCTGACCTTTATTGTCATTGTCACCAGCACCCCGGGCAGCACGAAGCACAGCCAGGGTGGAGAGATGGGATTTATCCCCTCAGCTCAGCCCCTCGGAGGCTGCAGCCGGCCCAGTGTCCAGCTCTGGGGAGAGGAAGACAAGCTGGATGTGCTTGGATCACCTCGGCATTCCTGGTGATGCTCAACAGTCAACAGGACACATCCCTGAGCATCCTGATGGGATTATGGCGTTATCTGGGCTCGGAGCAGGGCTTTGGGCTGGGGACCTCCAGAGACATCCCCCCATCACCTAAATCCTCCTATGAGTCCCTGCATGCCCCTTTCCTGGGTGTTCTTCACCCGCTAGCATGGCCCAGCTTCCCCAGGGAGCTCCATTTTGTACTCCTGCACCACAAGCAGGGTGCCCAGGTAAACTGAGGCACGGCAGCATGCAAGCCCCTTGCCCATGGCGCCTGGGTGTCCTATGCCAGCTCCTTCCCCATGCACTCATCCCTCCGCAGGTATCCCCCCTGCTAAAAGTGCAGCTCCAGCTACTTAAAGCCATGGACAAGATACGACAACAAGCAGCCCACCACTCATTGTGTCCCACCATGGGGATGAAGATGACAGCCCCCAGCTGCCATCCCCAGCACTCACCCAGGATCTTGCTGATGCTGGAGTTGTGCATGTCCGGGAAGGCCTGTAAGATCTTCCTCCTCTCGTCCTTTGCCCACACCATGAAGGCGTTCATGGGCCTCTTGATGTGGTTGTTGTTCCTGGATTCCGGAAAGTGCCGGGAGCCTGCGAGGGAAACCAGAGGGTGATAGAGGATGGCGCAAGCACCAGGTCACACCATGGTGCTCTCAGCCATCCTTACCATCCATCTCACAGCTCAACAGAGCCTCGTCCAGCCGGTGAGCAGGGGTCTCCTCCATCCGCTCCTTCACTGGAGAAGAATCAATCCCGACGTGGTCCTGCAGGACAGCAGAGTCAGGAACCAGCTCCAAGCCCACGGATGGAGACCTGGGTCTGGTCTGTGGATGGTGAGGTCGGGAAGAGGGACGGTGACCATCACCTTGCGGTAGGGGTTGCTCAGTGATCCATCCATGGCTCCGCTGTGCCCGTGCAGCAGCTGCCGCGCGTCCTGGATGGCTTTGGTGATGGCATCGCCTTCACCCAGGAACCCTGGTGGGACATTGGCATCAGCACCAACACCCCATCCCACCCCAGCAACCACCGTGAGGGTGCCCACCCACCCCAGGGAGGAGGGACCCCAGGGCGCAGAAGTGTCCCCTGTCCCTGGGAGGTGGCCAGGGGACGGGCATGGGATGATCCATCAGTGAAGGCACTGGAGAACCCACCCAGAGGCAGGTTGGATGGGCTGGGCTGCAGGTCCCTGGTGGCCCCGTGGCTCGGCGGGAGGGACTGGCAGCCACTCATCTTCAAACTGGGCGAGCTGGAGGCACTGGGGAGGTCGGAACCTTTGGGTTTAGCTGTCAGGTTCAGCGGCTGCGAGGTCTCCTGTGGCAAAGGGGACAAGGAGGGTGAAGCGCAGCCCCTGCAGCATCCCAGCCCGGGCGATGGAGGGGCTTTGGGGCTGTACCTGCATCTGGAGGTGGCCCGAGCCGGCGGGTCTCTTCAGCGCAGGAGGAGGGGGGCTGTGCAGTAGCTGCACTGGGTAATCCACTGCTGGGGACAGAGCAAGAGGGGTTGTGGGGACAGGGACACCCCGAGGGGCCGGGGCAGTGCAGGGGACCCCACTCACCTGGTTTGCAGGGGATGGGCTGGATGGGGAGCGCCAACTGGGAGTCAGGAGTGACGGGGAGAGGCTGGTGGCTGGGGGTGAAGGCGGGAATCATGACATAGGGCATGTTGACCTGCTGGAGGGAAGAGGGGAGAGGAGCAGAGAGAGCAGGTAACCACTGTGGGACACTGCAGGTGGGTGCCATCCTGGCCCCAGGAGGGGACACAAGGAGGCTGCGATCCCCCAGCATGGGAATGGGGACACACAAGGGGGTGTCCCCCATCTTTACCTGGATCTGTTGCTGCAGGAGGTTGATTTTGTGCTGCTGCTGGATGAGCTGCTGCTGCTGCTTGGCGATCTGGCAGAGGGGAGACAGCGGGGCTCAGCCCAGCAACCCCATGAGGGCTATGGGGAGAGCAGGACTGAGCTGCCCCTGAGCCCCCTCGATGGGCACAGGGAGAGAAACAGCCTGGGAGGGACAGTGTCATCTCCACCCCAGTGTATGTCCCCTGTTAAGGACACTGTATAGGCCACCAGAGGAGAAATAGGCATTCAAAGAGCAAAGAGAGCAGGAAGAACCTAGTGTGGTTTTATTATGGTAAAGAGTGCAATTCCCATCTCCTTTGCCCCTGGTCCTCCCAGCACCATGGAGTGAGATGGGGAATATTTGGGATGAGGGTTTCTGGGCAGAGAAGTCTTGCTGCCCCTGACACTAAAGCAGCCACCACTCCCAGGGGACCCTGCCCTGGTCCTGCGCCCACAGCCAGCAGATCCCAAAGGGATCCCAAAGGGATCCCAAAGGGATGGATGGTCCCCAGGCTGCCCATTGGCACCCACCTGCTCCTGCTGCTGCCTCGCCAGCTCCATCTGCTGCTGCTGCTTCTCAAAGAGCATCGTGGCCATGTTCTTCTGCTCTGAGTGGGCCGTCAGGAGCTGGTCTCGCAGCGTGGAGAGCTGGTTGATCATGACAAGCAACTGGAGCTCCTTCTCTGCCAGGCTCTCCTGGGTTCCTGTGGGAAACCAAGTGGTCAGGGCTTGGGGAGGGTGAACAGCATCAATGCTGCTGGGTGATCAGGAGGGTGATGCTGTTCAGTCATCATCTGCACCAGCATGGGGAAGAGAAGGCTCCAGGGAGACCTTATAACAGCCTTCCAATACCTAATAGAGCTGACAAGAAACCTGAAGAGGGTTTCGATAAGGGTCTGTAGGGACAGGACAAGGGGAATGGCTTTAACCTGCCAGAGGGGAGATGGAGATGAGCTCTGAGGCAGAAGCTCTTCCCTGTGAGGGTGCTGAGGCGCTGGCACAGGGTGCCCAGAGAAGCTGTGGCTGCCCCATCCCTGGCAGTGTTCAAGGCCAGGTTGGACACAGGGGCTTGGAGCAACCTGCTCCAGTGGAAGGTGTCCCTGCCCGTGGCAGGGGGTTGGAACTGGATGAGCTTTAAGGTCCCTTCAACTCAAACCAGATGATTCTATGATCATCATCACCATTGGGTGCTGGTGGGCAATGCATGGCCAGGGCATGGCTAATGCTCAGGGGGGGCATAAAGGTCCCTCTGTGCAGTCAGAGGTAAGTGTTCATCAGGGATGCTCAGCCCCAAAAAAGTCAACTGAATGTTTTGGTTAGAAAAGGAGAAATCCTTATTAAATACACCCACTTGCAGGCACATCTCCCCTCCTGCTGAGGTGGGAAACACCACGTTCCCAGCCCAGGCTGCCCAGGAAGGGAGCAGGAGGGAGGATGGTGGATGGATGAGAGGGGGACACCTCACCTTTCACTTCCTTGGACTCAGCAGTGTTCCTGCCCAGCAGCCGCTCCTTCCAGTCACTGGACAGTAACTTCTCAATGGTTGGCATCACTGTCCACACCGGCAGGGACCAGGATGGGCAGAGCAGAGAGAGGACAAGTGAGGCTCTGCACCACAGGATGGCCCTTCCCATCCCGCAATGGGTATTTTTCCCATTTTTGGGAAAACACCAAGGGGCACAAAGGGAGAGGTCCCAAAGGAACCTTTCTTACCCTCCTTCAAGTTCCTGTTGAAGTCCAGCTTCTCCTGGCTGCTGACGGCCGGCTCGAAGGCAGAGCGCCTGGGCTCCAGAGCATCACCAGCGGGCGAGGGGGACTCCTGCCACACACAGTGTTACTGAGCACCCACGGATGGGGATGTCCCCAGGACATGCTGGGCTGCTGGGATGCCCCACACTCTGCCAGACACATTCCCCCCCAGCCTGGCTTGAGAGCATCTTTGCTCTTCATGCTGCAAAGACTTGGACGGGGCTTGGAGCAACCTGCTCTAGTGGAAGGTGTCTCTGCCCATGGCAGGGGGTTGGAACTGGATGAGCTTTCAGGTCCTTTCCAACCCAAACGAGTCTGGGATTCTGACTCGTTTCCTGGAGGTTCCTGCTATTTTAGGCTGCCCAGCTCTGAGCTCTGATCCCCACCCTGGGAGGCAGCACAGGGAGGGCTGAGGCTGCTGGTCAGGGGGAGAGAACACCCAAAAGCAATGCAAAAGGGAGGCTGAAGGGATGGAGCATGTGCGGAGGAGACAGGGCTGACCTGAGAGCATCAACCACGGCCAGAAAGCCCTGGGGGAGCCTCAGGTTTCAGCTTCATTTCCTCAGGACGAGAAATAACCACCCGGGGAAACAACCACCCCCCTGTGCCAGGAGCCCATTGGGACCATGATGCCCATTGGGACCCCAGTGTGTGACTGTCACAGCCATGGGACCCACCTGTGGCAGGGCCTGGGGGTCGGTGCTGTCCCTCGGTGGGGGTCCCGGTGGGTCGCAGGGACAGGGCTCAGTGCTGGGGGCAGCCCCCGGGGGGGTCTCGTAGCCACCCTCCTTTTTCTCCTCTGTCTTGATGGTGCAGTTCACCATGCTGCCCGCGCCATCGAGCTCCAGGGAGGGAGAAACGGGGCTCCTCATGGACATCCTGCGGGACAGAAGGGGTTTCAGCAGGGGCACCCCTTTTCCCAGCCTGTCCCCATACTGGGTGCTCTGTGCTGATGGTTTTCCAGTGGCAACGGACTTGCTTTTTGCCATGGCTTGGCAAAACTGAGCTCTTATTCCTAGCTTCCCAAGCTCCGATTTGCAGGGATTTCAGGGACTCAGTGGGCAGAAGCCCCAGGGAAACAGACCTGTCATACGCTGGGCTGTGAAGGGAATGGAGCAACAAAGCAAAGCCCTAAGGAAAGTGACCTAGAGATGGGATTTAAGGCAAATCCTGGTCCTGCCACAGCTTCTCTGGGCAACCTGTGCCCGGGCCTCATCACCGTCCCCATCCATTTCTTCCTTACATCTTATAAGGCCCCTTTAGGCACTGGAGCTGCTCTAAGGTGTCCCCTTAAGGAGCCTTCTCTTCTCCAGTCTGCCCCAGCCCAGCTCTCTCAGCCTGGCTCCAGAGCAGAGCTGCTCCAGCCCCCAGAACATCTCTACGGCCTCCTCAAGCAAGGAGGAATAATGGGAAAAGGAGGCCATTAGGAAAGGGATTTACACCCACCTCTACCAGGATCTGGCTTATGAGTCCACAGGGGATGCTGAGATGGGATGGGGCTATGATGGGTTGAGGAGAGCATCCTGCCCTTAACTAGGACCCCTGCACTCTGCTCCATCCTACCCCTTGAGGGGTCATCGGGACCCCCCTAAATGAGGGCTGGGGGTTTGGGGGGGGCCGAGCCAAGGGGGCAGCAATTACACAACAAACAAAGCCCAGCTCAAGCTGCGAATTAATCAAACTGCTGAAAATAAAACCTTCCTCTCAGGAACTTCAAACAAAAGAAACGAAAACAACAAGGCCGGCTGGGTAATGAAAAGCCAGGGCTGTGAATAGGGGACAAAAGGAAGTGGAACAATAGGGTGTTGGACAAAAGCAATAAAGTAAAGGGAAGTGTGACAGCTCCACAATAGGGCACTGTGCGCGCCAGCCTTTCTGATCTTAGCGGGGCCTTTTTTAATCTCGGTTCCCTTGCCCTGTGCTGAACAAACCAGCGCGTTCCCCAGCCCCGCAGCTTCCTTCCACCATCGGCATCGCCCCGTATCCTGCACCGGCCCTTCCTGCCCTGCATCACCTTGGCCAGGCTGGTGGTGGGGTGGGTGACCCACGGCCAAGCTCCATCACCTGCCTCAGCCAAGGAGGAAGCTGTGCCCATGGCTCTGCTGGCTCCAACAACACATGGAGGTGGGATGTGCCCTGCCCCAGAGCCCATGATCTGTGCTACAGGTGGGGAAACTGAGGCAGGGATACATGGTGCCTGCAGCACTGTGCCCTGGGTGCTTTCCTACCCCGGGACCTGCGGGTGTGGGTGCATGGATGCTTCCTTCTTCCAGCCTTTTTGGGTTTTTAAGGGCAAAAAAACCCCTTCTCAATGCATCCTAAAGGTCTGCCCTGCAATGGAATGCTGCCCATGTGCCTGTTCTACGCTGCAGCACAGAGTGAGGCCTCCAGTGCCTTCGGTTTGACAGGCACAAAAGCATCATCTCACTCCTCCGGCAGGTCACATTCCTATTGTCCGGAACCTCCCGGTGCCACTGGAAGTTTACTCTTAAAATGGGGCCGGTACTTTAATAGGCTCTTTGAAAGGGGCCTCATTGTGGCTTTATCACAGGCTCTGCCAAACAAAAAAAAGGGAAGAAAAAGGAGAAACCGGCTCTGTTATCTTGATACAGGGCTGGTGCTGGGCTCAGGTGCTGAGCTCAGGGGCTGCCTGTGGCAGACAATAGGGATGGAACAATTGCCTTGGCACCGAGAGCGTAACAGATCTATACCTTTAATGTTTCCCATTTACTGCAGGGCCGAGGGGAAGGCAGGGAATGGTGTTGGGATGCCAGCCTGAGGACCAAACCGGACCCACTGGGAGCCACGAGTCCTCGGTGAGGGACCAGGGACCTATGGGGCTGCTTTTGGGGAGCACAACAGTGACTCAACCCCACAGGCACTGAAACCCTAAAGCGCCCATGCTGTGCGGGCTCCCTGTGCCTCCAAACCCCATCCCAGCAAGTCCAAGGGCTGGGATTTTTTGGGATGGCGACAGCTTTCCTTTCCCCATGCGTACCCGCGAACGGCACGTCCTGCCATTCTCCGGGTGCCCGTGCCACCCTTCCTGCCTGCCAGCAGATCCTATCTGCCCATCCATGCTGCTGCAGAATGGCTTAAAAGGCCAGGGAATGGGGGGCTAGATGCCAGCAAACCCTCACCCTGCCCGGCATCAGTGTAATGCCGAGACCCCTCCAATACCCAGAGCCTCTTCCCAATGGATCATGCATGCACTGGCTTTGCAGTGGAGGGTGTCTGCCTGTGTCTGCCCGTGGCTCGAGTAGGGATGAAGCAGGAACAGAGGTTTCATGAAACACAAGCTCTTTGCAAAGATATCAGGTAGCACAGGAGGCCAGAAAGCCACAAAGACACCGAGCCTCCTGCACTGCCGCAGTGTGAGGAAGAGTGTGGGGCATCAGCACGGCCACCTTCATCAGCCCCAGAGTGCAGGAATGGTCCCACATGCTGCCTCGTACCCCAGCACTCCCACCCTGGGATGATCCCACTCCAAGGAATAGCAAACGGCTCCCACAGAAGGGGACTTGGGGTTGGTGGCTGGGGGAGCCCCAACCTGCCCATCAGGTTGACCAGGGCAGAGAGGAGGTTCTCAGGGCTTTTTTCCTTCCTCTTTCTCCCCAGTGCCAGCAGAAATCTATCAGTAGATAGATAGATAGGTAGATAGGTAGATATAGATACATACATACATACAAACATACATACATACACACATACATATATACACACATCAGTCTGCGTTACAGCAGACTCTTCCCTTCAGCATCCCAGCATGGTATCCAGTTATCCCAAAGCAAATCCACCCATCCCACAGCTGCATCCCACTACCATGGCCTAGGTAATGAACCCAGAGACACACAGGGCACAAACCCGAAGGGGAACCAGCACATGAACAAACACAGTGATGCCGAAGAGCCGGGGCAGCGCGACACCATCACCGAGCACACCCCATCCACGTGCAGCGCTCGCAGCCCCCGGCACCCCCGAGACAGGGAGGGCAGAGGAAAAAATAAGACACACACAGACGTTTTCTTCTTCCAAGCAGGGTCTGAGGAATCCCGGCTGGCCACCAGGACAGACAATAGCCCATCTCCTGCCAGACGAGCGGGGCCGCTTTCCTGCCAGACTTGGAATGTCCTTTCCAAGCTGTTTCCAAGCGTTTCCGCCCGGCGTGCCTTCGCACATAAAAGAATGGATGGCTTCCTCCCGCGTGCCCAGGCAGGGATGGCCAGGGACAGCCGAGGAGAGTGGCCCCGGCTGCGGGAAGTTCACGGGGCTGCCATTGCCTCCCTGGGGATCCAGAGCATCCCACAACGGCGGGTGATTCCTTGGGAAGGTGAAAGCAGGGATGCGGGCTGTGCCACCCGCAAGGATGGATGGAGATCAGCAGCACGTTGGTGAAACGGGTCAGAAAGTGCACAACCAACCAGGTTTAGTGCTGCTGAATAAGCAGGTTTTAAACCCAAAAAGTATCTGGATGCTGAACACATTCAGGCCCAGCAATGCTGCCCCTATGTGAGAGCTATGGCTCCACATGTCCCCCATGGGCAGCAGCACCCGAGGGACACGTGTCACCCCGCGGGGCTGTGTCACCCACCCGGGTGCTGCACCACCACAAGCTGGGTGCTGCAGCAGCGGAAGCGCTCTGTGATGTTTTCTGCATCCTCGTGTTGTTCTCAGCATCTCACCTGGCAGCGGTGGGAGCACGGAAAGCCGCAACCTCCGTCTGCACAGAGGCTGCTGAGAGCTCGGAGTGCCGGAAAAGCTGCAGAATTGATGCCAAGAAGGGAGATCTTTGGTGAAGAGGGGGGGTTTGGGGACAAGAATGCCCCAGAGGGGTAGCAGAATTGAGCAAGAGGCTGGAACCTGCATGCTAAGACCTGCCACAGGCACGATGGTGCCCATGTGAGCTGCCAAGCACGTCCTACCCAGCAATAGCCATCCCAAAGAGACCCCAACTGCCCCCCTCCATCCTGGCAAGACCTGGGCTCCCATGGTAAAAGCTCTGGCGCCAGTGGGAGCTGGGATTTCCCCGCTGTCCACACAAAACAGACCAGTCTTTGTGCAACCTCCATCCACCATCAGCTCCCTGAAGGCAATTTCTCTCCCCTGAAGGATAATGAAGGAAACATCCCTACGGGGTCAGAGCAAAGTGGTGACGCTGCAGTGAGAGCATCAGCATCACAGAAACTCCCGGTGCAGGAAGGAGCAGGGGGTCACCCCTCACATGTGCTACCCTGAGCACCCTCATTCCACCCAGGTCCCCTCTGTTCCCCCCTCAAGCCCCCCTGGCGCCCCATAATGGATATCTCCCCCTTCACCCTTGGAAGAGCTCCTATAGCCGCAGGGCTGCCACATTACAGCTCTTTGAAGGGAGGGGGAGCATCAACTCTCCATCTACTCAGATGAAAAGCAGCAACACAGGTCTCCTATTACCGCACAGCGCTTGGAAGATTTAACCCTGGAGGAATTACAACCAGCTAGCACAGCATTTACTAATTCTATCCCCAAAAAACCCAACCTGCCTTCCTCAGAGGCCTCCGGGCCATAGCCAGGACTGCAAATGAAATGCATATCTGTCTGATGCATGCCAGCAGAGGTTCAGGGGGAAATGGAATCAACCCTGCTCTTCAAAACTTGAGGGGAGAAAGAAAACAACCCGTATTAACCACTAAATTCACTTCAGTGAGCACTTGCAAGACAGGGAGGAAGAGATGAATTCAAAGGCTGTGGCCAGGGGAAGAAGAGGCTCTGGGCTGCGTGTCCCCATCGCATGGGAGGTCCCAGCTCCATGGTGGTTGTCCCAGGGCACCGACGGCTCCTGTGGACACCAAGAAGATGGAGTTCTCAGAGGGCAGCTCTGCCCCCAGAGCCTCATCTCCTGCTTTTCTCTGTCTCCTGGAATAATCCCACTTGCTGAAACCCACCATGGGTCAGAGGGACGAGCCGGACCCGAGGTGATGGAGCCCGGGATGCTCCAGGTGGGAAGGGGAACACAAAGCGCCCCCATGACACTGATGAGACAAGCACAACACATTCCCTGTGGGTACATGGGTCCATTTGATGGTTTAACTGGGCCACGTCCCACCCTCTTACTCACAGTTTCCAGCTTGCTGCTAACTCTGGTTTCATGCACCTTTTGCTGGCTTCTCATGAAGTAGCAGAGGGACACTCATTGCTGCTAAACGCCTCCCTGTCCTGCCATAAAGGATTATTCAGCTGCTCCCTGTCCCCGTTGCCCCCCAGCAACCCAAAACCCAGGGATGCCCCCTGGATGCAGGCAAAAACCAGCCAAAGAATGAAATCGAACACCAAGAGGCAGCCAGATCCTTCCTTCCCCGGGTGTAAACTGGCTCAGGTCCACCACCCTCACTGCCAACACCCAAACACATTTTTCCTTGAGAGGGATGAGTGATGGGATGGTTTCAAGGAGGGGGAGAATTAAACTGAAGCTCAGGTGGAACTTCCTGGCTGTGAGATTTATTAGACGGGGAATGAGCTCATCAGGGAAGCGGAGGAAACTCCATCGCGCTGGAATTACTTAAACCCATGCAAAGCCTGGAGGAAGAAGGCTCAGGAATGATCCCACGTGATGGTTGGGGACCGCGCTGGTCATCCCCGTTTCCTGGCCTCAAGACCACACAGTCTGCGGGGTGGATTGGGGTTCTGCCTTCCACTCAGTAAGGACATTTTACCCTTGCAGACAGGTGGGTTTCTTGTCCAGGGAAGGTTTTTTGATTAAAAGCATCTTTAAGAACAGACCTGGGGGTGCTGCGGGGACAAGGGGGTGCTGGGCAGGGATGGACGGGGAGAAGTGCTGAGAGAAGAAACTCCCCTTCCCTGTGGGGCTAAACCGGGAAAAGCCCAAACCCCAGATCTCAACATTAGCAGAGGTCTCCCCCTTCTTATTGCATCCCTCTCCTCTGCCCTTCCTACCTTCCCCTGTGTACAAGCCAGGGGAACACAGAAGTATCACATCAAACTAACACAGGATGGTGCAGGCAGGCAGAACTCTGAAGAATGAGGATTTACTCTGAAGAGCAGGTATTTACTCTGAAGAACCCATATTTACTCTTTCTTTCCTTTTTTTCTGCATCAGAAATAACTTTCAAAACAAGTTTCTTTTGGATACAAAAAAAAAGGCAGCAAAACCTTCCTGGCTTGTGGGTCCCTTTACACCAGGGTGGGTGGATGAGGCCCATGGTCCCACTGTTGCCCGAGTGGGGTGGTGGGTGCTGGGGGGAGCTCCCTGGGACCCAGTGCTGATCCTTGGGGCTGCTCCCAAACCCCCTCCCGTCACCCCAGCACACGCATCAGCTCATTCCATCTCCCCTCTCCCCAGTTTAACCCATCTACACCAAACCACCAGCGATGGGGGAAGGAGCTGGGAAATATCAGCCAACCCAAAGCAGATAAAGACAGATCCAGGAGGCGAAGGACGGGGACAACTCACCCAGCGCGGCGGTGCCGGTGAGGGAGCGCGGTGAGCACGTCGTCTCCCTCCTTTCCTTCGCAGTTTCTGTCCTCCCCTCACCCAAAAGCAGCCCCGGGGCTTATCGGGGAGGCCAATCTCGGTGTCGTTTTTGGTGTGATTTCCCTCACTCAGCGTTTCCAGGCAGAGCCCAGGGCACGTTTGACTTGGCTGCTTCGTAAACAATACTTTCCTATCGCACGAGGAGGGGCGAAGCCAGCTGACCTTTTTCCTCTCCTGCTTCGAAGAGAAAGAAGACAGGGCTCAACCAGGCTTTGGCTGTGCTTTCCAAACCCTTTCTTCATGCACCGTGCCAAGAAGGTGAGGTCTGTGCCATGCAGGACCCTAGATGCTATTTCGGTCCATCCCATGGTATCCTATGGCATCAGTGGCATCCATCACCCCCCACCCCTGCCGAGCTTCTCGGTGCATTTTACACCTTCCGCTATTTTTCCAGCTGCCCCCAAGCTTTGGGAATGCTCGCATTATCCCATCTTGTTTGCACTTGTGTTTCTCTAAGCGAGCCAGGCACCAAAAGGATGCTTGGAGCCAGCCCCAGTGACTCTCGCATTGCAAGAGAGAGTCAGCAGCCAAAAATCATGGGTCGCACAGTGCCCGAAAATCTTCGGGATCCCTCTGGATAGGATCCTGAGCTGCAACAAACAGATCCTTATGCCTGAACTGCCACATGTTGGGCTTGATGATCTTAAAAGTCTTTTCCAACCGAGTTGACTCTATGATTGACTCTATGCCTGGACATGGAGGGACAAAGGAGCCACTTCGCCCTCCCCAGCTGTTTCCCACATTCAAGGGGGGAGGCTCCAGCTGCTGGGGCCACTTGACATTTCAGCAACAGCTTTTTATGCTGGTGCAACAGGAGCTGCCCCACGAGGCGCCGGGGCCATCGTCACCCTCCCCTCTGAAAGAAAAGGCAGCCTGAAGGACGGTTGCTGGGTGCCAGTAGCTGTCCATCATCTGCCCCACAGCATCGCATCCTCACACTAACGGCAACCCTGACTCCACTCCCGCTGTGCTTCAGCTCAGAAGAGTCATGGCTGGCTGAGTCTGGATGAAGACCCCCAAGGAAAATGCTTTGGGGCCGACTTCTCCCCTTTATTAGTGCGGGCTGTGGTCACTGTGCTGGTGTTACCCGTGGTTTAAAGTGTGGATTCAGGCTCGGGAGGCAGCGCATCCCCATGTTGCTCTGTGCCCCGAGCTGAGCATCCTGCCGCAGCAGCAGCAGCAGCAATGGGGCTCGCAGCCAGCATCGGTGGTCACGTTAATGGGGCGAGGGAGAAACTGCAGGAGGGAGCAGGGCTCTGCTTCACCCCATTCTTAACATGATCAGGGAAAGCCCTCAGGCTCGGGGTGGGTAGAGAACACCCCACCACCCATCCTGCTGCAGCACCCAAGGGATGCAGCCGCAGCGACCCTCCAAACCACGACCACCCTGCGAGGCTGGGTTCACACCTCATCCCTCCTCTCCCCTCTCATAAAGCTCATGAAACCCTGGTTGTGTGGCCAGGCTCCTCTCCTCTAGGGGAGCAGAGCTTGGGAACAAGCTTCTACTGCTCCACCAGCATCGTTTTCATCGCACAATAAAAACACAGTACAGACCAGGGCCGAGGCGCTCCAGCAAGAAGCTGCAGCCCTCCCCGCTAACACCAGGGTATCCAACCGCCCCGCCAGTGCACAAGGGGCTCTTTGTGCCCGATGGCACCTGTGTCATGTCTCCCCCTCCCCCTGTTGTATTCCATGTATCCCAATTTCCCCTGGGGTTCCCAAGCCTGGGGCTTTGGCAGCTCCTGCCTCCACGTGCTGTGTCCCGGCGTGCTCCCGTATGGCTTAGCGGAGCTGTGGGCAGGAACAGTTGCTCTGCCCGCACAGGCACAGGCAGGAACAGGCAGGAACAGGCAGGAACATGCTCACCACAGTGCTGTGGTGTGGGTCTTGGGCAGCATGGGGAGGACAAGAGGGACCAGAGGTGTTTCATGCCACCCTGAAGACCCAAATCACAACCTCTGAGAGAAGCAAACACCACTCTGCCTCAGCCAATGCTGCAGGTAGGGATGGGTTCTCCAGCCTGTAGCCTTGGGGACCAGCCCCAAATTAACCCACCAGCTCCTGAAATCCCTGTGTCACAGCAAGAAAAAGCAGCAGGAAAGGTCCCAAAGAGCTGCCTGTTGGGAACTGAGCTCCCCATGGGCAGCAGCACCCACACAGGGTCACACAGCACAGGCTGTCTCTGCCCATACCCCCTCCTACAGGCACACTCGTGTGCAAGCCTCTGCCCCAGGGGACCCGCTTTCCGGCTGGGCGTGCAAGGTAGAACAATAGGGCCGAGCCCTCTATTGTTCCAGACAAAAGATAAGCCGGGCTTTGGCATTCCCTACGCCCTTGTGGGCAGGCAGCAGGCAGGCAGGGCTGCCAGCCAGGGCCAGGGCACAGGGTTTCCTACACCCTTCCCACGTCAGCTCGCTTTTAGGAGGTGAAACAGAGGGGATGGTGTGGGGGGAGAAACCTCCTGCCCAGCTTGGAGCTCGCACACAGCCCTCATCCTGCCCTGCAGCTTTGCCCCGTGGTCCCATTTTGGCCTCAGGCACCCCCATGTCCCCAGTGTCAGGACACCAGGGATGAGCTGCCCAAGCCTCTCCACAGACCCCGGTCCTGTCATCTCCACATCCCACAGGGATACAGTGGGGACATGCCATGGGGTGGTGGCAGGAGGGTTGTGGGTTGCCCAGCACTGGAGCAGCCATGCTCTGCCACCCAGCACATCACTAGGCTGCAAACAGGCAGAGCTAGAGAGGAAGACTATGGGGCACAATGAGGGTTGCTCACTGCAAACCCACATCCATCCAGGCACCCAAGAGCTGTGCCGGGTGACAACGCCGCAGGTGACGATTGCTGCGATGGGTGCTGAGTACAGCACGCGGCCACACCGAACACAACGGGTTGACTTTAATGTCCAAAGAGCTTCCGCTTCTCGCTCTCACCCGGCAGCAGTGGAAGGTGCAGCCCCAGCACTGCGGCGGCGGCAGAACCTGCTGCATGGTGCTGGCGATGCCATCGGGTATCTCCATCTACCTGCTTCTCCACTGCCTCTTCCTTCTCTTGCTCAGCCCAGCTCATGATAACCTCATTTTACAAGGGACAGGACAAGGGGAATGGCTTTAACCTGCCAGAGGGGAGACTGAGATGAGCTCTGAGGCAGAAGCTCTTCCCTGTGAGGGTGCTGAGGCGCTGGCACAGGGTGCCCAGAGAAGCTGTGGCTGCCCCATCCCTGGCAGTGTTCAAGGCCAGGTTGGACACAGGGGCTTGGAGCAACCTGCTCTAGTGGAAGGCTGGATGGGGATGAAGGTTGGAGCTAGATGAGCTTTAAGGTCCCTTAAAACCCAAAGCAGGCTGGGATTCTGCGATTCATTTTACACAGGCAAAGAGTTTCAGATGCCCCCACTGGGCTCGCTGCTGCCCCACTTGCTTTTCATTTGCTTTGCTATATTTAATTTATAATCTTATCCTCTTTCCTCCCTAACACACAATGAACCGCCCCAAGCTGCCTTCGCCGAGCAGAATTAAACCAGCAGATTTCGGCCTGACCTCGTGGGTGCTCGCAGGGGGCTTCAGGAGGCTTTAATGATGAGCCACGTTATCTCGTTCCTCTGTGATAAGCCACCCGGGGGTACGTGGCAGGAGCCACTGGACCACATCTTTTCTAACGGTCACAAGCCTGGAGCAGACTGGGTGGTAATGGAGCATTAAATGATGGAGAGGCAGAATTTCAGCTATCATCTCCCATCCATCGCCCAATTTGCATTCCTCAGCTGCAGGGCTGTGAGCAGGAGCAGGGATGGGAGCTTCCCTCCGGTACTATGGTCACATAAGTGGCTTTCCCTTTGGAAAACACCACATTGGAGCCAACAGCAGCTGCAGAGACATTTGGGGTCTGGTGGGGTGCTTGGAGGTGATGGGGACGAGGTTGTTTCAGCAGCTCCCTCCACCCCAACAAGCTCCAGTGCACTTGTGCAAATGCTTTGTTGAGGCAGATTGAACCTCTGCATCCCCTCCTCTGAAGCTGTACTGACCCATCGACACAGTTGCGGTGTCTCACACAAGGAGCCAGGGTCCTGCATGGCCCCTGCGCCGAGCTGGTGGGACTGGGCAGACCAAGGGCCCTTGTTTGGGGCTGGAGTGGTTCCAGCTTGGGACATGTGGCCCTGGAGCAGGTGGAAGCAGAGTGGGAGGAAGGGAAGGAGGAGGCAGCGCTTCCAAATAGCAGAGAAATACCCCCAAGTTGATGCCTTGGACCCTGGCAGTGTTCCTGGTGTCCATGCACTGCTCACCATGCACACACAGCACCCAGAGTGAGGAGCCCACCTCCATTCACAGGAGCAGAGCACTCCTAAAGTTACCTCCCAAAAGACACAGGATGAGGGGTAAAGCACAAAAAGATCTTTTCCAACACAACTGTCATAAGCTGCACTCATTGATTTCCCTTTTACGTATTCTCGACCGGATTAAAACGTGGTGGAAACAAGTGATGCATCGCGCAAAACTCTTGAGTGACCCAAATCTCCCTCCCCGCAGTGCAATGAAACCAAAACCTCTACTAAGTTTGGGAAGAATAAAGCAGCAAAGGGCTGGAGAGCCCAACCCTGCCCAGTCAGGGGTGGCTGCGATGCTGGAATGGACCTGAGCTGGGAACACCCGACCCTGGGGCTGCCTGTGATCCAGAGCAATCCCTCCCACTGCAAGAGGCAGCTTTGACCCATCAAGTGAGGGAAAACGGGGTGATGGCCTTGATCCTGTGTTAATGGTTGGACTCAAAGACCTTAAACCTCTTTTCCAACCTCAGCGACTCCCTGGTTCTATGAAATGAAAGTATTTCATCACTAGTCCTCGGCGTGTCAGAGCAGCACGGCCGCAGGAGAGAACAAAAGAGGCCAGCCCGCTTTTCCCCAGCACGTCGGTGGCAATGCCCTGCCTGGGGTGGGTTATTCCTGCTTTAAACAAACCCATTTCTTGAGGAAAATAAGCAGTTTGTGTTACATCGGCCTGAATGGGCACTTCCCGGGTGCCACACCAGAGCGGAGCTGCACTGACAGCGCATCCCGACCATCGGTCGCAGCCGTCTGGGAAAGGCTGTCTGCCTCCCTCCTCGGGAATAGCAGCTTTCCTGGTCTCTGCACTTCCACGTGCTCGCACAAAGCCAGCCCGACACCGAACCACAGTGAGTGTTTGCAATGGGATACAGCTGGAGCATTGGGATTGCGGCATCGCGGCAAAGAGGGGCTCAGGCGGGATGGCAAGCATCGGCTGTCCCCAACCCTCTCAATCTGCAATGGGACCCCCAAAAGCAGAGCTACCAGCACTGCTGCGGTGCCAGTGCCCCCCCAAAACCCTTCCAAGTTTGTTTGGTTTTGCTGTATCCCAGGGAACGGGAAGGATTCCCAAGCAGCGCCGAGCCTGTGGGATGGCTGGGGACAGCAGAGGTGACCCCAGCTTCCCCTGGCAGAGAGCAAAGCATCCCATGTAGAGCCTATTGGATCCCACCGGGATTTGCTCCACCACCCCATCCACTCACCAGCAAACTTCAGCACCCCAAGGATGCTCCAGCCAGGAATCACCGCATCACTCCAACAGCCAGCATGAGCCCTGTCCCCATGTCCCCAACCCAGCCCTGAGCACTCACAGAGCACCAGGTCCCCAAAATGCCCCTTGCCCCATCCCTGGACCTGCTCCAGTGAGTCTCAGTTCCAGGAAGGCGACGGGCAGTGAGAGCAGGGACAAGTGCCCCGGGGAGCCCAGGAGTGTAAAAATAAACCCACTGCAAGGCTGGATTGAGGGAAGAAGCCGTCCCCTGCATCCCGGAGCGAAATGAAACCCCCTCCAGCACATAACAAGTTTACGATGTGCTCCATCTCCCCTCATCCCAGCGTGCCAGGGCACGGCTCCCCCGGCACCCCCTCGGAAAATAGATGTGTCGGCAGGGAGACAAGAAGTCCAGCTATTCCCCCCAGGACATGTCGCACCCGCGCTGGAACATGCTTGGATGTCAGGAGGACTTTTAGGATGATTTGGGTGCTCTGATTTGGATGGGGTGAAAACAGCAACTGGAGGAGCTGAGCTCCGATGGCACCAAGAGGGAAACAGTTGGTAAAGATTTGGGACCTCTGTCCTATCTATTACCCTGCTCCAAAGGGATTTCACCTCCGACATGAGATGCCAGATAAGACACAAGCCCCCAGCCCCAGCGGCTCTACCCATCCCGAGGGAAACAGACACACACCAAGGGAGATGTTGGTAAAAATGTGTCTCTCACAAATGATACAGGAAACTGTACTTAGTTGCCCATGTTTTTTAAAGGACGGTGGCTATTTTTAACATAAAGCCTCCAAAATCGCAGGCTTTCAAATGAAAAAGTACTGTATCAGTGTCAACAGAATGGATTCTGTACCAAATTAAATTGAACTAAAAGGAAATTGCATGAATTACAAACACGAGTTATTGGCTCAATAGGAGAGTAACTGAGTGATATTATCTGCTCTGTGCTATGGAGGAAATCACATTAGCTGAGCTAATGGTCCTTTTTCACTCCTAAAATCTATTACTCCATATTTGCTTTGGAAGTCAAGTGTTTTCCATGCTCAAGCTACTTCACAAGATGTAACCGAGAGTCAAACAATACGCAGCCACGCTCCGTAATGTGTCCTGGGCAGCATCCCCCACTGGCACCGACCCCCCTGCGCGGAACACTGGGAATCAGGAGGTGGAGGTGGGAAGCAGCAAAGCTTTGTGTTCAGTTGTGCATTTCACAGGGAAACCTCTCCCCAGCCATGATGCCGCTCGGGGTTTCTCTCTTTCTACCACTAACTTTGTCGGTGTGGAACTGTGGAGGCCCCTGGGGCCGTGCTCCATCCCCAAACCCCTGCACAGGGATGGCTGGGGGACCCCCCCCAGTGCAAACCCCGCGGCTTCAGCCCTCCCAATTCCCAAACCTGCCCAGGACGGGTCGGACACACAACTCCAATGCCCAGGCAGGACCCTCCATGGCTGCTGAGGAAGGTGGAACCTCAGCGACAAGGTTCATCCGCTCTTAGGTCCCAGCAGTTTAGTGCTGACCCCGGTCTCTATCGCTGCTGCTTGTTACAACAACCCCCGATAAACACCCGGCAAGTTTGGAGCAACACTGTCACGACAGGCAGAGCTCGCTGCTCCCCAACAAACGTGCTTTGAAAAGGTGACAGGAGATGCACGACGAGAGATAGGGGTGTCCCGTGTGTGCCATGGTGTGGCTGGGGATGAGGGATGGGGACAAGGGATGGATGGGGACGAGATATGGGGACCCTGAGCTCCGCAGGGTCCCAACACCCGCACACAGCCCCAAGCCCCACAGACACACACACACACGGTGGCCAGGCCCTGGGTGCTGGCTCACGGTGTCTGTCTGTGCCACACAGCTTGTCCGTCTGCCCAGGCACACTGTGCTCTGACCCCCAGAGCCGTGTCTGGGGGGGGCCGACATGCTCTAACCCCACTGCCCCCCGTATCCCCGACCCCAAACACTCAGCAGGGGGCCGGGGAGGGGGCAGGACCCACCGGGACCCACAGCGACCAGCGAGAAGGGGAAAGAAGCCTTCCCGAGGTGGGATGGGGGCCCCGGGGAGCAACCCCCGGCAGCCGGGCCAAAGACCGGATTGGAGGGGGGGTTGTCCATGGTTTAACCCCTTACCTGCCGGCCCTGTGCCCCCGAGGGGGGGTGCCCGTGGCTTAACCCCTTGCCTTCCGCGCTCCCCGGCACGGCTGCGGGCGCGGGGGGACTCTCGGAGGAGACTTTGCAGCCCCTAACTTTGCAGCGGGGACGGGGCTGCCGGAGGACGGGTCCTGCACCCCCCCCCCTTCCCCTTTTTCCTTCTCCTGTTTAAGCAAAGGGGCTTTGGGGGGGTCCTGCCAGGCTCCCCCTAGCCCCGCTCAGCCGGGGTCGGGGACCCGGGAGGATGCTCGCCGCGCCGGTGCCCCACGAGCAATGCCTATGTCCGCCCCCCCCCCGGGGCCGTGCCCCCGGCCGCACTCACGGCTCCGCAGCGCTGCGCCCCGGTCGCCGCTGTCGGTGTCGGTGCTGCCGCCGGTGCCGGTGCGGGCTCCGCCGCCGCCGCCGCCGCGCCCGGGTCAGGTCCGCTCCATGTCCCCAGCGCCTCCGGTGGGAGCTGCCCTGGCGCCGGGCGGAGAGAGGGAGCGAGGAGGAGGAGGCGAAGGGAAGGAGGAGGAGGAGGAGGAGGGGAGGAGGAAGAGGAGGAGGGACACGGGTCCAGCCAGCCAGGAGCCGGCTCCGGGGCGGCCCCTCTGCCCCGTCCCTCCCCTCGGGACCCCCAGCCCCGCCGGGGGACCCACGAGTGACAGCGCCGGGAGCCCCCGCGCTGCGCCCGCCCCCTGCCCTGGGGTCCTGCGGAGGGGCCGGACACCCCCAAAGGCTGAGGGACAACCCGGGGGAGTCCTTGGAAGCATCGCGGGACCCCCGGGACCCCCCCGTCCTACCCGCTCGCAGCGAGGGGCTGGAACAAAGCCTGGCTTGCAGAGAGCCTTGGTACGGCAAGGGAGACCCCAAAGCCTCATCCTAAATCCACAGCACCCCCAAGTTGTGCTCAGACCACCATGGCTAGTCCTGATCCATGAGACACCATGGGGCTGGGACACAAGGGAGTCATGGAGCAGGGAGGGCAGAAGACAGATGGATAGAGAGTGCTCCAGCACACGGGCTTGTGCTGTTGGAGCGGATAACCTGGATAACCCAGCTGGAACACGGGTGCATCAACAGTGAATTGAGATCCCCCCGTGTCCCACACCCAGCACCCCACATCCCACCAGATGGGAATGCCATCACCCGCCTTTCCAAAGGGAAAAAAACCCACTTCACTGGGAGCAAAACGGTGCTGCAGCTGGAGAGGAGGAGGTTGGTTTGGACAAACGAATGTTGACAAACAGTCTTTTTTTGTATAATGAAATCTTTAACATGTTATGTCAACATGGAAAGAGAACTGTTTATGTTTTACCAGCGGGGAAAATTCCCATTGACTCCAAGCCGTTTCCTTCCCCACACCAACACAGCAGCGTTTGGAAACCAAAGGCAGCAAATGGGCTGCACCCCCAGACCCTAAACCCCCAAGGAGCTCAGGGATACACAGATGGAGAAACTGAGGCCCAGAGAGGACACAGCATTCCCGAGGCTGTGCAGCAAGCACCAAACATGCAGCAGGGCAGGATGCAAAGGCAGCTCCCCCTGCACCAGCCAACACACCCCTCCAAAGCCCCCTCCCCACTTTGGGGTCCTGGCTGCCCCCAGTGCCATCCCATGCCCCACAAGTCCCAGGAGGGAGATGGTTATTGTTGGCTGAATGCACAAGTGAGCCCATGGCAACCTCCACGCTGCTCCAGGGGCAGGGGGAGGTGGGAATCGCATCCCCAAAACCAGACAGGGAAACAATCTACAAAGGGGCTGAGGACCAGCACAAGGGAGCCAAAAAAGGGGGAGCAGGAGCTTTGTTCGTGTCGTCATAGCAACAGCCCGGCCGGATGGACTTTCACTTTCCTTTCCTTCCTCCCCATCCCCAGTGGCCCTGGTGGCCCATAGTGGCCCCTTCCCAGAGCTTGGCAGGTCCCCCCCGGGTCCAGCATCACCTTCCAGACTGCTGGGAGGTGGTGGCCCAACTGCTCATCCCGAGGCATCACCACTGGAGCTTCCACGGGTCCTGTTCCCATCCTGGCTCTGCTCCTCCCCATGTCCAACTTCCAGCCACACCACCTACACCCACAGCTCCACCTCCATGTGAGGCATTCCCAGGACCCATGGGGCATCCCCAGGACCCATGGGGCATCCTCAGGACCCATGGGGCATCCCCAGGCTGTACAGGACATCCCTCAGGACCTGCTGGGCACCCCAAGGACCTTCCAGGCAGCCCCAGGATCACGGGCACAAGGTGTCAGGATGGAGGTGATGGGACAGTCCCCATCCTTCAGATGGGGTCTCACAGGGCTCGCTCAGCTCCTGCTCCATCCCTCTATACCTGGCGGCTCCAAGCAGGACTGCTCCCACCCCGCAATCCCTCCCTGAGCTTTCTGCTTCCCTCAGCACAAGGAAGCCGGGACAATGGGTGGAGGGACCAGGAAAGCTGATGGGGGCAAAGATCCAGCGCAGGGGGCACAGAGGGGAAAGGCAAGGCCAGCGCTCCCCTTCCTTTTCCCAAGCCACCCACCCTGGTGCGGAGCCTGTGGGGCCGGAGCCCATGCAGCCGGGCCTCCTGCTTTGTGCTGGCTGCGAATCCCAGCCTCCGGATCGCAGGATACTGGTGACTGAGTCATGGAAATGGTTCAGACAATGGCTTGGCCCCTTTATAACTGGCCAGAGGGGGCAAAGCAGGGAGAACAAATTCGACCTTGCTTCCTGCACGGAAGCGGGGGCCCATTGTTTGGGAATGGGCATGTGCTTTGCTCCTCACCAGCCTGGGAAAGCTGCAAAGCAATTGCTAACGGGGAGCAACATGGGTCCTGCCAGGCAGCTGCCCCCCTGGCTCCCCTATGAAAATCCAGGGAAGAGGAGGCTGAAGGTGCTGATGTTCTCTGTGAGGTCGCTGCCGTGGTGGCAACACTGAGGTGGCATCACCCCTATCAGCCACCAGCTCAGCTCCCCTCCATACCGGGGCGGTTGGGCTCATCGGGTCCCTCTCCTGCCTCCCTTCCCTGCTCCCATCAGCTTCCCCTCACAGCACACGGTGGAAGAGGGGGATCTCACAAACCCCCCTGAGCATGGTGTTATCCTTGGGATTAACCCCAAGAGCACCCCAAGAAGCAGCCCCAAGGCTTTGGGCAAGCAGCAGCACGAGCAGGGCCAGGGGAAGGAGAGGAGCAATATAGGAGTCTCAGCCATCCACTGCTGGGGGAATGATGGGGTCCAAATCTTCCCCAGATTCCAATTCCAGACCTGCCTTGTGCATCCCATTATCCCCCCATGCATGCGGGAAGATGGCATCTCCAAACTGTCCCCATCTGCAGCAAGGGGACGTGCTGCTCTTCTCAGCAAGGAAGAGCTGTGCCGGACCAGGGGAGCGAGCAGAGGGACCCAAAAGGTCCCCTTGCAACCAGCAGACCCAGTGCTAAGCCCCCAGCCAAGAGGCTCCGAGGCTGGATGCTCCTGACGAGACCAGCACCGTGTCCCCAGCGGCGCTCACAGGGAGCCGCACCAGGCGCACGCACTGTGGTCTCACAGGGACAGACAGACAGACATCTGCAGCCCATTAAACCCAAGCTGATATGACAATACTCCAACCCTCTGGAACCACAGCAGCTCTGGGGCTGTCCTCAGTTCACCCCATTGTAACCAGCTCCATAGTCCATAGGGATGCGCGTGCCAAGGACCTGTCTCATCCAGCCCTCTGCATCCCTGGTGATGGGCAGCTTGTCATGATGCTCCTGTACTTGCTCTGTGCATCCCAAGTGCTGCCTTTCCCTGCATCAACCCCCCTGGCAGAGATCCTGGTTCCATGGGCTCAAAGCGGGACCACACTGCGCCACATGCACTGGGGACCACGGCTGTGGAAGCAGCGCATCCCAAACCCTCCCCAAGCTGGCAGCATCATCCCGCGCCTGCCCTCATGGGCTCCTAGCAGGGTGGTGCGTGAGCTCCAATGAATTAACCTACTAATGATTCCCACCCAAACACCACGATTTATCCTGGCCACTTCAGAGGCATTCCCAGCAGCTGGAAGCTCTGTGCTGCCTTCTTCCCCAGCACTGGCAGTGCCCAGCTACTGCAGGGAGTCGGGGCTGGGCAAGCAAGTCCGCCCACAGCATAACAGGCTCTAATCTGGCCATAATAAAACCAAGATGTTCCAGGATTGCTCTATGGGGAGCGCACTCAGAGCAGCTCAGTTCTAAGCCAACACTCCGAGAGAGCTCGTCCAGAAAGCGGAGTAAAATCAAGCACATCCTGATTGTGCAGGAGAGCAGAGCTGGGGTGGCACAGGCTGGAATCGCAGGTGAACTCCAGCTGCTGCAGGAGCAGCAATACCTACGCAGAACGTTTAGAAACGATGGAAATGGTCCCTGCAGCACAGCACATGATGCTGTGGCTTGAAAGTGTTTAGACATCACAGTAAAACCCTGCACAAACACTGCTAAAACACTGCTCTGGCCCGCTCCCTGCAGAGCCACCAGCCGTGGCTGTGGGTGATGCGCTGGAGGAGGGTGGCTTTGGCCAGGGCAGGTGATGGAGAACAGACCAAGGACCACATTTTGGGTCTGGAAGGGGGATTTTCACTGCCAGGTTGACACTGAAATCAGTTGCCACTTCAAAACCATCACAGCTACAAGCAGCTACAAGCACCCCAGTTCCAGAGGGGTTCCCATTCACCACCATCCTCACCCTGTGCCATCCACCCAACCCCGGGGGCACCCACCACATCCCCCTGCAACGCAGCACATGTA
Organism: Strigops habroptila; assembly: GCF_004027225.2. Classification (NCBI taxonomy): domain Eukaryota; kingdom Metazoa; phylum Chordata; class Aves; order Psittaciformes; family Psittacidae; genus Strigops; species Strigops habroptila. Next base: position 2,336,094 of record NC_044294.2, read on the forward strand.
ACCCAGCCAGACCAACAACCCTGCCAGGGACTTTCAGCTCCAAACAGGGATTCGACGGGGAGAGGAGACAAAGCAGCATCGCATCTCTGCAAGTCTCTATTCCCAACCTGAATGCTGCTGTTGTTCTGATTCCAGGCGATGGGAACTGCCATCCCCGGAGCACAGCCCAGCAGGCTGGACCAGGCCAGCCACACACACACAGCGCCGGCCCATGGCTCCTCTCCTATGGGAAAGCCACAGGGTGGGAGGATGCAGCCGGCTGGGAGCCTCCTGGGAGCATCCCCAGCCATTCCCATGCCACGGGGCTGGGACAGCCGATGGGGCAGGGAGGGTTTGGTAGGGGGCACAGAAGGGTGATGCTGAGCAGGCTGTGCTGGGGACACACATGGGGAGGGACGGGATGGCCGGACCACCCAGCAGGATGCAGGGAGCCGTGGCTGAGGGCAGTGGCACTGAGGGGGGCCGAGCCCTTTGCCTCCAGTTCAAAGGCGACGCTGGACTCCAGCACCCTCCGCCAGCCCGGCTCCAGCAGGGACCCGCAGCACCACCCAGGGACCCTCCAGCTCAGCCCGACAGAGGGGCTTTTCTTGTCCCCTGCCTTTGTTTTCTATTTAGTGCTTTTGTTCTCCCCTCTTTGGTCCTTTGTTCCAGCTTGTCCTTTGTTCCGACGCCTTTGGTTTCTCTTCCCTTTGATGCTTTGTCACTCCCTTCATCTTGGTGCTTTTCTTTCCCCGGGTTTTTAAGCTGCCGGTTGTTTTCTCTGGCCGGGTTGTGCTTGGCATTTTTATCCTTTCTCCCTCTTGGTCCACTCCTCAGGTCACACAGGCCCAGCCCGGATTGTCTCCAAATCCCCATTTGTCTTGTTTTGGTGCCTGGATTTCTCTGCCTTTATGTCCTTTCTTCAGAGACTCTCAGTGATTTCTTCTTCTTCAGTAAGGAAAGTAGAGGGGGGAGGTCGGGGCTTAATTAATTAGCGAGTGTAATCTTTAGATGGGTGGCACTGCAGGATGTGTGGAGCATCATTACTATTGTCATTAGGATGTTAAGGGTTTAAATACCAGCTAATTGCAGCAAAGAGCTCCAACTTCACCAAATTATATCAGAAAGAGACAGAGAGGAGAGAAATCCCCAACACAGGCAAGAGGGTGAGCAGAAGCAACGTGTCCCCAGCTCCAGCCCTGAGGGCTGGGTGATGGTCACAAAGGGCTGCCCAGTGCAAGATGTGGGCTCTCACGGACCAAAGAGCATCATCCTGTGCCAGCGCCTCAGCACCCTCACAGGGAAGAGCTTCTGCCTAAGAGCTCACCTCAATCTCCCCTCTGGCAGATTAAAGCCATTCCCCTTGGCCTGTCCCTACATCCCTCGTCCAAAGCCCCTCTCCAGGTTTCCTGGAGCCCCTTTAGGCACTGGAGCTGCTCTAAGGTCTCCCCTTCAGGAGCCTTCTCTTCTCCAGGCTGAACCTGCTGCTCACGCTCTGGGGATGCAGCCCCGCACACAGGTGGTTTTTGGGCTGCAAACACACTGCTGGGCCATGGGGAGCTTGTTCTACCACGGTCAAACAAAGGCCAGGATCAGTGGGAGCAGGGAGGCCCCCCCATCGCACAGCATCCCCATGGTGCAGGGTGAGAGCAGCTGTGGCTGCACAAACAGCTGTTGAAGGGAGGAAGCAGCCAAAGTTAGCAACAGGATGTACCCTCAGATAATGTGATCGATATCAGAAGATGCAGCTCTTCAAAGGCCGAGCTGAGCCCATCTGCTCAAACTGGGTGTCTGGGGAGATCAGCACCGATATGGGGTGTCTTTGGCTCCGTCTTCACAACAACCTCCTTTCTCCTCTCCCAAGTCACTTATGGTAACTGGGTGATGTCCCCATGGTTTGGGGTACGGTGGGATGGGGTAGGAGGGATGGTTTTCCAAGCATGCGACCAGAGGGGAAAAGGGCACGAGCACGGGATGGGTGCCTTGTGGGAATATCACTCCAGATCCAAGTGGATCACAAAGCGTTTGGGTGCTGCAGATGGGGTGCTTTGATAACACCCTGCAGTAACAACCCCTGCCAGATACACTGGTGTGTAACCACACGAGCATGACCCTGGGCTCACCATGCAGCCAGACAGGATCAGACACTGGGATACAACTGGGAAGGCTCCAAAGGAAGGTTTTCCAGGGAAGAGCTGGACAAAACATGCAGCAGCTCCAGCTTTCCAGGCAAACTCTCCATCATAGGCCTGTCCGATAGGAGCAGCCACACACCAGCTCCCTTGGCACATCCCAAGGGGCTGCTGAGGATGCGGGATGCTTCGGAGGGCAATGGATGGGCAACCTGCACAAGGAAGAGGTGAGACAAAGCGGGCACAGAGCAGAGCCCCAGTATAGCAAGAGGAAAGAGGAGCTGCCTGCCTACCCCTTCCCATGGCTCCAGGGTGTGCAAAAAGCTTGGGAAGAGGCTGGATCAGTTGGGAACATCCTCACCTAGGGCGGATGAACATTGCTCCAGCACACTGTGGTGTCCAAGCGTGACAGAGCTATAACCTGCAGATGGACCCCTCCAAACCACGCCAGTGCCTCATCTCACCAGTGCTGGTGCCATGCTCATGGCCCCAGAGCAGGGAACCAGTGTGGAGAGATGCTGGGGAGCCAATGGTGAGGGGGGGTTCTCATCCCAGCGGGCACCTCCAGCACACTTGAGAGGTTAAAAACTTGAGTGCTCGGAACAAAAGCAGCCGGGAAAAGCCATCTTTCTGGTCTGCCCGGTTCTGAGCTCAGCAGCCGGCCAAAAGCAAAGCTTGGGGCTGACAAGCCCTGGTTGTGAGTCATACAACACACCACCCTGCTCATACCCGCTGCCACCGGGGCCCGGCCTGGCCCTTGCAGGAGGTGGCACCATCCGATGCTCATCCATCCAAGCCCTGACGGGTCCTTGCCCAGCCACCCCCTGGCTCTGCCCCGCTCTCCCAAGGGCTGAACCTGGGTTTATTACAGAGCTGGCACCGGGAAGGCAAAAAAAGAGAGAGACAACGAATGAACCAAACCCCCCTCATCTCTCTATCTGCAGCCATGCAAGGAATATTGTTCAGCGCCGCACAAAAGCATCCCTGAAAATAGAAGCGCCAGGGCCAGGCCTGCCAGTGGCTGTGTGAGATAACGTCTACTCGCAAACACTGTGCCTTTGTGCCGCTGTCACTGTCCCCATTGTTCAGGAGCCTATTGCCTCGGGGATATTGTTCCCTTCTTTTGTCTCAGCCCCGGCTCCTTTTTGTTTGACTTTACTTACCATTTCATTCCTCTCCTTTGTGCTGGGGTTCGTTCTTTTGTCTCTCTCTCTCTCCCTTTTCTCTCTGTGATTTGTATTTAGCAATTGTTCCCGGCCCGTTGGAAGCACAATGTGCTCGGGGCTCTTTTCTCTCCTCCATTCATTACCTATTCAGGTGGGTTGCTTTGCCCATAGGTAACTGGAGCTCCCAGGGGGGCAGGAAGAGGCTGGTGGTGGCCATTGGGGACACCAGGGTCCCTGTGTACCCAATCCAGGCACTGGGCTCCCCTCTTCCCTCCGTGACAAAGGAGCACTGGGAAAAGGGCACATCGGACCCCAACTCACTGCCGTGGAGCGGAGGATGCTGACACAGCACTGGGGAAGCAGAGGCTCCCGGAGCCCTTATCCAAGCAGGCCAGGCCCTGGTTAACACTTGGCTCTTCCCTATCCCTGCTTTTTGGGCACCAGTGAAGGGATGAGAGCACTCAATGGCAGGGAACACCAGGGCAGCCTTGCAGCAGCATTCCCACTGCCCAGAGCCCCCTCAGCATCTCCCCGACACTGCACAGTGACTGGGTGCCCTCCAGGAGGGACCCTTAGGGCTGCAGGGTGGGCACCCACCCCTCAGTAGCCCCCAGCCCATGTGGCAAAGCAGGGAGGAGATTCACCCCCTTTTCTCCGAGCCAACGCCAGCAGCTCCTGGGGACCACAGGGATGCAAAGAACAGCTCAGGGATATCCTTGGGGATAGCAAGATGCAGCCAGGGAAGAGAGCAGAGCTTGTGGAAAGCAGCTCAAAAGCTCCTGAAGGGTGTTGGGGACCCCTTGTACCCCATCTCTGCCTGCTTCCCCCCCAGCATGGTGGGTTCCCCCTGTACCCCATCCCCTCCTGCCTCTTGCCCATTTGGGGGTGTCCACAGCGCCCAAGGTGAGTCCAGCCCTTGAGGAGGAGGAGGAGGAGGATAGACCAGGAAAGCTTGAGGGAATGCCGTGACGGCGAGAGCTGACAAGTGGCCATCCTGGGAGACAACAAAGCGCCGCTGTTCTCCGGGGCACAGCCCGCGTGATCCAACAGGACTTTTCCATCCCTCCCGCTGATGGAAGCCCGAGGATCAAAGCCTGCAAGAAACCTCCTCTTCCTCCTGCTCTCACGGTGGGGAGGCCACGAGGAACCTCAAGATTCACCCTGGGACAGAGGGATGGGAGCGATGTGAGCGGGATGTGGGTCCTTGGGGATGGTGTGAGCCCCCGGGGCTGCAGGACAGGGCTGGGGGGGGTGTGCCTGGGAATAAAGGGAGCAGACTGTGGTCTATTGTTTCATTGTTATGGCTTCAAAGGACAATGGGGCATTGTCGTCTCTGGGGATCCCATTGTTTGCTTTCGCTGCAGATCCCAGCCGCGCAGTGGATGGAGGTTTCCCGAGGGCCAGCCTGGCTCCGTGTGTGGGACACTAAATAATGAGGCCGGCATGTTTCCTTCCCCACCACCCTGCTGGGCTACGGGAGCATGCAGAGACCCCCCCCTGCGCCCCACGGAGATGGGGTGAGAGCAGGGAGGGTTCTCCCCATCCCTGCAGACCCCAGCAAACCAGGATGAGGGGAATAAACCCAGCCAGCGTTTATGATGGGGGCTGAAGCCACATCTGCTGCCAGGATGGAGCTGCTGCTGGCCGGGGCTTTGGCTGCTGTTCCTCTCTCTGCACCCACAGGAGCTGCCCCATGTTGCCCCTTGCAACATCCCTACGTTTTCCTTTCCTCCTCTCACCACACAGCATCCCCTCGAGACTGACATTCCCCAGGCACTCAGAACAAGGAAAGCTCCATTGCAAAGCCCCACTTCTCCATCAGTACCGAGGAAAAAGGGACTTGGTACCATTGACGACACAGCCCTGGGGTCCTCCCTTTGCTGTTTGTGCAGCACCCCAAGCCCAGGACCTTATTTTGCATAGCTCTTTCCTATGTAAAATCAATCTGGGTGCTATGCAAAGGCTGGGGGAGGGAGAAGAAGCCGGGAGCCATTCCCAGCCTGCAGCTGAGCCCTCCGGAGCCTGCCCCAGTGCCGGAGGTGGGCTGGGAGATTGATGGAGCAGGGAAGAGATACGCTCTCCCCAGGGATGCTCTTCCAGCAGGAGGCTGCTCAGAGCAGCCGGGGAGGGGAGGAAGCATCCACTGCCCAAATCAATGCACCTCAGTGCTCCCTGGGTACCCTCCGAGGGGGAAAAGCCCATCTCCGGCTGTTGGTAGCCCCAGACCAAGCTCAGCTTTGCACGAGCAAACACCAGGGTTGGGGGTTTCAAAGAGAGGGAAGAACTGCAGCTGATAAAGGTATAAATTCAGCCTGGGCCTGTCTGATTGTGCTTTAACGCTGGGAATTCCCACTGCTTCTAATCAGAAGATGAGGATGGACCTTGCCTCGCAAATGCATCTAAGATTAATTTCCAGACAAAAGCACCGAGGGATTTGTTTGGGGACCAACAGAAGCTATTTGGGAATAAAACAAGGTGAGATAAGAGACGCTGGATCGTGGCACTGCTGCACTGCCTGCCCCCATCCAAATCCTGGGTCATGGAGCAAGGGGATGTCTCCTCCCTGGAGACAGCCTGCACCAAGGGCACCCATCCCCTGGATACTGCACCCCATGGCTCTAGGGGCTGCTTTGCCTCCTTCTCCTGGAACCTTTGGATCTCTGGGGACCCCTCGAGGTGCCAGCCCCAACCTGGGTGCGTATGGATCAGCTCAGGAGCTGGCAGGAAGCTTGTCCCGCTCCGGGGGCTCTTTCATGCTCCTGGCGAACGTTCTGTGCCCCAATGCGCACACAGACACATGTACAGACACACACGGACACGTTCTCCCCCGCCTTGAACAGTGCCATTTCCTCTCAGATAAAGAGCTCCCACCGCAGCCCCCCTTTCCCTCTCCCCCCAAACTTGTGCCTGTCTCACGCACCCATTTCGGAGCCCACCTTGGGCTCGGATCTTATCTCACTTCCTCGGTATGAATATTAGCTCTGTTGTTGATGTACGATAAAGGGATGGGCTCCAAAGCCTGTACCCGCGCCCCAGCTCACAACAAAGCCCTCTCGAGAGCGGATGCTGGTACCTGCTGCACGAACCCGTCTCCACCAAAGCGTGGCTCCCGTTGGCGCTGCTCCTGTCCCCCCAACACCTGCACGGGGCAGAGGGGCCCCGTGTGTGGTGCTGACACAAAGCATGGCCGGGCTCAGGGCAAATCTCCCCTTGATTCTGTAGCATCTTCATGTATAAAATGCAGCTGAGCAACCCTTTAAACAGCCCTCGCCTGGACCCGGCTCACTCTTAGCTCAGTTTACAAAGTGAAAAGCAACCACTTGAATGGTCTCCTTAACTCTTCACCCACTCAACAGGGAGCAGAAGAGAAATATCCCTGGAAAACTCAGCTTTATGGATGGACCAGATTGCTGGCAGCAGGAGAGGCAGGGAGACAGCACGCAGCGCTGTTCCACTCAGCTGAGGGCATCACACCACGCCATCAGCCATCACCCCCCAGGGGACTATTAGATCTTGCTCCTATTTCACAGACAAGAGACTGGAGAATGGCAGATAAGGCAAAATCCAGGCAGGATCAGGGCTGGACCCACAGGAAAGGGCAGTCTGCTTTGGAAGCTCTGGTCCTTGCAGGAAGGCAAAGCTTGCAGACACTTATTCTGATGAGACGGGCACATCCTAGAATAGGAGTGTCCCGGCTCTTAATACTCATGTAGAAGTAAAACAAGCTGTCCAAACCTAAAGCTGCCTCGTGGCTGTGTTCCACCACATGCAAACCCCAAATCCTGCCCCACAGAGCAGAGCTGTAAACATCACTCTCTATTTCCTACTGCAGACAGACTGGTCTCATTCAGGACAAGCCCAGAAATCTGTGCTGGGTAGAAACACATCCCAAAGACAAGTGCGGGGGAAATCAGGTTTAAATATTGCAGCTGGAGGCACAGGAGGGAAGAAAACCACCAGGAACAGGGTTGTCTTTGGGGCGATGGGATCGATGTGACAGCGTGGGCTCAACTCCAGGCTGTTGTGCGTGGGAAATAAGGGAATAAATCCCTGCCCAGAGCCCAGGTTAGGGCGAGGGAAGTGGAAACAGGCAGCGAGGCCGGGCCAGCTCCTCGCTGAAGGGCCCTGGTATGCGAGGCAGCGGCGCGGGGGGCAGGCTGTGCTGCGAGTGTGGCAGCGTCCCCGCCGAGGGCAGGCACGGCGCCCGGCGCTCCATTTTTCCACGAGATGTTACAAACAATAGTAATGATGCCCCTGGTGGGCCTGAATGTGAAAAGGCCCGACGGGGGGGCTGCCATGCTGGGCACCTTGTGTGTGGGCTGCCAGCGGAGAGGGGACTGGGGCACCGCCACCAACAGAACCCGCTGGAGCCAGTTCGTGGCGTTGCGTGCGAGTGGGGAGAGCCCCTCTGCTCCTGGCATCCCGCTGCTCGTGGTACCACCCCGCTACAGCCAAAGCAGGGATCGGCTTTATTGCCCATGGAGATGGTAAAAACAATCCCAAGCAGCTCCATTGCCCGGCATAAGAACAGGCAGACAGTTGAGGAAAGCAGCGCAGCGCATCCCGGCTCCTGCCTCTACCCTCCCCACGAGTTTTCCATGTTCCGATGCTGCCCTAAGGGGACAGCTTCTGAACCATTCGAGTCCTTGACCTTCCACTGTTGTCTGTTTGATACTATTATTTTTAGGCACATGAGCCTTAAAACATACCAGCACTTGAAATAAGTTCCCAGATAACATGCACTAAAGCAGGAGGTGGTGAGGCTTCGGGAGAAGGGATCAAGGAGGGCGGCAGAGCACGGGAAAGGTGGTTTTCCCCTTGTACAGCCACACATCTCACCTTATTTTCCAGCCACTCAGAAGGTCACAGGCCTGAAAACACAGTAAATGCTGATGGTAGCCCAAGCTCTGCAAGTGGCCACGGGCTACACAAGGTGTCTGCTCCTGTTTGTGCTGCTCCTGCCAGCACAGGCCATGTCCTGCATCCCAGACAGCCTGAGCAAAGGTGCAGGGATGCCTTTCCGGAGCCAGGAAAGGCACCGACCTGCAGGCAGGCGGCTGGCTCCGGGATGCAGGTTCAGATTGAACTTCAAACATACATAAAATCATGGCATAAATCATGACATCCTACAAAAGAACCACAGAGACACTGTTCCCCTCCGGAAAGGCAGGACCACTGTGCCTGCTCCTCAGGGGACTCTTTCACAAGCACGGAGAAGGACTGGGCTGGGCCAGGACAAGCAATTCCCAGTGCAGAAGGGAAGAGCTGCAGCCTTGTTTCCCAGAACCCCAAAGCCAGAGGCAGAGAAAACGGACAAACATCTACTCAAAGCACCTTGCAGGGCTGTTTAAAGGTGTATCACCTCCAAAGGGGAAAACTCAGACGCTGCAGAGCCCCAGCTGGATGTGAGGGTGCTCTCACCTGCCCCAGCCAGCGCAATGGCTCCAAGCGGAACACCAGCTCCGTCTTACGCACCCTGTGCCAGCGCTGGCACAGAAGCAGGTCTCAGTCACTTGTTTTTAGCAAACAGAGAGCTCTACTTCTACCAAACAGCCATTTGGGGTCTGGTGAGGTGGTATCGAAGCTGGATTTTGGGACCTGATAGATCCCCCCAAGTGGAACCTTTCTCCTGCAAACCCTAGAGCTGGAGCAACGCTCCAGCGTGGGATTTGCACCACGACACGCCATCCCACTGCAACAACCCAGCACCGGGGCACCCCTCATAACGCCACCTCAAGGCATCTTCTTCAAAAGGAGCCTTGAACCCACCACCCCCCCCCCGCACAGAGGGAAAGGAATTTGCACGTTATGTTAAAGCACCATTTGCAAAAGCAACCATCAAGGCAGCAGCAAAGCCAAGCGAGGGGAGTTCTCCAAGCAGGGAGCCCAGCTGTAAGCAGTCACTCTACCTTGCTCCTCCTCACTGCCTCTTGCTCAGCCAAAACCAGAACCTTCTACTCCTCATCCCCTTCCGCAGCTGGAAGGCCAGGAGCTCCGGGGACCCCGTCACCCATTGGAGAGCAGCCTCGCACCGCTCTGCTTCTCTTCCAGGTTGTTTGGGAGCCAGGAAAGCTGCTTGAATGCTGCGGGAACTCGGTGTTCCTTGTGACACTCCGCTGGAGGGGCAGGGAGGTGGCCGGGCCCGCAGCACCCTCTTCTGTCTACCGCACTCTTCTGCAAGGGAGCTTTTGAGTCTCTCTGGCACCGCACAGCTTCAAGCAGCTCCCTCCAGACGTTACCTTCCTGCTCCCTGCAGCTTGGAAACACTCAGGAAGCTGGAAGGATTCGGGGTTAAAAACAAATCAGCAAGCATTTAGATGAGTCAGTGGTGTGGTTTGATGAGGACAGACAAGTGCTTCTTGGGAAGCCAGTTTGGAATTGTTTTTGTGGCCTGTCGCTGGGCTGGTAATGCCTGGAAGCTCTGTTCTTGGACCACAGCACTCGAGTGCCAAGAGCTCCTCAAACAATGGGGCTGTGTTTCCTCCTGGACTCTCCTGCAGGCTCTGTGCAGTTTTCATGGCTTCCTGCTGGGGAGCTTCTCCTTTCCTTCTGCAACTCCCCCACGCACGTAATTACAGCCCATTTTGGTACCTTATCGTGAGCTGCTTCAGAGCTGATTACCCCTGAGCTTCCTTCCTCCCATCATCAACCTCCTCCAATATTGACGTTCGCCGGCGCTAATTCGATGCTATCAAAGAGCAGAGGAGCTTTAGGAGGCATTATGGGGACTCCAAGTGCACAATTTGGAGCTGGCAGCAGCGCTGCTGATAAGAACCAGCTTTTGCTCCTCACGTCCAGCTCTTCTCCAAGGAGCAGCCGCTCGCCAGCCACGTGTGAGGCGGAAGGAGGACGGACCCGGGCAGGCTCCGAGCCAGTGTTATTCCAGTGGCCCTGGATTAAAAGTGGAGCCAAGTGACATGATGCAACACAGCCCATTAAATAAGCTCTTTCTAAACATAAACTGTTTGTAAAGTTACATTTGGAACGAAGTAATTACTTCAAAGGACAGGCTGAGAGAGCTGGGCTGGGGCAGCCTGGAGAAGAGAAGGCTCCTGAAGGGGAGACCTTAGAGCAGCTCCAGTGCCTAAAGGGGCTGCAGGAAACCTGGAGAGGGGCTTTGGACAAGAGATGGAGGGACAGGCCAAGGGGAATGGCTTTAACCTGCCAGAGGGGAGATTGAGATGAGCTCTGAGGCAGAAGCTCTTCCCTGTGAGGATGCTGAGGCACTGGCACAGGGTGCCCAGAGAAGCTGTGGCTGCCCCATCCCTGTTCCCAGTGTTCCATTTTCAGCCTTAAGGTGATCCAGAAATTGAAGTTTTGAAATAGCAAAAGCTTATTACATGGTACCTGGTGCAGCCTGTGCCAGCATTAATGTATCACCATCCCAGCAATCTTAGCCCCTGAGGAACAATTACAGCCAAACCTTTCGTTTTCTGTTTCTTTCCATCAGAAAAGCAGCAGAGGGGACCCACGTAAGTGAGGGAACATCCCCTTGGTCCATGTGATACGCAATTGAGCTCTTGTGGGGACTTCAATAGACAAACCAGACCCTCAAATGAGTGATGAAAATAAAGCAACATGATAAAACTCAACCGATACAGCTGCTATCCCCACTTAATTCATCAAGAGGCTGCCCAAAGAAGCAGGAGAGATTTAATCCAAAGCAGCCACCCTCTCTGCTTCCCTGACTTGAAGACACAAGTGATTTTAGGAGCGTGCCTACCAGTGAGGTTTAGGAATGCTGCATCACTACAGCCCAGCCCCAAGCCCCTCACTAGAGCTACGGGAGCTCCAGGACCACAGGTCACTTGTGGAGGAGCCCACCGTGTCCTCCTAATACAGCTGGAACATCCCCGAACACACACACACCTATCACAGATCCATAGTGAAAAACACCCTGAGTGCACTTCTCCCCCTTCTCTCCTCAGGGCGAGGGCCTGAGGCAGAAACCCACCACATTTCCCTTTACAGTTCCTGTGAAAAACGTTTATTTGTGAAATACATCATCATTGTTGATGCGAAGGGGCAGGTTTCAATCCTGCAGGTGACCCCAACTACCCAGAACTCCCCCTCTACGAGCTGGTCCTGCCCCCACCAGCTCTTTATTCCCTCTGAAGCAGCGGAGCCGTTGTTCCAAGTGAAGAACACCACATCCTAGTTAGAAACACTCTGCAGCAGGGTGATATTGTCCCCTTTCAACATGATCCGACCTGCAACACAGAGAAGGGAAAGGAGACAAAACTCATGACAATGAGACAGGCTCTGACAATAACCTCACACCTTCCAAAAACAACAGCCAAGGTGATTGCAAGAGTCACCCCCATGACAAGAGACCAGGTTTTGACCAGAAACAGAGCCCCACACAGCTGCACTGGTGGGTGTGAGCAACCCCCCAGTCCCAATTCACTCTGTACCACATGAGACAAAACCTCCCCCCCTGCACTGGGTGTCTGAGCAGCAGCTCTGCCCCCATCAAGAGCCTGGACATGCTGCTCAGCCCAGACTGCTCCTTGTGCTCCCCAAGGAGGACTAAACAGCACCCTGGTGGTTCCCAGCTTTGATTTGGTGTCACCACAGCAAGTGTCTGAGGTGCTGGGGGCTGCCTGTGCAGCCCCAACGCTGTCATGTTGAAAGACAAACCAGGTCTGGGGCAGAGATGTTCTCCTGCACACTCAACCAAACCACAGGAGCCAGCAGGAACCAAGACCTGGGCAGTGTCTGCTCCCTGTACCCCAAACTCAACCTCCCAAAATGTGTGTTTTGTGCTTTGAATCGCAGCTGGGGGGAGGCTCAGGCTCCAGCTCACCCCCCCATGGACTTACCCAGCTGCTTCCTTGACTTTGTTTTGGAGTGAATCTCCTCTGCATCGTCCAGCACCAAGTTCATGTATTCATCAAAGCCCTGAAAACCAGGGATAAAGCAAGCAGTGAGCTGAGGGCCCTGGTCTAAACATCAGCAACAAGGATACAAACCATTACCTGTGCTGACCTGACCACTATGACTATTGAGAGACATGAAGCGTTCCCCCCCCCCCCCCAGTTTTATGGAAGAAATAGTTTTATGAACGTGAAAAGGAAGCTACAACCCCCAGTGTACACAAGGACACCACGATACTCACAATGATGCAGCCTTCTATCCGCATGTTCACCTGCTCGTAAAGCCACACTTGGATCCTGGACCTCTGCAAGAGGATGAAGGAGGGAGCAAAACGGGGCCATGAGCACCCTGAGCAGCTCCGTGCTGTGCATTAAGTGATTCCCAGCCATGGAGCTGCGACTCTCACATGTCTCTAAAGTGTTTTTAAGGTGTTACACCCGTCCGGACCCCCTTGTGACGGTGAGGAGAACATCACCGGCATCAAACGCCTCGTTCCACGCAGGAATTAAGAGGAGCCGGCTCCCAAATCCCACATAACAACAGCCCCCCCCGCTCCCCTCACAGGGAGCCCGTACTCACGTTCTGCAGGTAGCGGAAGATGAGGTTCTGCAGCGGAGCGTTAAGGACTCGGCACAGAGACACCAACCCCGCTCCCGCCCGCCCTCCCGCCGAGCCCCGGCAAGGATACGATGGGCTGCACCATCACCTTCTGCACCTTCTGGCCCTGCCCGCGGTACGCCATGGCCGCGGCCTCACGCTCCCGCTCTGTGGGGAAGGAAGCGGCCGCGCACGGCGGGAGCGCGCAAGGAACTGTGGGATGCTGGAGGATCCGGCTGCTCTAGGAAGGCGGGAGGACTGCCGTCTCTACTGCTCCGGGCTAAAGGGTGCGCAGCGTGGGCCCCTTGTCACCCCCGTATCCCCATCCACAGCCCCCTTGTCACCCCCGTATCCCTCTCCATAGCCCCTTGTCACCCCCGTATCCCCATCCACAGCCCCGTTGTCACCCCCGTATCCCCCTCCATAGCCCCTTGTCACTCCCATATCCCTCTTCACAGCCCCCTTGTCACCCCTGTATCCCCATCCACAGCCCTTTTGTCACCCCCGTATCCCCATCCGCAGCCCCCTTGTCACACCCGTGTCCCCAACCACAGCCCCCTTGTCACCCCCGTATCCCCATCCACAGCCCCTTTGTCACCCCCATATCCCCCTCCATAGCCCCTTAACACTCCTGTATCCCTCTTCACAGCCCCCTTGTCACCCCTGTATCCCCATCCACAGCCCCTTTATCACCCCTGTATCCCCCTCCATAGCCCCTTGTCGTCCCCATATCCCCCTCCATAGCCCCGTCACCCCACTATCCCCATCCGTAGCCCCCGTCACCCCTGTAGCCCTACCCATAGCCCCCTTGCCACCCCCCTATCCCCATCCACAACCCCCTTATCACCCCCATATCCCCCTTATCACCCCCACAGTCACCCCCTCCCTAGCCTCCGTCTCAGTCCCCATGTCCCAGAACACTCAGTGACACGGCTCCTATGGCAGGTTTATTAAAAACACTGGTAACTGCTGTTGCGTGGAACAGTCCGACTGGGGGGTGGAGGTGCTGGCTCATACAATGCCTTAAATACAATACAAATATAAAATGGGAGAATAAAATATTTACACAAAGCATGGTGGACATCGACCCCCACCTCCGGGGACAGAGCCTTCCTCACCCGGCTCTCGAGCTCTTCCTCGCTGCAGCCCCTTCGCCATAAGGAAGTCCTTCAGCAGGAGAAGGGATTGGGTGAACCCTTCCCGAGCTTCACCAGCTCTTTCCTGAAGTTTGGTTTCCCAACCTTTTTCCTCCCTCTAGGAACTAAGACGTCACAGTGGATTATCCAAGCACGCAAGGGTTTTCTTCCGAAGTATTTACAATCGACTCCAACAAGTGGCTGCAGCAAATGCTGGAGGGCGCCGACAGCTTCAGACATGAGAGCAGGAGGAGAGAGAAGTTCTTCCAAAACTTAAGGAAATAAGTGAAAATCTACTTGCCAGGGAAAGGGAGCACTGGGGGGGCAGAGACCCCCATCTCAGATATTGGCTTGGGGGTCCCAAAGTGAGATTCAAACCCCCTGTCCTGGCTCCAGTTCCTACATGGACCCGGAGCTCACGCCTTGGCGGTGGGGCAGGGGCTGAGGGAGGATTCCCGGGCCATTCCCAGGCAGCAGCAGCGTGGTTGGTCCCGCAGCAGTACCAGCTTCCACGATCTCCAGCTTCCAAGGAGGATGCTCCCCTAGGAGTCGGTGCTGCGACAGTGCTTGGAAACAAGGCCAAGCAGCCACCACTTCCCAGATGATCCAGCAGCTCGGAGAAGCGATTCTTGGACCAGAGAGGCACTTAAACCAATCCTTCCTTCACCAGTTTCCTGCAGAGGAATCCCATCAACCCATCCCAGAATCCTATCAGGATTCACCTCAGCAAGAAGCACCACCCCCTCCCCAGCTTTGGCACAGTACAACAAAGCAGGAGGGGGTTGTGGAGCTGTGCTGCAGAGCTGCTGCTTTTCACACCCATGTCGTATCGTCCCTGCTGATTCCAAGTGAGGATGCACTGAGCCCAACCACCGCCCCTGGCAGCACCTTTGGTCCAAACCACTCCATTATCCTGCTCCCTCCCACGTTTTCATGAAGATTAAAGTCCAAATGAGAACATACATAAATAAAACTCAAGAGTTGACATAGTAACTCCAGGCTTTAGATAGCAATTGTCCAAGAAAGGAGAATACCAAAGCTTTTGAAACGCGCTGAACGTTGAGGTTTGTAAAGGAGGGGAGGAAAGAAGGAAGGAAGAAGCTTTAGGTTTAAGCCTTCAGAGCATCACTGCATCAGGACATCAGTTCACAACCCCACGGGCTGCAGCTGGGGAGCTCTCTGGCCCAAAAGAAACAAGTGCTTTGTCCTCCTAACGTCGACGGCAGCCACTGACAGTCACAGAACGGATGCACAGGACCTCGACTCTGACCAGCAGGGAAATGTAGGACAACCAAGTGCAGATACTGCCCATTTCTACCAGTTCAACTGTGCTTTAAGACTCATTGCAAAGCCTCAGCTAGAAAAACGATCATCACCTCTGGGTATCCCAACAGAAAAATAGAGTTTTAATTTCTTAATTTCTTTTTTTGTTTGTTTGTTTTAATCTTAAGATCCTGCAGTTCAGCTGTCGATCATCTCCGACAGTTCCAGGAGGAGGTCGTCCTCATCCTTCCCTGGGTCCAGATCAATTTCTGCTTCCAGTTTGCCTCCTGAGATTTCCCAAATCAGCTTCTCGAAGTCGTCTTCTACAGACAAAGGGGCTTTGCCAGCGCCGGTGGAGCTCAGCCGGCGCGTCTTCAGCGCCACTTGGGACGAAGTTGAAGTTGAGCTGGATAGTTCTGACTGTGCCCCAGAGCCTGCCTGGCTTCCCATGTGCAGCTCCGGGCTTGAAGAACAACAAAGAGAGGGAATCAGTGTATGACACTGCTTAACCAGAGAGATGCTTTCTACAAAGCAGCTCTTCAAACTCCTTTAATCCCTCCTACACCACAACCTTAGGCAGAGATTGTTAATCCATTAATGTGAGGCTACTTTTAGGGTGCAGTGCACCAGCACCGGTACATTGTTCTGTCCAGGGATTTCCCCATGAAGACAGAACCTGGCAAAGAAGGTTCCATTTTTTGGCCACAGACCTCTGCTAATTTCACTGTAAAAAGGTTAAGAAGTCAACCTGTGCAGGCATTCAGAAACCCCAAGAAGAAAGGCTGGACCAACCTGCAGCACTACTGGAAGAAAAGAATCTAAGGAAGTATTCCTGCTGGCTGCTAGACCATTGTTTCAGATTCATTGCTCCTTCGGATTTTGGCATTCCTCAACTCAAACCTCCACTTTTTCCACACGTGAAAAATCCCTTATGTTTCATGTGAAAGACACAATGAGCAAGAAAAAGAACAAGTGGTGCTTGTTACCTGGTTTGGGGTTTTTCTCCCCCAGGTATGGAGACCAGGTTGTCCTCTGGCAAAGCAGGAACAATGGCCTAGGAAGAAGGAAGACAAGTTTTTATGTTACACAGGTAAAAGACTTAGTAGATTCCTCCTCTGCTGCTTCTCCCCTGGCATTGCTGAACCAAAACACTCCTGAAAAGTTAGGATTCACTCAATACACATCACAAACATTGGCACAGGGTGCCCAGAGAAGCTGTGGCTGCCCCATCCCTGGCAGTGTTCAAGGCCAGGTTGGACACAGGGGCTTGGAGCAACCTGCTGTAGTGGAAGGTGTCCCTGCCTGTGGCAGGGGTTGGAACTGGAGGAGCTTTAAGGTCCCTTCCAACCCAAACCATTCCATTATTCTATGATAAACTTCAGTTTACTGATGACTGTGTCTTTAAGAACACAGCATTAATGGACAAAATCCTTCACACCAGAGAGAATCCCAGCAGAGTGTTATGGAAGCAATGCCATTCATCTAATAAAAAGCAGGATGGCTAAAACCATCTTAGGGAGCACTTCTGGATCCCAAAGGGAACAGAGAGCTGTAGAATATTGCAATTTTCCATCTCTTCTCCAAGAGGAGGGTAAAACTTGGGCATATATTTTACAAGGGACCCACTATTGCTTCAGACACTGTCTTTACCACAGCTGCTTTTTTAGCTGGAGGCTCCTTCGTGTCACCACCCGTGGTACTCAAGGGCTTCACAGCTGCCACGGCAGAGGGGTGACCCTCGGCTGCCTTACGCTTCAGGGGATGCTTTGTGGGAGAGGTGGTTTTCCCATCCAGAGCCTTCAGGCACGCCTTGGATTTGGCTAGAGGAAAAAGGAGAACTTCATCAGTCTTGCTCTGCCTCTGGAGAAAAAAAAGACACAAGCCAAAAGGTTCCCTCCTATCAGTCCCATCATCCTTCTGAGTTAAATAGATTTGGCCAGCACAATTATGCTGTCATTGCCCAGATTTCCAGCAGTATTTTCCACACATTAAACTCTCTTTACTAGCAAGCCATAAAAAGGAGCAAAGAAGTTACAAAAAGGAGTCAGTGACAACATGAAAACTGCCACCTCCTTTCAAAACAAGACCTAAAGGAACTCTTTAACACAGTGTCAACACCTACTCTTAGCTTTCCTTTCCTGCAGTGGAGCTGCCTGTTTCCCTGGTGATACAGCAGCTTCCTTCCCTGGGCTTTCAACCCCATCTTCCAGAGGTTTCACCAAGGTCTTCTTCACAAGGTGATATGCTGACCCTGAAGCCACAGTGGCTTCAGGGCTCCCTGATGGTAGAGTTTTATCCTTGATGGTTTTTTCAACAGAAGAAGGCACAGAAGCTGCTTCCTTCTGAAGCTTCTCTTCTTGGTGGTGTTTCAGTTGCCGCTTCTCCCTCATTATCTCTTCCAGGTTCTTCACTTGAACTTTAGAATTAGTTGTGCTCTGATCAGCGAGCTGGAAGGAAACAAAAGGGAAGGACTAATAGGACAAAAAGAAAAGCTGAGTGGCAATCCCTCTGGAATGGCTCCATGCAGAACAGAGCATCTTATGACCATTCAGATCTGACCTTTTTTCCATACCATGTTTGCCTGGAACAAGATCCATGCTTTGCTATGGAAACACAAAAGCCTGCAATTCCCAACATAGCAAGCTGCTTTCATAGAGCAGAAGGCTCTAGCTGTCATTTATGACATTCTTTTTAAGCAAGAGAAACTTGCACAAGCTCCCCAAAACAGCATTCACTGAGGCTGATTTCCTCTTCTACAAAGCTCCAGCCTTTCCTGTTTAAATACTTCCCTTTCTTATCTTTCAAGTCTGATGGATAAACTGAGAACCAAATCATTGCCTCCACATTAACCTCACAGATTTTATCTGCTCTTAACAGGGTTTCTTATGCACTGGCAGGTGCAATCAGATTAATTCCAAGCTTGAAGATCCCAATGTTGTCTAGGAAATGCTAGGAAAGCGACAGACGGCTCCATGGCAGCACTTAGCAAACGTGGGAAGAGAAGAGCACTCTCAAACTGGGAGCAACCAAAATATAACAAAACTCATCCGAAACTGTATGAATATATGTATGTCTTCACGAAGGACTCACCTCTGCAGGGGTAGAGACAGCTTTGGGAGAAGGCTTGCTCAATTCCACCACCTTCTTTTCTTCTCTTCCAGGTGCTTTAAAACCAAGAACAAAACATTAATGGTTTTATCCACAGCAGAAGTAAAGAAACCCTCTTCCCTTTGTCTCCCTGGTGTGGTTGTTTCCTCATGGCTAAGAACGGGACAAAGGGAGAGGCTACGGCAAACAATCCCTGCAGCTCTGGACCTCTCTTTCCCTCCATCACATTATCTCTTTACATGGGTTATAGTATCTTAACAATGAGATCTTCAATGCTCTGTCATTTTGGGCAAAACCTGGCCCTCACATTACGTTGATACACAACACATACATACCAGGAAGTTAAACAACACATGCCAAAGAGGAAGGTAAACTCGGATTCAGCACAGGGAAGATCCCATATCACAAACAGATGGCAGAAAGAAATACAACAGAAGAGAGGAATTCAACTACAAAGCTCCTGACTGACTTTTCCAGTGGGAAATCCAGAAAACTATAATGCAATTCATGGGAAATAATATGGTTGGATGTTCTGGTACTTTTTTTACCTTTGTAGCCTTAACTCTTTTATCCTCCAGTATACACAGAAGGAAAAAGCAAAAGGAATCCTGAGCAAACTGGATTTGCTTGCCAGGGGAAGCGAGTACCAAACCATCCCATTACCTATGAGCTTGGTGATCCGTAACAATCTCCTCCCTGTCGGGGCAGGTTCGGCTTGTGCTGGTGGAGCTGGCACGTTTTCTGCACTCTGCTGCAGCCGCAGAGCTTTCTCCTGCTTGATTTCCTCCAAGGTTTTAATACGCACTTCCCCTGGCTTGGCTTTCCCTGCTGGCTCTGCCAGCGGCACTCTGCTGGGCACAGACGGAGCCAGCACGCTCTGCTTCTTGGGCTCCCCCTCAGCTTTTGTCTTGGTGGGAAGCTCTTCTGCTTTTTGCTTCTCTTCTTCCAAACGCTTCTGGTTTTTTTCAGCCAGGGCTCCTGAGAAAGTTTTGATGCGAACGGCAGGGGAAGGTTTTGCCCCTGAGTTGGGATCTTCTGGTTTACAACGTCCTTCAGCCTGGCCTTTAGCTGGAGGTTCTCCTCGTCTCTGAGTAGCTCTCTCCAGGCGAATTTCTTCCAGTGTTTTCACGTGGATCTCTCCTGTCGGCTTAGCAGCCTTCTCTGGCAGCATCAAAGAAAAGCACCAAGGTTTCAAGAGAGTCCAACAATATCTAACCCCCCCTAAGTTTGTCATAGGATTAAGGAAAACCAGGTTTGAGTGTTCCCAAGAACACATCTTAAGACAGTATCATTCTGCATAACATTCTCCTCCTCCTTTAAGCCACCTGTGTTTCTGCAGTGCTATCCAGAGAGCTGTGGCACAAACCCCAGCAGTGTATTTTACTTTGTTACTCTCTCAGGCTGTCTCTCTCTACCAGCATCTCAACCTCCTGCTCCTGGCAGTGGTTCTGTTCCACTTGTGCATCCTGCAGCTTCTGATGGTTCACAGCAGGAACATGAAACCTTGAGGCACAAGTGGAAAGCACACATGGAGCTAGAGCCAGATCTCTGATAGCAGCCATCAGGACAACTTCATTCCACTCAGAGGAATGGGGCAGATCATTTAAATTCCCTTTTAGGGCTGTCTGGAAGTTCATGGAAAGAAGAAAGGGAAAAGCCTATTTAATACCCAGTTATTACCTGTCTCTGTGCTGGTCTGTTCAGAGGGCAATCCTAGCCTCTCCTTCAGAGACTTGGGGACTTGAACTACAAGACAGAAAAGAAAGAGTCAGGGAGGCTGCCTAAATCTCAACTGAGTGTTCACATTTTGAAATGAGACAGGAGATCACCAGGATTCAGGGTTACCTCGAGCCCTCAACCAACACACACAAAGAACCAGTAGAAGAAAGGACAAAGAGCAAACCCAAACCAGACAATCTGGGCCTCAAACCCAGATGCCAGGTTAGTGGCTGTACCTCTCTTGGGGGCTTTGTCAGCATTCTCCAGCATGTCTATCTTCTTCCCCAGCCTTTCGGCAAGGTTGCGCTTCAGTGGAACGACACTTTTAGCAGCTTCAAAGAGACAAAAAACAAGAACTGCTTTAAGAACATTCCTCCGGAGGAGGATTTGAGAACACTCAGGCACAAATTTCAGTTCTTCCAGGTATTTTTGCTTGTATTTGCATCTCAGTTGCTAGAACAATTTGCCATTTCTGCAGTCAATACAGGTCTCTGCCAAAATGTATTTTCCTCCTGCATGCAGCTAAAAAAAACCCTTAAAAGCAGTCGCATTTAGATGAGGGCACCCAAACCACAGCTCACAAAAAGCTCTTACCTGTGGAGGCTTTCCGTTTGCCCAGTCTCTCAGCAATGTTCAGCTGAATCACAGGCTCCTCCCCTAAAATAAAGGGTGATCTCTAGCACACAGAAACCAGCGGCCAGGAAAAGCATTGTCTTTCCAGCCCATGTCCCCCAAAAAGACACTCTTTTGGTAGCCAAAACACCACAAACGAATGGCTACCAGTAGTAGTTCTACACTTTTTTGCCTTTAAAAGGCATTTGTCTGGATTTAAACACCACCATTTACACACACTCGTGTGCAACTGCCACTGTCAGCCTCTTCAATGCTTCAGAAACTGGCTACTTGTGTAACACCATCTTCCACAGGTCTTCCCTTCCATTTCTCCCCAGTTATCCCCTTATTTGCACACTGACACTTGTTTTGACATCACTTTCTCTCCGCACTTAACCCCAGCACCAATCCTGCCACCCGCTGTCAACACATGCACTCATTCACAAATCTCACTCAGCTTCTCGACTGCAGTGAAATTAAGCACGTTTGAGAGCCTGTAGGATGGTGAGAATGTATGATTAGCAATGGCTTGAAGTCAGGCTGTTAAAAACAGTTCTTGATCTTTTATCGCAATACAACCGAGCACCTACAAATGCCAAATCTTCTCCTTTAAGGAGAAAAGCATGGTTTTAATGAGAAAAATTCAACCAGCAGCCTAACAGGTCTGAATTATCTTCATTATTAGTTGAGCTTTTGGTTTAGGAGCCAGGAAATGGCAGTAACAGCATTCCCTGTTACCTTGCTTTGCAGACAGTGTCACAGTTCTCACTACTGTCCGTACGTTCTCCTTTTCTGGCACAGGAATAGTCCGGGATTGAAGGGGATGAACAGAAACTCCTGAAGGACCTTCTGGTCAGAGCGAGCAAAACAGAAGGATGTTTAGGAAAAGAATCCAACCAAACAGAACCACCACAAAGACCAAAGCCATTAGGGATTCATTCCTGTCAAACAGCCAATGACCAGTGCACTTAAATAAGAGAGATAAGCAATTTCCCTCTGATTTGCCCTTGGAATTCCAATCTAGAATACCAGCTCTCCGAGCTTAAGAAAAGAGGTTGCATGCCAAAGGAGCTCAAGGCCTCCAGCTAAACATGGAATTCTGGCCCTCAAGCAGCTCTCAGCTGCAATCATCTCCCAGTCTGACCCCAACACTGCACTGGGTTGTATTCCCAGTGCACAGCCAGCTATCCATGGGATATCAGAAGGATAAGAAGAGGCAGAAGTGAAGGATATGGGGGCTATTAACTCACCACCTTGTTTTTTTGTTTTCTCCTTTAGTTTCTTCAATTTGATTTCTTCCAGCGTTTTTATTCCGAAATTTAAATTGTCGTCTGAAAGCACAAAGCAGGCACTGAGAAACTGAGGCTGAGAGACACACACGGAGCCTCCAGCTTCTACCAGCTCCGAACCTTCCCAAAGGGTTTGGAACAAACCCTGCCAACACTCCCCTCCAGTGCAAAAAAAACCAGCCATACAACAGATGGCACTTTGGTAAGGAATTGGCACCTTTCTCCTCCCATCCTACAGGGTAAAACCTACACATTGCAGGATTTTAATCCATCTACATATTGGGTTCCTCTGTCATTAGACGTGGTTTTCTACTGCTTGGAAGGACACATTTGCAGCTTTTCAGCTCCCCTCTGTGGCTCTATTTTGTTCTATAGGAGTAAATAAGGAGGAGTTTACCTGCCTGACATGTGACATCATTAGACAGGAATGAGCTCGTGGGAATACCTGACTCCTGACCTTGTGTTCTAATGTAGTTTTAGAACATACGTTTCAGTTCGTTGTGAAATCCTCCTTCCAAACCCTGCTATTACAGCTGTTAGGATACCTTGCTTGGAATTAGCACTGGATTTCCTAGTGGAAATTATCCGCAATCCATTATGGGTTTCTGTTGTTGGTTGCTGGATGGCCATCTTAATGTCATCCCCCTCTTCAGAAAGCTGGTCTGAAAAGCAACAAATAAACCTATTCAGTTGCAGAATAGGGATTAGATGAGATATCTCATGTTTATGCAGCTCACACAATGACATTTCAGTCCACAGTCCACTACACGACTCAGGTATTCCGTGATTTATACATTCACTTACGAGTACAAACGCCTTCAACAAGGAAAAAGTGCTCACCATCATCATCTTCATCATCATCTGCAGCATTGATTACAACGGGAGGGTGTGTAGGACTTGGGACATTTTCAGAGTTTTCCACTTTCATCACCCCCCTCAGCTGGGGAGAGGGATTTGACTGAACAGAAAGTTTGTTTTGCTGCAGTGACATCTGAGGCATTTTAACATCGTCTTCCACAGACTCAGGTGGACTTGGAAGCGTAGCTAGAGGAAGAGGAGGAGCAGCTCTTATATGGCCATTTAGAACTTTGACACCCATGTTGCACTCACTGTGTAGGTATGGTAGATAAAGTAGATAACCCACCTGACTACTGAATTTAGAGTTTCCTATTCCCCACCCCTGGTTACACTAGGAGCAATGCTTCCCTTCATGCACAGATCTCATGCCCCACCACCCAGAAAGGATTAAATGAGGGGAAAGCAACCTGAAAGGCAAAGATCACACAAAGCACGGAGAAGCTGAGCATGAAAGAAAAGATGAAATACCAGAAGGACATGCTGTTTAGCTGAGAGCCTGACTGCAGACTTCTTGCACTCATAAACTAGCAGAACCTTTCTGTGTTCTATAGCATTGTACCCACCCATAAGCAATACTCAAGATTAACGACTTAATCCTTCAAGACAAAGGACCCAAGACACTCACTTTTGCTTGGAGGTAAGAAGAGTCCATCAACGTAACGTCCTTTGGTGTGATGGAAAGCACAGTTGGATTTTTGGCAGCCCACTGGCTGGTTCTCCCAGTAGCAAGGAATCTCACTACGTTTCTTCTGAGGACAGAAAGCAAGCAAAGCCCGTGGTGACTCTCACCTTCATTTGCAAAGAGACATGTCCCACCACAAGTGGACCAGAGACAGGTCGTGCAGTGCTGAAACATCACTCCAAAGGTCAATTTAACACTAGAAGCATTTCAGCTAGAACAGTTTAGCCTTAGCTAAGCTTAGCTGTATCAGCTTAGCTATTACCTACCTTCCCTATCCCCCAGTTTGAGCAGAGAGGCACTCTCACACATCAATTCACGTGGGATAAACTAACACAACGTGCAAAATACTGGGATTATTCAGAGAGAAAAATGCCTTCAATTGCCCAGTTAAATCTACCCAAGTTTATCTTCAGAGCCTTGGTTCCTTCCCGTGTTTTCTCTCCCTACCCTGTACTACCCCAAGAGGTCAGAACATCGTCAGAAGAAATCCAGGATAGCAGAGACCTGCCTCACTCAGGAGGTGAACCCCAAGAGGTCAGAACATCGTCAGAAGAAATCCAGGACAGCAGAGACCTGCCTCACTCAGGAGATGAGTGAAGGCTGCTTGTTGCCACCGTGCTCCAGCACATTTAAGCAGTCTTATCAATGTGGTTGCTGTTGCCTCTTACGAATATAATGTCAGCACCTAATACGATAATTCCATGCCAAGATACACATAAGAAATTGATCTTTTCCTTCCCCAACTTCCTCCCACCCCTCTCCTCGCAAGAGGAACCAGCATCATTTTAAAGCAATGTAAAAGCACATTCAGGCCACCTACAGCAATGAAAAACTGCTTTCAGTGATTTATTTTGAGACCACATCTTTAGGCAAACACTCACATCGATCTCCATGTGTCTGAACCTGCAGATATTCCTGAAACAGCGACCCTCTTGCCAGAGTGTGCAGACTGTCTCATTTCCCAGAGCAGCTTCGCAGTGGCGGAAGGAGCAGCTGTCTCCCTGGAGCCAAAAGGGAAATCAAAAAGGTAAATGAAACAGTAGAGCCTAAAAAAGATGCCCATGCTCTTAGAACTGGCAGCTCTTAGAACAGAACTTAGAAGACTAACTGCTTACTAAGTTAACAGAAGTCTCTGGGTCTCTTCCCCCTCCTCTCTTAAAACAACAAGGGAACAAGAAACCACCCCCAAAGCAAAAGAAACCCAAACAGACCTTGTTACACGTGGAATAGAAATAGAAGTAGCAGTCATCTCCTTGGTTAGACATAATGGACAAAGCTGAGGTTCACTCAACAGGGATTTCCTCCAGTCTTCCAGTCTGAAGCTGGCTTCACTTTCTTGCACTGCAAGTCTTCTACTGGCTTGATCAATGAAATCTTCTTTTTTAAAGTAACCCTAAAGGAAGGCATCAAGAAGTGAAAAACAAAGGAGGAATGAGCATTTTTCCAGCTGCTTTCCGGTAATCAAATTAGGCTCTTAGGAGGGGACAACGTCTTGAAATTAGCTGGTTACAAAACCTATCCCAATACTAAGTGAAGCTGCATGGGTTTTGTCAGCAAGCAGTCTCTTCTGTATCCTTAGCAAGAGTTACATGCCTTAGAGCACAAGAAACTACTGCTGGAAGCCCAAGTGTTAAAAATGTGGGCAGACATTTGAGTTATCAGTCAATGGTTAACTAGTAATTGCTGTAAAATACAAGTGACACAGTAAACTTTCTATTCCCATCAGCCCAGGTCTTCCAGTTCACGTACCTGGCCAACTTCAAGAAAGATACTGATCTTCCAAGACTTCCAGTTAACTTCTCCTGTAGGCCGAACCAACACTGAATCCGTGAATTAATAATAAAGGGGTAGAAAGACTTTTCCTCCTCACATTGCCAAGGGAACCTCTCATCCTCTCATCAATTCAAACATAGGCTGTGCTTTTAAACATCTTACAACTAATGGAGGAAGCAAGTCCATTGGAATACTGTCAGACTGGAGACAGCCAGGGTTAGTTAGCTCTTCAAAAAAGGAAAAACCAAAAAACAAAAAGGAGGAAAAAAAACCAAAAAAACCAAAAAACAACCCAGGGCATTTAAAGATGAACTTGTGGTTCAAAGGGGCTGCAAAAAGGAGGCTCCATCTTCCACAGCCGGGCCATTGCCATTCTAATTTGGTTTTGGTTTTTAATTTAAAATGCAGTTAAGTTGCAATTTCTGGTCTTCAAGATTTCTTCACCTATTAAGAAAACACAAAAATCTTCCCCCATCTTTATTACCTGTACAGCAAAAAAACAGACTTGGTGCGTATAAGGACACAAATATGTAATAGCCATACACATCCGTGTCTATACACACAGCGAGAGTGAGGGGTAACAAAGTCAGCAAGGGTGAGAGGCAAAATTTGACTGGTGGGCTGTGTGCCACTGAGGATTGCAGACAAAGCCTCTCATTTGGAGGGAACTGGCAAAAATCAAAGCTCTATCGAATATTTTGAGGCCTGTGCCTTTGAGGCCGATGCTTTTTATAGCTAGAAGTATGGAACGGGAGTGATTTGGGGCCAGCACATGAAGATGCACACGTCTGGACATGCATACAGTGGAAACACCCCCCCCAACACGCGTGCACAGGACATGTTGTATGATATCCGTGTGGAGAACAGCTCTGAGCCCCCATCAGCCACGTCGAGTTGCAATCAATCACCAGCAGGAAGGCAGCGGGTCAGGGTACAGCAAGCTTTGGGAGGCAGGGAACTGCTCACTTTGCCAGTGGCGTGGCTGCATGATACCAACAACTTGGAATTGCTTTGCTTTTGGGAAAGAATTTGTTCTCTTTTCACAGCAGAGCAAACACTATGAGTTTGCCATCATATGTTGTTCCTTAATCCATATATCCATCGTTAGCCATTGCTGCAAGATCATGGGAGGCTTGGAAAGATGGCTTAGGTCCAATTCAAGAGGGATGGTTTTTTGGTGCCAACAGAGCTGAACTGATTTTATTTAGCTACAAGCAGTTTGGGGCTTTTTTGTAATGTGAAGTCAGATACTTTGATTCTTAGTTAAGACACTAAATTCCAGAAGACCTGCAACCAGACCAGATAAAGTTCAATTTTAAGTGATTCTGACCCCTTTCATTAAAACGCTGCACATTTCTGTGCAAAGTGTTTCTGAGTCTTTTGGACACAACTGAAGGAAATCGTTCTTACAAGTTAATAACAAAATGTTGGAACCTTTTTACTCACACAAACACTAGTGAATTTTCCAGGATTTTTTGTTTGTTTGTTTTTGGCAGGGAATTTTCCCAAATCTAAAATAAAGAGAGGAAAAGTTGGGTGCTCGTATTAGTTACTGGGTTTGGACTGCTTGACAGAGGGAATAAGAGCAGTGGTGAAGTGCAAGGGCTTCTTCCCTTCCTCAATATCGATGGGGCTATTTGCTTTTGACCTTTAGCACCTTCCAAAACAGACTTGGTGTCATACAGATCCCTGTGCATCTACTGCTAAAAATTACTGGTGCTCCTTCCTGGAGAGCTCTGCCAAGAAACCTTTCTCCAGACGTGTTCCAAATACCATTGCTAGCTCAATGAGATTTCAAGCACGACTCTTTTGAGCCTGCACAAGCCACCAAGGAAATAGATGGCAATTGAGGAGCACTGCTTTGCTGAGCAGAGCCATTCAAACACAAATGGGAAGGAATTCACAGCCTAGAAGCATTTCTTTGCCCTAGGAAGTGAGAGACACCTGTATAATGCAACCTTCCTTTATCCACCACCACGGGGGAGAAAAGAAATCCCCTTGGAGCAGCTCAGCACTTTGCTTGCTGCCTTCTCTATTCCTGAGCAGACTTCAAGAGCTGTTCAGAATATGAATGGATCTTGTTTAAGGAATGGGGAAAAAACAGCAAAACTTGAAAAGAAACACAGAAAAACCCTCAAATTTCCCACCCCCCGAAAAAAATAAATATCTCAAAGTTCTAAACTCCATTAAAAAATAAATAAATCCTTTCGTTTTAAAAAAGATAAACTCAAAACCTCTTTTGGTTTCTTTCTTTAACCTGGGAGCAGTTAACACACAAACCTGAGCACTAAACAGAGATCAACTGAACTAACCCCAAAACTCTGAGTGAAAATGAGTAACTCTGGAGCACTCAGCAGGTCTCTCGTGGAAGTTGATGAGAATTTTAAACTCTTTTCTTTTTTCCCCCCTCCAGAAATGTAGCAAAAGTTTTTGTTTGAAGAGATTTTGAATTCCTTTAGGAAAAATAAAAGAAACTACAGATGCAGTAGGGGGTGGGTCAAGTTTTTTGTGCCAACAAGTGCCGTAACGTTTACCTTTGGCCAAGGGAAGATAAATGAGAGTCTGCAGTTTGTTTTACAAGCTTGTCATTCTTAGCACTGAAGAAACAGCCCTACTCCCTGGTCTGACCCTCCAGCTTGCTTTTGTCCTGGATCACGGAGCAAGAAGGGAACAGGATGGTTTTGCACTCCAAAGCGCACAAGGGAAGTATTGCTGCACCTACCTACGGGCACTTTCTGGTTATAAGGTACGAAGCATTTCTCTTGGACAGTCTCTCTTGCTGCTCTGCTTTGTGCCTTTAACCT
Source organism: Strigops habroptila (assembly GCF_004027225.2). Lineage (NCBI taxonomy): Eukaryota > Metazoa > Chordata > Aves > Psittaciformes > Psittacidae > Strigops > Strigops habroptila. Next base: position 2,364,089 of record NC_044294.2, read on the forward strand.
CTTAAAAGATAATAAAGATGCTTAACAGCCCTGTTTGTTGGAATAGTTGGATGACAAGGAAGGAGGAGCACCAGGAACTGAAGTGCAGAACAACCTCTCGCTAACACATCTCACTCTCTGTAAATCTAAAGCTTAGCTGTCCAAAGCAGAGTCAACTCTAGCTGTTAAATGCTGCCTAAATATGGACTGCAGGCATGTGCTGAGTGGGGGTGACAGCACTCAAGAGCCTTGCAGAGCAGAGCAAAGCTGCTAGCCAAGAAAGCAAAGGTGAAAGCAGACGATCAGCCCAGCTTCCTCTGCCACTGAGTGAGGATCATCTTTCATCGTGATCTCGGAGAGCCATGAGTTGTGGTGTGAGTTACTACTACTGGGAGGCACAGCCGCCCCTCACTGGAGCAACTCTGTTTGAAGGGACCTGAATGAGGACATTCTTCCTTATAAGATCAATCTGGTCCTGAAAGGGCTGACTGGCTGTCAAAGAATAACCCTGAACTGAAGCACTCACCAGACCAGCTGCTGCTTCAGTAGAGATTTGTCTTTAGCTTGACACATCAAGATGCAGAAGGAATTATTCAAAGCAGGGATCTAGTGAAGTGGCCAAGACGAAACGTTCAGATCTGAGCACACTGTAGAAAATCAGTTTCACCCATCTCCCAGTCCAAGAGTGACACGTTTTGAGTTGCAAGTTTCTACATGCTCTGCAAAGCCAGAAGGACCGATGGCAGCAGCTGATTTAAGAACTACAGTTCTCCACTGGCCTCTACCTGCAGGCCAAGAATCTTGCACCCATCAGACACCTGGGACTACCGGCATAAACTGAGAATAGCCCCATTCTCCCTCCGGGGAAGGATGCTGCTCCACCTTCTGCTGGCTGAAAGTCACTTTAACACATAAAAGGTAGAGAAAGGGTCACTGAACAGCTATTTCCTGCTTCAAGTGATCCTGGGGAAGATTGTTTGAATGCTGGAGTTGCTGAAGAATTTGATGAGCCTTAGCAGCATGAGCAAGAAAATCTCTTAAGTAACTTGTTCTCCTCCTGTGCTCAAAGTCCTAAATCATTACTTTTAACCTAGCACTGTGTGCACAAGCTCAGTGGTGTTGTCAGGAGCTGGAAAGCCAGGAGTGAGGGATTAAGGGAAAGCCACACATCAATTTGGTACCTTGGTTCTTGTAGGACACTTCCTACTGCTTGAGTTTTAGTAAAGCCAGTGGGAAGGAGCTGTTGTCTAAAAATGGACCTCTGCTGGTGCAGTGAATCCAAAGATCTCCAGTGGCCATCACTGTCAGGCTGTCTGTGGTTGGTTCAGGGTCCACACACCAACGGTTAAATGTGTATTTTTATGTTGTGTTTCTCCAACGCCAGGGAAAATGTTTCTTCCCCAATGCCATACAGTCCCATTAGAGATGGGAACTGACAGCCTAGTGCTACAATCTGTATGAACTTCTAATAAGTTGGCCTTGGAAAAGAGTGTCTTCAATAATCACTTTTATAATAGCTCTGTTTATCTGTTAGTTAAGTGCATCCTCGTATCTGAGCTCCTTCAGAGCAGCATGAGGTTGAGTCTTGAGTCCCACGGCCATGATTCATGCCCTTTCTCCTACCAAGCACATGCTCAGGAGGCAAAGATGGACCAGGAACACCTGGAGATGTTAAAGCACAACCAAGCCCATCTTAGCTCAATACATCACCTTCACAGAGCAAAAACTCAAGTGGAACAGTAGAAAAATCCACAAGTGCTTCCCAAGCTTCAGGGTAGCAGCAGCACCATCACACCGAGGCACTGGCTCAGCGTGCAGGACCATGTGCTGCTGCAGTGCTGAGGCAAGTCCCTGCCCAACAGAGGTTCCACACAATAGATGTATTTGTCCTAATTTCTGGCATCAAAAGGCTTTTGGCACTATTGCTTTCATGAAGTAAACTCCCTCTATCTTCTCCAGATGCTCCAGAATCCACCACTACTGCAGCTGCAAGGGCTGTGCCAGTATGAGCCACATCCATGGCAAATCTCTTTGACAGCTCCTGCTTCCTCAGGCACATTTGCAGTCCACTCATCTCCTCTTCCAGCTGAAACACCAGCCCGCTGGCTCTGCCACACCATCACTGCCAATGTGAGAGCTGGGAACGCACATCAACCTCCCACTGCTAACCCCACTGTCCATGGAGATGGCTGACACACTCAGCGTGGAGATGTCACCAAGGAGTCAGTGTCCCCAGACAAGTACCTGGCTTGCCACGGATGGTTTGGGGTCTTTTTGTGTCCCACAACTGAAGTCTTTGCTCTTCTTCCGGGCAATCGTGGCTGCTTTAACAGACTGTGGTCCATAAGGAAGCTCTCTCCATCCTGCTCAGGCACCATGACAGCAGCACACGCAGGTGTAACAGTACCTGCAGGTCCCAAATCCCTAACTGACTTTTAGATAGCCCCAATTTTTCATGTGGTGGCTTTCCCTTAATGCATAACCCCTTCATTCCTATATTTTTAGGGGGTGGCTCTCTATTATTCTCTCTGTCCATCAGCTTTCCCTCCTAGATGTCCCAATGGGCATCGATGAATCAATTCCAAACCAAGGAGACTGCTAAAGCTGCTACAGCTACTCCTGGGTGAGACTGGTACACTTAGAAATAGGAAAAGAACAAGGGTCCTCCAGCCTAAACCAACACCAGGGCCTGGCAGCAATTTACTGTGATGATTCATCTTCCTCACCAAGTGTTGGATTAAAGCTCAAAAAGAGCCAACTTCCCCAATGGAAGCAGCCATTTGGAAAGGTGCCATTTGAGCTGAGAAGTGACAGCAAGAGGAAGTTTTCTCCAGGCTGCCTTTCCTCCTGAAACACCTCGCTACCCAGCACGAAACCCATCCTATCTGTTCAGCTCGAGCAGTTTAACGTGTGCCCAATTCACCCGTGTGCCACAGTGGTGGTTCTGGTAGCCTTTCAAAACCCCCTGACCCCAGGAGATCTCTTGTTAACAATCAAACAACACAGTGGTTTATATGGGAAGCATGGATGGCCCAGAGCTCACTCTGCGTGCACCCCAAAGCACCAGCTCTGGGAACACTCCAAAAGCTCAAACACTGATCCCTGCAACGGCAAAAAGCACTTTTGCACTTGCATTATGAACATCAACATATGAAAACAGAAACCGCTTGGATCCAGTTCTTATAACAAGCAACAACAAACGTCACCCAACTGGGTTCTTTTAAGCGACCTAAAGCAGAAATTAAGATGACAACCGGGTGCATCCAGAGTTAGTCACATCCTGAAGGCAGTTAGTTCCTTTAGGGAACGGAGGAGCGATTTGTCAGATGACAACATTACAGCACGCCCCTCATACGCATTGCTACAAAAGGAAGGCACAAGGGTTTAACTGAAAATAGCGTGTAAAGCACCTGCACTGGGATCTTCAACTCGACCAACCGAACCCCCCCAGAGCCTGCCCGAGGATTCCGTTTCCCGGGAGACCCTTAGACCGGGCCGGGGTGGGGGCACAGCCAGGCCGTGTAGCAGGGCTAACGGCCGAGGGGAGGGCCGCGGTAGGGAACGGGAGAGCTGCGGCCCTGTAATGCGGGAGCGGGGCCTCGGGCCTACTCGGGCAGCGGGGAAGCAGCTCCCCGTCCCTCAAGTCCCGCGGCGCCGAGGCCGGGGGGAACGTCTCCTCACCCCTCCCGCCGCCTCCGGAGGACCCGACCTGCCCCAGGGGCCCCAGCACCCCGCTTCCATTGCCTACAGACACCCCGCTGCGGAGCGCTCAGGGCCGCGGCCTGGGCCGCCCGCCCCGCCGGGCCCGGGGGCCGCGGCCTGCTTCCTCTGAGGGGAGCGCAGGGGACCCGCTCCTGGCGAGAGGCCATTCCCCAGCCCCTGCGGTCTACGAACGGCTGTAGTTACCGGCGAGCGGGGACTTTACCGAACCCCAGGGGACCGCCGCTGCTGCCGCCGCCGCGTCGCCTCGCTCCGCCGGGGCCGCCGCTCGGGCTGTCGCCTTCCCCGCTGCCAGCCTCAAAGATGGCGCCGGGCGTACGGGCAGCCTCAGCGCACCCGCTGCCAAGATGGCGGACGGAGCGGCTTCACGACGGACACTTCCGGCCGTTGGAGCCAGCCCCGGCGGAGCTCCGCCCACTGGAGGGGCGGGCGGGCGCGATAAACAAGGCGGGGCGGGCGGGCGCGTTTTTTGCCCTTCCCTCCTCCGACTCATCCCAACGTTTCCTTATCTCCAGACAAATCCCTTCGCCATGGTGGGAATGGGATAATTTCCCCCTTCCCCTCCATCTCTAGCCCTGCTGCGGTGCCCTGCACCCAGCTTCCAGCCAGAGTGTACGCCCTGCCCACCATGGCGCCAGGCTGGGGTGTCTGAGGGAGCCATCTCCTCCCTTGCGGCACTGCCTCACCTCAGTTGCTCTCTCCAAGCTGGACGCTATGTTGTGTTTTAAACCTGTCTTCCCAGCGCTTGCCCTGGGTTTAGGGTTACCTCTGAGGTCCTAGAGAGGGAGGGAGGTGCTGGGGTGCTGTGGGTGCTTGTCAGGGCAGCATCGAGCTGCTGAGGCTTCATGGTGGATCATAAACCTCAACCTGACTCCCTCAGCTTCCCTCCATGCCGGTGTCCCGGGTGTTACAAGCTGGCACAACCACCACCCTGAGAAAGCAGGGCTGAGGCTGCGCAGTGAAGCTTTTACACCCTGTTTGTGTCACCCGGTGTCAGCTCCAAGGGTCAGTGTGGGCAAGGCTTGGATTGAACTTCATCCCTTCAGCCTCGCCCAGCTCCATCTTCTCCTCGTGGCTTGGCCTTGGTGTTACTAAAGACAGAGAGAAGCAACCGCCCCTCTATTGAGGGCGGGGAGTTAAGGAGCTCCAGTGCAATGAACGTGCTTGGAATACGAGTATTTCAGGGGCTGCTTGCTTTTATTTCCTGTTGTCCTTCTCACCTGGGCAAAGTGCCTCTATGGAGGCACAATAGTCCCAGTACAGAGGCAGGACATAGCTTAAAACTGCTCCCCCGGAGCTGGGGATCACAACCTCCACCATGCATCACCTCAGAGGTGCCATGAGGGAAGGGTACAAGGGAGGATCTTTGTTCAAGCTCAACATGTAGCCCAGCAACACTGGTTTGGATGTCATTTGACAGCCAGTTCTGGTCTTTGCTTAGACATGGAAGGAGACATGCTTAAGATAAAGTCCTGAGTGCAACCAGCCAACCCCTGCCTCAACAGCGAGGCTTGTGCAGAGAGAAAACCCACACTAAAGGGTGCTTCCATAGCAGCAGGGTTGCTTTTGATCCCCATCCCTCTTTCCACCCCGCAGGCGCCACTTCCACGCTCCAGCTTGCTCCGATGGGAAGCCCAACCATCCTAGGAGAGGATGCGGGATGGATTTCACAAGCTGGTGGACACACTGAGGACATCAGTTACATGTGGGCACATTTTATTCTCTGGATGCACTTGCGCAGTGTTTCTGCTCAACAGCCAAAGCTTTATTGATTCAAAACCAGGACCCGTCTCCCCCACCCCCAGCACGCTTCATATTTCTATATGTACCCCCTTTTCCCACCCCTCAACCACTCTTTTGCTTCCACTTGGAGTGTTATCTCTGCTTGGAGTCTGTTGTCTCAGAAGCCACCAACTGACAATTCATTCAATTTTGTTTTTTTCTCCCAAGAACCATATAAATTACATGCAAAACATTGTACATAGAGATTAATATCAAAATGCAATACAGATCAGGTGCACTTTAAGCTGGACTCTAGGATATGGCAAACACACCAGGGTACATATTGCTTTGAAACCACCATTTTTTTTTTGTTTGTTTTAATGTCATGCATACCACATAATAGTCAGTCTTTTGTTTTGTATTTTTCTCTTTTTTGTACAAAAATACCAGTGCTTATTATACTTAGTTACTGGAAAAGAAAAAAAAAAAACCTCAGGTCTGTGTGCCCTCTTCAAAAGAAAGGTTTGTTGTGAGAGCATTGGATAAATATATATACACACACATAAATGTTGATTTAATACTGTATATATATATATTTATTTAAGGGGAGGAAATAAACTAAAGGCAGTTTTAGCCATGGGCTTTGCTGAATGAAAACTCTATTCTTTTGTTGAGCAGGAGGATAGCAGAGGCAGGAGAGCCAGAGATCAGCCTGGCTCGGTGGCAAGGGACAGCCTTGGCAGAGAGATGCTGGAGAAGAACAGCCAGGCATTGCCCTGCAGCTAGGAGAGCCGTCCCCCCACGTCACCGTGCCCCACTGGGGAGAGCTGGGGTGCAGGAGGATGGTTTATGGGTTGCGTGCTCCATGAGTTGATAAACTTGAAGGAGCTGAACCAAGCAGCGAGAAGCAATGTCAGACAGGTACATCTGCCCTTCCCCAAGAGGTACAAAAGCTTGCAGGGACTCTTCTTTGAGGTGCTTGGTCCCTGCAGTTCATGGAGGGCAACAGCATCCCTGGAGCTGGGATGGGGCTTTTCCATTCGCCCCAACATTGTGTCGCCCCCGAGAAGCATTTCTAAAGGGGCTGAGCACTACAGGATGGCTACTCCTCGACTGGGGAAAGCCAAAGGCTGCCCATGCTAAAAGTTGGTTTAGTTTTTTTCCTTCTTGAGATTGTTTCAAAATTTTCCTCAAAGCTTATTGCACAAAACCTTTGAAAATTAAGAATAACCCCTGTGCAAATCAAAGGAAACCTCATCACAGAATGCAAACGCCTAAAAATGCCTGTTCAGCAACGCACACAGGACGTGGTGTAATAATGTCTTTGGTACCAATCTGCCAATTTATTTCACAGAAAACCACCACCACCACCAGCGACCCTACTGTTAGTAAGAACTGGATGCAAAATTATGTTCAGAGTGTTTTAATAACAAAGCATTCCAAGGCAAGTTAACACGGAGCACAGGGTATGACTTCGGTTCCTGTCGGGCATGGCACTCTCCCCCGTGCACACTCGTGGCAGTTCAAACAAAGCAGAAAATAATAATATATATATATTTTTTCCCCCTTTTTCAAGGCATGTTGCAGAGAGTCCCCAGAAGTTCGTGCTGCTTGACCATGCCTTTCAACGTAGAGCACCAATCTCCCCCAACTCTTTTGTAACGTCCTCAATAACTTAACCCAACCTGCTGCCAGTATATCACAGAAACTAAATAGAAAACATACTTTACAGGGAAAAAAAAAAGAAGGATGTATGCACAATAAACATTTATACTTTAAGCAACCAGCCATACCAACATAATTTATATATATATATATATAAAAAAAACCCCATTTGTGTCATCCAACTAACATCTAGTATAAAGATGGCTGCTCGGAGATAAGGAAGCTGACTGGCATCTGCCTGTGAACTGCTGTCACACAGCCACGCGACTCAAGGCTTAGTTAGTTTTTTGTCTTTTAAACAAAATACATATGGCTGACGTAAAAATATCCGTTTCTGAGCTAAAGAAAACTATATCTTTTTTTTTAATCTTTTTTTTGGTTTTTTTTTGGTTTTTTTTGCATAATATTTATATAGAATTCTTCTTTCCCCCCCGCCCCCCTCAATGTGGAAACTAGAACAACAAAAATAGATCAACTAAGGAACAACCAGACCCTTGTGGCAACCTGCCAGTCACAGATTTCTGGGAGTGACTTTGAGAGCCTCCAAAGTTGGCTTTTTGTTGTTGGTTTAGGTCTTTTCAACAGGTCTGAGGTATTAAAAAAAAAAAAAAAAAATTAAAAGAAAAAAAATCGGTGCATTCCCCCTCCCTCCCAAAAAGTATTTAATAAATATTTCATGTGTAAGAACACCGTATTTTCACCTTTTTTTTTTTTCTTTTTTCTCAAATATTTAAAATAGAAAAAGTGAGCGTTGAAGCAATGTCACCTTTAGCACAGCCCCAAACCCCACAACCACCCCTTTTGGCTCTCCTGGCGCCACTTGTGGGTTACCCCCCCTGCCCTGCCCAGGGTAGGTCTCAGCTCGTGTGTGGAAGGAACGGGGAGGGCAGCGGTGGGTTTGCCTGCCCAGGCAGGGGGCTTGACACTGAATTTGCAATTGAGATGGGCAGTGGTGGCAATTTCTTCTTGCTGTTGGCAGTGTAGAGCCCAGCCTTCACCCCCTTTGCCAGGAGACCTGGGAGAAGGACCTTTCCTCAGGGCAGCAATGGGGTGAGCTCGTCCTTCCCTCCTCCCACCCCAAGGAAGGGACGAGTCGGTGCTGGGCTGGAAACAAAACAAAGACACTTGGTTTGTGGTGGTGGGTAAGGAACACTTATTTCTTGGCAAAGTACTGGGCCCTCGCGTGGCAGGCGGTGCTGCAGGCAGTGCTTGGAGAAGGCACGGGAGATTCTGCTGTGCGTTCAGAAAGGAAAGGAAAGAAGAAACCAGCCAGCCCACCCTCTCGCTCAAACCTCTCTGCTTCCAGGGATGGGGGCTGGGCAAAGACAATGATGTTCTACAGCCAGTTACAACCAGGTTCTCTCTGCTTCCAACCAAGCCAAGCGGGATGAAGGAGTGAAGGCAGCAGAGCTTCCCCCAGGCCTGCCTGCCTGGGGCCAGTAACCAGGGGTGCACCAGCAAGAGCCCAAGGGGAAGAAACTAAGCCCAAGCAAAGCAAGCTCCTGCCTCCTGCTCAGTCCCATGGCTTCACAAGAGGGTGAAGTTCAGAGGACACTGGGGGCCTCTGGTCCACTAAGACAGGACTCCTTCCAAATGGTGACAAGAGACGGAGGTGAGGCAGGATGCAGGGTGAAGAGATGACCTTCAAGAGAGTAGCAAGCAAGGCAAAGCCTCCATGCAGCACCTCCGCTGGAAGACCTGCAGCCAACCAACCAACCTGCCACCTCTGCCAGGAGTTGCCTCCCCTGGCAAATCAGCCACAGGAGTGCTATGGAAATCAAGGGTCCTGCCAAGGGTGCTAGAGCCTTCTCCCCTTCCACTGGCTAAAGAGTCAACCTGACTTACCCCTTCCACGATCGAGAGGTTGACCCACTGGAGGGTCAATAACCTGATGCTTGTTCTCCGTTCAGCCTGCTAACGCTCGGGCAGCGATGCGCAGAGCTGGTGGCCATGGCTGGAGCATCCTCTGGGCTTCCTCAGCAGTTAACCAGAGCTTGTACTCCAAGGCAAAAGGATTATTTAACCCAACAGTACAGACACGCCAGAAGGGGCAGAAATCCCTCTGCTCGTGGTAGCAGGAACTGTTAGACCTTTGCGAGGCTTTCCCCTTCACAGCTCTTCAAAAGCAGAAGAGATGAATCTCTTAAGACTCCCCAGGAAGGAGCCCTGTTTCTCACAACCATGGGTTTTTTCTTCACCACCCTTCCACTGCCAGTTCACCTCCACCTTGCTTTGTAGAGAAACCAGCTTTTACCTCCAGCAAGGTTACAGCCAAGTCACCTTCGTTCCTTATCTACCAATGACTGCTTTGGAAACAGAGAGAGAGAGAAGCGTGTGCGCACACACACGGAGGAGGAACTGCAAAGGTTAGGTACCATTTTCAAGGTGGAAGACTGGTGTGTACATCCCTGTATCTGTCAAACCTGTGAGTAAACACCTTCCCCTGGCTGGGTTTTTTTTCCATTTATTTTTAATTTCTCCCCCACTTCCCACTGTGGAGTTACTGGGGGCAAATCCCACAAGCAAAGAACAAACCCCAACATTAGAAGAAAACCCTAAAAACCACAAGTGGAGGAGAACAAAAGAAAACAACAAAAAGAGAAAAAGAAGAAATAAAAATGAAAGTCACGAATGGCCCCAGCCCTGAGGCTGAGCACGTGCGTGTAAGACTACAACAACTTGAACTTCCTTTGAACATGCATTTCGCAAAGTGAAACCCCCCCCCCCCCAAACAGACACATGGAGCCCAACTCTCGGAGAGGAAATAACCTGGCTGCTTCACTTGGGCGAGTACCACTGAAAACGAGGGATGGAGATGCACAGTTTTGGCTTAGGCTCTCTCCCAACACCCAGCATCGTGGTACTCTGGTTCCCACTGCTAAACAATGGTAAAAAAAAGAAACAAAAAACCCAAATCAAAACAAAAAAAAAAACCCCAAAATGAAACACCAAAATGATATACGTATGAGCAGTTTGACACGAAGTGACCGCAGTGTGTGATCAGTTACTGGTGCCGGTGTCACACAGGGCGAGGGGCGAAGGTGGAGGAGGAGAAGGGGGGGGTTTCAAAGTTTTAAGGTCAAACTGATGTCTCCAAGCTGTGTAAGGGGCTTTCGGGCTCCGGGACGGTGACCTCAGCTTGATCGCTGTCCACTGCATTGTTATTTCTGTTGAGGGGTGTAGATCCACCCAGGATACCCCCACCTCGCTTTTTGAGTCCGTCAGTCTCGGGGTCGTCTTCAGCGCCGTCAAGGAATGGTGTTCGAGGCTCGTCTTCCTCCAGGATGAACTCTGGGTGAGTCATGAAGTTATGGATGGAGCTTCTGGATTCGGGTTTCTCGAGGCCTTCGTACAAGGAGCTACGGAACGCATTCACCACTTTGATCTGCCGGAGGCGAGGAGCGTGGGGGATAAACAGAAGAGGGGTTAGTACCAGCAAGGAGAGGCCAGAGCTCCCAGGAGAAAGTCAAAATAACTCATAAAGACACAAGAAAACAAAAAGCACAACAACAACAACAACATTAACCACCACTGAACAGACAGCTAAGTCGAAATGAAACATCTATGGTGAACTAGGAGGGCCAACATGGATCAGACTCAGGCACTAGGTGTGTGATGGGGAATCAACCGACTATGGGGCGACTTCAGAAGCTGCAAGAAAAGACACAAAACAACTCAAAAAAAAAAAAAAACCAAAACCAAAACCAACCCAACCCCCAGATCACTTCAAATGAACAGAAGCCAAAATGCATTAGTTGTCATTATGTGTGCGCACGCGTATCTGTGTGTACAAACGAGGACAAGTGGAACTACAACTCAAAAAAGAGGTGGGTTAGACAAACAGCGGGTTCACTTCAAGGCAAAAAAACAAACTACTGTGGGAGCCATGTGTGTGTTTGTTCTAGTTTGGTTTTAGACCTATAGAAAGGAATGGGCTTTAAAAAGGCGTCACAAACTTTTCAAGCCCATGTGAAGCAGCAGGTCCAAGTGGATGCCATGAGCAGTAAAACTGGACCCAGCTAAACATGCAAGAAGGAAGCCAGATCTGTGCGAGTTTGCCCACAGGGCTGCCACCTGGATCCCGGGCTGGAGCTCTGGATCCTTCCCTACACCGCCATGCTGAAGGAGACCCAGCAGTTTCCAAAGGCAGTTGTTCTTTTGGATGCTCTGCACGAAAAACAATCTCAAACTCTGCTAGAAAGCCTGGCCACACATCGCTCCTGTGAAGCCCACAGGCTGCCAGCCCTGCCAAAAGCCAGACTCAACGTGTTCCAAGCAGATCCAGAACCCAGTTTGGAGAACCAGGGTATGGCTCTGCTACCTCCATAGCACTGGAAGGGAGAGGTCGGGAAACAAGCAAGTGGTGGATTCGCTGATCCCTCCAGTTCCTCTGCAAACCCAGCCTTGAGGCCGCCCAGCTCTCGCCCTCCCTTGCAGCCAAGTCACAGTTTGGATGGGTGACAAGCATCAGACCCAGTGAACAGAGGGGCAGGAGGTGGCAGCACCGTGGGGCTGCAGCAGAACTCTCTGCCCCGGTGCAGCCACCAGCATGCGTGAGGCAATGACTTGTGCATCCCAAGTGCAGCAGAGCTCCAGCTGTCCTGGGTGAATTAGGGCTATAATCACTCCAAAAGATGTCAAAAGGCATCAACAACTGCAGGAGAGCGATGCAGTATGGGGGCTTTTGAAGCAGAGGTAACAAACCAAGCAGCTCAAGGTCTCCCAAGGGAACTGGGACATCTCCTGCCTTTCTAGGGGAGGAAGCTACGGACAACATCGCCAGTAGGGACCAAGCATCCTGCAGAAGCTCTCCTGTGTCTTATGACAGCAATGGAAGTCGTTACTCTGTTAAGCAGAGTTCATCTGGGAGCAGATCTGCTCCTCTAGGAAGCAAATGCCTCCAGACCACTGTGAAATGTTGTTCAGCAACACTGGGCACAGCAGGGACATTGGTAACACCTCCCTGTAGCAGTGCCGGTCGTCCTGCTCCATTTCCTGCCCCATGGAAGCAGCAGGAGCTACCCTCATCTGCTCCCAACACTCAATGAACCCAGTCCCCACCACCTTCCCTGCATGGCATCCCTGTGGACTGAAGCTGGGGCACAAAAGGGGTGCTCCTCCACAGCATCCCTAAGCTACACCTTGAGAACCTCCCCATCACCCAGCCACTGCCCAAGGAGCGCAGAGCTGCTGGAGGGAGACTGATTCACATATCCCCTTGCAAGCTGATGAGGCAAATAAAGGGGTGTGTGTGTGTGTGTGTTCTGGCACTTCTTTGCGAATGGGCTGCAGATCTGGTGGGTGAACAGAGATGACACCCCTCTTCCTGGTGAGATGAGCTGGGTTAAAGTGTCCACCTCGGCATGGTACACGGGCAGGATAGGAGGGAGGTCACCAACCAGCACAGGCAGCGAGAGCCTCCTGGGGATCTTTGCTCTCAGCACAAACAGCATTCACAAAACCAGACCAGAGGGATTACCCAAAGAAGAGCCTCATGCCTGGAACCCTGGAGGTTTTACCTGGGAGATGCTCCAGGGTTCCCCTCTCGGGAGGGCTGAGTCCATTCTCCGCCTGGCTCAGAAATGGTGCTGCCCTACCTGGGGCAGCAACGTGGCACCCCCAGGCCCAGGCTCAGCACATCCCAGCTGGAAATAAACACTCCAGCTCTGCACACACAAATGGAGCTGCACACACACACACACACACACATGTGAGCTGGACGACAGGCACTCATGAGGAGGTGAGTGTGGGCCAGGTACCCCCCGTGATGCTGGAGCATCAGCTGGCCTGCAAAAATGAAGGTTTATGTAGCTGGGAACAGAAATCCAGAGCTGTGTTTGCTGCACTAAGCACCACGGTAAGATCCTGGATAAATCCAGTGTTTAGTGTGAATGCACAGCACAAAGGAGACCACCAAGCAGGCCATCTTCTACCAAGAACCTGTCACATCATCCACACCTTCACAACAGCAACTGCAAGCACCTGCCCCTACAATGCAGCGTGCAAACCCAACCGAACCAAGCACAACCAACCCAGACAAGCTGGGAGAGCCCAGGTGAATTGGGCAGCCTGGTACAAGCTTAGAGGCAGGAGTAGCTTCACAGAAGCCCTCCCTGCCTCACCACCTCGAGCACTGGTGAGTCCAGACCTCATCTACCACATCACTGCCTTCAGCTCTACCAATAAACTTAAGCCACAGCTTTCCTCAAGCTTTTCTTCCTTTGATTTAACCATCTCTGTCAGCAACTGCTGTGAAATTAATTCAGCCGTTCCCTTGTCAAAGGAACCCAACAGCAAGGAACTGCCTTCTGAAAGAGCAAACAAACCCGAAATCCTCCCCACCGAGCTGAAACCCCACCTCCCGCCCTGCCCACGGTCAGGCTCATGCCTCCTTTCCACCCACAACCTGCACAATCTCCATCCTTCTCATTTCACACCATCGCTGCAGCACCACAACGTGCTGGGCAAACCCCACTGCTCCCATGGAGATGGAAATGACATCTTCTGTGTGAAGCCAGCAGCAGCTCCACCACTGACCCTGACTTGCTTTGCCCAGCTCCCTCAAACCAGGGCAACCCCCCCAAGGGACACCAGCTCAGCTCCGCAAACCATCTCCTGAGGGTCATTGCTGAGATCCCTTCTCCTCCAGCACTCCAGAGGGGCACATCCCTTGGACGTGCAGTGCAAGGCAGAGGGACACTGTTAATCTGTATGGAGGGAAGTGGAGCTTTGAGAGAGAGGAGAGGGAAGCAGCAGGGGGAAATAGAGAGAAGTCTAGGCAGGAAACAGAGGGAAGACTTAGCAACCTGGGTTAGCTTCTTGTCAAGTTGTTTGCTGCCTGGAAAGGCACAAGCTATCCAAGTTCTCTAGTCCCTTGCTGCGAATCAGGGAGAACATTAATCCACAGACTGCAAAAAACCCGTGGTTTGGTCTCACCCACCCAAGCCCCCTACCCTGAGACCCCTCTAAGCAGGTTTGCTTCCCATTAGATAGTCTCGGTGGTGCACGGATGCAGTCGGGAACAGAAGGCAGCTGCGCTGCTTCAGAAACACTGGGGTTAAACAGAATCAACTTCAAGCATCAGCATCAGCTAAATAGAGAGAAAACAAAACGATCAGGAATTCTCTCTTCTCCCCCACAGTGCATAAACAGTGGAGACTGAAAGCTATTCCAAAAGTCACCAAGGGTATTTCTTCAATAAGAGAACACAGAAAATGACTGTGCAATAAAAAAAAGCCAATTATCCAGGAAAGAAACACTACCTACTGCCAGCCTGGCACAGCCCTGCAGAGAGAATCCACGCTCATGTGCTCACAAGCCCATATACACAAGATCACAATGAACACGGAGAGGGGCGCTGCACCAGAGTGAGCTTTCCTTTGGTCTGGAAGCCCACAGCTAGATCCAGGATCCAGCTTTCCCCCTGGTGTTCAGCAGGGCCACGTTTTCCATCTCCATTTGCATGCAGAGAGTCGCGTGTCTCTGTTCTGCACACGCTGGTTCTCAGGGTGTGCAGAACAAGCTGGGTGCTGACGGGCACCGGTGCAGCCCGGTGCTGGCCCTGCCGAGCTCCAGGGCTCGCTCAGCTCCGTCTCACACAGCATGCAAGCTCATAGGCAGGATGGGGATGCTGCTTGCTTACAAGCCAGCTCTGAAACAGCATGTTGAGCTGCAGGCTCTGGGCAGCTCCGATGCATCACCATGGGCCAGCTGAGCCGTGGTAACCGGCTGCTCTCCCGCACCAGCCAACCGAGGCAGGAGCAAACAGCCCTTGTCACCCCCGTGCAAGAGGCAGGGAGCACACAGGCAGCCCCTCACCACGGCTCAGCCCATCCCAGTAGCACACAAACTGCTGTGGGAAGGGCTGAGCGGCCACTCTGCCTCCAAACAGCTTTGGTAAAGCAGCATCTCTGCCCAGCACTGCCCTCCTGGGGCATCCCGGGGCTGGGCAGAGCTGCATGGGAAGGCAATGACAGCTTTTGGGTGCAGTGTGCCCTTTTCACAGCAATGCTTTTTAGTTGCTCATGAACACAAGGTTCTTTGAACTAGAATCACCAATTTTGGCACCCCTCAGGAGGGTGGACTCAAACGTCAGTCCTGCAAAGGAGGAGAAGAAGTAAAACTGGAGGAAGCAACAAGGGATGGGGTGGGGGGGAAAGGACCAGGAAGTACTGTAAACTTGTTAAAGATGCAACTGCATAAAAACTATTCCTTTTTTTTTTTAAATGCTCTCCCGCCCCATCCTTCATTTTGGAAGTCAGTGTGAGTCAAGGTTTAGAGGGAGAGAGAACAGGCTGGGTTAGGTTGGTGCAGGTGCTCTCTGTGGTTATTAGAAGTCATGCATTGTAATAGACTATCACTCACTGCCCGCAGGAGGAGATGCAGCAGCAGCAGCAACAGCAGAAGTGGTGGGAGTGGAATTGACGGAGGAAAGAGCTACATGGGTTGGGCTAGAAACATTTTTTACATCGTGGTGCTGGCTCACGATGGAAGGCTGTCTCCTGAGGGCTCCCTGCAAAGAGGAGGCGCCGGTCTGGAATGTGTAAACTACGTCCATCTGCAAAGAACCAGAGAGTGAGATAGCGTCGCCCCGGCCAGAGACAGGGAGAGGGGTTGGGGATGGAGGGGAGCAGGGAGGTTGGGCAGACACACAGGGACAGGAAGGAAGAAGGAGGATGGAGAGGTGGGGAGGAGGGAGCCCCCCACCCCGCACTCCCATAAACCCACACCGGGTTTTTGGCTGGCATTGCTGGGAGCAGAGGAGAGGTCCCACGCTCACAAGGACAGGGTTTATCCCACCACCAAGAAGGAAAACTGTGGTGGGAGGGAGCGACAGAGGAAACACCTTGGGTTATTCCTGACAATCTGCAGGAGGAGCAGAGAAAGAGAGAGGGTGGGCAGAGGTGCGAGCTGGCAGCCGGTGGTCCAGAAAACTGCACTGGGAAAGGGTTTCTGGGCCCTCAGCCCCATGGGATGTACATGGGAGGCTGAATCCTGGGACACACGATGCTCCATGGCAGCCGGCCGTGCTGGGAGACGTTTCAGCCTCTCCCCCAGGCTCAATGCTCTGCACAGGACTCGGTAGGGATGCAGCAAGGAAGCACCCTCAGTGGCTGAGCCACGGTTGCTCTGTCGCTGCACACCAAGGCCAGAGGAACCGAGCAGCATCCAGGTACCACTGTGGTTGCACAGCTCCTCAGGGAGGGACACCTCCTCCAGCCCCACACGCAGCTCTCGCTCACCCTGGAGGTGTTTTACACACTGCTTCACTCCTCCAGGCTGATCCCCCTCCACAGAGGGACCTCCCTTCCCGAGTGCACAGGCTGCTCCGCAGGGAAGAGCCTTGTGCTCATTCAACACGCACCGAGTCGGGACAGAAGCCCCAGGGCGCTCGGGTTGACCTGCTGGCTGCTCTGCTCCATGGCACCTCAGCCAGGGAAGGAGCTGCTAAAGAGGCTCCAGGATGTGCCAGCATCCATTTTTCATGTTGCAAGAGCTCATTTCAGCCCAGATCCATCACGGCTGCAGGGAGATACCTGGGATGCTCCAGGCTCAGCCTCAGCGGCACACTCAACCACTGGTACTGTGGCTGTTCATGTGCAACTGGACCCTTCCAAAGCAGCACATCTCTCATGTGAATGAGCCAACTGAGCTGTCAGCTCAGCCCCATGCACTGCCCTGGGCTGCAGAAAAGCCCATCTGCCCCTCACCACGGGCAGGGAATCGAGGCTGACCCTCACCTTGAAAGCATCAAGGCAAGATCTCACAGAGAAGCCAAGATAACACGGCACAACACGGCTGCTGTGCTCGCTCCATGTCTGGGCCCTTTTGGTGACCTCCATCGGTTGGAGGGGCAGAGGAGGATGAACAGAAGGTAACGCAGCAGCCCTGCATGCCAGGGGACATGGGGGACCTACAGCTTTCCTCCATGGGGCAGCTCTGCCCAGGCGTTGAGGAAAGACGAGGGACAGTGATTCACTGCAGGGAGCTCGCCCTGCCCTGCCCAGCAGCATTCCAGGGGAAAAAAAAACACCCTTTCAGGAAAAACTGAGTCAAGGAGAAACAGCTGATGTAAAAAAACCACATTAACAGATCGATTCTCCTCCCCTTCTGTGCTGTGGGGCCAAGAGCTCCAGGCCAGGAGACTGGAGACTGGCAGGGAGGGGTGGCAAGAGCCCTTGGCCGAAGAGCTGTCAGGAAGGACAGCAGAGGAGTGAGACCAGCGAGGGTCTCATGCAGGCAGATCCCTCCTGGGCACATTGCCCACTGAGAGCAGCATCCCCACAGTGACCAGGAGCAGCTTCAGTGCTGACCCACTCACTGCACAACTCTAAGAGCCTTGGAGGCTCCATGCCCTGACCCAGAGTTTCTGAGCACTCTCCTCTGCTGAGAGAGGTGCAGCACATCCAGCCTCAGGCTGCAGGACACTGTGTTCCACATGGGAACAGGATAGTGCCTCCCCCAGCCCCGAGCTGAGCCAAAACCAGGCTGTCCTGGTTCCCCAACCAGAAAGGCACGGGTGGTGGGAGAAGTCTAGCCCAGGAGGTGATGGCATCCTCTGCGCAGCAGCCGTCACCTCCTTCCAGGCAGAGCCCCTGGAGAGAAAGAGAAAGAAAGAAAGAGAAGGAAGAGCCCCCCCAGTCCCCACTGCCCCACAGTACCTGTGTCTGTATCCTGTTGAGACCCCTGAACCACAGGATCTGCCCGCGCCGCAGCTCCATTTCAGCATGGTCGATCTCGTCCACGTCTTCAGGCAGCTCCTCCTCTGGGATCTCCTCCTTGGTGATGCCATGGCCAGCTTCCTTCAGGAACTTCAGGTGGCTGGTTGGGACAGTGCAGATCAGCTGGGGAGAGGCAGGGAGAGAGCAGCTCCTTAGCTTGCAGGTTATGGGAGCGTGGAGCCCACCACCAGCCTCAACCAAAGGTGAGCAACCAAGTGCCAGGACTCAGCTGAGACACCCCGATGCAAGAGACATGCCACTGCTTGTAAGCAGGGTGGGAACGAGGAGTAGATGAACAACCTCCCCTCCTCACTGCAGGGATGGAACTGGGATGGAGCATTCCCCCCCTTGCAAAACTGCCTTGAGCAAACACCAGGGAGGACACAAGGAGGGGAAGGCAGGCTGCGCTGCAAGCACACCATGGCACATGGTGTGTTCTTCAGACTCGCTCTTACCTGGCCCCAGAGGAGCTCTCCCACTCCGATAAAAATACACCAGAACCACTGGCTGAGGGTGAGGCCGGAGCAGCTGAACGGCTTCCCCCCAAACTCCACAATGATGATCTACAGCACAGGAGAGAACAAGTCACACACTGGGGAGCTCCAGGGGCTGCAAAGCACAGCCACGGGATAAGGTCCCCTAAAGGCACACATCTTTTCCCCCCTCCCAGGGATCACAAGAGGAGCAAGGACCTCATGTAGGACAAGGGGTGATGGGTTTAAACTTAATCAGGGGAAGTTCAGGTTAGATGTAAGGAAGAAGCTCTTTACTGTGAGGGTGCTGAGGCGCTGGAACAGGTTGCCCAAGGATGCTGTGAATGCTTCACCCCTGGCAGTGTTCAAGGCCAGGTTGGACAGAGCCTTGGATGACATGGTCTGGTGTGAGGCATCCCTGCCCATGCAGGGGGTTGGAACTGGATGATCTTAAGGTCCTTTCCAACCCAAACCATTCTATGATTCTATGATCTAGGCTAGTAACCTTACAGGACACCAGAGGCGTGATGACCAGCCCTGGCCCCTCCCAACACACTCTAGACCCCAATATTCATGTTTTGTGCCACCAAGAAGCCGCTGGAGAAGAATAAAAGGGACAGAACAGAGCTGAGGGCAGTGACTGCAGCAGACGCCGGTCCTGCCCGTGGCCGGTCCCATCCCAGCCCCACCGTGTATTCCCAAAGCTTCACCTGAGCCGCAAACGTGCCCAGCACCACAGAGCAGAAGATGGGGTTGCGGTAGATGGACTCAAAGACGTTCCTCTCGCCGTGGATCTTGCGGGCGTTGATCTCGTTGAACAACTGCATCATGACAAAGGTGTTGAAGACGATGGTGTAGTGCTCGGTGGGCGGCGAGTGCAGCGGGGCATTGCGGCCGCTGTCGATGTCAAAAAACCTCTCCCCTAAGCAGACAAGTGCGTTTGGGGAGGGGATGGAGAAGGAAAGGGAAGAGAGAAGGTGAGATCCTGCTCCTCACTTCTGCTTTGCACTGGTGGAGAGGGAATTAGGGTCCCAGGTTCTTGCTGAAGATCCCTTTAAGAGCCCAGTTGGAGTTCCCCATGCTAGCTCCACTGAACACCTTTGAAAAGCTGCTTTCCTGGCTCTAGAGCAAAAATCCTCTCCTTATTACCCTCCCGCTCCCCATCTGTTATTATTAAGCCTTCTAGTACCTAAAGGAGCTACAAGAAACCTGGAGAGGAGCTTTTGACAAGGGCCTGTAGGGACAGGACAAGGGGAATGGCTTTAACCTGCCAGAGGGGAGATTGAGATGAGCTCTGAGGCAGAAGCTCTTCCCTGTGAGGGTGCTGAGGCGCTGGCACAGGGTGCCCAGAGAAGCTGTGGCTGCCCCATCCCTGGCAGTGTTCAAGGCCAGGTTGGACACAGGGGCTTGGAGCAACCTGCTCTAGTGGAAGGTGTCCCTGCCTGTGGCAGGGGGTTGGGACTGGAGGAGCTTTAAGGTCCCTTCAACCCAAACCAGTCTGGGATTCTAAGATTAAATAAGCTGTCCTGGCCAATGCAAGTTCACTGAGTGACAACTGAGAACAAGGGACGCAGCGCTGGGGAGGAAAGGTGCTGGTGAAGCAGAGCTGGGACTTCTGCCCTGTTCTCACCATCATCCTGTTTGTTGGGGCCTCAAAGCTCACCTGCAAAAAGCAGTGTGAAAATGATGGTCAGCTGGTACACGGCGTGCCCCAGGATGTTCTTCATCATGGTGCGGGAGATGAGCGGCTTGTTGCGGCCGTAGGGCTTGCGCAGCAGCAGGGCCTCGGATGGGGGTTCCGTGGCCAGGGCTAAGGAGGCGAAGGTGTCCATGATCAGGTTCACCCACAGCATCTGGACAGCCTTCAGGGGTGAGTCCTGCAGAGAGAGCGGGGGGAAGAACACATCACACCACCAAAACCACCCTCTTCTCCCTCCTTGTTCCACAGGAGCCTCCACTCTTCTCCCACCGAGCCAGCACCCCCTTACCTGCGTGATGCAGGCCCCCGTGAAGGCCACGATGACGGCCACCACGTTGACAGTCAGCTGGAACTGCAAGAACTTGGAGATGCTGTCGTAGACGTTGCGTCCCCACATCACCGCCTTGACGATGCTGGTGAAGTTGTCATCCGTCAGGATGATGTCCGAAGCCTCCTTCGCCACGTCTGTGCCTGCGATGCCCTTGAGGACCAGGGAGAAAGCAACGCGGTGAGTCATGGAGCAAGCTCCATGCTTGGCATCCTCCTGGCTTCTGCCCAGAGACAGCCCCAAGAGAGAAATCCACCAGAGCCAGAGGAGCCGGAGCCCATTCTGTGTTTGATGGTGAGTTCTGCTGCAGCACCCAGGGGTGCAGAGGCTCTGAAGCAGAGAAGCCTTCAACAACAGACACGGGCTCTGGGTCAGCACAGCTTTTCAGCCCCAAACTGGGGCCACAGTGCAGCAAAGCTGGGAAACAGCTTTAAGTACAGCTTCCTCCTCATATGAGGGAACACAGGCAACCCTAGCTGGCTATCTCTGCTGTAAGCAAGGGTTGGGAGCCCCAAATGAGAGAGTGCTCAGCGGCCCAAAGCCCCCCTGGTGCCTCTGTCCCATCCAGGGCTGACCACCACCTCCCAGGTCCCCTGCAGCATCTGAAAAGGCCACATTTGCTCTGCAGGAGCTGAGCTCGCTGCTTTTCTCCCCGCTGGCACACAGAGGCGCTCGCTTTGCAGCGATTAAACGCACTGATGCTCGTAAGGAGCTGGTTCTGTCTCAGACAGGGACACCCAGGCTGCTGCGGCAGGGTGTGAGCTTCAGATGCAGCTGGACAGAGCTGTCCTATGTGCTATTTGCTCCCCACTCTCTGGAGGTCCAGCACAGCCCCAGCAAAGCCCAGTGCCTGGCCATGGGCTGCTCCTGCACGTGAGGGCAGAGAGCCCCACTGGTGCCCAGGAGAAGACCCTGGTCCTTTAGGACCTTGTGTTGGTCCTAAAAGCTCCAGAATTGCACTTGGGATGTTTAACACCTTCCTAAAAACACCCATAAAGCTCCCTCCAAGGGCTCACAAGGCTCCCCCCCGCATCTGGCTCCTGCTCCCATACGTCAACTGAAGCAATTCCCAGGAAAACCAAGAGGTTTCTTTCCTGGCTTCTTTCAGACAGCAAAGCAAAGCAGCAAAGCAGGAGATCACCATAAATAAACTCCCCAAGTCAGTGCTTGGAGCCTGGGCTGCCCATTAGGAGCCTGGGTGAGGAACTGCAGGGATGAACCATGTCATGGGGACTTACTGGGTGAGTTATTGACCCCACAGCTCAGACATCAGGGCCAGGCACGGCCCTACAAGTGCCAGGACACCTTCAGCTTGACGTGGTCCCTGCAGCTGGGACAGAGGAGCCCAGCCCTAAGGCAGAGTCCCAGTGATTGCTTCCCATCACTCCTTTGCTAACAGTGCTATGAATTTAATGAGAGTTAAACTGAACCTCCAAACCAAGTTTCACTAATACAGAAATATGAGAATAACCAAGTGTGTCACTAGTTCTGCACCCCAAAGAGAGTGGGAAAACCCACTGCCCATCCATACCATGGCAAAGCCAACATCAGCTTTCTTCAGAGCTGGGCCATCGTTGGTCCCGTCCCCGGTCACAGCCACCACCTGCCTCTGGTCACCAATGGTGCTGTCGATGATTCCTGAAGCAGAGACAAGCAGTTGAGAGAAAATAAGCCCCAAGGGCAGGGTCCAGGCAGGGACTGTGCTGCAAAAGCCCCCGGGCAGAGCAGGATGAGACACTGGGAGGCAGCTGCTCACCTTTCACCAGCGTGTGCTTATCTGTTGGGGAGGAGCGGGCCAGCACACGCAGCTTGGGCCAGATCTTGTCCAACTGCTCCTGTTCCACCTGCAGGACAAAGCATGTGTGAGAAAGGGCAGGGAGCCCCCCCTGAAACCTTCTGCCCCTCTTGGAGCACTGTGTGCAGTTCTGGTGTCCTCAGTGTAAGGACATGGAGGTGTTGGAGCAAGTCCAGAGGAGGCCACGAGGATGATCAGAGGCTGGAGCACCTCCCGTATGGAGCCAGGCTGAGAGCATTGGGGCTGTTCAGCCTGGAGAAGAGAAGCTGTGCAGAGACCTCAGAGCAGCTTCCAGTGTCTGAAGGGGGCTACAAGGATGCTGGAGAGGGACTCTTCATCAGGGACTGTAGCAACAGGACAAAGGGTGATGGGTTTAAACAGGGGAAGTTGAGGTTGGATCTAAGGCAGAAGTTCTTCCCTGTGAGGGTGCTGAGGCGCTGGCACAGGGTCCCCAGAGAAGTGGTGAATGCTCCAACCCTGGCAGTGTTCAAGGCCAGGTTGGACAGAGCCTTGGGTGACATAGTCCGGTGTGAGGTGTCCCTGCCCATGGCAGGGGGTTGGAACTGGATGATCTTAAGGTCCTTTCCAACCCAAACCATTCCATGACTCTATGACAAGACAAAGCCTTCACATCCGAGCACCCAGACAGTGCAGCTGCACTGGGTGAAGATCCCAGCAAGCAGAGGGACCAGCTGCCTTTATCCATGGATAAGAGGAAAACCCACACCCCCTGCAGAGCAGGACCCGGGGCTGCTCTCCCACCTCTCCCTTCTCGTTGCGGATGAGCCGGTTGAACTCCTTCCCCTCCAGGCACAAGAAGTCCTCCCCTGGCAGCAGGATGCCACACTTGGTGGCGATGGCACGGGCGGTGTTGATGTTGTCCCCAGTCACCATCCGGACAGTGATGCCAGCACGCTGGCACTTCAGGATGGCATCTGGTACCTGGGGGCACAAGGACAGATGGGGCTGGATCCTCGAGGTATCGCAGGAAACAGGCAGCTCCTCTCCCATCCTCCCTCAAAGGATCTGGAAAGGGCCGTGGTGGGCTCAGGAACCTGCATCCACCCGGAGCTCAGCTCCGTGCTCACACTGAGGATGAGATGAGGGGGACAAATCCCCCTCCAGCGCCAGCACAAGCTTCAAGGGAAAGCCTCCAGGGACTGGAGACGATGCCTGCCCTGCTCACGCCTGCTCCCAGCCTCATGTGCGTGTCCAGAGCAGCTCCTCCAGCACAGACAACACGAGAACTTCCAGCCCCAGCCCCAAGGGGAAGGCAACCTCACTGCCTCCCCCCGTCATGCCACGGTGCTGGGCGCCAGGGCTCGGCCAGGCAATCCATCAAAACGGGGGCACTTCAGCCACCCCGCTCCAGCGGCACTAATGGGTTTAGCTATTACAGAGCGGTGGGGGAAGAGGATATTAGTGAGAAATTAGCAAATTGAATCAGTGGCCTCCAGAGCTGGTGCAGACGGGGCATCTGTAATGCAATTCCCAGCCCCAGATACTTGAACATCCAATCAGGAAAGATGCAAGCAAGGCGGGAGCGCGGGGGCAAGCTCCAAAATGTAATCAGGAGGCAGGTATTGGAGGCCTTATTGCATTAGCCCAGCTGCCTGCCCCGGTGGAGGCAGAGCTGTGAGGGAGGAACCAGCTGCATCAGCCCTGACCCTCTCCAAAATCCCCATCGCCCCCCCGTGGTGTCTCTCTGTAGAACCAGCCTGGCTTGTGCACAGACCCCTGTTAGCAACTGAGGGGGAAAGTTTGAGCAGAAAACACCCTGCCACCGGGTCATTCTGTCCAGGTAGGGGAGAGAAATGCCTGCAGGATGGAGCTGGTAGTGTGGGGTACTTCAGAGATGGATGCAGAGGAGCTGCTTGTGTTTTCCTAAGGGAAAGGGGCTCCTGGCCCATGCCTGGAGGACAGCCAGGGCAGAGCTGGGTTCGGTACCTCTGGCCGCACAGGGTCCTCTATCCCCACCACAGCAATGCAGGTGAGGTCGGACAGGATCTCGTTCTCGCTGTCCCAGTCGGGCTCGGCGTCGGCAGGGAAGTCCCGGAACGCCAGGCAGATGGTGCGCAGCCCGTGGCAGGCCATGGGCTCTATCACCTTCTTCACCATCTCATCCCGGTCCTTCACCTTGAACACCCGGGGGTCACCGTTCTTGTCCAGGATCTTGGTGCACCTAACGCAGGACCAGGATGGATGGTGAGGGATGAGCACACGCTGCCAGCATCTGCTCCCCCCGTCACCCAGGTTCCCCATCCCTTTACCCACAGCTCCCTACACCTTTACCAAAGTCACCCTAAAAGAGTTAAACACAGTGCACAGCAGCGCCTCCCTGCTCCAAAACCGGGCACCCTTCACCCTGCAGCCCCCCAAAACAGCTCTATGGTGCATCTAAGCCTAAAGCCCATGGCATAGGGAGAGGACCAGCGTGATGAAGGAGGATGGTTACTTGCGGAGGATGATCTCGGAGGCTCCTTTGCTGTACATGCGGAAGCCGCCGTTGCCGTTCTTCAGGACTGTGCTCATGGACTTGCGCACCGAGTTGAAGGTGTAGACCTTGTAGAGCTTCTCCTCTGGCACCTCGTTCCGCACAGCCTGGTAATCCTGCTTCAGGTCCAGCACGAAACCCAGCAGGGCACACTCGGTCTTGTTCCCCACTTGCCGGGGTAGCCCCCCTTCCTTCTCGGGTGGCTGGAGAGGAGAAAGGAAACGCAATGCTAAACCTGGGTACGGCAGGATGGGAGCTGCAGGGTGGCAAGACCAGCACATAAGGTTGTGGTTCTCCAACTCACCAGGATCTTGGATGTGTAGGCTGAGTTGATGGCGACACCGTTCACAATGAGGTCCAGGATTTTGGGCAGGATGGCTTCGGGGTCGGGGATCTGGCGATAGTGGGTGTCCCCCACATAGGCCTGCACCACCGTCATGCGGTTCATGGTGAGCGTGCCCGTCTTGTCCGAGCAGATTGCAGTGGCATTGCCCATGGTCTCACACGCATCCAAGTGTCTCACCAGGTTGTTGTCCTTCATCATTTTCTGCAACAGGCACCACGACCACGCAGGTCAAAGCCAAAAGCCTGAATTCCCTCGTCATACCCACGGTGACCCCACTGCGCCGTGGTCTCACCTTCACAGAGTAGGCCAGGGAGATGGTGACTGCCAGCGGGAGCCCTTCGGGCACAGCCACCACCAACACGGTGACACCGATGATGAAGAACTTGACGAAGTACTGGATGTAAATGGGGGTGCATTCTGCCAGCCAGGGCCGCCGCTGCACCCCAAACGTGTCGATCACAAAGTACAGCACCAAGATGATGACCGTGATGGCTGACATGATGAGCCCTGGGGAAAGAAGAGGCAGAGCAGCAGGTGAGGGGATGCAGGGCAAGGGGACAACAAGGGGACAGCTCATGGAGGGCCACTCACCCGCCTTCCCGATCTGGACTGCCAGGCGTGTGAGCTTCCCTTGCAGCACAGACTTCTCCTTCTTAGGCACCTTCACCTTCTTCTTCTCCTTCTCCTCATTTTCCACCCCTTCCTGGCTCTTCAGGGGCTGGATCTCTAAGGCCACACCATCCTGAGTTTTAGCTACAGCCCAGGGTAAAAGAAGACACCACGTGTGAATAGGAGAGAGACCAGGAAAGCCCTCTGGGACACCACTGAGAAAGATGGTGGTGAGAGAGAGGAAACCCAGAACAAGAGCCATTCCCGACGACACACGCATCCGAGCACATGGAAACCTCCTGTCCCAGGGCCCTGCCACCTCCCTATGGGGCAGTTTTCTGTTATCTACCCCAGCCCTATGCATAAAGGATCCTCAGAGCTGACACTGCACCAGTCACACCTCTAAAGCAGCACTGCAAGAAACCCTCTGGCCAGGGTCTGGGGTGGAGGCAGGTCTCTTCTAGCTTTCCCTGTGGCTGCTTTGCAGCCTGCAGCAGATGAGGAGCCTTTTGGGCTGACCCCAGAGAGCCTCCAGCGCTCCCAGTCTCCTGATGAGCATCCCCAGTCCCTCCCAGTGCCACCTCTGCAGTGCCCTGTGGGCAGCTCAGCAGGAATCACTTGCCAGGGGAGTGACTGAGGGGGTGAGATGGAAGGGGTCAGTTAGACATTGGGATGGAGGTTGAAGAGGAGTGAGGCAGCTCCTTGGATCCCAGCCCTGAGCCATCCATCATGTCTTTAGGACCCAAGACAGCCAGGCTTTCAGTCACTAGAATGGTCTAGTCCAACTGAAGGTCTGGACCAGGGAGACTCAGGTCAGCTGGAAGTTTTGGAGAAGGATGGGAAGAGGGTGGGAAACCCCCCCCAAAGCTGTCTGCGGACACCCTGGGACCTGTCCCCTCCTGGCTGCCGCTGCTTGAGACACCCCGTAGCTCACAGCAGCTCCACATCGGACACCTCCACGGTTACAACAGACCCGACACGGACAGAACAAGCACCCGGACACAGTCTGACGGGAAGGAGGGAAACTCAAACTGCTGAGAGGAGAGAGAGAAAGAGAGAGGTGGAGAGAGAGGTGCAGGAATGGGCTTCCTCCACAGCCTGCAAAGAACAGTGTGAGAAACACTGGCGAGGAGACGCTCACGGAGTCGAGGCCATGGGAGGAGAGGGTACAACCGTCACGCTGGCCAGGCCCCATGGGACATGTCATCCCAGAAACAGCATAAGGGGACCCCCATCTCTCCCCAAACACAAGCCCTGCAAAGGGACAGCCTCTGAGGGACACGAGGGCTTCAGAGCCACAGTCACAGCTCGTGTCAACATGGATAACGTCTGCCCTGATAAAGGGATGCTCTGTCGGTGGTCCGGGCTGCTGGAAGAGCCCTGTCCTTCCTGCACAAGAGCTTTGCCCTATACAGGGGCAACGTGGCCACGGGGAAAGGCGGCCAAGGCCCATCCCAGCTACACACAGCCCTATGGTGGGTGCCGGAGGGCACCGTGCTGGGGCCACCGGCCACGGGACCGCTGCACCCTCTCCCAGGACAACGAGGCGAGAGTCCCGCCGGAGCAGCAAAGAGCACAGACTGATGAGAAGAAAGAAGGAAGGAAGGAAGGAGGAATGCTCAGTAGTTAGTGTGGTGCTGGTTCAAAGGATGGAGAGGCTGGTTACCTTTGTTGCGATTTTCGGGGGCTCCGGTTTTTTTACCTGTTCAAAGAGAGAAAGGGTGGAGGGCTGAGCACATGGACCCACGGTCACCATCCGGCTGCTGGGACAGCCCAGGGCCAGCCCTGCTCCGAGGGGCCGCACACGCTCCGGTGGTGTCCATACACAGGGCTCAGCTCTCTGCTGGCACTGGCGAGGCTCCGGAGCTCCCTGTGCTCCCTTAGGCACCCCGTCCCCAAGGCTTCAGACTTCCCCACCTGCAAAGCACCTCCTGCAACCCTCATCAGTGCTTCCAAGGGTGCCATTGGTGTCTCAGACCATCGGGGAGAAGCAACCACACAGCAGAGCTTGTCCTCCATGCAGCACATGCCAGGCACTGGTGCTCCCTACTTCCCGCTGCTGTGGGTGCAAGTGGATCCACCCAGGAGACTTGTCCCCTGCCATGGACAGCACTGCTCCCATAGTGAGGGGCTTTGCCCCCCACATCTGTGATGGGCAAGGGGGTCCCCAGTGCGCCTCCACAACATGGGGAGCACAGGGCTGCTGTGGTTTAAGCAAGCCTGGAGCGACAAAGGGTTCACCCACCTTCTCCCCATCATCCTTTGGTACCACAGAGGGAACAAGCTGGTGAAGCCCCTGCCCCACTTCACTCCCAAATCGAGGGCTGCAAGGCACAGAGCTGGTTTGCTGTGGGGCTGAGCGACAGCGCTCAAAGGCTGGGAAAGCACCGAGCCTGGGCGCCTCATTTCCCACACCAGCACCATTCCTACGTCTCATCCCATACTCCCACCTCCAAGCTGGCAGCTAAACCCCAGCAGCTCCTCGGCTCCAAATGCCAGCGATGGGAGGCAGCTGCCCGGCCTGGGCGAGCAGAGCTGCAGGAAACCAGCACAGACACAGCCTGGAGCGGAACCGGCTGCCAGGAGAGGCTCAGGAAGCTTCCCCCCGCCTGGCATCACATCCCGGGAAGGGCTCCCCGGTGCTGCCGCCAGCAGCTCCCTCCTGCCAGCTCCCTGCACCTCACGGCTGCTCCCAGTGAGCCCAGACTTGCTGAGCAGGGACACGGGGGAGAGCAGGAGCTTCCCAAGCCTGGTTAGTGCCGATGCTGGCTTTAAAGCTGGCACAGAGCAAGGGAATAAGCAGCGAGATGTGAGTGCCGAGGCATCGAGTCCCAGCGCAATGAGGAACACCTCAGCCTGCCTAGCTGCTCTCCAACCCTCCATCCCCAGCACACAACCCCTCCTTCCCCAGGGAGCTCAGGGATGCCAGCAGAGATCATCAGCAAAGGTTCTGGATGGGTTTCTATCACCCTGTGGACAACCAGGACTCACCTTCCCACCACGAGCTGGGCAATGAGCACTGTGGGACATCGCTATCGGCCACTTCTCCCTCTGAGCCTTGACCCCCCCACACACCCCACAGCTCCAGGCTGCGGCTGCTGGAGAGGAGACAGTTGGAGCCGTGTCCAAAAGGAGCCGAGAGCCGAGGTCTGGGTGCTCGGAGGCTTTCCTCGGGCAGCAGGGAGGGATCCCCCTGCACCTCCAGAGCTCACCGTACCTGCCTGGGCCATGGGCACTAACACGCATCCCACAGATGTGGGGGCAGCCTGTCACACACCAGTGGATGCTTCCCAGGAAAGGGAAAAAGGCAAAAGGAAGGAAAAGGCAGGCTCAGTGGATCTCCTTACCTTTCTTCACCTTCTTCTCCTCATCTCCTTCTCCTGCACCCAGAAGGGTGAAGATGATTCCTGTCTGGGAGTTGACACCCACAGCAGTCACCACCATCCTGCCAGAGCCCTCCATCACATGGGTACCTGGCACAGGAGGGAGGCCACGGTGAGACAGGACAAGCACCACATCCCATCTCCTTCCCAACACATCTCTGCATCCCAGCACAAACCCAGCGGGGTTCCTCACCTGAGAGCAGCATGGGGTCTTTTTCCAGGGATTTCTTGACTTGGTCTGACTCCCCCGTCAGGGAGCTCTCATCTATTTTCAGGTCATTGCCCTGGATCAGGATCCCATCTGCTGGCAAGAGATCACCTAGGACAGGAGCAGAGAGGGGGTCAGCACAGCTCACCCTGCGCACCCCAGCCCAGGAGGAGGCTCCGTGTGTCAGCAAAAGGACTCAAAACTCAGTCTCAGACCAAATCTAGAGGGGGAAGAAGCAACAGATGGGTATTCTAAGACAGATGGCTATTATAAGATGATATTCAATAAGTCCAAAATCTTCACTGATGTAGGAAAGCATTTGTTGGGAGGACTTCTGCTCAATCACTGCTTCTCCCATCTGGTTTTACTGAGTCAACAGCCCAAAGCCTCCCAATACATCCAAACTGCTACACATTACACCAGCCAAGGAAGGAAAAAGGAAAAAGCTCTGTGTGAAAGCTCTATGTTGGACCAATCTCCTTCCTGCCAGGAGCTGCATGGGATGAGCATTCCCCCTGCTAAACAAGGAGCAGGACCTAGTTTAGCCCAAGGGCTACACCTCCTTCCTAAGGAAGGGTTCACCAACAAGGACAGGGTTGTGAAAATGAATCCTTTTTGAGACCAACAGGTCACTAAAGCAACCCAATGGTGTGTGCAGAGCCTGGCTTAGCTCCAGCAAGGCGAGCAGAGCTCCATCACCTCCACAGGAGCATCTCCCACTGCTCCTGGCCATGGGATGCTGCACAATGGAGCCACTGGAGGAGGCAACACTTCCCATCAAGGCAAAAGGGCTGGCGAAGCAGAGAGGAGGAAGCACCAGGCTCCAAAGCAGAGGGACAGAGCCCGGCCATCCCCACTCACCGTACTTGATCTGCGCGATGTCTCCCACCACGATCTCTGCCACTGGGATCTGAATGACCTGCCCCTTGCGAATGACCGTGAACTTCTGCTCCTGCTCGATGCGGCTCTGGAGGCCCCGGAACTGCTTCTCCTTGCTCCAGTCATTGAAAGCCGTCACCAGCACCACGATGATCACCGAGAACAAGATCGCTGCCCCCTCGATCCAGCCGGCCTGCGACTCGCCCTCGTCCTCCACACCACCCGTAGACTGGCCGCACACTGCAAGCAGAGGAGAAACCCTGTTTGTACCATGAGACACCCGCTCCCCAGCAAGGAACACGTGAATGGAACACAAGGAACACAGTTACTCCTCCCTGAGCTTGTCCAAGGGCTTCCCCTGCTCTCAGCAGAGGGTTTTTACATCCCTGGAGGCATTTGATTCCTTTTAGTTTTCTCCTCTTCTTTATATTTCTCATTTTTGGCAGAGGTTGGGCTGAAAGAGCCGGGACAACCGGCTTCTATTCCCAGTTGGAGCACCCAGCCCTCCCTCTGCTCCCTGACCCTTGAGTGAGTCAGCATCTCCCTGCACCTCCAGATCCCTGCCTCTGCTCTGCTCCTCCAGTGATATGGAGATCCAGCACTGCGAAGGAGAAACTTATCCAACACCATTGCCCAACCACACACAGGGTGTGCCCAGACACATCCAATCAATGCAGGTGCCTGGATGGGACCATGCCAAGGATCCCAAGGATAAGGAGAAGCCACCGCCTAAAGGGTGAGCAGAAGGAGCTCCCAGTTCCACCTGCACCAGTGTAGTGACCCATATGGTGACCTTCCAGAGACAGCATCCATCCCAAAGCCCTGGTCCCGCACTGGAGCTCAGGTGGGTCCCCCACCGGGCCCACCACCACCACAGGGGACTCACGTTCATTGTCACCACCCGGCGGGTGGTAGAAGGACAGGCCCAAGGAGACTATGGCTGCGATTTCCAAGATGATGAGCGTGACATCCTGGAGCGCTTCCCACACTAACTGCAGGAACGTCTTGGCCTTTTTGGGAGGAATGAAGTTCTGCCCGAAGACCTGCCGCCTCTTCTCCAGGTCGGTCGGGTTCCCAGACAGGCCTGGACAGGGGAGAGGTGGAGATGAGAACAAACCCCACAGCGGGACCCCCGTGAGGAGCAGCTCCCTGCCTGCGCAGGGGCATGAGGAACAGGCAGAGGGGAGCCAGGGCTTGGCTCCTGTCGCCCATGGGGCAGGGAGCACGCAGGGACCGGGGCGGGCAGGACGAGCCGCCTCTCCCCGGTGCTGCAGCCTCACCAAGAGCCCGAGTGCCAGTTAATGCCAGTTGGCACTGGCCGGCTTGTTTACATGCGGCATCAAATTAGCCGTAAATCTGGCACCGCGAGCGGCGCTCGGAGCCGCCGGAGCCACCTGATCCCTCTTCTCCTGCCAGCTCCAAGCAGCCGCCGCTCCGGAGACCGGCCCGGCACAGCGGGAGAGTCTCCGAGCTCAGCCGAGCCCCATGGACACAGGGGAAAGGGGGGAAAAAGGGGGGAAAAAGGGGGACAAAGCAGCCTTCACCTCTTCTCCTGCCAGCTCCAAGGAGCAGCCGCTGCGGAGACCAACCCAGTGCAGCAGGAGAGTCTCCGAGCTCAGCCAAGCACCATGGACATGGAGTGAGAGGGGGGCAAAAAGGGGGAAAAGGGGGGCACAGCAACCTTCCCATCCCAGGGCATGGGCCAGCAATAGCAGACAGTTTGCCCCGGTCATCCCCTGCATTTAAAAGCCATTAAAAAGCCAATGGGGTCCCAGGTGAGAACAGCCCCTCCTTGCCCAGCACCACCTTAACCAAGCCCAGCACCGAGCCCCCCCCAGCTCTCTCCACCTTAAGATGGCCCATGGGGCTGCTGCCAGCTCCCGAGATGCACCGGGCAGGCGGCTGCAACACGGGCCCTGGACACATCCCGGTGCCTGGAGCAGCCTGGCAGCGATGCCCTCCCGGGAGGACCAATTCCTCCTGCTTGGGACAACTCTGTCACCCCAGCCAGGAGGAAGCAGCAGGATGAATCCCTTTCCCCTTCCATGCATCCCCCCCCCCCCTTCCTGCTGCGACTACACCCCGGCTGCAGGGAGGGGATGTGCTGGAGCGGCGCCGGGTCCCCACCCAGCTGTGACGAGGCAGCAGGATCCTGGGATCTCCCAGCTCCGATTCCCACCCAACCCAACGTCTGCAGCCGGATGGATGGAAAATGTGGCTAACTGCTGTGGGTTGACTCACGGCAGGGCTGGGGAGGCACCGCATGTGCCGGGCACACACGTGCTCCCGCACGAGGATGGGGGATGCTGCCACGGGGCAGGGGAGGTTGCACATGTGGCTCCTTCCAAAACCCATGTCCCACCCATGGGCATGACCCCAGAGCTCCCACACCCTCCTGAGGCAGTTTGGGAGGTGTTGGGGCTTCCAATTCATCTGTGCTGGCACGGGGAGGGTTGCAAAAAGCAGATGCAATAGGCACGTACCCCGGGCATGCACCGTGGTTGCCAGAGAATCCCTCCCAACCAGGGCCACTGCAGGGTCTGGGGGTCCTGGTTAATGGGGAGGTGGATGGGAAGCTTTGGATGGAGGCCACAAGGGACAGCAGGAGAACAACACCCTGCATTAGAGGCACCGCGGTCTGGGAAAGCTGCTTTTGGGTGCAAAACCTTCACCCTCGCCCATCTTCTCCCTCGCCCCGGGAGGAGGCAGCAGCCCCTGGAGCTGCCGCTGCCAGCGGGTGACTCAGGGCAGCATCTGCTGACACTGTCACCCCCGGGGAGACCAGAGAAAGGAGACAAGGACGCTCTCACCGGTGACTCACTGAGCTGCCCGTGCACATCGGTGTGTGGAGACGTGAGGCACCGGCACAGAGAAGCTGTGGCTGCCCCATCCCTGGCAGTGTTCAAGGCCAGGTTGGACACAGGGGCTTGGAGCAACCTGCTCTAGTGGAAGGTGTCCCTGCCCGCGGCAGGGGGTTGGAACTGGATGAGCTTTAAGGTCCCTTCCAACACAACCCATTTGATGGTTCTCTGATTCTGTGACTTCCCAGGGGGAATTCACACACAGATCCCACGCTGCACATGCTAAGATGTGGCTGGTGTTGCCCACATTCCATATCTTTCTCTAAACCCCAGCTGGAGCATCCCACCTGCACACACAACCCAAGCTCTCCAGGGCTGAGGGACCCCACTCCCTGTTTCCCAGGCTTTGCCCATGGATGCATCAAGACAGGGACATGCTCCAACCTGCAGCTTTCAACCTGCTGGGGTTTCCCTGGTTGTGGCACCATAGTGGTGTCACCCCATAGAGACAACCCTGGCACAGCAGGAGCCAAACACCTCGCTCCAATGGGATCAGACAGAGGTGACTCAGGCTTTCACCCTTCCTAAAATTCCCAGCTTATAGGAAATAACCTTTCTGTGCTCTCAGTGCTCAACAGGACGGGGTTTGGGACAGACAGCAAAGCTCCAAAGTGAGAGGATGAGGCAGGGACATGCTGGGGGGACCACATACAGCGACACTCATCAATGCCTGGAAGCAGCACCTGGATCAAGGAGCAGCCCTTGGCCTTCCCCTTGGAAAGAGACACCGGGCCACAGCTGAGCCTTTCAAGTCCTCTCCCTTCCCTCCCCTCTTCTCCCACCCCCAAGGATCCCGCTCCCACTTTGGCAAGGCCAAACACATTGTTTTGCGACCTGGACTTGGTATTTCCACCGGGACTCCCCCCCTTCTCTAATGACATCCCGATATTGTCTCTCCTTCCCGGTCCCGCTCACAGCTGGGAAACACGCTAATCCCCAGCTTACAGCACTAAGAATAACACACAAGTTCTCAGTGCCGAGGCACAGCCACAGCCCCCAGCCCACACAGCGCCATGGGGCCGCATCCTGTTCCCAAACCCAGGTAAGCAGGGGCTCTCTCCCCCTCTTTTAATGGCAAGGAAGGGGTGCAAAGACACCCGCAGCCACCCTGTGCTGTGAGCCCCAGCGCCTGCCCCTGCTCACTGATAAGGGATGCGCTGCCCATCCCTCAGCAGATGAGCTCCACGCAGCCCCTCCAACCTTCACACTCTCCTTCACCCCCACCACATACAGCCCTGCCATCAGCACTAAGTTATTATATAGGGGAACGGCTGGTACTGACCTGGGTACTGACAGCAGCAGAGGAGCTCCCACACACCCATCAGCTCCTCACCCCTGCCTGCATCCCACCTCCGCTCCATGCTCCCAGGGGGTGCAGGGCTCCAGGCTATGCCTCAGGGGATCCCTAGGGAAGATGCTTCTCTTCTTTTTCCTCCTTCTCTACCTTAAGTGATCATTCCATTCATCAGATGCAGGGAGCCATCTCCCACAAGGCTTGCGATGGGACCACACTGTGAGCTCAGTTGTTTGAGCCACCACCTCCAGCCCAGACGCACCCAAGCAAGTGGTCCCCCCCTCCATAGGATGGCCACTTACCTTCCACTGGCGACGTCTTCAACCTCTTGCAGACATTCTGCACACTGCCATAGGAGTCATTGAGCCGGGCGACCGCCTCGGCGCTCCTCAGCTCCATGAGGTTCCTGAGCTCCACCACGGAGCAACCAAAGTCCCCCTCATGGTTGCCTTCAGCAACCGAGTTCCCGGGGTGGTGGTCGGCCACGTTGTTCGTCATCTTGCCGGCGCGGCGGCGGCTGGTGGCTCCTGCAGCACCTTCCTTCGAGGCTCTGTTGGGGGGATGCTCGGGATGGCCCCTTCCCTGGGGGCTGCCCGGGTGAAGCGGGTGCCTCTATCCGAGCCCAACTTCTCCGGATAAAGGTGTAAACAGGATGTGCATGTTACCGCGGAGGCGACCTTAGCAACGACCAGCGTGCATCTCCTGCAGAAGGAGGAGGGCTCCCTGGATACCACAGCAACTGGAGCTGCAAAAACAAGGATGGGAAACAAAAATATCAGCATTCGAAGGCCTACTAATAAACACACGCAACCCCACGGGATGGAGTGGTACCCAAGGATGGGCATCCACCAGGAAGAATGTGGTTTGGAGGCACCTTTATGCTCACCCAGCCCCTGTGGGGTCACCACAGAACCCGGCTGAGCAGGAGTTGGGGTTGGAGGGAGCTGGGACAGGCTCGGCATGGGCTGAGTGGGGTGTTTGAGATGCACTCGGCCACAGTGCAGGGAAAACCATCGGCACCAGCTCCGGCAGCGCGGGGGCCGGGCAGGAAGAGCTCCCAGGTGGTTCTTCGCTCAAGCCCGGCCGCCCGGCATGCAGAGACGCTCCCATTCACTGGGGTTTAAAAATACACCTCGGCAGTGGAAAACAGCTGCTTCCTGCATGGGCTGCTGGCCCGGGAGCACCGGATCACTGCAGTGCCGGCAGGTAGGAGAGAGCATCCCAAGAGACAGCATCAACGGGGCTTCGCAGCACCCAGACCTTCCATCAGCAGAGACATGCGGCAGGAAGCAGAGAAGCTGCTAAAACCTGCATGTTGTGCTGGGTTAACAGTTGGACTCAACGGTCTTATAGGTCTTTTCCAACCTAAAGGGTTTTATAATGGGGATTTTAGGACATGGAGCTGTTGGAGCGAGTCCAGAGGAGGCCATGGAGCTGCTGCGAGGGCTGGAGCAGCTCTGCTCTGGAGCCAGGCTGAGAGAGCTGGGCTGGGGCAGCCTGGAGAAGAGAAGGCTCCTGAAGGGGAGACCTTAGAGCAGCTCCAGTGCCTAAAGGGGCTCCAGGAAACCTGGAGAGGGGCTTTGGACAAGGAGTGTAGGGACAGGACAAGGGGAATGGCTTTAACCTGCCAGAGGGGAGATTGAGATGAGCTCTTAGGCAGAAGCTCTTCCCTGTGAGGGTGCTGAGGCGCTGGCACAGGGTGCCCAGAGAAGCTGTGGCTGCCCCATCCCTGGCAGTGTTCAAGGCCAGGTTGGACACAGGGGCTTGGAGCAACCTGCTCTAGTGGAAGGTGTCCACTGGAGGGGGAGCTGCTCTGGTCAGAGAGGGAAAGAAAGGGCTTTCTCTGGCGCAAGCTCAGATGGCAGCAGCGATGCTCCCAGACACCTCTGCAGCACTACAGAGGCAAAGAGCCTGCAAGGGAGGCTCTTTATGGAGAGAAAATGAAACACTTTCCTAGAGCAATATAAATGAATAACAAAAGGGGAATGGTCACTAAGGCAGCATCAGCACTGATGAGCCAAGATCAGAGGCAGCAGAGCAAGGAGACAGAGAGGGAAAAAGTCCATCGCTGCTTCCCAGGAGCACACGGGATGCCCCATCCATCACAAACTCACCAGACAGGCACCAGACCATCATGGGGCCACCCCAACAGCACCCTGCAGCAAACAACCCCAATTCCAGCCCTGATCACAGCAGTTTTGCAATCTGCTCCCTGCACACCCTGGCCCCTGGGAGCTCCAACCCCACCAGCAACACCCAGGGCGGCTCTTGGTGTTATCAGGAGGCAACAGGCACCAACCGAACCTCAGGGATATCAGTGATCCCACCGCTGCAGGAGGGTCCTGTCCACTAACTGCAGGCAGCAAAGGGATGGGGAGCACAGGGACGTGCTCCCCCCACAGCACTGCAGCTCCTGGGGCACCCAAATGTGCACCCTTGGGCAGAGCACCAGCTCACCAGCATCCCCGACCCAGCATCCCTGACCATAGCCAGCCCAGTCACCCCGGGCTCCTCATGGAGCTGAACTCATCTATGTTTTAGAGGCACGAAGCTGCCAGCAGCAGGGGGTAGGAGATGACAGGTCCAATTAAACAGACTCCTGCTGATTAAGAGAAAAAAAAAAGATAATTCCCCCCACCTCAACACACTAATTTTTTTCCTCTCTTTCATGGCAACCAGCAACTTCTGATGAGAGCTTAGAGGTTAAGAGAAAGACAGTTAATTAACACTGCACAGCCAAGTCCATAATTACCCCTGGAGGAGCTCAGGGGCACTGATCATCACCAGCCCGTGCCCAGCCCCTCCAGCAGCACCAGCCCCAGGGGCTCACTCTGAAGAGAAGAGGGACCGTGGTGGAGGAAAACTCCTGTTGTCTGCTTTGAGCATCCTCCTCCAGCCCCATTCGGGGTCGGAGCATCGGCCAGGTCAGAGACCTGCTCCTGATCCACCTCACACCATCCCACCGGCACAGGAAGGATCCATCCCAGGCAATCAGGGAGCTGCACTCAGGCTTCCCTTACAGCCAACACTCCAACAAGCTCCCAATGACTCCAGCAGCGTTCAGCAAGCTGTCCCCAACTCCAATAATTCATTTCCAGAGCCCCCAAGCAGTAGGAGAGGCAGAAGGGTCCCCCCTGTGAATGCAGGGCAAGAAAACCCAGCCCAGGGGGGAGCACCCACGAGAAGCCCAACTGCCCTATGTGGGAATGGCTGCATGGGACCCCGAAGTGATGCACTATCACCCCGCAAAGAGCACCCCTGGGCAGGACAAGGTCCTGCAGACCAGGAGGAGTTTGGGGTTTGGCAGCGTGAAGGACACGGACCCTCCCGACCTGTGGGCCGGGGGAAGGAGCAGGAACGCTCCGGGAAGGAGGCAGTGGCTGGCAAGGAGCAGAGCCGATGTGGTGCTGCAGACAAACCTGCCCGGAATAATAAACAGCTACGTTAGACCTTGTCCTGGCTGGGAACAGCCAGGCCAGCCTCCGGAGCTGCCCTCGGAGCGGGACACAAGGATGAAGCATGAAGGAGAGGAAAGCGGGATGCTCAGAGGGACAAGGGGTATCTCCACCATGCCACATGCGACACCTCCAGCCACGCCAGGAGTGGTTCTGCTGCCACGCTGGTGGCACAGCCCATGGCACCAGCACCCGGCACACACCAGGCTGGGGATGCTGCCTGAGCACCGGGTGCGGGGCCAGGAGGCAAGAGCATGAATCCTCCTGGCTCGGCTCAGCACACTCAGACCAATGGTGAACACCACCCTGCGCACCCCAGCACAGCACCAGGGATGGAGCAGGCCCTGACCAAGCTCTGCTGGGTTTTATACCCATGAAGGAGAGGGAAATTCACCCCTCAGCTCCTCCTGCATCTCGCTCCAGCCTGGACATCTCCCACCATCCATGGCAGAAAGCACCATGCTGAGGAAGAGCAACGCCACATCCCCTGCCCAGAGCCACAAATCCCACCAGCTCGCCAGGCAGGAACAGGCCCATTAAGAAACCATTCAGCCACGTGGAGCACAGTTTATCCCATTCCACAAGCATGTGCCTGGCTGCAGCACTACAAGAGGCCACCCCATACGCTGCCCCTCACTCCCAGCCCCTCAGCAGCACCCACCAGGGCTCGTCTCCTCTCCCACTTCAAGGATGGGGCATTGGAAACACTGGGCTGCTGTAGGTTGCCATGGTAAACTCGATGTAAAGCTGTCAGGGATGCAGCTTATGTTGCCAAGCAGGGAGGGAAAAAAACCACCCAACCAAACCCCCAGAATTACCCATTCCTGGCTCGGGTTTAAGATTTTTCTCTTTGGAAATGAAAAGCTGAGCTCCAACCCCAATGGAGAGGCTGTGCTTTCACCAGCACTCGCTCTCAGCCAAGGAGGAGGCGCAGGATCATGGATGTCAGAGCAGGTCATGGTGCGGGAACCTGCACCTTCCACCCTGACACCACGGAGAGGGACCATGCCCCAAGCAGGGGAGGGTGGAAGAGGCAAGGCCAGGCTGGAACACCCCAAACAGACCGCACAAAGCATCCTGCACCAGCACAGCGAGGGAGCTGGATGTGACCCCCTTCTCCCTGCAGCACAGACATCCACCTTCCCTTGCTCCTTCTCACAGGGTGCCGAGACCACAGCCCAGACATCACCCAGCCCTGGGCAGGCACCTGCAACACCCACAGGACGTTACCTCCTCCCACCGCAGCATCTGCTTCCTCCACCCCAGCGCGCTGCCTCGGGGCTGCCCCAGGGGCATTTCCCTTCCCCACTGGGGCCACCCCAGCACCCGTCAGGGGGAAACCCCCCCCAGTGCCACCAACCACAGGGTGCTGCACATGGGGATGGGTGAACACCAAAGCCAGAAGCCTGGGATGGGGGAGACCCAAGTGACCACAACACCTCAGAATCACAGGGTGGTTTGGGTTGGAAGGGACCTTAAAGCTCATCCAGTTCCAACCCCCTGCCACGGGCAGGGACACCTTCCACTAGAGCAGGTTGCTCCAAGCCCCTGTGTCCAACCTGGCCTTGAACACTGCCAGGGATGGGGCAGCCACAGCTTCTCTGGGCATTTCCCTTGCAACCTGGAAGGGGAAGAAGCTCCCAGCCTTCATCTTACAAGAGTTGGGGGGGACTAAACATGCACTGGAGCTGGAAAAGGAGCTGGAAACACCCAGGAAGTGCTGGTGGCGAGCCAGGGGAAACCACGTCACAGAGCACAGCGCAGGGCTGATGCTGCGCCCACAAACACCAATGCCAGTGGAAACGTGCTGCGGGGCAAGGAGCAGCTCAAGCCATCTCCCACTCTAACCCCTTGGGAAAGGCAGCATCTCCCCCTCCTTCATCTGTATAGGAGGAACCCACCATCCCCTGGGGCACAACAGAGCAAGTCCCAATCCCCCAGCTCTCACGTGGTGCCAAATCCTATGCACCCTCACCACCGTCTGCAAGCAGGGACGCACAGAACCCACCCGGTTACTGCAGGCAACGTGTGATGCTGTCACACGCGGTGGCAGGCTCGGAGCTGCTGGCCCCGATGGCACCGTCACCACAGCCCACAGGCGGCAGAGCCGTAGTAGTTCTCCCACACCTTGTGCCAAGGCGCACGCTTCCCGCAGATGGGAGCGCAGGCACCGGGGTGCATCACCATGGTTGTGTGGCACAACGAGCCATGTGCAAGGTACAAGCCAGCCCTCATGTCCCCAGCAAGCTGTCGCCTCGCTGGGATGGGTTTGGTTGTCACCAAGCATGAACAGCAGCACTATGGTGACAGGGATGGCAGGGTAAGAGAGCTGGGGGGTTCAGCCTGGAGAAGAGAAGGCTCCTTAAGGGGAGACCTTAGAGCAGCTCCAGTGCCTGAAGGGGCTACAGGAACAGAGGCAGGGGGCTGGAAGCGGATAAGCTTTAAGGTCGCTTCAACCCAAACCATTCCATGATTCTATGGATGGAGAAGAAACCAAAGCATCACCCTGCCCAAGCACCATCACACCATCCTCCTCCTCTCCCATCACGACCAAAAGGCAGGATGGCAGCTCTGAGCCATGCACCGAGGACCAAGGCTTTGTGGAAAGCACCAGTGAAAGGCAGGCAGAGGCGACCTTCTCCGAGAGCGCATCTCTCCTTGCAGGCCACTCCGCAGGGAACACCAGCAGCTGCCATCAGCCCACTAATTACAGCTCCATTTTTCCCTAGTATTTAACGAAGGTAGGAAAACTGTTGGGGCTTTTGCATGCCCAAGGCAGCAATTAGCTCTTGTGAGAGGCAGGGAAGGGGCTGGAGGCAGGAGAGCACGGAGCGTGCTGCGGGGGCACGGAACATGCAGCGATCCATGACGTGGTCCCCCAAAACCCGCTGCATCCCAGCGCATCTTTTAGCATCCACGTGGAAAAGCCACCAGCTGTCAGAGCCTTGGTGGGTGCTGGAGGCTCAGGAATCTGCCCTCAGCCCTGGGGCTTCCCTGAGCCACAGGGTGCAGCAGGCGAGGAATTTCAGGGGGGTGGAAAAAGAAAGGGAAAGGAGGGAGTCTCCAGGCGAGCTGTCAAAGGGAATGTTTCCATCTAAGGCCTTGGTATTTCTCTCGCGGCGCCTGCACTAAATCAGCCCAGCTCCTCTCATTATTCTTTTGTGCTTTACAAGGTAGCACAGCCGGTGGAGGAACGCAGCAGTACACAGAGAGTAAACCCCAGCCCCTCCTGCACCAGCAGATACCTGCAGCTCTCCACCCTTTGGAGAGGCAAAGCATCCCCACTGCCGAGCACAAGGGGCCGTGATGGACCCTGGCACGAGGCTTC
The DNA here is from genome assembly GCF_004027225.2 of Strigops habroptila. Lineage (NCBI taxonomy): Eukaryota > Metazoa > Chordata > Aves > Psittaciformes > Psittacidae > Strigops > Strigops habroptila. The sequence goes on from NC_044294.2 coordinate 2,405,048, forward strand.
ATTCATCCCTTCTCCCTCCCACAGCATCAGGAAACAGGTTCCTCACACCCCAACCGGGAGCACGGTGGGTAGCAGGCAATGAGGCATCAGTTGGCTCACATTGGGCAACTCTTCACTCTTTCCTTTCCCATTCAATGTGTTTTGCAATGCCCCACTGGGAGGTGCCCGGGGCAGGGAGCTCCCACCGGCTGCCCCCATGGAACACATCAGCCCCACCATGGACACAACCCTGGGCTTGTCTTTGTGCTGGTTTGCAGCCTAGAGCAAGCGAGCGAGACCAAAGCAACAGAGGGACTGGGTTGGGATTTAGGCGACTTCAAGACTGCAGAGCAGGACTTGATGATAGGATAGATACAGATGATGATAGATAAGGCCTGGGACTCCGCCTCTCAAACTCCTCTTGCAGCACCACTGACCTAATGGATGTTGAGCAACAGTCGCATCCCAGCCCCACGCTCCGACCAACCTGGATCCTCCCAGTTCATGGCACACCCGGATGCTCCCTGGTCTCAGCACCCTGCTGCAGAAGGGAGATGACACCGATGATCCCCTGGGATGGGCACTTGGGATCCCATCCCCATGCAGATGCTCCGTCCCCACGCAGCTTCTCCTGGCTCCCACCATCAGATGGGGCAGCCCAGCACCGGGTGCAGATGCTCTCCAGTGGGACGCATCTCCCCACACATCCCTCCTTCCCTTCACACATGGGGAAACTGAGGTAGCACCACACCTGAGCACAGCATCAGCACTCTCCCTAAGCAGGGAGGAGATCCCAGCAGTCCCAACTCCCACCTTTCTCCATCCTATTCAGGATGCTTGGCTTGAAACCAAGTGAAAATCAACAGGCAAGAACTGACCTACAGAGCACCAGAAGCCTCCGTAGCAAACAGCACCCAGAGACCAAGCACTACGGGCAGGACACGCGGGTACAGCGGGGTATTTATAGCAGTATTACACAGGGACAGGGGATTCCTACCCTGAAGATCCCCGGGGGCTTAAAATAGGCCCAGTTACTTCCTCCCAGCAGCGGCTGGGAGAAGCATCTGCTATCTTCTGGAAGCTGGAGGAGAGGTTGAGCCCTTGGGTCTCCGGGCACCCCAAGACACCTTGGGGAGCACAGCACTAACCTTCTCAATGGGAGCACCGCAATGAGCTGCTTCCTCCTGCCCAGCTTGGTAGAGAGGAAAAAAAACCCCACGGAGAACCCAAAATAGCAGCAATAACTAACAAATACCCTCTTCTTCCCAACAGGGAAACTGAGGCAGGGGGAGCAGACCCTGTCTGACACCACAGGGAACATCAGTGGCTTGCAGAACAGTGAGCAAGGGCCTCCCAAAGCTGGGATGCTCTACAGGGGAACCCCAACAAGTCCAGCCACTCCACAGCAGCCGGGACAACAGGAGGGATGACCCAATGCTCAGATCCCAACCCTGAGGCTGGCAGCAGCCCTGAGGACACGGTGAAGGGCTGGGGACAGAAGCATCCTCCAGCCGTCCTCACCACACAAGGAAGGGGAACAGGATGGGTGCCCCCAGATCCAGCACCCACAGCTCCCAACCAACCCAGCTCCAAGGGTTCCCGCGCAGTCCTGCTCTGGATCACATCCCGGATGGATGGTGTGCTGGGCACCAGGTAACTTCCCCAATAATCCCAGCTAGGAGGTATCCCTGGCGCTGGACCACAAATCCATGTTTTCCCATTCAAAAGTCCAAGCAGAGAGGGGAATTTCAGGCAAAGGGAAAGAGTAAGTGACCGGGGGGGCTGTGGGCACCCTTCCTGCTCCAAAGGGTTAAAAAATAGAGCCGGGAAAAGCGTGTCTGCGATAGGAAAAACACACGAGCTCCCAGGGAGAGCGCGCCGGCTGCTCCCGTTTCCCTTCCCGACATGCCCCGCTCCTGGGAAAGTGTAGGCTGTTTTCCATATATAACTGCAAACTGTTCCATGCAGTAAGAAGTCTAATTAAAGGGAGGGAGAGAGAGCAGGAGAGACGCAGAAGGACCGAAAGGCAATATTTATCCAGGGAAGAAAGCCTGCATCCCGGGCACCAAATTAGACCCTTGCAGAGCAAAAGCCTCATGGTATCATCGGGAGATCAAATCTGGGCAGAGCAGAAGAGGGAAATCACAGCCTGGAAAATATGTACCAATAAATAAGAGGAAAGAGCCAGATGGGCCAGGAGAGCATGGGGAGGGGCAGGGGAAGGAAAAGCTCATCCAAGGCAGTTGCTGGGATAAGGCAGAGTGCTGCAGGAGGGCACATTGCTCCCCGTCCCACACCACCACACACACCCTGCAGCTGGAGAACTGGTTATTGATGTCAATAGCAGGAATCTGCCTGAGAAATAGATATTAAATTGAAAGGAGCAGGGCTGGAGGGGTGTGAAATGCCAAGAAGGAGAGGAGCATGCTGCAGGAGCCAGCAGGCAAAGGGACACCCATCCCAGGCATGCAGCCCTGGCTCTCCCACCCATCCATGGCTGCATCCCACTGCATGGATGCTTTGGAGGCACCCCCCATTTCCGCTGCATCCCCACCCAGGAGGGGACATGCGGGGCTGGATGGGGAACACACGCACCAGATCTGCTCTTCAAAGCCTCTTTGTTAGAGCTGCACTTCCCAGAAGCGCCAGCCACAGCCCCAAGGTAATCCACAGCCAGCCAACACATTCCCGGCGTTATCCAGTCCTCTGCCTACACGAGGTGTCAACGCATTTTAACACCGCTCCATGTCTAATTAAGTGCCAATACATTTAAAGGTCACCCTATGGAGGCTGAGCCCTTGCCAAGGGGCGTTTGCTGCATCGCTCCGTGCCGACAGCATCGGCATCCTCATGGGCACTCCCAATGGCTGGGGACAATCCCCACTGCACCCCACAACAGGACCTGATCCGATGCTATGGATGCAGTGATGGAGCCCTGGTGTCCTGGATGCTGCCATTCCCAGCACCGCCATTCCCAGCACCGCCATTCCCGGCCCCATCCCGCCTCCATGCACGCACACACCCTCATGCCGCAGGCGCCCAGCACCGTCCTGACCTGCCACCCTGTTTATGCAGCGTCTCCAACCCCACACGCTCCCTCCCGGCTTCAGGCAACGCCCCAGAGGCTCCCAACTGCACCAGTAACCCAGGGAAACTGGGATATCCCTTTCCTCAAGTGCCAGCGCTGGCGAGGTTCCCACCTCCTGCATCCTTCCGAGTGGGATGGTGCCTTCTACCTGCTCCAGCACTGACACTGCACATCCTTTGCGCCCATAAATCACACCTCACCATGCTGGGGGAGGGCAGCCTGGAGGTTGTGTCCCCCTAAAACATCACTCTGGTGTTGAACCCGCGATGATGCCGAGATTCCCAAGCTTGGGTTGAGTTCTGCTTCCAGCAGAATCCCTTGCTGCAGAGATGGGACGAGATACAAGGGGGACAAGGACACCCCATTGCATGGTGGGGCTCAGAGCCCAGCAATGCCCCCACTAGCACAGAGCCAGCCCTGCAGCTTCCAAGCAAGAGGAACAAACCAGCCCTGCATGGCACAGCCCGGGGTCACCCGAGGTGACAGCCGGACACCAGCCACTTCACACTGGCTGGACATGGAGCTGCAGGAGCTGTGGGAAGCTTTCCACAGCCCCTGCCCACGGCCAGCACTTACAGAGGTGGGTATCTAAGCACCAGTGCTAATCTGGGGATAAATGGCAGCTTTAGCAGCGATAGGGCAGAGATTACTGCTGCAATCCGGGTGTTAGGGGCGCTGTGCTGGCAGCCAGCAGCGCAGCACAGGCGGATGGAGGGATGGAGCAAGGCGATCCGCAGGGAATAAAGCGAGCGGCTCACACCACAACCCAGCTCCCAAAGCCGGCACAGGGATGGTGCCAGGGTACAGGAGGCAGCCACGCTGCCTGCAATGAGCCTGCATCCCCTGGTGGGATCCATCATCATCCTCCCCATCAGCTTCTTGCACCATCCTCTGACCACAGGCAGGGTCAGAGCGAGTGGTTTCGCTCTCTGCATTACAAGACCAATGGAACACAGCAACCAAGCCTCACTGCCAGGGAAGCCTGCTCGGTTCAGGGTCTCCCAGCATCACCTACACCACACACCTGGGGAGGCCCCTCCACTCTCTGCTTTTCTGGGTCCCTTCTCAGCAACGCTCTACCCAAAGCCATCACCTCGATGAGCTGGAGCCAGTCTGTGCAGGCAGCTGTGTCTGGGGGGAGCAGGAGGAGGAACAGAGCATCCCTCATCGTCCTTTCCAAAGGGAAAAGAGACAGTCCCCTGAATAGCAGCGCCAGGCAGGGCAGGAAACACCTCCAGCCTCCTCGCCCCAGGCTGCATCTGCCCATGGAGAGCAGAGGACACCTGCACACAGCACAGGTCCCCCCAGTGCTGCAGAAGCACGATCCGCAGCATCCTGCAAGGATTTGATGCATTTCACGTTCAACTGCAGGAGCGAGAGGATCCCCCGGCTGCTGCCCTGCAGCGAAACACCCAGATGCTAAGGAGAAGGGAAGGAGGAAGAAGAAGGGCTATTCCCAGGTAAAGGAGGTGTGGGATGCCAGAGCTGCTGCCCAGCAAGGCGAGACGAGGCACACAGAAGATGAGCACATCCACAGATAGGAGGCACAGACAGGGAGAGATGGAAAGAGTGGGAAAAACAACGCCAAGAAGGGAAGCAACGAATGGAAAGAGATGAAAGGCAGCGGGGTCAGGAGTTAGCACAACAGAATTCGAGGGCGGATATGGAGCCAGAGCACGTTGTGGAAGGATTTTTGGCTCACCAGAGCATGGCTCATGGCTGCACCCAGGGGACCCAGCCCTTGAGCATCCACTGGGTACCCAGAGAGCCATGTCTCCATCACCCATGGGTGAGCCACCCTCAAACCAGGCACCTCCAGAGCAACATCAGTACCCTGACCCATGGCTCCAGCAGGCAAAGCAGCTGCCTCCCCCAAGGGAGCCGCCATCCCATCGGCTGCATTTGGCACCCAGCACACGCCAAGTAATGCAAACTGTCCCTGGGAAGAGCAGCCTGTGGATTTAATACTCCATGGAGCAGCCATGCAGGAGGCTCCCAGGGGTGCAGCGTACCCTGGGGATGCTGAAACAGGTAGCGGGATGAGGTTATACAGCTGGTTTTTCCCCCATGGGGAGGTGAACAGGTCTTGGCTGCTTGCTTTCTCCTTCCCCCAGGAGGAAAAGGCTTGGGAAACACCCCCAGGTACACCCTGAAGCTCTCCAAGAGGAATCACTGCCTGAACACACTGAGCTGCTTTGGTCCTTCCCTTTGTGTTTTCTGGACAGTCCATTTGGGGTCAGACTTAAGAGCAATTCGTCACTTGGGAAATAACACCACTTGAGGCCTCCTCCCTCAAATAAACCTCAAAAGACATCATTTGGACAAGCTTAATTTGGACAACTAAAAATAGCCAGCACTAGTCACACTGGAAAATGCAGGCTGGGGAGCTTCACACTTTCACGGCTCGAGCTGGGACACCGGCTATAGGAAGGGTCCCACCAGCTCCAGATGCGTCCCTGGGTGATGAGCACAGCCCTGCTCTTACCAGGAATGGGTGGGCACAGAAAGACCCTTCATGGGGTCCTGCAGAGCCACTCCGATGGAAGTTGTGGGTCCCTGCACTTTCCCAAGCAGGATGCGGTGAGTCAGAGCCACGTCTGCACCAGGACACCCCGGATCCATCAGCCACACTCCCGGCTTCTCCGCAGCCAAGCCAAGCTTCTGGTCCCAGCTCCCTGCAGCTGATTCACCCCGCGCTTCCTTCCCCCAGCATCCCCAGGCACTCGCAGCCCGGCCTCGCTGCCAGCTCTGCCCGCACACGGGATAAGCCCCCGGCACTGAGTAATGCGGAGAGGTGGGCTGGTGTTAGAGCTCCCCTCCTGCGCTCCAGCAGCGGCGCTGGCACAAGCGATGTGACCCTCACGAGGCACAATTCAAGCCTTGCACCGGCAGCTCGGGCTCCTCCACTGCCAGCCTGGTGTTACCGGCTGCTGGCATCAGCCACAGACCCAGCCTGCCCTTGTTTCATAGAGTCATGGAATGGTTTGGGTTGAAGGGACCTTAAAGCTCATCCAGTTCCAACCCCTGCCATGGGCAGGGTCACCAGGTTGCTCCAAGCCCCTGTGTCCAACCTGGCCTTGAACACTGCCAGGGATGGGGCAGCCACAGCTTCTCTGGGCACCCTGTGCCAGCGCCTCAGCACCCTCACAGGGAAGAGCTTCTGCCTCAGAGCTCATCTCAATCTCCCCTCTGGCAGACTAAAGCCATTCCCCTTGTCCTGTCCCTACAGGCCCTTGTCCAAAGCCCCTCTCCCGATTCCTTGTTGGTCCCTTTAGGCACTGGGAGCTGCTCTAAACTCTCCCCCGATGTCTCTCCGCAAACCCCTTCCTCACACCAACCAACCTGCCCCTTCTCCAGAGGCAGCACTAACATTTAACCAGGTTCACATTGGAGCACAAGCTCCCTCCCAGGCTGGGTCACCCCAGGGCTGTCTCCATCCCAGAGGCCATACCAGATCCATACACTCAGCTCAGCCATGTGCCCACGGGGTTGCCCCTCTGGAGCGGGCTGGGAATGCCGGGGAGCGGGCTGGGAATGCCGGGGAAGCTCGGCACCACGCGCTGCCGGCTGGCAGCTGCAGAGAGATGTCACGGCAGGGTTTGCATGCAGCCGGCGCTGCCGCGGCTCTCCCAGAGGCTGCCCAGGTGCCACGCTCATCTGGGAGCATCACACAGCAACCCAAACACCCTGCCCCGAATGCCACAGCCGGAGCCTTCCTCTCCCCTGCGGTACATCCCATAGAGCAGCGATACACTGGGGGGTTAGCCCCTGCAGAAAGGAGGTGAGGTGGGAAGATGCTCGAGGACTGAGCCATCTTCTCTCTCATCCTCATGTCCCTCAGCTGCCTGCAGCAGCAACAGCCTGCGAGCTGGCACGAGTGACAAAGCAGCTTTCCCACCACCACTCACACAGCATCTGCGCAGCCCAAGGTCTGCCCGCAGCAGCCGAGTGCTCCAGCAACCCGGGGTTACATTCAAGCAGCTGGTGAGAAGGTGGGAAGCGATGAAGAAGAGCTGGAGCGCCGCGATGCCGTGCCACTAAACCCCAGGGAGGGTTGAAGCAGAGAGAGATGGAGCCATCAGCATCTCCAAGCAGGGAAGAAAGAGTGAGAAAAGCTGAGGGTACACCATGGGGCTGGCCAGGGCCATCAGCACCTCATGGGCCAGTGAGGGCTGGAGAAGGAACAGTAAAGCTCTATCTGCTGCAGCAGGGTCCTTAATTAGCATCTTGAGAAACCACGCTGAAAATCAGACACCTTCTGTCCGAAACACGAGCCTGGACCTGAAAATCCGATCACTGGATCCGATGCTCAAAGAGCAAAGGGCACGTCCAGTCCCAGGCAGGCCCTGACACCGCGGTGCAGGGCTGAGCTCCCCCCTGGTCCCCTGCACTCCCCCCCCAGCAGAGGCAGCACCATGAGGGCCAGAAGCTTATTTTTAGCCTGGGGAAGGCAGGAGCCCGGGAGCAGCGATCCCGGCTCTTGCCCTTGGCACAGGGCACGCTGCTCCTGCCACTGCTGCAGCGAGTGCCTCGGGCCTCAGCCGCTGCCCCCCCGGCTCCGCAGCGCTGGAGTCAGCCCCCGGCTGGCATCACCAACCAGCCCAATCCCTCCCCTGGCACCAATCCTTGCTCTGCCCAAGGAGGAGGATGCTGGGATCAGCCCAGGAGCCAGAAGGATCTGGATTATTTACAGCCCCGCGGCGAGTTCGGCAGCGCTGACCTTTCCGTGCCGGAGACAAAGAGGAGATGCCAACAGCGGCGCTGGAGTCACCGGATCGGTGCTGGGGGGCTCTCCCCTGCCAGCCGGGACGGAGCAGGAGGCCGGAGCCAGGCAGGGGGCTCGGGAGCTGGCGGGGGCCACGGAAAGCCAAGCACGCTGGGATCCCAGCCTGGGAAAAGGAGGGATCGGATTCCTCCCTCCCCGTCCCCACCGGACAAACTCTTCCGGGTAGGGACTCCTACGCGCCGCGCTCTGCCCAGGCACAGCAGCAGCTCCCCGCAGCCCCCCAGCTGCTCCGGCAGCAGGAAAACACGGGAATACGGCATAAAACAGACCGAAAAGGGGCGATGGAGACTGGCCCCCAGCAGCCGCAGCAGCGCCCGGCTCCTCTGGCTGCCGGCGCCTCGGCTCAGCCCAGCTGCCGACTCATCCCTGCCATGGAAGCGGAGAAGCAAAAGTTTCCCTGTCAGCAGAAAACACGGACAAGTGGCCAAACCTCCGCCTTGGCTCCCGCCGCCCTGGCGAGGAGTCCCCATGCAAGGGGTGCCCGCAGTGGGGACCAGCGTGTCCCCATAGGCTCACCATGGACCCTCGCCAACACAAAGAGCCAGCCCTTGTCACTGCCCAGCAGGGTGATCCTCCCCATGCCCATTCCCTTGCTCCGAAGTGAGTTAGCTGCAGGATTTTGGGAGAGGACCATAAGCAGGGCCAGTGCCAGCGATGTGCAGTGTCCCCTTGGTCCATACAGTGTTTAGGACTGGATGCCACGATGTAGAAGCACCAACATCCCAGAAGCACCCAGCATCCAGGCTGGATGGAGCTTGGAGCAACCTGCTCTAGCGGAAGGTGTCCCTGCCCGTGGCAGGGGGTTGGAACTGGATGAGCTTTAAGGTCCCTTCCAACACAAACCATTCCATGATTCTACAACCCCACCTCACCGGGGTCCCCAGATCCCTCGCCCTGCTGCCTAGGTGGTGCAGGCAGAGGGATGCTCCCAGCCAGGACTCCCACATCCCCTGGGGCATGTCGCTGTGCATCAGCTTCCCACGTTTAAATCCGAGACCCCTCCCAGAAGCTCACAAATCCAGGAGGACACGGAACTCATCGGTTACTCACAGAGAGCTCTCCCGGGATCTAAGTTGCTTAATTACTGCTTTAAAAGAGTCACCATCCAGGTGGGTGACACACCAGCGGGTTGTCATGCGCTCCGCACGTCTCAAGCATTTGCTTTCTTCCTTTCTCTATCCAGGGTTAGCTTGCCTAGGTTCATTTTCCCCCCTTTCCTCTTTCTAATGAACAAATAGAGGGGCAGGTTTTTATAAGTCCATGGAAACTCTATTATCCCTCTGCATTAAAGCCAAAAGCAACTAATTAAAACATCAAAGTCAGATGTTTCATTACTTTGGCCTTGCAAAGCACTGGCAGGAGGTGGCAAGGAACGTGGCTCCTGTGGCCGGATGCACCGAGGGACCCCGAGGCTGGACCCACACCCCAAAATGTGGTCCCTGTCCCAGTGTCACTGGAAAACCCAGTGGGAAGCTCTGGGCTGTCACCTGCCTGTCCCTCTGCTCCAGCCCATCACTGCTCATCGCTGGAGGCCTTTGCATACACTGATTTTGAGAGGAGGAAGGCACCAACCACCCTCTCCCCATCAAAGCTGCTTCCCCCAGGAGCATCTCCACCACCATCAATGCAGGACGGGCCCTTATTCCCCCTCCAGGCACAGCATGAGGGTGAGAGGGATGGGTTCAAATTCCCAGCTCACTCACAGATCTATTTCCTCCTCTGCACACCAGATCTCCACATGTATAGAATCATGACGGAGAGGACATCTCTGCCTCCATCCATCCTGATCAAGAGAGCTCCAGGCAGCCCACATGCATCACACAGCATCCCTCACCCTGCCTGGATCCGCTCCCAGATGCCCCCAGCGCAACACAGGAGTTGGGGAACACCGAGGAGGTGGTACCAATTTGTGCTGCAGCAGCAGCCATCTCCCCCACCTAAGAGCCTGCATCCCATTGCCACGGACACACTGAGCGCCAGGGCTCTGCTCCACAAGCCTGGTCCCCGCCACAGAGCAGCAGCAAACAGGCATCGGCAGCAAGTCCCCACTGCAGAGCTGCTGCTCAGCACCAGGCTCCTTCCAGCGCTGCTGCAACAGGCACACGCGACCACTGCGGGCAAACCCTGCTCATGGCCTAGCAGGGAAGGAAAAACAACAGGAAAAGGCAGAAAACAGTCCCAAAAAGCCCAATAGAGGAGCAGGGAAACCACAGCCCCTGCAAGGTGCAGGCAGGGAAGGAAGGAGCAGGCTCATCTCCCTGCACAGGCAGCCAGGGAAGGCCTTGGGGAAGACGAGGGAACTCCAGGCACAGCTCCACCCCGGTGCTTCTGCTGCAGAACAACAGTGAAGAGGAGCAGCGGCGCCCTCCCTGCTCCTACACACCCTGCTCAAGGACCTGGGGGGGCTCCAGCATGGCATGTCCCAGCTCCTTGGACACAAGGCTCCGTGATGCTCCAGCTACGCCGACAGCAAGAGATCCTGAACAAGCAGAGCGCGCTGCGAGAGCCGGATCCACAGCAGGGAATTCCCTCCGTCACCAGCTCAACCGACAACACCCAACATCACCCTTCACCCCCTCAAGCCTGTACCTGCAGCGCTCGCCCCACCTCGCCTGCAGCAACGGAGCCAAAGCTCTGCAGAGAACCCTGCACATCACCGCTCCCTGGGCAGCACCCACGGCTCTGCCACCAGCAACAAGGATGGAGCCTGCACCCCGAGGGGCCGGGCTCCGAGGTATGGGGAAGGACAAGGAATGGGGAAGCTCTGCCTCAATGCCTTGGGCGCTTCCCAGCTCCGCTTGCAGCTCCACACCAACACCACCATCCCGAGCATCCCTTCCGCTGCGCCGGTGCGGCACCCGCCTTGGCACAGGGGCACAGAATCCACATCTCCGAGTCAACCGCTCCCAACAGGCTTCAGGGAATCAAAGGGTTTGGGAGGCCTCCAAGACCACCCGGCTCTCTCCAGCCAGCCCTTCCCTACCTGGGGGCACCCACAGCCACCCTGATCCCAAGGGTGGGATTTCCTTGGAGGGTGACCCAGGCGGACACACACATGGAGCAGGGAAGGGAAGCCCGTGCTGCTGCGAGGTGGGGCAGTGGGGACGTCAGCTCCTCTTGCTCATGATTAAATAATGTAGGTGCGTTTCAGCGCTCAAGGAAGCGAAAGATTGAGGGCACCGTCTGGAGGGCACAAACCCGCCTGCCCCATTACGGGTGGGGTGGAGGACTCTGAACGGTGCTCTGGGCACCCCCCTGCACCCCACCTCGGGCAGAAACAGGCTGCGCTGGTTTGAGCTCTGCAATCCAAGCCCCCACCCAACCCCAGGTCTCCAGAGATAAGAGCACAATAACCTATTGTCCCTCCTCCACTCCTTCCCCTCTCCACATCTCCACTCGCCTCCGGCCAGGCAGGGAGGGAACACCCAAAACACCCCCCCGCCGCCACCACCACGACCCCGGGGTGCTCCTTGTACCCGGTTAGGGCGATGCTCGGAGGCTTGGGATGCAGGGAAGGGGCAATGGGGGGTGCGGAAGAGGCTCCTGCCTGCCGGCCATGTGGGCAGGGCTGCCGGGGCTTCGCCTTTAGTTCTTTATTTCCCTTTTCCTCCCTTTTTCCCTCCCCTTTACTCCTTCTGCTTCTATCAGCCGGGTGGGTGCAAGCAAAGAGGGGGAAAACCATAAGCAAAACACCACGCAGCCCCCCAAAACCCCCTTCCTGCCCCATGGATGCGGAAAGACCCACACACACCACCTCGTGTTGCCGCAAACACCACCCACCCCCCCTCAATCCTCTGCCTTTCCCTTTGGGAATTACGGAGCCACCAACCCCCCAGCACCGCATCGCCCCCCTTCCATTCCACCCATTGCCACGCTGCCCCCAACAACACCCCCCCATCAAAGGGCAGGCAACAAGTTGAATGGAGCTTCCACCCCCCCCAAATGCTAAAAGAGGGGGGGGTCTGAAGGCGTAATCCCAGTTATACACTGGGAGGGAATGGGATGGGTGAAACCAACGGGTGGGGCGGTGGGCGCGTTGCTTTCACCCCCCCAAAACACCCCAAAAACACCCCCCAATACACTCACCTCGGTCCCTGCAGCGCCCGGTTGGCCACGGAGCCCCCTCGGCTGGCCATGGGAAGGAGGAAAAGAGGAAGGGGGGGGGGGATATAAAGGGAACGGACCCGGAGCTAGCGGGAGAAAATGCTTGTCATGGCAACCCGTGCCGAGCCGTGCGGAGCCGAGCCGAGAAGGGCTCGCCCCAGCCCGCCGGGGGAGGGGCTCTCTTAAGGTGGCGGCCCGCCCCGTCGGGCTGCTTTAAGGGGGACGGAAGGGGAATGGGAAAGGGATGGTGTAATCCTATGTGGGGATCCTATGGGAAAGTGGGGATACCCCTGGGTAGGGTGGTGTGGTAACCCCCCTCCCCCAGGCAAGCACAGTACATGCACCCCCCAAGAAACATGGGGACCCCCCCCAAAGCAATGTAAGGACCCCTCGGCCAAGCACCATTAAATCCAGCCCCAGGCAATACAGGGACACCCGGGCAATGGGGGACCCCCCCTTCGGCAGCGTGGGGACCCCCCGCCAGGCAATGTGGGGACCCCCTGGTCAGCAGCGTGCATGTACCCCCAGGCAGTTACAGGGACCCCACTGAGCAGGGTGGGATGTGCACCCCCAGGCAGTGTGGGGGTCCCCCCTTCCCCCCGGGCAAGCATCATTAATGCACCCCCAGGCAGTGTGGGCACCCCAAAACGTGAGGGTATCCTCATGCACACAGTGCTCCCCACTCCAGGCATGGGGGAGGAAGGTCCCTGTAGCACCATAAGCGATGGCAAAATTGGGGTTCCTCATGGGCACTGGGGTTTTGGGGTTCCTCATGGGCACTGTGGGTTCTGGGGTTCCTCATGGGCACTATAGGTTCGGGGCTCCTCTTGAGCACTGTGGTTGAGCACCAGGACCTGGTGTGTGCGCATTGGGGTGTGCTGAGCCCTGCAAACCACGGGGCACAGCCCTATGACACCCCTTTGGGTGACAACGTCCCCAGTGGCCCCCAGCACCCCATAAACTGCAGAGGATCCGACCCACACCCTTCTCCAGGAGGAAGCAGGAGGGAAGCACGTGTGAATCCCTGCGGCCGCAGCGCGCAGCGGCGCTGGGTGTAGGCAACCTTAAATCAGCGCTAATCCTGCCGGTATCCCCACGTTTGGGCACGCAACCCGGTTCAAGTTAAACCAGTGGAACATCTGTGCACGCACAAGCCCTAATTAGTGTTTGTAACGTTTTTTTCCCCCCCTCGAGGGCCTGCACCTCAATAATTCTGCATTCCTGAGCAGTCCTAAGGCAACAGCGGGTTATGCCGCCGAGCCGAGCCCTGTGCGGAGCCCCCAGAAAACACTCAGAGCCCTTTGCTTTGGGGGGGGGGCGGAATTCCTTCCCCCCAGGGCTTGAGAAGCCACAACCCAAACCGTGTGCTGGAGAAATTCCTTCCATTCGGCTCACAGGGAGGGGATGTGTCTGCTCCGGTGAGCCCATCGCGGGGCAGTTTTGGGGCATGGGAGGTTATTTGGAGTCAAGTGAATGAGTGCAGGGCTGTGTTGGATGTAATAAAGCGTCTCCATCGGCAGCACCACGTATCGACCTGCTCCAGTGCTTTGAAGCAGGAAAGGGGGAAAGAAGCCGGGGCTGGATCAGCTCTGCTCTGGAGCCAGGCTGAGAGCGCTGGGCTGGGGCAGCCTGGAGAAGAGAAGGCTCCTTAAGGGGAGACCTTAGAGCAGCTCCAGTGCCTAAAGGGGCTACAAGAAACCTGGAGAGGGGCTTTGGACAAGGGCAGGAGACACTCATGACAAGAGCAAACCTTCTATCTCAATAAGCAAGCTGAGGCATCTTCCATTTCTTAGCTCCCTGGCTTGCCCAGGATGGAAAGTAGAAAGAAACACACAGCTTTTAGCTGGTGCCCAGCTTGCCCTCCAGCAACAGAAAAGCAGACAGGGCCCTGACCACATCAGGTCACCAAACACCTTGAGGAATAGATGGTGGCGCAGACAGCAGACAGTGCTTCCAGTGGGCTGGGAGGCAAAACGGCTATTGAGACATAATGGCCTTTTAAAACAGGTTTTCTGAGCTTGGAAGGAATCTCTGACCATCTGGATTTGGACTCCTGAAAGGAAATCAGCTTTCCTGCCTCCCGGAACCTGTTGTTAACAGGGCAATTGGTGCTTTCAGAATTCACAGCCTCCTTGGGCTTTGGCTGGTGGGGAAAGGCAGGTTGTGCTCGCTGAAGTAGCCCAAATCCGTTTGAAAACCCTCCTTCCCATGCAGTGGCAGCCTGCAATTATAGAGCTGGTGCTCAGCAGCTCCTGCCTGGTGTGTTTCCATTACAGTGAGCACAACCATAAACACTGCGCTGAAAGCCCCTTCCATTCCACATTTAAGGACAAGCACACGGAGGAAGAGCCAGAAGCCTGGCTGGAGCTGGTGCCTGCTCAACACCAATGCATCCCCACAACCTGCCAGGGAAAAGTTCCTTCGTGGAGTATTTTGGGGTCATACATGGCAGACGTGGATCTAAACCTGCTCTGAAACGCTCTTCCTGCCCCTGCTTCCCAGGATTCCCTCTTGCTCCTTCCTGTTCAGCCTCAGGGCCACCCGCTCTCCTACTGCTGGGAGATACAAGGCGTTGCTATCCCTGGAGAGGTGATGGGGCTCCTGCTCCAGAAAGAGGAGGGAGAAGGCAGCAAGCCTTGAGCCACAGCGTTCCACACTCCTCTGCCCCTGGTTATCCAGGATTATCCAGAGCTCCGGCTGCTGCAGCCACTGGGGTGGCAGCAGGAACAGGCTGCTCCTCGTGGCAGCGGGACACTGGATCCTGGTGGCGAGTCTCTACAGGGCTGCCCCACTCATTGCTTTGTGCTTTGGCCTCCTCACTTGCCATGGGTGATGGCTGGGTCGTCATTTGTTCCCTTGTGATTGTCCGCAAGGAGCTCCGGCCACGTGTGCAGGGCCAGCTCCGTGGCTGTGGGAAGCGCATTGGCTCCCATGGCAGGGATGCAGCCAGGAGAGGGATGCAGAGGCTGGTGCTCCTCAATGCTCTCCCCTCTTAACAGAGCCCCACTGTGACCAGCAGCATCAGAGCACACAAGCAGGGACTTAAACCCTGCAGGAGCCCTGCTGCAATGGGAACCTCAGCTCTAATCCATATTTTGGCACCTCTTTCCTTTTCCAAATGCTTTTCTGCTGGGTGCTCTGTAAGCAAAGCAGGCAGCAGGCCCTGGCCTGAGCAGTGTCTGGCCTAAAAGAGACCAGCAGCAACATAAAATAAATAAGCCCAAAATAGAAAAAGATCAGCCCACAGGGTTCTTGTGTAAAAATCAGGCTTAACTGATGATTTCCCTTCAAAACCAGTATGAGACTTGGTCATAATTGGCCCTTAATGTCTCCCAGGCTGGGAACTTGTAGGTGGAGTTTCAGCCCAGAATGAATTGAATCAGCCAAGTTGTATCAGCCAAGTTACAAACCCATCAAAAGCCGAGGCCAGATCCTGATCTCATCCCCGCGGGGCTAAATCCAACGTCCCTGCACTGGAATCAGCAGGGAGGATTTTTGTCATGGTGCCGGAGAGCAGGATTGGACCCCCAGGGTTTCTAATGGAAACACTGACTGACTCCTGAGCACAAGGCAGTTGGGCATCTGTAAAATCTCTCTCCATTCAAGGGCTAAATATAGGGAGAGCGATTCGACTTGCCATGCTCAGGGATAAATAAACCCCCGAGCGCTGCTGCGGGAGAGGCTTTGTTGGGAATGCCTGGGGGTCCCGTGGCTCCGAGGTCCCTGGGGGTGTCAGGGCTATCCAAGGTGCTCCCAGTGATGATGCAACCACGCGGGGCTGGTGCAAAAGGGGCTTCAGGTTTTCTTCCTTCCTCCGCATCCTCTTTTCCCTCTCCCTGAGCACTGCAGAGCTTCAGCACCCACAGATGCCTGTTTGCAAGGCTCAGGCTCTTGCCTGTGTGCTGCCGATGGGAATGGTCCCGTCACACCACACCAGTTTCCTTCGCTGCTCCCCTTGTTTCTGGGCTTTCCCCTTGCTCCAAGGCAGCTCCCTATGGCTTTGCAGCCCCCGAAAAACCCCACGGCCATGGCATTGCCAATAAACCCATTGCCGCGCTATTGCTAACAAGCCTCTCCCAGACTGTTTCTGCTCTTTATTACTCTAACAGACCTGTTAATTTCTAATTAAGCAGCTGCTTCATTAGGAAGGGGGGCTGGAAGTGAAAAGCGACGCAGAAGAGGAGGGGTTTGGGCCCAGTTTTGCTTTATGGGTGTAATTAGGAGACAAAACTGTTTGCTCACCTAAGGAATCCATCACGGAGCTGACAGACACGCTGTGTTTTCCCTGGGAGCCCTGTGACTGACGGCGCTTTTCCTTTCCCCACCCCTACACGCTCCCATTCGGAGCTGGAGCCACAACAGGCTCTACATCTATTAATTCTTGTTATTAAACCCTGAATAGTTTCGGGAGGAGCCTCTGAGCTGCTTCTTCCCGAGCACCAGTGGGCAGGGGGGGGATATGCCATGGTACAGGGATGCGGTGAAGCCTCACCAGCACATTGGAGCTCCTTCCTTCTGCATGGAGCACCCCACCAGAGCACCCTGTGGTTAGGGCAATGCGCATGCCCCCACCTTGAGATCTGGGGGTCCCTTCCTGAGGAAGGGAAGCAGCAGGATCCCCGGCTCCATCTCAAAATGAACATTTTTCCCTCCAGTTCTGACCTCGTTTCGTTCCTCACATCAGAGGAGGAACCTTGTACTCGGTGTTTGCATCACGGTAACAGCTCCGGGACCTTAGTGGGACTGAGGAAAGTCCCTGCTGCCAGGAGTGACAACGCGGTGGGTAGTGCTGAAAGGGAGGAGAGAGAAGTGACAGCGCGGGAGAGCCGCTCCATCGCTCACAAGCTGTCAGCCCCGGAGCTGGGGAGGTGGAGGAGCACCCAGGCTCCCGAGCCCTACTTTGGTGCCTTCCCTCCAGAGCCAGGCGAAAAGCCAGGCTGGTGCCAGGGGATATTGTTGGTCCTAGCCTGGGCACTGTGGTACCCCGCACAGTGATGCCCATGTGAGGCTTTAGCATCGGGATGCAGCAGGGATGGGGACAGCACAGCAATGACAGGGTTAAGCCCAGCAGGTCCATTTTGGGGGGGCTTTTGTGCCCTCTTGTTGCCTCTTCGTAATGCTGTGGGGTGAGGAGCAGCCCTCCAAGAGGGTACCACCCTCATCAAAATCCTGCCTTTGGACCCCAAAGCACCCCCACATAAGGAGGACTTGGAGCTGTTGGAGCAAGTGCAGAGGAGGCCACGGAGATGCTGCGAGGGCTGGAACAGCTCTGCTCCGGAGCCAGGCTGAGAGAGCTGGGCTGGGTCAGCCTGGAGAAGAGAAGGCTCCGGGGTGAACCTTCTTGCTCTCTACAACTACCTGATAGAAGGCTGTAGCGAGGTGGGGTCCATCTCTTCTCCCAGGTAACAAGCAATAGGACAAGATAAAACAGCCTCAAGTTGCACCAGGGAGGTTGAGACTGTAAAAGATTCCTTCACCCGAAGGGTTGTCCAGCACTGGAACAGGCTGCCCAGGGCAGCAGTGGAGTCACCGTCCCTGGAGGGATTTAAAAGGCACGTAGATGTGGTGCTTTGGGACGTGGGTTAGTGATGGACTTGGCAGCGCTGGGTTAATGGTTGGACTCAATGAACTTAAAAGTCTTTTCCATCCTAAACGACTCAATGATTCCAACTGCATCCCCAGGAAGACAAAAAGAAAGGACTATTTTATTTGAATAATAAGCATCAATAATACATTGCTAAGGAGCTGCAGATGACTGCAATTAAAAAAAGCATCGCATTCCCTGAGCAAAGCCCAAATTATCCCTCACAGCTTCTCCGCTCGCTGAGTTATATTAAAATGAAACGGCTCCTGGTGCGGCGTGGCTCGGCAGAGCTGGGGAGCCCGGCTGGAAGGCAGAGGAGAAGAAGAAGAAAGGCAAAGAGAGAGAAGAAGAGCCCTAATGTAGGGGGTGATAAATATTTTAGAGCCGAGGAGGAGTGGGGAGCCACGGATATAGATGCGATTGCGGGCGGCCGCGGTGGGAGCGAGGGATTAATCACAGAAACGGGGGAGAAGCTTTCCTCAAGGAGCATCATGCCCACACTTACAGCCAGAGCGGCTCCAGAGGGTCCCTAAGCGCTGAGACGGGCAGTTTGGGGTTAGCTCAGGAGTAAGTAGGACTTGGGGATGATGAGTGGTCTCTGCATGGGGAGTGTTCCTGGGCTGGGATAAGCATCAGTTCCTTAGGAAACAGAGTACAAATATTTGACAGGACAAGGGGGAATGGCTTTAACCTGCCAGAGGGGAGACAGAGATGAGCTCTGAGGCAGAAGCTCTTCCCTGTGAGGGTGCTGAGGCGCTGGCACAGACTTTTCCCAGAGAAGCTGTGGCTGCCCCATCCCTGGCAGTGTTCAAGGCCAGGTTGGACACAAGGGCTTGGAGCAACCTCCGGCTGCCGGAGGAGCTGTGGCTGCCGCTGCAGCACATGGAGCGGGATAACAGCGCTGCACCTCGCACCCTGCCATGCACAGAGGCAGTGCAGAGCAAACACCAGCTGGCAACCCCTCCTATCGCTATCCAAACAGCAGCGCCGCTATCCAAACAGACCCAGGGACGTGGCTCGGCATCCCTCCAGCGAACGTCACCCTCCCTGGGGACACAAACCCGCCACCCGCCATGGGGACACAAACCCGCCACCCGCCATGGGGACACAGACCCTCCATCACCCTCCATGGCAGAAGGCAAACATTTTCCATGTGGCAGATTGACCCCTCCTCTGGAGCAGAGGGAGGCCAAGGCTGTTTGTGCAGCCGGAGCCATTCCCACCCTCCACAAACAGCTTGTCCCTGGAGCTGACTGAAGCCAGCGCTGGCGGCTGTGGGTTATCCCAAGCTGCAGCGTGTGGCAGGGCCAGGGGAGCCCTCCCAAGGCCACAATGCTTTCTTTCCCTCGCAGCTCCTGCTTCCAGCAGTGAGGACATCCCCAACCTCTCTGCTTCCTTCCTCTGTGGGCTGAGCAAAGGGACCCCATTCTCAGCTCCGTTGGCCACATACCTGTCACGGCATGGTCTTGAGAGCGGTGCTCAGGGCCACCAGCCTCATCCGTGTCTCCTCCTGTATCCCCTTCCATGCTGATGGGAAAAGCTCAACGGCACCTGCTGGGAGCCTCTGCAGGTATTAAACCCTCTGCGCCCAAGAGAGTCTCTTTAAAAATTAAAGCCTGAGTGAGAAAGAAATGAGTCATGAAGAGGAGAGATGAAGCTCACGGCATCTGTGAATTGCCCAAGGAAGGAGAGCCAGCAGCAGGGCCAGGGCTGGCTGCAGCCCTCACTGTCTCAGATGCACCAGGTGGAAGGATGTAGATTAAATGGAAAGCAGCCAAAACACTGGACACTGGGTATTTGGGTGACAGCCACTGTATGGGTGAGGGCACCTTCCCTTGCCTGGCCTTGTGCATCCCCACCAAGCTGAGAGCAGAGCTTTTCTCCTGCAGACACCAAGCCCTGGCTCAGCATCCAGGCACACCAGACTCGGAAAGACGGATCCGACTCGTTTGGAAGGGCAACGGGGGCCTCCCACCGGCCTGTCACACCAGGCACTGACACACAGCACTGGTGATGGTCAGGCTCTCAATGCCCTGGATCCTGACCAGCCGCCCTCGCCTGACACCGGGCTCCATTCCCAGGCATCCATGTGAAGAAGCAGCACGGTCGGGATGTCACCACAGCAGTGACACTGGGGTCCCCAAAGGATGAGCATGCTGACACCTCTACACTCCCCAGACCAGCCCCAGCCTCCTGTGGGACAAAGGGCTGGGAATTACCTGGAATCCCCAATGCCGACAAGCGTAACGCTGCAATCCTAATGCTAACACAGGAGCTGCAATAGCTGGTGCTGCAACCATGGCACAGATGTATCTCCTCTGCAAGACGTGTCTCACATCAGCGGTGACGCCAGCAACTTGTTTCCCCGCTGACTGCTGAGACAGCTGATCCGCTCCTCGCTCTGACGTGGGAACCTGCCCTTCATTTCCAGTGGCACCAATATGTTTTCTCTCTTCCCTTTTTCTCCCTCTGCAAGCCCCAGTTTGCTTCATGTAGGACACGACAGTGATAAAGCGCCCTGAGCAATGCTGGGAGGCCCAAATGCTGGCACATCCCAAGCTCCCAAGCAGCAATTAGCTAACGGAGGCCAAGGGCTGTGCTGGCAGCTCCTGGTGAACTCGGGTCATGCCTGACACATCTCTTACATGCAGGATGCGTATGTATGAGTTTAGAGCAGAGCTCCAGCAGGAAAAGAAGGCATTTGCTTTGGGGAGGGAAGCAACAGGGTGTGGAGGCAGGAGGGTGAGTGAGCATCCCTGTGCCACAGCCAAGGGGATATTGCAGCAGGCAGGACACAGGAAGATGCATCTCTGCGGGGCTGGGATGCTGTCTATTTAAGGATCCATATACCCACGCCAGGACACAGCCAGGACACTTATGAGCTGTGCTGGTGAGTGCAGTGTGGTCAGGGCTGTGTGCTGTGTGGTCTGGCAGCCAGGGAGCTTTGTACGTGTATTTGTAAATACACTAAGCCGATGGTTTGCAGAGGAAGACGTGAGCCAAGTGCCTGCGATTGTCTGCACGGGAGCACAACCTTTGGGGAGAGGAGCCTTTGTGCTCTTTACTGAGCTCAACAGGAATTGTTCTGCTCTGCCAAGCTGGAAATGGGCTGCAGATACCAATACCCAGGCACCGGGTCTAACAGACTCTCCTTTGAGTCATGTGGATGACACCGTGAACAGGCAACGGGGAGGAGGGAAAGTACAGAGGTGGTCCCTTGGGTCCACCACGGTGCAGGTCTGAACTTTACTCTCCCCATGTTGCAGGAGAAAACAAGGCAAGGAGATGCCTGCAGCAGGGAAAGGAGGCAAAGATGCCCTTGTGCCACCAAGGAGAGCTGGGGAAGCTTGAACCCTCCAGCCCCACCACTCATCCTTTGTCCTCCTCTGACTAACAGCCTTCGCCCCGTTTGTCCTGCTCTCCTGTTTCCATCCCTGCGATCAGTCTTTTCCTCCTGCAGCCGACCTGAGCAGGGATTGGGAACGGGGCTTTCAACCCAAATCCTAGAGCAAACCAAGCAGAGACAGAGCAGCTGCAGGAGCGGGATGACTCCCTGTGGCAGCGCAGGAGATGAGTGTCCAGCTCTTGGACAGATCAGATGCTGTTTGTCATTCATTACCAGCTGATGAACACTCCGCAGCTGCACTGGGCAGCAGAAGCCCAGCAGCGTAATTCAGGCAATGCCTTTAAAGGGAAAGGGCTGGAGGCAGCCGGAGGGGCCCGGTGCCGGCAGCAGGATCTGCCCGTGATGACTAACTTGCTCCCTCACACACCCTCTGCGCCAGGGGCTGTGGCAGGAACCTCTATCAGAAAGCAGAAGCTGGTTCCTTCCCTCTTGCTCCCCACTAAGATTTTCCAGTGACCAATGGTTCTGCCAACGGAAACTTGCCCTGTCTCCGGGGTGTTTGTTTGGGGTGGGTTTGTATTTCCAGCTCGCTCTTAGCATCATCTGCCCTGGACCGGCCGCGCTCAGAGGACCAGCATCATCTCTGGCATTGATCTATTGCCTCCAAGCAGGGCACTCGCTTGGTTTGGCTCTGAGCAAGAACAAGTGCCTCATTCTCCTGTACCCAGCTCCAGCATGGGTCATTAGGGGTCTCCAGTAAAGGGAACCAGCCCTGGGCACAAGCGTGATACAAAACACAACCCACTGCAATTACCAGGCATGGGTCTGCTGAGGACAGGCTCCAGAGACGCAGCATGAGAGCAGAGAGGGAGATGGGTGCAGGAAGCCCTTTCCCTTTCCTTCCCTGGGATTTGTTAGGATGAGCCAGGAGCTGCAGAGGAGGAGAAGCTGATACCTGAGGGGATGGACAGCCCTGTTACCCTCCGGTCTGAAAACACAGTGGGAAATTCAGACACTGAGCACACTTTGGGAGTGTGGGAAGCAGATGGCAAAAGCCTCACACCCAACGGAGCTGGACCTGCCCCACAGCTCACAGCCACCTGCACACCTTCGTCTGACAGCAAAAGAGCTCCCAGCCAGGCTGGATCTATCCCGACTCCTCAGCCAACACCATCACCATCAACCACAGCAGCATCTCCAGCTCCACAACTCACCCAGGCCACTTCCTCCAGCACTAACCCAGCCTTAATCGAGTCCTTTATTAACTGAAAAGCCCTACAGGCTGTAATCCCCAGCCCATGCTCAACTAGAGGCAACCAAAGAGCTCTCCTTGTGCTCGCTCCTTAAATCTGTTCCTAATTAGGAGTGGACTTACCCCTGCAATTAATCGCTGGAGTCATTCATTAGTGACCAGATAGCACAGATGAGCTGTATGGAAAAGGAGGCAGCAGTGTGGATCATCAGCACTAATGGGGAGAGGCTTGGAATGGTGGGAAAGCCTCTGTCCCTGGCCGGGGACAATGGAGGGTTCCCAGGAGAAAGCGCCTGGCTTGGGGACAAGTGGGTTTGGGTTTGTTCCATGCAGCAGAGATGATGCTGTGGGTGCTGCCAGCCCCAGGGGCTGTTGCTGCAGCCCAAGGTCTCCTGTGCCTCAGTTTCCCCAGCTCCAGCCACCCTCCTTGCCCTGCATAAGGCTCGGGAGGGCTGTTGGCTGCAGTCACTGGGTGCTATTATTAGCTTCAAGGGAAGTGAAAGTGTTTCTGTGCTTCAGCATTTGATTTTCCCTCCAAATACAGCCTGCACGGAAAGAAATTAACCCCCCTACACCCAGAACATCACCAGCTGCAGGTGGAAAAGCCCCGGGGCCATTCCCCAATGGGGAGCAGCAGCTCGAGGCTCCCAGAGCAGGTAGAGGATGCAGTGACGGCTCTTTTTCTGCAGTTTGACCATCATCAGGTTGTTTGGGTGATGCAGGGGTGCTCCCCCCCCACTGCTAGCAAAGTTTGTCAGATGAGTCTCTCAAATGAAGATCCTCAAGGAAAAAAGAACGTGTTGACAGGAGCTGCATTCTGGGCTAATGGCTGGTGAAATTACATTAAAAAATGGAGCAAAGCAAACCCTTGAAGGCAGACGAATATAAACAGTGAGAGAAACTGGGACACAACTTCCAAGCAGGAATAGCTGTGGATTGCTGGGTGACAGGGGAAGGTTGGGGTGCTTCATGGTGAGGATATGGACTGGTTCCAGCCCTCCTGGGGATGGCTTCGGCTCAAGGCTGAGTGACCAGCGACCAGACCCCTGGTGATGGGCTCTGTGACAAGGACCTGGTGGATCTCAGCCCTGCTCTTAGTGGGGACAGATTTCCACATAAGGCAGCAGCTCCAAGCCTGGCCAGCCTCACAGAGCTGCAGGCCATGGACATCCACATGGTCCTTTCCAGTCGCCAGGATGGGGCTGAGCCGGTTGCCTCGGGGCAGATGGGCTTTTGTAGTCTTCAGGGGAGCTCCAAGGGAGGGTTATTGGCTGCTTCTGTCCGGCAGCTGATGGGGCAGCTGAGGATACCCTGGATAAGGTTAGGAGAGCACTTGGACAGGGAAGAAGCATCCCCTAAACATCCCCTTCAGCCCTCAGCCAGCACCAGGGCAGGTGAACAGTGGGTGAGTGCGATAAAGAGATGCTGCGAGGAAAACAATGAATAACGAAGACAGTTGGGCATAAAACAGACAGAGATGGGCAGAATGATGGATGTAGAGAGACAGAGACACAAATGCACAGCCAGACAGATGGCTGCATGGCCAGAAAGGTGCAGGGCTGTGGGTTCCCTGAGGATGGAGGGGAGAGGATGGGCAGAGGTGCACACATCCTACTTGTGCTCTTGTGCTACCTCTGGAGGGGAGCCACCTGATGTGCAATAATGATGACTTTGGCTCAGAGGAGCTGAGGGAAGGTCTGCTGCTTTCCCTGGCCCCGTGCCACAGCCAGCTCCAAGGCCACCAGGACATTAACCTCCTTTCCCACCAATGCCTGCCAGCCACATCAGCCAGCTTTTAGTCAGCCTGAGCGCTTCCGAGCATCCCCACAGCCCCTTTGGGAAGATCCAGGCGCTGGCAGAACCTGAACCCCAGCAAGGACAGTGTCGGGACCCATCACAGCTCGGTGCCAGCTCTCCCCATGCCTTTTGCCACTCACGCCCCAGAACTGTCCCCTTTCAGAGAACACCCATACCCAAGTGCTGCCTCACTGGTGCTCCTGCCCCAGCTGTGACAGTGCCACGACCTGCCCCTGGCTGTCAGAGCCAAGCTGAGAGGAAGCCTGGTGCGTTTCCCACAGCCCTGTGATTATGGGGAATTCTCTTCCCTTTCCTCCACTTTACTCTGTGGCCGTGAAGCTCCGCTCCTCCCAGGAGCAGCAGGTCCCTGGGAGAGGGGGGCAAAGCCAAGCCAAGGCATGGACCCTGCTGACTCAGAGCATCCATCCACCGAGCCCTGCTGCAATCCGTGCCCAAGCCCCGTGCTCCTCTCAGGGAACTTGG
Source organism: Strigops habroptila (assembly GCF_004027225.2). Lineage (NCBI taxonomy): Eukaryota > Metazoa > Chordata > Aves > Psittaciformes > Psittacidae > Strigops > Strigops habroptila. The sequence goes on from NC_044294.2 coordinate 2,429,467, forward strand.
CACCAGGTGCCTGCTCCTCAGCAGCTAATCCTGCTCCCTGCCACCAGCCAAGGGCTGACAGGAATAAACACATCCACGAGCCGCTCGGGACATGCCTTTCCATAAGGGGAGCGAACCTGCGGGCACTGGCGGAGGTGCTGTGCTCCCGGCACGCTTCCAGGCCAGCGGGTCACCGGGGAACAGGCAGGGAAGGGGCACTGGGTGCTCCTGGTGTGTGCTGGGCACCCGTTGCAGGGTTCTGGGTGTGAGAGGCCACCCATACCCCTGTCCTCATAAAGCAACCCCCCAGCAGCGCATCACCTGCAGTCAGTGCAGCATCCCAGGATCAGTCTGGTGGTCACAGCCCTATGTGAGCTGAATGCAAAGAGGCCTTTAAGTAAATTAATTAATGAGAGTGTTAATTAGAGATGAGAAGGTTCTGGGAGAGCAGGTGTGAGGGAGGGGACCTGGCTGGCCCATGCAGCCCCAGCAGAAGGGTAGCACTGTCTGGGGGATGCTCGTATGGGCTGCTCTTGCTGCAGTGGGGACACAGCAGCGGGTGGATGGACCCCTCAGATGCCACAATGGGCTCCAGGTGCCACCTCACCCATCACCAGGGATGCCCTTGTGCAAACAGTGTTCAAAGCATCACTTCCAAACCCTGCCTGTTTTCCCATCCTGCCATGGAGATGTCTCTTTATGTAAACCCTGTTAAGTAGGACGGCCTTTTATATCTCCTTCTGCCATTGTTGCTGGTGGCTGTGGAGGCTCCAGGCCTCTGAGCCATCCCCCTGCCTGCTTGGCACCCAAGGAGCAAAGCAATGAGTGCAGGCAGCAGGGCTGCACTTGTGTCCATCCCTGTGCCATGGCTATGCCAGCGAAGAAGGGACTACACCCTGTCTATGCACTGACCACCCATGTATCCACCACCGTGTTGGCCTTGGAATGCTTTGAGCCAGGAACAAGGGAAAGGAACCAGTTGAAGTGGCTGAGTCCATGCAATGCCCTCCCTGGGGCAGGGTGTGTTGTAGCAGAGCAGATGAAGGGGTTCCCTCTGGCCAGAGCATCTCCTCATTGTTGCCTGCTCTGTACTTCCCCGCTGCCTTTTCCCCAGCCCTGCCAGACATGTGGAATGACAGCTTTAACATGGCTAAATTTTTGATGAACAAGCTATTAAATATTTGTGGCTGTTGCATGAGCTTTCAATTATTCAGCTTCAAAGTGCAGGCAAGGTGCAGGCAGCACTGGCAGCAGTGTCCTGGGCTGCCGCGCTCTCCCTGTGGCACCGGAGGATGTGGTGTCCACATGGGATGTGGATGGCTGGGAATGGCTGGGGAAGAGCCTGCTAGAGACCCTGCAGGGAAAAACCTCTGAGGACAAAGCCACTTTCCTGGCAAAATCACTTTAATTCCCGTGAAAACTCTCCCAGGGAGCAAGAGGCCACTGGAGCCTCGATGGGACGGGTGCAATCCTGCTGCAAACTTAAATTCGCTGCCTGGTTTCCATGCTCACGTTTTCCACTGCTCCTTGGATTTGCTGCTTTGGCCATGGGTTTGTTCCCATGGCTCACAGGGTGTCCTCATCCCCAAGGTTTGGTGTGAGTGGGATCCAGGATCCCCAATCCCCCCATTCCTTGCTGCTGCCCATGGTCCCATGGAGACCTTCTGCTGCTGCTGAGGGAGCTCAGCATTGCATTGGGCTCCATCAGGATGCTGGTTCATGAGTTCATGGGCAGCACCCAAACCTGCACCCCAAGGAACCCAAGTGCCTGCTGTCAGTGTGTTGCATTTGGCCAGTCCTGGAACATACCTGGGGGAAGCAGCCAAGAGGCATAAAATCCCTGTTGAGCCCCTGCCAGGCAGAGGAGCAGCAATTAAACCAAAATGATTAATCACAAACAGCGAGTGTCTATAAACCTTTCCAGTAATAGGAGTGAGAGGGGGATAAGCAGCTCGGGAGCTGAAGAGGCTGAAGGAGGGGAGCAGCGCTGTGATTCCAGCAGGGATTGGGAGATGAGTGCTGGTCCCAACGAGGAGAGGAATAGTGCCTGGTTGCTCACAAAGTGCTGAGTTCCCTTTTGGCTTCAGAGGGAGATGAGCTGCTTGGCTGGAGGTATCCCCTTGACCAGGAGATGGTGATGCTTGCAGGCCTGGATGGTCTTCACCATGATGGCCATGACTTTGCCATCTGCTTGTGCTGGGATTGCTCTCTTTCAGCTGGGAAGAAGGGAAAGGCCAAGGGCAGGATTTGCCCAGGGTCTGGTTTCCACCAATAGCATCTGCTTGAGCAGGGTGTATCTTTCATCACCTTTCCCCAGGCATCATGTTGGCTGCATCCCCCCACATGCCACATCTCAGGGGAGCATCCAGAGCTCAACCCTGGTGCTGCACCCACCATCCCAACACGAGATGGGGAAGGCAGGGATGTGAACAAGGATGTCATGCAACTAAATAACTGGTGATCACAAAGGCCAGGACTGGCCTTGCAATGCCGGATAGCTGCATCACCCACCACAACAAGGCAACGAGAGCAGAAGGAAGGTGCTCTCACCTCCTTGGGATGGATCTGGTGTGCATTTACTCCTGTGTGTTTGTGTATGTGTACATGTGTGTGCGTGCAGGCATCCCACCAGGTGCCCACACCTCCAGTCAGGTCTGCAAACTTTCTTTGTTCGCAAAGAAAGGAAACCCAAGGCTTAACCAGGCTCTTTCATTGCCATGACAACCCTAAAACATCCATCAGAGAGAACTGCTGAGAGGCCGGATCCTGATCTACTCCAGGGACAACGTTGCGGCAGGTTGGGTCCAACCTGCATCTTCTGCACATCACCATCCTGGTGCAGCTGGGCTGGAAGCTGCAAGCAGAGGCCCAGGACATTGTCACCAACACCGTCCTCTGCCCAGGAGGTGCTGGAAGGATCGGGCAGGTCTCCTAAGGGGAGGGATGCTCCTTGCATCGGCCTTGCATTGGCTCCTTGCATTGGCCACGCTCCATGAATGCCATACAAGTGGCATTCATTCCCCCACGAGCCTGCCTGCAGCAACGGAGCTGCATTGCCGAAGGGGGAAGGAGAATCCATTTCCAACGCTTTATTATTCTTATTAATAATACTATAAAAAAATTGAGTGAAAATGGTGGTGCTGACCTTGGCATGAAGCATGTGCTGGGCCCCAGCACCGGCTGGGGTAAATGGGATTTCTGGATCCATCTCAAGTCATTAACTCCTCCCAGCCAGTCATTAATCCCCAGGAAATGCCCTGCGACTTGGATCATTGCTGCTTAATTAATACAAGCTCCCATCCTCGGGAGTCCAGGGCCAAAGCCTGAAGTCATTCTGTGCAAAGCTTCCCCTTGGCTGCGGGAGCTGCTTCCCAAGCCCAAGCGAGGACCAAACTGATGCCGATGGATGCGGGATGCTGCAGGATGCGGGTGCTGGTGGGACCAGGGGGAAATTACCCACAGACTGGAGCCAGGAATAACATTTGGTGGTGGATTTGCACACCAAGCACCATGCCATGGCCAGGACAACCTTCTCAAGGCATGAGCCTGTCCTAATGATGCAGAGTCGTAGCTAAGCCTTCACAGAGGCTTGTGTTCCCTCCATGCCCAGCAAGGATACGCAGCAAACACTTGGTTCTTTCCCCTTCCCTTGCAACACCTCTCATGCAATGAGCTTTATCCCCCTTAACTTGTCAGAAATAGCAAACGCAACACCTCCTCTTCCCTGCTCTCCCCTGCCCTGGTCTCTCATGATCCCTCTTCTTAAAAGAGAAATAAAAGCCCATTCATCACAATAATGATTTTTATTTCCTAGTGTTGCCGGTGATTTATGGACCTGCTTCCTGGAGCCACTCTCTCCTGCAGCAGAAATAGATGAATGCATTTTGGGGTGGGCTTTGAGGTGGGGGTGGCAGTGAGGGAATGTGGAGGGAGACACAGAGACACCACGGGTGAGCTCGTGCCAGAGCGTCCCATGGAGCACGAGCTGGAGAAAGAGCTTAAAATAGAAGATAGGAAAAGGAGGTGTCACCCATCAACAGCCTGAAAGGAGCCGCTGGTGCCACATGGGTGCAGGAACACCATGGGATGCAGGAGCACCATGGGATGCAGGAGCACAATGGGATGCAGGAGCACCATGGGATGCAGGAGCATCATGAAATTCAGGAACACCATGGGATGCAGGAGCACAATGGGATGCAGGAGCACCATGGGATGCAGGAGCACAATGGGATGCAGGAGCACCATGGGATGCAGGAGCACAATGGGATGCAGGAGCACCATGGGATGCAGGAGCATCATGAAATTCAGGAACACCATGGGATGCAGGAGCACAATGGGATGCAGGAGCACAATGGGATTCAGGAGCACCATGGGATGCAGGAGCACAATGGGATTCAGGAACACCATGGGATGCAGGAGCATCATGAAATGCAGGAGTACCATGGGGTGCAAGAGCACAATGGGATTCAGGAGCACCATGGGATTCAGGAGCACAATGGGATTCAGGAACACCATGGGATGCAGGAGCATCATGAAATGCAGGAGTACCATGGGGTGCAAGAGCACAATGGGATGCAGGAGCACAATGAAATGATGCAGGAGCATCATGAAATGCAGGAGCATCATGAAATGCAGGAGGACCACGGGATGCAGGAGCACCACGGGACAGCCTGTACCATCCTGACCATGCCCTGCAGTACATGGCATGGGTTGGGCAGTGTCACCGGACCCTGCTGGCATTGGAGGTGGTGGTGACAAACAAGCTTGTAAAACCTGAGTGATGTGAGCCCTTAAATCCCCTGCACAAATCCAGGCAGCAGCTGAACAGAGCTCCCTGGTGTCTCCCACCATGGTGATTACCATGGCAGAGAGGATGTGGGGCTTTAACACCAGTCAGGGAGTGGCAAAACCCCACCAACCCCATCCCACAGGCAGTGCTATGACTGGTCCTCAGCCCCCTGGACCACTGCAACCCTGCTGAGAAGCCCCTTTCCCAGCCCCACTGCAGATGCCTCCACACCGTTGCAGAACCTCTAGTTGCTTTACAGCTTTTGCCTGCCTGTCTCTTTATTTTTGCTGCGTTTATTTGCCTGCATATCTTTTCCTTTCTTTTTCTATTTGTCTGAAGTCATGGCTCAGTTTCAGGAGTTAAAGAAAACTCAGTTTATAAATAGTTTGCTCAAGGCTCCGCTTTCCAGCAATGACAGCACCAGCTCCCAGCGAGCGCCGCTTCCCCAGGGGAGGGTCGCCTCCAGGGGAAGGGGGATTTTCATCTTTCCCACATCAGCTCTTGCAAACAGCATCGACCCTTCTCCAGAAAGCTGCAGGGAGCGTTTTGGGTGGCTCCTGACATCACAGCCACGACATTTCCCTGCTCTGAGGGTGGCTGGGGACAGCACAAGGATCCCATCACCCAGCTTTGAGCAGGGGAGATGCCCCCAAGCCGCATGTGATGCTGCTGCTGTTGGGAAGATGATGATGATGCAAGAAGGAAATTCTTGGGGAATTGTCACTGTTGGAGTGTTGCTGCCTCTCCTCCCAGCATGGTGTCCTCTGCAGCCTGAGCTGGTCACACCAGAGCCAGGATGCTGCTCTTGTCACCCCTTTTAAGGCTGTCACTGTTGTCCCTGGAGCTGCCCATGCTGCAGGGCTGGACCCGCTCCAGGAGGCTGGAGGAGGGAGGCTGCGCTGTCCCCAGTGGGACTCCCTCCATGCCCTAAGGACAACCTCCATGCCCTTGACCCAGCAAGACTGAACTCCTGCAGGTGCTGGGCTGGAGCATCCATCCCGCCGCTGCTTGCATCCCAAGCCAGCGTCTCGCAGAGTGATGCCCCTGGATACAAACCTTCAGAGGAGAGAGTTTCTTCTTTGGGTAGCCTTGGAAATGAGCATCTCAAGTCAGACTATCTCATCACACCATGTGCTGCTTCCTGAAGCCATCCTGAAGGATTCAGCACCAGGAGGCTGGGATTCAGCTCCCAGAGCCCTTAGGGACAAACCAGGAGAAGCCTGGCTGCTCTTACCCTGCTTTATTTCTTTTCTCCATGGGCTGAAAAGCAAAAGCAGGTGCATCCTTTTGAATTACAGGGGGTGTGCACGGGGAAAAGGCCCATCGTTTGGATGGGGTTTAAGGACACAAATTATCGAGGCTGTGCAAAGTTGATGAGAAACATATAGCGTTTGGTCGAAGAAGAATTGATGTCAGTGTGACTAATGGGAGCAACAACGAGAGCGTTCGGGATGAATCACGAAGCAGAAGCAGGACAGAGGGCACCGCTCGTGGGAGGAACCTATAGCCGAGATTTTGGGAAGAACAGGTTCATTGCAAAAGCCAACTGACAGTGGAGAAAGCCAGGCAGATCCAGGCAGATCCTGGTGCTCTGCCAGCATCTTGGATGCTATCCCGGTGTGCCAGGACACCGGCACTTGTACAGCTCAAGTTTTCCTGCTGACCCCTTTTCCCTTTGCTCAGACTTACCAGGTTTCTGGGGGCCAGGCCGGTACTTCTCCAGGCTGAGGACCCCAGAGACATCAAGAGGCTGTTGATGGACATGTCTGCACCAGAAAACTACCCAAGGAATTCATGGATCAAGGATACATCCTAAAAACTGAGAGTCGAGAAACCAAGAGCTCTTCGTAGCTCTGCGAGGTGCCCTGGAGCAAACCCTTCCCTAAGTGACCATACCATTGCTTTGATGGCGCATGGAGAACCAGCGCTGTGGGATGGGGACCATCATTGCTATATGCATCCAGAGCCTTATCCCGGGCAGACCTGGATTCATCTGGTCCCTAGAGTGGTGCAGGAACTAGCTGCATGCTTACCTCTGGTCGAGGAAAGGATGCTGCACAGTGAGCGGGACCCAGAAGACCCTGGTGGATCTGAGCATCGATCCCTTCCTTTGCAATGCTTCTGACCATGGCTCCACTGGCGGTTTTCAGCCCATTTCTCAGCCCAAACAGCAGCACTTGATGCCCATCTCTCCTTGCCAGGGTTTCATCACAGCCCCAGCTCCCGGCATCCCATGGCTTAGTGGGGACATTCAGCTTTTAACCCACATCTCTGGCCTCTGGAGTGAGCAAGCCAGGAAACACTCATATGCCAACCGGCCACTGAAACCCCTTAAACACACAGATTACAAGGTGCTGAGCGCATGAGAACTGGTGATGAGCAGCCAGTGGTGCTGGGCTATGCTCCCATGGCAGGGCAGGATGCTCCCAGCACCCATCACACAACCCATGCTGCAATTAAAGACCCAACCCTTTGCGACAGTCTGTTTTCTATCTCCATGTCCCTCCTGGGCTCAGCTCACCCCTCCCAGCCTAAGGAACGCTGGCATCTGCTCTTGCTTAAAACATGCTTCAGCAAACTGGCTTGTTCCAAAGAGGAGGGAGATGGGGAAAGGCAGCACTCGGCTCCGCTGGCTTTTGTTTTGTGTTGGGGTTTTCGCTTGGGTTTGCTTTGATTTGTTTGTTAAAGGAGGGCTTGTTACTTCTCCCTCTCTCTTTCTGTTCCTGCTCAGCATGGAAAGTTTTGCTTCAGCTCACCCTTGTGACTGGAAAAAGAGCCAGTTCACCACAGCAGAACAAGGGGGCTATTTCTTCTTTCTTTTTTTACTCCAGAGTCCTTAGGAAAGCGTTTCTGCAGGGAAAGGCAGGAGCGAGGTCTCCGGGGAAAACCCTGGCAACAACCTGGGCTCGAGGAATAACAAGCACCAAGATGTGGTGGGGTTTTGGGCGGCTGCTTTTGGGGGTATGTGGGAAAGAGAAGAGCCTGGGAGAGGCAGGACAGAGCTAATGTGGAGGCGAGCAGCATCCCACCACCACAGCAAAACCCGGTGCTGGTGCTTGGGGTGGTACCAGGGATGCTCTGTCAGGCAGGGGCCTGGACCAGTCCCTGGAGAGCAGTTATGGGTGTCCCAGGGTGTTTGCTTTGCAGGGACACACTTGTGTGTGAGGGTGATGTGAAGGTGATGGGATCAGCCCTGATGATCCCTCTGCTGTGACCTGGTCCAAGGTTTAACCCGGGCTCCATGTTTCTACCCCCTGCAATCTCCCAGGATAGTTTGGGAAAAGCAACATGCCCTGGGCTTTCTGCTCCTGAAGACTCCTCTCTTGCCTCTATCCCAGGAATCCTGTCTGTAGGCAACCCAGGAAAACCCTGGGAGAGGCAGCTTCACAATGAGACCAAACTGCAGCGCTCTCAGCATCCCACATTGCGCTGACAGGGGAGTGTCTAAGGGGGAAGGCAGAGCCAGCATGTTCTTCCCAAATCCCTATAGCCTTCAGGGTCAGGCAGGGATCTGCATCCCTAGCATGGATCCAGCATGGATCATGGCCAGCTTCCCACTGTGGACACAGATGCTCCTGCCCCAGGTACCTGCGCTTGCGGAGACAGAGACTGTGGTGACGGCAGGAGCTGGCACAAGCTGTTGGACGGGGACCCCGGGGGACGGTGACACATCTGCGTCACGGATGACAACACTGAACGGCCTCAGCATCACCGCTCAGTCCCTTCCCACCACCCAAGCACCTACAAGAGGCCACCGGAGCCCTGTCAGGCCACCAGCACTTCCCCTCTCCCTGCAAAGGCAGGAGGAAAACAGGAGCACAGCGGGATGCTCATAAAACCCTGAGGTTTGCCCTTTCTTCCAGCTGCATCCCAAGTGCTGAGCATCTTTGCCCCACTCCAGGCTTTATCCCCCTCCATCAGACTCCCCTCCAGTGGGTAGGGATGCACCCACCCTCCTCCCCAGCAACAGGAGACCCATCTTGTTATGGATACATGGAGCAAGATGGTGTTTTTCCAGCGAGGAGGCAGAAAGGCGCCTGCTGCAATTAGCAAACCCGACAGCTCTCGCTGCAAAGCAGCAGAAGGACGTGGCAGAGCCTGCCAGGGCTCTGCTCAATGAACCAGCCCATCGCTCGGGTGCGTTGGTGCCCACTCCTCTTCCTTCCCCCTGCAGCCACTTTAGCATCAAAGGGATTCCCCCTGCGCGGGGCAGGGCGAGGATCTGCTCTCGTGCTGCGTGATGCTCCGAGCATCGCTGGCACAGCTCCCCGTAAAGCATTTGTTAGCACTCGAGTTGGAGCAGCAGGAGGAAGGGGGTGGCACAAGGAGCTGAAATAGCTCCTGGCTCTTCCCTGTATCCCTCCACGCTCCTCAAACCATCCCTGGCTGGGATCTGGATATCCCACTGCCAGCCCATCCTCTAGCCGATCATTTATGGGCTTGTTGTGATTTCAGGTTTCTCTTTGACCGTAAAGGAGGCAGCAGACCCAAAGCCACCAAAGTCCACGTGGACACCAAGTCCCTGACCAAGGCCAGTAAAAGCACTGCAGAAGTAGGGTTAATCAGAGAAAACAGCACAAAAAGGAGCTATTCTGCCTCTATATAGGCTCCCCTGCCAGCCCTTCATGTTTGGTGCCTACAGACGAAGCAACTTCCACACCAGGAATTGCTGGTATTAACCATTCAAAAAGAAAGGGAACAGGACTTTGTAGGACAATCCAGACCCCAGGCTGGAACGGGTTAATCCCAGCCTGTTCCTGATCCTCCCTGCCTGCTTCAGCAGGATTGCAGCCCCCTTTCAACAGGGGATTTTGCAACACATTCACTTACATTGCAAAATGAAAAGTAATTCGGAGCTGAGAAATGGATTATACTTTGCCGAGAAAGTGCTCAACCGGGGTCTTGGGAGAATTTGGAAAGCTTTCCTTTTTCTTCTAAAAAACATGTTGAAACCGAAATCTGTTGAAATCAATATTTTCGTACAAACATGCCGGGTTTCAACAAACCTCCATCTCTTTTTTGAGCAAAACCAATTCGGCTGAGGATTACCAGCCGGTTCTGGCTGGGACTGGTCCCATTCCCGTGGCACACGGTTAGATATTGCCCCCCGAAACATGCATAACCCCATTGCTGGAGGCGTTCCCATAGCCATGGACCTGCAGCAGGGCTTGGCTGGCAGGTTTTTGGGTGTTGGAGCATCACTGCAGCATCACAGGGAAGTCCTAGCAGAGAGGTAACAGCAGCCCTCCTGTAAATGATGCTCAAGTGCAGCTGCTGATCTGTTTTGGGTTTATATTTGGTTGATACGCTGGAGGGAAGGGATGCCATCCAGAGGGACCTTGACATGCTTGTGAGGTGGCCGATGCCAACCTCATGAAGTTCAACCAAGCCAAGTGTAAGGTCCTACACTGGGGTCGGGGCAATCCCAGGCACTGCTACAGGCTGGGCAGAGGAGAGATTCAGAGCAGCCTGAGGAGAAGGACTTGGGGGTGTTGGTTGATGAGAAACTGAACATGAGCCGGCTTCAGTGTGCGCTTGAGCCCAGAAACCAACCGTATCCTGGGCTGCATCAAAAGAAGTGTTTCCAGCAGGTCGAAGGAGGTGATCCTGCCCCTCTACTCTGCTCTCGTGAGACCTCACTTGGAGTACTGCGTACAGTTCTGGTATCCTCAACATAAAAAGGACATGGAGCTGTTGGAGTGAGTCCAGAGGAGGCCACGAGGATGACCAGGGCCTGGAGCATCTCCCATATGGAGACAGGCTGAGAACATTGGGGCTGTTCAGCCTGGAGAAGAGAAGCTGTGTGGAGACCTCAGAGCAGCTTCCAGAATCCAAAGCGGGCTACAAGGATGCTGGAGAGGGACCTCATCAGGGACTGTAGTGGCAGGACAAGGGCTGATGGGTTAAAACTGAAACAGGGGAAATTTAGGTTAGATATAAGGAAGTTCTTTCCTGTGAGGGTGGGTTGCCCAAAGAAGTTGTGAATGCTCCATCTCTGGCAGTGTTCAAGGCCAGGCTGGATGGAGGCTTGGGTGACATGGTTTGGTGCGAGGTGTCCCTGCCTATGGCAGGGGGGTTGGAACTAGATGATCTTAAGGTCCTTTCCAACCCAAACCATTCTGTGATTCTGTGATTCTATTTAGGGAAACACTCTATAGTATTCATCTGAGAAGTGTTTGGCATCATTGGATACCCCCAACTGCTGGGACTTTCTCGTCTGTGACTGTTAAAGCGGATCAGAATGCAGCGGAGAGCTGCAGCAGCGCAGCCACGGATCGATGGGGCCACAATTACGTATTGATTTGTAGTTTTGGTCCTAAGCAGCTACTTGAATGCTGCCGGCGTTCCCGGCCCTCGCCACACTCAGTGCCTGTATGACAAAGTAGCAGGATGGGTCAGAGCAGGAATTTCCCCTACTTGATAGTATCTGTCTTTACGTTTTCTTTCAGCTTTGGGGCAGGATAAGGTTGCACCGAGCTGTGGGGACACCAGCCACACACATCTCCAAAACCCCAATAATTCACGTTGGAAAGGCAAGTTTCCAAGCTTGGGATCACAAGGCGTGATGGCAGCCACAAGTGGGGGCTCTGCTGATGCCAGGGATGGCAAACAGCGAGCACACGGTGGTCCATGAATCAATTCATGACATTACCACACTAGCAGCCCTGCATGCTCTCCCCCATTTATTACCCTGATGGGGGTTATGGTACTGATCACAGCCTCAGCCACCAATGCATATTGATGTTGACACCGTGGTGGTTTGATCAGGGATCTGTTATTGGCACCAGAGGGTCACAGACAGAGCCACAATGACAAGGACAGGAATAAAACCCACCACAGAAGGTGATGTGGGGTGGATGGGGAGCTCGCTGGAGGGGGCACAGCCAAGCACCCCAAGCCATGGTGCTGGTGGGGCCATGGGAAGAGCAGCAGTGGTTGGGAGCAGGGTTTGCTCAGGAGCAAACACAAACCTCAAGCACCTGAGCATTGATTTTCACACCTCACACACGCAGGCGGCCGCCTCCGAGCCACCGCTCGCTTCTCCCCCCCCAAACCCGTGAGTCACTGAGAGCTCCTTATGCAATGGTGGGGAGAAAGCTCTAATTGTAGAGCTAATGCCAGGGGAGTGACACACGCCAGTGCTGAGAGCTCTGGTGATCAATTACACGTTACCCACATATATACTTAACCTTTCAGGGTGATGAGAAGGGTTATCCCTGCCCATGGCAGGGGGTTGGAACTGCATGATCTTTAAGGTCCTCTCCAATCCAAACCATTCCAGGATTCTATGATATTTATAGAGCCTGTCTCTGATTCAAGCCCTTCCACCACAGAGCTGAGAGCCATCGGCTCTTCCCAAAGTCCCCCTCTCCCAAAAGCAGCATCCCCCTCCCTGCAGCACACACACACTGGGTTCCTTTTCATGGACAGCCCCTTCTCTCTGCTTAATGTAGCTCTGGAAGCAAACACAAGACAAATCCACCGAAACAACAATGAAATAGGGATGCAGAAGGTGCTGCAGCAGCCCTGGCCCTTCCCATGCTCCCATTGCTGGTGTTCACCAGCAGTATAGTGAGCACAGGGCAGGCTGCATTAATTAATCGATCATCATTAATTAATAAGCCCAAGCACTGATCTCCGCACATGCCCTCGTGCAGGTTTCATCAGCGGAGCTGTGGGAGCATCCCACCAGGTCCAGGCATCCCAGTGCCGGCAGCGGCGTGCCAGGGAAGGGCAAACCTGGGTCCTGCCAGTCTCATCAGCCCCTTGGCAAAGCCACCTAATGATCTGCTGGAGGCCTCTGCTCCTTCTCCACCCACTTATCTAAGAGGTGCTGCATCCTTGTCCGTCCATCCAAGGTGTTCCTCTGTCCCTGCCAGCAGCACGTGTGTCCTGCCTCTTCAGCAGATCCAGGGCAGTGTGGATCCAGGCAGGAGGTTTGCAGGGAAATGGAATAGTTTGTGTTTGAGCAGGCAAAAGAGCATTGAAGATGCTGAATAGGACCCTGACCAAGGTCACTCCAGCCCTGCTCCACAGCCCCCATCATTCCCCTCCCATGGAGGACTCCAGCATTCCCTAATCCCCCTGCAGGGCTCTCCATCCCTGTGCTAAGCCATGGTACACTGCAGGTGATTTCCTGGTTGGGGAGAAACTGAGGCCACAGAGGAGTGCAAGGGACTGGTGCCCTCCCCCATGGCTCACTGATGCCCTTTCACTCTGTGCCTCAGTTTCCCTCACCTACAGACACCTCATCCCCTCTTTGCCATCAGTGCTCAGAGCTGTGGGTGAGAGGACCATGGCTGGGGTGATGACCAGCACATTTCAGAGCCCTTTTAAGATCTGATTCTCCCGTCACTAACAAGGAGGTAAACCAGGGTAATATCTGCTGATGGAGCAAAGCCCACCCTGCGGCTGTTCTCCCTGTGAGCCCCATGGCTGCTCCACATCAAAGCAATCACTTTTCCAACTGCCTCTACCTTCTGGAGCTGAGCTCATTGTGCCACCGCAGCCGTTACATCCCCTCCACAGATGGGGAGGTGACAGGTCCCTGGTCCTTACAGGAGGGACCGTCTGGCATCTCCTGGGAAGCCACTTGAGATGCAGAGCCCATCCCTGCTCGCGCTGGGGTCATTTTTCCCCGCTCTGCTTGGCTGGTCCTCACAGACACTCGTCACTCGCTGCAATCAGTGCCCGGCTGCTTCATCCTGCTGGGACCAGGGTGGGGATAGAGCTGCCTGCTGCAGCCCCAGTGTCCCCCATCACTTGGGTGACACTGGGAATGGGGGGGGGCCCGGTCTGGCTATGCTGGGAAGGGGGAAAAGGATGGGGACAGCCATAGAGCAGGGGAAGGTGGAGAATAACACACAGGCAGTCCATTTGCGATGTGCATTGATTCCTAATGTGCCCTGCCTGGATCTTCAGGGAAGCATTAGGAGATGATGCTTAGAAAAGCTATCCACGGCCCACTGCAGTAAAACCTCAATTACCTCAGCACCATGGCACGGAAACGGGGCTGGATGTCCCCGGCAGCAGCATCCCCCCAACCTCCATCCACACATCACCCATCCCACAATGGACACAGTGGGGAAGAGTCCATGTCCTGGCTGCACACAGGAGCTCTCCCTGTGGGTCCTGGTTACCCAAAGGGGTCCTGCCCTCTCTGCAAGGATGAAGTAGCCACCCAAAGCCCCCCTACCCCGATCTGCCTCCTCCCTGCCTGGGTGCAAACGTGGTTGCAGAAAGCAACATCTCATGGTCCCTACCCAGCAGCGATGGAAAAAGGCAACAAAAAGGCAGCTCCTGGGAGGCAGCGAGCCCCAAACCTCACAGGCAAGTGCCTTTGCATGGGCAGGGATGGCTTTGGATCTTCAGCAGGGAGGCAATGGAAAGCACCAGTGGGGTGACAGGTAGAAATAGTTACCCCAAAATCCTACATTCTGCGCTCCTGCCATTTGCCCTGTGGGGAAGCCCCAGAGCCCCCCAGCAGAACAGTTTCTCATCAGCTGAACACCAGGTCCCTTCCCTGGAATCTTCAAACTCAAACATCTCTTTCTCTGATCATAAATTAGCGATACTCGCACTCGCTCCCTCTCAAAGCTGTTTCTCTCTTCCCCCTCTCCAGGTTTTCCACATCCCACAGAAATGGAAGATCCAGGCTGGTTATTTTAAACGACGGCGATCAATCAGGCACGCCAAGCCCGGCTCTTCTCCTCCTCCTCCTCCTCTTGCCTGGGGCCCATCACACACCACCATGGTGGCTGCTGCTGCACCAAGCCCTTCCTAAAGGATCCATCCCCCCTAAACCAGTGCCAGGCTGGAGCAACCTGCTCTAGTGGAAGGTGTCCCTGCCCGTGGCAGGGGGTTGGAACTGGATGAGCTTTAAGGTCCCTTCCAACCATTCCATGAAGCCCTGAGCTGGGGAATGAATCCTCACTGAGGGAGACCCATATTCCCAGCAGGACACTGGTCCTTGCCCCAGCAGCCCTGGCTCACAGCATGGAAGAGCCAAACTTGGTGGCATTTTTCTGCATCTCATCCTCTCCCCCTGGTCAGACAGTTTGGCACATTCAGAGGATGGGAGACGGTGCAGGAACAGAGTCACCTTGGAAATGATGCTGGAAACACTCTTCCCTCTGCAGCAACAGGCCACGACTGCTGCTGCAGCACCAGGGGGGAAACCCCCTCATTTTGGAGAGACCCCAAGCAGCTTTCAACCCCCCAAGGAGGTGACACTGAGATCCCTGGCTGCAACAGGGACATCCACTCACATGCTGCAGGCTTGAGCATCCTCCAGCCCAGCCTCATCTCCCTGGGAAAGGTGCTTCCATTAGAGACCCCCCCATCCTCAGCTCCATCCCCCCCGGCCTCCCTGCAGCCCCCACCCCAGAACCAGCCCCCTCTGAGCTCTGTGCTCCGGGTGAAGCTGGGGGGAGGACACATGCCTCCCCTCATAGAGCCTTCCCCAGGCGTCAGGGCTCCTGTTGACAAGCCCTAACACAGCGCTGCTAAGAATAGCTGCATCCCGGTCGCATCTCCCGCCCCGGAGCAGCTCGTGGTGAGGAATCCCACTTGCTCCGGAGCATGGAGGAGGAAAGCCGGGAAAGCCCCGGGGTGCTGCCTGCGGAGCCCCACAGCGTGCCGCAGGGAGGGGGCTGCTTTTCCACAGGGTATTTTTATGCTTCAACCTTCACAGTTTGGGGGGAGGGAATGTAAGGAGGGAAAGAAACGTCTTTTCTTCTTCTTTCTCTTCCTTCTGCTGTGTTTTCCCTACTCTTTTTTTCCCCAGTGGTGAAGTGGATAACGGGGAGAGGAAAAGCCCAAGCAGGTCCCCCCCCCCCACCATTTCCATTGTTGAGCTTCCCTGAAGGGGCCCAAGCAGCTGTCTGCACCCCAGTGATCATTCATGAGCAGCACTTTCATCTCCAGAGCCCTTGCAGCTCCCATCTAATGAATCCCAGCACTGGGATCCTTCAGGAAAAAGGAGGACAGCTCTCAACTGTGGCTTACTCCATTGACCACTATGGCTGACTCCATTGATGTTAGGGATGTACAACCCTAAGGCACTGATCGGGGTTTCTCCAGATGAGATGCTGTGTATGTATAGGCAGGAAAACGAGTTTTTGGTCCCGGGTTGGGGACATGGAGAGGGACACATTGGACCCGGGAGCTCCAGCCCTGAGCCATCTCCCCCCCAGCACAACTCGGAGCCTGGAGCCAGCAGCAGGGAATTGCTATAAATAAAGCTGTTACCAGCCGTGCCTCACTCGCTCGGCGAGCCGGGCCATGGAGCTCCCTCCTCAGCAGCTTTAAGGGCAGTTTCTAGCCCAGAGGAGGCCGGGATCTCATCAGCATCCACAGCTCAGTGGTCTCTTTCCATCCTGCATTGATTGTGCTTGGCCAGTACATCCACTGATTACCTGCCCTGGTTACAGCTGGGGGACAGAGCTGATGGACATGGCCACCGTCCCAGACAAGGAGAGCTGTGTTGGCTCTGTGGCCTCTTCCCAGCTTGCCTGGGGCCCAGGAGGACAAAGAGCCTCCATCCTCCTCCTCCTGCTGCTCCAATTCCTGTTTGAGGTCCTTAACCCCAGCCACCACCGCTCTGCTCCTGACCTGGTCCCCCCAACCCTGCGGGAAGCTGCTGGTGCTTCCCTGGCTGAGAAGCTGCCAAAGAACAGAAAGGGATGGCCAAGGGATGTGGTCCTGCATGGCACAGGCTGCTCCTGGTCGTGCTGGTGGGAGAACAAGGAGGAAATCTGGGTGAGGAGGTGGGAGCAGGGAGAGGGATGGGCACGGTGATGCTCATTTCCCATGGGGAATGAGGACCTGCAGGAGGCAGCTCCAGCAGAAGGGGATGGAGGCAGCTCTCAGGCAGGCACAGCAGCACACAGAGGACCTGCAATGATGCCACAGGCTGTCCCAGCTCCTAAATCAACCTAAGGGGAGGAACGTGCTTGTGTCACGCTCCCCGCGAGACAGAGGAGGGCGAAGGCTGCTGCTCCCTGGGGCTTGAAGGCTTTCCCAACCCTTTAGTGATGCAAGGTCAGGGCTGGGAGGAGAAAGTGGATGGGGAGAGCAGGAGGGAGGATGGGGGGAGCCCATATGGAGACGCTTCTCCCAGAGAGCAGCAAGATGCTGAGCTGGCGCAGGAGCAGGAGCTCAGTGAGACAGACGTGTGCTGCTCGAGCCAGGCAATCAATGTGTGAAAACCCGGGGAAGGTGACCTTGAGCAGCAGAGCAGAGTGACGAGAGCAGCAGCAATGACACACGGAGATGCTCTCCGGGTGAGGGAGGAGGGATGGAGGGGAATGAGAGGGACAGGAGGGATGTGAGCCCTGCACGGAGCCTGCTGCGCACTGTGGGTCCAGTGGGAGGAGGTTGGTGCCTGGAGTTGCTCTGCTCCCCACTGTCCATCCCTGCACATCTCTAACGCAGGAGCCTGTCTCACACATCCCCTCCAACCAGGGCTGCTCTTTATGCCCCATATCAGCAGTGGGGCTGCCATACCCATCAGAGGCTGCTTTGGAGCCTTGCAGCTCCTGCAGTTGCTCAGCAAACGCTCCCAAGATCAGAGCAACACTTTGTCTTCGCACAGCTCCGGCTCCTGGCTTCTAACATGGCTCCAGCACTAATTCCTGCCTCTGGGTGCTCTGCTCCATCCCCTGCTGCTGCCTGGCCCCATGTGCCACCACGGGTCTGCTGGTCCCAGTGCTAGGCAGGAGCAGGGATGCGCAGTCCCATACACACATCCATGCATGGAGCAGGCTGTGCAACCCTATGGAGCCCCCACCAAGAGAATGGCTTCAAATGCTGGGAGGTCCCCAAAGGCAGAGGGTGACCCTGGCCCTTGGGAACCTTGATGCTGGAATGGCACCAAAGGATGGAGAGGAGCCAGGGCTCCCAGATACCCACAGCCAAAGGGACACAGGGCAGCAAGTGTGACAGAGCGGTCTCGGACATGCCACCAAAGCAGGCTGCAGTGGGGCAGGACTGTCCCGCTGGCTATAATGCCCACGGCCCCAGGGAAGGCTCCATGCATCCTCCCTGCTCCAGGGCAGGATCCATCCAGCCACTCTGGGCTGCTCAGGTGAGCTTGGGGACAGTCCAACCCCACAGAGAGGACAGGGCATCTCAGTGGGGTGGGAAAGGGCCATGGGGATAGCGGCAGAAGAGGGTTGTTGCTGTTGTCTGCACTATGCTGCAAGGGCAGATACTGGTTTCTTTCCCCCACCAAGGTGGCAGCAAGGACACGAGAGCCCAGGTAATAATGGCACCAACAGAATGGGGGGGCTGAGCCCCAACAGCCCCTTCCCCAAACCAGCCCCAGCCTGGCCCCCTTCAAGGCTTTGGGGAAGGGGAAGACCTGCTGCTACAACCTGCACCCAGAGAGCCACACAGGCCAGGACAGCACCCCTGAACCTCCACTCTCCCCCAGCCAAGCCCCATGTCCCCCAGTGCCACATCACCTACCTTGCTGCAATGGATCAAACCCTTCTCCCCTCTGCAGCTCCTTTTAATCCTTCCTCTTCCAACACGGAGCACCTGAGCTATTCCCCAGCTGTGTGGACATGCCCCCAAACCACCCCAGAAGGGAGATGGATCAAGAGCAGGGAGTGAGTTTGCAGTCCCAAGCTGAGGTCAGGCATTCCCAAGCACTCTGCCTTGCCATCTAGTGGGATGAATGCGAAGGACCAGCTCTCGCCGGTGGGAAAAGTTGGCCGATTCCATCCCGCTGGAGCCGAGCCTGGCTTGCAGCAATCCTTCATCCCACCGGAGCAGATGAGCTCATTGGGGGTAAAGGATAGTGCAAACGTGCCAGGAGGATGGATGGGGAAGGAGGAGAGATATGGGGATAGACAGGCAGGGGATGGAGAGATAGAGCTGTTTCGAGGATGACATGACAACGGTGGTAATAAATCCTGGTGGTTTAACCTGAAAGGAAAGGCTGGAATAGCTCCAGATCCCCATTTACCAAGGGCCCTGGCTTTTGGATCAACATAATCCATGTCTGAGCTGGGTTTTGCATGGCATAGAGAGGCGAGGGGAGGTTGGTGGTGCACACACACGCTGGGATGAGCACCCAGCAGTGTTTGCAGCCCGGGGAGGAGGAGCTGGATCTTCTTGTGAGGTTCTCTCCAGCCGCCTCAGTTTGCAGCCCCGGGCCTGGAGGATGTGGGCTGAGCTCAGTGGTTTCAGTTCAGGATGTTGGATTCTCCAGGGATGTGTCATCCCTCTCACGCTATGCGTGTTTGTGACAGGGGTATAAAAATATAGAGGATGAATACATTACATTTAAAATATCTCACCACTGGGCAGCTCTTTGCGGGTGCTGGAAGCTGGGATGAGATGAGATGCTTTAACTCCATCCAAGGGATTCTTTCCTGCTGGACCCGAGGCTGTTTGGCTCACAGGCTCCGGTGCTGCTCCAAGGTTTCTCTCCTGCTGAAGTGGACCCCAACCCAGGGACCTAAAGGCAGGGGCAGCCTCCCTCCGGACAGAGCTCATGCATGAGACCCCATTGGGTGGCAGGTCCCTTTGGGGACGGGGGTCCTGCAGAGCATGTCCGTGGGACTGCAGCAGGTCTGGGATGAGGAGATGGAGGACTCCAGCTGCCCTGTGCTGAGGTTTCCTATTGCATCCTCTTTTGGAGCACATAGGGACAGCCCAGCAGTGCCCAACGCTCCTTCAGAGCCACACAAACCCCTGATGGACCTGGGGACAGCTGAGGGGACAGCGCAGGTCAAACCTGATGTGGCCAAAGCATCGCCTCTCTGGAGCGATGCAGATCCCGATCCCTGTCCAGGACACCTTGAAAGCAGACACAGGAGGGTCTTCCCGAGGCCCCAGGGGGGAACTGGGTAAGAAGCGGGACACAGGGAAGTCCCGTCTTTGCTGGGCTGGATGAGAACTAGACACTGACTGCATTTTTAAAGTCTTTGCTTTATTGGAGCTGCCCATCCCCTGCTCCATTTGCACCAGAGCTGAGTTCATGGAGGCTCAGCTCACGCTGGGGTTAAATGCACGTGCCTTAACCCCATACGGGGCAGCAGGGTCCGGGTTTGGGGCATGGTGGGTCTGGGAATTCTCACCCTTGGGGCCATGGGGCTCAGGAGAAGCGGCCGGTGGGCAGGCGGGGCAGGCAGAAATAGGCATTGGGGAAGAGGCCTAGGTTGATGGGGTTGCCATCGAGGCGGATGTCCTCCAGCGCCCTGCGGATCTGGCTGTGGTCCTGGCTGTCACAGAACGTGTCCTCGTGCATCGTCTGGATGTTGTTGTTCTGGCCAGGGAGGCAAAGAGCAAAAATCAGATTCAAAGGGATGGGATGGGGAGGAAGAGGAAGGGGATGAGGTGGTGGGCTCTGCTAGACATGGTCCCAGGCTCATCTCACCTGGAGGTGCAGGGAGCGCAGGCTCTGGGGCAGGGGCGCTGGGATATAGTCCAGCTGGTTATCGGATAGATGGAGAAACTGCAACTGCTTCAGGTCCTGCAGGAAAAAGGGAGAGATGAAACGCTGCTCTGTCCCTCAGCACCATCCCTGCCACCCCTTGGCGTGGCTAAACCCATGGATTCATCCCCGCACGCACCCGGAAGGCTTCGTGCCGGAGGCCGGTGCTGGGGATCCTGTTGAGCCGAGCATCCAGGCGGATGATGCTGCGGGGCAGCTCGGGCAGCGCCGTCAGCTGGTTCTGGGGCAGGAGGAGCTCCTGCAGGCTGGAAAGCTGATGGAAGGCGTCCGCATCCGCCCAGGAGATGAAGTTGCTGCTCAGGTCTATTCGCTTCAGCTTCTCTGGTGGGACAGGAGGGAGGAGATGAAAAGAGAGCCATGCAGAAGCACTTATTCCCCCTTCCCTTGCCTGGACATACTGAGTCCAGTGAAGTCGCTGGCCCGGATTGCACCGATGCGGTTGAAGCGGGCGTAGAGGTAGGTGGTCTCTGGTGGCAGCAATGGGATGTGCTCCAGGTCGGCATCATCGCAGTAGACGGAGGTGCCGATGCACAGGCAGAGCAGGCAGCTGGGCAGGCCTGGGGGTGCAGAGGCAGCCCTTGGCATGGCATGGCTCCCCCAGAGCACCCCGTCATGCAGGGAGATGGGAGGATGTGCCCACGCTATGAGGACACCAAGTCTTGAGCCCCAGCACCTCCCTCAGCCCAGGGCAGCTCACCAAGGGAAGGGACAGATACTCTCAGCCAAGAGAGCTGCTAAGGAATGATGGAGCTGCTCAGAGCCAGATGTGTCCCATGGGAGAGGGGGAGAGGTGAGGATGTCAAACACAGCAGTGTTATACCCAGGGCTCACTCAGCCCCCTGAGTTTTAGTACAGAAGGAAACAGAACAAAAGCAAAACACTTCTGCATCCACCAAAACACGTGTCGGGGCTGTGTGAGGGTCCCGGCAGGGCGGCAGGAGGGGTGAAGCTGAGTTTCCCCCTCCTATGGCTCCCCCTCCTCTCCTCAGCCCCCGTGAGATGCAGCATCCATTAGTGGAGGAGTTCAAAGCAGCAAGGCAACAATTTCCCTTTGCCTCCCACTTAATTTATCCCAGTCCAGAGTGACAGAAAATGAATGAAGATATTTATCCCTCGCTACAGGATTTTAATTGTCACTAATGTAATTGCTACTCTGTCCGACTGTTGCAATGCCTCTGCTCATTAAAGTGTTGCTGCTGGAGCTCTTGTTTCCCAGAAATGGCTCACTGCAGCTTTCCTGCCTGTGATAACATGTACCCCATCACCTCGCTGCCTGGGCACAGCAAACCATGGAATCCCAGACTGGTTTGTGTTGGAAGGCACCTTAAAGCTCCTCCAGTTCCAACCCCCTGCCACGGGCAGGGACACCTTCCACTAGAGCAGGTTGCTCCAAGCCCCTGTGTCCAACCTGGCCTTGAACACTGCCAGGGATGGGGCAGCCACAGCTTCTCTGGGCAAATAACTGCTCCTGTCTGCTGGTGGCAAAAGGATTTGCTCCCTTTGCTGCAGAGCACCAGCCCTGCCACCCCTGGGACGTGTGGCTGCATCCCATCGACACCAAACCCCACTGGGTGCACCTTTGTGCTGCACCGAGGGGTCCACACTCACCCTGCGCAGGGATGGGTGCTGGGGGGCTCGGAGGCTGTGGATTCAGGGGCTCAGCCACAGCACCCAGGGTTGGGAGAGCCACGGGGTCCTTGGGGCGAGGAGCCAGGGTGCCAACCTCGACCTGCAAACACAGCAAGAGTGGTGGAAAAGCCACCAGGGCTCGTAGGCTTGTGCAAAGAAGCTGGTTCTCCATCCCTCGGACCAAGCCCCTTTCTTGGGATGCACCCAGGGAAAGGCTGCCTGTGTCCCACTCACCTTTGGAGCAAAGTCACCGTAGTCGTAGAGCTCCTCATAGTTGCTCAGGTCAAAGATCTCACCGTAGTTGTCCAATGTCAGGTCATAGTTGTCCAGGTCGTAGAGTTCAAGGTCATCATTCAGCTTCTCTGCTTTCCTCCTGTCCTCCTTGGCTGGCACAGCCCAAGGTGCCCCCAGGCACAGGCTGGTGATGCACAGCAAGGCCAGGACCTGCATCCTGCATCCAGCCGCCGTCACCGCTCCGAGGGCAGCGGTGGGACCACGGTCCTGGGGGGCTCCACCAGGACCAACAACACCCGTCAGGATGCGGCCGGGTACCCCGAAACGGGAGCAAAGAGGGACGGGGAGGCAGAACCCGCACCGCACACGGGCTGCAGCCACCGAGGGGGACAAACGGCCTCTGCCCCGGGAACGTCACCAGCCCTTTTCTTTACAGCCCATTTCACGCTTGGCTGGGTAGCTGGGAAGGAGAGGCCCCGCGTTTCCTGGCTTTCCCAGCCTCCAGCAGCTGGGGAGGGGGTCCAGAGGTGATGCAGGGATCGGGGTCCTGCTCCGGACCCTCAATGCAATGGGTGAGGCTGGTCACTGGCCAAGCAGAAGCGACCCCAGGAATCCTGGCACTCTGTTGTGCTCCCTCCCCATGGGCAATGGGGACACACAGCCCTTGGCAGAGGCCACGGATCCAGCTTCATCCCTACTGCAACCAGCCCAGGTCCCACCAAGGCAGCACTTTTCCCCTCACCGGGGTAGGATGGGGATGATCCCGTCTCTCCCTGTGTGCACCAACATGCTCTGGGGTAAGGGGGCTGATTGGTACCCCCAGTGTATGGTACTCCATGGTGATTCACTGGCACAGGTTGCCCAAAGAAGTGGTGAATGCTCCATCCCTGGAAGTGTTCAAGGCCAGGTTGGACACAGAGGCTTGGAGCAACCTGCTCTAGTGAAAGGTGTCCCTGCCCGTGGCAGGGGGTTGGAACTGGATGATCTTTAGTTCCTTTCCAACCCAAACATTCTATGGCTCTATGTAAGGCTCAACTGGAGGGGGGCTTCATCCCCTGGAGGGGATGAGGGAGTGATGTCATTGCCAGTGATGTGTCCTGTGGGGCTGGGACACCCCAGCATGGGCAGAGGGTGCACGGCAGCCCCACAGGCTGCTCGCAGTGCTGGGCAGCCTGGTGCACACACACAGAGCCACCCACCACTGTGAAAATGTTCTCTCCTGCAGGCACATTGAAGCCCACACGCTCACCCACCCATAGAGACGTAGCACCCATCTGCTGGTGCTCACTGGGCAGACAGGGACAACCCACAGCCCCCCACCAGCGTGGGCCTTGGCCATGCATCCGCAGTCCCCTCGCTCCCAGCATCTCCCTCCTTGCTTGGTGTGGAGCAGAGCAAAGGGGCACCACTAATCTTCATTAAGGCCCTCATTAGGCGGCTGGGCAGGCGCAGTGATGGAGGCGATGTGGCAGTTACAGCTGAGCTGAGCTCTGCTCCTTGGATGGGCTGTAGGGCCAGGGTCTGCTGCCAAGTCCCCCCTCACTGGGGGCTGTGGTCCAGAATGGCTCGAGGAGACCCAGGATGGGGGGAGACTGGGGAGCTCCTGCCCATCAGCCCAGCAAGGGAGAAACTGCTGCACAGCAAGAGCCTGGGCTGGGGAGGGGGTCCCAGAGCAATGCGGGCCCCAGGGCAGTGGTTTTGCTGCCCTAGAGAAGCAGCCTGTGCCCATCCTTGCACCCACTTCTTGTCCCCAGACGCAGCAGTGAATGCCTGCACTCATGGCATCACCCAAGGGGTCAGTGCAAACCCTGCTCAGGCACCCACAACTGGGTTGGGGGGTTGATTTGAGCAGTAACTCATCCTGCTCCAAACTGCCTCTCGCCATATCCAGCCCGCATTCCTCTCCCCAGCACTGGGAAGAGCAGCACCCACCTTTGGTGCCCATCTCAGCAGCCCCACTAAGGCCCCACTAACTTTCCAGCCTTCACCATGACACACACAGCAAGGGGAGAGCTTCCCAGGTCCCACTCCCATAGTGGCACAGTAACTGTGCAGAGAGAAATGAACCCCCCTTTGCAGTGCTCAGCTCCCCAGGGGCACAGGGCTGCCTTACCCAGGGGGGCAGGCAGTGAATGCACACCCGGGAGGGCACAATTCACACCCTGAGTCCCAAATCGGGAGGTTTTCTTCTCCAGCATGAGCACATAGGGGCTGCTCGCTGCCTGCTCTGTGCATACACACATACACACACATCCCCTCCTGCTCCCGTGAGCAGCCCCACGCTGCAGCCCCTGCGTTCACACCCAGCCCACAGCCACCCTCCCTCTCTGCTCGTGATTCATGTTCAGCAGCAAGAGGAGAGCTCTGAAGCTGCAGCGATGGGCAGGAGGAGAAGTCGCTGCCTACATCCATTCTGCTTGTGTGAAAATGAGCCCTGGGGATGGATGCTGAGGGTGGGAGAGATGCCTCCTGCCCCTCTGCGTGCCCTGGAGCTCCTCCGTGCTGCCCTCCCAGGGCAAACTCACCTTGGGGATAGCTGTCCAGCTTCCCTGGGTGCATGAAGGTGATGGGGGAACAGATCAGCCCAAGATCATATACCCAACGCAACCATCAGCCATCTTGCAGGGACAATAATGCCCATTAGCTGCAGGCAGGGCCCAGGGAGCTGCAGCTGAGGTCGGTCAGGCTCATTTTCATTAGCAGAGGTGCTCATTAAGACAGGCACATGCTCCACAAGGTGCCCAGCATCACTCTGCAGCCACGCTGCTGCTTGTGAGCCCAATGCAGCATCACTTCAGGCAAGGGCACAGCACAAGCAGCCCCTAAGCCCTCCAGCCTCCCCCTGCAGGGACTTCCAGGGTCTCCCGAGCTCCCACTGTTGGGAAGGTTGTCCCCAACAGAGGAAATGTGGTCCTGAGTGAAGCGGCAGCTCCCGCAGTGAGGAGGATGAGGATGGATCAGAGGGAGGCAGGTCCAACCGCAGCACTGGGTCCCTTGTGAATCATTTTATTTTCACTGCTGCAGAGAGTAGGAGTGAAAATACCATTAAGTTGAAATCAGTCGAGAACTACATATGTCTCTAGCTATATCTGTACAGTCTACCAGTATATATACATATTATATATAAATATATACATAGGGTCTCCGGGTTTAAGGTTGAAACCTGTCGAACCCAACAAAGCCCACGGGGGAAGATTTGGAAGAGGATTTGCTCATGAGAAAATAAGGCTGAATTAGCACAGGGGGTGAATAAACCTTCCATGATTCGAGTGGAGCACACAGCTCACAGGGCTGCTGGTGCATTCCCAGACTGCAGGGAGCATCCTCATCCCATTCCCAGGGAGCAGGACACAGTGCCCGTCCGTGCCTGTCTTGGGGAAGGGTGGCTGAACACAAAGGAGGTACCAAGCTGGTTTTTTTGGTTTATAGCTTTAATGCTGATTTCAGTTGGGTTTTTTTTTCTTTCCCCTCTAATGCTTGGCCTTAAATCTAAATCCTGAGAATCAGGAAGAAAAAAGAGAGACCAACCCCCCCCTAAACCCGGACACCCTATATATGTAGTACAGCTATCAAAGAGGGAAGCGATACATGTGAAACAGGGAGAATAAAAACCAGCTTTTCTAAAAGAGTCTTTCTTCCCTTTTCTTTTTCTTTCCTTTTTTTTTTTTTCTAACCGAAATAAAAAGAGGCAAAACCAGTCACACGTGTTTGGTACAAGAAAGCAACTGAGAGTAAAACTTCCAGGAGGTGGGAGTCAAGGAGGGGACAGGGGCAGGAGCAGAGGTCTTACAGGTCAACCCAGCCCCAGCAGAGCCCAGCCTTCCACCCACATCAGCATCTGCCCTCGGGTACCTAAACATGAATGTCCTGCTGGCACCAGTGCAGAGCTGCTGGCTCTGCTCTGCCTGGGGGTCCCATGCCCAGGGGAGGTCATGGGCATGGGGATCCCACAGGAATTGGGTCCTGCATTGGGAAGTGCAGGGTTTAGCTGGAAGCCGATGCGCTGAGCCCTGCATCTCTGCAGCACGGGGATGCAGAAAGCTGGGAGGGGGCTGCAGCACCATGGAATGATGCTGCCGGGATGAAAGCTGGGGAAGGGGCTGCTCTGCAAAGGAGGGTTTATGGTGTGTTGCTGGGGGGAAGGTGCAACCCACCCAGGGCGCAGCAGAGCCCAGCTCCAGCGCAGGGGCCGGGCACCCTCCCCGCTCCCTCCTGCCAAAGCCACACCACCGTGAGGGAATAACCCCCGGAGCCAAGGGCAAAGTCCCCCCAGCGTGTCCCTCACCTGGGGCCCTGGGACATGGCCATGAGGTGTCATTGCCAGACCAGCCACCATCTGCTTGCACATATCTTGCTCCCCCAGCCACCCGCTGGCATCACCTTGTGCCCCTGCACCCTTGGCACACAGGGAGCCCAGGGCACCCTTGCTCTACCTCCATCACAGAGGATCTTTCCCCGGGAACATCACAAGCTCTCCATGTGCATCCCAGAGTGATGGTGTGACCCGAGTCCTGCAGCAAGCTGGCCCCTGGGCTTCCTCATCAGCTCCATCCAGAGATGCTTTTGGCTTGGACCGAATGCCATCTCCTGAAACGCTGCTGGGTGGAAGGGGAGAGGCAGAGCCAGCTCCAGAGCTGGCCTGGGTGAGGGCAGGGAAGGCAGAGCCCACAGGCAGGGAGCTAGGGGGAGCATGGCAGCCACCCCAGGCTGATGCTGCAACCTGGGGTGGCTGCTTGACACGGTGCTGTCCCACAGACAGTGGTCCCCAAGGAAAGAGGGGCAGGGAGGAGGGATGGAGGTGGGGTGTGAGCATGGGGAGAGGGAAGCAAAGAGGGTCCCACATCTCAAACATGGATGCGGGTCGAGTCTCTGTGCAAAGCCAAGTCCTGGGAGAGCCGCGCTGCCGGGCAGGGCTAGAACACCACGGACTGCAGGAGGCGGAAGCACATCATCAGGTCCAAGGGGATGGGGGGTTTCAGGAGGTTCCCATCCAGCCGCAGGTACCGGAGCCGGGGCACGCTGTCCAGGTCGGAGGGAGAGAAGTCCTGGATGGACATCAGCGAGGTGGGGCAGATCTGTGTCCCGTTGATTTCTGCAGGGAGGAGAGGAAAAGCGGGATGCAGGTTAGAGGAAAGGGAAGGCAGAGGGGGATGCTTGAGACCCCCCTCCCTGCCTGCCCGTTGAACCCCAAAATGAGGTTGCTTTGCTACCAAGGGGGGGATTCCCAGCCTCTTCTAGAAAACAGCACAGCTCCAGTGAGAGGAAAATCCTGCTTTTGATCAGAAATGAAGTAGGTCACGTTCAGCGGTGCGGTGGCGGATATGGTGTCATTAGAGCGGAAAAAGAGATCATTTCAAACATGAAACCTGCCGAGCAGCCCTAAGCCCTCAACAAAACATCAAGGAACCATGCTCCAGCACCATGACACTGGAGATAACGTCAGCAACCAGCTCGTTGCTCGCTTCTGGATTTGCACGTGTTCCTCCCCACCCCAGGGTCTGCAGTATGGAAAATAAACCCAGCTCCAGGCACTGAAACCTTATAAAAGCTGGGTAAAACAGGCAAAGGCAAAGCTGGGACACGATGTACACAGCCACACAGGCACCTCTCCATGGAAAGCCCTAGCAGGACCTGGGTCCTGGTGTGTGTGACCAGCAGCAGTCACCACCTTCACCCAAAGGTCCTCCTTGGCTCCAGTTTGGTGTTGGTTAAACAAAACGCAGATTAACCAGAGTTTGAACCACACATTCATCACTGGATCATTATTCCCTGGGAACAGTGATCCCCTGAGAGAAGGGACGTGGCTTTGGGAGGATTTTGTCCCCTTCCCTGGCATTGCATCCCACAACGCTATCAGTGGGTGCGTTGCTCGTCCCTTCCTGGCCGATGTTCAGCCCCGTGTTGGGCCGGCTGGAGCTGTGCAGTGACTGTACAACCCCTCTTTGGCAGCAGGGTGCCTTGCATCTACACACCATCACTACGCAATAAACACAGCAGCGCGGTAGTTACACCACCGGTGGGGACCAGCATCCTGCCAGCAACGCCCTGAGAGGGTCCTGCAGCTCCCATACGCCCCATCACAGCCAGAACAAAGAGCCCAGCACACTTTTCCTGGTGCACACGGAGGGTTTCTGGCAGGAGCGCTGCATTCCTGCTTCCCCACGGATAGCGCAGCAGGCTGCTGGACCTCGAATAGCAGGAACATCTGGGGTGGCCGGGAATGGGGCTCTGCCTTCTTCTCCATCGTACTAGCTCTGTTTACACGTTTCACAGGCCAGCACCTCTCCAATGAAACTGTGGTGCTTCGCCTGGAACGGTGTGAAACGGCGCCGGCTGCTTTGCCAAGGCAACCTCCATCCCAGCCTTGTTCTCCCTGTTCCTTCCTCCGTGAGGCTCAGCTCGAGAGCGAAGCTGGGTTATTTCTAACCATCTTGACTGCGTATTTTGGCATCTGTTCTTAAAATATGTGCACAGACTCTCCTTTTTAAATATCCCTATTTCTGAGCCCTGCTGGGGAAGTAGCTGTTTAGATGGTAAAGTGGCCCCAAAGAAGAGCTGCCCATGACAACGAGCAAGAAAAGCCCTGCAGGACCAGGGGGAATCGAGCTCTGCTCCTCAGCTACCACCCCAAACCTCAGGCCACCCTTTGGCTGCAAATCCATCCCCCTTTGGGCCTCGTTCACCTACAAAGAGCTCCCAGCTCATCCCACCACTGCATCCCCCTTTAAAGGGTTCACATCCCCCTGGGTGGAAAATGATCTTTGCCAACAAGCCACCATCCTCAAGCCCATGTGCTCCCCCCATATCTCGCCCCAGCCAGCACAACTCACTGTCGATGGAGTTGTTATTCAGGTAGAGGTGCTCCAGCTTGGGGCTGATGAAAGGGACATTGGTGAGCTTGTTGTGGGCCAAGTGCAACACCAGCAAGTTGGTGAGGTTGAAGGAGTTCTTGGGGAGCCCCTTGTCAGAGATCTGGTTGTAGTTGAGCCGGATGAATGCCAGGTTGGGGAACTCCTTGAAGTAGTCACTGGGGATGTCCTCAATGTTGTTCCTGTCCAGGAAGAGCTGGTGGATGGCATTGGGAACCCCAGGAGGCATTTTCCTCAGGATGTTGTGGGCAAGGTTGAGTTGCATGAGGTTCTTGAGTCCTTTGAAGGTGTTTTTGTTGAAGACCCCATCGCTTAGCTTGTTGTGGTGCAGATCCAAGAGCACCAGGTTCTCCAGCTTGTTGAAGACCCCAGCGGGGATCTTGGAGATCTGGTTCCTGCTCAGACGCAGCTGCTCCAGGTTGGGCGGCAGGAAGGCAGGCACCTCCTTGAGCTGGTTCTTCTCCATGTAGAGGAAGATGAGGTTTTCCAGCTTCTCCAGGACCCGCCTGTCCACCTTCCGGATGCGATTGTTGTCGAGGTTGACCCATTTCAGCCCCGTGGCATTCCTGAAGGACTCCTCCGGGAGGTCGTCGATGAAGTTGTTCTGGAGGTAGAGGTAGTGGATGCGGGACGGGATGATGGGGACCTTGCGCAGGTTGCGGCTGTCGCAGTACAGGGCAGAGGGGAAGTCCGGGGGGCAGTAGCATTCCCGGGGGCAGTCAGGGAAGATGGAAGGGGGCCCCGGGGGCAGCGGTGGTGGCAGCTCTGTGGGCTCCACGGGCTCAACAAACTCGGGGGGCGGGCGGGTGGGTTTCCGGGGGGGTTTCCTCCGCTGCCCGCTCACCTCCGAGACCAGCACAAGAACAAGTGGGAGAAGCAATCTGAAGGCCACCTTCATGGTCCAGATGTTTCCCTGGGGGAGGCAGCAAGAAGAGGCGGGTTAAGAAACACCACGTTTAGGTACTGCATCATCTCCCATCCCTGTTGTTTGTTATTCCTTCCCCTTGGAAGTTCTCTTCAAATTCAAATCAAAGCTGGATTTGAAGACTTTCTAGAGCCTGAATCACTGAGATTCCCTCTCTCTGGCTCAGCCTTTTGCCATGGGAGTGCATGGAGGGGGGTGTTTCATTTGGTTTGGGGTTTCTTTTCACCCCAGCAGGAACCTCACCACCACTGTGACTCTCCCCAAAGGACTGAGCTCCCCTTCAGAGACCTTGATGGATTAGGTTTAATTTGCACTTGGGCCAAAGAAAAATCAATGATTCAGTAGCAAATTGGCTGAGCAACAGCATCAGGAGGCCAGCAGCAGTTAGTGGGACAGAGAGATGGATGGTCCTGTGCTGCAGAGATGAGGCTTTAACGCAGGACAGCCCATTTTCAAGGCTGAGTGATAAAAAAGGGCATTTGCAAGATTACACATGAGCACTGTGGAAGGTGTTTGGCTCTAGAGCTCCCTGTGCTGCCCAAACAACCCACTCATCGCCACTGCAGGGTGCTGGCTTATCTGCAGAGAGCCCCAGTGGAAGTGGGAGATGTGAAGGGATGAGGTGAGGTCCCTGCTTGCCCCAAGGGCTCCCACATACACCTCTCCCTCTTCTCGAGTCGTTATCCAGCCCATTAAGGCTTGATCCTATCTCCACCCTCCCTGCTGCAGCCTGGCACTGCAGCGATGGTCCTTGCAAGACTTGCTAGCAGCTCTCCAGCTGATGCCTGGCAGGATGGAGGGATCCAGCTTGTTGCTGACAAGCTCCCCATAAAGCCCCGAGCACAGAAGGTGCTTTGGATGCTCCCACACTTGCAGGGCTGTGGCTTCCTGGGCAGACACCTCGGGGTGCTCGCCAGGCTTCTGTCACCCCAGCAGGAACAGAGCCGAGCTGGATGCACGGCGAGGCAGATGGAGGAGCTCAGCAGAGGCAGGGTGGGAAAGAGAATCAAGTGAGATGAGACAGGGAGGAAGATGAAGAGACTGAGAGGAAGATGGGGAACAGTTGTCCCAGGAGATGTTCCCTGGGGGAACAGCATCTGCTGTGGGGGCCGGTGTGGCTGGGACTGGAGCGTGGGGCAGAAGCCTTTGGTGATGCTGCTGAGGGAGAGAAATCAGGCTTTATCTGCTCAGTGCTCTCGCTGTGCCACACAACAGAGTGGAGCTCAGGGCCAGGGGCATCGCACCATGGCCCCACTCAGCTCAGCACACCCCAGTGTGAGCAGAAAACACAGGGCTGAGCCAAGCCCATAGCGTTTGCCTTTGGGCAGCAGCAGGGGAATGTCCCCAGCCCTCACCTGATCAGCAAGCAGCAAAGCCCAACGCTCCTGGGGCAGCCACACCAACCCCCTTTTGCTCACAGCTTCCCACCGTGGGATGGGGGGGTCCACATCCCACCCAGGGATGCCCTTAGGGCCCTTAATGGGCCACTTCCCAGGGCTGGGCCAGCCCGGCTCCCTTTGAAGCCATCCCATTGCATTCCTGGGGCTCCAAGTAATTGACTTGCTCCAAGCAAAGATCCTGTTCTCGTCCCCCCCTCCAGGCCCAGCCTGTTACTTTCCTTTTTGTCTCGCCCGCTCCCATCTGGCTCTGTTTAACCCTACGAGCCTCACGCCTGCTGTTTTCAATCAGAGCTCTGGCATCTCGCAGGGGGAAGGGAGGAACAGCGGGAGAGCAGCGGGGCCCGAACGCTGCCAGACATTGAGCTCCGCTCCGCCGCAGCCGGTCCCCATCGGGATGTACGTGCGGCTCCTGTGCTGAGAGCGCCCCGGGGCTGCAGAGAACGGGCGGGTTCGAACAGGGAGCTGCGGTACGTGCGGTCCCCTCGCTGGCCCCGCAGCATCCCGCTCCTTCCCTGCTCTCCGTCCGTCCCCCCTCCCCTTATCCTAGACCTTTCCATGGGATTCTTGCCTCTTCTCCAAAACTCGGACCTGGATTTGAACACCCACAGGGGGCTGAGGTCTGGGTTTGGCCCGTTGCAGAGGAGGGGAGGAGGCAGCTGGGACGTGCTATTCCAGCCAGGACATGCTGCAATCCAGGCGTTTGGCTCCCTCAACTCGCAGGGCAATGCTCAGCTCGGGCCATGACACCGGGAGGGAGGGGGACAGGGCAGAGCTGTCACCCCGCTGGTTATCTCAAGCCCTTGCAGGAGCGACCTGGTCTCACACAAGCCTGCGCCATCCCCTCCACATGCTGCAGATGCTCAGGGACTCAGTGTATAACAGAAGTTGTCAGCGAGCCAGAAGCTCAGGCTGGAGAGAGGCAGCATCGTGTGGCATTTGCCAGCGCACAAGGACAGTGTCAGGAGGCAGATGCAGCCCCTTCTATCCGCTGTGAAGCCTCCAACCCGCTGCCACATCCCCATAGGGACAGCCACATCCCTATGCCCATGGCCACGACCCTCTCCTCTCTCCCTTCCTTCCCCCATGGAAGCTCTGCCCACCGTGCCTCAGCCTGCTTGGGAAAGCAGGACCCACTTCCAAGCAAACTGCAGGAAACCAGCTCACAGCCAGCGGTCCCCACAACCCGAAAACAGAGATGATAACAAGCCTGAGGCCACAACAAGCTTTACAGTTGTGTCCAACATACTAAAAGGTTCAAAGCTGGACCCAACACAGTCAGCAGCCTGTTCTCCATCCAGTTCCATGCAGTTGAACTTACTGGCATGAACGCAACAAGCCAGATTTCCAAACCCCACACCCTGATCCTGCAGGAATGCCGGCTCTGCAAAGGTTTCCCCACAACCTTTCCCACCACTCCCTGATGGACAGGGCAGCTCAGATCCCAAGTGCCCACAAGGAATCCATGCAACTGGAATAAAGTTAAACCATGAAGCAACAAATGCTTTCAGGAAACCAACTGCCGGCTGTGGAGAAAAGGCTGGATTCATGGATAAAAATGGTTCTGACACCTCCAGAGCTGCGGGCTGGCTCGGGTGCAAGACCAAGGCACCCAACAGATGCCAGTCCGGGTTTTTTTCCCAGGAGGAGGCAGCTGCTCCCTCAGTCATACCATTACAACTGACAAAAACCCGGCACAGCAGCTGGAAATTCCAGCTCCAAATGCCACTGGTGTTTGCATCCTAAATAGTTCATCTTCGCTGCATTTCCCTGACCCACAGCGCCCGCTGCCAGCCCCATGACCAGGGCCAAGGGCAGGCAAAACTCACACCCCCCCCCCGGGGGCAGGAGTGAGCTGTGTAAAGGTCACAGAGGGATTTGTCATAGGCAGAATTCCCAACGCTCTCCCTTGGGTGCCTCCTGCCCTCCCCGCATCCTCTTGCGGCAGTTGGATGTGCAGGGAGCAGCAGCCAGCTCTGGGCGGCCGTTACCCATGTATCCGGCCGCACTGCTGCTGTGAGAGGGGTAAAGGGAGCATTTAACTTCAGGAGGAGAAGGGAAAGCCTAGATGGTTGGACAAAGGACCCTCTCCATCCTGCTGCCCATAACCCTGCTAGCTTCCTTCATAGGTTTCCCATCCAATTCCCATCATCCCTTCAGCCCCCCAGGCTGCAAAAATGCCCTCATCCAGCCTGGGAACCTGCACGTTGGGGCAGGACAAGGAGGACAAGCTATAGATAACCAAGAGGAAGCAGCAAAGCTCCCTCGCTGGCTTCCAACCACCCCAACAGCCCCTTCGTGTCGGTGCGAGAGCCTGTGACCGAAACAGGGAGCTCTTTATCCCGTGGCGCTGGAGAGCTGGGAATGGTGGGAAAGGCTAAATACAGTGCAAGGCTGTCGTCCGAGGGGAGGGCAGACATGCTGCCACCCAGGCGTCCCTGGGGTCCCTGGGGAGCAGAGCCCTGATGCAACAACCCGCTCTTCTCGCCCTTTCCCAGCCCTTTCCCAGCGAGGAGCAGAACCAGCACGGCACCAAGCCCCCGCTACATCCCTTCCTGCAGGGATAGTGCTGTGTCCATGCAGGAGATGGGTGTCTCAGGACAGCAGCTCCGGCTTTCAAGCAATGCTTTTGGGCTCATCCCAACGACTGCAAGACACAGGGATGACAGCGCATGGCTCCCGCATCCCACTGCACCGCAGTCACCAGGCTCATTGCGAAAGGCTCATCACATCCACTGCTCCCTCCAGCACCCTCCTCCCGCAGCAGGGTCTGTGGGAAGGCAGCCCTGGCAGAAAACACCTTCCTGCTGCCTTCTCTATGTCAGCAATTCCTCCCTCCTCCTCCTTTGCTGCATGTCCCAACACTTCCCAGGGCTGCTCCCGGCTCAGCCTGCCCACAGAGCTCTCTGCCACACACATTGGAACTGGCTGGACACACACGGGAGGAAATCATGGGAGAAGATGTTGAAGTGATCACAGCCCGGCCCCACGCACACCCCACTCCCGAGCAGATTCCTCGCCTTGGTCCCTCCGGCTCCGCTTCCTCTGAGGGTGGGAAACTGCTCTGATGCCTTATCAGCTGCTGCCGCTGCCTCATCCCTTCCCTCCAGCCTCTTCCGAGGGCAGAGGAAACCTCCCACAGACACACTTTCATCTCTTCCCAAGGGAAAGCATCCAGCCCCTCGCTCTTGCATCCCCAGGGCAGCTCCCTGCGCTCCGGGTGCATCCCAGGGAGCAGCTTGCGGGATGCCGCCAGCCGTGCACCACATAAGGCAGGGCCCGCGATCACAGGAATGCTTCCAAGCCCTCATGTGCAACGTGCTTTGCCTCCAGCTGCCAAGGGGATGCATGGAGTTCCACTTTCTGCCCTGGAGATGTTTTTCCTTAAAGCTCCCAAACAGAGATGAGGCTTTTCCATGCAACAAAAGCCTTTCCCCAGGACTTCAGCAAACACCAGTGCCCTGGTGCTTCCTCCCATCACCTCCTGCCTCCACCAGAGAAGAGACAAAGAGCTCCAAAAGGGGACCCCCACAGAATGCAGGGAAGGGGCTGCACTGGAGCTCCAATCTCTATGACCAAGACAGAAAAAGTGGTGTTCCAAGCCCAGGGAACAACCTATGTGATCCACGCACAACTCTGCCTGCCGGGCAGGAGAGAAGGGCTTTACCACCTACATTTTGGGCAGAAAACCAGCTTGTTGAGAAGTGAAGTGCGGAGGTGCTGCTTGGCTGCTCTCTCCCACCTCGCTCTCAAAGCAGCGTGATGCTGGTCCCCTCCACAGGGCAGGGAATCTCCCTGCTCCCTGCTGCAGCATGGGGAGAGGGGCTGCGTGGAGCCCCTATCCCTTGGGAGCAGGACCCCCCTAGCCCCCCAGCCTGGCTGTAGGACCCCGAGCTCAGATCGGTGACCCCCCACATCCTGGTTTCCCAGGTCTGTCCTGGGCATGGCTGGGGCTGTGCAGCCTCCTGACTCCCAGCTCTGCATTCCAGAGCCGTGTGGGGTGGTGAGCATGAGAGCACAGGTCAGTGTGGGGTGGGGGACAGCGGGGGGTCCTCACTTGCCCCCACAGAAAGCCCCTGGGAGTATTTCCAACGCTGTCTCACACACAGGACTTTGACTTTGCAGCCCCAAGTTCCTCCCTCCAGCACCCATCCTGCCCCAAGCCGAGAGGAACTTTTGCAACAAGAGAAAAGAGAAGGAACAAAGACTCTTGCTCCAACAAAGAACAGGAAAAACACAACAAGAGGAGAGGGGAAAAGAGGAAAGAGCAGATGCTGCTTCCCAGCTAAGGAAGGCTGGAGAGGGGCAGGAGCATCGTGGACCAGTGCATTGTCCTGGGATGGAGGGTGAGGCAAGGTGAGAAGAGCCTGGGGGGTGGAATCACCTGCCCACAGCTTACCTGTGTGCACCTCTCCCTCCTCCTGCCTCCTATTAATCCCCAAGACACGTTTCTCTCTGGTTGTCTCCCTCCTCCTCCTCCTCCTCCTCCTCCTCCTCCTCCTCTCGCCTCCGCGGCTCCGCCACGAGCGGTCCCGGGTCGGACGCGGGTTTTGTTCCCGGGATGGGTGGGTGGGAGGCGGGAGCCGGAGGAGGGCCGGGGCCGGGGCACGACGACAACAAACACGTCTTTCTCTGGCACCAGGCGCCGCGCACACACGCGGCCGGGCTGCGGCTCAACAGCCCCTTCTGCTGCGGAGGCTGCTCCAGCCCGTGTTTCAAAACAACGCTGTTTAATCAGGGAAATAAGCCCTTCCCCTTCCCACGGCCCCTGTTTTCCAGGAGCGTGGGGTTTGGGATGGAGCTTGCCAGAAACGTGGATGCGATGGAGGCTTGTTGTGTGGCACCAGCTGGTCCCCAAGGAGCAAGCACCCCGGTCCCCGCTGGCACAGGGACACCCCGCTGCCCCCTTACCCCTGCTGAAGGGAGCCCACCCCATGCTGGGTCTCTGCTCCTGCTGCCTGGGTAAGATTTAATTCAAATCCCAATGGTGCTTAATAAAGAGCAGGGAGAGGAGCTGTGGTGGTGCTGGACCACGGGCTTTGCATGGAGCCTCAGCCAGGTCCTGGGCTGGAAAACCACCCTGCACCGAGGGGATGCAGCAGAGGGACCCCCGGGTGTCTGCTCTGTGGGTGCTCAAGAGGCCTTTTCAGCTCCAACGAGCTCAGAGGCAGCTGGGGACCTGTTGCATGCAGACACAGCCCAGGCGGGAGTGAGGCATCCCAGGGGCACAGCAGCCATGGGAACATCCCTCCTACCAGCATCCCCATCTCTGTATGTGGGGTTCAGGGGGTCATCTCCCTCCCCATGAGCCATCCTGTCTCCAGATCTGCAGCGGGACCAGCAAACCTGAGCTGCTTTGGCTCAGTGAAAGCCCACTCCAAAGCCTGCCCAAGGAGGGTCCAATCCTGCACTTCCACACTCAGCTGACAGCAGCAGGGTTCAAACAGCCCAAATCAGCCTCCCCCAAAGTTCCCACCCGCTGGGCTTCCCACAACCCTTCAATATATCTATTCCCAACATGGTGCCATTCCTCTTACCCCCAAACTGGAGTATTGAGTGCTGGTTGCTGTCTGCTGGGAGCAAGCTGGGGCACTCCGATGCCTAAAGCCCAGCAGGTAGCTTGAGAGCAAGCCAGGAAAAAGAACAGAGAGAAACCACATGGGTATTTAAACAAAGGGTTGAGATGGACACATGTGTTTGCCAGCTGGAGAAGGATCAGAATCAATAGGGGAAGGATATGCTGGTTGGAGATTGATGCCAGTTGCTTTCGAAACTAGTCAAAAGTCCCCAGATCCATGGGGATATGTTCATGGTTTGGGCTTTTTTTCTGCTACCCAACAGACACTCACTTTGGGCACTGACAGGGGGAAGACGAGGCACTGAACACGGCAATTGCTTGCACAAAAGCCACCCTGCAATGCCAGGCATGGAAAGGTTTCATACCTTAGACCTTACCCACTGTGCTGCCCTCCCTGAGACGCTGCTAACACAGCTCCCAGGCCTGGGAAGCACAAAAACCTTCAGCAAACCTGGTGATTATACAGTTTGCTCCCAGCCAAGGGACTTGGTTTGTTGAATTTGCTTCCTGCAGGAATTTCTTTCCGTGTCCAAGTTTCGAATCCACCTTCAAAGACATCCTTTGAGACGTTTAAGACACAACAGGCTGCAGCCTCAAACGTGGCTCTGGGCACCACGAGCTCAGTTTATTCTGTGTCTGGAGCAAAATCTGGCCCTGCTCTTGCAGGAGAAAGGGGTGATGGAGGGGGGCCACAGACCAAACCTGCTCTCACAGCGTTGTTGGCATGGGAGATCCCAGGCTCAGTGCTCCTGCTGTGGACTAGCAGCATCCCACTCACCCCTGGTCCCCTGATGCCATGTCCCTTCGGTTTACCCCCTTTCCCAGCCCCTGCCTGTTTGTCCTGCACAGGATTGTAACAGAAATACCACTTTGGTCTGGCGGAGGTAGGAGAGGAAATGTTTGAGCATGGAAGTACCAGGAGACGGAGCCAGGGCTGCAAGAACAGCCTGTCTTGACCAAGGGCAACATGAGGGACAGCATGAGGCGGGTAAACACGGAGGAATGTGGTCCCAGGGAGCACAGAGGCTGCGTCCCACCAGCCCATGGGGCACAGCGAGGTTTCAGCACCCAGCCATGCCCCATTCACCCCAGTCATCCCAGCAGGGAGCCCACAGCAGCACTGCAGACACCCCAGATGAGGAAAGAAGCAGCAGCAGAGGGGTTTAGGGGAGGATGTGAGCAAAAAGAGCCCATTATAACCAGTGTCTCTGTTGTGTCCAGCTGGGAAACGGTAGATGCAGGGAGCACCCTCATCCATCTTCGTCATCCATCCATCCATCAATCCATCCATCCCCATGCACCATGCCATAGCGCTCCCACATGCATATGGGGTACATTTAAACCAGCAGCCTCTTCCCCTGGCAGAAGGTCCCACCCTGAACCTCATCATATCCATTTCCAGCACCTCAGGGTCCTGTAGCATCTCCATTGCCTCCTGACCAGGGGCAACACGGAGGGGACACCACAGCGCACCAACAGCACCAAGGTCCCGGCCCCAGGGGTCTCAAGAAGAGGAGCTTTGCAGAGCAAAGCAGCTCAGGAGGCTCCTCAAACACAGCCAAGGGCTGTGCTCAGACCAGGCTGCCTCTGACACCGCAGCAATAGCGGCTTCACATGTTTATTTGGCCAGAGGGAGATGCTTATTCTTTATGTTATCCCAGCACCAGCCACGCTGGCCCGAGCGGAGCCTCCGCTGTGCTCGGTGCTGTACAAACACACATGATTTACGGCACAGCAGCTTTTTCTTTTTCCTAAGGGCAAGATCTTAGAACTCCCTTTGGAGACCTAAAAAATTTCATTTCAGAAAGGAGACGAAGAAAAAAAAGCAGCAGGAAACCCAAGATGTCCCTGCGGCCACTCGGTCAGAGCATGCAAAATGTCAAATCCCAGGCAGCAAAGCCTCACAAGCCGGCCGTGCTCTCCATCAGCAACTACTGCTGCCATGGGAAGGGGATAAGGGGAGCCCAGGGGTCCCCCAGAAACAATGGCTGCTGGTTTGGGGTGGCTCCATTCCCCTGGGATGGCCATGGGAGGATGCTGTGTGTCTTCTCCACCGCAGGGTGTTGTCACTTGGTGCTGGGTGACCACCAACCTGGAAAGTTAAACTCAGCTTATCCCAAAGCTCTCCGGGAGCACGTCACCGGGAGCCTGGGAGAAACACTTGGCTCCAAGCAAAGCTCTGGAGGGGGAAGTGA
Organism: Strigops habroptila; assembly: GCF_004027225.2. Taxonomy (NCBI): domain Eukaryota; kingdom Metazoa; phylum Chordata; class Aves; order Psittaciformes; family Psittacidae; genus Strigops; species Strigops habroptila. The sequence goes on from NC_044294.2 coordinate 2,468,528, forward strand.
GCAAAGGGGAAAAGTATGTTGCTTTGTAATGCATAGATCCTGCTCTCTTGTTGCTGGGATGCTGCATGATGTGCTTTGCCCCCCCTCTTTGGCTGCACATGGGGCACGGGCAGAACATGCCTGCTCCAGGCCCTTGTTTCCATCTCCAGCAAACGTCTGGAAACACCTTGGGAAGATGCTGCATGAGCATGGCTGATGAGGGGACATGAGGAAGGTGCTTGAAGCACCCCCTTGAACGAAGCAACCCCAAGGCAAAGCACTCCGGAGGGATGAAGGTGTGTGGGTTCAGCTCAATGCTTGGCTGGGGAGGGCGTTTGTGCCACTTCTGTCACCCCAGCACACAGCAAGGGAGGGACGCAAGAGGAGGAGGTGGCCTGCATCCCTCCCATGTTCATCCCTTCTTCCCAAGCATCGCCTGGCCTCTCCATCCATCCCTGAGTATCTCGCACTGCTTGAACCGGGGGAGCAAAACCCCGTGGACCAGGACATGCGGCTTCACCAGCACAGATGGACAGAGCCAGAGCCAGGCTGGAAGGAACAAGCTGCACTCGCTCCCGAGTCGGAAAAGCAGACGAAAAGGCAGCTGACCCCTGCCCCAGAGGGAAAACAACAACTAAAGCCTGTTTTGAGCAGAGCCGCTGCTTTGGTCATTAAACCTACAGGCAAACGTCCTCTGGAGAAGAGCCTCGTGCAGCGGGTGCCCGAGCGCTGCGGCAGCCAGGGCAGGGTTAGGGAATGGAAAAGGCTGTGAGCTGCTCGCCCTCGCTGGCTCCTGGTGCAGACACAAACCCCTGCACAGCACCTCAGCTCCCCCCGCCCCAGCCGTGAACCCCTTTCTGCTCGGGGTTTGCCAAATGTATGAGGAGCCAGTGAGTGCCACGAGCCAGCCTGAGTGAAGAGAGTCCCAGCGTGTCCCAGAGCCAGGCACGGGCAGCCTGTCCTGTCCCATCATAGTCTGAGATGAGGATACAGGGAGGGGAAAAAGTGGGATCCGCATTCCCCGTCATCCCAGGCAGAAGGGAGCTCTGTGCTTGCAGGGCCATGACCCATCTGCCTCTTCTGTTCAGACAACCCACAGTACTTCCAGAGCCATGGCACAGTGGGGCTGACACACACACCAGTCTGCAGCCCCCTGCCCACCCTGATGGGACCCACTCCATCACCCCCATCATCCCAGGAAGGAAGCCAAACTGGAAGCAATGCTCTCCCTATAGGGAAGGAGTCTGTTCAAGGAAGGCTGAGACCAGACAAAACTCATCACTGGGGTGGGCTAGAGAAGCCTCGGTCCCTGCCGAGTGAAAAGCAAAGTGGAGGAAGGGGGTTGAAGCTCTGCAACAGAAACCAGCCCAAAGGTGGGATCGTGGCACACAGGGACCCCATCCCGCTGCCTGTCCCACATGGGGTGACAGCAGGACAGGCCCTTGTCCCCAGCGGTGGCCACCAGCTCCACAACCACTGAACCCCCAAACCCTCCCTGCTTCCTCCAGCCCCTTCCTACCCCCCCTCCCATCCCCTGCGCTGTGCTTGTGGCTGCTTTAAGCGCAGGGAGGGGATACAGAATCCATCAAACCTCACATTTCTCAGGGATTAAATCATCCGACTCATTTCTCCGAGGCAGAGGAGTCCAAAACCCCTTTTTTTTTTTCCCCTTGCAAAAGCAGCCGCTTATTAGCTCTTGGCAGCGGGGCCGAGGCTGCTGAGCACATCAGCTCACGGCCACATGAACCACACAGTGCTGCAGGAACCAGGGGCCCCTCCATCCCTGGGGTCCCCAGGTTTGTATTGCATTGTTCTCTAGGAAGCAATTCCTTGCACCCTCCCCCAGGAATGCTGCTCCACATTGGAGGTCACATTCCATCTGCTGACCTAAAGCTGCCTCCAGCATCCTGCTGCCTACTTTGCGGATGGGGAAACTGAGGCACACGCTTAGAGAGCAGATTTGGGAGCCCGAAGCAGGACTCAGGGTCTGCAGGGACCCAGCAAGGCTCCAGCACCCCCAGCTCACCGAGCACCAGTCGCATTGCTCCAGCTTGGAATGCGAGGATATTCTCTCCCTGCTCCTTATTAGCTCCAGCAGTTTGACCTGTCACTGAACCAGTTCCTATCGGAGCCGGGTTTAGCAGAACATCATGCTGGGAATGAAACGCTTTGGAGCAGAGTGAAGGAGTTTTCCTGGCTGGTTTTTCCCTCTCCCCAGCACAAAGCAGCAGCAGCATCATTGCCCCATTCCCAGCATAGCCAGGATTGGAGCTGGGGATGAGAAACCAGCATGGGCCAGCACATCCATCACCTCCCAGCCATGGGATGCAGGACTGGGATTGCCTTTGCCACCCCAGTTGTTCCAGCCCAAGGGAGCAGTTTACCCCTGGGGTTAAATGGTGACAGTGTGGGGATGGGCTTTGCACCCAACTCTACCCTTCTTATGGCACAAGGACACCAAGGGTGACCTCCTCATCCTGCCCCACACAGGGATGGGGCTGACAATATCCTCCAAGCAGTTCCCTGACATGGGGAAGAAACCTCCTGCCCCATAGGGCTGATGGAAGGGGAAGAGCACACCCCGTATGTGCTCTCGGTGATGCTTTGCTTGCTTCTTGCTCTCTTGCAGCGCTCTGCAGTGACCCTGTGCTGCACCCTGGGCTCTGCAGCTCAGCAGCCACACTTCCTTTAGCTTCTAGCAGAAGAGAGCACAGCTTTCCCGTCTCCTCCTCCCTATTATCCAGGACAAGGGGTGGCTGCAACCCTCGGCACGCTTCAGACCACGTTGGCACCATGGATGGGGATAGGACCACGCTGGAAAGGCTTCCTGCAGCCACAACAGCACTTCCAGATGGTGGAAGGGTTCTTGGTGTCAGCTCAGCAGTGGGAAGAGCTGCCAGTGTTGGTTAACACAAGAACAAGGGGGTGATTCAATGCAACTCCAAAGGAAGCGCAGTGGAAACCATGAAAGCAAGATTTTGGAGCCAAACACACAATTAGCCAGTGGGACCCATCACCACAAGATGCCGCTCAGGCCAAGGCTTTAGTAGGGGTTTATATAAATACATAATAAAACACATGAAGGGCTGCCCACACATAGGGAGAACAGGGACATTGGGGTGACAGGAGTCAACAAGGACAAAGACATGGAAAGTCAAAGACAAAGAATAGGAAGGGCAGAAGAAAAGGAGTCACCAAGCTGCTGTGGACATCCCATTGCCATCCTGGGTGACACGGCTCTGTCACTGCTGGCCAGGGCTCACTGTGCCCCTGGGGGGTGACAGCAGAGGGTAGAAATGGGGGGTGCCACTGCAGCAGTGCCCCGAGCCCATGGCCTCCATCACCTCCTCTGCACTGTCTGGGCAAGCTGCAATGGAAACACCTGAGTCGTGTCTCATCCTCCCTTAGGTTTGGCCTTCATCCTTGCCTCCTCCTCCCTCTGGTCCAGTACTTTTCCTCTCCGCAGGCAGGAGCCAGCCAGATACTTTCCTCGCATGACATGGGCTGCCTCAGGAATCCAACTGCTTCCTCTGTACTCCCTGTGTTACCACCATGGTCCCCACTGGGGAGAAGGCACAGCCGCATCCCTCAGGAGCTGCTTTGCCTTGGAAAAGTTAATTGGGGTGCTCCTATTTAGGGCTTTATGGTAAAGCCAGCCCCATCCCAGACAAGGCATGGCTGGGGAGACTCTAGTTACTGCTCTGTTCTATTAATATTCTCCTTCTGTGCAGGAGTGAAACGTCACAGCGGAATTTCTACAGTGAGGTGATAACAACAGTGCTTTATCCCATTGGAAACACAACGCTGTCCCTTCAGCCAGGGGAGATATCACCATATCCTGCCTGCTCTGCTGTCCCCAGGAAAAGCCCAGCCTGGGGACAGTCACTTCCATTCAGCCACGGGTACCAAAAGCACTGGAGATGTCCCCAAGCTGAAGACAGAGCCTTGGTGGGGAGAGATCTGCACTGAGAGAGCACTGAGCACACATGAGCTGCCCCACACCAGTGTCCTCCTCCATGTGTGATGGGGAGGGGAAACCAGAGAGCACCGAGAGCTGGAGGGACATGGGATGATGGATGCACAGGCCTGATGTGGGGAGTAATCTCTGCGGCCCCGTTGCGTTACCGCGCATTACACACGGAGCAGATCTGCCTGCATTGCTTGGCAGCGGGCGAGCAGCAAACAGGCCTGTCAAAGCCCCAGAGGTGCTCAGAAACTGCTCCAAATATTACAGCTATAAATTCAGCTCATTTTTCTAACTGCTAAGAGCTGCCAAGGGCTTTGACTTCATCCATCTCTCCTCAACCTTTGGGCCAGAGCCCTGCAGGCTCCTGTCCCTCTGCAGCTCCTTACTCATGGACCCTGCCTGCCCCATCCCTGCCCCAGGCACCATTCCTCCATCCCTGCTTCCCCACGCCTGGACATCTTCATCCCCATGACCCTTTGTGGTGTGTTGAGGCTACCAGACACACTCAGTGGCTGGTCCCCAACTCCTGCTGCCTCTTGCTCTGACCATGAAGCCAAAACCCCATCTGCTCTGCCCAGCATCCTTCCTCCTTTGAAAGGAAATGCGTTTTCTTGCCTCAGCCTTTTTCAAGCAATAAAGATCCCATGGAAAATTGATCTTTTCCCTCCCTAAGAGAAGCCTGGTGGTTCTTTCCCCTTCCCTGAGCTGGGTTATTTCATTCTCACACTGGTCATGGCCAAGCATGCGGCTAACACAGCCTCATCCCCTTCCCCACAGCAGGATGCACAGTGCTTGCAGGGAAGAGTTAACTCTTCCTCGCATGTCCTGCACATGGGGCAGATGTTGAGCAGGGAAGCATCAGATTTCCAAGATCATTCCAGAAACGGCCCTCCAAGGGCTGTATCCTCACACCCCTCTCCCTATCAACACTTCCACGCTGGGGAAGAACAGGGCTGTGATTAACCCGGGGTCTTCCAGAATCATCCAGAACACAGACTCATCCCCCAGCCCTTCCCTGGCTTCATCGGGCCACTCATCACCCAAATGCTTGAGGCTCAGTTGTGCAAAGAGATGGAGCAGAAACCTCTTCAGCCATTCACAGGGGGAGGCGGGCACTTCATTTCACCCTTGCTCGGGGGTTCAGCATCTCCCATGGAGAAGCAGCAGCACCAGGAGCGTTGCCTTCAGGTCTGGGATGCTGCGGCTCCCATTCAAGGGACACAAGCTGGGAAAGTGGGAATAGACCCTGGGAAACATCCCTCAGTTCCCTTCCCTCAGCCCCAGCCTTTGCCTTGAAACACGGCAGCAGCTTTGGGAAGGCACAGAGACCCTGCATCTCCCACATGCATCCCCCCAAGTGCAGGTGAAATCTGCACTAAAAGACTGTACTAAAACAGTCTCAGTTTCCCATTAAGGACTTTACTGAAGGTAAAAATAGGAGTGAAATATTTTGATTGCGTTGAATAAAAATGTTCCCTTCAGCTCCAAGGGAGATTTTTCCAACAGTTCTGTTTTACGGGAAATGGCTTATTTGTGTTTTTGCATTATTTTGGAGTGGAAAAAAAGGCAGAATATGGGGCCTTTCCAGTGAAACTGAAACCCCTGCTCCCGTCCAGCTCCACTCACTGCTCTCACTCTCTGCTTTTAAACAGAGCTCAATCCAGGCCCAGAAATGGAAAAGGCAACACAGGAGGAGCGGCTGCTGTGACGGGGTTCCTGCCCCTCCTGGCAGAACAGGAGATCTCACGATGGAAGTTGTCCTGGTGAAAATCCCAGCTTGGTTTAAACAAACTCCAGGAGCCCAATAACCAGGATTATCCACCACAGCCCCGCGCGGGCTCCACGTTTGTTTTGCTGGGGATGGTTTTGCTCTGTTCCTGCCCATGGAGCTGGTCCCATCATTGCACAAGCTTCAAGATAAACTCTTCCCAAGCCACGATGAATGCTGGAAGCAAAGGAGATGAAGGGAAACAGCAAATAAATCAAGCTCCTCCTGTATTTTCCACCTAGCTGAGCTTCATTCCTTATCACTCCACCTCTCCCCACTTGCTCCCAGCTCTTTCCAGCCATTCCCTGGCACAGCTCCATAGGTCCAGCCTTTACAGTTGCCTCCTGCAGCTGTTTTCCCTCCTGTGCTGGAATCCGTCTTCTCTCTCCTTTCCTGTTTTTCCAGGTGATTTGGGGTGAGAGGGAGCAGAAGCTCCCTGTGTGCCTCCAGACTTGCCCCTGCTGCTCTTGGAATAGGAGCAACAGGCTCCGATGCCCATCAGCATCTCAGGCTCTGCCCCATCTTCTCTTGCCAGGTTCAAGGAGGGGTGAAGCAGTTCAGACACTCTCCAACCAAGTAGCTCTGCTCAGCAGCAACCTGGTTCCAATTAATCCCTCAGACAAGAGAACAACTTCGAGCCTGGGAGAGGTTTAACCCCTTCGAGGAGAGAGAACAGGGGAGGACGGGGCTGTCTGGAGGCTGCATCCAAGTCCTCCATCCCCAGCAGGGATGGGGAAGGTGAAGCTAAAACAGGGGGTTTTCTGGAGCTTTATATGGAGAATCTGGGAAGGCAGATCCCACCCCCCCAGCCTCTTGGTCACCCCTGGACCCAACCAGCTGCCAAAGCTCTGGGGAGGGGGGAAAAGGGGCAAATGAGGCACCATGTGCAGGATTTGGGAGCCGGCACTGCACATGGCCGGAAGGCATGGAGCTCATTGCTGCATTTCTATCCTCATCCCTTCACCTATTCAGTCCTCATGCAAGCCCACCATGCCCCCAAAGCTCAGGGGTGGGGGGACCTGGAGCCTTCCTCACCTTGAAGAGGATGGGGGATACTTGGCAGCCCCCCGCCACGCTCCCAGAGGGGCGAGGAGCCGGAGCAGCCGCTTTCCTGCATCCCGGGATCCAGGGGTTAAATCCCCAGGCTGGTGAGTCAGAAAATCTTTGATGCAGCCAGAAGGAGCTGAGTAATTTGTGTATCTGCAGAGGTCACATTGCCTCCTCTCTTCTCATGTCTGTTACTCATGCTGCTCCTTCCCACTCTCCCTCCGCAGCCTGGACTCTCTGCTTTCGAGCTCACCAACTCCTTTTACTACTATTGCTATTCATTATTGGTATTACAGGAGCCCCTGGCAGTAGGTACCCATCTTGGTGCTGGTTCCCATCACAAGCAGGGTGGGTGCCAGAGCCCTCACCTCGCTCTTCCAAGGGTATCCATCACTCTCTGCTCTGCGGTTGCAGCTCAGGCCTCAGCAGCAGCATTTCTACAGGAGAAACCCACCAGCTCTGGGTCTTGTTGTCCATAAAGTCACTTAACCCCTGAGCTACTGAGGCAGTGTAAGGCAGAGCAGCACAGCCTTAAACATCTCCAGTTTTGAGCCCATCAGCTTGGCTGGGCATCTCCTGCGCTCCCACACACCAAGTGACAACCAAAAATCACAGCAACTCGTTGCAAAATCAACCCAGCTACAGTGAACAAGGCACGTCTTAAAGCACAACATCTCCCAAGTAACAGCTTTAACAATCCCAGGTTGCTCCAAAGCACGAGGGCAGCCAGAAAGACTTCCCTGCACTTAATCAAATCACTTCATTAGTTGTTTAATAAGCAAGGGAGCTCTGGGAACACCGGGGTTTCACTGCTCTCAAACAGCAGTTTGGAGAAGGAATTTATGGCAGAGCTATTAAGGGCCAATCAATCCACCTTTAATCCTCCCGCAGCTTCCACACCACATAAACCATCCCTGCTCGCACTGCCCTGGGTGACCTTCAGGATGCTTCCCTGGGAGCTGCCTCAAGGCATGGAGATGATCCAGGCACGTTGTTTAACCATCCCCACCACCGGCAGCATCCTGGCTCCCACAGACCAGCAGCAGCTCAGGGATTCCTGCACATGAACCAGGGACTCTGCAGCACACGGGGAGGAGAAGGAAGGTGATGGAAAGGGGAACACTGTGATTAAGTTATGGCTGCCCCATCCCTGGCAGTGTTCAAGGCCAGGTTGGACACAGGGGCTTGGAGCAACCTGCTCTAGTGGAAGGTGTCCCTGCCCGTGGCAGTGGGTTGGAACTGGAGGAGCTTTAAGGTCCCTTCAACACAAACCAGGCTGGGATTCCATGATTCCATTATTCAAACTCCCTTCCCCTCCTTTTGCCTTCGCACTTCAGGACAATTACAACAGAGGGACAGTGATTCACGACACCCCTGGTGCACCAGTGAGGTGCCCGGGATGGGAGCCCAGGGATGGCACACCACAGCCTGGGATCACAATCCCAGCTGGCGCCCACGGGATAAAGCAGCTACAAGAGCACGAGGCTGCAGCCAGAGACCCGGGTCAGCTCGATGGGCTCCTGCCAACCCCTGCTCACCGATGTCATGGAGAGCTCAAACCCACAAGCATTGCCAGAAGTTGGCTGCTGGCTCAGCGAGCAGGGATTAAAGCTGGCAGATCCCCTCTGAGCCCCCTCCTAAGGGAGGGACACTTGAGCAGGCACCTCCGGAATGCTTTTCCCAGACCTGCTGCCCCAAAGAGCTCCCAGCATCCGCGATGTGCTCTTCCCTGGTCCCCTCCAGATGGATTTGCTTTGCTTTTTTCGAATTGGGCCTTTGTGTTTCCTGCAGATTTTTCTAACCTCTCTTGTCCTCTCTGGTATTTGCAAACCCTCCCAGTTCCGCATCCTCAGAGGATTTTGTGCATGTGTTATTTCCTCCCTCATCCCAAGTGCTCCCAAAGCCTGGTAAACACAGCCGGTCCCCGTGGACCACCACCAGACCTGCACTCTCAATCTGCTCCAGATTGCAGAGCCCTGGAAGCCCTCAGAGAGGATACAAACATTTCCAGAGCAGATTCGAGCCCATGAACCCCAAACATCTGCCGGACATGGCTGAAAACCTCAGTGCAAGACACAGAACCTCACCTGATGCTGTTCACCATGGGCCAGAGCATCCTCAGCTCTCAGCAGAGCACCAGCACAGCGTAGAAAGTGGGGCCTTCACTGATTTACCCCCAGTACCTCTGCAGCTCCTCCAGGCTGGAATTACTCTCTGAAGGTGCAGACTTTCATGCCTCCATCCAGCTCAGGGCATTTGATAACTCCCCAGCTAATGCAATCTCCTGCACTCAGTAATTACAGCTGCTTCCCATCCCACACCTGGGAAGACCAGAGACATTGCAGGGAATACCCGCTCTGGGAATCATTGTGCCTTTTCTTTGATGCATCCCAGCCCCTGGTCCCCTTCCCCTCTCCCAGCATCTGGAAAGCCCCATCCTCTGGCAAGCTCATTCCCCTCATTCTCCAAAGGAAACCTTGAGAAGTTGTCAAAGCAACGCTCCTCATCTCATTTCTCCTCTTTATTCCTTCCTAAGGGACAGTCCCAGCCTACAGCCTCTCCCAAGGAGCTGGGCACTGGCAGGATGTGGCCCTGTGCTGGTGTGCACCATGGCTGTTGAGCTGTGGCTGCAGTGCCCTGCCAGACCCTCCACCCCCACCAGCACCAACATTTCACCACAAATCCATAGCTCGGGGCTGGGAAATAAAGAGGGTTTTGTTGTTTCTCTGTGTCTCGGGAGCTCACATCTGATCCTTTAATATTGCACATTCATTCTGAGTGAAGCAGAAGGGACGGGAGGCAGAGCTGAGCTGCCAGCACTGCAGAATCAGCTGTCAGGAGCATCCCAGGAGCTGCTGTCCCCCAGCCATGTCCATCGCTGTGTTTGCCATGGGGGGACAGGCTGGAGCTGAGCCAGAGCAACACAACTTTGCCCTCCAGAGCACTAGCTTGAGGGGCATCACCTCCTCAACATCTCCCCCCTCCCTCCATGTCTGCCTTCTGCTCCCAAAGGTGGATGCTCTATTGCAGCAGAGCCAAAAAAAGAGAAGATTAAGCCCAGAATGGTGAAATCCTGAAGCCCTGGGCGGGGTCTGAGCTGCTGCCCATGAGGGGACCAGTGTGAGGGGCAGGGCTGCCCGATGGAGGCACCACCCTGGGGGTTTGGGCTCCAGGAAGGATGCTGGGATGCAGGTACTGGGCAGCTCGGCTCTGCCCTGCAAGGACCAGCGTTCACGGCCAGGTTGGATGGAGTCTTGAGTAACATGGTTTAGTGCGAGGTGTCCCTGCCCATGGCAGGGGGTTGGAACTGGATGATTTTAAGGTCCTTTCCAACCCTAACTATTCCCTGATTCTATGATTCATGCCTGTGGTACCCATCAGAGCCATCAGAAACTGGTGCTGAGAACACACCAACTCAGTACACCCGGTCCCCAGCCACATCCCGGGATGCAGACAGCCCACCCAGGCCTGATGCAGTGCTGCCGGCCGGGATAAACACCCGGACCACAGCCCGGGACGGCTCCTCTCCCTTCTGGCTTCCTCCAGAGCATGACCAGCCACGTGTGTGATGGCTCCAATAGGAGAGATGGGAAAAGCTCTGGGGAGCTGCTGCTCTGCTTTCCCAAATGTCAGGTGGAGGTGGAGGGTGGAGGAAGTGTTTTCATCCCGAAGGCATCTGCACTGTGCTTCCAGCTGAGGCAGATGCTCTGGGAGCTGCTCCCGGGGCCTCTCAGGATCTGTCTCTCCTGCGGATGGAGGGTTGCAGATGCCGGGGCCCTTCCCTGCAGCTCCCAACATCTTCCCAACATAGCAACGGGACACAGCAGCCTGGAAAAGTGTGGCTGGTTTCTCCTCTTTTAGCCACCAGCAAACCCTGCCCAACACAGAAGGTTCCCAGGAGGGAAGGGGAGGAACAGGGCAGCAAACGGCACCAGCCCGATGGATGTCTGCAGCAGACACCATCCATCTGCCCTCGGCGATGGGATTCACCATCTCTGCCCTGCTCCAACCCCAGCGGTGATGTGGGGCAAGGAGAAGGGAGAAGGCGACAGGACCCACACAGCCTCTTTATTTTTGAGTGCAGACCGAGGCTTTGCTGGAGCTGGAGGAATTCATCTTGCTGAAAGAGCCTTGTTTTTCATGGAGGAAATGAGACAGCGCGCTTTTAATAGGAAATAAAAACACATAAAATCAAGAGAAACTGAGACACAGGCCTGGAAAAACGTGGAGCCATCCAGCAGCGTCTCGCCAGCAGCACGGCCCCTGCCAGCAGCTCCAGAGCCTGCACTGGGGTGTGCAGCACGGCCACGGCCACTCCGCGCTCATCCCCTGGCCCCACAGCACATCCCATGGATCCCCATTGTATCCATGTGGACCCTGCTCTTGCCCTGCCCCTGTATCCCCATTCTGCACACACGGGGTGGCACGGGCTGTTTGGGGGTGCATGGATGGATGGACAGAGGGATGGATGGATGGATGGATGGATGGATGGATGGATGGACAGAGGGATGGATGGACAGAGGGATGGATGGGTAGGTGATGGGCGGATGGATGGATGGATGGGTGGATGGATGGATGGATGGATGGATGATGGGTGGATGGATGGATGGATGGATGGATGATGGATGGATGATGGGTAGGTGGATGGATGGATGGATGGATCGATCAATAGATCCAGCTACCGACCTCCAAGGAAATCATTGATGCTTCACAACCAGGAACCATTCAATAACTCCCCAAAGGGTAGACTCTTGTAGATGTGCCATCAGCATTCAGCGTTCAGGACTGGGAGTTAATATTGATATATGTCTGCAGTGGAAGTTGGGAGTGTTCAGGCCTGGCCAACCTGCCACGAGGGAGCAGGAGCTGAGTGCAGGACAGAGGCAATACACATATCAACATGTACAGCGGGAGAAGCCCTGATGGTTTCCCATCTGATGGTGTTCTGCCCATCATCTGCCCTCTGCCCTGTCCATAGGGCACCATACCAGCAGGTACAGCCTGCACCCAGGAGGTGAGCAGCACATGCTTCAACAAACACACAAGGAAAACCAGCCAAAGGCTGGGAAGAGTTTTCCCAGCTGCATGTTTTACAGGGATTTGCACCAGGATCAGAGACCGTTCATGGCTCATAACTCATCTGAATGGATTAAACAGCAAGGGAAGGGTTTGGTGGTGGGAGATGGTGGCAGTGCAGGGGGAGAGGCTGGGGAATAGCCCTGGAAATGTGTCTGAAGGAAGTTCATGGCTTTGGACTTACAGGAAATATCTGATTAAATCAGAATGAAATGCGCATCTGGAGCATCTGCCTGGGACCTTGGGGCCTTCTCCCAATGGCATCGGGCTGTTCCTCATCCCTCGGACCCTGCACCAGAGCTGCCCAACCACAGTGGCTCCTTGGACCATGTGCCAAGCTGCGGCTGGGACTGGCACCATCCTCTGCTCAGTGGCTAGAAAACATCCCCAGAGCACAAGAGGGACCATCCTGAGCATCTCACACCACGTCAGAGCTCCTGGATTCAAGGCTGAGCCTTCCCCATCGCTCCGGTGCCACTTCCACACCCAGCTTCTTTCCATCAGACGCCATCCTGACGTATGAAATCACACTCCTCCTTACAGAGCTGTTGGCTGTGGAAGAAAACAGCCATAGCTACAGATGCAAACAAGAGATGTTGCCATACTTGCCCTGCCCTGGTATCTGCAGAGCTGTACCCAGGGCACTAGAGGATGGGAGGTTTGGTGACTCTGCCATGGAGTCATGCCTTGGGCCATGCCATCCCCGTGCCTGTCCCCACATCCATCCCCATGCCCAGATCCCACCATCCCAGAGCCACAGCAGCTCCTGGCAGCAGCACAGAGCTGCTACCAGAAAGCAGTTAAAGCCTTTGAAACCACTCCTCAGAGGCAACCTGCCGGGATTGCTGAAGCTGCAGCCACTTCGAGGCAACCTCCCTGGAAACGCATAATTGGGAGGGATGGGAGGGAGAGAAGAGGAAGCCTGCACGCATGAAAGGCTGGGAAGGAGCTGGAAGTGCAGGGGCTCGGGCTCAGAGGTTGGGAGAAGGAGGCAGAAGAGAAACATAGAAAGAGTTCTCAAATGCCTCTCGCAGCCGTTTCCCCAACAAAAGCCCCTTCAGCCGAGGGCGGCCGCCCCTCGAGTGCAGCCAAGGGCAACATTTGTGCATGTGGATGTATGGAAACGTATTTATTTTCCAGCACATTGGCCCAAACGCTGCGTGTTGGGGTGGAGAGAGGTAGCACCAGGGGCTGAGTCCACTGATGGGACCAGGATGAGCTCCCCCATGTCAATGGGACCAGTGCCAGCTCTGAAATCCACCCCATGATCCCACCCTCTTCCCCATGACACCCACATCCCTGCCTCCAGCAGCGACTGCTTCATGTGACGCTCTCCATCCTTTCGCTGCTGCACCAACATCAGCTGGGAGCAGGGATGTTGGGAGCCTCCCTGGTGCCGAAAGCCCATGAACCATCACCAGGAGCGCGGAGACAAGTGGGGTCCCCATGGACTCTGTGTGCTAGAGGGAGAGGCAGTTTCCATCCCTGACAACACACAGCACCCACGTACGGCAGCATCCCCATCACTTGTGAGGCTCAAACCACAGCAGCATCCGCATCACTTGTGAGGCTCAAGCCTGGGAGCAAAGAGCAGGGTCCTCGGAGTCAAACTAACCCTGTCCCTGCACCATCAAAGCTTTGGTGGGTTTAAAAACAATCAAACCCCTTCCCAGCCCTCTGGTGCTATCATTGCGATCAAGGCCATCTTAGGAGCTGATTCCCACCTAAATACCTGGGGGTCTCCTGGAGATTGCAGCAGCAGTGATAGTGTTTGCTTATCGTTTCCTGTTAAACACACCTGAATGGAGACATTTACTTAGGATTTCACATTATTAACAGCCACAGCTGGAAAAGGTCGGGGAAAGAAAAAGGCAGTGTTATTTCCCAGAGGAAACGCTCGCTGGGAGGATGCTGCCGGGGTTTCCTCCAGCAGTTCCACAGCAAAGGGGAATTTTCCCCTTTAAAACACCCAGATAATGAAGCTCCAAAAAGGAATTGCTGGAGGGAACCCCCCCATCCTCCCCCCCGGGTGACAGGGATGTGGCTGCTGGGGCTGGGATACCCGGCGGAGCTGTGCGAAGCGCTTCATCACCCGCCCTCGGGGCCTGACGTGAGAGGATTCATTAAGTTCTACACACAGTTTAGCGCAGGGCTGGGTGTGCTCATGTATTATTCATCCCTTCAATAACACAGCTGAGTTATTAATGAAAGGTCAGATTCCCTGGAAGTGCAGTTTTGAGCCGGGATGCTTCGGAGGAGCTGCTGGAGCGGAGCCGGCTCCGGGCTTGGACACACGAGGACACACAGGGAGGCTGCCCTGTTCCGTACAGCCCATTAATCCCCACGCTGCTTCTGAGACGCACGTTCCTGCTCCAAGCACAGGCGGGAATGTATGTGCTGGATCCTGGAGGAATATTGCAGCAGCTTCCTGGCTGCCTGCTCCTTGCAGCCGCTGCTGCAGCCATGGAGGACCTGGGGAGCCAAAGAGACCCAGAGCTTACACATCGGAGCTTACACATCGGAGCTACACATCAGCATCCCAGCCTTGCAGGGAAGAGGGAGCAAGCTGCAGGCAGCCAAGCCCTCACTTGAGAGAGGGAACTGGCTGTGGGCAGGGAGAGCAGGAGCTGGAGCAACATCCTAAAAGGAATAATAAAGGAAGGAAATCCGTATAGCAGGAGCTGTTTGCCCTGAGGTTACTCTTAGGGACTCTCAGCACTGTATTTATCTCAGCCACGCTTTGGGCACCCCATTTCCTCTCTTGAGGTGGGCAGAAGATGCTGCTCTTGGGGCTGAGCCACAACCAGCCCAGCTCTTCCCGGGAAACGCAGAACATGCCCAGTGTTTTCACACCCCTGGGATGCCCTGTGTCCCTAACAGGGTGTGATGCTCACACAGCGTGCTTGCTTGTGATGGCTGAGAGCACCATTGCCCCTAGACAGCAAAGGGAGCACATGGTGGGAGTGCAGAGAGCACCCCCAAAACTGGACCCATAGCTCAGGTCCAGCCTTTCCCACCCATTCCCAAGGCACAGCCTCCCCCTGTTCCCTGCTCCCACCAGCACGTGGGGCCAATTTCCTCCATCGGGCTCAGCTCAACAGCAGTTTTCTTCTCTCTTTGAAGGCAGAGATAAAACTGAGCCCAAGAGCCAGGGAGAGGTCCTGGGGCTCCCACACAATGTGCTCCATTGCACAACTGCAAAGGGGAGGAGAAAGGGGGTGAAGAACACAAGGAGGGGGGGGGCCCTGGGGGCCATGCAGGGGGGGATGCAGCCCTGGAGAGGCTCAGGGGCGAATGGGGACGTTGGTGGAAGCAGTTTGGGGGAGAACGGGGCTTTTCCAGATGCCTCCACGCGTTGGGCTGTGGTTGGGAGCAGGCCAGGAGCGCCAGGCAGGGGTTTGCCGTGGATTCCTGCTTGTTTCTATGGAGCGGAGTGTGGGAGCATTTCACACACACACCCAGCAGCAGCGGGCGAGAGGAGCTGGGTCCTGTAAACAGCTTTGCCCAGGGCACCCCGAGGGCAGGAGGAGAAGCCAGGGATGTCTCTGCTGGGAATGATGGAGCAGAGGCCACTGGCAGCATCCCTACTATGAGCAGCCCCCACACACTGTCCTGGGAGAGGGACGGAGGAAATGGAATGAAAACAAAGCAGGGATTTATCAAACCAGCGCATCCAGCCCCGGGAGGAGCAGCGAGAGGCAGGCAGGGCTCTGCTCACCTCTGACTGGGGTGCAGGGGTCAGTGCCAGCTCCAGGCAGTGCCATGCTCCGCTGGGATAACCGAGATGGGTGATGGGAACAGCTCCAGCTTAGTGCAGGAGAGGCTGATGGCAGGATGCGGTGGGTCAGCAGCGGCACCATCACGCTCCTCAGCCTGCTCCAGGCTCCTTCTTCACCTTAACTCTCTTGGTCAGCCTGTTCTCCCAAGGAACAAGGGACGGGACAAGAGGAAACGGCCTCAAGCTGCACCAGGGGAGGTTTAGATGGAGATGAGGAACAATTCCTTCCCCAGAGGGTGCTCAGGCATTGGAACAGGCTGCCCAGGGCAGGGCTGGAGTCACCGTCCCTGCAAGTGTTCACACCCCGTGTAGCCGAGGCCTCAGTGCCATGGGTTAGTGGTGGCCTTGGCAGCGCTGGGGAATGGTTGGATTTGATGATCCTAAAGGTCTTTTCCAACCTGGTTGATTCTGTGATGCTCTGATTCATGACTCGCAGAGATGCAGTGATGGGGACCCAGTCGCTGCTTCCCCATTCCCTGACCCCCAGCCCCCCAAAACCCACCCCACTGGTGCTGGGGGGCAGGGAGCAGCTCAGCCCCCTCCCTCCCCACACAAGGCTCTTGCCCGCACACAGCAGCGGGTGTTGTTTTCCTCCTGCTATATCCAAGCATCCGCATTCGGGGCTGTCGGGAAGGAGCCGCTTTGATCATCGCTAATTATTGCTGCCGGGCTGACGGCGCCCACGTGAGCTCTGCAGCACCCAGCCCACCCCCAGCGCCGCTGGATCCCTGCATCCAGCACCCACCCTCCGGGATGGCAAGAGGAGAATGGGATTCACCCCAGAGCCCAATGGGGACATCACCACCCCCAGCCCCAGGGGACGTCCTCCTTCTAGATGCTCTTTTTATTCCCCTACATGAGGGAAGTGCTGCCAGGACCCCCAAGTTTCCCCCAAACAACTTGATTCAGCTGAACGCCCACACCCTGCTTCTTGCTCCTGTTTATCTCCAGAGCCTTTTTTTCTTCCTTTAAAAACAAGGAAAACCGTTCCTGCCTTTAATCTGGAGGAGCGTTTGCAGCTCGGAAGGAGCCTGGCACTGGGAGCCAGGGCAGAGGTTCGCTGCAGTGGCCCTGGCAGGGCTCAGCGCTGTGCCGGGTGATGCACAGAGGCTCCGGACACTGGGATGTGTTGATTTGTTTGCTAGTGCAGGAAGCCAGGTGGCAGGAGCAGGCGGGAATGCTGATGGGATTCCCAGGCAGCTGATGCTTCCCTTTGCTTTTTGTTTCCTTTCATATTTCAGATGCTTTAGAGAGAAAAACAGCCCAAACATCGTTTGGGAAGGCAGCTCAGTGCCACGGCCTTCCCAGAGCCAGGGGGAACCAGGGAACGGCTGGGTATGCCATGGGATAGCTGGGACCCTGTGCACCAGGACCTGTCCTTGTTTGCTGCCTGACACAGCTCAGACTGCTGGTTATGATTTATTAATCTCTACATGGGTTTATATTTGGCTCCCAGTGCGGCTGCAGCCCTGTTTGCAGAGAGGTTTGGGTACCAACCTCACAGAGACGGTCTGCTTTGAGCACTCAAAGCTGTACTGGGGAGACCTGGACCTGGGGACAGGCAGAGATGGGGCCCTTGTGCTTGGTGCTGTGCAAGAGGGCTCTGAGGCTCCCTGCTTGTAGGAAACATGACGTGAGATTTTCCCCATCCAGGAGCCTCCGTCAATGGAATGAACCTGTTCCCTCCTGCTGTTTGTTCAGGAGAGCGGGGAGGCTTCAGAGAGGAGCCAAGCATTCAAAGGGCCTTTGAAAACATCAATTGAAGGTTCTGAGCAAGGAAACGCTCCAGTTTTTCCTTCTGCTCCTTGGAATGCTGCAGCCAGCGCCTGGCAGCCTTCAGAGCTACCTTGGTGCCACGCTGGGGAGAGAAGGGGAGAAGCAGCCAGGTCCCAGCAGAACACCTTGCAATCACCGCTGGAAAGTGTCCTGAGGCTTCCCATGTCCCTGTCCCCTCCCAGGGTCCAGCAAGGAGCAGGGAGCTGCTGCATCACAGCCGCGGGCCATAAATCACAGCAGCAGCAGAGCCTGTGATACCTGATGGGACTTGGTGATCCTTGTTGCTGGCAGGTCCTTTGCTGTCCTCAGTGGGTTTGAGCTTGGTTAACCTTGCTCAAACTGGCTCCTGGCTCCTCTACAAAGGCTGGAGGCTCCCCAATGTATTTCAGTGAGTAACCAGCCTCCGTTGTCCATGGAGATGTTAGCCGTGTAAAGCATGCGTCCAGGGACAGACGAGGCGGCGACACGATGAGGAAACGCTTCATAGTTTCCAGCTCTGTTCCAAATTAAGCCCTTAACCTTTTCAAATGCATTTTACAGTGGTTGTAATAAGCCCTGACCCTCTTTGTGCTGAGGCATCCTCTCCCAGCACAGCCCAGGGCACCAGCCACGCTGCATGGGGAGCCCATGGATGGAGATTGAAGAAAGCCAGTGTTTTGGGTTTGCAGGGATGAGAGCACACACTGAGAGCAGTGGAGATCCAGAGCCATGTCCATGGGGCTGTGAGCTGTGGAATGGGCTGCAGGGACATTCCTAGGTCTGGGAGGGTTGAGTCCACCCCATAATAACCCGCAGGCCCCAAGAGACCAGGGAGTTATTACACACAGCTCCAGAGCCCCAAAGGCAGCCTGTAATTACGGTGGGATGGGGCAAAGGTTTCCCCAGCCAAAGCAGCATTCCCAGCTCTGGCAGCGGCGCCAGGTCTGCAAGGGGCAATTTGGGGTTTGGTTGCCCTCCCTCGTGCCCCCCCAAAGAGATGTGGAGGCAAAGAGGAGCTGCTTGTGGCTACTGCACAGCCCAGTCCCAGTCGCTGCTGGACCACGACGGGATGGACGAGCGAGGACAGGGCTGCTCTGAGGGTGGCACCAGGTACAGGTAGCATGGCCAGGGCAGGGGACAGAGCAGCAGCAAAGGGACGTGGGTGAGAACCAGGAGCTGGCAACCTCCTTAGTTTTAGCGCCAAGGCACCTCTCTGGTGTGGGCTCTGTTTTGGAGCCCCATGGCATGGGCTGAGGCATGGGATGCGATTTCACAGCCCTGAGCATCCCGCGGCAGGGAGCAGACAGGGCAAGGAATCCCAGCCGAGGGCTGCATCCCATCACTAGCCAGGGAAACCCTGGGCTGAGCCCTGGCAGCTCACTGCACAGAAGGGAAGCTTTGAAGCACGTCCCATGGAAAGCGGGTGACGCCGGGAGCATCGCCCTGTGCCGACACACAGGAGCATCGCCCCGCTGGCCCCAGTCAAGAGTTTCCAGCAGTCGCACCGCCTCCGAGTGACCCACTCCCTCCAGATTGCCTCAAATCTCGGTCCAAGAATGTTGTTTGGGCTGAAGAATGTATTGCTGAAAGAGAAAGAAGGGACAAGGGAGGCCGGGGTGAGAAGGGAGGTCAAGGGAGGCTTCGCCCTGCCCGTGGCGCTGGGCTGTGTTTTGGAGAGGAGGCTGCAGCACTCAGTGCAGAGGTTGAGCATATTCCCTCCACCCGGCACAGCCAACACAGAGCCCAACAGGCCCCAGTGATCCCTGCATCCCTGAAGGACCCCATTCTCCTGCCTGTTCCTATTGTGGCCTCAGAAACCAGATTGGGGCTTCCCAGTCAGTTTGGTTCCCTGGGGGACCACCAGCCCCTGGCACCCACAGTCAGCGCCCGGCCCCAGCGGGTGCTGCAGGACAGCATCCTCCAAAGGGTGCGTGTCCCAGGTCATCACTGTTTTAACTTCCAGAAGCTGGAGAAGCCACACTCCTTATCTGACCTGGCTGGGGACTATCTGCTTTTCCAGAACAACATCCAAGCCCTGCGAAAGCCTCCGAGCTGTTGGCCACAGGGACCCCCCCGAGCTGCCAGAGATGTGACGTTGGTTGACACCATCCCAGCAGCAGATGTTACTGGCTGCCACCACCCTCCCCACCATCTTCCCTGGAACACAGCTCCCTGGCAGCAGGAATAAACCCCTTCAAGCAGAGTCATTCTCTGCATCAGCATCGGACCACCCCCCTGCCCTTGGTGAGAGCCTTTCTGCATCCCATACCTCAGCAGCGCTCGATGGGGTAGAAGAGATGCCACCAGCCAAATGAGCCCCATACACCCTTCACTGGGGTTTTACCTCCTTCCAGACAGCGCTACCCCCCTTGTCCTATTTTCCCACTCAAAGGCTTTCTCTGAATCCTCTCCCTGCAGATCCCAGCGCCGTGCTGCGGTGCAGTGAGCTGTGCTTTCCAGGCACACTCTTCCTTCCCAAACAGACCAGCTTCCTGGCAAAGTCCCCACTGTACAGCGTGTCCCTCAGCCACCCTGCGCATTCCTCCTCCTTACAACAAGGGCCTTCCAAGGGATAAGGATCTTTGCAAGGCTCCCCAGGGGAAGAGGATGTTTTGGCTGGGAAATTTCAGTGGAAAGCAAGGAGAAAGCAAGCCTGGAGGGAGTCTGGCACCTGCAGAGCTTCACTAAGTGATTCCAGGCTCCTGGGAGGACCTGGGCACGCTGCTGGAGCTGGGCATGGGATGGGTGGGTGGTTGGGGCTCCTCCTTTTATTTCCTGGTGGGAGGAAATGCTTCAACAGCCCTGGAAGAGCTGCTTCCAAAGCTGAAGTGCACAGAGAGCCAGGATGGGGACTGGGGGGGCTGTGACAGCACTGGCTGCTCCCCGGCTTTGCAGGGTCCCCCAGGGCAAGGCTGGCATTGGGAGGTGTGAGTCTTGTTGCAGGGAGAGCCATGAGCTCTCATGTCTCTGCCCAGCCATGGGTCACCCCTGCCCTGTCCCCATGCACCTACCCCTGCATCAGCCCCATTCCAGGCAGATGGGCACAGCCTGCAGGAATGCCAGCCTGGCATCTCCCTCCTGCCAAGTTGAAGACAAATTCCTGCTGTCACAGTGGCCCTTTGGTAGGCAATTTATTTACTTTGGATGCCGCAGCCTTATCGTTCATGGAAATGTTTATCCTAAATATTTAATAGCACGACTTGCATAAACTGAGGCTTCCTGGGGAAGAAGCTCGGGCTGAGGCAGAGCCGGCTCCAACGTCTCTTCTCCTGGCGCTGCAAAAGTTAAAGAGGATTCCTCCCTTCTCCCCAAGAATCCCATCCTCAGCACCTCAAAATCAGATCGGCTTTAACCTGGCCGCAGGCCTCCTCATCGCTTCCTGATGAGAAACACAGGAGACCTGACAACAGCCCTCTTCAAAACAACATCCCCGATTCCACTAACTTGTTAAACAGAGAGAGCCTGGAAAGTGCCAACACTCCTATGAGAAAAGACGGGAGGGAGGGAGAGGAGGGAGGAAAGAAGAAGCAGGTTATTTATAACGCCAGCAGCATTAGGGTCTCTCCAGTCTCTCCTGCAAACAGCCTGCTGCCGGGAGGTCACTCCCCCAAAAACACCCTGCCCTGACCACAAGCACAATATTTGAGTTGGGATCGAGGGCAGGCACCAGCCTTTGCGAAGGGGGAGACACGTCCCATGCTGCTGGACACACGGGAGATCCCGCAGCAGAGCAGCGAGGCTTTGGAACGGCGGCTCTCACCTCGGTAAGTCCCTGTATTTATGATGGGGTTTTTTATGTGTGTTTGAAGCCTGATTTCCATCCCTCGCCCCAGCGAAGCACATGCCAGCGACACGGGTGGCACAGCTCGAGGCGGGGATGCCCATTCCTGCTGCCCACAGCTCCTCACCCACTTGGCTGGGAGCTGGATACCCACAGCCATCGATACCCACCCCAGCTCTGCCCATTCCCTCTGCTGGGGGAGCTGGTTTCATGCCCAGCACAGCAGCAATGGGGCAAGTCCATGGATGGCCACAGACCACGAAGCCCCTTGCTTCAAACCCTGCTCCCTCTCAGGGAGAGAAGCTGACCCCATTAGCCTGGGAACCCCAGGAGATGACATGGATTTCATGCCCAGCATCCTCAGCTCAGATCCCATCCCAAAACCAGGGCTGAAGCCCACCAGGGTGGGGAGAAGCATCCTTCAAATGAAGCAGGGGGCAGCAGTGTCTGCTGAGGACAAGCTCTGGGGTTACCACTATGTTGAAGCGGGGCATGAGAACAGCAGGAGGGACCCCACAGATCCATCCTACCCTGCACAGAGGGACCCCCCCAAGCAGCTCTGTATGGGTGGAGAACCCCAGTGCAGATCAAGCTGTGGTATTCCATCAGGCAGAGTGCCCTGGAGTGGGAGCAGGAGGAGAAGGAACTCCTCAGTGCCTGCCAAGCTCCCCAGTTGCACACTGCATCCCGGGGGACCACATCTCATCTGTCCGTGGGCTGCGGGAGCAGTGGAGGGGGAAGGAGGGAGAGAAGGAGGATGCATGGGAGCGATCCCTGCCTGCCACCGCCTCAATCCTGCTTTTCCTCCAGCACAAGCAGCCTGCCAAGGTGCCTCGGTGGCAGAGCAGCCTCAGAGCACTCTGTACCCTCTTTGTCTGCCAGGCAGGACATCCCTCCTCGCTGCAGGGTGAGGACATGGGGGGGGTCTCATCCACGACCACCCAGCTCAGTGAGGAGCACCCAGCGGCCACGTGTCCTGCAGGGCAGGAGCAGGAGCTGGCAGCGATGCACCAGCGGCCCCAGAGCTCTGTGCTCCAGCCACGTCTATAGGAGCCAGCGGGCAGGAGCAGCACAGCCCATGTATTTCCTGGAGGGATTTCAAGCTCCGAGGCTGCTCTGTCTGCTCCGAGATGGGGAGTTGGGATGAGCTGGAGCCTCCTGTTGTCCCCGCTGCAGTGCGCTGGGCACAGCACCCTGTGTATGGCACAGAGCATCAGCGGAGCCCACCCAAGCCAAGGGGCTCAGGGACAGGTTTGCCTTGCTCAAGCCCCCCACCCAGCCCTGCTCTGTCCTGGCTGTGAGCCCTCAGCAGGGTCCAAGCACCACGTCTGGTCTGCTCCTGGTCAGCCTGGCCTTGAGGGGCCGGCGGCTGCTGCCCCTTTTCCTGTTGGGAAGTGAGAGCTTGGAAGTGATTTCTCTTCAGAAAGAAGGCAGAAGCTGTTTACCAGGATTCACATCGGCAGCACGAGCATCCTGCGCTGCCATGGGGGAAGGGAGAGCTGGATGAAGCCCACGGCAAAGCCTGTCACCAGCCAGCATAGCATAAATAGAGCTGCACCAAAACATGCCTTGAGCTCCAGCAACCTGTTCCTGCAGCTCCCACCCTCCTCCCCATGCAGAGCCAGCGCAGGTGAATCCAGGGCACCTCTGGTGTCCTTACACAGCTTCAGACCATGTGTCCCATATCTCCATCCTCAGTTTTATCACAAATACCCACAAGTAAGAGGTTTGCAAGAAAATACCCCCTGGGATGGAGGTTTCTAGCAGGCCTAAGGGGGGTGATCAGGTACCTGCAAACAGGGGACATATCTGCAGCCGCATCTTTCGGGTAGGATTCCCTCAGGTCCCCGGGCTCTGCTGCCAAGTGTCACCAACCCCACACAGGGCTGTGGCCACATCCAACCCCACTGGAGCCCCAGGACATGGGGCACAGCTCGCCTGCCTCCAGCCCTTACACCAGCCCTGACACTGCTGATGGGTTCTTCCTCCTTTCTCCCCCACCCAGGTCCCTCCAGCATCAGCACCATGCGCTGGGCCACCATTCTCATCCTCGCTGAGCTCTGCGGAGCCTCCCTGGGCCAGTACAATGAAGAAGAAGACATGGCTTGGTTGCAGTACTACATGAGGCAGTCCCGGATGTCCTCCTATAACTACGTGCCCTACTACGAGGATGAGAACACCCCTTATGTGTACTCCTACCTGCCAGCTCCAGACACGGAAGCAGAGCCCGGGCCTGAACCTCAGCAAGCATCTTCCTGGCAGTGTCCCCAAGAGTGTGATTGTCCCCCCAACTTCTCCTCAGCCATGTACTGCGACACACGGAACCTGAGGTACCTGCCCTTCGTGCCCTCCCGCATGAAGTACGTCTACTTCCAGAACAACCAGATCACTGCCATCCAAGAGGGAGCTTTCGACAACGCCACGGAGCTGGAGTGGTTGGCACTGCACAACAACCACATCTCCAGCGAGAAGATGGGCAAGAGGGTCTTTGCCAAGCTCAAAAACCTGGAGAGGTTGTACATGAACAACAACAACCTGACCAAGATGCCCAGCCCCTTGCCGCGGTCCCTGAGAGAGCTGCACTTGTCTTACAATCAGATCTCCAAGGTGCCCTCCAATGCTCTGGAGGGTCTGGAGAACCTCACGGCCCTGTACCTCAGCCACAACTACATTTTTGAGATGGGAGCATCCCTCAAAGGGCTCAAGTCCTTGATCCTCGCTGATCTGAGCTACAACCACCTCAGGAAAGTCCCCGATGGGCTCCCAATAGCTTTGGAACAGCTCTACTTAGAGTACAACTACATCAACACCATCCCTGATGATTATTTCAAGGTCTCTCCCAAGCTGCTCTATGTACGGATGTCCCATAACAGCCTGACAAACCAAGGTCTCTCCACCAACACGTTCAACAGCAGCAGCATCCTCGAGCTGGACCTCTCTTACAACAGGCTCCAGAAGATCCCCCGGGTCAGCACCAACCTGGAGAACCTCTACCTGCAAGGGAACCAAATCAACGGTGAGCAAAACCCCATCCACCAAAGCACAGAGGTGCAGGGGATGGTGGTGGGATGGGGAGATGAGGTGCAGAACCTCCCTGTGGGACACTGCCTGGGGTAATGAGCAGGAAGCTGGAATGAGGGAGACTTCTTGATGGCCCAAGCAAGTCAGGAATGTGGCCTGTTGTGCCCCAGCACAACACAGGAGTGTTTGATGCACAGCCACTGCACTGGTTTTGCTGAGCATTCATCAGAAGCCTGGTTAGAGATGCCAGAAACTGTGGTTAGAAGCTGATGCACTACCTGGGGAGGGGACTTCACCTTTAGCTCAGCATTGCACCCGTCACCAACAGAGCAGACAGAGGTGGGGGGTCCCCATGGTCACTACACAAGGGAACACACATCCCCCTGGCCAGTGCTAATGCAGGGGACAGGGATGGACCAGCACCAGCACCCTGCAGGGCACCAGCACAGCCCATGGCCCCAAAACCCCTCCAAGGGCACGGTCTGCAGCGGGGGGACACATCCCTGCCAGGGCTGGGACAGGGCTGGTTATTAAAGCCATGAATGCAGCATCTTCTGCCAGGGCTAGAATTCCCTCCATGCAATACACAAATAAATAAAAGGAACAGATTGTTCTGGGGCTGCTGGTTATAAAAATAAGCCAGGAAAAAAAACAACCCAACCAAGGAGAATCCTGGGAAAATCCAGGTTTTTTCCTCTCATCTGCCAAGGGCAGGGTCATCCCGGAGCAGTGCAGGACCCCCAAAGCAAGCCTTGGGATGGGGACAGGGATATGTCAGTGCAGCCATGGGCTGGTGCAGAGGGAACACCCAACCCAGGGAACAGACAAGCACAAATCCAAGAGCAGATTCCCAAGTGTTTGCTCTCGGGAGCTGTTAACGTCTGCCCACAAGAGCCATGGAAGCAGCGCGGAGCCCCCAAGCCAAGCGCAGGGGACCCGCAGCACCCGCTGCCTTCCCCGCAGCGGCCGGCCTGGAGCTCTGCTGCCATCTAGTCGGTCGCTTCTCTCCCAAATCCTGCACAAGGCTTTTGGAGCTGGTTCCACCTCCTCCATCCCTCCAAAGCCAGCGCCGGGCTGGGATGGGGTGTCCCTAAGTAGTGCCTGGAGAGGGGGTGTCTGCGGGCATGGGATGGGGACAGGGATGTCCAGCCTCCTGGCCATGCTGCACGGTGTCCGAGGGTGGAGGATGCAGCGTATGAAGCCTCACAAGCTTAAACCATGACAGAAGCTGTGGCTGCCCCATCCCTGGCAGTGTTCAAGGCCAGGTTGGACACAGGCGCTTGGAACAACCTGCTCTAGTGGAAGGTGTCCCTGCCCATGGCAGGGGGTTGGAACTGGAGTAGATTTAAGCTCCCTTCCCAAACCAGGCTGTGATTCTATGATAAAGCAGCTCTCAGAGGTTGGTACCCTCAGACCCATCTCCAGAGCATCTCCCCCTTGACACTTCTTACCTCGCTCAGTCCCAGCACAGGGGCCGGGCGGGAGCTGCAGCCTGTTCTCAGCTCTCCATCTCCCCTCTCCCTGCAGAGTTCTCCATCAGCAGCTTCTGCACCGTGGTGGATGTCATGAACTACTCCAGGCTCCAGGTCCTGCGGCTGGACGGGAATGAGATCAAGCGGAACGCGGTGCCCCCCGACGCGCCGCTGTGCCTGCGCCGAGCCACCATCATCGAGATCTAACCCGGCCCCGGCCCCCTCCCCAGCTCAGGACTTGGCTCCTCCCTTCCCGGGAGACCCTCACCCCTGTCTTAACGCAGCTTGACACGGTTTGACTTGGCTTCCGCAGCAGCACAGTCCGGGTGCTCCAACACCAGTCACACGGGTGGGCAGGAGCTCTTGTACCCCACCTGCTCCCTATTCTCAGCTGTCTGGCCATGCAGAGTGGGACATTACCCCTCTGACCCCCCCCAAAGTGCTGCAGCCATTCACCTTCTCCCCCTGGCTTGGGTGGGATGCAGCAGAATGGGATGCAGCAGAATGGGATGCAGCTCATCCCACCTCCAAGCACAGAGCATCAGACCCCCATGGGGACGGTTTGGGTCCTGCAGAGCCACCAAACCCAAAAGGACTCACCCCAGGCTGGATGCCAGTGGGCCCCAAGAGCAGCATCAGGAGGTTGGGAGCTGTAAAGTGTTAAAGATACCCTGGCTGCCAGCATCCCTCAGTCTTGGATGGGGAAGAGCAAATCCACTCTTCCCCCTCTATTTTTCCGCCCCTTCCATCTGCTCCAGAGATAAAGGAGAAACTGCTGAGGTTTGAGAGAAACACCCTGAGAAACAGCCTCCAAGGGGGCTCACATCTTCCCCCAGGCCACCAGTTCAGGGCAGGACCAGGGCCATGGGATGCGGCAATTCCCAGTGCCATCACGATCCCAGCCACCAGCTCCGCTCCCAGCTCCAGGGTCTCCCAGTTACAATAGCCATAACACCACCATTGCAGGGATGTCTGAATCACCAAAACCACCCAACTTGGTTCCTTGGACAGTTTAGTTTGGGAACCAAAGCTGAGCTTTGGGGATGACCTGCAAGAGGTCACCCAGACCCTCCGCATTTAAACTGCATGCTGACACTAGACACAAACCCAACCCCTGTGCTACCACCAGCGCATGAGCTCTACATCTCATACCCCCCAATAAAGCCCTTTCTGTAACTGCACACACTGTGTCTGAGGAATCCCAAAAGCAGATGCCAGGGTCTGGGAATGGAGGCGGCTCCAGCACACCAGAGCTTCTCCAGGCATAATCCAGGCTGGATTTGCCGTCTAGTGGTTGCACCAGCCAGGACATGTGCAGCAGCCGCCTTCCCCACAGCGAGGAGCTGCTGCTCCAGCACATCCCAGATGGACCCGTGCATATTCCACACATGGAAAAGCGGTGGTTGCGAGGGAAGGGATGGCGGCACCGCCGGCACAGTGCTTCTGGTCTTGATTTTTGGGATGCTTTCACGTTCTCCTGGATCTCAAACCAAGGGGATCCCACTGCACACCCAGCCAGTCCTAGGGGCTGTCACTAGATGCCAGCATTGCTTGTCACACATGGTCCTGTCCAGGCTGGAAGGGTGGCCCTGGCCAAAACCATAGCACCCAGGGGTGCCCATCACAAGCAGCACTTGCTTGGGTGAAGCTGGGCCGAGACATGGTGTGAAACCCAGCTCCCACCAGGGAAGAGGCAAACCTGACCCTGCTTCGAGATAGTGAGAGCAGAGCAATGTGCTGGGCTCCCTCGGGATGCCCCAGGGCCCTGCAGCTCCAGTGCAGGATGGTTCCAACGGGTACCACAGCCCATCATCATCATCCTCCTCTTCTTCCTCTGGGCAGCACCAAGCAGGCCGGGTGGGAAGGGGACAGGCCAGAGCTGCAGTCCCCAAGCCCACATCAACCACATCTCTTCAGAAGCAGCAGGGGATGATGTTTGCAGGCTCCATCTAAAACCCATCACCTCCATGAGGACGTGGCAGCAGGGTCTGATCACAGCAGAGCAAACCCCAAGAGCAGCAGCCACTCAATGCTGCTTTATCCACACAGGGATTGCTGATTTACACCAGCTGGGGCCCTGGCCCTGCATCCCATGAGGTAGAGGTGATGGGGTCAGCGCAATCCCCTGCCCCACTTCTCACCATTCAGGCCCCATTGGTCCTGGCTGAGCCCAGGAGTGCCCAATCACCGCCTTGTTGTGGTGGGGATAGCTCGTCCCCCTCCTCATCCTCCTCCTCCTCCTGTTGCTGGGAGGAGATGCAGTGTCCAGGGGGCCCCACAGCCTGTATCCCACCGGGAAGGAGGAGGAGGAGGAGGAGGGGGGAGAGCAGGGCTTTGTCCAGACCCACAGAGCAGCATAAAGGAGGGGGGGAAACCCCAAACCAACCAACACAAAGAGCTCCCCCAGCCCCTCGGAGCTGTGCCCCAGCACTGAGGCTTTGTGGGGCTCCTGCAGGAGGCACCAGCAGCTGCTGCCCCCCCCATCACCCCCTGTCTGTCCCTGCGTGTCTGTCCCCAGACCCCAGCAGCTTCCCCCAGCATTCCCACAGGGATGGGCAGGATTCCCACAAACCCCTCCAGATTTCCCCTCTGCTTCTTTCCAGCCTCTTTCCCCCCACATTCTCTTCACTTTCTTTTATCCCTTTGCAGCATCCCTCAGCTGGAACCCTTCCCAAGCCCTTTACAAACATTCCTTCAGGAGCATGTTTCCCTGGGAAGTGCAGGATTGGTGCTTAAAAACAACCCCTGGAAGTATTTCCCTTTGGAAAATGGGTTTGATCCAACTGCCCCATCCAGGAACATGGGTTCCAGGCACGGCCCCATCCCTGTGCTTCCCTTTGCTCAGTTCTTCACCTCAAACCTTGGCTGTGTGGAGGAGTTGAGGGGACAAAAGGGCTGGTGGCTGGGTCACAGTGCCACCATCACGTCTGCAATGGGCAATAAAGGTTGATTATTAATCAGCTGCTTGGATCCAGCCCACGGGAAGAGATAAGGAAAGTGCAGAGGCAGCAGGAAAAGGGGCTGGCACAACACCAGGATCCCAAGGGATGAGCCACGGTCCCATTTCACAGGGGCAAGACTGAGGCTTGGAGGGACGGGGGGGGTCCTGCTTTTGCTGCTCCACATCGGCAGCAAATGGAGATGGGATTTTGGGGATGGGGCAGGAAATTCCCAATCTGTTCAGCTCCCATTCTTGCCTCCCCTTTTGTTCCACTCGCCACCTGTCCCGCAGCACGTGTGGGAAATACCAAGCCAGGCTTTGTCTCTGCTCCACATCCCAGCCCTGTGCCCTGCATGTGGGGCACAGGCTCAGCATCGCTCCTCTCCCTCCCTCTCTGAAGGGGGGTTCATTGCTCTGACACCCCAACCCTCCATAGGATCTAGGAGCACGGCCTTGGGGCTGGAGCTGAACCCCATCACCAGCATCATTCCAAAAGGGACAAAGGAAGGAAGAGGGAAGCTCAGCGCCGCACACACTGGCAGAGATCCCCGTCAGGCTCATCTAAGCACCCCCAAAACATGGTCTGTGCTTGGGGGAGGAAGTTGCTGGGGCAGATCCCAGCCAGTCCCTCTGCAGAGCCCCCCATGGGGACCAGGAGGGGATGCTCTATGGGACCGTATGGGGTGTCTGAGCCCCGACCCGGCCTTTTAACTCACAACAAAGCCCTGGAGGAGGCAGCAGGGGCAGCTGCTCCGCTCCAGCCTTCCCCTGCTCTGCTTTATCCGGTGCTATAATAGAAACAAACTCCCTGGTAAAAGGGCATTGTCAGAGGGAAAATGGGCCTCGCCCTTCGTCTGGCAGCTGGGAATGCCGGGGACAAGCGGGGCTTAGGGACATTGTTGCCTCCAGCCAGTTCCCAATAACACATTTCCCAGAGTTTCCCAAAGGAGAGGGTGTTGCATCCCCCTGCCATCAACACCGAGAGCTTCCAGGGATATCCATTGGGGTGAGAGGCCCTGGCAGAGGGGATGGGGCAGGTACCAGCCCCATTGAGGGATGCTCCAGCACCTCCTGACACGAGCTGGAGGGTCCTGAGGCTCAGACCACATCATCAACCTTAAATCCTTCTCCTTCTGGGCCGTGGGGCTGGCAGGGGCTGCCAAGGGACACACAGCTCCTTGCACGCTGCCTGCGTAGTTCAGATGTGGCCCCATGAGACCTTCCGGGGTCGGTGCCATGATCCCTCCTCCATCACTCCTCGGGGCTGGGAAATGCGCTTCCAGGACACGCAGGGCTCGTCCCAGCTCCCAGCTCCAGGCTGGGCCTGGAGCCGGGGCTCAGCAGGAAGCAGATGATGGCTCCAAGTCCTGAACAAACAAACCCCAGGCACCGCTCCATGAGGAAGCACAAACTGCCCCGGAGCAGCCCTCTGGCTGCTCCCACCATCCCCTGCCCACTCCTCACTGCTGCTGCCAAGGCATGGGATCTCTCAGGGATGGGGGCACAGCACCCCTTGCGATAAGGGGCATGGCATCCTTCAGGATGGGGGCATGGCATTCCTGGGGACAGGGAGCTTCATGTCCCTTAGGAACAAGGGGCATGGCGCTCCCTCAAGGACATGGGGCATGGCATCCCTTGGGAACAAGGGACATGGCATCCCTTGGGGACCAGAGCATGGCATCCTTCAGGATGGGGGCATGGCACCCCTTGGGAACAACGGACATGGTATCCTTTGGGGACAGGGTCACAGCACCCATTAGTGACAGAGCCACAGCACCCTTTGGGGTGGGATGTGCCCCACTGAGCATGAGCAGCTGCAGCCCGGTGTTGGGGCACCTCATGCTGCAGGGACCCTGCAGCGGGGGGGCACTGGGGGTGCTCAGCACCACATTACCCAACACGACAGCCCCCTAAATAACAACCATTGCTATTATCACACGTAACAAGAGGCGCCGGTCGTCCCCGCCGGCGAGCCCTGCCCTGACCCGTGCGCTGCTGAGGCCGCTCTGCTCCCCGGGAAACAAAAGGTGCAAAGTTTAGTGGTGCATGAAAGGAGAAACAAAACCCGGCCCCGGCGCGGCCCCAGCGCGCAGATGGCAGCAGTTGTCCCCATGCGCCAGTTGCTGCCGCCAACAAACCCCTTTTATCCCCCAACAGGTCGTAAAGGAGAGAGTTGGAGCCGGCCCCAGCGCCAGCGAGGGGGCTGGGATGGGGATGGATCGACGGGGATGGTTATAAGGAAGCTGGAGAGGGGCTTTGGACAAGGGGTGTAGGGACAGGACAAGGGGAATGGCTTTAACCTGCCAGAGGGGAGATTGAGATGAGCTCTGAGGCAGAAGCTCTTCCCTGTGAGGGTGCTGAGGCGCTGGCACAGGGTGCCCAGGGAAGCTGTGGCTGCCCCATCCCTGGCAGTGTTCAAGGCCAGGTTGGACACAGGGGCTTGGAGCAACCTGCTCTAGTGGAAGGTGTCCCTGCCCGTGGCAGGGGTTGGAGCTGGATGAGCTTTAAGGTCCCTTCAACCCAAACCAGTCTGGATTCCATGATTCTACTTTCAGTCTTTCTCAGCGCTGCTCCAGGCGTGCCAACGGCAGTTGGGTCTCATCCTGCGCCCCGGAGCTGATCTCAATGAGAAAATATGCCAAGAGCTGCAGCATCAACAGGCTTAGATAGGACTGGGGGGGGCAGATAAAGAAGCTCGCCTGGTACTAACCCAGCCTGTACACCAGGAACCAGGATCCTGCCAGCAGAAAAATGACAAGCAAACTAAGAATAGTAGATGAGTCAGTTACTAAAAGGCTGCCAGGGGGCTGGTTGACTCCTCACTGGATACTCCATGGTGTAAGAGCTGTATTTTTATCTCACGTTTTCAATGCTGGTGGCCCAGATGCCAGGCACAGACCACAGCACGATGGACCAGCCTGAAAATGGGCCACAGAGCACAGTACACTGGTCCAGCCAGGCCAGAGGGAGGAAGGCCACCATCATCTGACATCACCCAGGCTTTGAACCGGGATGACTCCCGGGACACCAGCTCCTCCTGCCTTCCCTGTTCCACCACCAGCAGCAATTGGGGTGTGCTCATGGGAACTAATGAAGGGCTGAGTTCAAACAGGAGCAGCTCTGACAGAGCAGAGATCACCCCATGGGTTGTTTTCCTCTCAGGGGTGACCAAAGCAGCTTTATGCCCACCAGGGAGAACAGTGGGGACAGGCCTGTGCCCCCACTGTCACAAGGAACCCAGCAGGCTGTGATGTGATGTAAGTGCTCCCAAACTCCGTAAAAATGGAGTTTTGGACTGAAACGAGCACGAGATGATTTAGTGAAGGCCTTTAGATGAGGCCAGCTTGAAGAGGGGAGCAGAGAGGCGTTAAACACAAGCTGGACATCCCCACCTGAGGGAGCAGGGCTGCAGCCATGGCCTCTCCATGCAGCCAAAACAGGATCTGCTGTGAATCAACCCAACTGCCTTTGCCATGACAAGCCCAGAGCATCCTCCACTGGCTTGAGTGTTTCAGTCCCGTGATCCCTCACCCTTCCTCTGCTGAGGATTCCTCAGGGATGCTGAGCCAGGAACCGTCCCTGCACCACACTCAGGTCATTAATTGCTGCATTAGTGCCATTCCCAGGGTTGGGCAGTTGACTACATAACACCTTCATGCCCTGGCAGGACATAGGATTCCTACAGTGCTGCTCCCCAAGCCAGAACAGCAGAGTCAGCACAGGGCAGGACACCCACAGCCCCATGTTAGTCACCAAACCCATTCCCAGCCTTAATTCCATGGGTTTGGAGGGTCAGGGTTAGAATCAGCGTGTTGACTAAGCAGCTTCTTTCTAAAGCTCCTTGACACAGCTGGATATTAAGAGTCACCCACACTTGAGCCAAGCCCACAGCACTCCCAGCGTGGGATTTGGGCTGCAATCCCAACCCTCACCCTCCTCGCAAGCTTCCAACAAGAAACCATGGACCATTTCTGCTGCTACATATTTATTAAAGTAACAAAAGCATACATCTGACAAAGGATCTGTACATTTGGGATATAAAAAGACTACTATACAGTTATAGGAACCATCCACTCCCTCCACGTGTAGCTTTACAAACTCGCCACCATTTGCACCAAATACAAAAGCAGGTCCCGGTCAACAGTCCAGCTAGTAAAAAACAACAGGAAATCCCTCAAATCCACTGTTTCAATACACACACACTCAGCACCACGGTGGAGTGTCAGGCTCGGAGGCAGAAGGCAAGAGAACAGTAATTCACAGCTTTACGTGTAACCAGCTACAAGAGAGAAATGGATTATACCCCAAGTTTGGGTTTTGAAGCTAAAATCCAACACCTTTACCATCAGACTCCTCCACACCAGGGACAAAAAGGAGTCTTGGCTATTTTAGTTGTGGAAGTGAGGGCATGTTAAGAGCAATTCTCATGTATTCCTTTGGTGTGGGCTGTTCCTGAAGAACCTTACTGGTAAGAGGAAGGGAAAGGAGTAAAAAGGAGTAACACAATTTGAACATGAGAAATAAGAACCCAAGGAAGTACCAGCCTTCAGGAAACTCCCCATCTAGCCAAGGGGTCCAGCAAACACTGGCTGCAGCTCTCACCATGGGCTTTCCATGTGAGCAGGTTGAGTGAGGACTCCAAGAAGCACCAAAATCCCTTTTCTTTGAAAAGGGAAATGGCTTTTTGGAAGTTCCCAAGCGCTCCCCTCTCGGTGAGGTCACCTATTGCACAAGTTCACCAAGGGAAAAGCCTCAAGTGCTTCAGTTCAGCTTTGCTGACATGAGAAATTCAAGTGATGCAGAGGGAAGTGATGCAACCCCAGAGCCACTGACTGCTATTCCTGTTGCAAGGACAAACAACTCACCACTTGATATTTTCAGATGGCTGCTTTTCCAGTTCCGGAATTCAGGATTTGAGGCTTACAAAAAGCTGAGCTTCCTTTGCCACATTAGTGGTCAGAGATGGGGACTTGCGCTGAATTATTCTTAACCCAAGCTAAGGACTACGGCGGTTGGAGGCTTCTTTCCTCCCCCCAGAGCACCCAAGATGTGGAAACATATTGCACAAATGTCTGAGAACTTGATTCATCAAAGGCTAGGCAAGAATGACTCTGGTTAGACCAGTCAGTGCCAGGTCAAAGAGAGAGGTTAAAACCCATGTGCTGAGAGACAGAGCTGGGAAAGCTTCATTACAGCCACCACGTCCAGGTCCTGCTTTCTCCATCGCTTCTCCCAGCGTCACTGGAGGAGCTGGTCAGTAAAAAGGCAACAGACATACAACACCCTGGTAAAGGCTCATTCCCAATAGGTAGGTCAAGCTCCTGGGGCAGCACTTTCAGCTTCCACCCCCATTTGTAGTTGGCAGCGTGGTTTAAGGGTCAAATCCTGACCACCCCTGGGGCAGGTGCAGTCCCAGCACCCCTGAGATTACAAGAGGAGTTTTGCCTGAATAGACAGAGCACAGGACCATGCATGAATCGTGCAAAACTTGTGTACCAAGAGATCAGAACCAAGTGATGCCCCTTACCAAGGTGTCAGTGGAGACAGCTCCCAGGCACAGCCACATCACCCAGAGTGGGAGGAGGAGGAAGTGCTGTGACTTTAAAAGCAGCGTTAGGACACCAAAGCATCCAACCATCCCACATATGGGGAAAGAGACCGCCCCAAATACTTCTGATTAAAGGAAAAGGGAGTTCTCACACACCAACCTCCACAGCACAAGGTGAGTTGCTTCGGCTCTTCTTGAGAAGTGACTCGGCAAGTCATCAGCATTGGATTAGGCAGCTTTCACAGGAGGCCACACGAGAGTAGTGTGGGTCATGGGCTGACGTCTAAGCTGCACATAGCAGAAAGGCTTTGTAATTCACAGCTGCTCAGTGGTTCAGGTACCAGGGAGCACCAGGACCCAACAGTGCTCCAATATTCATCGTGAGGAGCTCCTCTGCACAGCCTGACCCCCAGAGCATCTCTGCCTTGCTCCACTTCACAGGACACAGATACCCACATGGCCTCTTTCAGCAGCAGATAGGAAAGACAGAGGGGATGGAGACAGGCCACGGTCCCCCTCACTTTGTGCTGGGAGTGGGGCAGAGCAGACCTGCAATACTCACGGAGTAAAGTGGGTCCAGAGATGTGCAAAGGCAAAGGAGAGAGATCCAGGGTCCCCAGCATCACCCAGCCCTGAGGTGAGCTTCCCCCAAACACTTTATCCAGGCCCCAGAGAGATCAGACCAGCTGGGGAGTGAAGTTAGAAGAGGGAAGACAGCAACTCCTTCATCCCTTCCCCAGCACTACTGCAATACAGCAATAGTGTTGGGTACCAGGGTGGCAAGAAGGTGACACCGAACGTGCCACCACCAAGCCACACTTCCCAGCTTGGCTCTTCCCCCTCATCCTCCATTCCAAGCTGCCCAAGTGATCAAGCCAGCCCCAAATTACCATCCAACACTAATTAGGTAGATATCGGCTTCAGAATAAAAACTCATAAGCTTGCAACAGCTTTAAAAAAGGCACCTAAAGACACCGCTCCTGCCCGAAGCGGTGCCCAAACATTTTAATTTTGGATTTTCTTGGATTTTTTTAAAAAATATAAATAGCTCTTCATCTTAAAAATAGATCCTCGGGTGAGGTATACAGTAGCCTGTGTCTTGGCAGTGTAAGGACAAGAGGAGTATTTAGCTGGAGACAGTCATGATGTAGTTCTTGGAAGGACTGGTGCGACCTAACATCAACTGATTCTTGCAGGTGAGCACCCCGTAGGAGCTGCCAGGTTTTGTTGCAGTCGCTTCGTACAAGACACAGATGGAGCCATCCTCCCCGATGCGGTAGGAGACCTCGTAGGGGTCCACCCAGAGCGTGAGCTCGCTGGGCAGGAGCTGGTAGAGCTGTGAGAGGCTGAGTCCGATGTGGCTAGCTGCCTTGCTGATAATGGGGTCCATTTTGTGGTTGATGCGGATGCAGCGATAGCCAGAGCCTTTGAAGGGTTTCTCAGGAAACCAGTGGTGTTTGTAGTGCTCTGCAAGGGAAGCGACAAGGGAAGAGCTGTGAGCAGCGGCTCGGAGGAGGGCTGTGTCCTGCTGCGGTCCCAAGGGGCTCCCACATCTTGGTGCAGGCAGAGGAAACAGAATCCTCCTTAGGCTGCCTCCAACAGACAAGAGGCTCCAGAGCCCAGCACTCAACTGCTCCAAGGCACAGGAATGCAGCTCTTCAGTGCCACGGTGACGGGACCCCAACACCAGCTCACCCCAAACACTGCGGTGGCCATGGCAGATACCGTATCACCGACAACAAACCGCCACACAGGCCACTCTCTCAGCTCAGGGGCACACTGCTACCCCTTATCTCAGCCCAGCAGCAAACCAACCACCCCTTCCTCGGGCTGATAACATAAAGCTGTGTCAGGCTGGGAGGAGACCCTTGAACCACCCAGTGGGGACGGGACTGCCAAACCCCACGGGCACAGCACACACAGACCAGCTCCGGATCATCCGTATGCTGATACCAGAAAGAGCTTCAAGCCAATGGGCTGCACAAAGCCCTCAGGGAACCGACTCACTTTCAGGGCTGAAGCAGCCGGCCCAGGACCCCAGAGGGACACCAATGGGTGCTCAGGGAGGCACAGAGATCCCTGCATGGGATGGGCACGGGGGGCACCCAAAGGCACGAATAAGCACCTAGCAACAAGGGCAAAACAGATGGGTGCCTGACACAAGAGGATGCAGATGAGCACCCAAAGAGGGACTCCAGATCCTGGGAGCAACACGGGGGGGGGCTCCGAAGCACACCAATGGGCGCCTCTCCCCTCCGCAAAGCCGTTGCGCTGCCGGGGCAGCCCCTCACCTGCGAGCGCCTCCCGCAGCGCCCCGCTGAAGACCTGGAGCTGCTGCTCGCTGACGCAGCCCCGCGTCCGCAGCAACCCGGAGACGAAGCCGACGGCGGCGGCGATCTCGGGGAGCATGTCCTGCCGCGGCCCGCGGCGCTGGCTCATGCCGGGACCGGAGCTTCACCGACGGGACGGATCCCCACAACACCTCCCACAACCGCCGCTCAGCGCCGCCCGGGCTCCGCGCTGCCCTTAAATAGCATGTCCCGGGGCGGCGTAACGGGCGGCGGCGGTGCTGATTGGCTGAGAGGACGCGGTATGCAAATAGAACCTGACCTCAGCGCGGGGGAAGCGGTGACGTCACGGGGCGATGACAATAGCGGCGGCGGGGGGGGAGTTACCGGTCGCTATTTTGGGGCTGACCCCAGACGGGGGGGACGGGGACGGGGGTCGGGATGGGGCTCTGCACCCCCCCCCACACCGCCCCGCACCCCCTGCACCAGCGCAGAGGAACCCGGTTCCAGGGGTCCCCGGTGTCCGAGGTGACCCCCCCCACACCCCCCCGTTAGGGGGTCCCGGGTGGTGAAAGCCCCCTCCCCGGTGCCACGGGTGTCGGTCCCCCTCCGGCTGGTCCCGGCCCCGGGGATCCCCCCAGGGCATCGCCCCATCGCGGGCACCGGGATGTGCTTGGCATCAGTGGGTCAGCACAGAGCGGTCACTGGAGTGGTTGGGGACAGTGATGAAGCCCTGACACCCTCCCGTCTCCAGTGCAGGGGGTCTGTGTCCCGTCCCCCCCCCCCCAGGTTCCCATCACCAAATCTCCTTCCCTAAGACGCATTCACAGATCCACATTCCCTGGACAAGGCGAAATCCTTCCCGAGGTCCCAACAGCATCCAAGCTCCGGGGGGAACGCTGCCATGACCACTGCTGTCTCACCCCTGAGGAGCATGTGGGGTGAGGAGCAAGGGCAGACACCCCAGGACACCATCCCTCCCCCCAGCCAGAAACCAGGCGGGAGGATGAGCGGGATCCCAGGGGAGGTGGCTGCAGCACAGAGGACGTGTCAGATCATGGAACAGGGAGAACAAGCCAAGGCATGTATGGAGCAGCACCAAGCGTCCTCAGTTGCCACCATCCAGCCCAGCAAGAGGGCAGAGGAGAAGCAGCACACAGCCCTGGTGCTCAGCGAGGTGCCAGCAGCACCGTGAAGCCACCACAAAGCAGGAGCTGCCCCGCTGCTGGCACCAAGGCGCTCGCCCAGCTCCTGCTGAAACTGGCCCCAAGCTAAAGCAGCAGGAGGAGGCCAAGCTCTTTTCTTGCCTTGGCTTTGATCAACCATGAGAGAGTTAGTATCAAACCAGGATGGGATTTCGGAATGAATATTCCCTTGGCAGAGGAGCAGGCTCGTTCCAAGGCATTGTCTCGCAGCCCCAGATGCCTCCTTTGGCATGCGCTGAAGCCACAGCTCTGATGTGATCCTCAGCGAAAACGCCTTCTCCTCCTATGGCTGGGGCCTCATTTGGCATCTCCACAAGCAATGGGTGCAGCTGGAATAAACCGAGGCAGGGAATTAGATCATCTGGGTTTGCCTGTGCCCAAGGACAAGCCCCACGGAGGCACTGCCGGTTCCCACAGTGCCGCTCCCGGCGTTCCCGGTGAGGAGGAGCGTGCTCCGGCCGGCACACGGCTGCCAACGCTGCCCTGCCGCAGCTCCTGCTGAACCACCACTGCCTGCCCCCCCCAGAAGAGGTTCCCAGCACCCCTTACATGCAGGTCACACAGCTCCAGTTATTCCCATAACTCCAAAACAATAGGATTTTTGGAGGCCTTTTGCTGGAGTCTCAGTTTACTGGCACCTCTGTCATTCCTATTAACAGGGGGATTCACACCTTAAGCATGAGAGGACGGAGATGGAGCAATGGGTAACCAACAGGCCAGAGCAAAGAAAATACAACCTGCTCTAGTGGAAGGTGTCCCTGCCCGCGGCAGGGGGTTGGAACTGAATGAGCTTTAAGGTCCCTTCCAACCCAAACCATTCCATGATTCTCTGATACAACAGATAGTGCCAAAGCAGGGGTCTGTGCTGACCTCCTTCATGTTCTGTGCGGCTCCAAGGAAAGCACTTTGGGCAGCAGGACCAGAAGCAGGGGAAGAAGGAAGAAGACAGAGTCAAGGGTTCCCCGAGTCCTCCACTCCCCTCTCCGTCTGCCGCTCCATTCATCCACAAGGAATCGAGCAAATCTCTTGCTGTAAACCAGATTTGCCTTTGTAAGCTTTGAAATAAACCCAAGGATTAAAGTCTAAGCAGGGGTTTTTTTCTTCTTCTTTTTTAAGTCAGCAGCACACAGGAAGGAGCCCCCAGGGGCATGTGAAACCCAGCACAGGGCAGAGGGTGTGGGTTATGCTGCTGCGGCAGCCAGAGGCCCCTGGGTGAGAGCCCTGTCCACGCACAGCTTCACTGCTTCAAACACACCAGCACTGCCAGCAGCACGTTAGGAAGCAAGAGAACCCATCCCATGAAGAAGATCCCTTTATACCAACAGATCACTAAAAGCCAAAGCAAAAATAACCCCTCAAGTGCTCTGCAGCAAAGCACAAGATCCCTGAGCAGAGCTCGCAATCCATCCAGGCACGCTGAGAGCAGGGACAAGGGCTTGTTTTTCCCACCCAGGAGAAGGAACACATTAAAAGGTACTTGGATGGTATCATCCACTCCTGAGTCACTGGACAGTAATTGGAGCAAGAGGTCTCCAGTCCTCCAGCCTCCACTAATAGCAAGCGCAGGTTTCTTTGCCATTAGGGCTAACAGTGTTGGTTAAGTGCTGGTGCCAATGTGGCCCTGGCAGGCAGGTTCCCCTGGTCTCCCCTGCTCCGCAAGTGGTGGCACCATTCTCCAAATTCAGATCTTCCATTTATTCTTAATCACGGGCTTTCCACAGGCTGCCTCTGCACAGCTCAGAGCCTTTTGTCTTGTGTGTGTTCCTATGGTCAGACACAGGCCCTGGGCTGCGAAATCAGCTTGTCTTTGTTAAGCCCTTCTGAGGAGAGATTTCCTGTGGAGCTCGAGGAGCTCTAAGCGGGTTATGTGCCCATGATTTCCAGCCCTCTTACAAGACTGCACCTTAAAGACAGGGCATAGACTGGATACCTGCTTCCAGAGGAGTTCCAGAGTAAACAAACCATTAGAAAATAGAATTCATTTAAAAAAAGAGAAGTTACAACTGGGTTTAACGCTGTGTTTCTAGATGAGTTCTAACACTGGGTTTAACGCTGTGTTTCTAGACGAGTTTCTGCCCTGTGTTCAGCTGGAAATGGCTGAGAGCATTTAGATTTCAATTGAAAGAAAAAAAAAGAAAGAACAAAACCCAATAAACTTCTCAGTAGCAATTGGCCAGACTGGATCTGTAACTGGTTTGGCAGGAATCTGAAGTGCAGATAGGCTTTCAAACACTTTGGCCCTGTTTATCCAAATGAGCTTCCAAACCAGTTGAGCTGGAAATTTGACAGTAA
Source organism: Strigops habroptila (assembly GCF_004027225.2). NCBI lineage: Eukaryota > Metazoa > Chordata > Aves > Psittaciformes > Psittacidae > Strigops > Strigops habroptila. Next base: position 2,508,446 of record NC_044294.2, read on the forward strand.
AAGGGGAACATTTGGCTTTGAATCAAGGGTTAAAACTCAGCATGGACAGAGGGAGCTGCTCCCTTCACCGTCAGCAACTCCCAGTGTTTCATGTGCACCTATAAGGCAACTGTTCCCACGCTGCGCTTGGACTTGCTGTGATTTTGAGGGATGACGACACCTCTTTCGGTCTGCTGGAGACACACAAACCAACTTCAAGCTGTCCTCCTTGAATACCGTGATGGTCCAACAGCCCCAGTTTGTGAATCCACACCCCCTGTTAGGAGCAGTAGAATGGTTCCAGAGAATTAACATTCAAATCCATGATTAGACGTGTCCCACGTTCGCTGTCACTTCTGGCCTCCCAGTTTAGCCCAGTCTTTGAGAAGGACATGAAGGTGATATGGAGGCTTGAGAAGCCAAGGGCTGGCTTTCTTTACATGAAGGGGAATAAGTAATCTGGCAACAGCTCTGACTTGTGGAACTAACAGATGTATTGGTTCAAATCCCTCTGTCTGGCCCCGCAGACAGTTGGGAGGGCAGTGCCAGCAGCCACCTGGTTGCTAACCCCAGTTAAGCCAAATCACTGGGAATTTAAGGGGAAAAAAGCCCAGGGGTAAGCTGGGCTGGTGTGTTTAATCACAGTGTAATGGGTAACCTGGGCCTGACCCCAGAAACAGGCCTAGCAGGCAGGGTAAACAATAAAGCAAGAGCCTTAAGCCCAGCCTACACTTAGAGCTAATAAGTCCTTTCAAAACACACAGTTGTGAAATAAGCCTGTGACTGAACCGTGTGAAATGCAACTGGGGGGGGGGAGAGGGAGGATATGGATGTAAATGAAGCCTTTTTAACCTGTTAGGTGCTAGAGTAGCCCACATTTACAGCACACAGCCAGGCTGGGCACCCTTCCACCTTCCAGCTCCTCGGCACTGGGCTTTGCCAAGCACCTATTTTGGTGCCTGAATGTCTTTGGTCAGCTTGGCCCTTTGTTTGGTCTGTCTCCTGCTCCCCAAGCTCCAAGTGCCTTGGGATTTATGGATGGGACATGCCAGGACACACTGTGGGCATGTCCAGGCAGGTTCATGTGCAGGCTATCGGGGACCTTTAAATATCCCCTTCTGCTTCTGGGCGGATCCGTGTGTGGGCTGGATCATAGAATCATGGAATGGTTCGGATTGAAGGGACCTTAAAGCTCATCCAGTTCCAACCCCCTGCCACCGGCAGGGACACCTTCCACTAGAGCAGGTTGCTCCAAGCCCCTGTGTCCAACCTGGCCTTGAACACTGCCAGGGATGGGGCAGCCACAGCTTCTCTGGGCACCCTGTGCCAGCGCCTCAGCACCCTCAGCATTGAGGCTTTTGTAGCCCAAGCCCAGGGCTTCAGGAGGGGTCACATTCTTTTGCAGAACAGCCTCCCTCTGATCCACTTTCCTTACTGCATGCCATGTTTCCTCATGGAAAACAACCTATCTGACCCGCTGTGAATGTCACATCTGTTCAGAAGTATTTTAGGAAGCAAACATTGCTGTGCTCAAGGGAGTCGCACACAGAGAGAATTGCTTTTTCCTCAAACTCCTTAGGACTTTGGACCTAGTTTTCCAGTGGTGCTGAGCACTCGCTGGCTCCAGCTGCCTTCAGTGCGCTCTGAGGTTTCTCCTTGGTCTTACTAGCATCTCGCTGAACCCGTGTTGACAGTGTCTTGTGTAAGAAGACGTTTGTTCAAAGCTCAGTATTATCAGCTAGAGACAAAGCCTCAGCCTTACAGCTCCTCATGAGGCCGCCTGCTCGGGGAAGGTGTGTAGATGACCTCACGCTGATTTCAGAGATGGTTTCCTGTTCTTTGCATTTGGTTATTGTTCTTTTTCCACATCCTCTTTGCAGGATGCAACTGCCTCCACCTACCTCTGTTCCTGTGGAACAAAGCTTGAGAGGGTGAAAGGGGATGACAGAACAGGGCTGAGGCAGCAGCCCCAGGGGCGTGCGGGGATGGAGGTGTTTGCACAGGCAGGTCCAGAGAAAGTTGTCAGCTGTAAAGCGTGGAACAGGCTTGTTAGTTTATGAGATAAAGAGAGCAGAGCCCTGTCTCTATGTCAGAAATGGAGCAAGGCACAGCAGTGAGACGTGCCCCTTGTCCTGCCCCTCATCAGCCTTGGTGATAACATCTTCCCCCAGTCCTCCCCTCCAGCCCAGGGTAAACAGCACATGTGATGCACAGATGTGTGCAGAGGCAGTTCTGCCTATTGCAGCACCCTGGGGTGTGTCTGCCTCCCTGGGCTCTCATCTTTTCCCCTCTAGAAAAGCCCAGAATAAACACTGGCTCCAGTCAAAACAGGATTTCCCTCCCCATTGCTGGGAACAGGTAAACCCACCACCAGCTCTGGTGATGAACCCACCAATAACACAGGACACTGGAGCCGCAAAGACCCACATGGACAACCACAGGCGCTGAGGAGCTCTGGGTTAACGTGGGACACACAGACAACCAGCACTGGGCAGGAAACTGAGCCCAAGAGATGCTGCACCTTGCTCCAAGCCACTAAGCAGAGGCAAGACACAGGGCCCTTCCCATGAACTTGTCAGGCAAATCTCCCTCCTTGGGTCTGGATCTCACCCCTTTCCTTCTAAGGGAGCTGGAGGGTTATATTTAGGGATTTCACCCTGCGCTGACACGCAGCCATGCTACGAAAAAGGGATTTTTCTTTTCTTAGAAATGAGAAGTTAAAAACAACCAACCCACCCCCTGGCTGGTGAATGCACAAGACAGGGGTTTTTTTAGGTGGTGAGAATGTGACTTGTCTGCCAAACCCCAGCTCAGGCAGGGAGCTGCACGTTGCCCAAATCCACGTTCATGGAGCATGAGCACAGGGAAACGGTGCTGCAGCTCCATGGCAACCCCAGGCACCAGCCAAAGAGAAGGGCAGGAGCACTGCAGGAGTGTTGCTGTAGCAGCTGGTAAGTGGATTTACTGACCTTGCTCGGAGCTGCCTGACATGTCGGCACCGAGAGGCTCTGCTGGGCTTGAATGTGGTTTGGAAAGGCTGTGAGGAGCAGTTCATTAACCCACACTTTGAGGAGAAGAGCAGGAGACGGGGACAGATTAAAGCGGTTTTGATTGCAGCATCTTTAGTACCACCACAGCGCCCATCGCTCGAGGGCTCTGCACGACATCGGGTATCAGACAGCAAATGGGACCTTGCTGGGAAGTTCTGTGCTTCCCACAAGGCTGAAGAGATCAAGTCAGTCCCATACACGCTTCGAAGCCTCAGTGTAGCAGCTGCTGCTGCACAAAAGAGAAGAGAAGCAGCTCTGGGACTTCCAGACTTCAGCCTCCTCTAGTTTATAGCAAACTGAATCTTGCTACCAGCCCAGGCTATGGATCCGGCCATAGGAATCTGGCTTCCCCTTCTCTCCCTCCCCACCAGCTCAACTCCACAGCACAGATTATATCAGGTATAATCTACACTGCCCAAGCTCTACCCAATCCATCCCTCTCCCTATGGCCTCTGCATGCCCAGTCTACAAATCTATGGGGGGACTTTTGTCTTCCAGCTCCAGCGTGCGCATGGTCCAGGCTCCAGTGTGGGAGAGAAGGGACACTGGGAGAAGGTCCTTGGGGTTCTTCTCAGGCTACACCCACAAATGTGAAAGAAGCCATCGCTTCCCAGAGCCCGGCAAACCTCCCGAGCCCTGCAAACATCAATTAGTGCACAAAGACGGCCCAGATAAAGCAGGGCAACTCCCTTCCAGGGCTTAGATCTGGGTGGTGCCCTTTCCCAAGAAGCTGATCCCTGCTTGGGGAGATAGCTCCTGGGTAGCAGGTGGACTCTGCAGGACTGCTCTAGGCTGTTCCCAAGGATTCCTTGCCCTCCCTGGCTGGTGGGGTTTTGGTGAGATGCTGCACCTGGACAGGGTGCACCACATGCATCCATCCGTCCTCCAGTGCTCTGCAAACCTCCTCACCACCCACCGCTTCACATGCCACCAGCACAACTCATGTGCAGCTGAGGCTGAAAGCCAGTTAAGCATCAGAGCGAAGACAGGCCTGCTTGTGTTTGCTTGCTCTCTTGCAGACCCCAGCAGAGGAGGCTGATGTGGTTTTCTTCACTCTGCCTCTTGCAGAAGTCCCACAGAAAGTTGTGTTGTTCAAGAAGGTCAGCGAGGCCGGAGCTGAAGAGATCATAGAATCATGGAATGGTTTGGCTTGGAAAGGACCTTAAGATCACCCAGCTCCAATCCCCTGCCATGGGCAGGGATGCCTCACACGAGACCATGTCGCCCAAGGCTCTGCCATGGATGAGGCATTTACCACTTCTTTGGGCAACCTGTGCCAGCACCTCAGCACTCTCACAGTAGAGAACTTCCTTATATCTAAGCTGAACTTCCCCTGTTTCAGTTTGAACCCATCACCCCTTGTCCTGTCACTCCAGTCCCTGATGAAGGTCCCTCTCCAGCATCCTTGTAGCCCCCTTCAGACACTGGAAGCTGCTCTGAGGTCTATGAGGTACCTGACTTCAGGCTGGAATCCGCCCAGCACTGCCAGGGGTGTGTGACCGGGAGGGACTGGGTTAGTTATTAAAGTGGGGATCATTTACTCAAACCTCTGGGTTTAGGCATGGCTTTGAATTGCACAAAGAGTTCATCTGGGTTTGGATCTCAGGGCAGAGCCACATCTATTAGTCACAGGAGCACATAAGTTCTCTCTTCATATTTCAGTGTTTCAGAAACAACGAGGCTTTAGCAGCGTCTCTGGGGGCATTTTTCTACTCGTATTTAGAGGAAATTAAGAGAGTCATGATTTTATCTGGGTACATCTGAGCAGAGGAAGGTGGGGGCTGGATTCCTGAGCCATAATCAGGTCAGACCTTGGTGCCTGGCCAAGGCCTTCATCTATTGCTCAATTTCTGCTCAGGACTCGGGTCTGGCTTTATGAAAACCCAGGAGCTTCGCACAGGGGGAAGGTTTGGCACATTTCAACCTGCTTCATCTAAACAGAACTTTGCTATCCTGGAAACAGTCTCCAGGAGGCTGCCCTGAGGATGCCAGGGATGGGCTAGTCAAAGCCCTGGCCCCAAGGACTTTGCTGGAGCATGGATGATCCTGAGCCACCAGGATCACTGGGCAGCCTGGCCCAGGCTGCTTCAGTCCATCCCTGCTGACCAGTGCTTGTCCTCCACATGCTCATCACCAGCTCATGCTATAATTAATGCTATTGGGACCCAGTTCTACCCCACCCACCAGTAATGGCAGGGATGGTCCCACTCCCACCCCAGACAACTATGTCCCTGTGTCCTACACGGAGGTCAGTGAGGCCGGCTGGGAGCAAACAGCACCTCTGGAATTCCAGTAGGCACCAAAACCCAATCACGGTGGCTAAGACATGCCAAGAGCAATGACTGGCGAGCCAAAGCATGGGCACTGCTCCCCACAAGGTGACAGTTGTGCAAAGGAAACCCAGAAGATCTGTGATAGGGATGGGGAAGTATGGAGAATGGGGTGAGCTGGGTCACAGGAGGAAAGGATACTGGTTGTAAAGGGAACAACATGCCCCATCCCTGGCAGTGTTCAAGGCCAGGTTGGACACAGGGGCTTGGAGCAACCTGCTCTAGTGGAAGGTGTCCCTGCCTGTGGCAGGGGTTGGAGCTGGATGAGCTTTAAGGTCCCTTCAACCCAAACCAGTCTGGGATTCCGTGATTCTATGATTTCTTCCCCCCCTATTTCCCAGGAGGTAAACTGAGTCACAGGAAAGCACAACAGGGTTGATCCTGCTGCCAGCACCCACCTGCTCTGTATTTGCAAAAGCAACTCACTTCTCAGTACGTGCCTCTGTTTCCTGATGCACATGGAGGCTCACTTCCCGTTGGAAAAGCACCTGGAGACTTGTGAACCTGGAAAGGTGCATTTCTAATGAGTGGAAGGAGCTGGGAACGTAGCTGTGAGGCAAACCCTGCTGGAAAGAGCCCTTCCCCATAGAAAACACCATGCACAAGGGGAAGGGAAAATCACCTTGCAGTTCCCCTGCAGCCACAAAACACAAGGCCCAGGACTGTTTTCTTATGGCCTCTGCAGAGGGGCTGTTCTCAACCCACTCGCTATGGACATGGCCCAGTGGAGCAGGAAACCCATCACTCCCATGTGAGCCATCCGTCCTGGCTGCCAGGGCTCCAGGGACCTCTGCTCCCTGCTGCGCCTGCAGCTCTCTCCATGATAACTTTGCCTCATATCCATGCCCTTGAAGCCTGCGGAGGCTGGAAGAGTAAACAGAGCTTAAAAGGGTCTCAAATTCCTGCCTTCCCCTCCCTCCCATCACAAGAGTACTCCTGAGCAAAGCAGCTTTTGCAGAGAGCAGGCTGGAGGCTCTCTTTACCATACAAAGCAGCTCATAACAACTCAGGCACCTACACCCCGACTGCTCCAGAGCCCAGGGGGGCCCTTGCTTGGCAATTACAGACATTTGCCTGCCATAAATGGCTGTTTTCTCTCTTTCTAGCAAGGCCACATCGTGCTCAAACTGTTCTGTTCCACCATTAGAGATTCTGGCTCAGAGTTGCCAGCACCTAAGATCTCCTCACAAGTCTCTTCATGTTTGAAGCTTTTCTTTCCCCCCTGCAAGGGGGGAGCTTTTCATTAAAGAAAGGTTACTGCTAAGAAGAAAACTGAAACCATGAACTGGCTCTGCAGAGCCATGTGGGGGTCTGGAACACAGGAGGCAGCTAAAAGAAGCAGAGGAAAAGAGTAAAGAATAAAATCCAATTTGAGTTTGGGCTGTTGATGTGTGTTTTGGGCTGGGGAGAGGAGCCGCTGTGATTTTAAACAGCTTAGAAGCAAAAGCATTAAATGCACTGACTTGAAGACAGGCTGAGAAAGTTGGGGCTGTTCAGCCTTGAGAAGAGAAGCTGCATGGAGACCTCAGAGCAGCTTCCAGCGTCTGAAGAGGGCTAAAAGGATGCCGGAGAGGGACTCTTCATCAGGGACTGTAGTGATAGGACAAGGGGTGATGGGTTCAAACTGAAACAGGAGAGATTTAGGTTGGATCTTAGGCAGAAGTTCTTCCCTGTGAGGGTGCTGAGGCGCTGGCACAGGGTGCCCAGAGAAGCTGTGGCTGCCCCATCCCTGGCAGTGTTCAAGGCCAGGTTGGACACAGGGGCTTGGAGCAACCTGCTCTAGTGGAAGGTGTCCCTGCCCGTGGCAGGGGGTTGGAACTGGAGGAGCTTTAAGGTCCCTTCAACCCAAACCAGTCTGGGATTCTATGACTTCCCTGGAGCATCCCTGGCTGGACACCAGCAGAGCAGAACACGAGACCTGGCGAGCCGGAGGGAGCCGGGTGCTGCAGCACCAGGGGCTCTGCAGTCTCCAAGACAAGATCCTTTGTGCTGCTGAGAGCCCTCCTCAAGCACAGACAGTGCACAACACACGGGGGGCTCCTCCTGGCTGCTGGGGATGGGCAGTGACAGGATTTATTCCAACCTCCCACTTCCTACAGCCTCTAGATGTGAACACTGAGGTCCCAGTGCTCAGGCAGCGCTGCCTCCTGTATCGATTGATGCTGATGTGCAGTTATCAGCCAGCTCCTGGCTCGTGTTTCTCTGGATGAGGATAGAATGACTCCAGATTTAGAGCCAAGATGAAGAGTAGGATATGGCTTGAGCAGAGAGGTTCAGGCAGGGAAGGGACAAGATGGCTTTCAGGAAGCCAGCAAAAGGGTAGAAGAAAGCAGAGAGCTTCCTTTAGTCTCAAAACAACAGGAACTAAGGGAGGAACCTCATAGTATTTGCAGGAGAACTCCCGTTCCCCTCCACTATAAACAAAACACTTCAAGGAAGTTTTGTCGCGTCAGCACCATTGGGAAGGTTTCTCAGAACCAGGCTGGAATTCCTCATCAAAAAGCAAGCGAGCTTCTCCCTGGAGACCCCACGCTCCTCCATGCAGCGCCAGCTCTTGAAGTCGAGCTCTTCTTGTGGCGGGTCACAGCTGAATGTGGGTCACTCGTATCCAGAGTCTCAGTTTCAGTCTGGTGCAGAATAGAAACAAGATACAAACCTCCTTTTCTGCAAGAAGGAAGGAAAGAAAGAGCCCTTCTCCAGCCAGCTGTGCCTCAACAGGAGCAGAACGTCCACTTCACAGATGTCACCCCAGACACACCTGAGTGCTTTAGAGGCATGTAAGCAGGTACATCATTTGAAGCGCCACCTTGGGCCCTAGAAACGCCCCTGGGGATGCTAAAACTTGGCCACAATTACTCTGTGGGGTGCTTACCGTCCATAATTGCCCTAATTACACAGGGCTCCCTAATTACACTTTATGCAGCTTTAACTATGCAAAGAAAAGCCCTCACACATGGGACAGAAAAGATTCTGACCACGTCTTGACCAACAGGAGCCAAACACAAGTATTCCCCATGGAGCCACTTTGTGTCTCGCTCTATGACCCTGCCAAGCAGGTTCCCATCGCTGCTGATAAGATTATAGAGATTAAAGAGCTGGGTGTGATGCTCACCTATGGCAACACCACCCTCCTGAGAGCTCCTCACAGCTCTGGAACCTCTCAGCCTGATTTTGTTAGTGTTTTATCCCTTTAACCTGTGCCACGTAGGCACAGGGCAGAGCTTATCTCCCAACGAGGCCAGGAGGAGCTCTGCAGTGGAGCAGCCATGCCAGAGCTTGGCAGCCTTGCCAGGCAGGTAGGACGTGTATGCTGGGAAAAGGGCCTTGCTATGGATCTTGTGTCTAGCTTGAGGAAGACACAAGATCCATGGAAGACACAAAATCCGTAGAAGACACAAGATTCCCAGAAGCTGAGGAGCAGCGAGGCAGGGATTTCACTCAAGCCTATCTTAAAGACTCCTTATAAGCTGTCCAAATATGTGTGCATATATATATAAAAACCACTCTGAACTTCAAGTGTGCTCTGATCCAGGGCTGGTTTGTCCCTTTTCCAGGCACTTGAAAGCTCCCACACTGAGCTGGAGCTATGGAGTGGTTCTGCTTTGCCACTCCAGTTCTCTTGCTCAGCAAACACAGCCTTTTTGAGCCCCCAAAAGTGCCCCCAGTTCAGGTGCTGCCTCGGGACATGAAACTGAGTTTTGTGGGCACCAAAAGCCTGTTTCCCTTTCTAAAAACACAGCGATGCAGCTGCGTGAGAGCAGCTGGAATGGGGGAGTGCTGTCAGAGGAGGAAATCGAGCTCTCAACGGCGTTATCAACACTGAAATGATGTTTTTAAAAGAGAAAGGAAGATCTTGGGCTGAGCTGAGAAAAAGAGGGAGCTCTGCCAGGCCTGAGCGTTCATCCTGGGTATTGTTTCAGCTCTCGGAGCTGAATTAGTGCCAGAGCCCAGCTCTGCTCATGCTGAGCCCTCCTCTCTGCTCGGGCCAATAGACTTTGCTGTAGTCTGCACCCAAAAAAGGTCTGTGTTTCCCTTCCCGGCCGTGCCTGACGTGGTGTGTTCTGTGCGCGTCAGCAGGATCAGCTCCGCAGCAGGATGCTGGCCAGAGCTGCTTACAAACATGTGACGTAGGTGACGGGCACACGGCACGGGGGGCACGGAGCCACGCTGCCAAAGAAGGCAAGCACACATGCTGCTTCCCTGGGGAGCAAGAGCAGGGACACAGCATCCCCATCCCCTTCAAAAACCAACGGGTTTTGAAGTCTTTATAGAGGTTGGGGTGACAATAAAGGGCTCCCAGAGAGAAGCACATTCAGGGGGGCTGGATGCTTGGAAGAGTGGCCCCATCCAGGCTGTAAGGAAGAGAGGCACAGAGAGCACCTCAGCACAGAGAGGGTGGGACAAGGGTCTGTTTGTCTCCCTGTGGGTGAAATAAAGGCTCAGCAAACCGAAGGGAAGCCCCTTCACCCCCCCTCACCGTGCCTGATCAACAAGGAGCAACCATTGCTGCTTTAAGAGACTATTATACAGGCGCTTCCACTTCCTCCTCTACCCCCAAACCACCCTGGCGGCGTTTCAAGGTTCTCTCTGCCCTAGATCAGCCCCAGGAAAGTCCCTATGGTGAAAGATATGAACACAAGACACTGCCCTTCCTCCAAGTTCCCCATCCCACGCCCCAGTGTTCCTCCCCTGCAGCATTGCCCTGGGCAAGCCGAGTGCTAGTTTGTTTGATGAATTTCACTTTTACCTCTTCCAAGTTCGCCACAGTCCTCAGCCTACCTGGGCTTCCTCTCCTGGCTGCAACATGCAGAGGTATGTGCTGAATGTGCTCGGAGGGCCACCATCCAGCACAGAATGGGGCTTGTGAAACCCAAGCTGGCTTCAAATAGGACAGGGCAGGCGGCAGCTGCTCCAGGGCTCTCAGTTCCTGCCCTGAAGTACGGCTCCTACCTTGTAAGCACAAGTTGAGAGCACACCAAGCAACATAACCCTGGTGAGACACCGGCTTTCCCATCCCCAGCACACACGGCTTCTCCCATAGCCTGCTGACAGCAGCACTCCAAACCTTGCAGCAACCTGCTCTAGTGGAAGGTGTCCCTGCCCGTGGCGGGGGGGTGGAACTGGATGAGCTTTGAGGTCCTTTCCAACCCAAACCAGGCTGGAATTGTGTGCACCAAGGGCACAGCCACTGTGTGCATGTCCTCCGCGTGTGCACCCTCTGTGTTTGTACACCCTCCATGTGTCCGCCCTCCATGTGTCCACCCTCGCTGTTCGTGCCCTAGATGTGCACCACGCCAGCTGGCAGCAAGGCTCCAACGCTGATCCCATTGCAAACCCCATCCCTGTCCCTGCCATGGGGGGGATCAAGGGGGGGAGATCCAGAGGGAGATCCGGGGGGGTTGTGGCTCCTCCTTGTGGCTCCAGGAGGGAATTACCGGGAAGGGGCCAGCACTGGGCTTGTGCCACCGACCCCCCCTGAGCCACAGCTCAGCCTGTGCCCTGGCTGCTGAGGGAGCAGGGGGGTCACCCCTTCCCTCCCTCGCTCCCTAAAATCCCTTAAAGGGATTTTAGGCACGACTCGACCCCTCCGTTGGCACTAATGGGGCTGTATTGGTGAAGGCTCTTGCTCTCTGTGCTGCCCCAGGGATGGAAACCTTGGATGGGGAAAGGACAGAAGCACTTGAGATAAACCCCGTCCTGGTGAGAGTTTGGAACAAAACTGTCCTTTCAAAGCAAGGGCAGTACCTGCTGAAGCGTGGGGACAAAGACAATGTCTGTGCCTTGAATTAAGGCCACGTCTTACCCCGTGGAGGAAAGCTGAGCGGGGGCCAGGCTGACCTCTGGGCTATTTTAAGCTGTTGAGGTCAAAGGGGATCTAGAGCCGCTGCTCCAGCACCGAATGTTTTATTTAAAGGCTATTTGGTTGCTAGAACTTGCAGGGCCCAACGTGCTATTGAATTCTTTTAACAGCCTTTATCATGCTAATGTAGCAAGAGCAGTCGCGGACGTCAGCGAGAGGAGCACGTCCCCTTTGGGACGCGTTTAGAGCCGTCTATTCTTCCCATTGGATTACAGCGTGGATTACAGCAAGGGCAGCTCCTCCCCGCCTGCGCTGGCCCAGCAACAGTTGCTTCAACACCCTCCTTGTCAATGTTTCATGGGAGCTTATCTCCTCCCTCCACAGATGGCTCAGGTTAGAGAGCTTGGGAACGGGGCTGAGTTGGAAACAGGCAGATGTCGACTCAGCAGAAGAGCTTAGGAAGGGATTAGATGAGCTGAGGTGCTGGGCTGGGGGCAGAGCCTCCTCTGGAGAGCTCAGAGAAACAAGGAGAAGCTGGAAAGGAAGGTCCTGTGGCCCTGCTTGAGGTTACTGGTGATGACCAGACCTGTGGGCACCGGCGAGACGATGGCCCTGTGTTAGCACCCAATGCTCTCAGTTAGGCTCGGCTCCCAGTCCGAGGCATCTGGGGCCTTCCTCGTGGATAATGGGGATTGTTGGGATGAGATAGATGAGGAAAACAGGTCATGTTGCACGGAGCAGCCCGATTAACCCCACCACTGGGAATCCTGAATCTAGTGCTTGGTGCTGATGTTTTTCTAAAGAATAGGTTACAACAGTTTAGGCGTTATCAACGTGAAGTGGGGTTTTGAAGATTATATCCTTTAATAAATCCATTTTCTAAAAGATCAGACTATAAAAAATGTCATGTAACATAAAAATCAAGACAGAAAACCCCAGAGCAGCTCCAACAAAGGGTTCTTCATGTGGTATTTCCTCAGCTAAAGGCACACCTCTGTGTGTGTGCTCATTCATCTAATCTGTTTGCAGCATGTTTTGCCCACCTGCACACACCTGCATTAGGGCAAGCAGGCTGTGAACCTGCCCCACATGCAGAGATGTCCCTTCCGAGGGCCTGTTCTCACTTGCGGACAGACCAGGAAAGAATTCTTGGGACTAACACCTGGATCCAAGTAGGTGGAAGGAGCTGCAGCCCGCTCCTGGGCACAGGGAGCACTCCCCGCCACCAAGGGTGAGCGCACTGCCTCCATCCTGAGCACCAGGGAACGTCAGTAAGATGCCTGCAGTGCACAGTCAAGGGTTATTTGAGGAACTGGATGGTCAGAAATCAAGTTTGAGCGTTTCACAACATCAGAGAAGCTTGAGATTTGTTTACAGAGCCTAATTATAGCAGTTTGGTGCCAACAGAATAAGGAAGATGAAAGATGTGCTCAGAGGAAAGAATATGCAATGGGCGCTTGCAGTGCTGCATCAAATCCCTCATAAAAGAGCTCTGGGAGTCCTCGTAAAACATACCTGGGACAAGAGGTGAACAGATGATGAGGCTCAGGAGAAGTAGCGGGGGAAATGGCTGCGGCATTTCGTAACCAGGGTGAGTCAGAGATGATATTTCTGGGAATGTACACACAGAAGGCAAGAATTTCCCTGGGGAGGCAGGGAATGGCTGGGATCTGAGCATCAGCGCTTCTTCGGTTCCACTCTCTGAGAGAAGGGAGATCAAATGCCGGAGGAGGATGGGGTGAAGCAGAACAGATCCAGCCTTTGTACCAAGGAGTTAATGGTTAATACTGGGGAAAGCAGGCTTCAAAACTAGAGACGTTTAAACAAATGAAGCAGTGGCATAGGAATCCAAGAGATCCAAGTCTCTCCTGGCTGACCTGTATGGGCAGAGTGCCTGCCCGAGGCCTGCATGCTGGAGGAGAGAACCTAAGGAGCTCTGAAGCTCCTTATTTCTTGCCATAAATCTGAGCAAGAACAAACACCAGCTATTTCCTGCAGAGCCTGTGCTCCTGGATAGACCATGTTAGGCTGCAAGTAGCAGTGCTGGCTCTCCAGCTGGGCTCCCACAGGCTGCTTCTTCTGGCAGCAGCAACATGACCAAGGGATGTGTTCAGAAGAAAAGAAAGGGACTGGTGTCCAGGTACCTCCTCATTCACAGGTCCTGTCGCCCCAGCCACCACCAGCTCTGAGTGCTGCGCAGGGTTACGTGACTTGGAGGCAGGAGAGACCCGTTTTCATTACTCCATTTACAGGCATCAGAGTATAGTGGCAGTAACTTCAAGTGTACACAGACCAAACTGGAAGTGGAGCCCGATTTGTCACACCTTTGGTCCCTGCCACTGTGGGCATCATTTCTTCATGCTCTGTCAGACTCCCAAACAGAGGGGAGCAGTGTTTCCAAGGCTGGCAGCCCCCGAGTCCAGCTCAGCTATTAGGTCTGTTAAGCCATTGGGAAACCAGCAATCTCACCACAGCTCTTGGCAGGAGACCCAGACAGGTCCCTTTAAACATGTGTCTCTAAGCGACTCTGTTCCTTCCCCTGCATCCAGCTCAACTCCAGCCTCAGGATGTGCAGAACAATAAAGCTGAGGGAAAGATGGTCCCAGTTATTCTTTTAGGTCCAAGATGACCAGACTCCTGATACCTTTCACCCCACTTTTGAAAGGAAGAAACTCCACCATCCCTCTGCCTAAAACAGGAACCAGAGGAAGAATAGGTTCCTGTCACCTCCCAGACTGGGCATTGGAAGCAGCACAACTCCAAGTAGCATCAGTGATTCCTTGATATTCCTCCCTTAGATTTTAAGCCAAGTCAAGCAGGGAACCCTTTGACACCATGGCAAGGTAAAAGCTAAGACCTTGTAAGAAATAAACCCGCCACTGAGAGCAGCTTTCCTGATCAGGGCACAACAGCTCTTCCACTTCTAGCAAAGTGAAGATAAAGGATTACTGCTTTGCTGCAGGCATTTATGCACAAGAGAGTTGTTGATTTTGTTCTGCCTGCTTTTGGATGGTCTCAAAGGTTCAGTATTTGACACAGCACAGTTTGGGCAGGGCCATGGTATAGGCCACTGACATGTGCTGGCATCACATTCTCTTTTCCAGGCCTTGGAGCAGGAGCTGAACCCCAGAAGGATCAAGCATTGGGTAGGAGTTTGAAGCTGCTTACTATGGCCAGGAAGGAGATGGCTGGATTTAGATGTAGTTTGCCGGGAAGGACGAGAGAACATTGCTCTGATCTTCGTGATAAAATGCTTATCAAGTACATTGAGCTTTGAGGCAAACCAGGCGGTGGTTAGGAGAACCTGCTGAGCTGCAGTCAGGATGTGACATTTACCACTGCAGTGACTCATCTGCTGTGGCTGCTTTGTCTCATGTTCTGCCAGTGTGAAACCCAGGGCTTGCACCACAGTGCCCAATAGAGAGGGAAGGTTTGGGAACCATACACACAACAGAGGTGGTTCCAAATCCCCTCTTCCCAGCAGATGAATAAGGGGTTTATGCCAAGGCCACGCCGAATTTAGGCGTGCTTCACCCAAAGCCACTTGAATAGGCACATTACAAAGACTGCACACACATAAAATGGAGCCAGGGAAATGAATGTTTCTAGCTATAAACTGACTGCTCGAGCCCATTTTCCCCTGCAGTAAATACTCGCTGTGCTGGTAAGGAAAGGTGAAGGAGAGAGAAAGTAGCCTAAATTCTTTGTTAGAGATATAAGGAGGTGTGTTAAACATCTGAAATAGCCCAAAAGCATAGATTTAGCAGCACTCTGCCAAGGCACTGGGATGCTCTTTTATAGGAGATGTGATTCCTGAGCTTATCAGCAAAATGACTGTTCAATAGCTCCTCTTTCACTCTAAACCACTCATGTCCTATGGGGGTTACACAGCTCTGGGGCAATGAACTGAACAAAGATTAGCCTTTATCCTGGTTGTTTCTCTGCAGCCAGAATGAAGCACTCCATTTGTAATGGAAGGTGCCAAAAATGTCCTGTTAACCTCCGCTCTGTATTTGTGATGAAACAGAGAGGAGCAGCAGCGAAGCTTTCTGGCCTGCAAGCCCACTGCTTCTTGAAATGCCATCCGAAAGCTGCTAGGAAAGAATTCCAGCTACAGGGAAGAGCGAGCAACATTGACACCTACCGTTGAGTGTTTTAATTGCTGGTAGTACCCAGCCACTGAGTCTTGTAAAGCCGGAGGAAGACGCTCTCCTTAGTTAAAACGACATGCTAATACTTGAATTTTGCTCCTGCAGTGCTTTCAGGGTGAATTTAACTGCAAACAGAGAAGCTGCATGTGCAGGGAAACCTCTTCCTTTAACTCAATTTCTTCATTGAATTCATGGAATGACTTTCCCAAGAGGCAAAGGAAAAGAGTAGCGAGCTGGCAGAAGGAGCTTACCTCTGTTTTCCCTTCAAACATTACACATTTCCTCCACAAAAGCTTTCAGCAAACAAGCTTCAGGCTTTCCACAATCCTGAATAGCTTCATGTGAACAATTTGGGACAGAAATGAGAGAAAAAGGCTCCAGAGCTGGAAACGTGTCCACCATTAAAGGGAAAAACGTCTATTGTTGGAGATAGCAATGCCCATACTTGATCCTATGGTAATCTAGATTACTCCAAGAAATATGGCTTCTCCCCGCTGCTCCCAACACAGGCTATATATATATAGGTATATGCAGACGTATCTGGAGTATAATCCCATAGGAAATTCCCAAGGGGTTTCCAGGAACACCACTCCACACTAAGGAGGACCATTCTGGCAGCAGAATGCCTCCATGGTGGTAGCAAAGTGCCCGCCTGCAATGAGGAACATCAGACCCAAACCAGGCGCAGCTCTCCCCAGGTTTCCATTGGCAACATCCCTGAGCTTCCCACATCCAAAACCTAAACCTGGAATGCGTTTGTGATTGATAGCTCACTGACCTGCGCGTCTGTCCCCAGATTAGGCTTCCCCAGTGACCTGCCTGACCTCCACAGCAAGGGCAGGGAGAACAAAACCACTTCTCTAAAGCAATGCTGGACATTGATTGGGAATACTCTGGCTCCAGAGGTTCCAGAGGCAGCCCAGCCCAGGACAAGACTCTCTTTACTGTCCTGGTTAAGGTGGGTTTTGGCCAAGCTCTCTGCTCTACACAGCTCTGGCCAGAGCCAGAGGCAAAGCCTCAGCCAAGGGAGTCCATGTGGGTCCTGTTTCTTGGCATCCCACAGGAAATGGTGGCAGCCTTTGAGCAGGAAGCCCAACAGATCAACCAGCCCTGTCTTATGGTCACCGCGGCCGTTGCCTCAGGACTTTCCAACATCCAGGCTGGCTACCAGATTCCTGAGCTTGGGAAGTGAGTAGCAAACCCTCAGGTATCGTTTCTGTGACACTTCCTTCAGGTGGTACCCAGCAAGTACCAGGGGTGGGTAAACAGGAACAAACAGGTCTGGGTGTCTGAGCAGGCCAGAAGATAGATGTGCACAATGTTCTCTGCAGGTACTTGGACTACATCCATGTGATGACTTATGATTTCTATACCTCTGGGGATGGACAAGCTGGGGAGAACAGCCCTCTCTACAGTAATGGTAACACCTACCTCAGTGTTGTAAGTGTATTTTGGGAGCCTCTGTGGCAGAAGGCATCTTCCTGCCTACAAATCTCAGCACAGACTTGAACCATGATGGCTTTTGTTATAGGAATATGTTATGAACTATTGGAAGAACAGTGGTGCTCCAGCTGAGAAGCTCCTTGTTGGATTCCCAACCTATGGACATACCTTTGACCTCCAAAGCCCATCTGATGCTGCTGTTGGGGCACCAACATCAGGCCCTGGGCCAGCTGGACCTTACACAAAGCAGGCTGGGTTTTTGGCTTACTATGAGGTATGTGTGTTCCCTCCCATCTTGGCCACCACCACCACAAACACTCCTCAAGCTTCACAGCAAGGAATTTATAGCCCATGTAATATCCCAACTATTTCTTTGCAGGACACTTGCTAACTTCTCCCTCTCTGCCCTAGATCTGCACATTCCTGAACTCTGGAGCCACCCAGGCTTGGGATGCCCCCCAGGACATGCCCTATGCCTACAAGAGCAATGAGTGGGTTGGCTACGACAACATCAAGAGCTTCAACATCAAGGTATGGTGCGATGTGTGCTGTAATAAGGCAAGAGGCCACCTGCAATAGCAGGTCCTGGGGCTCATTGGAGTTTCTCCGCTGGCACCGAACAGGTTGACTGGCTGAAGAAGAACAATTTTGGAGGTGCTATGGTTTGGACCCTTGATCTGGATGACTTCACTGGCTCTTTCTGCCAGCAGGGCAAATACCCCCTGATCACCACCTTGAAGAACAGTCTTGGTGTGCAGAACAGTAGTGAGTAGCTTGAGTAGTGTGTGCTTCTAGCTCACTGCTGATGCAGGGCTTCAGAGATCTGGGAACCTTCGTCTCTGGAGCGTTGGTGGATAAAGGCTTCCTTCGGAAGCCACAACTAGAGATGGCCCCAGAAAGGTTCCTTCACTCTGCATCTCCTGGCATAAAGGAGGGAGATTGTAACTTGGACCCGCTGTGAACCAGGCCAGGCTTTGGGGGAACACTCTTTAACAGCAGACCTCACCACTAAAGGGTCTTTGAAGGGAGGGGAGGGCTGAGAGTCTGTGAAGGCAAAAATAAGCCCTTTTCTTGCTTTCATTTCAGACTCGGTGACTGCAGCTCAGCCCAGCGCTCCTGTCACTGAGCCTCCCTCTAACACGGGTGGAAGTAAGAGCGGGGGCTCTAGTGTTAGTGACTTCTGTGCTGGCAGGGCCAATGGCCTCTATGCAGATCCAGCCAGCCAGAGAAGCTTCTACAACTGCGTGGATGGAGAAACCATTGTGCAGAGCTGTGAGAGCAATCTTGTCTTTGATACCAGCTGCTCCTGCTGCAACTGGCCGTGAAGATGCCAATCCTGTTACAGCAAACAGGCTCCTCTGAGCTAATGGAATAAGAATGGTGATAACAAGAACGATGATAATAAGAGGGATGATAATAAGAACGATGATAAATAAAGTGTTCTGCAAAAGCACCAATCCTCGCTGTTTCAACTCATCTTGCTGTTAGTATTTCGATGCTCCCTGATTCTCTCATGACATCCACACGTGTACTTGGGGAAGGGCCTGAATCCACAAGCTGCTCTTAATTCCAGGATGGTGTTTTCCAGGGGTTTCTTGCTGCCCCAGCATGGGAGCCAGGCAGAGGGAAAAAGAGAGCAGACAACGGGGCAGATGGGGTTGTGTCACAAAGGAGATCACAGAGAAGGGTCCTCGCTGCTTCCCCTGAGACCTCTCCCCTATGACTTTACAGTGTGAGAACAGCAGCTCCTCAGAGGAGTCATCACAGCACAATCCACAGGGACATTATTAATCCTCTTTTCCCTGCACCCTTCCGGCGCTGCCATCACCAGCATTCCCTCCAGCACTCCCTGCTCCGTGTCTATAGCAACTGGAGAGTACACACACATCCTGAGCCTGGCAGCATGGCAGCAGAGGGGGAACCAAGAGGTGAGCCCTGCAGGCACCAGGTTAGCTCCCTGGTGGCATTTGGGCTTTTCCAGAGGCTGCTAAGCTACTCTTTGCTCAGGCTGGGATAAAAAGAAGCCTTTGTGGAAGGAGGGAACAGGCATGCAAAGGGCAGACCCTGCACAAGCAGGTCAGGGGAAATTCCCATGTGGAAGACAAAGGGATGGTCAGCCTCAGGGACTTAAGAAGGGAAAAAAGCAGCAAGTGGTCACCTCCGCATGGGTTGATCTCCTGGTCTCACAGACGTGCAGAAGCAGATCTCATTTGGAACATGCCAAGAGCGGAAAATGCTCCCTCTGCACGATGCCCCAGACAGGCTGGGAATCCAGCTGAAGTCCATCAGGGGAGAGCCTTCGCTTGGGCCAGGCTGTTACCTCAGCCAAGAGGTAAGTTGTTCAGTTTTCATGCTCGGAGCTTTTCCTCCGCAGAAGACACACAGTACAGGAGCAATAAGACCATGGCAATGAGAGGAATTCATAGGAATAACGTCTGCTGCTCATGTCCTTCTGCCCTTCCCCTAATGCAAATGGTGTCCGCAAGACACTTCTGCTTTTGAATTGCAGAGAAGCAGCTTCAGGTACTCCTGGGAAAACAAACCACTGAGCATCAAAGGCTACGTGATAGGAGCGAGGACAGCCCAGCGTTCCCAAATACAGCCACAGGTAAGAGGCACATGTTGAAGTGGCAGAGCTGCAGCTTTGCAAGAGGCTGTTCCCAACATAGACTATCAGTTTTGATCACATTTGCTGGGACTGCCTCCAACTTAATATATACAGCAGCTACAGATCTCCTTACACATAGTCTAGTGGTAGGTGTTGAGCCTAGAGACTGATCACTGAACATATGAGCTCTGGCAACATCAACACAGGCATTTGTATGTCACACGTTCCTTTGTATCACATACACACACATGTAAGTGCACATATTGAGGCAAAATCAGCTATCCTGCCTGAACAAACACACTATGTCTTCTGGTTCAACTTCTCTAGATTAACCATTTATTAGGAGAGACATCATAGGACACACTGGGTAAGGGTAGGGAGTATAGAATTGATCTATTCTGGGGTTTTTATGCCATCGGAGCAGCCAAAGCATGCACTGAACAGCAGGTCTGTGATGCCCAGCTGGCTGCTCAGAGCAGGAATGGTTTGCAGAACAAAATCTTCCCTATAGAAATCTTCTCTCTTGCAGACTGTGACTCCCAGCCCAGCAAAGTACCAGCCATTCTGGAAGAAAGAGAGGAAATTCCAGCCTGCCTATGCTCCATTCTCCACTAAGGCACCAAGATTTCCACATAAGCCTTCAGATAGAGAACTCTTCCCTGGGTAAAGAAACTCATTTTCTTACATTTTTCACAATAAGCAGAGAGAAATACTAAGACCCAAATGGGAGATAGGTTCCTGAGGTCCCAGAAATGCTTTTTTATCTTCAAAAAGCTTCCCTGCTTTAGTCCTGCTTGATGACTAGAATACCACAACATGCGTTTCTCCCATGGATCAAGGTAGGGCAGGTAACTTCTGCTATTGCAAACATCACACACCAGTTCCAAAACAAGCTACTTTGTGCCTGTTCTCTTTAGACCTGGAACTTACGAAGCAGACAAGCAATTACACAAAAGAATCACTTGGCCGATGAAGTTTGGGTCTCCAGACTGGTCTTTAGTGCCAATGCCACCAAAGAGGATGCTAAAAATGGAGGTACAAAAGGTAAGGACATGGATAAGGGGATGTTATTCCTGGCTCAATGCTTCTGACAGAGAAAATTGTATGGCTACATCATGTTTGCACTGTGTTTTGTCGTCATTTCCTCACTGGGCTGCTGGGTACATGGCTCTATTAGCCTGGGGCACAAGATATAAAGTGATTTTCTATCAGAAAATGCTGGTTTGCAAAAACAATTACCATCCTTCAAAATCAACCCCTTCTGTTAATAAATTTGCTCTTAAAGTTTCCATCCACAAAGAGAGAAACCCAGGGCACCAGAGCACAGATTTCCCCACGTAACTCTGCTGAAAACAAAACCTTTGTGTTTTAAGACGTAGCTTAAGGTTCTGGACACCATCTCACACCTTCCTGTGCTGTTCAGAAGCACTTGTCATTGCCAATATCTAATAGTTGTCTTTTAGATAACCATAGACAGAGAATTCAGGAGACACCGGAACCGAGTGGCCTACCTGAGTTTATACTTCAGCTGAGGAGCCAGAGCTGCTGCCGTGTCCCCCTGCATCTAGAGGGGCACCTCAGGACTCACCTTTGCTTCCCATCCGCTCCTGAAGACACTCATCTGCACTACCCAGCCTCTCCAAATAAAAGCATTGCAAAAAGAGAGCTTTCTTGTCACTAGTTGTGCCTACCTCTAAGCAGCACACATCTGAGGGCAAGAGGATGGGATGGGTCAGACCCTGCAAGATGTACTTTTGCATTACTAGCTTTTTCCCTCCTGCCATGAAGAAGAGATTCTCAAGCAAAGAGCGAGCAACATGCTGCTAATTAAGATAAATGTAGTCTGAATCAGAAAGGCCCTGGAGTTCATCATCAGTTGTTTCTGTAATGTAGAACTGAGACCCTAGGGATTGCTATAAACATTTACAAACCTTCACACACAGACTCAATCTGTATGATCACAGGCTTGGTTCGACCTCAGGGGAAAGCTAAGAGCAGGCAACATTCATTCTCGTTATAACTACCAGTCACGACGCAGGCTTTGAGATATTTTGGGTCTATTTACATGTTTCTGTAGCAAAGTTTACCTGTAGCTCAGTTTCAGCTATAAAACCAAAGCATATTCTTCCAGTTGCCCACTTCTGGTCTTCAAGTGCTCTCACATCTGCACTGCAACAGCTGCCTGTCTCTCCTAGGCACGTTGGCCCCTTCACAACCACAAGAGATTGCTTTGTAGCAGCAGCTGTCACAAAGGGATTTACTTGCTGATTTGCAGTTGCCATCTCTTGAAGGAAGGGGTATGGTTCGCTGGAGACTGCACTGTCTCAAGACCTGGGTTTTAGGGCATTCAGATGCTTCTCCACTCCTAAAACTTCAAGGACTCAGCCAGTTTTGCTTGTAGGAGATAAACTTTCTTTTATTAGGAACATAAAAATCACTGGTTTCATTCTACACTTTTCCCCTCCCCAGCGAGGGGTTTTCTCCTTACGAAAAAATGCTTAATCCACGTAAAAAAAGATAAACATTTTTATATATACATACATACACACCATCTCTGTACATTTGTTATTCTGTACAACCAAGGCACCAGCAGAAGTGACAATGGCACACGCAGGGCTTCTTTTGCTAGAGATCTGAGCCCAGCATGTTTGGCAGGAACACCTCCATTCTCACTGAAACAATCACTCCTTTTCATCTCCCTTTTCCCTGGGTGATGGGGAAGAGGGAGGCCTGGGAGGATGCCTTAACTGCACACATGTACACATACAGAACCCTGATCTCCCTGGGGACTGCAACAGGCTTCTTGCACTCAGCTCCTGCTCTAGGAAACCACGAGCTGCCTGGCAAGTCTTTGCTGCCTCTCCCTGCACCACGTTTTCATCCAGAAGAGATGCTCTGGAGACTGGACCAAACTACAGAAGTCTTTTGTCAAAGAGATTTAACTTCTATTTTGCCTAAGAAAAGGTTGAGGAAAATTAAAGCAAAGCCCTCCAGAATGAGCTAACAATTACAATACTCCCATCACCAGTTATTTTCACTGCTGTAATAGTCTTCTGCTCCAGGGAAATAAAGCGGGGGAGAAAAAGAGCAACTTCTATTGATAAAAGCTCGTTTTGGACAAAATAAAGTGCAATTGATAGAATGGCCTTGGGGACTGCTTTATCAATACAGCTTTATTCCACATTCCAAGTTTTTTAGCACAGCATCTTTCAAACCAACTGGTGGAGGCATGAACTCTCAAAGGAGTTGTGCTGTGTTAAAACTAACAATAGAACTGAAAAATAGCCTGAAGCAGCTGTTGAATCCTGCCATTCACACTGCTGGAAAATAATCTCAAAGCAGAACAGGGTAAACACCACACTTAGCACTTTGAAGTGCAGCCGCAGACAGAAAAGTGGGAATAAAATGCCATCCTCACTCTGTACACTCTTACCAACACATCAGCCACCTTTAGTTTACAAAGGAAAGGTCTGTTTGCTTTTACCTGCCAAGAATCCAAAGAAAAAAACCTCTCTGAGATTTTTCTGTCTCTGTTAATACATGTTCCTTAGATTATAGGGCCAGGCAGGGTTGGTTGCAGAAGTTTCTTTTCTAGCCTGCCAGCCAGCCACAAATGAATTATGCCTTTGTATCCTGCAGAGCCCGCTGGGAAGCACTGAGTGGCAAGAACCTCCATGTCCCCCATCTCTTCAGAGGGTAAATCCTGCGACAGTAAGAACAAACCAAAGTAAGCCAGACAATTCCCATCTGGAACCCAGTAGCCTTCAATGCTTTTATGGCAATTGACCATTGACCATTCCAAGTCAGCAGGAGAGCAGAGGGAGAAGAGGGAGCATTGCAGACCAGGATGAGAGTGCAGTTCACCAGGCAGAGAGAGCTCATTCTGCTTCTGCCTCTCCTGTCTTGCTCCATGCCTCTCACCCACCACTGTGAAGGTGAAATCCCCTCCAGGTTTCTCTTCCTCTGAGCAGCCAACTGGCCACACACCTCACTTCTTTCTGCGGATCTTGGGCTTTTTCACTGGCCGGAGGTAGGGATTGTCTATCATGTTTTCCTCCCCGTTCCGACTGCCTGACAGGGAGGTGTTCTGCTGTAACACTGAAGCGTTCTCCTTCTCAGGTCCTGAATCATCCTGCCAACATATGTATAAACAACCAAAGTTAGGTTAAACAAGACTTAGAAGTTCAAACCACATAACCTATGGGCAAAACATCATCAACAGCAACAACCAAGACAAACAGCAGCACATGGAGCTGCATTAAAGGTGAGGACTCCAGATTTCTAACACAAGACCACCCTCTTTGGGAACAGTGTGGGACAATCACTCTGAAACAAAGGTTGGACCGAAAGGTCATGATCCAACCTCATTTTGCATTGCACCCTGCAGGAAGTTAAAGAACCATGACAGTGTTTAGCCATTTACACCTGGTAAAACACAACCCATGCTGCCTTTTTCCACCCACTCTGCCCAGCTGCAAGTAAGACAGGCAAAGAACCAGGTTTCATAAGTTGAAGAAAGTCAGGCCCAAGAGACCTCGACCTCTCCGGCTGAGCGTACCGTGCTCATGTGCAGGGGCAGGTTCTCGGTGTCTGTCTGGTCGTCTTGCTCAGATGAATCTGTTTCTTCCATTTGCTGCATCTCCAGCTCAGAGGGGAGAAGAGCTGTCAGGTAAGGGACGGTGAAAGGCCTGGCAGCAATCACTAGGGTTAGGGAAAAGGACACAGTCAGCAAGCTGGGAGAAGACTCCTCAACTCAGAGATCATGAAGCACAAAGCCAACCAGTTACTTAGATGAAGCACTTTCACTGGTTCTGGTTTTAAACACAGATGTTCTTTTCCTGTTCCTGTCAGGAATCAGGAATGAAATATCCTGTCCCTAAGAGATGGCAGTCTCTAATTTTCTATTTCCTGAGGCCCCTTTATGTTTCCAGCCAAGGACACAGCATTATAGCAACATAAAAAATCCTTCCTGACCTCCATATCATAAGCATTGCTTAGTTCCCCTTAAGATAACTTTTGCATCTGTGCCTTCAGTGAGCCTGGGAAAGTGGGAATTCTCATCACTGCTTTGTGGACGGAGAAACAGGAAAACCTCCGCTGCCTACCACAAAAATGAGAGAGAGAAGAAATCACTTGTTCAGAAGTTACAGAGGGACAGAGGTTACAGCGACAGGATTGGGATGAGCTTCGAAATTAACACCCATCAGCCACCAGCAGAAGAAAGCGAGCCTTTGGTGAGGGTGGAAGCCTTTGATTCTGGTTTTCATCCCCATTTTAAATAGAGAATTCCTCATTTCCCAGCCTTCCAGTGCCTTGGAAGGGCAAACACAACGTGAGCACTCGGCACTCACCTCCTGCAGCAGCAAGCCCTCGTAAGGGAGTCATTTACAGGTACTCACGGGGGAACGTGCTGACATCGTCTTTGAAGAGACTCTGTGTTTCTCCTGTCTTAGCCATGAAGCGGGTCAGAGCTCTCTCCACGTCGCGCCGCTGCGATGCTGCCTTCTCCCGCAGGACCTGATAATCAGATACAGGCTCCCGGTACGTCTGTGGAGAAGGGAGGGAAAGATAAAGAACACCATTAGACAGCTGAAGTTCACACCACCAACATGGATTTTCAGAGAGCTACAGATGTCGATGGGCCAGAAACCTACAGCAAGTGCAACCCACAAACAACAAGTGATATATTAAACCAGAAGCAATGCTTTAGATGACCAGTCCAAGTACTGCAGTAAAAATACACCAGTCCTGGTGTCACTGACTTCAAACAGGTCCCAAACGGCACCAAAACTTTTTTTCACTCACTGGTGTCTTGATGTAAGTGTGAGGATCTGGAAACTCCGGGAAATGGCTGGGAATGTGGGATGGATGAGGCTTGTTCTGCCCGGCTGTGAGGGCTTTGGGAGTCACGGGCTGGTTTGTCACAGGAGCTGCAGTAAAACACACACACACAGAGACCAGTGGCTTCATTCTGCCAAGAGTGAGGCATAAAGTGCCAGCCCATACTGAGCTGTGACCCCCGCCTATAGCAGGGACAGAGCACATCCCACAAGCAGTAATTTCCCATTGGGTTTCTCATTCCAAAAGGGAACATGAGTTACTTGACCCCTCTCTCCTACACAAGGAGAAGAAAACTGCATTGAGGATTCTCACGTGCACTGAGGATGCTGCAGCAAAGGCACTGACTCAGCAGAAGCAGCCTCCCTGCACCTAAGGGCTCACTACAGGAGCCCTTAAACCAACCAGCACTTCCAGGAGCACCGGCCTGCATCCTCCACCAGAAAACCTGGAGCTCTCTGGACACCAGCAGAGAGGAATGCCAAATTATTTCCAGTTTCCTGCACAAGAAGAGAAGGGATCTCCTACATACGGGCAGTGATGACCATCCTCTGGGAGCGCTTGGCATATGCGGGAAGCGTTTCAACATTGAACCCTGGAACACAAAAGAGGAAACAGAAATCACACCATTTATCCTGCCCCAAATCCCCCCTCTTAAGCTTTACCATGTTTTTCTACAAGGGCTCCAAATTACATGAGAAAGAAGATGATGCACTCTGTATATGTTCATACTGCATCCACAGCAGCGATATGGAGCCCACAAACACCAGAATGGGGGGGACAGAGCTTCCTAGCAACGCAGCACACCCAGCTCTGCAGTGCAGGCTGCTGGAATCAGGGGGTGCCATCAACCACTCACCCATTTCCACCAGAGTAACCACGATATCAGAGAGCGTGGGCTGTGTCCGGGCTGTGTGCTCACAGTAGGACTTGGCGCTCCTTCCCATTTCGGAGATATCTGGGGGGGAAAAAAAACCAACAAACCCCATCAGATCTTCGAGTCAGTCACTGAGCACATGCTCGTAGCTTCAGAGAAGTGAATCTTTAGCAAATTGATCAAGGAATGAAAAATAGATCCTAGAATCCAGTGTCTTACAGCTTGTGCATTTAAAATTAAAGCATGGACAAAATCAAAGCGTTGAACACTTCTGGGCACCCTGTGCCAGCGCCTCAGCACTCTCCCAGGGAAGAACTTCTGCCTAAGAGCTCATCTAAATCTCCCCTCTGGCAGGTTAAAGCCATTCCCCTTGTCCTGTCCCTACAGGCCCTTGTCCAAAGCCCCTCTCCAGGTTTCCTGGAGCCCCTTTAGGCACTGGAGCTGCTCTACGGTGTCCCCTTAAGGAGCCTTCTCCAGGCTGAACCTGCTGCTCACACTCTGAGGATGCAGCCCCGCACATGGGTGATTTCTGGGCTGTGAGCACACACGGCCAGGCCATGGGGAGCTTCTCATCAACCAACACCCCCAAGTCCTTCTCTTCAAGGCTACTCTCCATCCCTTCACCCCAGGAACTTGCAGATAAGATAAATCAGTGTTTCTGAGTGTGGAGAGACACCGTGTGCTCAAGGAACCCGTGACTCCAGGGCTGAGCTCTAGCCACCAGTCCAGCCTCCTGCTTTTGCTAACGCAATTAACACAAGGTAATAAAAACGGGGGGGGAAACGACCAAAACCACGGAAGTGTGAAGAGCCAGTGTGACAGCAGGGTAAGGGGAAGCCTCGGGGTGAGCTCCCCGGGCACTCACAGCTCTGCAGCATCTCCGTCAGCGTCTCCACCGCCGCCTTCTCGGCGCTCTCGAAGCCGGCCTCGGTGAGCAGGGAGCTCACCACCACCTGCAGCGTCCTCCTCCGAGCCAGGTAGTAGTTATCGGCCGGGGTGCTCGCCTGCTTCCCGCCCGGCCTCTGCGGCACCGAGAGCCCCGCTGGGACAGCGCGCAGCGAGCCGCCCCGCCGCGCGTGTGCGCGCACGTGGGCACGCATGTGGGTACACAAGTACATATGCACACACACGTATACATACACACATATACATACATAGACAGGTACATATACATATGTACATAAGTACATATATACACACATATATATACATATGTACATAAGTACATATATATACACACATATATACATACATATGTACATATACATACATATACACACATACTCATATATACATGTGTACATACATGTACATATAGACACATGCATACACATGCATACAATCATACGTATACATACATAAACACACATATACATACAGTCGTACATATACAAATACATTCATATGTACATATACATACACATGTACATATACATATGTACACAAGTACATATATACACATGTACATATACATACACGTGTACATATACATACATATATACATATACTCATATATAGAATCATAGAATCATAGAATTGTAAGGGTTGGAAAGGACCTTAAGATCATCTAGTTCCAACCCCCCTGCCATGGGCAGGGACACCTTGCCCTAAACCATGTGGCTCAAGGCTCTGTCCAGCCTGGCCTTGAACACCGCCAGGGATGGAGCATCCACAACCTCCCTGGGCAACCCATTCCAGTGCTTCACCACCCTCACCGTAAAGAACTTCTTCCTTATATCTAGTCTAAACTTCGCCTGTTGAAGTTTGAACCCATTACCCCTTGTCCTACCACTACAGTCCCTAAGGAAGAGTCCCTCCCCAGCATCCTTGTAGATCCCCTTCAGATACTGGAAGGCTGCTATGAGGTCACCACGCAGCCTTCTCTTCTCCAGGCTGAACAGCCCCAACTTTCTCAGCCTGTCTTCATATGGGAGGTGCTCCAGCCCTCTTATCATCTTCGTGGCCCTCCTCTGGACTCACTCCAACAGCTCCATGTCCTTTTTATGTTGAGGACACCAGAACTGTACGCAGTACTCCAAGTGAGGTCTCACAAGAGCAGAGTAGAGGGGCAGGATCACCTCCTTCAACCTGCTGGTCACGCTTCTTTTGATGCAGCCCAGGATACGGTTGGCTTTCTGGGCTGCAAGCGCACACTGCCGGCTCATGTTAAGCTTCTCGTCAACCAACACCCCCAAGTCCTTCTCTGCAGGGCTGCTCTGAATCTCTTCTCTGCCCAGCCTGTAGCAGTGCCTGGGGTTGCCCCGACCCAGGTGTAGGACCTTGCACTCGGCTTGGTTAAACTTCATAAGGTTGGCATCGGCCCACCTCACAAGCGTGTCAAGGTCCCTCTGGATGGCATCCCTTCCCTCCAGCGTATCAACCGAACCACACAGCTTGGTGTCGTCGGCAAACTTGCTGAGGGCGTACTCAATCCCACTGTCCATGTCACTGACAAAGATGTTGAACAGGACCGGTCCCAACACCGATCCCTGAGGGACACCACTCGTTACAGGTTTCCAACTGGACATCGAGCCATTTACCACAACTCTTTGCGTGCGGCCATCGAGCCAGTTTTTTATCCACCGAGTGGTCCATCTATCAAATTGATGTCTCTCCAATTTAGAGACAAGGATGTCATGTGGGACAGTGTCGAATGCTTTGCACAAGTCCAGGTAGATGACATCAACTGCTCTGCCCCTGTCCATCAGTTCCGTGGCTCCATCATAGAAGGCCACCAAATTGGTCAGGCAGGATTTCCCCTTAGTGAAGCCATGTTGGCTGTCACCAACCACCTCGTTGTTTTTCATGTGCCTTAGCATGTTTTCCAGGAGAAACTGTTCCAAGACTTTGCCAGGCACAGAGGTGAGACTGACTGGTCTGTAGTTCCCCGGGTCTTCCACCTTCCCCTTCTTGAAAATGGGGGTTATATTACCCTTCTTCCAGTCATCGGGAACTTCACCTGACTGCCAGGATTTTTCGAATATGATGGACAGTGGTTTAGCAACTTCATTCGCCAGCTCCTTCAGGACCCGTGGATGGATTTCATCAGGTCCCATGGACTTGTGCACATTCAGGTTCTTAAGATGGTCTCGAACCTGATCCTCTCCTACAGTGGGCCTTAGGTCTTCGTTCTCACAGTCCCTGCATTTGCTTTCCAAGACTTGGGTTGTGTGGTCAGAGCATTTGCTGGTGAAGACTGAGGCAAAGAAGTCATTAAGAACCTCAGCCTTCTCCAAATCCATGGTAGCCCGTTCTCCTGATAGCTTCTGGAGAGGGCCTACATTGTCCCTAGCCTGTCTTTTATTTGCTACGTATCTATAGAATCCTTTCCTGTTATCTTTTACATCCCTTGCCAAATACATGTGTACATACATGTACATGTAGATACATGCATACATATGCATACAATCATATGTATATATAAACACATGTATACATACACTCATACATACATATACACATTCATACGTACATATGCATACACGTGTACATATATATTTGTACACAAGTACATATACATGCACACATATACATACACACATACATACACATGTACATATACATACACACATATACACATGTACATACATGTACATATAGGTACAGTCATACATATGCATACTCTCAGACGTATACATACATACACACAGGTATACATACACTCATACATATACATACACATACAAATACATACAAACATACATCTGCATACACATGTACATATACGCATGTAAACAAGAACATATGCATACACACATATACATACATACACATCTACATATACATATATACATACATATACTCACATATACACGTGTACATACATGTACATACAGGTACACTCACACATATGCATACTCTCATACATATACATACATACACACACGTATACATACACTCATACATAAATATAGAAATACACACGTACATATGTATACACATGTACATATATAACTGCACATGCACACACACATATGCATACACACATACCTATCTATACCTATACACAGACACACACACTCTCACACACATCAGGATGCCGCTGGACGCGGCCCCTTTAAAACAGCCGCCCCGCGGCCCCCTCCCGGCCAATCAAACCCAGCTGCCGAGCCCCGCCTCCCTCGGGCCACTCAGCCAATCAGCGCGCCCCTCCCCTCAGCCCCCCCCCGCCCCAAAGCCCCGCGGGCAGGCCGCAGCCCCCTCAGCGCCGCGGAGGCCCCGTGCCGCCGCCGCCGCCACCGCCGCCGCGCCCGGTGCCGCGGGGTCCTCCCTCCGCTGCCTCCCCGCGTCCCGGTGAAGGAGCCGCCGTTACCGTGCCGGAGCCACCGGTCGCTGTGTCGGCCATCTTGGAGCCATACAGAGCGGTGCGCATGCGCGGAGCGCGCTGTGGCAGTCGCGCGGTGCATTGTGGGACTTGTAGTACGTGAGGGAGATGGCGGGGGGCTCGGCCCGTCCCTGTGGCCGGGACCCCCGGCAGCGCCCCCGGGGCTGTGCTGCCGCAGGGGCCCTCACACCCCGCGGGCACCCGGGAGGAGCGCCCCGGGTCGTGCCCCTGAGGAAAACATTCCCTATTAACGCTTCAGAAGTACCGGGGACCCCGTCCCCATGGGCTGTGTGGAGCCAGAGCTGCTCCAAGCCGCGCCTCAGCGTTCCCGCTCGTGTGGTGAGATCGCGCCGATACAAGCTGTGGTGCCCCGTTGTTTTCAGCAAGAGAGGGCAGGAAACCACCGCGCTCCAGCTGCCACCCCTCGCTTCCTGCTCGGGGCCGGGTGTGGGAGAGCAAGAACACGGTGTGAACCTGCGGCTGCGTGTGAGGGGGGCGGAAAAGAGCGATGTAAACAACGTGGGCCCTGCTGGGAATGGAAGGTGCTGCTCGCGTTTGGGGTCGGTGAGAAGGCGGCTTCCACTGGGGTTGCGGCAGCGGCAAAACCTGCTCACGGATGCGGGAAGAGAGGAGGCAGAGGAAGGGGGAGGCTGGATTCTTCAAAGCAGAGATGCCTGCAGAAGGACACTTCATCATCATCAAAGGTAGGAAACGTAGTTTTGGAGATTGAAAATGTGATGTAGAGGGGACTCTGATGTGCGCAGGGACAAGCAAAGCTGCTAGAGGAGGGCTGGTGGAGTGGACTGTGCTGAAGATCTTAATGTACCATGAGGGGGTCATGAAGGTTTGTCTGGGGGGGCTGTTTCTCGTTGCAGTGTCCCTATGTGAATTCCCAGGGCATCAGTGTTCTGCCAAACTGGGGGGCAGCCCCTTTGCTGTCACACAGCAGCGATGTGCATCCCTGCCAGGGCTTTGTGGTGGAGATGGGGGAGGATCTCAGCCCCTCGTGTGTTAAGAAGAGATGTAGAGCTGTGTTAAGAGGTGCTGAGCCCTGGGGGCATCCAGCTGAGGGGCTTCTGGAGGTCTGCCTGCTAGGGAGTAAGCTGCCATTGTAGATGAAGCTAAAAGAGGGGACATGCGATAGCTTAACTTTAGTAGGTTGTACTTTGCTGGGTAACTCTTGAGAATTGTCAGCCCCTGGTTGTTTGGATGGGAAAAAGTGAACTCTGGCAGATTTGGACCGAAAACATCCATGTGGTGCTGCTGCAGGCTTGGGCTGAGCCTGAAATGTCTGTAGGAGTTTCAGACTGGTACCAGGAGAAGCATCATGACCTTTAGTCTCAGCTTGCATCAAGTTAATTCAACCCATGGACGAATTGCTCTTGTAGGGGATGAGTTAAGTGAGGAAGAAAGTGTGGGCAGGTGCTTTGGTGATCAACGTTGTGTCCATCAGAGTGTTGAGTGAGGCAGTATCTCCTCGTAACATGCCAGCCCCACTCAGCAGGGGAATAAAGATCATCAGTGATTAGTGCTGTGGAGCAGATCCTGAATTGTTTGGGGCAGAAGATACCTGGAAGGGCCCAGTGCTGAGTTGGGGAGCACCATGCATGTGTTTGAGATGTGCAGATCAGGACTCCAGTCTGCTCTGGTCACTCAGTCTCTTCCCTCCCCATCTATGCACTAAGGAGGATGAAGATGTTATTTAGCTGAGTTACCTCGCAGATTTTGGGGGGTGCAGTATAAATACAGCACAAGATAACTGATCCGTGACTCCTGGTTGGTTTATTCCTTGTGGACAGGCTCTTCTTGCTCTCTTGTCTCCAGTACTTTGTAATGTCAGTCTGTTATTTACAGCCCTTGTGTAGAATGAAGCAAACCTGGATTCAGTCCTTGCCTTCAGGGGTGTTTATGCACTGATCTGCTTCGTGTAAAGCACAGACACAATCCTGAAGGACATGGACTGGGACCCAGCACCCTTCTGTGGAGCATTAACCCCTGATTTATAGAGCCCTTCACCTCCCTCTGTCTCACTTGCTGGTGCCTGCCCCTCTAACACCTTTTGCTTATTCTCTCCCTATGTCCTGCATTACCCCATCTCCCCATGTGTGGGAGCTATTGTGTAAATAACACTTCCCAGCCCTGTGCTTGTTCCCTGCTCTCTTGGGAATATTGTTTTGGAATTCCTTCCCCAAACTTCATAGGCAAAGTTCAGAAACCCAAACCGTTCAAGTCTGTAACTCTTTGTGCTCATGGGGCTTTGGTTTGGGAAGGGGATGGGATGCTCCTGGGGGGGGCTGTGGTTAGTGGGGTGATGTGTTGTATTATTCTGGGCTCTAGTCATTTCCCCATCTGTAAGCACTGGAATTCCTTGTGAGCTGTTTTCAGAGCTGATCAAAAGCAGCATCTGACATCCAAATATTCGTGGTGGTGGTGTGGGACCCTGGGGAAGCTCTTCCCACGCTCATCCCCATGTGCTTGTGTGTGCTGTGGTTGTCCCCACGTCCCTATACCTGTCCCTATGTCCTCGTGTCTTTCCAACACCAAAACCCACTTTCACATTGGTGTCAGACTGAGGAAGGAAAAAGCTCGTGTGTGTTTACTCGGATTCACATGCAGAGGTAGGAGGTGGGATTCCCGGGTGTGTGACACTGACAGAAGAACATCAGCACTGAGATCCAGCTGAGCTGTTGTTCTGGATGTCCACTCCCAGAGGGGAAGCTGTGAAGGTGCTGAAATCCATATTGGAAACTGGTGTGGAACCGGTGACTCGGGCCCCTTTGGGTAGGGGAGGCTCAAGGTTCTGAGGGGGTTTGATGCAGGGGTTGGATTCTGCAGCATGTGTTCAACAGCCCAAGTGATCCCCTGTTCTTTGTGCTCTTAAATGTCATGGTGCCAACGCTGACACACTCTGGATCTGCCCCATCGCCACCAGAGGGCACGTTGTGACCAGTCACAGACTGGTTTAGGTAGGAAGGGACCTTAAAGCTCCTCCAGACCCACCCCCTGCCACGGGCAGAGACACCTTCCACTAGAGCAGGTTGCTCCAAGCCCCTGTGTCCAACCCGGCCTTGAACACTGCCAGGGATGGGGCATTTACCACAATGGGCTTATTTCTGAGCAACTTAATTCAGAACCCAAACTCCCCAGCAGTGACTTTTGATTCTTGCACCCCTGAGCTGTGAGGATGCCACTAAAACCATCCCTGCACCCACTTGTTGCTGCAAAGCTCCTGTGAGCCCCTAAATTCCTTGAGGAACCAGCTTTGGGGGTTTAGTCCTGCAGTTTGACAGTGACACACACTTGAGATGTGCAGGAAGCTGCTGGGCAAGGAAGAAAGTGCCCAGCTGAGAGTGTTTGGGTGTTTTTCCCTGCAATGACATTGGTTTTATGCCTTGCAGGAATGAGAGATCTTACACCAACCTTCCTGCTATTGTTTTAGTGTTTTCTTCACTGTTTTGAGACACATTATTTCTTTGTTGTTCTCCTCATCTCTAAAGCAGCAGAATTGCTGACAACATACATGTGTGTTGATTAAAGCCTCTTCAAGTAAACCCCTGGCAGGTTTCTTGCTGGCTTTGTTGTTTGGTCTTGGGAGCTCTGAATAGTGCCCAGGGGTCCCATCTGGAATTTACATTCCCCTTCCAAACCCATGCACCGTGGGCAGGGGGTCAGGAGAGTTTCCAGGGTGCAGGATGCACCTCAGTGTGTGAGCAGGGGCTGCAGATGCACAGTTCGCACTTTCACATAGTAAAGCTTGAAGCTGTTTAGTCAGACCTATAAATAACCACGAGGGGAGAAGGTGGCTGGTGGGAGAGAGCTCTTTGATCTAACAGAGCAGGGTTGCAACAGGAGATAAGATGCAGCTCTTCAGAGGGGAGTGCGCTTCATAGGGCTCCTCAAGGGTGCAGCACGCTCCCAGGCATGGCAGGGCTGGCTCTGAGCAGGTAGTGCTGGGGTTCAGCTGCTGAGCTGCACCGATGTGGTGCTTACAGGCAGCTCTGAGCAGGCAGCAGAGCCAGCATCCTGCTGAGGTGATGCCATACAGCAGTGTCTGTGCTGGAAGAGGAGCCTGGAGAGTCCCTGCTGCTCCTGCCCTGCCACTCAGTGTCTCCTTTTGCTCCTTAGGGATGAGCCCTGTTTGGCCAAACCAGAGCGTCAGAGCATCTTCACTGCTTCAAGTGACTGCTACCTGCTGGGCCTTTAATTTCAACACTGATGCAGAAGCTGTCCCTTCCCATTCCCCCAGCTCCTGCTGTGCTCCTGAGTCAGTGCTGTGGCTCATCCCCCAAGCATGTAAACCCACACCTCCGGGCTGCCCAAGGCAGCGCTGCCAAGAGCTCCTGCAGATCTCTGGTCAGCTCATCCTGCCTCATCAGTGACTCAGGGGATGATGTTCTCCATTCTGTCCCTGTTTGCCTGAAGCTTTAGGGTCCAAAGGTGATGAGCTGCTTTTGTGCAACCCATTAGATGTGAACTTCACTTTCTGAGGAACAGCAGATGTTGGTTTGAGAGGACAGGCAGAGGAACACAGCCAGGTTCAGGGGATGTTCTCCAGCCCAGATTCTTATGGCAGTGCTGTACTGGAGAGGATGACAAGTTCTCTGCCCAGGCTTATCTGCAAGCTGTCATCCTGACTTCCCATCCTTGCTTTGGGGGCAGACTGTTTGCAGGTGCTTTGGACATGGCAGATGCTGGATGTGACTGACCCTGACAGTCCCTTGGTGTCAGTGGTGCTGGAAATCAATATCCCCAGTGGTGTGAGGGAGAGCCAGTGGCATGTTCAGCAGAGCTGGTACTTGTCCAGCCCAGCCCCTCTCCTGCCTTGGCAAGGGCTGATGATGATCTGGCTGGTGGGGATGTTAAAACCAGTTCAAGGGACTCTGGGAGAAGAGACACGTTGCCTCTCCCTTGTCCCTCACGTAGATGGAACAGTCATGGGTTGATATATCTGACCCTGAACTCCCTAAATCTTGAATCCCTCTCTTCTCATTCATCCTTGACCAAGAAGTGGCAAATGCAATGTGTCATTGCAGTAAATCCCCATTACATTAATTATCCCTGTATGCACATTTGGCATATTTTCCCTTGAGCCATCAGCCCATTCCCCATCTCAAGTATCTGCCTGACTTTTAAATGTCATCTTCAAGAGATTCAGACCTTCAGGCTGGGGGAGGAACAGCAAGGTGGGCACCGTGTCTCTTGTAAAGCAGTTGTCAGCATTAAAGCTGCGCCAGGATAATCTCTCCTGCGTGTTTTGTGCACCCTGTGGCTGACAGTTTGCCAGATGAAGCCACCTCAGCTCCGAGGCAGAGCTGCCTCACATGTGCCTTTGATGCTTTGCAGTGTGTGAGGTGTTGCTGCTGGCCCCACAGGGTGACAGCCTTACCCCGGAGCACCAGCACCGACAGAGCTCAGCTCGGAGGAGGCCACTTCCCACATCTGGGTTCTTGCTGCCTTGACAAGTATCTCTGGTGTGTCAGGAAACCACACGGTGGGTGTTGTCTTTGCAGGGTAGAAGTGGGGGAAGGAATCCTGCTCCTCCATGGCCAGGGATGGGTCCTGTGCTCCCCAGGATGGGCTCTGGTAGCTCCTCTATCAGAGCAGGGAGCAGTTGGGGCCAGCACGAGGGCCTCCTGCAGCAGCTCATGGGCCATGCTGTGAGCTGTGCTTCAGAGAACATGAAAGCTTGGAAAAGCCTTCTGAGAACACCTATCCCAGCTGAGCTTGGTGTCTTTCCATGAGTGCTTCCCTCTCCCAAAGGATGGGGAAGCTCTTTGGATGGGTTCTGAAGAGCCCACGTGCCTCAGCTGGGTCTCGTGCATGGACATGGCTAAACTAAGTAGGACTGAAGGGTTTTACCAGCTCTTGGAGGTGTTTCCCACAGTGCTGGGTGATGTGGTACAAACTGGGCTGCTGCTGGGATGCAAGGAGCAGGACACCAGCATCCAGGGCCTGGCTCTAGTCTTTGTGTGCAGCAATAAGCTTCCCTTTTGTACTTGTGGGTTTTCCTCATCTTTAAAATGGATCTGGGCAATATCTGGAGAACCAGCAGTGATTTGACTGGAAGATTTGGGAGCTGCCCACTCTTGCAAGAGGAGGTGACAGTATTGGGGTTGAGCGAGTCTGCTGTCACCTTCATTTGCCCATTAAATCTGTCATTTGAAGCATGAGTGCTTCTTAGCAAAGCACTTTGAGCAAGTGCCTGTAGCTGTAAATTTGAGCTCAGCCTGATGAAAGTCCCTTTTTTCTTCCCAGTGGGATGCTGCAAATACAGAAGCAGCAGCAATGGATGAAATGTAGGAACTTCTGTGAACTTATGGGACCTTCTCAACAGGTTCAGGCTGAGCTTAGAGCTTGGGTTTGGACTGATTCTTGTTTGATCAATTCCAGCTCCCCATTCCTATCTTCAGATGAAATGAAAACTGTCACTATCGGGGCAAGAAGCTGATAAAAGATTCTTCCTAAGAACAAAGTGTGAAGTTTATTCATCTGGGCTCAAAACAGGATCCTTGGGGGAAAAGGGAGGCTTCTGGGGAAGGAATCCTGAACTAGGCTGGTGGGAGAGGGAGGTTTGTTAAATCACTTTTCCTTCAAGGACTGCCACAAAGAACCTGCCTTTTTGAAGGCCTGCCTTGATTTCAGGAGCTGCATTGCTTAATGTCTTTATAATCATACACCCCCCAAAAAGAACTGCTTTTGCTGGATCGGAGACTTATTCCAACTGGAATTAGATGCTTAATTGTCTTTGTGCAGATGGGTGGAGAGACCTCGGTGTCCATGTCCATATGTACCTCCTTCTTCTACCCATGGCCATGGAAGAATCCCATTGCCCATGCTGGAGGTGCAGGCAATGCCATCTTCATGCCACTTGCTCCATGCCTTGGGTGTTGAAACAACTCTCTTTCCTCTCCTCTTTGAGAGTCAAAAGGGGCTCCAGGTCATGGCCTGGAGTAAGCCTGAGCTGGGAAAACTGCTTGTTTTCTCCACACAGCTCTTCCCACAGGAGCTCAGTCACTCTGTGGAAGCCTTGGATCAGCCACACATGATGGGAACCCCAAACTGAACCCCACCAGCCATCTGGACCGCTCTGGACTTGTGGTGTAAGGTCCCTCCTTGAGGTCTCTGTGTTAGCAGCTTGTTCTCTGGGGCTGCAGCAGCAGCACAAGGGGTGAGGCAGAGATAGGGGCTGGCAGCAGCTGTTCAGGATGTGCTGCTGATTCCAGGACATCTCCCACCCTTTTTGGAAATCGAGAGTTCGGAGCAAGACAGACCCAAAGCAGAAAGAGCAGCTGATAAAGGCTCACACAGATGACAGCCCTGTCCCCACTGGCTCCAGGGAGCTGCACCAGCTGGGGGGCAGCGATAGGCTGCTTGTGTCTGTTCCCCCCCCTGCTCTGGGCATGGGGATGGAGAGCATCTCCCTTCCTCCTCCCTCATGTCTCTTCCTCTCTAAGGCTGAAGCTTTCTCCATAACCACATTTCTGGCTTGGCTCTGCTGCTGCCCCTCTTGTGCAACTCCCTAAACACTTGTAGGCCTGGTGTTTTGAGGGTCCGACCGAGTGATGATGGGCTGGGAAATTCCAGAATATTCCTTGTCCTAGGAAATGGCAAAAAAAGGGAAGAAAATATTTGTGGGTAGAAACTGGTGACACTGGCTGATGCTCCCTGGACAATGCTCTCCTCAGAGCAGGGCTGTGTGTCACTTGGGTTTGTCTGTGAGGACCTCTAGCAAGCCAAAAGGATGCTGGTGTCACCCCAAGAACTGATGTTCCTGGGGCTGGTGGCAATAGGCGCCTACTGAAGTGTAATGGAGAGGGGGTTTGGTGGAACTCAGGGTGACACTTGGGCTGGGAGCAAGTGAGGCTGCCCTAAGGCAGATGTGGCACAAGCTTTCCATGGCTGTAGAACCATCTGGTTTGGCTGGAGGAAAGGGGATCTTTGAGGGCAGCAAGACCCGTGGAGATGGGGAAGAGCAGGTCTGTGCTCAAAAGGCTCCTTGGGCAAGAGGACTCTGATCTGCATTGACTTCCAAGGGAGGGGTGTACAGGAGGGCATGTGGGGTGAGGGTTCCTCACCCTCCCTGACAACAGGGTCTACTTGGGGGTCAGTCTCTAAGACTGGGTCTCTGAAGGGCTGATAACTCGAGTTCCCATGGCCCAAGCAAGGATCCTGTGGCTGGGGCATCCACAGAGGGCTCCGGGCCCTGTTTCACATGCAGACAACTGTCACCACATGTGATTCTGATTCTTTGCTTTCTTTTCTTTCTTCTAACAAACGAAGGGGGTCCCACATCTGGCTGCAGCGGTTGAACATGCTCCATTTCGTCACAGGCTGATAGAGAAGAGGCAGTAACAGAGGAGGGGAAAGGGGTGAGAATCACAGAGCTGCCAGATCCTGCCTGCTGCAAAGCCAGATGCTTGGGACCTTCTGCAAAGGTTTTCTGCAACCTACAGCATGACAAGGACATTGCAAAGGGGACAGGGCTGCTGGGCAGGGTTTGTGCTGCTCCATTGCGTGGCAGGAGGCTTCCAAAGAGGTGTTTGTGTGTGTTGAGAGGTGAGACAAATCTGCTGCCTCCCAGGAACTGGGGAATCTCTTCCCTTGGGAGCAGGCTGCTTCCTAACTCCATTAAATATATATGTGTGTGTGGAGAACTGCTTAGCTGATGGTCTTCATGTTCTGGCTGCTGTGGGCCTCTTTCTACACCTCTACCAGGCTCAGCACCATCTCTCTAGGCCAGGGCAGCAAAGGAAATGGGCAAAACCACCTGAAAACCAGCCTCTTCTAGTGGCACTTTCTGTACTTAGTTAGAAAGATGCTGAAATTGTGACTTCCCAAAGTGAAGCCCCCCTCCCCAGGCCTAATCTTTCTAATCCAAAGAGCCATGACAGTGTGGATCCCTGCAGTAACCATGAGGGCTCAGTCCTCTGGGGTGTTGTGTGTGCCAAGTGCTTTCTTGAGCATGGCTATGGGTGTTCTGAGGTGCTGAACGGCACCTCTGCAGCCCTGCAGATCTATAGGTCACTGCGTGTCTGTCCCTTGAGAGGGATTCTCAAGCACAAGAGTGGCAGCTGGGTGGAAAATCCACTTCCAAACAAGGGTGAAACTTGGCTCTTCTGTGAGTTGTCTTTTGGAATCAGGATGTTGGGGCTGGGAAAGGCCATGGTAGTCACTGAGGAGCTGGATCTTCCCCCAGGAGCCAAGGGTTTTGCTGAGAGGGTTTTGCCATCCAACCTGGCACTGGCTTTCTCTTTCCTCTCTGCTCATCCTTTGCAGTGGGTGCACATGAGCTGACACAGCAGTTTTTCCTTCCCTTTCTTTTCCTCCCTCCTCTCCACCCCCCATCCTGCTCATGGATGAAAGCAGCTTTGCCATCCGATAGGTCCCAAGGTAAAAGCAGTGTTACAAGAGAATGTAAACAGCAGCTTGGGGAGGGCGAAAAGCCCCCAAAGAGGTGAGCAAGGCAGGACCAAGGTATCTGGTGTCAGCCCCAGCTGCCTTCTGCAAAGGGTTAACGCCAGGCCCGCTGCAGAAGGGACTCTGGAGCCTTTCTGCCAGTGGTTTTGAAATCTGATTTTCTTTTTGCAACCAAAAAGCGAGGGTTTTATCAACTTCCTATTTGAGAGCAGAAGTCGGAGCTGGTGCAGGAGTGCTGCCTCGTGTCCTTCTGCCCTTGCGTGTAGTTGAGGTAAGCAACGTGCTGGCAGTGCAAGAACCACAGCTTGGGCGAGGGGGAGATGAAGGGAACAGCCCCAGAGCTCTGAGATGAAGGGTCCTGCCTTGATCCTTGCATCAACCCATGGGCTGTGTGTGCAAAGTGCCTGCAGTGCCCTGGTGAGACCTGCTCTGCTGCCTCAACACCAGCATCTGATGATGCCCAAAGCAACTCTGCTGCGGGGTTTAGCTGCCACCACCTCCTCACCCTTATCAGAGGTGAGGAGCAGCACATCCCTGTGCAGCCAGCTCCATCCTGCATCCCTGTTTGCAGCCAGCTCCATCCTGCATCCCTGTTTGCAGCCAGCTCCATCCTGCATCCCTGTTTGCAGCCAGCTCCATCCTGCATCCCTGTTTGCAGCCAGCTCCATCCTGCATCCCTGTTTGCAGCCAGCTCCATCCTGCATCCCTGTTTGCGGCCACCCCAGAGCTGCCTCTGGGAGGCATTTTGGAGGCCCAAAGCAGAGTGGGGCTGATCTCCTGCCCCACACAGATGGATGCAGATCAGCTTGATCCAGTCCTAATTGTTCTTTGCACAATTCACCTTATTCCTTCCCATATGTGGTTGGGCTGTCTCTTGCAAAGCTTTTCAGTTGAAAGCAGCTTGTCCTAAACTGGAGCATTCAGGTACTTCTGCTCTTCAGGACAGCTCAGGTTTCTATATGCACATGTTTTATGGGGGAGCTAAGTCCAGGCAAGCACAGATGGACTCCAGCCTTATGGAAAGCACCTTTCAAACCAGCTCTGTTTAGATTCCTGGCCCGAGCCAGGAAATCTATGACTAAATAAAGATGGGAGGTCTGCCTGGTCTATTTACTTGCATTGACAATCAGAGCCCAGCTCAGCCTCTCCATTGGAAATACCCCAGAGAGGCTCAGATTTTTGCAGAGATTCCCCCAAATCCTTCATGTGGGGAGATGACACTTCTCAGCTTTACCCAGAAGCTCTCTCAGCAGCTTTCTCTTGCCCAAGAGAGAGCCCTGCCTGGCCTGGGTGACATCTAGACCTGTGGCATGGCTTGGTCAGCGCAGGGAAGGATCCAACCCCAATATTGCTTGTGATGCAAGGGGAGGCTGAGCTCTGCTGGGTGTTTCATGACATGCAAACAGGGAATGGGGTGTGAGAGCAGCACTGACAGCACCAGAGCTGGGAAAACCAGAGCTGTGACAGTGTGTGCAGGGAAACTGCTGCTGAGATGTTGTGTAACGTCCCTGCTCCCATCTCTCCTCAAAGCTCTTGTGCCACATTCACCTCCTGCCTCTCTTGCAGTTGGTTTTCACTCTGATGCAACTGTTTAAGCTCTTGGAACCTGTCAGCTTGCAAAGCTGAAGGGTTAAATGTAGGAAACAGTGGGCCTAAGTACAGCAGACCTTTTGGGGGGCTGAGGACTGCCAGCATCACCTCTGCTCTCCAAACACCATCCCTGCTCTAAAGCAGGGGTTTGCAGGTCTAGCTCAAAGCATCATCCACATACTTTGTGATGTGGATGTGAGCAGACACAGCATCTTTGGGCACCTCACTGGGCCTGAGGGCTTGGAGGAGCCAGAGCTGCAGGTGCAAGAAGTGCCAAGAGCTGGGGAGTGGGAAGTGGTGTGTCTGTAGGGCAGCAGTGCAGGGCTCAGCTGTGCAGCCAACCATCAGCCTCTGCAGGTGAGCAGAGATCGTTGCTGAGCATCTATTTCCACCCCCCCCCCCCCCTTAACTTTCACTGCAGGAAGTAAATAAACACTTGTGCATACTTTAAACATCTCTGGCAGGTAAAAATAAGTTTGCATGTTGTGGGGCTGGAGGAGCTGCTTTGTGCTGCACGTGGGAGCCCGTTGAGGTCGAGGGGGTCTCAAGGGGATAACTGAGGGCAAACATCAAGCCCTGGCTTTAAACCTGTTGTATGTCACCATCTGAGCTGCTGGGCCATGGGATGGGACCCTGCAGCCATCACTGGGCACAGGCTGAGCTCCCTGCTCCTGGGTGTGCAGGGGCTGAGGACTTGTATTTGCATCAGGGAAGGAATCAGTTGGGATTTTGATGGCTATAACAGCACAAGACAGGAGTCTGGTCTTGGCCTTGCAGCAGCTCCTAACCCCATCTAGCAGGAAAACCCTGTCAGGTTCAGAAGGATGAATACCCAGTCCCTGCTTTAGTTTATTCCTAACTAGGATCAACTGTAATCTCCAGCAGTGTGGGCCTGAAAAAGAGAGATCTGCTGTTTCCATGGGCATCAAGCTGGTATTCAGAGCTGAGTCCATCCACTGACCCAAGCAGGAGTTTCCAGGGTACACTGTTAGCTTCTGGTGTCTCTGGTTGATGTGTTCCCAGGCATAGCTGACACTTAGATGAATGTGTCTCTCCTCTTTCAGAGGGATCACAAGCTCTGTCCTAAACCAAGTCATGCAGACACTTGGCATCACTTCATAACCAGGCAGTAGCAGGGGACAGTGATGGAGGAGAGTGGGGCTGGAGGAAGGAGCTGCCCTGGCAGGAGACTGACGAGGTGCAAATATTAATCCTGGAGGTTATTGCCAGTCAGTTATGTGCTGTAACAGCCCCAGGCCCAGCAGCGTGGCTCTCCCCAGCACTGCACATGCAGACAGAAAGGTAAAACGGATTTACTGGCGGGAATGTTGGGGGCTAAAGCCTTTGGCACCAGCCTTTCTGCTGGGAGCCAAAGGGTGTCCCAGTGTTCCTGTAGGCTGTGGTGCAGCAGTTGTACACAGTGGTGGGGTGCTGTGTGCAGGTAGGTTGTGTTCTGGCCATGCTTCCATGTGCTCATTTCCTCCTCACATTGTGCATGAGGTTGGATAACCAAGATTTTTAAACCCAGTACCTGTATCTCCCATTAACCTGGTGCCTTTTGTTCCTTCAACCCCTTCAGCACAGCGAGAGAGAAGCAGCACTTTGAGCAGACTGTAGCAAAGGCAGAAAGAGGTGGTTGTGCTTCAGCTCCCAGCCATACCATCCAAGAGATTTTGGATAGGAAGTGAAGAGCAGCTTTCCCATGGGAACTGCAGAGGGAGGCAACTGCACTGAATGGAGGCCTCGTAAATCAAAGCCACACGCTTTGACTCTGTGCTCTGTGGCCATGGGCAGATGGTATTTATATGCCCAGTCAAGAAGTTAAGGAGGACAGAAAAGCCACAAAATGCATGAATTATCAAACCCCTGAGTCCTGTGAATCAGCCTCAAAGTGTGACAGGAGGGGAAACTGAGGCACGGTGCATGGGCTGCACTTGCTGAGGGTCATGCAGAACCTCAGCCCTGCAGGGCTGAACACAGCCTGACGTGCTGTTCGTGGCCATCTGTGCTCCTCACCACCTCTCTTGGTGAGAGGGACGGGGTCAGGCAGTACAACAGGACATCTAATCTTATTCCAGTTATAAAATAAACAGGTATTCCATGAGCTTCCTTCATCCAGAAGCAGCAGCAGCAGCATTTGCATTGCCTGCTTGGGAAACGTGCAGCATCAAAGCACTTTGCTTTGATTCATCACTGCTCAGCTGCAGGGATGGATGTTCCCAAAGCTCTCACTGTTCACCTAAGCTGGGAGCAAAGCTCACAGCAGCTCTGATGGAAAGAGGCACACTTTAAAACGTGCAGGCCTAGAAAGGTGTGATTCAGTGTGTATGATCTTGCTGCTCCATCCACCTCATTTATCACTGATGAAAAGCGAGAGGTTATTTTCACTCAGCTCAGGAATTGGTTCCCAGACCCCTCCAGTGCTGCCTGCCCGGTAACCTGAGTGGGAATTCCCTGTGCCTCAGCCTCGACACCAGCTCTGTGCTCAGCATCCTGCCCCTGTGACCCATCGCCAGCCTCAGCCCGGGCTGTGGAGGGAAGTCTGAGGCTTTGTGCTGGCTCCCAGCTCTGGCATCGATCTCATCCTCTTTAAACACTCCCAGGCCTCCCTGCCAGGCTGCAGCAGCTGGAGGACACTGGTGCACCTCTGCCTCTTCCAGGCCATGAGTGTGTTCACTTGTGTCTGTACATCTCTCCTTGCTGGCCTTAGGCTTCTCTGTGCACAGGGATATGAGCCTGATGATACCATAGGGCTGCCTCTCTCTCCTGCCTGGGCATTAAAGGACAGTGCAGGGCACTTATGGAAGCACTATCAGTCTCTGTCCCCATGTAGTTCTTTGTCATCTGCCTCTTTTTGAGGGCAGCTCGATTCTAGGAAGCCCCGGCATGGAGACAGGAGCATAAAAGGCTC
This sequence comes from Strigops habroptila, assembly GCF_004027225.2. NCBI lineage: Eukaryota > Metazoa > Chordata > Aves > Psittaciformes > Psittacidae > Strigops > Strigops habroptila. The sequence continues at coordinate 2,552,764 of NC_044294.2, forward strand.
TTTTCCTTATCTCTGACCTTTGTGGCATGGCCATGCCTCCAGGGTGGCCTCGGGGCCCAGATAACACAGGAGCTGGGATGCACGATTAAGCATTGAGACACTGAAGAGCTCTGAGGTGGCAGCAAGGGGACAAAAACTGAAGGGAAGTGTCCTCTGCAGAGCCGGGGGGGTGGAGGGATGTGGGTGACGTGCTGGGTGCTTTGCTGAAGGGTCAAGGCAAAAGCTACTCCCAGTTTCTTGCTGATGAAGGGTGCAACAAGGTGGATGCTGGAGGCATCTGATGCCCTGCTCCGTGCAGAGCCCAGCCCTGCTCCTCTGCGTGCTGGGGCTGTGCCGGAGCTGACAGTCCCCAGGGCAAACACTGGCAGGAAAATGCTGCTTTTTCCTTTCTCTGCTTGGATGTCTCTTAGAACAGGGAAAACGTGTCCCTGCTGCACTGGCTGGAGCCAGCCTGGGCCCAGACTGAGAATCCTGGACAGGAGGAAGCAAGTCTTGGACTTGGGTTTAGCATCCCACATCCCAGGTCATGCCGTGGTGCAGCAGATCCTTCCAGACCCTTTCCATGGGCAGCGAGGTCAGAACTGAAGCTCCTGTGTGTGTTACCCAGTGTCTGTGAAGGACTGAGTCTGTTTCTCAGTGGAAGTGATTTGAGTCTCTCCTGCTTGTAGGAGACTCATGGGGATGTAACACCAGTGGTACCTTTACCTGCTCAAGTCAGTCCAGCTTGGTTGAAATCAGCTAAAGGACTAAGAATTGATGGGAAAGAGAACACAGGCACAGGCAGCAGGGTTACGTGGGGCTTGTTTCTTTAGCAAACAGGGTGGAAGCACTGCGAGGTCTTGGGTTCATCCTGCTGCAGACCAGGCAGATGTCTGTGGGATGGGAGGAATGTTTCCTGCCCAGCTCGGGCCGTGCTGCAGCGCAGGGGGACCCGCTGTGGTGAGGCCTGGGCTGCAGCGCTGGGGCTGGGGCAGACAGGGACCCACAGCCCGTGTCTGTGTCCTGCAGCCTCAGGAAAAATTCCCCTTTATGGTCTCACAGCCAAATCCTGCTGCTTCTACCCCACAACGAACCAGAGAATGGTTTGGGTTGGAAAGGACCTTAAGATCATCCAGTTCCAACCCCCTGCCATGGGCAGGGGCGCTTCACACTGGACCATGTCACCCAAGGCTCTGTCCAACCTGGCCTTGAACACTGCCAGGGATGGAGCATCCACTTCTTTGGGCACCCTGTTCCAGTGCCTCACCACCCTCACACGGAAGAACTTCCTTATGTCCAACCTGAACTTCCTCTTGCAGCATGCCAAGGACAGAGGCTGACCGGGCAGAATGGGACAATGGCTGGATTTGGTTTTCAGGTAGAAAACTCAAACACTTTCCCAGCCTTGTTGGAGAAAAACATCCTCTGAAGGCTCTTGTTTTGCTGAGTGAGGCTGCTCTTGCCCTGGGGCGGGCGGAGGGCCAGAGCTGGTGCAGATGCTGCCAACTCCACCCTGTCAGAGCTGAGTTTTGGGTACCCGAGTACCGGGGTGCCCTGGGGCCAGCCGGGGTGTAGCCTGTGATAGTGATCTCTGCAGGCCTTGAGAACATCAGCAGTAATAGTAGTATTTTCCCATATTTTGGTTTATCCCCCCCCATCTTTTGAGTCTCTACTGACCCAGCTCTGATTTCCTTCAGTAACTGCAGTAGTCTCAGTTTCTGTGTTTCACCCAGTAATGAGCATTTCCTTTAGCACAGCCATCACTCCTATACACCTCTGCCTGCCCCATGAACCACTTCTGGGCCTCAGAAGATGTAGCTCTGGTCCGTGCTTCACCACTGTCACTTGTTCTTGAGCTGTGGGAGGTTTATTTGCCAGCAGAGGTACAGCAGTAAATGCTCTTAGACAAATATAGTCACACTTTGCTTTGGCTGAGAATAATCCAGACCCTGCTTCTTCCACCACCTGGAGAACAAACATCTGCTGAGTGCCTTTGAGAATCCAGCCCTTCATCCCTGATTCAGCTTTTCTTCTTCTCTCCTTATCCTTCCTGGCTCTTTTAAGTGTGCATCTTCCCAGCTTCTGTCTCTGCCTGGGCTCACAAGTCAAAATCTGGTGCCAGTTTGACATTTGCCTTGTCTGAGTGCAAGAAGCCCTTCAGGTGGGAGGAGAAACAAGTCACTTTGCTCCCCATCATGTGTGCTGCTCGGAGCTGAGCCTGGGAAATGCAAGCTTCTTGGCTGTGTCAGAGCAGCATCTCCTGTCACCTTGCCAGCTGAGCCACACATTTGTCACAGATTGAGCAGAGCGATGCTCTGCATCTTCCTCCCTGTGCCCAGTTCTCTGCGTGCTTCATAGAATCATGGAATGGTTTGGGTTGAAGGGACCTTAAAGCTCATCCAGCTCCAACCCCCTGCCACGGGCAGGGACACGTTCCACTAGAGCAGGTTGCTCCAAGCCCCTGTGTCCAACCTGGCCTTGAACACTGCCAGGGATGGGGCAGCCACAGCTTCTCTGGGCACCCTGTGCCAGCGCCTCAGCACCCTCACTTCTGCCTAAGATCCAACCTGAGCTTCCCCTGTTTCAGTTTGAACCCATCACCCCTTGTCCTGTCACTCCAGTCCCTGTTGAAGAGTCCCTTTTATCCTCTTGCTGTTTGCAGCTCTCCACCCATTCGGTTCTCCCCTGCTTGCCCTGGTGTGCTGGGTGGGAGAGGTGTGTATCTCCTCTTCTTCTCCCTAGGGTCCCATGAAGAAGTTCAGCTTGGCCAGGGGACCAGGTTGGTCCAACGTGCAGAAGGAGAAGCCAAAGGAGAGACTCCAGCGATCTCAGTTCCAAGTCACACTTCCAGAGCAGAGGCAGGGGCATTCCAGGGCAAAGGGGCAGCAAAGCTGCACCCGCCAGGCCATGACAGCCCATGTGTCCTTATCCCTGTGTTCCTTGTGTGTTCATCTGTCACATGCTCCTGATTCCCTCATAGGCTTCCAGCAGGGATATGGCTTCCCAGAGAGGTCACATCCCCTGGCACAGCTCAGTAATCCCTGCAGTGCCCCAGTGACAGCCACTTACCTGGCAGTGTAACACCTTTATGGGTCCAAACCAGCATCTCGAGCTCCAGCATCTCCAGCTGCTTCTATAGCTGCTGGGCCAGCATCCTTCAGCTGCCTGCAATGGACTTTGGCTCAACTGTGTTAGGAAGGAGGAGATGTTGTTTTGGTGCTGACAGTGCCCAGTAGGGCTGACAAGCCCTGTGCTCCTGACTCGAGCTGTGCAGCTATCAGCAGCTCCGATGATGGGGCTGTGCAGCAGTTCTGCACTTATCATTGCACGGGGGACTGGCAGGGGGGCTGTGCAGCAGGGAGGCTCCCCCTCCACGGAGGTGAAGAAGAGCCAACAACAAGATCCCTTTTGTCTGCTCTGGAAGATCACCAGGGAGGTGATGGCTCCTTGTCAAGGCCTGGCCTTCATCTGCTGGGAGCGAGGAGCAAGTCATTCCAGTGCCCTCGCTGGGAAGCAGGGATGCTCCTGCATTCCTCTGCTGCCATCCCTCATCTTTTGCTTATGTTGTGCAGTTTCAAAGTACAGGTAGCACCAGAGTGTTCTTCAGTGTGGAGCAGATACCAGGGATGAGCCCTGTGGCAGCAGCCAGGGCAGAGCTTATCCAGCTGGATTTCACCCTGAAATCAGTCCGGCTCAGCCCCTGGCACAGGCTGTTCGCTGGCCAGATGTCAGCACTTGTTTTGGGGCCATGGTCTGCCAGCTCACCACCTAAATCATGCTCAAGAGGTGCAGAAACAAACTCAGAAGCACTCCTGCCTGATTGCAGGAACGCTTTTGTTTGTCAGCTCGCAGTGGGAAGGAAGTTCCTATTTGAATTGCTACAGAGAGTATCCTGGTGGGAGGCTGACTCTGCTAGTGCAGTGGATCTGATGCTCTTCTGCTCAGGCTCTGGTAGTGCAGTGAGGGTGGTGGTTCTGCTCACAGGTACAGGGCACGAGCACAAGCTGTGGACTTGCTTTTGGGGTGGCTGAAGCCTGGCTCTGGTAGCAATAGTTGAGTAAGACAAAATACCCCTTTTTCTAACTCAGCCAGCCATAGAAACCTCTAATTTCAGCTTAGGATATCTCAGGAGGCATCATCTTTGCCACTGTGATGCTTAAGAGAGGGCAGAGGGGGCAGGAGCAGCAACTCCTGGGCTCAGGGCAAACGTGAGTGTTGGAAGAAATGGTTCATGTATTGGGCAACCACTGGAATCACTCCAGCAAAGCTCAGTGCAGTGGGGATGCTCCTTGCCTGGTGCTGTGGATGTGTTCACAGGGTGTGTATCTCATGAGTGTGTTGTTAATGGCAGTAATTACTGATGACATGAATGCAGAAGCATCTGTAGATAATCCAGCCACCAGAACTGCTGGGAGAAATGCATCCAGATTTGATTACAGCATCTCAGGGAAGCTGATCTCTCTGCATCTGTTGGGGTATACACAGGTACCTGGCAGTGACAGTCACAAGAAATACATTTGTGCCTTCAGGAGAGGCTGTTCTGCGAGCACAGCGTAACACTTACAGCAGGAGACTTGTCCTCAAAGCTGCAGGTGATGCTGTGTGGGTTGTGCTTCCATTTATTAGCACAGGGCTGAGACATTCCTCTTCCCTTCTACTTGATCACTGGGGTTTGTAGGTCCTAAACATCTCCCCTTTTTGGCTTTGCAGTTTGAACCGGCGGGACGAGCATCCTTCCTCCCTGCCTGGGGGGGGACACGTGTGCCGTGCGTGCGTTGCCTGAGCGCGGTGAAGCCGGCTTGGCAGCAGGGGTGGTGGCTTTGGGATGGTCCCTGGGGTCTGCCACCACACACAGCTGTGGGGCTGGAGGTGAGAGCGGCTCAGCCTGCTGCACACGCACGTTCTGGCTGCTGTGGGCTTGGTACAAGCTGTTTCCTTTCAGTTATACCAGAGGCGAAGCGAGCGGCAGCAGCCAGCTCTTGGTAAAGGCTTCTCGCCTTCAAGCTCTGCCTCTAGTTCAAAGCCCCCCTCCAGCCTGTGCTGAAGCAGACACAACCAGGTGCACCCCAAGTCGTTTTCTTTCTACCCCCCAAAACACTCCCATGCACACAACGTGTCCTCCCTCTGGGGAACTGCATCCAGCACGGACTCACTTGAGATTTTACCTGCCCATTGCTGGCGCCCCTCTGAGCCCACCCTCTGCCCTGTCCTGATGCGCTCCCAGAAGTAAAGGATTTTCCTTTCTCCCTGCTTTTGTTCCAGCTGGGCCAGTCCCCCCTTCATAGAATCATGGAATCCCAGCCTGGTTTGGGTTGAAGGGACCTTAAAGCTCATCCAGTTCCAAGGGCAGGGACACCTTCCACCAGAGCAGGTTGCTCCAAGCCCCTGTGTCCAACCTGGCCTTGAACACTGCCAGGGATGGGGCAGCCACAGCTTCTCTGGGCACCCTGTGCCAGCGCCTCAGCACCCTCATAGGGAAGAGCTTCTGCCTCAGAGCTCATCTCAATCTCCCCTCTGGCAGGTTAAAGCCATTCCCCTTGGCCTGTCCCTACATCCCTTGTCCAAAGCCCCTCTCCAGGTTTCCTGTAGCCCCTTTAGGCACTGGAGCTGCTCTAAGGTCTCCCCTTCCTCCTCCTCACTTCTCCAGGCAGGACTGACCCTTTCTCCAGGACAGCCACAGCACGTTCCCTTTCTCCCTGCACCTTTGGGAAGCCTCGAGCTGGCCCAGCCCCATTGCCTGGCACTTTGTGCTCCTGCCCCATCAGCTGCACGGTGTCGTGCAAGCAAAAGCTCTTAGAGAAACCCAAACGCATCTGATCTGTGCAGGACGTGGGCAGCGAGATGAGTTCAGGACAGGGGAAGGCAGGAAGGCTGGACAAGGGCAGGGTGTTGTAACAGAGGCATGTTGGAGATGTAAAATTGCAGGGCAGTGTTTTATAACAATTTGCATATTTGGCAGCCACAGATAATCCCCTGAAATGAACTAAATATATCCCCCACACACCCCCGGGGGCTTTCCAGGCCCCATTTGCCTTCTGAAATTGATTGGTTTCAGCTTTGCATGTTTCTTCTCTGGTCTTTCTTTCAATCTCTACCAGCTCAATTTGGCTGGTGTCTGAAATGGGCCTTTGGGGAGCCAAAGTGAGCATTCACCTGGGGGTGGCTCACGCTGGTTTTGAGTTTGAGGCAATGAAAAGGTGACTCAGTTTAGATTTTGTTAGGAAAAGGAACTAAGGCAGAAACCAGCGGCTGAAATGACAGATGGAGGCAAAGCTGTTCCAATGCTTTACAGAAAACATCAGGTGAAACTCCACTGAAATCTCTGCTGGCCTCAGTGGTTCCCTGAGGGAAACTGGGCTGGCTCATCTGGAGCCAAATCTGAGCTTAAACTGAGCTATAGCCCAGGACCAGGCATGCTCAGGTGCAGGGATAGAGCAGAAACCCCAAGAGCATCAACAAGCCCCACTTCTGGTTCTGTTTAATGAGATAACTGCTCTAAGACGGGGCTTTCAGTCAATGGAAAAGCTGCACTTTGGCCTTCAAAGCAGCAAGTTTTAGCTTCTTCACAATCCTCATCATCACTGGATCTATCTAAGCATGGCTGAGACTCCGTGTTCAGATGATATCACCCCAAAGTGATTAGTTACACTCCACAGCCTGACCAAGTCAGAGGAAAGGGAATGCAGTGGTTGCCAGTAATGGGAAAGGTATTAGGAAACACATCCCCCGGGGTCAGATGTTAAACTTGTACTCAACCCAACTTCCCTTCAGCTCAGTGAAAGCATTTTTCCTATGTTAGGAATGAATAAGACGAGGAAAGCTCTGGGGGCAGAGAGGAGGCTTGTGTTTGAGCATGGAAACCCTCAGCTCCCCGTGCCCACACCACAGCAGCGTCTGCCCTGGGCTGATGGGCCCTGCAGTGACCTGCCCCACAGCCACCATCCCTGCGCCTGGGGATGTGCATCTCAGCCTGACCTGCTCCTCTGCTCTGTCCTCCCCAGCCCCTGTGTGCCACAGCCCTTGGTCCTGCTGGGAATAGTTGCAATATCTCTCCCCTTTGGGGAAAATTGGATGTAAAATATAATAAAACAGTTTTCTGATAGCTAAAGGGGGGCTACAAGGAATACAGAGAGGGGCTTTGGACAAGGGATGTGGGGACAGGCCAAGGGGAATGGCTTTAACCTGCCAGAGGGGAGATTGAGATGAGCTCTGAGGCAGAAGCTCTTCCCTGTGAGGGTGCTGAGGCGCTGGCACAGGGTGCCCAGAGAAGCTGTGGCTGCCCCATCCCTGGCGGTGTTCAAGGCCAGGCTGGACACAGGGGCTTGGAGCAACCTGCTCTAGTGGAAGGTGCCCCTGCCCTTGGAACTGGATGAGCTTTAAGGTCCCTTCAACCCAAACCAGGCTGGGATTCTATGTTTGAAGTGCCTTGAAATCATCAAACCATAAAGTGTGAAAGACCATCTTCACCCTTTCCCACACATGCACAAAATGGTACCTGGTTTTTATTCTTTTGAGGGGATTTCCTCTAGCAAATGATGTAGTTATTTGCTCATTGGATTTGGTTTTCAAGTCCTTGGTGTATGTTAAGCAGTTTCATTTCGCTGTCACTGATGACACCATAGTCACAATATGATTGAGGAGGAAGATCACTCAGCTCTTGGTAGATCAAAATTGGGCTGAAGGCAGATGTAAAAGACATGGAAACCAGTGCAGAAAAGGTGCTGATCGTGCTGCCTGACAGCCTGCAGGGCCAGTGCACAGTGACATGGATAAAAGCCTCCTGGAGCCAAGACCTTACTCATGTGTCCCTTTTGAATGGCCATCCCAACAACGGACACCAGCAGCCCCTCAGCATCAGCCCAGCATCCTCCCTACCCCTTTAAAAGCTCCAGTCACTGGTCCTCCTTTTAAATTCATCATTAACATACCCCAAAAATGCCCTCTCCCCTCATGACTCAGCAAAGAACAACACTGCTGGTTGGAGATCCTGGAAGTCTGGAGCCCATCAGGGGTTTTCAAGTTTCCTCTGCAGGAATTTCCTTTCCTGATGTCGCCAAAGCCAGGAAGCTGCCTATCTCCGCACAGCAGCGACCAAAATTGGGCTTTCCTGGAATTTTCTCTTTTCCCTCCGCACACGCCCACGAGAGGCTTTTTGGGACACCCACAGTCTGTAATTTGCCCCTTTCCAGCCTGATCCTGTGGCTTGCAGAGGCCTCGCTTTTGCCAAGTCATCATGTGGAGGGAACACTTCCTTGTGCAACCGGCCCTGATGTGCCGCTGGGTGCGCGGTGGCCACCGAGCCCACTGGTGTCCCGGGCACTGGGACAACCACCATCAAGTCTGGGAAAAGGTCTAAAACTTTCAATTTCAAGAGGCACAGCCCAAAAACCAGAAGGACCAAGAACCCAAGTGCTGTGGTTTCCCTTTGCCTGACTAAAGCAAATAGCTGCTGTCTATTTTTACTATAAATGTGGGCCGTGGGGCCCTTCTCTTCCCCTCACAAGTGGGGGATGCTGCTCACAATGAAAGAGCTGGGGGGGTCCTCCCGGATTAAAAGCAGCTGACTGGTCCACAGACATGTTTCCCATAGATTCTTCAGATGTTTCTTGCCCACACCACCGAAGATTTATTTGTAAGGTGAAAGAAAGTGGGGAAAGGGATTCGAGAACCTCATCTCAAATTCCTCTTCTTCGTTTTACAGCAGGGATGGGAGCAATCTAATTCTCACCCCTTCTCCTTCCTCCAGTTCCCATCTCCGTGCTGGATGTTCTCAGGCAGTGGCACATCCCTTGCAGAAAACCAAAGCCATGTGTAGAAAGGGGATCCCAGTGCATGAAGTGAGTGTTCCGTGTGTGACGTGTGTTCACTGTCACGAGTGGAACCTCTCAACCTCTCCTCAAAAAGACATTTTCCATTTGCAACAACAACAACAGAACTGCTGAGGAGGGAGAACAAAGGCTTCAGGCGTGTTTTGCTTGTGCTTATTAACTTGTTCTGCATTAAGAGACTCTTTTTAGAGGACTGAAAATACAAGGAAAGTCCTAAATGTGTCAGAATGACACCCGGAGAAGTGACTTGTGGGAGGAGGAATGGCTGTTGTGGCACATCACTTCTTTGGTGCTTTGGTCCTTGGCTTTAAACCACGTTACGTGTGTATATAGTGAGGGATACCCCAGCAGAACCGGTCGGGTGTTCCCCTTTGTGTGGTGCTGCATCCCAAAAGTCCTTCCTTGTTCCAAATCCCATTGCTCCATTCCCTTCTGAACAGGAGCAGCCTGTATCCATCCCATTCCCTGTGCCCAGGGATCCTGTGCTGGGAAGTAATGGACAGGGCCCTGCACAAAGGAAGGTGGCGGCAGCACCCACGGCTGGGCGCGCAGCCAGGAGTGGCTGTGGGAGCCCGGAGCAGGAGCTGTGAGAGGTCCCATCGCTCACATTTGTCATTAGAATCATTTGGTCCCAACTGCTGCTGCAAATGCCCCATTGCGGCACCATCCCAGTGCTGGGGAGGCTTAGCCAGGCTGGTCATTCCATCAGGCAGGTTGCTTTTGGAGCTGGGATTGGGAGCTCCCATTAAAAGCAGATCCCTGAGCTAATGTGAGGAGCTTTTCATTTGCAGGTTGGAAGGCAATCCTTCCCCCCTTCCAGTTAGGGAATTGTTGTATGGTATAAACCATATCAGAGCAATGTGTCCGGAGTGACAGCCTTCCCCTTCTGAGACTACAAAGCAATTAGTGCTGGGTCAAGCAGCACTAACCTCGGGTACCAGCACAGAGCAATTCCTGCCCTATGGAAGTCAGTGCAGACTGACCCCGAAGACTTTGAAATTCCCAGAGGAACGGGCTGCTCAGCGTACAGTTTGCAAAGGCATTTCCAAACAATTGTTACTTATTCAGAAAACCCAGCCAAGCCTGACAAAGCCTTATCTGGGCAGACACCGCAGTCGCTATCTCCTGGGGAGCTGCACCAGGAGTAACATGAGGGGAACTTGTAGAAGCCTTTGTAGGACCGGCTCCAAGTATGTACACAGCTGATTATTTTCATAGCCTTGAAGGACTTCGGGCAGACACACACGGAAAAGAAAAGATATAGGAGGAAATGCTGAATAAATTGGTCATAGAACTGTGGAGGTCGGGTTGACAGCAGCCTCGCTGCACCCCCGGGCTGCCCCTCCGCAGCCTGCCTGCGCTGCGGAGAGCGGGCAGCGGCCCCTGCAAGCACAGCGGGTGCCGGGGGGGACCCGGTGCCGCCGTGGAGGGGACGGGATGAGCCCGGGGGCGACCGATCCCGGTGTCCCCCCCTTCCATCAGCTCCAACATGGCAGCAGCGGCCCCGCGGCCGCCCCACGTGCTGTGAGCCCGCCGGCGCGCCTCTCGCCCCGCCCCCGGGGGCGTGGCCACCGCCCGCTTTCTGGTCGCGGATTGGCTGGAGGCGGCGGTGGCTCCGCCGCTCGGGTTGCGCGGGTCGGCGCGGGCTGGGCGCTGGCTCCGCCCCCTGCGAGCGCCGCCAGTTCCCGGCGTCCGCGGAGCCGGTGGGGTGGCTGCTCCTCCGTCCCTCCCGTCCCATCCTGCCTTCCCGTCCATTCCCTGCCCCTCCGTGCCCATGGAGCTGCTGTGCGTGGAAGCCGTCCCCCGCGTTCCCCGCGCCGAGCACGACCCGCAGCTCCTGGGGGACCGGCGGGTGCTGCAGAACCTGCTGAGCCTGGAGGAGCGGTACAGTCCCCGCGCCTCCTACTTCCACTGCGTGCAGCGGGAGATCAAGCCCTACATGCGGAAGATGCTGGCTTTCTGGATGCTGGAGGTACGGGCCCCCCCCTACACACTGCCCCACTCCCGCCGCAGGAGCATCCTCCCTTTTGCTGGGGACTCGGGGTGCGAGGGACAACCCAGGGGACAGGAAAGCCCCGAAGCCTCAGGGCTCGGGGTGCGCCGGAGGTCGGGTGTCCGGTATGGGGGGGGTTGCGGGGTGAGGAAGGAGCCTGCAGCAGGGCGGTATCTCTGTGCCGGCTGGAGTCACAGCACCAGCTCCGTTGGAAAAGACCTTTAGGGTCATCCAGTCCAACCTTTACCCCAGCGCTGCCAAGGCCGCCACTAACCCATGGCACTGAGGGCCTCGAACACACGGTGTGTGAGCACCCCCAGGGCCGGTGACTCCAGCCCTGCCCTGGGCAGCCTGTTCCAATGCCTGAGCACCCTTTGGAGAAGGAATTGTTCCTCATCTCCACCTAAACCTCTCCTGGTGCAGCTTGAGGCCATTTCCTCTTGTCCCATCCCTTGTTCCTTGGGAGCAGAGACCAGCCCCCTCCTGGCTCCATCCTCCTGTCAGGCAGTTGTAGAGAGCGATAAGGTCCCCCCTGAGCCTTCTCTTCTCCAGACTGAACCCCCCCATCAGCCATTCCTCATCCCACTTGTGCTCCAGGCCCTGCACCAGCCCCTTTCCCCACGCCTGGAGCATTGCACGGGGTTGTCGTGGCCCAAGTGCTATTGCTGCCGTGCTGCTGTCACCCCCGTTTGCTCCCCGCTCCCCGAGACTGGGCAGAGCTCAGCAGTGCCTGAGCAGGGCTGAAAGTGCCCGCTCAAAGGGGGAAAACACCACCACTACCATTTACTTCCCTAAACCCAAACTGAATGGGGCTGTGTGCGGGATGCAGTTTGGGGGTGGGTGAGTGGGAATCTCATGGGCCTCTTCATGAGGTGGCCAGAGCCTCGACAAAGAGAGAAAGAACAGATCTGCAAAGGACAAATGACACAGGATAGAGCCTGTCTGCTCCCACCCCGCTGCCGCTGCAAGAAGCTGCTCCTGTCAAAGGAAATAATGACCATCTTGCTTCTAAAGTTGGGGTTTTTTTCCTTTCCCTGCTGTTCTGTTTCTGCAATTCCCTTTCTGAGAAGGCTGGTTGAGGGAATGCTGCTTTGGAGCCTGTTCCTGGGAAGCCCTGTGGGCAGCCAAGAGGCAGATGACACTTGGCAGTGATGGTGACCGTGCATGTCAGTGTCCTCGGTGCTGCTGGCAGGAGAATGGTGGCATTGGCTGCTGTGTGAGGAGAAACCACAGTGTTTTTATGGTTATGTTGAAAGAAGGAAGTAAAATATGACAAGTGCTTTGATACTGGTTGAGAAATAAGAGCAGAGGATGAAATGCAGGGCTCCTGCATTCTGGACGTGGCTGTGGTACAAGTGTGGCTGAGGGAGGAGGACTTTTGGGCTCTGCCATTGATTCTTCTCGTGTCTCTGCACCACTTCAGGTGGAATTGCCACACTGGTGGCTGTGGGTCCTGCCCTGTTCCATCTCCAGCTGGGTGTAATCCCACCAAAATCACGGCCTTAATGCCTGCAGCTAATTTACTCCTTAGCTCTAAAGGTGCCTTCAAAGCCCTGCAGATCAAGTGTGAAACTCCACCACAACCAGAAGCGTTGAAGCTGTGGCCCAGGCAGGATCTGGGGAGTCCTGTGCTCATTAAAACCTCCTTTTCTTTCTGTCATTGGGTGTTGTCAGGTGTGTGAGGAGCAGAAGTGTGAAGAAGAGGTCTTCCCCTTGGCCATGAACTACGTGGATCGCTACCTGTCCTCAGTGCCCGTGCGGAAGAACCACTTGCAGCTCCTGGGAGCAGTCTGCATGCTCCTGGCCTCCAAGCTGCGAGAAACCATGCCCCTGACCGTGGAGAAGCTCTGCATCTACACAGACAACTCCATCACGCCTCAGCAGCTCGTGGTAACCACCCCTATCTCCAAGAGCCCTCTACCTCCTGCCAGCTCTCTTATCTCCTGCATCCTGCTGCTTGGCAGCATCCCTGCCTCCTCCTCTTCTCCTTCCCCCACTTCTTCACCTTCCTCTGCATTCCCCAACCAACCTTTACTCCTCCTTGCCCCGGTGGGGGTGTGATGTCTGTCGATGAAGACCTTTCCTCCTCTCTGCTGTGGGAAGCTGTGATGTGGGAGACTCATTTCCAAACACCAGGATGGAGAATGAAGCTTTCAGTGGAGAGTTGACCAGTAAAATCAGTCTCGAGACTGTTACAAGTGTAAAGCAAAGATCCAAAGCTCTTGAGTTCAGGAGGGGTGGAAGTTGCAGAACCCTTTTCCTGGGGGCCTTTTGTGCCGGTAGCTGAGGAGGAAGCGGCCGCCCCGCTCCGAGTGACAAACACCCTGGAGACCGTTTGCCTATGAGAGGTTCTCAGGGTTAGTCAGAGCCTGATAAAGCACCTCTTGGGGGGAGGTTTGGGGTGGGTGAGATGATCCCCAGGGTGGGAGGGAACCCACAACGCTTTCAGGTGTGACTCGGAAGCCAGTAACGGGGGAACTCTGCTGTGAACGTGGTTTTTCCAAGTGCCAGTGGAGGCTGGGGAGCCCCCCTCACCTCCACACCTCTCCCTGCGCTTCCTCCTCATTTCTTTGGTGCTTTATTCTGGGTGAGGATTTGCTGGTTGATTTTATTCAGTTGAATCTTGGGCTGTGTTTGTAGCTTCCAAAGGAGAGCGGTGAGGAGATGTGGGGCAGGCAGAGCCCGTGCAACATCTCTGGAGCCTTTGCTCTTGCCCCAGAATCAATATGCAGTGGAGATGGACAAGAGTGGCTTCATTTTGGGAGTCAAGAGTCCTTTACTTTGGGATGGCCAAAGAGAGCTTTTCCAGGCACATAGGATCCCTTTTCTCTTTCCCAAGGGGATGCTGTGAGCACCCATCAGCACAGGGATTTATTCCCAGTGTTTGGCAAAGGCACCACGAGCCAGCCACAGCCCTGAGGTGTTTGTGGATGTCTGGGCAGGAGATGCTGCATAGCCCAGGATCATCCTTCCCTGCCCACCACCAGGCTTGCCTTTGGTGGGTGTTTAACCCTGTTTGGAGCAGATCTTGCTCCACTTTTCCACTGGAGAGAGGGAGTGGAAGTAACATCTGAAGATCCACGAAGGATTTGTCTTTGCTTTGGGACCTGACAAGAGTTAACACCCCGATGACAAAACCCGGGTGAGCTGCTGTTTTCCTCCTCTGTGCTAATGTCACTTCTCTTTCACCGTCTTGTAGTGGAAGAGGGTGGGGAGGGGAAGGGGAGCTTCTTCATCAAGGTTTGGACAATGGAGCATCCTGGCTTCTTCTCATGGATCGCTGCCATTCCGGCTTCCAGCGCATCCTCCCGGCCTTGCAGAGGAAGCTGCCTCCCATTCCCAGTGGTTTGCTTCCTCCTCTTGCCGGGATGCTTGGCACCAGCTCAGCGCTTTAGAAGGGCCACGGCCGAAACAAAATCTTGATGAAGTTATTCTAGGGAGAAGGAAATGATGCAACGAGGGACTTGTCCATTTGGAGGAAGTTGGATTTCCGTCAAGGGCGTTATCTAACCCACCTCTCTCTTTGTATAAAGGCTTCTCTGGCCTCTGCAAGAGGCTGTCGAGCTGCTGAAAGGTTGGGAGAGCAGCTGTAGGTCACGTTTATCTGTCTGAGTTGCTCCTAGTGCATTGGCTTGCTGCTGAAATCCTAAGGTCAGGCTTGCAAAGTGCCAGGTATCACCTAGTAAAGACATCAGGATCCAGCCACTGGGTGGGTAATGAAGGGAGCAGCAGTGAAAGTAAGAGATGAGGACATTAGTTGTGATGGAGCACTGATGTTCCATCACGCTCCTGTTGTACTGCTTTACCTTCTGCTCGGATGGATGTGGCTGTTCCTGCACCCGATGTTGGCACCTTCTCTCTCAACATCCAGACTCGAACACTGGAAACACACGTTTTGCCCCCGGTTAAACACTTGCAAACGGACTTTCACGGCTGCTCATTTCTGTAGCTGTGTCTCAGCACTGGGGCGGCTGTGGGGCCAAGGAGCCCCAGCAGCATCTTCCACCCTCTTTGAGTCAGCTGGAGAGCGCATCAGCCGGTGTCTCATCGAGCCGGTGCTCATGTGAGGTGGCACCTTATCAACACGGGTGACAAACTCGAGCACAGCTTCCTTTTGTGCTGCAGGGGGGAGCTGGGCTTCACCGGCTGGGGTGTCACGGGCTCCCCGTAGGCACAGCGGGTGAGGGTCACACACAGTGACTGTCACTGCGTGAGGACACTGTCACAGCCCAGCCTGGGTTTGCAGAGCTCTAAATGGAGTAAAAGAGCCTCTGCTTGTGGCTTGAACCTGTCACTGAGGGCTGCTTTCCTCCTCTGGTTTTGTGTGTTTTGAGCCAGGAGACTCAGGGCAGCGAGCCTGCAAAGGGAAGCTTGGCTGCTGCACAATTCCAGCTTGGAGATGCTGGCCAGGCCTGAGGAGCTCTGCCCAGGGGACTGGTGCATTCCTAGTGCTGGGATGCTCAGTGGGCAGCCCACAGCCCTTCCATGAGGAGGGTGGGCTCTGCAGGCCACAGAAACAAAGGGATGTTTCCCACTTTCCCTCCTCTCTCCCATTAGCTGGCCAGAGACTGGTTCACTTAGTGCCAAACAGAATGCCAGGAAAAGGATGCTTGCAGGCACAGACCTGTCTCCTGCAGCTTTTGTTCTGCTTCTCCCACAGATGAAGGGATTCAGGGATTCGGACACGCTGCTGGGAGCGGGAAGTCCCGAGGGATAGCGGGAGAGGAGCAGGGTGGTTTGGCAGCAGAGAGGCTTCCCTGTGGGCTGGTGCCAGTCCTTGGTGCTGGGGTGCATTGCAGACAGGCTGTGGACCCTGTCCTGGTGCAGCAGGAGCCAGCGTGTCCCTCATGGCTGAGCTGCTCTGCACCCTGGATCTTCTCCTTGGCACAGAATGTGTCCCAGCAGGGCCAGGGGCTCTGCCCCACCAATATGGGCATTGCATGCTTTGGGAGGATAGGCCTAAGCAGCAAGAGCCCAGATGGTGCTGGGCGGGTGCTGCCTCTGCTCAGGAGCTCTCCTCTGGGCTGTGATGATCCCCTTTGGGTTTGCTTTGGGAGCAGCCACCTCCGCGTCCTCCTTTTGACGTTCTCCGTGGCGCTGCCATCGGGCCGTGCTCCCAGCTCACATGGGGAGCTCGGGCTGGAGCTGCCTCCACCTCTCCCGCTTGGGCAGTGATGCTGAAGGTGTCAGCAGGGTCCTGGGCCCCTTCCCAGGAAACTGGGCTGATGCAGGAGCGAGCAACCACCTTTCCCTGCCTTTGGTGGGATCCAGATGGGTGACAGGGACAACACATGGAACTCTCCATCTCCAGGGGCTCTGTCCTTGCTGTGTTGCTGCAGTTTAACCACTGGCCAGCACTACACGGTGTGTTCTTCCCAAGCCCTATCCCTGTTCCAACCCTTCTGTTCCCATCCCCAGGCACTCAGGGACCTGTGCTGCGATCCTCAGGCTCTGGAGCTCAGCACCAGGTTTCTTCTTGCTTTTATCCTGTGGATTTGGCCTGGCAGGTTGGCATCCGTGTGGGAGAGCAGCGTGTCCTGGTGGGAAAAGCGCAGGAAAGGGAAATAGCAACCGGCACGTTTGGCCTCGCAGGGGGTTGAGCAATGCTGCAGTTTGAGCAACTCCAAAGGACGCTGTTGTGTAAGGGGGGAAAAAGTGGGTTTAAGCAAAAGAAGAAGGAGAAAATGAAGCTCTGCCCTTACGACAACTCTCACTTCTTCAAACCCATCTGTTGGGCAGCCCCTTGTGAGCAGCACTGACCTTGTAATCCTAAATGGCTTGGAAAAGAATAGCTGCTCTGCTGGGGAGGACCAGGGCCTGAAACAGGGATACCTGATACAAATCCCAGTTCAGCTCTGCCCTCCCAGACCTGCAGCTTCAGCTCCTGCAGGGCCACTGTCCCTGCTGGCGGGGGGGCACATGGGGGTGTCTCCTTTCTGGCATCCCTGGACCCCGCTGCCTCTGAGCTGGATTCAGCTGCTGCTGGAGCTGAGGCACGTAGACCTTGACATTGGTGGCAGAGCAGGGAGCTGAATGCTGGGCACCCAAATCTGGTGCTAAGGCTTGAATCGTGGGGCTCCCCTTGCTGGATGGGTGCTTTGGTATCACCGTGGTACCACTGGGACTTGCTGGGTGATGCTGCTGCCAAGAGCTTGGTGTTGGGTCTAATGGCCAGGGCTGGAAGAGGTGAGAGGAGCAGCCCGGGCTCCAGCTGAAATCCATGGGGACACTCGGCATTCCCACCATCTCTTCCCAGCTTGCACATTGCTCAGGAAGGATACTGCAGAAATCTCTGCTCAGATGCTTAGAGAGAGCACCACAACACACATGGAGACACTGGCAGCACCCAGCACCTAGCTGGGAGTGAAGAAGGAATATGGGAATGGTGCCTACTGCTCCTTGCTCTGGTTTTTCCTCTGTGGGCAAAGCAGAGGAGTGTTAAAGACTAATCCCACTGCGCCTTGGGAAGCAGAAGCCTCTTCTTGATCTTTACTCCTGGCTTTGCAACAGCTCCAGGCTGGATTTGTGCCATAGCTGCAGAGCAGGGATATTCCCTCTTTTCTTCCCTGCTTCATGGCTTGCGCTGCTCTACTGTCCCTTCCCCAAGCCCTGGTCCTATCTGCCCTTGAAGCCACTGAGTGTTTCTGCCTGCCCCAGCCCCACTGTGTAACGTGCTGTCCATCTGATCCCGCAGGATTGGGAGATTCTGGTCCTGGAGAAGCTAAAGTGGGACCTGGTCTCGGTGATCGCCAATGATTTCCTGGCTCACATCCTCTATCGTCTCCCGCTGCCAAAGGACAAGATGGAGCTGGTGAAGAAACACGCACAGACCTTCATCGCCCTGTGTGCCACAGGTGGGTGCCTTCTCCCATTGGAGCCACCCTGGGGTGCTGCGTGCAGGGAGCTTGAATGTCCCTTCCCACCCAAACCATTCCGTGCTCCTGTGGTTTCTCTGCTAAGTGGGAGAGACACCTTGGTCTGGTCCCTCTAGTTTTCCAGGGAAATTGAAGGCCTGTGTTGCATCCTTACTAACTGCTGCTTCTTCCCACCCCTTGTGTCCTGGCTCTAGACTACACTTTTGCCATGTACCCCCCGTCCATGATCGCCACAGGCAGCATCGGAGCCGCTATCCACGGCCTCACGGTCTCTGTGAGCGGCTTCAGCGGCGAGGCCATGACCGAGCTCCTGGCCAGCATCACCGGCACCGAGGTGGTGAGTGCTCACGGGAGACCCTTCCTCCTGCTGCTGCCCGCTCCTCTTGGAGAGGGCAAGAGGGAACAGCCTCAAGCTGCACCAGGGCAGGTTTAGATGGAGATGAGGAACAATTCCTTCCCCAGAGGGTGCTCAGGCATTGGAACAGGCTGCCCAGGGCAGTGCTGGAGTCACCGGCCCTGCAAGTGTTCACACCCCGTGTAGCCGAGGCCCTCAGTGACATGGATTAGTGGTGGCCTTGGCAGTGCTGGGGAATGGTTGGACTTGATGAGCTTAAAGCTCTTTTCCAACCTGGTTGATTCTGTGATTCTATGAAGTCAGGCTCTTCCTCATGAAGCTGATCTTGGTTTGAGGAGTGCCTAGAGGTGAGTGAGCACCTCTGAACGCAGCCACCACCCTCAGCCCCGTGGCACGGGGCGAGCGCGGAGCCTTTGAAAAGCAGCACAAAGGGGAAGGTCTGTTCCCCGCACAGGCAGGTGTTGGTCGGATCAGGTTGACGAGGTGGGATGGGGCAGAGGGAGAAGCTGGGCTCAGCATCTGCTCCCCGCCACCGGTGTCTGGTTGCAGGTGCCCAGGCTCCCATGGGAAGGGGGTCCGGAGCACGGGGGGAGGGTTTGGGATGCTGGGGCTTTGCCGGGGACATCGGGGTGGTGGGAGCCAGCCCCTTCACTTCCCTTTGGATGGGGAGGGGGACCCCGCAGGCTCCCCTTTTCCAGCTCGCTCCCACCGAGGACGTAATCAGGAGCCTTTCTCCTGCCAGGGGCCCCTTTTGATCTCTCCTGCCCCAGCCCTAAGGCAGCAGCCGGGCACGGGGTCGGTTTCAGTCCCCTGACACCGGTGCCGGTGGCTGCGCTGAGGCTTTGTCCGTGCGGGGAGGGACGGGCAGGGGGGGTCCTGATCCCCGTGTGCAGCTTTAAGCTGTTTTGTTTGCCGGAGCCCTTCAAAGCGGGGAGCGGAGCCGCCGGCTGCTCCCAAGCTGCTGCTGTGGTGAATGGGGCTGGGGCTGGGGCAGGGGACAGGTGGGAAGCAGGGAAGGGACCGAGGTGGGAGCTGGACTGGAGCCCAGCAGCACCTCTGCTGCCCTCCCTGCTCACCACACAGGGCCCAGGCAGCTCCAGCCATGGGGAGCCCGGCTGTGTCCGGCCAAGTGGCTGCCCCATCCCTGGCAGTGTTCAAGGCCAGGTTGGACACAGGGGCTTGGAGCAACCTGCTCTAGTGGAAGGTGTCCCTGCCCGTGACAGGGGGTTGGAGCTGGAGGAGCTTTAAGGTCCCTTCCAACCCAAACCAGGCTGTGTTTGTGTGCTATTGCCCGGGGCCGGCGGTGCCGGGAAGCGGGGCAGGGAGGTGGCTGTTGCTATTTTCACTCACCACATCCTCTGTCAGTTTCTAAGAACCGCCGGTGATTCCTGGTAAGAGATTTCGGTGGGTGATGATCCCCAACGGGCGCCCGCGGCCAGCTCCAGCCCCGAGGTGTGAAACGTCACCTCGTGCCCCTTGGGTGGGTGCCGGAGCCGGGCTGCTGCGATGGCTCCCGTGGCTCCTGGTGTCCAAGAGGAGGAGTTTCCTCCTCTGATTGTAGCTTGTGTGGGGAGAAAACAGAGGGAGGGTGATTTTATTACAAGCGATGCCCCACTGCTCACAGCCCCCTGCACCTTCCTGTTTGGGGTCTGGGGGTGTCCCCAGTGCTGGGGGCCCTGTGGAGGTCACAGAGGGGCAGAGCAGGAGGGTGAAAACCTTGTGAGAAGCTCTGTGGCCACCGCTTTGCTGTATAAGCACCCAGGTGCGTGGTGCTGTTGGGCCCCTGTAAAGGCTGACACCAGCCTGCGCAGGGTTGTTCTGCTCCATCCTGTGTAAATCAGGGATGAGCACAGATCCTCTTGGAAGCTCTGATGGCCACAATGTCTGTTCCTCAAGGACGTGTTCAAGCAGGGAGGTGGGGAGAAGGCAACCAGAACATGAGGCTTGTCCTGGGTGCACAGATAAGCTGGAGATGCCCCTTGTTGGAGACAGGCTTCTTTGTTCGGAGTGTTTGGATGCTCCATGGGCCAGACGTGAAGCCCAGAGCTCCTTAGAAGGCTCCCACCTCCGAGCAGCAGAGAACTGAGGCCTCTTGTGTCGCTCCCTGTCCTGCAGGACTGCCTGAAGGCCTGTCAGGAGCAGATTGAGGCAGCCTTAGCCGAGAGCCTGAAGCAGGCATCCCAAACCCCGCAGGAGCTCCGGGCCACCAAGAGCGCCGCGTACCCGGGCAGCCAGCCCACCGGCACCCCCACAGACGTCACGGACGTCAACCTGTGACCACGTCCCCTTCCCCGGCGCCCAGCCCCGCTGCATCGGGCCCTGCCCGCCCAAGGGTCGCTGCATCCCCCCTGCGCACCCGGCTGCTGAGGACGTGCTCCGCTCGCTGGCAGCGTGGAGCAGGATCTGTCGGAGGTGGATGCTGCTCGTCGGTGCTGCAGGTAGCCGGGGTGAAGCGACCGTTGTTGCGTGGTGCCGGGGCACAGGAATTGTTGGCAAGGGGCAGCGGGACCCAAAAATGAAGTTGTAAAATGTTTCTCAGTTCACGTTCCTGTTCGCCACCTCCTCGAGGTGTTCACTGTGATGACTTCCAGCCCTGTGGGGGCCATCAATCATGGAGAGCCTCCTACCCTGGATTCCTAATTCCTTATATCCTTCAACTCCCTCCCCACGCTGGGGTGCTGCAGCCCCACATGGCTCAGGGGACAGAACTGAGGGACTAGAGGAGGGAGCAGGGGCTCAGTGGTCCCTGGGTCCCCATTGCTTCGTGCCAGAGGGCTCTGGCTCTGGGGGGGTGGCGTGGCTGCTTCTGCTTGGAGGGGAAAACATGGGGCTTGTTTCTTGTTGCCGTTAGATTTGGGGTTTGGGGGGGGGTTTGTCTTGCTTGGGGACAGCAGGAGCGAAGCCCTCGCCTTGGGCAGCAGCCTCAGGTGAGGTTTGGACCTGCTGAGGCTGCTTAATTTATTGGTAACTGCTGGGAATGGGGAGGGAAGAAGAGTTGGCAGTTCCCCATCGTGGGGCTTTGCTGCTCTCCTCTCCTTCCCCTTTGAGTGCCTTCACCCTTCGTCCCCTTCCCGAGCTCCCTGCGCAGTGGGAGCCTCACTCGGAGGCTGGTTGGTGGTTTGGGTAGCTTAGATCAGCCTAGGGTTGAAGAAATACATGTGCTGCTATAGTCTGAGCTGCATCTCCACGCCTCGGCGCCGGGGGCTGAGTAAACCCCACGTTGCTCCCCGTTGGAGGGTGGAGATTTCGCTGCGCACTTGAGTTGAGAAGCAATTCCTGCATTTTTTGTGTATTGTTGTTGATCCCGTCTTGTTAGTTTTTATAAGAAGTGTTTCTATAAAAGAAAAACCCGACAAAAACCAATGCTGCTTTTCTAAGAGAAAAACCCTTCAAGAGTAGAATTGTATTACACAGGAGAAGCCAGCGAGACCCTGCAGGGCTGAGGCCGGATGCTTGGTGCTGCTCCGTGGCCGTTGTCCTCCCTTGGAGGGATGTGGAAAAGGAGGTAGAAATCTTCCTTTTTGGATGCCACTAGAAACAAAGAGTCTTTCCAGGTGCGAAAAGATGGGGCTGCCATTCCTTGGGATGAGGAGAGCCAACTCCTGCGAGCGGGTGGCGCGGAGCCTGTCTGTCCACAAAGAAAACGTCCTTTTCTTTTTTATACATATATATATATATATATATAAAAATGAGTTTTAATTTAAGAGTAAAGTGGGTTTGGTGTTCACGGGCGCGATTCCTGCTGCTGGGAGCATCAGAGTGTCTGGGATTTGCAATAAAGGATTTTAAACAACTGTAGAGGCCTCAGGGCTTTCCCTTCGCGACCCGGGGCTGTGCTTGGCCTCCCCTTCCCTTATAGAGCCCCTGCCTCGAGTCACCCCATGGGGGGACCCCGGCCGTGGGGGGATCCCTGTGGGCTCCAGCCCCATGTTTCCTGGGGCCACAAGGGCAGGATGAAGCAGGGAGCAGGAGCCAGGACCCACCCCCCTGGGCAGCTCCAGCCCTGTTGGGGTGCAGGGGGGGACGCACTGTGCTCGATGAGGCCCTGGAGCAGCTCGGGGATGGTGGTGGGTGAATGTGGAACCAACGCTGGGCCCATGGAGCAGCACTGGAGAGGCAGCAGCTGCAGGATGGTGACAACTCGCTGGATGTGCAGCACGAGGCCGGGGCTATCACTCGTGCTCATCAGCTTGTGCCTGCTGCAAAGGAGATAAAGCTCAGGAAGCCGAGGAGCGGGAGCTCAGGGTGCAACCAGCCCCTGTCACATCCTGCACCACGCTGCAGTGACAAAGGCCGGTGCAGGTTGTGCCTGTGGGTCCCTGTGCTGGTTTTGGGGTACTTGCCATGCACAGACCCCGCAGTGTCACCTGTGGTGGTGCCCCAGGGTAAGCACAGCATGTGGGGACACTGGAGGAAAAGCTGGTGATGGAGCCAGCAGGAAGGAAGGTGCAGGCTGTGGAGGGGCGAGTCAAAGGCCAAGCCCTCAGGGAAGCCTCAGGCACTAACAGGAGGAGCTGGTTTTCCCCACTGTGAGTGGTTTTGGGCTCTGGGAACAGTCTGGGGGTCCCAGCCCTGTCCCCCCAACCACGCAGGGCAGTGCAGAGGGAGCAACCTGCAGCCAGGGCCTAGGGAGGAAAGAGGAGGGCACAGGAGTCCCTTCTCCCTCCTTGATGTGGGGACAGCACCAGCACTGGGACTGGAGCTGCAGCTCTGCAGAGCCCGGGGTTGGTGGCTTTGCTCTGCCACCTGCTGGGGACAGGATGCGGTAGGACCACGCAGGATGCAGCCGTGGGTCCGGAACCATGGACACTGCTCCGGGTTTTATTTTCCAACACAGGAACAAGCCAAACGCTCCCTGGTGCTGGTGGCACAAGGTTCTGCCCAGCGCAAGGAGCACGGTCCAGCTCTATGGGCACAGCGCTCGGGCAGCAGGATCCCGGCTGGATCCCCCTGGCTTCACTCCCACACCAAGCTCCCAACTGCATCCAGCAGCATCCCGGGAGCAACTCAGGCTGCAGCTTTTCCCCCTGCTTGTCCCTGCTCACTCCATGGCTGCGGGCTGCTGCTCCTCCACATCCCGAGTCTTGGAGTTCATCAGCTCCCTCCGGATCTCCGGTGAGATCTGCGGGTGGCTGTGGAACTTGAGCAGCTCAAGCAAAGCCTCTTTCTGCTCCGAGGACAGGTCCTCCTTGTAGCGCTGGGCCAAGGCCAGGAAGCTCTGGTGCCACAGCACGGGCAGGACGCGCTGATCCGTGCGGAAAGCCAGGAAGTGGAAGACGAGGGCATCCACCACGCGGAAGGGCAGCGCGTACTTCTTGTCGATGAGCAGGCGCAGGAAGATGCTGTTGGCGCCGTTGTACTGCATCTCGGCGAGCTTCAGCATGGCCGCGCTGCGGGGACACGGGGGCAGAGGTGGCAAATGGAATGTTGAGCCTTGAATCCCAACCCTGCAGGGAGCTCCCCCCAGCTCCGAGATGCCGAAGGGGAGACCGGAGGTGTCGCAGGAGCAGCTTTGCCACCCAGCGCCTTACCTGGAGTGGAGGACGGGGATGGAGCACTTGGTGAGGATGCTGCCGATGATGATGGCCTCCCGCAGCGTGCAGGTCCCCGACTCGCACAGCGGGATGAGGATCCCTGCAGAAGGGAAGGGTCAGGCAGCTCCTGTCCTTCACCATGACAGGCAGAACCCTGTGATAACGCCCCTTCTCCCACCCTGGGACACATCTGAGCCCAGGAAAGAACAGCTCCTCCAGCAGCTCCCACCAGCCCTGAACCTCAGGTTCAGACAAGACCCAGATCAGAGCCAAGACACTTCATAACCTGCCACCGACCTCCCAAAGAACCCAAGTACCTTTGAACCAGGCTGCTGGCTTGAACAGAGCCTTCTTCAGAGCCATGTAGAGGTGAAAATTGAGGCGCTTGTACTCTGCAATGTCATCCCTGACCCGCGGCAGCAGCACCAGGTTGTAGAAGCGCTGGGCCATCCTCTCCTTCAGGTTGGATGAGAATATCCTGGGAAAAGCAAAGCACAGAGTGAGGATGGAGCCAGGCAGGGGACGGGTTTGTGTTCTGCAAACCCGGTGCCAGCTATGGAAAGAAACAAGCAAAACACCCCAGAGACCATCTCACCTGGTGGCCTGGTACATGGCAGCCGCTGTCCATGCCTCCGGCTCCGTGATGTAGAGGATCTGCTCCCAGTTGGACAGGGCAGGAATGATTTTAAATGCCTTGGGGAGTTTCCCACTCCTGTATTTAGACAGCACCTTAAAAGACACAAACAAAGACTAAGCCTTGACATTCGGGTACCAAGAGCAGGACCTGTCTCATGACCATGCCAAAGCATCTCCAGTAAGGACAAGCCACCCCACGCCCGTATCATCACTCGGAAGCAGTCTGGGTGCTCAGCGACCAACACTATGTGATCCCGGATGGGGCAGTGCTGCTGCGGCCTCACCTCTCGCACCCCCCTGTAGACCTCCAGGACGCGGGGGTCGAGCTGGGGCATGGGGCAGCCGGACGCCTCCGACAGCGCCGTGTCCACCTCCGTCTGCTTCTCCGTGATCTTCTCCAGGATGATGTCCGCCAGCGTGCGCCTGCGGGAGGCCGCGGGTCGGGGCCGTGCTGGGCACCCACCGCCCGGCCCGGCCGGGTCCCTCCTGCGGCCGCGGCCGCACTCACCTCAACGGCGGGTTCTTGTTCATGAACCGCTCGATGGCCGCCTCGTCCTCGGGGTCCACCGCCACCTCCCCGCCGCGCCCCGCCGCCGCCTCCAGCGACGGCCACTCCTCATCGTCCTCCGAGTCGGAGCCGGCTCCTGCGGGGGAACGGCGCTGGCTGAGCCCGGGGCCTCGCACGTCGGGGCCGGGGCCGGGGCCGGGGGCTCACCCAGCGTCGCGCTGCGCTGCTGGGGCGCGCCGGGGCCGTGCTCGGCCTCCAGCTCCTCCTGCTGCCGCCGCGCCTGCTGCAGGATGCGCCGGGACAGCCGCGCGTCCACATAGCCCGGCTCCCGCTCCTCCTCGTCCTGCGCGCCCGCCCGCCGCGCCCGCGGCGCCGCCTCCTGCAGGATCTGCTCGGCCAGCGGCACGCCGGGACCGGGACCGGAGCCCCGCGCCCGCCGCGCCTTGGGCATGGCTCCGGGGACAGGGAACCGTGACACCGGCCACGCGTGTGCGCCCGGACCCGCCTCTTCCGGCGCCGCGGCGGTTCGGCCCCTTCCGGCGGCGGCTCCGTGCGGGCGGGATGGGGGTGACCTGGTACCGGGGATGGGAGCCGGTGGGGAATGGGGGGGGTCCGGGGGAGCCGCCGTCGGGTGTCTCATCCCTCGTTCCCCCGGTGCAGCGTGTCGCAGGTGCCGGTGGCGGAGGGGAAGAGCGTGCAGCAGACGGTGGAGCTCCTGACGCGGAAGCTGGAGGTGCTGGGCGCCGAGAAGCAGGGCACCTTCTGCGTGGACTGCGAGACCTACCACACGGCAGCGTCCACCATCGGCACCCAGGGTCAGTGAGGGGCTCCGGGGCTTCTCCTCTTCTCTTTGCTGAGCCGGGATCTCAGGTCCAGCTCATCCTCTGCTCTCCCAGGGGGGCTGCTGTGTCATCCTCGAGCTGCAGATTTGGTTTATGTCCCCCCCTTTAAATCCAGATTTGGTTTATTTCCCACCCCTTTAAATCTTAAGCCCAAAACACAGTCTGTTCACTGATAGCCCAGTGCATGTGAGCGGCACCCTGGGATTAAAGCGACACGGAGGACG
Source organism: Strigops habroptila (assembly GCF_004027225.2). NCBI lineage: Eukaryota > Metazoa > Chordata > Aves > Psittaciformes > Psittacidae > Strigops > Strigops habroptila. The sequence goes on from NC_044294.2 coordinate 2,578,538, forward strand.
AGGTTAAACCAGATGCTGCTTTAAAGCACCTCCAAGCACAGGACTGTTGGTTTCCCAGCCCATATCCCGCTGGTTTTCTTCCAGGGCAGACGGGGAAGCTGATGTACGTGATGCACAACTCCGAGTACCCGCTCAGCTGCTTCGCGCTCTTCGAGAGCGGCCCCTGCCTCATCGCGGACGCCAACTTCGACATCCTCATGGTGAAGCTCAAAGGTTTCTTCCAGAACGCCAAAGCCAACAAGATAGAGACCAGGGGCACCCGCTACCAGTACTGCGACTTCCTGGTGAAGGTGGGCACAGTCACCATGGGCCCCAGTGCCCGTGGGATATCCGTGGAGGTAAGAAGCTGAATGTGAAGGGCCTGAAATACAGCTACAGGCAGGGAAATGCCATGTTGGTGAGGTGAGAAATGCCCTGTGCCTTCTGCATCGTTGAGGTGTCAATAACCAAGCCCTGAGGGGATGCCATCAGGCTAAAAAGCTGCTTAAAGTTCTCCATGCACAGCACTTTAGGTTGATCAGCATAATGAGGGGATGAAACGACCTCTTCGGTTGCTGATGCGATGCTGGTTTGGGTTTTGCTGTCACAGCTCAGGCAGATGTAGCTCCAGGATCTGGGAAGGCATTTGGGGAGGTGGCTGCTGAGACCAAGGCTCACGAGCCACGGGTAAGCCTAAAAAGACAAGGAGCTGGGCTGTGCTAGCCTGGGGAGGGCAGGCTCCAGGCATCTCGCTGGGCTGGCGCCCAACAGTCCTTAAGATTGCTGGGAATTAGGTGCTGAAAAGTCCTTCAAAACCAGAGGTTATGATTTTCTAAACACACCAATCCCGTTACCTGATCCCCAGTTGATGATCCCACTGCTCCTGCACGTGTTCCTGGCCAGCAGGGAGGGCGCTGGGGAATGGCTCCTTCCTCTGCTGCACTGAACACACGTGTCGCAGCATTAGTGCTGCTGCTGAGCCGGGGTTAAACAGAACCTGGTTTACCCTAAACCCAAGTTCAGGGCGGGATGTGCAGGCAGTCTGGCTGCTTCTGTCTTAGGAGTTTTTCCAGGATTTGCATTAGCAGCTACTCCTGATTTGGGACCAGGCTCAGTAAACCACTTAAATCCTTAAATCCCAAGGCTGGGATTGCCTGCACTTGCTTCTTAGGGTGCCCAGAGAAGCTGTGGCTGCCCCATCCCTGGCAGTGTTCAAGGCCAGGTTGGACACAGGGGCTTGGAGCAACCTGCTCTAGTGGAAGGTGTCCCTGCCCGTGGCAGGGGGTTGGAACTGGAGGAGCTTTAAAGTCCCTCCGTCCCAAACCATTCCATGATTCTGTGCTCCCAGCATGTCCTGTTCATGTATATTTGTCCATCCTCGTTAAGTGCTAAATATTCTCAGGTGATTTTGTGGAAAGCCTTCTCTCTCTGCTGAGGTGGAGAGAGGAAAGCACGTTGTCAGCCCTGGATGAGGTTCAGGGCTGTGGTTTCCATTGCCAGGTGGAATACTGCCCTTGTGTGATAGCCAACGACTGCTGGAGCCTGCTCATGGAGTTCATGCAGAGCTTCATGGGGAGCCACGCTCCCAGCCTCCCCTCTGTGTTTGGCACCAAGCACGACAGCATCTACAGCCCGTCAGACACCATGGTGCAGTACATGGAGCTGTTCAACAAGATCCGCAAGCAGCAGCAAGTGCCCGTGGCCGGGATGAGGTGAAAGGACTCCCGGGAGCCCGGTTTGGAATGACTGCATCCTCTTTTCCACCTGCCCGTCGGGATCAGGACCCTCCAAAAGGCAGCACTGGAGGCAGCCCAAGGTGGTGTGTTTCTTCTCAGTCTCTTTCCCCCCGTTTCAGAGCAAAGGTCTTGAATTCTCTGCGTGTTTCTTGTCCTCCTTCGTGGTTTTGAGCGTGTCTGGGATCGGGCTTGTGGTTCTGATGCTTCTTTGTACAGTGCTTCATGTGGGGGATTAGTGCTCAGCAGGAAAAGGAGCAATTCCAGCCAGATCCGTGCCTGGATTGGCAGAGCTCCCTGCAGGCACCTAAGCAGAGATTTTCCTAAACTTTTTAAGATATCCACATGTCTTTATTTTTCATGGAAATAAAAAGCTGTGTTTTGTGAGGAGGTGGAAGTCTTTCCACACAGCAAGTGTGTGGGGCTGGGTTGGAGGGTTTCTTGTCAGCTTTTGCCATCTTCTGTTACATGGAGACAAATATTCAGCAGAGCTTTCCCTCTGATTTGGTTCAAGGAGTTTATACCCCTGAAGCAAACTCATTTCCTTGTGGCAAAGATGACGGGAATTCTTGCATTCCTGTTGCATCCTTAGCTTGCCTTCATCTTTTATATCTGATGGGAGCGTTAAAATGTTCTGCCTCTGAGATGGGATTGATGAAGCCTCATGATAAATAGATAGGTCAGCCTGGCAGTGGGTGATAAACATGCTGTCCCTGCACACCACTGCTCATCTGAGACATCCCAGTGACTTCGGCAGGTTTAATGGGGTAAGGAGGGATCTTGAGGAGCCTGAAGAGCAAGTAAAACAGAAAGAGATTTCTCCTAAAGAGACTTTTCCCTTCTGAAGCAGTGCAGGGGGGAAAGAAGCTGTTTTGTTGCTGACCGGTGGAGAACTAGTTATTTAGATAGGACTTTTCATGGTGATCATTCATACCTGTAAACCCAAATAACTGTTAAAGAGCCTCAAGCACTTAGCGTGGGCATTTAATAAACTGAATCAGCACTGGGTCCAGAAAGATCTGTGTAATGAGCCCCAGCACGATGTCCTGTGAGCGTGTCAGAGATTCCAACATGCTGAATACACTGAATTTTTGCAGCTCTTAGCTCAAGTTCATGCCATGTCTGCTGCCTTTAGTGGGGCTGTTCATTTGCAGGGATGGAAATGCAGTGAGAATCTGACCTGCTGTCGTTCCACATGGTGAAGTGTGGCTGGGAAAACAAACTGCAGTCTTTGTGGGGATAGCTATTTCTGTCCTGGTTTCCATTTTCAGTCTGAAGGTTAAGAAAAAAAGTGCCTTTAAATGATCAGATTGGTCATGCTGAGTCTTGCTGATGCTTCATGAATTCCTGAACGGTGCATTCTGTAACCAGAGATGTCAAAACTCTGGTCGCATGTTTTAAAAACATCCAATGTGTGGAGTCTCTGGGGACTTTGTGCTCTTACTAACGCATTGTACTGTTCCTAGAGTAATAAACCAGGCCCCCTTGAGCTACATTCTGCCTCCAATTACCCCCTCACAGCCATTGATGTCAGCATGCATGGAGGGGGGGCAGGACTGAGCCCTTTATGTCTTAGCAAAAGTGCCTGTTGCTGTGAGTGCAGTTGTGAGCGAGGGGATCAGCTGCCCCCCATGAGGGGCTGCTCTTACTCCAGGGCTTTTTGCTTTCTTGGTGGACAAAATGACTTGGTTTTTTCAATCTTCTTAGCTGCAGTAATCCTCCTCGTTCTGCCCCCCCCCCCCCCAGCATCACTACGGCAGGTTAATGTTGTTCCAACGCACTGGTCTGCATCTTAACAAGTCTTCAGGGGGTGTTACATTAATGGATTGAGCCTGTGTAACTGAAAACCACCCTAAATTTGCCTGTCAAGACACAGCCTGGAAGGTTGTTTTCCTGTTGCTCCCCAATGTTTCCTCAGAGGACACCAGATAGAGCGGCAGAGGTGGCCAAGCTGCAGTCCTGTACCATTGTGGATCCTTTGTTCTGGCTTCTGCCCCCCTCGCTGGCAGTGTTGTTGCTTCCCATGGAGCCTGACCTAGAGGGGACTGGTGATTGTGGGGTTGTGGGTCTCACCCTTGTGTTGTTACAGCTTTCCCCCTCCTAGCTGGAAGTCGAGGCTGGGTGAAGGCTCACTCTCGGTGGCAGAGGGATGCTCTGAGTCTCGCTGCCACCCTGGGGATACCGTGGGCTTTTGTTCTGTTTCGTGCTGTGACATTTTTGTATGAGGAGGTACTTCCATAGCAGCTGCACCCTGCTAAGCTTTACAGAGACGTAAGGGTCTCATTAATGTTCTAATTCTTAGCAGACGTTACAGGCTTGTTGCAATGGGGAGCTGTTCAGTTGAGAGGTGTGTGGCTGGATTTCTGTGCCCATGCGGGGTCAGGACAGACCAGGCGCTGCTCAGAAAGGGAAGGTGTAGAGAAAACACAACAAAGCTCCCCGGAAAGGGACTTTATGGGAAGGTTTGGCTGCTGTAGGAGCTCGCAAGGCTCTGGAGTGTCTTTGTGCCCTGGCAGAAGCAAGCAGGCTCCCACTTGTCGCAGTAGATTGCGGTGCTTTGGCTCAGAACTTATTTAGGATGAGATGGGGGGGACACTTTGTCCCTGTGCAAAGGAACGGTGTGTGTGACGCCACTGAGCATGGTCCATGACTGGGCACACAGTGCTGCCCAGAGAGCCGGTTCCTGCCTGGTCCCTGATGGTACTTGAAGGCTGCAGAAGTGAGTTGTCCCTATGGGCGCAGGTGACCCCGGAGTGTGGCTGTCCCTTGCTGGGGACAGGCTTTGCCCCAGCCTCCTTTGTCTCTGATACAACGCGTTTCCATCCCCTCATGGCTCCTGTGAGTGACCTGGGAGCCTTCCAGTGCCCTGTCACAGCCTATATGGCTCCATCTGTGTGCTCAGTGCTGTCTGTGGCCCTGCGGGGCACATACCCCCATCACCTCAGAACCCCCATCACCTCGGGGGCGCTGTGGGGTACCTCCCACCCCACAGAACCACCTCAGAGCCCCCTGGGGACCCCTCTCGGAGTCTCTTTGTCTCCCAAACACCCTCATTGACCCTCCAGCGCCTCAACCCAACTTCACCCTGCGATTCACAAAGCCCGCTACGTCACCGGCGGGGGCCGGGCTCTGGCCGTCACCGCCCCGCGGCGCTGCCCTCCCGTTGCGCCATTCAAGAGCCCACACTAGCGGCTACGCAGAGTGCGTAAAGCACCGAGCAGAAACTCTGCGGGTGCCGCAGACGTAGATTGCGCAAAGCGGCTCCCGCCGGCGCGCTGTGAGCGCGGGGGTCCGCTCTACGGAATTGGCGTAAAGCAGCGACGCTGAATGGGGAGGAGCGGAGGTGTAGTGGGGGGGGGGAGTGAGGGTGAGGGTGGGGAATGCGCGCGCGCGCGCTGTGTGGCGTGCGCTCCAGCCAACGGCGGGGCGGGGCGTGGCGCGGAGGGGCGGGGCGTGGCGCGGCGGGCGGCCAATGGGCGGGGAGGGGGGGCGTGGCCGGCGGCGGCCGGGGTGTCTCGCGCTGGGTGACAGCTCGCGCGTGCTGATGATGGCGGTAAATAAAGGGGCCGCTCGGGGGGGGGGGGGGGGGGGGGCGGGATGGAGGCTGAGACCCCCCCTTGAGAGCAGAGGAAAAGGAGGTGGGGGGGGAGGAGAGGGTGAAGCGGGGGGCACCCCACTGTGAGGAGGGTGCTGAAGGGTCCTCGGTGCACACACACACACACACATACCCCCAATTGGGGGGGGGGGGTGAGGCGGACCCTGACCCACACACACACCTCCCCCGGCGTCCGCCGCCTTTGTGTGCGGGCGGGAGCCCCGCGCCGGGCTCGGCGGAGCCGCAACTTTCCCTTTGTTGAGAAGCGGGAGTGCCGGGAGCCCCCCCCACCTCCATTCCTCGGACCCCCCCTCCCGGTACCGGCCCCTCACGGCGGCTCTACCGCCCCCTGGCGGCCGGGCCGGGCACAGCGCGGGGGGCGCATCCCGGTGGGTGCTGGGGGGGTGGTGGAAAAACTGCCTCGTAAAGCCCCGTGTGTGCTTGGGAAGGGCCAGAAAATAGGGAGAATCCGTTCCCTGAATAGGGAATGGGATGTTGGTTCCTGTTTATTTAAAACATAGTAGTAATAAGGTGGGGGGGTTGCGTGCGCCCCGTCCCCCGGCGCAGGGAGTAACAGCGGGGGTCGGGGGCACGATGGGTTCAGGTCTTCTGAGGGTCAGTGTCTGCCTCGGGGGACTCCGAACCCCCCTTTAAACACCTTTTGAAGCTGGGGGGTCGCAGCAGTTTGTGCCCCCTTCCGTGGATGCTCCGTTAAGCAGAGAGGATAACTGAGCCCCCCCCAGGCAGGAGCCGGGTTTGGGAAAGCTGCTCCTTCAGGGAAAGGCGCCTGCGGTTGTAAGTAGGAAAGCGGAGCACGATCCGTGTGTCAGATTCCAGGTACAGCCGGTGGGAGAGCAATGACAGGCGTTTACAGCACCCACTTGGTTTGGAATCTATACGGGAGGGGGGAAAAGCGTCTTTACTTACAGCTACACTTGTACTTCTGGCCAGGGAAAGATGCTGTGAGCTCTTGGAGTAACAGAGCTCTTGGAGTAACAGAGCTCTTGTTGTGTGAAATGTTCCAAAACTGGGTCCTTTTCTGTACCACTGCCTTGGAGGAGATGCTGCTGCAACCTGAGGAGCGAGTGGTGAAGGATGTGATGGGAGCTGCTGGTTCCTCACGACTCAGTGACTTTAGTTGGAGCTTCTGATGTAGTAGCAATGGCTCTCGTGCTGAAGGCAAGGTGAGAAATAGGGACTGGATTAAACAGGGTGATAAGGAGGTGGAACAGGAAGCAAAAATAGGGTGACAGGGAGGGGGCTGTTGGTGGAGGTGAGATGTGAGGTGCTGCTGGAGCAAAGGAAACGCATGGCTGGGATGTGAGGAGGACAGGAGGGAGAGCTGCGGAGTGGGAGGATGAGAGTGGGTAAATCAGTGGAATTGTGAAGATAAAAACTCCCTGTGGGTGTGAAATGTGGATTAAACTTGCCCTTGGATTAAAGGAGTGAAGTGTCTGGAGTTGTGCCCTGTCTGTGTGCAGCAGAGCTGGGGTTTGCGCTGAATTTCTATGGCTCTGCCTTCAGCAGCGGCGCTTAAACAACGCTCTGTTGTTGAACAATTGTCAGATACGTTGGTACGATGTTAAAAAAGAAAGGAGCGAGGGCACCAAAAGCGTTTGGTGTTGGTTTTAATTGCTTTGAAAAGAGGTTAGCTGCAAATATTTGAAAATGACTTCCCAAACGTGAGCAGCATTTGATGTCTCTGAGCAAGGCGAGCTTTCAAACACCAGGCTGCAAGCGGTAAACGCTTGTTTATTTCCCCCCTCATCCTTCTTCCTACTAATCTGAGCCAACTTCAAGTGAAAAGGGCATTTTGAAGTTGGCAGCTTTTCAGGTCTGGAGTAATTCTTGGTCTTGTGCAAGTTCTGTTTGTTACAAAGAATTTTGCTTGTTCAGGAGCGGGGTTTAACAATAGTCACATATGCAGCGGTTTATGGACTGCTGCAGCCAGTAAGTCCAAACCAGGGATTTATTTAGCTGTTCTGTGCCCAAACATCGTTAGGAAAGAATCTGCTGCTGCAGTTCCTGTGGAGAATGGGATTGTGAGGGATACAGAGCCCTGTGGTTGACAAGACACGCTGGAGCCCTGTAAGGATGGAGAAATGGGGAATGAGCCTTGTGTGCTGCAGCAAAATGAAACGGTGCTTGGTCTGATCAGTGCTTGGATTGGGAAACTCGAAGGGAACAGCAAAGGATTTCCTTTTGTGTGTTGTGCTGTTGATCACAGGGATTCTGCTGGCTGGGAAGTTTAGCTTGGTGGATCACCTCTGCTCCTGGGTGTGAAAGCCTCGAGTGTGGGTCCTCGCTGCAGCGGGTTTCTTGTGACTAATCATAATCCTTCGCTTGGTGCGTGTTTGTTTGCAGCTCTCTGTCCACACCGGGCGATGCAGGTTGTCTTCTTCAGTGCTAAACCACACTTGTTAACAGGGTTTTGTAAAAGCAGTTACTGTTTTGTCTCAGCACCTCAGAACGAGTGACAAGAAGCCCTTTCCCTAGTGGCAGAGTTGCTATGAATTACTGAATATGGCCTTTAAGATCCTATTTTTATTGGCCTTTTTTCCTTTTGTTAGCTATTTCCATAGTGAAATTTCTTAGGACTTCTGCTGGGACTCATACAGGGAAATCCAGTGTTTTCTCAGCCCTCAGAAGATAGATTTAGAATAGTTAACAAATGGAAATACCACGAAATTCAGATCCGCTCTTACAAGGTACATGTGAATCCTTTCACGTGCATGTTTTGCTCCAGGGTAGTGTGAAAGGGTTTCTGAAGTTGACCTCAGCTCTGAGCCAAAACAGAGCTCAGGCTTTTGTTTTAAAATGGTTTGTTAGAAACAAACAGAGAGATACCAAGATAAGTTGTTTGAAGACTTTGCCTGTAACTGGGTGCAGCAATGGGGAGAAGGAAGATGGGGCACCTCTAGCGACAACTCGCCTGGTGGGACATGCTCCAAAAGACCCTTTATTTCCCACAGGAATCCCTCCAGCGGGTGAGACACTGGAAGTTTCTCATTTTGTTTAACAACCTTTGTGGTTTTCATCTTGAATATTTCATCAAGGGTTGGTTTTGTTGTTGGTTGGGGGTTTTTTTTCTCCTTTGGGGAATGAAACCTTCGGAGATGTTCTTGTCTCGGCAGCCTATTGTTAATTGCTCGGTGTAGAAACACTTCACCTTTCCTCAACACTTAACCACAGTGAACAGGCTGTTGAGTTGATGCGGGTTGTATAGAAAAAAAGCCCCCCGTTTCAATGTCAGTGAATGGGAAACCAGCCTCGTTAGCACGAAACCCTTAACGAATCCTTGCTCTGGAGTGCACTGCGCAAATCCGACGAGTTCTTTAACCACTGCCATTTCAAAATGGAATTTCTAGCTCAGAATGCCCAAGTTGTTTGTTCAGATCGCCCCATATACCAGTGCTAATGCTCTTCACTTTGGTTTTTATGAGGCTTTAGATCAAAGATGGCTCGTGCGAGGCTGTTAAGTCGTATATGGCTCAAAAGCCATTGAATTACAGCCCCAGCACACAGGCGGCTATGGAGCAGCTCTGCCACTGAACAAAACAGGTTAAAGTGGGAGCGAGGGGAGAGAAGGTAAAAATGGAGGTGGGGATTCTCCCCTTTGCCAGTGTCGTAGGGAAGTGATTTCTAAGTGGTCTCAAGCTAATGATGTGTGTATTTGCAGTAATTCATAGCACAGCATACTGAGGGAAATGCAGATTAAAATGCACACTCTATGGGTTTGAAAGGAGAAAAATCCCTTCACTTTCTGCGGCGGTGTTAAGAGCTAGTTAGTGGCTTTAGGAGACATAAGATAGCTAGAAAACAAATCAAACTTGGCTGCTTTGTGCTGTGTTGTTAATTAGCTTTTTGCTTACACAATAGTGAGGAGTGCACGTTAACTATTGCACCACCAACATCCCACAGAGCAGCACGAAACCGCTCAGGAAATGGGAAACTTGTTGTTTTTAAAGAAGGCTCACTCAGTAAGTTACTTTAACCAGGGAATTATAATGTAATTCGCTGAAAAGTCTGGCCTTTGAGGAACTTTGCTGAGAAAACAGAAGGAAAATACAGCAGCTGTGTGAAAACCAGCTTCTTTCTGTGCTTCTCCTCATGGTGTGCACACTTGCTGTCTGGTCTCGCTGCCTCGGCTGCGTAATTCAGCCACGTTTTCAGGCAGAAAACTGGAATACAGGGATCTGACAGCTCACAGTTAGCATGAGTGTATTTGAAACGTATCTGGTGTAACATGTCAGTTGTGAACGTACTCTTAAAAAGAAAGGAAATCTGGTTAAAGAGGTGCTTTTTCAATGGTGGTGACTTTGTTAACTGAAATGCAAAAGGGTCCTTTAGGCAAAGCGAAACCCACATCCTCGAGCACACGAATCCCTCCAGAAGGTTGGAACTACTAAATAACATGCTCCATCGTGGTCTTTACAAGAAAATAAGAGCCTGGTCTATTGTAGTGTACTTCAGTGTGTGGCATATATCACCCAAACTTTTACACTCAACCTCTAGCCGAGTGCACTGAAAAAGAAACTTCCCCCCCTCCCCGGGCGAAGCCAGTGATGGTTTTGAAAGAACCAATATAATGGGGAAAAGCTTTAGTGCATTTATGTGCTTTTCAGGCTTTTCAGTCCAACCATGGAAGATCAAGTCAAGAGTTATGGGCCACAGCTGTGTTCCTCCATTGAGATCTTGTATAGGACATCAGCTGAGCCGATTAAGAAATGGTGACCACAGCTCCATTCCCTGATTCGCTCTGAAAGGCAAAGCCGTGCACTTGATGGAGAAGCATTGCCTTGCAACCATATTTTCCCATTCACTTGCAGTGGGCGGCTTAGATTTGATTAAGAAATAGTGTCCCACAATTACATTCTGCCCCTCTCTCTCATGCTGCTGAAAAGCCTCCGAAGACAATTCGAGGGCTTGAACTCTCAATGCAGTCGGTGCGAGGAGAGCCCTTGCAGCCTGGCGAGGTGGGTGTTGCAGATGAAGGGATAAGTAGCTTTTAGCTAGGAATCCTAAAATGAGTGTCCTGAGAAGGGCAGTCAGTGCTGGCTCGTGTTTCTGCACTGCTGCAGCTTTGTTCCCTGCTTTCCTGAAGGGATCCGTGTCTCTAAGCCTGTCTTCGTTCCAGTCAGTTTGTGATGAACGTGCTTTCCTTTCCTTCAAACAGCAAAACTGTGGTTTATATTAAATCCTTTCTTTTGGTGTGATGGGACCCGTTCAGCCTCTTGCCTGGTGCCGCAGTTAACTCTACCCACTAATTTTAGATAGTTTAGACTTTCACATTATGCTGTATATTAAATGTGTTCCAGCTGAATAACAAGTGCCTTGTGTATTAAGGAAATGATAGAGATTTGTGGCTGGCTTCTAGCTTGAACATTATCTGCATAAATCCAGCGCTGGAGTGCATCCGAAGAAATCATTTAGGCTGAACTTTAGCAAACAGTCGGGGTGAAGATTTCCCCCCCCCTGCAGGTTTGTGTAGCTCAGGGAAACGAGGTGCTAATGTCTCCTTTGACTAATTGGGCTTCACATTTATGTTCACTTGGGGGTTTTATACGTGCCTATAGTTGAGGGGTTTTCTGGGTGGAGGGAGAGATCTAAGGATTGATTTAAACAGACCCTATGTCTGTTTGTGTGTGTATCTATAGGTGTGTTGCTGGAATGGGACAACCCGATCTGCTTTTGGATGCTTAGGGGTTTTCCAGTCATTAACCAAGAGGGGAAAAGGCTGTGTTCTAATGCAGGGATTGCAGCTGGCTTAGGCTGATCCAGGGGGCTAAAGGTGAATTAACCACAAGTGGATTGTGTTACTGAAAAAACAAACCCCATCCTCTCATGGGGGGGTGTGGATCAGTGTTTGGGCTGGGAACCCAAGGAGATTGGCTGCCTGTAGCTGTCAGGGTCCAACTAAACCATCTCATTCCAGCCCCACGCTCATGGAGGAGCGATGCCTCCAGCTCTTCCATCCAAGGACCTCCATCAGTAGGGACAGGCTGGTTTTGTTTTAGGAGGACATCAGGAGGGTGACTCCTTACTTGCTTAGTGGCTGCTTCCACGTTACTTTGCTGGTGCGGAGGGAAACCATTTATTGATGGCATGGGAATTTTGGTGTCCTATTTGGGATACTTGATATTTAATGTAAAAACAAGCCATGCTTAAATGTATGTTGGTTGGTGTAACAGGAGGGCTATACTGCCCATCCCTGCAGAATTGGTTGTGTCTTCTGCAGCTGGAGAAACGTGATGGGAACAGAAGTGCCACGCTGGGTACAAAGGAGCAGGTTGATCTCAAGAGCTGTTTCTCTCTGAGGAGAACAAAGAGGGGTTTTATGTGCTTAAAAACCACACAAACATGAAAAACATGTTTAAATTTTAAGGACAAGTAGTCTAGACTTAGAGTAGTATTAATTATTCTCCAAAAAATCAATGTAAAACTCTGCTGTTCCTTTAGAAAACAAAAGTTAAATCAGCTAACTGTTTATTCACTGGAGTTGGGAGAAAGAGCCTTTAGCTTGGATTTAATGATGTTTAATCATTCTTTCAAAAATACAAAGGAGCTACTAAAAGCTGTTCAGCTAAGCTTTAAAGAACTAATAGCTATAACTCAGATTCAGAAGTGATTTCGTTCCAGAGGTAAGTCTATAATCCTACCAGTCATGAGTTAATCTGTCATCAGACTAAGACTAGAAGCAAATCTATTTAACTAAGAATAGTTAATTCACCTGAATGAGAGCAAGGATGAAGATCCTGCTCACGAGAGTTAGTTTATTTTGGGAAAATGGAATGTTTGTGGCACAGAATGGAAATAGTGAGTGTTTGTCAAAGGTGGACTGAAGAATCCTGCTTCTCAGGCTGGTTCTGCAGCGTGGCTGCTCGACCTGGGCTTTGGATGCTGTGGAAACGAGTGACTCAGGGAATAAGGAAGAAAACATCCTGTTTATTGTCAAACAGGAAGGTTTTAGGAACAGCTTGTTGAGGCAAGGATCGTGACATCAAAGCCAAACCCACCTCTCCCTCTTTCCTTTCCTCGTCTTCTTGTCGTTTCGTCTCAAGACAAATTGATGTGATGAACTCTAACCTCTCAGCATCTGTTATTTTAATAAATTATCCGAGTGTAGAATGGGGCCTGGGTTGATCTTCAGTTCCTAAAGAAGATTAACAGCCCGGTATGTTCCGTGTTCCCATTTCCTACCTCGTTCTGTTACGTTGGTGTGTTGTTGTGGTAAAGACAAAGGCACTGCTCAGATATCCCCTGTAATTTATAGAAGAGGATTTCAACCAGAACAGGATTCATAATATGCAAATAAGGAATAATTCCATTAGGAAGGGGGGGAAAAAAGGTGCATTTAAGCAAGTGAAATTGTTCCTTAGGTACCAGAGCAAACCCTTCGTGTTAGCTGGTGGGCTGGATGCAAGGAGGGCTGAGGTTGAATATACTCTTGTTATGTTTATTATTGCCACTTTAGGTCTCCTTTTGCACACCTGGGAAGAGGAGGGTTTGCTGTATAGATTTGTTTTCCAAGCACAGAACAGGCACATCAGCTGAGCAGAGAAGAGGACGTGTAAATCTCTGTCTGATTGTTTGTTGACAAGAAAACAGAGCAGACCTTGGTGGAGCGCCGTGGTCCAAGCAAAGGCTGGGTCAGGTCATTTGCTGCTTCTAGAGCCAAGGATGTGGCAGTGCTCATGGATGCTGCACAGATAAATACTGTTGAGCATCTTGGGCTGATGCCTGGGGTTTGTTGGTTAAAAAAAGCAGAAGTCCTTGCTGCATTTGGCTAAACTGATCACTGTGGATTACTCCATTTACCAGTTAACAGCATGTATTAAAACCCATAGAAAATTTTCTAGCTGCTGCTCTGTTTCACTCCTAAAAGACCTGATAGTAGTTGATTGGCAAGAGAAGGAAAAGAAAATGATGGAGAGCTGTGTCAAAACCCCTCGTTATTTTTGTCTTCTTGTAATCTCTGCTCCTCAAATGTATCGGAGGCACCTTTCCTGCTTAAAACATTGCAAAATGTGGCTGTGAATACTCTACTTATATTTAATACTATTTGCCTATTCATTATGGCTGTGAAGATAATAAGCCACAGCCTGCTGGGGTTGTCTCGTTCTTTATTGCCTCAGTAGATGGCACTGACATGTTCGTTTGACTGATTGCTTTATGTGTTGTATCAGCTGTGATGTTGTTTTAGATTAGTTAATAGTCTGTCTAAGATTTTGCCAAGATGAATATGAATTAAAATGGGGGAGGAAGAACAGCAGAGGACTACCCATAACTTACCAAGTATTCACTCTCTGGTGTGATCCGTCTTTGTGTCGATCACAAAGAGATCCTCGAGGAGGCTGTTAGTCTGCCGCTGAATGCTGGGGCTGTTAAACTGATCTGTGCTGCGGCCGCCCGTGGTGAGTGTGAGCAGCAGCGGGAGGGTTCTCTGACGTGTTGGAGCTCCAAAACTTCACCCCGTACCCCTGCAATGGGTTTGGTTTGTTTTATTATAACTGCATGTCTTTTGATACAGAAGTAATCGGGGTTTGTGAGCGATGGGGGGGACGGAGCAAGGGACCATAGGTCAAAACGCACCCGGTTTCTGACCGTGCTAATGAAGCTCTTTTGCCAGCAGTGGGAAGTTCTGTTTAATTTTGTTGATGTTATTGTGAAGGCAGGTGGAAAGGGAGCAGGATTTTCCCTATCAAAGGTTGAGTGTGTGGCTTTGAATGTTTTTAACATCTCTGAGCTGTTGCAGTGAACCTCAACTCTGAATGTCTTGGTTACAGGACAATTGGTGATAAATGTGATAGACACTGAATGTGAAAAATAGTGTTTGAAGGGCCTGGTTAAAAGAATAATGCTTTCTGCATCCCGAAAAAATGGAGCTTTTTGGCTGCATTGTAGTAGGCCATGATAATAATAAGGTAGGGAAAGTGGGGGCATCAGAGAATGCCTGTTTCTCTCCTCTATTCCTGCTTTGTTCGGCCACGCTGAAATAGAACATGGCTCGTTCTGTTTAATTGTACCCTGTTAATTATTCCTAAAGTGCCTTGTTCACTTGTGCCCAGGTCCTGACCCGCAAGTACGTGAGCGTGTCCTTGGCCATTTGAGCAGTGTCACTAAACCTGCATGCAAACCGAGCTGGGCAGTGAGAGAGGAAGCAAAAAGAGCTCAGTTTTGGTGCGAATCCCGACAGTCTGGGGGTGATGGGGCATAAAACCTGAATTTCCCAATGGTGAAAATTGATGTAGAGCTCTTGACTTGGAGTCAGTGCCACTGAGCTTGCATCCATGACAGCTCTGTCACTGCCTGCTCGAGCAGAGAGGTTCTTCAGGAGGAAACACACAGCAAACTTGAAAACACGCTGGTGTGTCCCTCTCTGCTGTTGTCATGAGTAAGGAAATAGTTCAGTGGGAATTCTTGGATTCTATGAAGCTTGTTGCTTGACTCATAAAATGAAATGATTACTTTATATTGGGCAGTTAGCATCTACTTTCAAACTGTCCTAATGCAAACCATTTTCTCCTGTTTGATAATTCAAATTGTCTGTATTTGCTATGATTGCTCCAGGCTTCTCCAGCTGTAAGTACCAGTGGAATTCCTGCACTGGCTCTATCCCTTTTGGACTGGTGCAGCAGAACTAGGCTATCCTGTGGATTGGTTTAATGTGCAGTGAGTGGCCCTTTTATATGGGGTATCCATTTTGTGTTTCCCAGCTTATTAACACTTCCAAAAGCCAAACCAAAAATAAAAGCTGGGAAGCCTAGGAAAAGAAAGGGGAGGGAGAATTTTATGTGTTGCCGTAAAAGAAGAAACATTAACTTCTAGAAAGCCATGAACTAAGAAGTATATAGCATTTTAATAATGCTTTTTAACATCCAGGGCTGTTATGTTGTAACTTCCCACATTTCCAGGGAATTGCAGGACATGCATCTCTTTCTTTGCTTGTTTTGTGGTGACCCAAAGGAATAAATAGGATTGGTTGTATTGCACATGGAAAAGCTGCTCTTGAAGCTGAAGTCAAAAGGTGAAAATTGAAAATGCAGATAGCTGGGGGCTCTACCTGAGGCTTCAGTTGCTTATTTTTATTCATCTCTTGCACTTAGGTGAGAAACAGTGAGTTTGGCTTCATAAGAATATTCATATTTCATCTTTAACATGCTTTTAAAACTTCCAAGTTTAAACTTGTACATCTGGAGAACGTGGATGGCAGCACAAATAACAGACTCACTGGTTCCTTAGGAGGGCTGTATTGAAATGCTTTGTGAGCTGACGGATTTCACCTTCTCTTTGCCTTTCCTTGATTATTTTCAAACCATAAACTGCCAGATCCATTCCTCATGACCGCTGAACTAGCTCTTGTTTTAAGAGGATCTTCATCAGGAAGGAATGTGGATAGAAGACAGATGCACATTTGCAACTATTTGTTGGCCTGTGTGAAGTATGAGTTACTGCTCTTGGAGGATGCCAAGTCTTTTGGTTTAGTCATAAATTTATTCTAGTCATAAATGTATTTGAACCAAATTAAAGGAGTTTGGTGGGGTTTTGTGACTTCTTGGAGTTTGCCAGCAAGTCTCTAGTAAAGAGAGTGTGTATCTGCAGAGAGGTTGCAGTGTAGCTAAGCCTTCCCTTCCTGGCGTGTTATAGTAGTGGGATGTTAGCATCTCTGTTTTGGTAGGTTTGGGACATTTACATCTCCCAGCTGATGCTAAACATGAGGCAAACGCTTGTCTTCTCTCAGCTATCCCCCTAAATCCATGAGAACAGAACGTCATAGCGAGGATGGTCAGTCCTCATGGTTGGTGTTAGGGACAAATTGGAGCCCCTTGAAGCCTTGTTCTTTCTGCTGTGGAGTGTGACATGTTGGGAGCTAATTGTACTCAGTACACCGCAGTGTCTGTGCTCTTCCCAGTGCTCTAAAATCAGATATGGGCCAGTATCCACCAACTTTAGCTTCCCAAGATGATTCCAAGAACAAAGTCCTGCAGAAGTCATGTTCATTCCCACCAAGGATGCCAGTGCAGGAAATAGGATTTTGTTAATCCTCATGCTTTGGGGTTTTGGAGGGGTTTGGGTTTGGTTGGTGAGGTTTTTTTGCAATGACTGAATATTTCTTTGAAAACTGATTCCTGAGATTCCAATTTTGAGCCTAGAGCACATTTTTACAGCACAGTGCGAGCTCCCAGAAACAGTTTAACGTTGACATAGTTATAATTAACTTAAAGGAGTTAATAAAACAGAACTCGCTGTGGAAGTTGGCAGGAAAGTCACATTTTCGTCAAGCTCCCTTGTGATTATAGCTTGGGAGTTGAACAGCATGAGGAGGTGGGGGGATGTCCTCCGGTGCCTGTATGGAATGGCTGGAACCAGTGGAAGTCCTCTGAGCTTGCCGTGGCTCCCGTAGGACACCAGCCAGCTTCCAGGGGAGATGCTGTGGAATTCAGGATGCTTTGGGTCGAGGTGGGAGATTTCTGTGTGGCCGGGTGAGGAGGTTGATGCTGGCCAGGAGGGAGGTGGGAGCAGCGACTGCTGCTGCTGTCACAGCTCGAGTCTCCTGTCTCATCGTCTGTCTTTTAAACTCCGGTTAATTCATGGATTCACAGGAGCTATTTAATTCATTGCTCTGCTGCCTCTTCAATGAAACGCCGAATCCTGAATCATCTCTAACTCTTCCTCATGTGTTTTCCTTCCCCCCCCCCCCCCACTTTTGTCAGCTGTGTTAATTTGCCTGTAACTAACTTGATGGTATGTCACCCTGGATAGGAGGAATCCAGCAACTGGAGGATAGAAAGCTGGCAATTTTCAAGGAAATATGCTTTCAGAATAATTGAAAAAGTCTTCAGGGCTATTGTTACCCTTTGGAGATGCAATTTGAAAGTCTAAAAGGGTTTGAACTAGAAGAGTGAAGGGAGAAACCCATTCCTGCCCAGGCAAGCTGATGGCTCTTTGGAGAAAGAGAAGCAGAAAGAGCTTCTTGCCTGTTTTCCTTGCTCTGGGTACTGAGTGAGTAGTTCTGGACCATGCAGTGGCTTTGTAAGGATACAGGATACCTGCTCAGGTGATGTGCTGGTGGAACTCCTTCATTCATGCAGCAATTCTTCTTCTCTAATGCAATTATCAGTGACAGGAGGGTTTGTGTTTGACAAAGTGCTGTTGCCAGTGGCTTTGAGAGGCAATTGCAGGTTTGCTGTATGGACACACAAGGCTCTTGCTGGTAGAGGAACACCAAGGTCTAGAGCGGGAGTTTTTTGTTCCCATCTTCCGCACAGCTCCGATTACATGTTTTCATTAGACATCTGGTTGAGGAATTGGTTCCTCACAAATGGGTAGGTTAAAATAATTGGAGGAATAAAGTTTTTGAGTAGTTATATGCGATTTTTAACTATAGAATCTCTCTGATATCTCTTTATTTGCATTTTTGAGTATTTGCAGTCGATAGAAATTCTCCAGAGCTGCTCCTAAAAACTGGGGGGAGAGTGGAAGGTGTTTGGCTTTTTGCATCCAGGATTTTTAAACCTATTTGCTCCAGTGCAGTAGATTTATGTAGGATATGTAGTTTTGATGCAAAGCAAGAATATCTAAGGGTATTTTTTCCTACAGTGTTTTAAACCAAAATGAGAAGGAAAATAAAAGGCAGCAGTGCTCTAAAGCGGTGCCGATTGCCGGTGGCCTGGTGAGGTGTTTCCCTTTTGCCACCCCCAGGAGAGGCCTGAATGTGTGCATGAAAGACCCATTCAGTCCGAGCCTCCCTCCCGTCCTTAGAGATGATTTCCAGGCTGCAGCTAAAGGAGTTTGGGTCGGCACCAAAGGCTTTTCCTTGTTCTGGAATCAACTCTTGGACAAATGAAAGACACTTCCAGTGCTGAACATCCAGCACCTTTCCTGATCCCTGAACTTCTCCCTTTGCTTCATGCACATTTATTTAGAAGAAGAAAGTAGCGAGTGTCGACAGATCTGTGCAGATGTCTTTAATCAGTTGCAAAATGTGTAAGAATGGCACAAAGAAACATAATAAAGTCATGTGTTTTATTTTAACACTCTTCTAGGGTCAAGAGCCAAATTGTTTCGGCTGTGCTTGGTTCTTGAAGCTGTTACAGGATCTTGCCATAAGTTTTTCCATGATTAAGAGCCATGCAAGAACAGAAAGTAGGGTTTGACCCAGTGTTTAAATACTGTGATTTGCAAGGTGAGAGTTTTTCACATTGTCTCTAAAACATTGCTGGCTAAACCTGTGTCCTTAATTTCCTTTTATTTCCTATTACTCCAGGTTTAATCCATCTTTAGTTGCATTGCAGTGCAGCTCCATGCTGCTTCTCATACCTCTTCTCCATGTAGAGCAGTTAAGTTGTTCCTCCTCCCCTCTTTTCCTTCCCCCATCCCTTATCTGGGAAAGGAAAGTTCTAAGTATGTGAGAAAGGAGAAGTTTATAGCTATTGCTTAAAATGAGATCTGCCCTGCTGGAAAAAAGAATTGTAAACCCAAGAAAGAAACCTGAAGTACTCTAATTGCAAAGAGAAGATTCAGTTTGTTTGCTTCCAAGACCTTAGTAAGGTGTTAATTCTCCATCGTTAAACTCTCTTGTTGTTCATGGCTTGTCACATCAACCACATAAAGTTGTGTTCAGTTGTTGCAATATCTTAAATAGCTCCAGCCCTGTAATCTCTGGAAGGTTTGTTTCCCCCTTGCGTGACTGTTCACAGGTTCTGACTCATCTTTGGGCTTTCCTTTCATCATAGCTTTGTCATTTCTCCTGCTAGTGAGTTCTCTTTATTCTTGCTGGTAGGTTGTGGCAAGCTGTTTGTTTACCTATGTAAAAGAGAGGAACAGATTTTGCTCTTCATCATGTGCACGTCTTCCAGTGGTGTGTTTAGTGTTTGCAGTGGGATGGCAGGGCTGACCCTGAGGCACCCCAGCTGCCTTTAGTACCCGCGTTGCACGATGTGGGAGAGCCAGTTTTACTGATGGGTGAGTGATGCAGATGCTCCACAGCCTCCTCGGCTCGGATGTGCCAACCCCGCTGATGCCAAATAGGTTTCCTCTTGTTTGAGGAAGCTGAAAAGAGCTATCACTGAAGTGGTTTGGGTTAAATAAACGCTCTTTCTAACTTGAGTGTACATGGTATTAAGGCTTAGATTTGCAAGGGAAGTATCCATAATCCATAGATAGCTGAAGAGAAACAGGTGGGGAACATCACAGGCAGCATTAAAGATGCTTTTGTGCTGAGAATTACCAAATTAAGGTGTAACAAAGCTGCTTTGTTAACCCACCAACAGTGTTCAAATCTCTTTTCCTTTTCAAACAGGAAATCTTGCTGGCCCACACAGGAAAAGCAAAAGCAGTTGACAAAAGGCTTGTGATTTATATACTGACAGCCTACTTCATTGTTAAACATGATTCTTTAATGCACTGTATCTGGTGTGTGATTGATTTCCTTGTAGCCTGTTACCCAGCTGAAACCAGCAACGTATCAGCATTGTTTCTTCTACCTTGGAAATTGCAGATAAATTCAGAGTTCTTGGAAAATGCTGTGTCCTGAGACCTTGCAGAGCTGGTGGGTGACCTCCCTTGGCGGTGATTTAATCAGCCTCTAGAAAATGGTATTTCAAAGGCTCAATTTCTGTTACACGGCACAAATCTCAGCTATGCTGGTGAGACTCAAGGGTTAAATTCCCAACCCTGTCGCATATGGCAGTGAGCAGAATCACAGATGTTGATGATACAACATAATTAGTATTCTTTTATGTAAATGAAGGCTGTCAATGTTACCATAGTGTCTATACTCTTTCAAGCTGGAATCTATGCTACTTGGTCTCACCAAGGCTAGACGGGATTATTCCACAATTTTCTATCAAGACCTGAGCAGAAAAATAAAGGAGAAAGAGGAGGAAAAAAAGCTCAGGGAGAAAGGTGAGAGGGAGGTGGGAAAGGATGTTTCCAACTTGGAGACCAAATCAGTCCTTTGTTTAGTGTGGGATTTCCAAAAGCGCCTTTCCAGGTCTGAGGGTTTGTGAGGGGATGGACTCAGCCCAAAGGAGAGGTGCAGCACTTCCTGACCTGTTCAAAATAACCAGCTGAAAGGGTTCTTTAGACACTGCAGATCACTCCGTGGAGATGAATTCTGAAGTGGCCACTTGTGCTCTAATCTGAAGTCCACAAGAGTTAAAGAACAGAAGAGCTTTGATTTTCCTTTAACAGATTCCATCTTTAGCAACAATGTCACTGGAAGAAGATAGTAATTAAAGTAAATCTGCATAATTTGGGGGCCACTAAAGATATGTTCACTTGGCCTGGTCAGACAGAGGCAACTGCTCCATAGCTGTCTTTGGGGAAGCCACAGCCTCCGTTGTGTTAAACTTTGCTCCTTGTAGAGTGATTCCTTTTAACTACATATTCTGTGTGCCGGCTCCGACGCTCTCTGCGACATCTGTAACCACTTTGTGCCTGTTCTTACTGTCCCTCCTGTCATGCTCTGTGTTGCATTCAAGCTGTAGGTGTGTAAGTGAGTTAATGTAGTCTTTCTTGGATTATTACAACAGATACGGGTTTACAATCATTTCTACCTTGGGCAAAATGCAGGTTTTTCCTGTCTCTCTTTCCTCTGTAGTTCTTTGTTGCAGTTCACGCTTGACAACTATTCACTGCTTCATTTTTATTGTTTGATACTGGCTATTTCAGGACAGATTTTTTTGCCTCCTTTTTCCCCCATCTCCTCCCCCCTGCTTTCACCAAGTCAGCACTGAAGTGATCGCAGGAGGTGCAACGTTTGCGCTCCGTCTTTTTAACTCCACATTTTCTCTCTGCCATATGTTGGGTCGTCCACTACAAAAGGCTGATGATGAAGAGGCTACATGTGATCCGCAGATTTATAGATTATTAGAAAATGAAAGCAGAAAAACGAAATTCCACAGGGCCTCTTCCACGTGACGTTTCTTAACATCTCAGTATTTGGGTTCCTCGGTGCGCTCCGACTTCGACTTCCAGAGAAATCCGGTCTCTGTAATAAATGTGTTCTCCGCAGTAGCTCTTGCACTGAAGGGATTAATCGTGTTCCAAAGCAGCCCTGCCAGCGCGCTCAGTTTTTTTCTGTGCATCACACGAATATCCTCTCTCTAGGGCTTTGAAGCTGCGCTGCCTTACAATGAAGACTTAAGTAGTAATTAAATTCCCGAAGATCCGCCAAGACTCCTCTGGCTGCGATGGGGATGTTCCGCGCCCGGGCTGCGGCGGCGCGGGGGGAAGGATGTTTGAACAGGACTCCGTGAGTAGTGCGTGCGAGCGAGCGGGTCTGGGCGCTGCTGCTGCCGCTGCTGTGCCCTCATCTCTTCCCTTTGGATCAGAGCGTTGGAGGGACCATACAAAAGAAGCCCCAGTGTCACTTGTGCTCTTTGTACATCTGAGCATCTTCTATGCACGCACGGGTGCAGGACATGGAGCGACAGCTTTTTGCCCCTTCTAGTAGCGCTGCTTTGATTTCTCTTCAGTTACAGTGCAGTGAATCAGTTGCTTTTCCTCTTTCTGTGTGCTCCTGCAAGCGTGTACACCTGCAGATGTTCCTTTAGGTTCACTATAACACATTTCATTTTTTTATTCCCTCCTGATTTTTTTAAACACTGAAACATGTGGGAGGCTGTGGGAAATGAAGAGAATTCCAGGGTAGAATGGAGAGCCTGCGGGCTTGCAAATGCTCTGGTTATGACAATTATCTGGTGTTTTTGTGGCTTCTGCAAGAAGTTAGTAACCTCAGCCTAGTCCTGATGACACGCATTCCCATTCCAAATTCATTTTGTATGTATCAATTTCAAGAGGGCAGCTAAAGATCAAACGAGTGTGTGGACTGAATTAATCTTTTTCTCCTTGGAAGCGAGCCATTCAGGTTGGGTAAGGCATGCTGGCAGCTGGCTGGGCTGTCCCTAGTAGACACATAGACAGTTGTATTCTGTAGACCTTGTCAATCCAAGATCTTTGGCTGGTGCTAAAAACTGCCCACAGAAATAATGGAGTTGCTTGAGGGAAAACTGAGGTTGAGATTGACAAGACGCGACATCTGTATTTTTATAGGTCTTTACGGCCAGTACAAAAGAGATCGTTTCAAATATATGCCGTGGCTCTAAGCCCCTTTTCTCTCTGTCTTTTTGCCTTCCAAGGTCAAAGCAGCGAAGACTTCTGTAAGACATGGATAGATGCAAACATGTTGGGCGGCTACGACTCGCCCAGGACCACTCCATCCTGAACCCCCAGAAGTGGCACTGCGTGGACTGCCAGACCACGGAGTCCATCTGGGCCTGCCTGAAGTGCTCCCACGTGGCCTGCGGGAGGTACATCGAGGAGCATGCACTTAAACACTTTGAAGAAACCAGGCATCCGTTGGCAATGGAAGTTAATGACCTGTATGTCTTTTGTTACCTTTGTGAAGATTACGTCTTGAATGATAACCCGGAGGGTGATTTGAAATTGCTGAGAAGTTCTCTGTCAGCAATTAAAAGTCAAAAGCATGACCCGTCAGCAAGGAGTGGCAGGACATTGCGATCGATGGCTTTGGGAGAGGACATGTGCAGCCATCAGAGGAGCCTTCAGGGACAGTCTCAGATGCTTACAGCCCTCTGGCACCGGCGCCAGTCCTTGCTTGCGAAGGCGCTGCGGACCTGGTTTGAGAAGAGCTCCAGGGGCCAGCTAAAACTGAAAGAAAAGAAACAAATGGAGGAGTTGGAGAAGAAGAAGGAGGCAGCGAGGCAGCGGCGGCGGGAGATGAAGAGGCAGCTCCTGGAGGAGCTGGCAAACACTCCTCCGAGGAAGAGCGCGAGGCTGTTGTCTCACGTGCACAGAGAGAACTTGATTCCAAGGAAATTCAGGGAGGTGGCGACCGCTTCCCCTACCTCAAGGCAGATGCAGAGCAGCAGATTCAAACAGTTTTATTCCATCCGGCGTAAGCCTCTGATGACTCCCGGGGTGACGGGTCTGAGGAACCTGGGAAACACATGTTATATGAATTCGATTCTGCAAGTGCTAAGTCACCTCCAGAAGTTTAGAGAATGTTTTTTGACACTTGATCTCTGTGAAACAGAAGAACTCTTAGCTAAAACTGTGAATGGGAAGTCTAGGATGCCTGGCAAGTTGGCAAATGGGTCTGCTGCTAATGAGTCAGGGAAGACTGACAAAGTGGGATCATATGGCACGCAGAGCTTGCCAGCTGGCTTAAATGGTGGCTCCTCAATAAGCAGGAGTTTAGAACTAATACAGCCCAAGGAACCGAGTTCAAAGCACATCTCCCTCTGTCACGAATTGCACACCCTCTTCAGAGTGATGTGGTCTGGCAAGTGGGCGCTCGTGTCTCCCTTTGCCATGCTGCACTCTGTGTGGAGCCTGATCCCGGCGTTCCGAGGGTACGATCAGCAGGACGCTCAGGAATTTCTCTGCGAGTTGTTGGATAAAGTACAGCAGGAGCTGGAGTCGGAAGGAACGAAGCGCAGGATCCTCATCCCTTTCTCCCAGAGGAAGCTCACCAAGCAGGTCCTGAAGGTGGTGAACACCATTTTTCATGGGCAGTTGCTTAGTCAGGTATGAACCTGCTTTTGCACAGGCATCAATTAGAGCCATTCACACCAAGGAGCAAAGGCTCTGGTTCCTGAGGAGCCTTCACATACATGAGAGGAGTTGCTATACAGGTTGTCAGCATTTTCCACACTTGTCACGGGTATTATAAATTCAGTTGGCTTCTGCCACTTCAGAATGAAATCTGCACAAGTATAGAAGCCCTTATTTTCAAGTTTTTACTGTGCTTTTCAAGCGTCTTTGTAACTTGTATTTTCCCTTCCTGGTTTTGTTTCTATGTCTAGAAAGAACATGATGAAGGACAGAGAGGGCTGTCATCTTGTGCTGTAACAAATAAGCTCTCTCTGACAATTTGGGGTTTTTTGCAGACCTATGAAAGTCATCTCGAGACACTGAGCATGCTTAACATATGTTTCTGTAGGAGATGAAAGTGCCCGTTGTGCTGTTTGGTCTCTTATTCCTGTGCCTTTCCCTTGTCTGAAACATATTGTTCCCCACAAGAGCCCATTGCCTTTTGAAAGTTCTCCACTACCTTTGCTTTCCAGGAGAAATGAAACTTGTGCATAACTTGACACTCCAGGGTTTGGGAGCTCAGACCACGTGTGCCCGTTCTCATTGCTATTTATATCATCCTTCTCAGTGCCAGTGAGCTTCCCCCTCATAAAACTTATCTGCATGGTAGAGATTAAAAGGTGCATTTCTCAAGTCAAAGCTTTTGGCTTTCAGGGAAAGGCTGCTTGAAGTCCTGGTTCATGTGAATCATCTCTGCAGCGTGTGAGCTTCTTGGGGACCTCTAAGCTCAACATTTTTCTTTCAGTTGTGTCCCTTGGCTCTGGGTGGTGGCTTGTTGGGGCTGATGTTGTAGATTCAGCGATAGGTCTCTGTTAACAATGTGAAGATACAAATCAGTGTAATTGATCTGCACCTGTGATACACCATAAATAACTCGTCAGACTCTTTATTCTACTTGTTTAACTCTTGTGTATGTGTGCTGTGTTTAATTTCAAACCCCTCCATGCACAGAAGAATTCCCTCCCTATCTGCTAGCTACAAATCCATCACGAAGTTACTGGGGCCTTCAGTGCCCGAAGCTGCAAGGTTGGAAGCTGGTTTCTGGTGAATGATTCTCACAGAACCACAGGGTCTGACCAGATCTGCTTTCTGGTTTTGTTGCCTTCGTTTGTTCTCACTTTCTGCCTCTGAGTTTAACTGAAAACTTCTTATTCTGCTTTTCTTGTTTATAATACTCTTGGGATGACACAAGAAAACGAATGCATCTGAAATGTGTCCTTTCATGCTCTGTTCATGAAAAACTTTATATAGTTAGCAGATAAAGCATTAAAGGAGTCACATACTTTGAGATATGCAAGGAAGGTAGAGAAACCGTGGCAGGATGATGGCATGCTAAATGCTAATGTGTACTTTTTGTAGTAGAAAGCAGATCCAAGGTGCTTGTTACCAGCTGTAAATCAGTGTTATACCTGTAACAGTGTTCATCTGAGGAAGTAAATCCCATAAACGTGAACAATGGCTCCATTTTGGGGGGGAATTGGGAAAGTAGTTTAAATTATTTGCTCAAGATTAGCTTTGAGAGTGGAAATAAGTCATGTTTCTCTTGACTCACAGATCATCTTTATGTCTGTGAAACTGCAATGCCTTTGGGGCATAAACCTGCTCTTTAGATGTGACTGTAACTGCCAGGCTGCAGGTGCACACGTACATAACTCCATTTGCATCATCCCCAGGTCACCTGCATAACATGCAACTACAAATCCAACACTGTGGAGCCCTTTTGGGATCTCTCCCTGGAATTCCCCGAGCGCTATCACTCCATGGAGAAGGGGATTGTCCCTGTTCACCAGGCAGAGTGCATGCTGACAGAAATGTTGGCCAAGTTCACCGAGACCGAGGCGCTGGAAGGGAGGATATACGCGTGTGACCAGTGCAACAGTAAGTCAGCTGCTGATGCTGTCTCTGTGCCATGTCTTTTTCCATGTAAGAGGTTTCTGATGTGTTTGATGTGTCTAAAAACATGTATTGTCATCTGCATGTGTAGGAAAAGTGCTCTTCCTTGCTGCTCGTGCTGTTTTGTTTCCTCCTGTTGGTAGCTTCTGCTCCTTTAGGTAGCGGTTTGGGTCCAATATGTCATTTTTCTCGTCTCCATCATTCAGCAGCACAGTTTGCTAAGGTTTTACTGTGACCCCGTTTACGCTCTCCTCACTTGCCTTAAAGGAGAAGGCAACCTCAAGAATTCTTTTGGGGTGAGAGGGGGCTGGATTTAGGGACAGAAGAAGGAACATTATCCCCTCAGGTTTGCTCATCTCTGCATTGCAGGGAAGCTTTTATAACAAGTCATCTATATGCAGCTCGCTCTTGATTGAATCTTTTAACCAGAATCACAAATGCAGAGTTCTCAAGGTGTGCTGCCAGGTTCCAGCTTCCATCTCTCTATAGGCATTTTGTCAAGAAGCGATGGACTGATGTAATTTGGGCAGTCTCAGGTTAATGTAATACCTGTTAGATGGATGCACGTGTTTTGCTGCGCTCAGCTAGAAGATGACTTCTCTCTTCCTGTAGCAGGTCTGAGTGTGAGGTCATTATATGCCTGAAAATAATTTTAGCTGTGTTATGACCATGCAGCTCAGCTACTCTGATAAGCTGGATTTGAAATTCTTTTTTCGTGCAGGTATTTATGGCAAATATTCATCCCCTCGGGAGGAAAATGCCACTAACTTGACTTACATTGCAACTAAGCAGCTGAAGCAGCAAATATTTGTAGAGATCTGTTCTCTGTCGACTCACAAATCTGTTACCAAACATCTTCACAGGGCATTAGGAAATAACCATTGACGAGATGTTCTTGAAACAAAGCCAAATGTGGTTTGAGCAGATTCTGGTTCACAAACACTGTTCACAGAGCGTTAATGCGGATGAGTACAGCTTCATCTCAACTCTGTTTTCTTGGATTCTTTGTGAAAGCCCAAATTGTAACAGTTTCTTCAGAGTGAAATGACTAAGGGAATATTAACCAGGGGAAAAAAAACCAGGGGAAGGCAACCAGCCTGCACCTAGGTGCCAAAAACTATTGGGGGCACTTGTTAGACGTGATGGAGGAAGAGCAACCCATCTGTTGTGAACTGGTGCGGTGAGGTGCAGAAATCTAATTAACAGGTACATTTCTTACTGGAAGCTCTGGGAGCCACCTGTCTTCCTCCTGGTACACTCATATGCTCAGTGTCCTGGAAAGAGGAAGCCCTGGCAGGAGGAACCTTTTTCCCTTTTCAGTTTTGGTTCAGAGGTGGCTCCTGCTCTGTGAAGGAATTCCTAGGACATGTTGACTTGTGCGTGCATCCTGAGTGCACATGAGCTGGACTAGTGCTACTGGAAGAAAAGAGTTCAGAATGTGCTTGTTTCCCCTTCTGGAAATTAATTACACCCCGACAGTCTTTGCCTTGATGTTTTTAATTCTATTTGGTAGGCAAACGGCGAAAGTCGTCTCCCAAACCTCTCGTTCTGAGTGAAGCTAAAAAGCAGTTACTGATCTACAGACTACCTCAGGTCCTCCGGCTGCACCTTAAACGATTCAGGTGAGTGGGGCACACTGTGTGGTGTCAGGCAGGAGACTTGCCTCTGTCTTTTTGGAGAGATGTGATTAGTGTGGGCTCATAATCTCTCCCTTTCTGGTAAATGCATTTTAACCCAAACCAGAGAGGTGGTTCCCTCCCAGAGTACAACTCACATTACAGTCAGTAACCTGTTTGTATCGTGTTTTCTGCTCTACACACAATGTAATGTTTTGTGAGTGTTAATGCTGATTTCCTTGCATTGTACTCAACAGTAGTTGTCTGAGTTTGGAGACAACTTGAAAGAGTGGCTGTGAGATGAATGAGCTGATGAGTTGAGTGAAAGATTTGTTGAAGCCGGGAGCCTGTGCTAGTTAAATGCCAATATTATGTATGTACCCATTGAATAAAGCATAGCAGACAAAGCTCAAAATACTGTGAGCAGTTTCTGAAACGATCAGGCCAGGCATTTGAGGCGTGTGGGGTTTATATTACAACTGAGCATTTCAAACGCTGTCTTGCTGTCACGGTAGTTTGGCTTTCTTTGTGCTTGGCTGTTGCAAATCTCAACAGTACCCTAACGATAACGAATGGGCCTCAGTGACAGAGTGAGATGTGTGCAGAAGATGACTGTAGGAGATGTTAGAGTGGAAACAGAAGGAAAAAATTACACAACGCCTACTTGACCCGAGCACAGAAAGCTCTTCAGAGCTGTCGAGCAGCAGCTGCTTTTGTGTGCACCACAGGCGAGAAGCGGGATCCCGAGTCTTTGATTCGTGCCCTTGTGTTTGCAGGTGGTCTGAACGTAATCACCGCGAGAAGATTGGGGTCCATGTCCTCTTTGACCAGGTATTAAACATGGAACCTTACTGCTGCAGGGACTCTCTCTCCTCTCTTGACAAAGAGACCTTTGTCTATGACCTCTCCGCTGTGGTGATGCATCACGGGAAAGGGTTTGGCTCAGGACACTACACAGCATATTGCTACAACACAGAGGGAGGTGCGTGTGCCTTGTTACGGGGGAAACAGAATCAAGAACCTCGTGTTTTATTCCACAGACGTAGTGCGTTGTAAAACTTTATGATCGAAAGTTGTTTGGAATCAATTTCCCAGCGTTTGGTAGTTTGTTTCCCAGAATGTCTTCCTGGTAGCATGTTTTCTGGTTTTTTGCCTAAAGGCACAGATTGCTGTTCTTTGCTTCGCAGCCCTTCGGGATGCCTTTTATTGCTTGCTGTTAACAGCATGAATGCTTCATTTTCTCATGCAGCGTAACTCCGTGGAGCTGCTCCAGCTGGGTGTCTTTTCTCAGTATCCTTGGGATGATGAGATAAACAGAAAGTGTTTTGAAGCTGGACAGGAACTATTCATGAGTAACATCCGCAGGGGTTTTGTGCGTTTCCAGCAGTCTCTCTCTGCAGCTGGATCAGTGTTGATTCTGCCTTCTGACTTGGGCAGAAAGACCTACAAATTGCCTCTCTCCAGGGAATTTTTCTTTTCCTAATGGAGCTTTTAGGCTATAATATACTCTTGGTTAAATTACAGTTTGGTATTTCTAAACTCTGTTAACGGCACAGAAACAATCAAAATGTTTTCCAGATCAGGAGCTCCTTTCCAAAGCATCCATAGAGGAAAAGATAGAGATGCCTTTTCTCCTACACTGCCCTTTTTCTCTGTGGATGTTTCCTATGAACAGTTCCAAAACGCATTCTGAAGGAATTACGCCTCCCTTACTAATATCCTCTTTCTCACTTTGATTCCTAGGTTTTTGGGTCCACTGCAATGACTCCAAACTGAATGTATGTAGTGTGGAGGAGGTGTGCAAAACCCAGGCCTACATTCTTTTTTACACTCAAAGAACAGTGCAGGACAAAGCAAGAATCTCAGAAAAACAACTCCAAGCTCAGGTGCCGTCCAGACATAGTGATAAGGACAGAAGACTGACATTCCCATGATGGGGAGCTCTGTGACTCAACCAACAGTCTCAGTTTTCTTTACAACCATTGGCGTTCACATCTTTCCTCTTTGTGGGGAAAAAAAGGCTCGCTGCAGGAGGGGGATCAGCTCATGACATTGGCCACCCAGGGTCTGGAAAAGCCTGTCGAGCTGTGCCATTCTGACACGTAAGATTGCAGGCAGAATCTTGTTTAGAAAGCATCTTGTCGTTCAACATGCTCACAAAATGAAATCGGAAGGTTTGGTGCTGTGTGTAGCACTCATCTCAAAAAGGATTTGGGTAAGGCGTGTAACAGATGAGCACAACCGGGATATTGAAGCATTCAGCTGGCTTCAAAAACCTTCAGTACCTGGTAATGCTGATAAAACTCCAGAAGGAACAGGTACAGTACCCTCCCCTTTGATTGCTGTTCAGATTGCCAGGGTTTGAAACGCAGATCACCCAGGTATTTGTTGGGACAGTTGTTGGATAGATGGAGTTGACTGCCCTCAGAGCTGCTCTTGCTAGAGGAATGTTAAATGTCCTTCCACCAGGGAAAATACTCCCCCGGGGCCTCAGCGATCTCTGGGATACCAAGTTCTTTGCCATCAGTTGAGGGCAAACCCATGGTGGGCAAGCTTTGTCAGCAGCTCTTCTCCTCAGCGTTTCTGGGGCTGTGTGTGCACTCGATGGTTTGTTCTCTGGGCTGAACTGAACCGGCAGCTAAATTCACTAGGAATGTGATTTGAAAACAGTTCTGCTCTGGAGAAAGTATGTTTAAAACACAAACCCCTGTAATAAACCGGGAATGTACCTGTGTGTCATATCTGTTTACAGTGGCAGCAAAAACAAAGCCTGCACTACAGGCTTCTGCTGGCATAACTTGGTCATCAGGATGACAGAGAAGCCTGAGCCCTGGCTGTGACAGCAGAAGCGGGTGGCGTGGAGGCATCTTACACTGGCAAAGTAGCACTTTTTTACATGTGTGGCATGTTTTCCTCAGGGGAACAGGGTGGTGGTGAGCCCACAACAGTGGGATGCTTCTGCTACTGCTCCTCTAAGGGGAATGCCCATGAATTGCAGTTGTCATACAAGGAGGTTGTGCAGAACTCAGCCTGCGCCGTCTTTGTTTCTGCTGGGCCATAAAGGGAAGGAATGTACTTCAATGTCAAATTCCACATCGAGTTTGGAAGGCTACAAAAGTGTGTGTATCTGTAATCGTCTTGGGTTTAGAATTCTGTGAGAAACACAGGGCCTTAGTTGACTATTTATAGTCACTTCTCAGCCTACAGTTGCGCCTCAGGTGTGTTTTTATAATTTGGGGTTTGGCAGTTCACATTTCATGTTCTAAGCAAATCTGAATACTCAGCTGTAAAGAGACACAATGTCTGTCAGTCTTCATGATCTGGGGGTTTTTTAAAGGTGAAATAATGTAAGATATGAGGTTCTTAAAAAACGGTTTCATTTTCAGGTAGAGAAGTTCTGAAAGTGTTTCTCTTCCTCCCTCTTTTTCTGTTCTTGTCAGCATTTGCCCATCAGGCACACACTGACAACCCTGTGTCGGTGGTGGAGGGGGGAAGAGGCGAGTCTCCCAAATGCTGTTCCTCCATTCCCACTGCCACGACTGTGACTTTTAATCCTCTGTCCTATGGGCAAATTGGTCTGTGGTGCTGTGGCTGCTGTTCCTCACTCCAGCCGTGCAGAGGTGAGCACAGCAAGCAGGAAGCTTCCACCGTGTCAGAGCACGGTGTCGTGCTAGGTCTCCTCTGTCCTTCAAGTTTCCCATTTCCTGCGTGTCTGAGCAACGTGCTCCTTTTTGAGTCACCAAAAACTGTCTTTTTGACAATTAAGTCTCATTTTGAGATCATACGCTCTAATGTTACTGGAGACAAGACAGTTTTAAACCAGTTCCCACAGGACTCTGTCAAAAGTTGTAGTTCTGGTTCTCTAAATGTAGCAGGGTCCGGAGGGATTTTAGTGAATGTCTTTGTATCTTTGTATTTACTTGGTAGGGAATTTACTACCAGTAAATAAATGGTAATAGGCCAAATTGAGACCCAGGAGAAGTAATTGTGGCTGCTGACTGCAGGGGAGGCTAAGTTGGCTTCAGCACAGGTAGAAGTTGACATTCCTGGAAGAATCAAAATATTGGGATTATCAGACACACGATGGGTTCTTTTCTAGAGCTCTGTGAACACTGTGTCTCAATAAGAAAATCAAAGGAATAAATAGTGCTTCAAATTGCTGTTTTAATCTGAGAGGTGGAAAGGAAAACTGCTATTTTTCCCATGCATCCATCCTTCCAGGCCTGTCCACTCTTAAATAAGAGGATTATATTCTCCTAAGTGGCAGTCACAGTTTACTGTGGCTACCAAATGGCACGTTCCCTCTGAATCCCTTGGCCCTGTGTGTGCAGAACTCGAGAGGAAAGCAAACCTTAATGCAGCATCCATTGATCCTGCAGGGAGCCGAGACTCTCTGCTGTGATGCTCATCTTTTGACTGAGTGTTTGGCATTGGGAGTTGAATTCAGTTGTCACACGAGTCAAGGGGGTGGCAGATTTGGTAGCATTTGCTGGTGACACCTTTTGACATGAGTGGCCTCTCCATGTGACATTAGCCTAGTTGTGCTGAGATGCGGGGATGCTGCAGTCAGAAAAATGATTGCCCTGATAGGGAAGGAATGAATTTATACTTCAAAGGAACTAAACTTGCTTTTTCCAACACTGTGAGGTTTCTGTAATATTCAGCTTTTATTTGGAAGCGAGAGCGTATAGCATTTTTTATGCTGTTTGGTTTATATTTGTCTACTGCAGGCTTCTTTATGTAAGCATAGCCCAGTGCTCCCTCCATGGTGGACACTGTTTTATAGTGTCCTGCTTGCCAGAAATTCAGATTGGAAGTTACCTCTCTACATCAGGAAGATGAAGATACCATTTGCAATTACAGTGGAGCGCATGCCTGACAAAGGGTAGCCTGCAAAGCAAACTTTGTCCCTCCTGGAATGGTATGGCTTCAAATCCTGCTCATAGATTGATGTGTATTAGAATAATTCCAGGTTTAGGCTCTGCTTTTGCAAATACACAGGCAGGTGACGTGACTTGACTTAGGGTGACTTATGCGTGGAGTTCAGTGGTTGCAGTCACAAGTTGAGTATCTGCAACATAAAAACCTTTCTTTTGGTACAACTGGGAGCAGAATCGGTTTCTCTGTGCACGGGATTTCCTGTACTGGGGTTCCAGTCCTGTAGCAAGGAGTCATTTGCCTTGAGGGATGCTCAGAGCACATGTGAAGGTGCAGGAAGCCATTGAATGCTGGCAGACGGGCTCGGGAGGAGCAGCCGTTGGGACAGAACTGTTCCCAGCATATCCTTATTGCATCCAACTTGTGAGTAAATTGGCATTCCTTAATTTTATGTTTTTAAGAATGAAGAATCTTAATGTATCCATGGCCAGGCGTGATACAGCATCTGCTGTCGTTGTTGGAAACCACTTTAACTAACTTTATTCCACTAGCAAAGTTAGTTACATAGATTTGTGTTTCTGTTACCCTTTATTGCCTGCATGCCCACATTAAACTATGCACACTGCAAAACCAGTTTCTCTGCAAAGCACTGAAAATACCCTCATTTCCCTCCCTCCCACCCCATTAGTTCTGACTAGAACAATTCTGTGGTCTGGCTTTGGCATCGTTAATGCAGGGCAGCAAATGGAGAACTATATAAACGAGAGACAAGGAGATGAGTTTTACCTGCCAGTACAGATTGGGGAACTAATTTTGTATGATTCCTTAGATTTGGTGCCTTGTATCCAATAATATTTTGCATGGGACAGAAACCTTGGGAAAGAAGTGAGGAATTCCCCCCCCTCCCCTGGACTGAAGCAGCAGACACACTTGTGTGGTTTTACAAGTCCTCAGCATCGCTGACAAGCTCAGAAACGAGTATTTGAGTGTTGCATGTCTAAAATCTCTGTATTTGTAACCATTCAAATAACAGCTTGTTCAAAAGCGAGTTAGATTTGGCTTTTTAGCTTTCTTGTGCCATCCAGGCCCCTCCAGTCAGGTCGGGAAGTTGACGCCTGTCAGAGCATGTCACATAGAGCAAGGAATAAACATTCCAGTGGGGTTTTTGCTGGAGTAGCTGGAGCTGTGGGAAGCACCTTCTGTTCCAAACCAAATGCTCATTGCTGGTTTAGAGAAGAGTTGCCATCGTCCTGGCAGTGTTTGCACAGGTTTCCTCTCAGCAGCCTGGCAAATGCTTCCACACATGAGCAGAACTGTGCTGTGGTTATGCCTGTGTAAATCTAATATGCAATAAATACAGGTGTGTAAGGTGGCCAAGTGGCCCTTCTTGGAGGTGAACAGCAAAATCCAAGCTCTGAACACTGCCTTTGTGTGCGCATCTAATCCCTCCAGCAGGTTTGAGATGGGACAGGGAGGATTTATTGCCTCTGGAAATATAAAACCTCAAATCAGTGGGGGTTTTTCTTGTCTGTTACATTAATATTGATACCTGGTTATTGCAGATGGGGATGTGAAGCATTCTAGCAAGCTTCTACGTTTATAAACCCACATGTTTCAATGATCAAAAGCTACATACAGTGATTATTTCCCTTCGCTGATTTTCGGGGTGTGCCTTTGGGCTGCTCCTGTTGTGCCCTTTTGCACGGTCCATGTAGTGGTTGGACTGCGTAGCTCCACACCTCTGATGAGCAATGGCATCTTCATAGTGAATGTCCTCTTCACTCTCCTTACGTGTATTAAATGATGTTACTGGGCCCGGCCCTTAAGGCTATTTCCTACTGCTACAAGATGAACCATGTATTGCCAGGTGAAACCCAAGTTTTTGCCTCGTTTATTAGATGTGTGAACTGCAGTAACTTACCACCGGCAACCCAGAGCCCGAGTAAGAGAGATTGGGTCCTATTTTTATTCTGCTTAACGTCAGCTTTGGTTAAGCAGTTACAAACTTTAAGCCACAGCCCTCTATACATCTACCAAACAATTGACAGGAAAGGAACAAGTGAATGAGTCTGTTTTCAGTAAAACTTTTGTTTTACAGGTCTGCCTTTCCATAAGAGAAACTTAAACACAGCTTAGAAACTTCAGGCAGCTGCTCCAAGACAAGAGCTTCCTGAGTGAGCAACCTGAGGGTGCAATGGGCTTGGGCAGGGTGCTGAGACCCAGTGACTGCTCGTGGCCCAGGGGCTGCTCTGTTGACTTGAGGAAGGGCAGAATTAAAGCTAATCTTCAGCACTTTAAGAAAGTTAATCCTGCTCTAAGTTAAGATTGCTGGAAGGGTGCTGTTGGCAGAGGATGAGTTTTCCCTCAGTGCTAAATCCCCTTGGGAAAGCTGCGCCGCTTCCCAAGAGCTGGAGCTCGGGTGGGTTTCCTGATGTTTTCAGTGGCTTCAAGAACAGCCTTTAGTTTCTGCTTCGAGTCTCTGTTCCTCACATCCCTAATGACTTAAGCTGATGTATGCCATGCTGTGCTCATGAACCAGACTGCCTTGGCTTCAAGGACACTCCCAGGCAGCAGCAAGGGACAAGAGAATCCAATTAGTTACTAAATGTGGCTGGCAATCTGTCCAGCTGCCTCGCAGCGCAGGGCACGTGCGCTGCTCCTTCAGTTAGTAATTAATTGTGCTCCTAATCGTGGGTTCAGCTGCTTTTAGTTCAGTCGAGGGTTTGTTAAGACAACATGCAGTAAGTCCCCTATGGCAGCCTCATGTACTTAACTGCAGGGACTGCCCCCAGCCTGACCCCCAGCCTCGGGAGATCAGTGTGTTCCAAATCAAAACAGAGATTAACTATAAAGTGACTTTGTGTTCTAATTAATCTCCTTTTCCCATAGAAACTCTTTCTGCATAACTTGGATTATCCCTACTTCAAAAGAACTTCCATTTCTTTACAGGATGGTAAAATACCTGCTTTGAAAACGGCATTTTTAGGATTCTCTGTGGGTAACGGAGCGCGGTTCCCCTGGGGCAGGTGAGGGGCAGTTCTGTCACTAAACATGAATGTCTTACGCTAAAAACCCACGTGTGACTGTCCAAAGAACCTGCAGCCACGTGGCAGTCCTGCTGCTATCACGCTCAGAGCTGGGAAGTCACTGTGCTCTACAGACAGCATCCTCAAGGAGCTGTCATGTAACGTAGCCAGGTCACAGCCACAGCTCCCACATGGTGCTTCTGCTGTTCCCCAACAGCCTCACCACCCACAGCTGGATTTAAAGTTGGTAACGGCAAGTTCAGGCTCAGCCCAGGGCACTAAAATGCTATGCAACACCAAATGGCTCCTCCTTCCCACTCGCAGTCATCATTCCCTAAAGCATCCCAGCTTTATCTCATCCAGACATCACCCAGGAAACGTTTGGGCCTCATCACAGGTTTGGTTTTCCCTTCGGATAAGCAGCCGGTGGGGCCCGTGTCCACCCCAGGCCTGGACTCCCTTCCTTTGTCTTTGGGGTGTGGAATATAAATCATGTTTTTATGATTTTTTTGTAAATCTTTACTCTTTTTACACCTTGTTTTTTGTAAGCCGAAGTTTCTTATTAAAAAAACAAAAACAAAACCAGAAATCCCAGCGGGTCGTGTCATTATTGTACATACTTTAATAAACATCTCGATGGGGGTACAGAATAAAATCCCACATGTGATGGCTTCACATCCCCGAAACCACCACTCTTGTGTCTCGCAGGAGGAATGCAAAATATATCTTCCCTCTGGCATCTAAAAGCTTTTCCCCCCTTTGTCACTGCTCCAGGCGTGGCGGGGCTGAGGTGTGAGTAGCAGCTCTGAGGAGGAGGACGGGATGAGGACGGGACCTACTCCTGCAGGCGAAGGCATCGGAAGGTGGAACGGCCGAATCCTGCTCCTGGTCCCGGCGGGCGCTTCCCGGCATCTCTTCCTCCCTATGCCGGCGACGAGGCAGGGTAAGGAGCGGCGGGGCTCGGTACCGGCGTGTGCCATTTATCCCTCCCGGTACAAGCCCGGGGCTTCGCTCCCCCGGAGCCCGGGTGCGCTCGGGGGTCGCCTGGCACCGGCACACCCGCTCCGAGGGGGACTCACCGCTACGGGACGGGCTGCGGGGCCATCAGGTCGATGTCCGTGAGGTTCCGGGCGACCCAGACTCCGGCGGCGAACAGCCCCAGGTTCACCAGCAGGTTCCTACGGGAGAAACCGGCACCGTTGGCTCCCGTTCACGTCCCCGCTCCCCTCTCCCGTCCCCACTCCCGCACCTGCGGAAGTCGTTGCGGTCGGTGGCGAAGCGGTACGCGCTGCGCAGCCACCCGCCCAGCCCCTGCGGGGCAGCCCCCGGCCCGCCCGGTGCTGCTGCCGCCGCCGCCGCCGCCATGCTGCCGCCGCCTCCTGCTCGCCCCGTCGCGGCGCGATGCCGTCAGTTCCGACGCGGGGCGGGTCGGGGCGTTTGGGGCGGGTTAGTGCTCGTAGCCCCGCGGGCAACGAACGGTGCGACACGAACGTGCGGCCCTTTCGCAGGTGCCGGAGCCGGGTCCCGGGGCCGGGCGGTTGTACCCGCCCCGCAGGACGGGAGACGTCTCAGTGCCCTTCCCCGCCCCGCTCTGGGCTGTGCCCGACCCTTCCTCTGCTCCCTGAGCCCAAACCTGACCGAACTGCCCCTTCCCTTCGCTCTGCTGGCACCACCGCAAGGGATTGTGAGACCCCAGTGCCTAAAGGGGCTGCGATAAACCTGGAGAGGGGCTTTGGGTAAGGAACGTAGAGACAGGACAAGGGGAATGGCTTTAACCTGCCAGAGGGGAGATTGAGATGAGCTCTGAGGCAGAAGCTCTTCCCTGTGAGGGTGCTGAGGTGCTGGCACAGGGTGCCCAGAGAAGCTGTGGCTGCCCCATCCCTGGCAGTGTTCAAGGCCAGGTTGGACACAGGGGCTTGGAGCAACCTGCTCTAGTGGAAGGTGTCCCTGCCCGTGGCAGGGGGTTGGAGCTGGTTGAGCTTTAAGCTCCCTTTAACACAAACCGGTCTGTGATTCCATGACTCCTTCCTTCCGCTCCCCTCTGCCATGAGCCCCCAGCAGGGCCCAGCCCTTTCCCCCCTGCTCTAGCAGCCCCCTCTCACCCTTCATGGCTTTTCAGGAGGGGGGAAAAGCTGCTCTGCCACCACAGACACCACTGCAGGAGGTGCCTGTTCCCATCAGGAGGGAACAATCCCCATGAGCTCAGTGACTCCGGGCACTGGTGCTTATCCATCGCCTTTTCTCAGTGCCCTCACATTAATCTCCCTCCTCATGGCCCTGCCTCCGTTTCCCTGCTCTCTGGCAGCCGGCGAGACACGATGTGGTTCCACATCAAACACTCCAGGACAGAGCAGCCGAGGTCACCGTGCCTGCTGGTTACAGCAGAACAGGGCGATCCAGGACCAGGGCACTGCACCGGGATGGGGCCTTGGCCCAGCACCAGCTCCTGTGCTCCCTGTGCCAGAGCTGGAAAAGCAGCTTGTGGGGCTGAGACCTGCTAAAGTAACCCGGCCCGAGCAGAGGTGTTGGCTGCAAAGCCCCAAAGCCAGCGTGGTTTGCACCTTTGTGGGGTGTGCTGTGTGTCACCCAGTGCTGTGGGGACAGGAAAGCTCTTCTGAGGATCCTTTGTGGGATGAGAACTGGCCACAGGGTTGTAGCTATAATGAGACCTTTATTATTACATCAAGATTTTAGCAGAGTAGCTTATACTTACACAGCTTCTAGCAATTGGCATCGCTGTCCCATGACTCTGATTTCCCTGCTCCCAAAAAGCTCATTGCCTTCCTCTTTGGGGACCCTCAGGTCCCCAAACCAGGCTTGGAGCAGAGGATGTGCAGCAACCGGGGAGCCTCGGGGTATTGGAGCCACTCAGCTCTCAAAGGGACGTGCTGCAGCCACCATTCTCCCTGGTGCTGTATTCCTATCCCAAACCCCAAATTGCTAATTGATCCGCCCCATTAGTTAATTGATTTATAGCTATTAGAGACTATAATTAGCCAACCAGCTGGGAAGCTGTGTGTTATCTGCCCGGTGGGAGCAGCCTTGAGAAGCAGTCATCTCTGAGGGGCTGCCCCATCCCTGCGAGCAGCGCCGCTTGGTTGCATCTTTGGAGGATTTTACTCCACACTTTTTGCTTTCCCTTTTATCTCCTCTTTTGCTGACATCTGGCATCCGCGAGCTCACCTCAAGCCTCCCTCTTCTCCCTTATCTCCTCCCGCGTTCCTGCAAGGTCACAAACTCGCCTTCACGCTCCCCCTGTCCACGCAGGAGTTTCCGATGCTGGGCTGACCAGCTTGGACCAGGTTGTTATCAAAGCGTTCCCAGCCAGCAGCAAAGCCTCCCACTGCTGTCAGCGCCTAACACAAGGCAGATGTTACATGAAAGTGCTGGAGGGGCTGGGTGAGATGTCCGTACCTTGTACTTACAACTTCCTGGGAGTGCTGCTTCCATAGGAATGCAGGGAAATAAGGAGGAGGGGACGCTGGAGGTGCCTGGCAGAGGCACCCAGTGCCTGGCTGCTCCAGGAGGCCTGGCCATGCGTCGGACCAACACTGGGCTCCATCCCTAGGGCTGCTGCCAGCGTTAGGAGGTGACCGGACACCGCAGCAGCTCCAGCAGCACGTTGGCCACCGGCCACCCTGGTGCTGGAGCCACCGTGCCGCAGGAGCAGCTCCTCGTTGGCAAAGGTGGGTGCGATGGCAGCGTCCCTTCCTGGTGGGCCCTGTCCTGCCGGGGCCACCACCCTGCTCTTCCACTTCCCCTCCTCGTCCCTGCAGGCTGTGCTGCAGCCCCTGAGGGGTGCGGGGGCTGCTACCCCAAATCCCTCCAGGATAAGGCTGGGAGCATCCCAGGGACTGCGTGGCTGATGCAGGTGGTGATGGAGCTGGGTGGAAGGAGGTGCTGGGGTATGGGCTTGCAAGTGTGGTTGCAGGGGTCCCCCTTGCATGGGTGCTCTATGCCTTGGGGGTGCTGGGGCCCCCCTTGCACGGATGCTCCATGTTCTGGGGGTGCAGCCCCCCTCCTATTGCATGGAGGGCACGCAGCACGGGCTGCAGCACTGAACAGGGATGCAGTTCGCAGGTCTTGCATCAAGCTGCGCTTTAAAGCCGGATGTGCTGATGGAGCTGGGATAACCGAAGGAATTTGGCTGTGCCTGTGACTCTGAGGGGCGGGACATCAAGTACTCTGAAGAGCTCCAGGGGAACTCCCCGGGGGATAATTAGCACCTGGCTGCAATCAGCAGCCGCCTGCCATTGGTTTGCATGGAGCCGGAGTTGGGGCGGGGAGGTCCGGCAGCCCCGGGGGCTCCATCCCGGCTCCTCAGTGCTTCATTTCTCCGGGCAGGCGAGCTGCTTTCCAGGGCTACCTGAGACTGTGCTGCCAGGTAAAGCTCCGACGTGTTCTTCCCTTCGCTCTGGTGCTGCGGTGAGTGGTCACTGGTGGGGGCTGCGGGCAGCAACCCGTGGCTCTGGGAGCCCCAGTGTCGGGTCAGAGCATCCCTGATTGCATCCCTCGCATGAGCCCGGCTCCGTGCCCCACAACGTGGTCGAGGAACCCACAAGGGCTGCGCTATGGAATGTGGGCAATGCCCGTTTGCCTCCGGGTCTGAGTCCTTTGCGCCGACGCAGAGCCCAAACTGGGCAGGGGGGTATCCGGGCCACGGAGCCAGAGTGGCTCGGCTGGGATCCATGGGGATGATGCTGTGGGGTGCTGAGACTCGTGGGGTTTGTGGGGGGGTAGAGACGTGGTTGCAAGCAAGAGGTGGCTCAGAGAAGGTGTTGGGAGCATAAAAACAGTGAAGAAGATGCACAAGCTCGATGTGGGTGATGGGGTGAGGGTGATGGCAGCGGGTGCAGGGAGCAGGCAGAGGAGCTCTGGTGGGTTGTGTCACTGTGGGATGTGGAGCAGGATGGATGCTGCACGGTCCCGTTCTGCTGCTTGGTACCAAAAAGTGTTTTGTCCAACTGCTGCTGGAAGTACCTGCGACCACGAGGCTGGAGCACAGCCCTACCCACAGCGCTTTGTGCAATAACCAGGTATAAACACCCCAGTTGTACCCTGTGGGGATGAGAGTTCCGCACCAGATTGTACGGGCAGCTGGAGGGGTTTGTCCACCTCGCCCTCCCCAGAAGGCTTTTGGCAAGACTGAAGTGTTTCAAGCTGGGAAATCAAGCTTGTGATTGCAACTGCATTGTTGGTGCTGTGGCTATTCTGTGCTTAATGCGTTTTATCTCTGGCAATCCAAAAGAGCCGCATATCTTGCCTGTGAATAAGCTGTACTGTGAACCTGACCAGGACTTTCTGACAGGGCTTAGAGCTGTGATAAATAACCGAGTCCCAAATAGGATTGCAATCAAAGTTTTACAATTTATTAAACGAATAGAGGCAAGCAAACAGCGCTGGGTGCGCCGGGAGCCTCTGCTCCACCAAGAGCACACCGTACAGTTCCTGTTCCTGGTTTATATATCTTCCAGGAATAGGCGTGTCTTAAACTTCTCCTGCTTCTAGCAACAAAACCGGTTTAAGCTGATATGCTAGAATGCTTGTCAGGCGACCTTTGCAAGATATAGGAACTATATACATTAACTTCTCTGTTTTTCTTAGGCTTGTAGTTATACAAGGGTATATAAGACAGAAGGCCACATTTCATCATGCAGCCCTAGCATTGCTCCATATTGACATGAATCAGATGGACACGTTTCACAATCCCCTATTTTCTTTTTCATGGTATTGATTCGTGTTTTTCGTTTCCAATCGAGTTAACACTTGACGAATTGGTATTAATTATGGATCTTCTCGTGGTTTTATTATCATCAGGGAATGGGTTTTCTCTTCCCCTGGTTCTGGGTCAACAGGTATCGCAGATATTTGCATTCCTTGTATAACCGAGTGTATTAGTCTGGTAAAACAGGGTATTAAGCATGGAATTATTAACAATCCTCCGCATATTCCCAATACAACCATCCCGATTTTAGTAAGCCAATCACAACCCATAAGGTTCCCCCATAATCCTTCTAGATTGATTCCATTCCAAGTTTGAACTGCGACATGTGCGATTTTCTTCATTTCTTTTACAAGTTCATTTACAGCTTTTCCTTCATCATCAATTTCTAAACAACAATTACTAAGGTTAAATTTTCCACAGACTCCTCCTTCTTGTGCTAGCAAATAATCCAAAGCTAAGCGATTTTGATACAAAGCAGTTCTCATCTTGGTATTTTGCTTTGCAATTAATCCAAGTGCATCTCTGGTTTTATTTACAACTATTTCTACTACAGCTTGTAACCTAATTATTCTATTAAGCATGTATATTGGGGTCCCATAGCCCCAGGATCCATCTTCTGCCCACGTAGCTGGATCATAATAGGCAATGATTCTCTCGGGAGGCCATTCGTTATCTTTCCAATGTCCGATTTGTAAGCTCCGTTTATAGCGCCTTTTTCTTAGCTCATCAGCTTCAGCATACACTGGGACTCCTAATCGCTCTCCCTGATTTATGGGTAACAGGAAAAAAATGGGTCTTGTAGTTCCTAATATACAGGATCCTGTCCAATTCTTTGGCAAATATGCGTAGGCTAGTTTGCCACAAATCCAATAATGTCCTTCGGGAGTTGGCCAACCATTTGGTATGTTTGTTCCATTGGTCCAATTCTTAAATTGATTATTCATTTCCAGTGGGCTTCCCCATTTATCCCAGTTATTCTGAGTTTCATTCCATAGGTAACCTCCTTCACACTGCAGGTTACCTACTTGTTTCTCTTTGTTTTTTAGATTTTGCCAACAACTCCTTCCAATTATACTCGTTCGGAGTACCCATTGTTGTTTCCTATTATCCTTTCCCATTGTTTTCCATACTTGGGGATTGCTTATGTTGCTCTCCATAGCCTCCCATGGCCATTGTTCACCTTGATTTGTTCCTCCACAAACATAACAATTAGTTACATTCAATGACTTAGCAATGTTTTCAGCAAGATTTACAAATAGATTTTTAGCAACTGTGGGAATTTCATATTTCACTCCTGTTTCTATTTCATGATAAAATGAGTTGAATAACAGTCTATGTTGCACAGATTCCTTTGTCCTTTCTTTGATTTCAATATTAATGACCACACCCGGGTCTTCTCCTGATCCATATGTCTTGAGTCCAATTTTGGTTATTTTTTTTCTGTTTCCAATTTCCTAAATTTATAAGAGTTAAATTTACTGGATTGCAAGTACGGGTCGTACAATTACTGTCTGTTTGCATCCTTGCAATTGAAGCTTGTAAATCCCCACATTGATAATCATATCCCCAGCCTGCAGTATCCCAACATACACAGGACCACCCTCTCCTTCCACATAGGTGTGCCGATTGATATCTCGCTGTTGGACTAGATACATAATCGGGATTTATTTGACATTGATGTCCACCAGGGCAGATGTATTTTGGTTGATTATTATAATACCGTCTCCACTCTAAACTCCCACAATTAGTATCTAGATCATGATCTATAATATCGCATGCATCAAAGATTACTGAC
Organism: Strigops habroptila; assembly: GCF_004027225.2. Taxonomy (NCBI): domain Eukaryota; kingdom Metazoa; phylum Chordata; class Aves; order Psittaciformes; family Psittacidae; genus Strigops; species Strigops habroptila. The sequence goes on from NC_044294.2 coordinate 2,621,399, forward strand.
ACCGATGTGCTCAAATTGGCTATGACCTCACTTGTTCCAATTAATCTCCCTGCTTCCGAATTTGTCTTCATTTCTACCCAATATTGATAAGGGAGTTCTTTTGGATCATAGCATATGGTCTTGTTACCTTTTCTGCATAGAGCATACTGGGTTTGGTTATAAATGCAGCTTCTTATCTTTTGGTCTTTACAGTCATAGACCGTATGATACACCAAGGTTTGGGAGCTTACCCGTCCCCTTCTAGTGGTTACAATACATTGACTGCAGTTGTTTGCCGTAGCCTGGGTTAAGGAACTCACCCCGAGCAGAATCAGGAGAGGTCATGTAAGGGTCATGGTGATCGGCAGTCGCAGCCCAAAGGGATTGCAGCCCTCGGCAGACCTTTCAAGCCGCAACACCAGTTCCCTATCTGGTCTTGCCCTCTCCTTCAGCTTCAGGGGTTATTATTTATCGCAGATGGTCCCAGTTTATGCGGTATTATTTGGTTGAATCTACAGCAATAGAATCTGACCCATGGCAAATGGTGTAAGGGGGTGGTAGTTTTACAGCGGATGCACCGTAACTCCAAACTGTGATTCAGATAATGTTCTTGTCTCCCTCCGGGGGACATGATATATTTGAAGCAACTTGAGCACTTAGCCCTTAAAAATAGACAACACTGCTTGCACAATGGACAGGCACTAGTACCAGCACCCTTCTAAGGATCCACGGAAAGGTGTTCCCTAACCACCCCTCCCCTATACTGATGCAAGCTAATACATGATTATTTCCGAAGGTGACCCCTCAACTCCTACAGGAGTAGCCACAAAAAACTCCCACAACTGCTTAGTTATATCTCTCTTGGTGGAGGTTTTAACTTCGTTTGATAATCAGTTTGGTTTCTCCCGGTTCAGAGGTCACTTTCCACTCCTTCACCGGCCCGTTTACTCACGACACATGTGTCCATCCTTTCTCAGCAGTTCTCACGGCCGTTTCTGTAGTTAATAAAACAAGAAAAGGTCCTTCCCAGAGGGGAGATAGGTTTTCTTCTTTCCATGTCTTTATTAGAACCCTATCCCCTGGTTTTAACTGATGAATTGCAAATCCTAAGGGTGGTGTTTGAGCCATCATCCCAATTTCTCTCAGTTCTTTTAATCTTTTTCCGATGGCAATTATATATTTTTGGATACTATGATCCTCAACTACATTGTTCCCCAGAGGCATCCCTTGAGAATAAGGCATGCCATGTAACATTTCATATGGCGATAGTCCAGTCTCACTATGTGGTTTAGTCCTTATGTTCAAAAGTGCCAATGGTAAGCACTTCGTCCAGGGCATTTGTGTTTCAATCATTATCTTAGCCAATTGTTGCTTGATTGTTTGATTCATTCTTTCTACTTTCCCCGAGCTTTGTGGGTGCCACGGAGTGTGGTATTCCCGCTGAATTCCTAATGATTGGCATAGTAGTCTTATTATTTTAGAAGTAAAGTGTGTGCCCTGATCAGAATCAATGTACTGGATTATCCCATATCTAGGTATCAAGTGTTCCAATAAAATTTTTACTACCATTTGTGCCATAGCTCGTGCTACAGGGTAAGCTTCTACCCATTGTGTTAAATGATCTACTATTACCAATAGATATTTTATTCTCCCTACCTTGGGCAATTCAGTGAAATCAACTTGTACTTTTTCAAAAGGCCTGTAAGCTGTCTTCCTCCCTCCCGTGGCTGTTTGTCGAAACACTTTCTTATTTATCTTCTGGCAAGTTAAGCAACCTTGTGTAATCTGCTTTGCTATTTCAGAAATCCCAATGCAGCCAAATTGTTTAAGGAAGTGATCACTTAACGCCTTTGTACCCCAATGTGTTCGCGCATGCAAGCGTTCCAATATTTGCCTAGCATAGGCTTTCGGCAACATCTCTCGCCCGTCGGGCAGTGTCCATTTTCCTTGTTCTAACTTAGCCCCTATTTTTTCCAATTTTGTTTGTTCCTCAGGGGTAAACTTCTTTTTTTCTTCCTCTCATCTTTCTTCCTCCTGTACTACATTAATTTTAGTGACCTGAGTCCTCAAGGCTGCTTCCTGGGCTTCTTTATCTGCTAAATTATTTCCTCTGGTTCAGTAATCTAGTCCCTTTTGGTGTCCTTTCGCATGTACCACTGCTATCTCCCTCGGTTCTCTTAACGCCCTTAAAATTCTTACTATTAGCTCTTGATGTATAAGATTCCTCCCTTGAGCATTAATTAAACCTCTTTCTTCCCAAATTTTTCCAAAAGTGTGGACCACCCCATATGCATATTTAGAATCTGTAAATATAGTCCCACTTTTTCCCTTTAATAGTTCCAGGGCCCTACATAGGGCATACAGCTCACAAGCCTGAGCTGACCATGATGGACTCAAAGGTCCTGATTCCACAGATTCTAGGTCCTTATTAATTATTGCATATCCTGATTTTCTTTTCCCTTCTACCACTCGGGAGGAGCCATCTACAAACAGTGCTTCTCCTTTCTCCAACTCAGTATCCCTTAAATCTGGCCTCACCTTAGTCTGGGTCTCAATCACCTCTAAACAGTTATGTTGTAGTTTTTCTGATGGTTCTCCAAACAAAAATTGTGCTGGACTCTGAGCAGAGGTCACCCTCAGTTCTAAGTTAGGGGAGTCAATTAGTATTGCTTCATACTTTAGGATCCGGCTATCCGTTAACCATTTTTCCGCTTTTTGTTGTAAAACGCTTCTGACATTGTGTGGAGTATACACCTTTAAAGGAGCACTAAAGGTAATCTTCCTAACTTCCTCTATTAATAATGCTGTAGCGACCAAAGCTTGGAGACAAGCAGGCCATCCTCTACTTACTGGATCAAGTAACTTAGAACAATACCCCACGGGTTTCTTAATTCCTGCCCAGTCTTGAGTAAGGACTCCGTATGCTGTCTGGCTTGATGTATTCACAAAGAGATAGAAAGGTTTCTCCATATCTAGGAGGCTCAATACACGTGCTTGGATTAATGCCCTTTTTATCTCCTCGAATTTCTGATCATCTTCTGTAAACCACTTAAGTTGGTTATTAGTTAATTTTTCATATAATAATTTTACCTTTTCACTGTAGCTTTCAAGCCATGGTCTACAATATCCTAATAATCCCAATATTTGCCGAATTTCCTTTTTAGTTTTCGGGGGTCTTAAAGATAGGATCCCAGATACCCTGTCAGGATCTAACTTCTTTTTTCCCTTACTCAGCCAATGCCCCAAGTATTTTACTTCCTGTTCTACAAACTGTAATTTTGATCGGGACACCTTTAATCCCTTTTCTCCTAGAAAATTTAACAATTTAATAGTAGCTTCTCGGGTTCCCTCTTCAGTTTTTCCCGCTACTAATAAATCGTCCACATATTGCAATAATTTTACCTCCCTGGGTAATGTGAAATCTTGTAAGATTTTCTCTAAAGTTTGCCCAAATAGATTTGGTGACTCTGTAAACCCCTGTGGTAGCACAGTCCATCGTAATTGTTGTCTTCGTCCTGTTTTGGGGTCCTCCAACTCAAAGGCAAAATAATCTCTGGATCCCTTATCCAGAGGGCAGGCCCAAAAAGCATCTTTCAAATCTATTACACTATACCAAGTATGTTTGGGAGATATATGACTCAGTATAATATAAGGATTTGTCACCACAGGGAATTTAGTGATTGTTCGCTGTTTTACAGCCCTCAGGTCCTGTACCATCCGGTATGACCCGTCCGATTTCTTTATGGGGAGGATGGGTGTATTATGAGGTGACATACATGGTTCTAGAGTTCCTTCTTCCAGAAGTCTGTCGACTACTGGTTTTAATCCTTTTTGACCCTCCGTTGGTATAGGGTATTGTTTGACTCTAATCGGACGATGCGGATCTATTATTTGAACATTTATGGGGTCCATTTCTATCTTTCCAGTTTCCCCCTCCTTATACCATACTGAAGGGTTAATGACTTCTTCATCCTCTTGTGTTAAAGTGTATAATTTAATCTGCAATTTGTCCCCTTAACTCTGAATGCTCAAGTTTAATTTCAAAATCGAATCCCTTCCTAATAAATTGTACTCCGCTTCAGGGAACAAAAGTAAATCATTAAGGCAAATTTTCTTCTCTGTTTCTACTTCTACATTTTTCAAGACAGGTACTTTAAAAGGCTCTCCTTTTACCCCTATTACTGACATATAACTCTTCTCTTTTTCTGTTCCTTTTGGAAGTTTTTGAACAGTGGATTTTTCAGCCCCGGTGTCCACTAGAAATAAAACTTCCTCTTTATGGGGACCAATTAATAATTTTATCAAGGGCTCCGCTGATGTTGAAGTCCCCAGAAGCTATAGCCCCTGACACCCCTATTCTTCTTTGAATATTTTCTCATCTTGTTCCCGCTTACGACAGTTCCTCTGAACATGTCCCTTCTTGTTGCAATAGTAACAGACGGGGATTGTAAATCTCTCTCGATAAGGTTGTCCCCTGGGTGTTTTCTCTGTTCCTTTTTCCCTCCTTTCTCCGGACGGGGTCTTATTTTTCTGACTTTCTCTTACTGCTGCTACAAAGATCTTGGCTTTTGCTTTTTGTTTTTCCTCATCTCTCCTAACATATACTTTCTGTGCTTCCCTAAGTAACTCTTCTAATCCTCTCTCTTGCCAGACTTCCAGCTTTTCTAATTTCCTTCTTATGTCCCCCCAGGATTTAGCTACAAATTGTGCTCTAAGGAGTGTGGTTCTGACCACTGTATCAGGATCAATTCCAGAATACATTTGTAGATTTTTCCTTAATCTCTCCAACCATTCTGTTGGAGATTCATCTTTCCCTTGTTGTTCGTTAAATGCTTTATTAATGTTTTGCCCTCGGGGAACCGCTTCCCTTATTCCCTGTATGATTAATGTTCTCAAATCCCTCATATTTTGTCTTCCTTGGGGTTGTTGATGATCCCGGTGGGGATCCACATTTGGCCATTTTTGATCTCCCGGGGGTCCTGCCTGATTCTGTCTTTCCCAAATTCTCATTCCAGCTTGCCTAATCATTCCCTTTTCCTCAGCAGTAAATAAGATCCCTGAAACGGACTGTATTTCTTCCCAAGTATAAGTATTGGGGCCTAGGAATTGGTTCAGTTTTTCAGCTACTCCAAGGGGATCATCTAATAGGGTCCCCATTTCTTTCTCGAAATTTCTTACATCTGTGGTATTTAATGGGACTGCCACAAACCCGATGCCTCCTTGATTGCCTCCAAGGGGTACCTCTCATAAGGGATATAGAGAAGCTCCCTCGGATACGGCAGTCCTGCTTCTCGTACATGCAGCCGGAGGTCGGTCTAATTCCGGTGCTGTTGGTTGTGGAGGCGGAGGCGACGATGGTACTCGTGGAGGTACCACTGCCACCGGAGGGGGAGCTGCCGCCGGGGGTGGATTATTAGGATATGGTGGTGGTAGGTTACCTAATGGCTCCCATTTATCATCTTTTTCTTTTTCCTGTTTTTCTTCTTCTTCTTCAAACCTCTCATCTGTTTTTAGTGTAAGTACTGAGGCTGGAAAAGGACGTGAAGTCCTGATCCATAATCCTGCATAATCACTTTCCTCCTGACTAAAAGGCTCCTTTGAATTAACGTGTATATTTAAGGCCTGGCAAATCCAGTCTTTAAAGGATCCAAAAACAGGCCAAAAAACGTGGTCTTAAAGGCTTCTTTGGCCATTCTACCATACAACACTGGACCATTTTTAATTTACTTTTTCCTTTTCTGGGGCCCCTATTGTTCCAATTTCTAATCATTATTCCTAATGGACTTTCAGGTGGTATGTCCGGTAATTTGCTCCCTTTTTTCTGGTCCTGGGTCTTCGATTTTTTTCTGACCCATCTAGGAATTTTACTGTGGCAATTCCTACAGCCCTTGGTTACCTTGGTAAGAGTGTCTTGCAGGGGGTTTAGGACCTATCACCCACCCACGAATCCTATAGGAATCGCTTCGGTCCTTCACCAGCCAAGTCCCTCGCGGGAGATTGGAACCGCGGTTAGAAGACCTCCACAATTGCTTCGGAACTAAGTTTTGTCTCAGTCACACTCTTACACACACAGGCAACCGAATCCCACCCAACCGAACGGTATATGCCTTAAATACTTACGACCCAGTCGTCCTCGTTTGGCTCTTCGCGCGCAGAATTACAGGCAAAATATAGTGCTGCAGCCGGCAAGGGAGCTCATATGAAAAATCAAAAAAAGAGAAAAAAGAAAATTTTGCTTGCCTTTATTCAGGTTCAAGATGACGTTAGTCCCGACCCGACTCGAACAGGAGCCACCAAATGGTGGGGCGCCCCTCCTAGATCAAGTCAGAATTCAGGAACCAAAGCCATCCCGGACGAGCCCCCAAAATTGTGATAAATAACCGAGTCCCAAATAGGATTGCAATCAAAGTTTTACAATTTATTAAACGAATAGAGGCAAGCAAACAGCGCTGGGTGCGCCGGGAGTCTCTGCTCCACCAAGAGCACACCGTACAGTTCCTGGTCCTGGTTTGTATATCTTCCAGGAATAGGCGTGTCTTAAACTTCTCCTGCTTCGGTTAGCAACAAAACCGGTTTAAGCTGATATGCTTGTCAGGCGACCTTTGCAAGATATAGGAACTATATACATTAACTTCTCTGTTTTTCTTAGGCTTGTGGTTATCCAAGGGTATGCAAGACAGAAGGCCACATTTCATCATGCGGCCCTAGCATTGCTCCATATTGACACGAATCAGATGGACACATTTCACAGAGCTAACAGACTATTCCTGTGGGGTCTGTGGTTATGCTTTTGGGTTTGCAACACAAGGAAGCAGCCGCGGTGTTGGGAGGCCCCGTGTCCATGGGGAGCGGGTCCCTGTGGCCCCCATCATCCTGCGGGTCCTCACAGCGCGACGTGGCTCTGGGAGTGCCGCGGGTGGCACCCGGACGGGCCGGCAGTGACGTCCTGTGGGATGTGCTCACCCACACCTCTCCCTCCACAGCAGGGTGCTGATCCCTCCAGGGCCCTTCTCCTCGCTGGGACCGCGGCCAGGAGGAGCTTTTGTCAGGATGTTCTCACCGATGGGCTGCAGGAGAGGCTTCCCCAGGCCGGTAGGTGGGTTTGTGACCCTCCTGCTGCCACGCAGCTCGGGCTGCCAGGGCGGTGGGAGAGGGGGAGCTTTGGGGGCAAGGAGGATGCTCCATCGCTTCGGATGCTGAGGAGGCAGGAGAGCATCACTGATGTATGGGGAAGAATTGGGAATCATCTGCAGCCTCATCCGGGGGAGGAGGATGGATGGGCTCCTGGCTCCCTGTCCCTGCTCAGCATCCAGCTGATGCAAGGGTCAAGGTGAGGGTCTCATCCTGCTTTCACCTCCCTGTTCTCTTTCCACAGCCCGGTCCATGGCAGGCTGGACCACCACCACCCCGACCTTACAGCCCCCACGATATGTGGGACGAGATGCCCCCACACAGGAGAGGCAGAGGCCAGTGGTGCCCGGTAAGGGGCCGTGCAGTGAGGGGAGATGGTGCTGTTGGAGCTCACCTGCAAATCTGGGGTAGCCAAAACCAGGGGTTCTCTGGGGAGCAGGAGAGGCAGAAGGAGCTGACCACTGCGGTGGGGAGGGGGAAGCACAGCAAAACTAAACCCAGGGAGCTGCCATCCTTTGCAGCTTGGTCCGTGGGAGCCCAGACCCTTCCCTGGTCCTGCTGACTTCCATGTGAACGAGGAGGACAGGGGATGGGCACCCAACGACTGCCTCCCACCACCATCCTGGCACAATGAAGAATGTGACCAAGGACCTGAGGAGTGCTTCGGAGAGGGCTGGTACTCGGTATGGGGAGGTGGGCCAGAGGGTGGCTGCTGTGTGGCTGTCCCCAGTGTGCCACTGTCCTCACCGGCAGTGATTTGCCTTTGCAGCCCTGGCTCTGTGAGCCCAGACCCTTCCCTGGCCCTGATGACTTCTATGGGAATGAGGAGGACAGGGGATGGACACCCCATGACTGGTCGCCTCCGCGCCGCTGGGACAATGAAGAATGTGACCAAGGACCTGAGGACTGCTTTGGAGAGGGCTGGTTCCCGGTGAGGAGAAATGGACCAGGGAGGGTGGCAGCTGCTTGGTTGTTCCTAGTGTGTCACTGTCCTCCTCACCAGCAGTGATTTGCCATTGCAGCCCTGGCCCTGTGACCCCGGGCCGTTCCCTGGCCCTGCTGACTTCTATGGGAATGAGGAGGACAGGGGATGGGCATCCGATGACTGGTCCCTTCCATGCTCTTGGGGTGACAGAGATGACAGAGGACCTGAGGAGTGCTTTGGAGAGGGCTGGCACCTGGTGAGGGGTGGTGGGCTGGGGGCAGGGAGTGGGTGAAATGAGCCAGGGGTCATTCACTGCCCTGGTGGCCAGCACAGTGCATGGGGACAGGGTTCCCTGCATGGCAGCCCCCCGGCATCCCTTGTCCTGCTCTGTGTCTAAACCCACCTCATCCTCTGCAGGACCTGATGCCACCGGGCCCCGACAGCTCTGCCTGGCCTGAATTCCAAAACGAGGAGCAGCACCCACCCTGGCCCCCCGGCCGCCTGGCAGGGTGAGTGCCTGTGCCCAGGGTGAGGGGAACGGGGCCAGGCTCTGTGTCAGTGCCCAGCCAAGGGGGGGGATGCAGCATTGAAGCTGGCTCAGGGTTGGGGGCTTGCACCAGAGACCCCTCCAAGCCTAAATCCCATCCCCTGCATCTGCCTTTGCTCCTGCAGGGAGCGCGGTGGCTTCCAGGATGGCTGCGGGTCCTGGGGCTACCGCGGCCTGCCTAGGAAACGCCGCCAACGCCTTCGCCGAGGCTACCGAGAGTTACCCATGGTCCAGCGCCCGCCATGTTTTTGGCCCAGAGGTATGTGCCTCCCGCTGTGCTCAGCATCATCTCCTCGCTGCTCAGCACCAGCTCCTCGCTGCTCAGCAGCATCTGCTTGGGCAGAGCGAGGAGTTGCTCCCGTTGTGTTTCTCGCTCCGCAGGGTATCGGCCGCCCTCCCAGTCGTCTCCCTTCTCTGGGATGAGCCAGCCAGCAATCAAAGAAGAGCCGCAGCACCTTGATCCTCCCAGGCCACTTGTTTCCTTCAAAGCTGATGCACAGAGCAGGGAGCGGCCGGCTCAGGTTGTGGGTTTTACTCCTTCCACCCCGAGCAGTGACCGAGTTTGCCTGGTCAGAGCCCCACACGGTGCTGCCGTGCCTCTGACCCACACTGTGTCCTCCAGGGCCTGCCAGCAACCAGTGGGAAGGTCCCGGAGCACCTCAGAGCCACCTGCACCCCTCAGAAGAGCCTGGCCACTGATCCCCAGGCTGTGATAGAGGCTGTGGAGCCAGAGCAGGCAGCAGGAGCAACGCTGGTAGGAGAGATCACCCCTCTCCTGAGGGCACCCCTGGAGGTGCCTGGCTCAGGGTCTCTTCGGCCGGTGTAACTCTTCCTCCTCACTCTCATCCAGCCCTTTCACTCTTCCTCTTGCTGTCCCTTTGCCAGGCATGGGAGTTTTCCCGACTCTTCTTCAGGGCTGCAAAGCCCCATGGTTTCCTTTGGGTTTTCCTTTGCTCCTCTTCCCGGGACAGACACATGTCCCAGCCTTACACCATTGCATGTCCTCAGGTTGAGCTGGGAGCCAGGCAGAAACCTGCGGGCAGCCACGGCCAGGGCCCTTCTGCTTTGGAAACAGAGCCAGCCCCGCTGGAGAACAGCTCTGCTGGGACAGGGGAGCAGCTTCTGCTGCTCTCCTTCCCTCCTAAAAGCAGAGCCCAGGGAGCTTGCAGTCCCCTTTGCAAACCCTTTTATCCCTTTGCCTGGGCAGTGGTGCCAGCCCTCACCATGGGCTCTGCAATGCTTTGTACAGGTAGAGCCATGCAGCCAAAGCATCCCTGAGGCTGGTGCTGGGTCACATCCCTGCAGCCCCACAGCCCCTCCGGAGCCTGCTGAGCCGTCCCAGGGCCAACAGTGCAGGGCAGAAGCTGCCAGTGCTGGGGTGAGTCTTGGGGTGGGCAGCCCCATAGTGTGTCCCCCATGGGGGAGAGCCCACTGAGGCCGCTGCTGCAGGCAGGGTTGCGCTGGCTGCCCCCATCCTGCGCATCCACAGCTTCTTGGTGACCTTCAGCCATCCAAACACTTGCAGGTCCCACCAGGAGGTACCACGGAGCCTGAGGTACAACCCAGAGAGGCATCCTCCGATACCTGCACCAAACCAGAGACCTCACCAGGGAGCCAGCACCCTCCTGGGTCCAGTGAGGTGAAACCGGTACGTGTCAGGGTGTCTCTGCTCTCACCCCGAGGTGTCCCTGCATGGGACGGGTGCCCTGGGCTCAGGGGTGCTGCCACAGCCCAGGAGCAGTGGAGCAGGATCCTGTCGGCAGGATTAGGCGCTGGGTTAAAGCGCTGCTTTGTCTGGAGGCAGAGCCCGTGTCAGCCCCGGCGCTGGCTGCCGGAGATGCCGATAAATGGGAAGCAGCTGGGAATAGGCCAAAGGAATAACGAGAGGCTGGAGAGCGTGACGGAGCGTGACCGACCTGGGGCTCCAGCCTCAGCGAGAGCGATGCAGAGCAGCTTATTTACTGCCTAACGAGGAAGAGAAAGCTGCTGGCAGGGCTCTTGTGGTGATGCTGGGGGGGAGCTGGGGCAGCTCTAGCACCCGAGGGAGGGGAGCCAAGGTCCCAGTGGGTCCCCACACAGGGTGACCAGTCCCTGGCTAGTAATGGGTGCTGGTAGCTTCAGTTCAGCCCAACCCTTGCCCAGCCCCTCTCTCCTTCAAAGGATCTGACTCTTCCTCACCTTTTCCACCTCACAGGCTGCAGGCGGCCAGCTCAAGCTCTGCTCCAGGCTCCCAAACCCACCCCCCCCAGCCTGCACGGACCTCCGCTCCGCTGCTGTCCTTGCCAGGAAGGAGGAGATCGAGCTGGTGAGTCCCGGTGGCCCCTGGACCAGGGGGGAAAAAGCGATGCTGGGTGATGTGGGGCGTGAATTTGGTACTTTTGGGGTCACTGGGGAGAAACGCCCCTTGTCAACAGTGCTTGCAGGGGAAGATCTTGTGTGCGAGAAGGGCTTTGTGTGGGCTCATGGGGTTTGTGGATGGGAAAAATATCTCTGGGGGGCTCCATGCTGTTGATGGGGAGGTTTTGGGGTGCCCCGTGCTGACCCTGTGCTGCTCCCCTGCAGTCGTACCAGCAGTTCAGCCTGACCATCGCAGTGGTGGCCACAATGCTGCTGCAGAAGGAGCCCTCCATGGAGGCAGCGCTGGGGCTGGCGCTGAGGGCGAACCTGCGCCAGGGCCGCATCCATCACCTCCAGGAGCTGGAGGACTTCATCAACAGCTACGACTCGGCCACCCCGAGCCGCTGAGGGTGCTGAGCCCTCACGTCAGGGTGTTATGGACATGTTGGTGCTGTCCCACCATCTCTCAGGGAGGTGGAGGAGGAGGGGGGTGCTTAGTTTTAGCCCTGCCCTGTGCGGGGAGGCCTCAGTGTTTGCTCTTCTCCACCCCAGCTCCTCACTCCACTCCTGCTTCATGGGGATATGCCCTGAAATCCCAGGGTTGTTCTTTGATTTAAATCTAAATTAAACCAGTTGTGATCTTTGCAGCTCTTGCTCTGCCATCGTTCTGGTCCCACTCTCCTGGGGTTGCTGAACAGGGGGACCCCTGGCTCTGGGCATCACTGGTGGCACGGTCAATGCCATGCTGACCTTGGGGTGGGGAGGAATGGGACAGACGTGTGGTGGCTCTTCTGCATTCAGATTTCAGCCAAACTTTATTGGAGCATCGTCATTGGCAGCAGCAGAGCTGCTCCCTTGGTCCCCTTGGCCCTCCCTTGGTGCCATGAGGGATGGAGAGTGCCTGGCCGTGGCGTTCATCCTTCAACGAGGTGTCCTAGTGAAGGCTCCCACCCTGCAGCCAGCACCCTGCTGTCCCCATGGGTCCCCAGCAGCGGGACGATGCAGGCAGCTCTGCCCTTGTCTTTCCTCCCTTGCGTGTGTGTCTGCGAAGGGAGGCTGCAGCTCCCTGCTCCCTACCTGCTTTTCCTGTTCCTAATTGCAGGAGAGGCCGTCGGGAATTGCAGGCTGTGCTTTGCCAGCGGCTGCCCGGGGGGAAGGATCCCGGCGGCTTCTTCCCACCAGCCTTTGGCTGCATCCAAAACCCACTTGGAACGGGTTGAGACCACGGCAGGGGCTGGCAGGGCAGCAGCACGGGTCGAGCACCCCCAGTCCCTGCTGCTAGGACACGCTGCAGTGCTTGCTGCTACCCCGCGGCTTCGCCGTCCTGCCCCCGGCCCTCCCCGGGGGCTCCCTGCCCAGGGAGCTCATCCCGGGCTTGGGAATGGGCTTCCCGAAGAAGAAACCCTCTTCCTCTGAGTCCGTGTCTGAAGATGAAGAGCAGGTGGGACACCAGGAGTCATCCTCCTCCGTGATGTCCTGCAGGTCCATATCCTCCGGCTGCGGGCTGTGCTGGGCAGGGGATGTGCCTGCTCGGAAGGGTGGGTTTCCATTGCCTGTGGGTGCTCGGGGATCAGAGCTCCCCAAAACTGGGTGTCCCAAGGCTCCAGGCTCGTTGGGACCCTCTGTGCTGGGCTGGGGGGCAGAGGGGTGTCCGGCTGGTGGTCCCAGCATCCCTGTGTGCACAGCATCGCTGCTCCGCTCCTTAGCCGCTGCTCCGCAGTCCTCCCGGCTCCTAAATGCAGGATGCACAGGGGCCGGATCCGAAGAACCCTCTGGAAGAAGGAAAACAAGGCTGGGTGAGGAAGAGGAAGGCTGAGCCTGCCCTGCCACAGCCCCTTGGGGTGCAGAGGAGGGTTTTACCAACCAAACCCCAGCCACCAGCATTCGCCCTCCTGTGGGAGGTGGGCTGGGGGCTTATTGCCGCTGCTCCAGCCCTGTCTTGGCCTGCACCCATGTCACATACCCCATAAGTACCCAGGGGCTGAGCAGAGCCCTGTTTTGCTCCCACCTCCTCCCACCACATCGCAAGCAGAGCTGTAGCATCCCTACCAGCCCCTTCCACCCGCTGCCTGCAGCCCCCGGTGCTGCTTGTCCTGCTGGTGGGGCTGGCTCGGGACAGGGGCGTCGAGTCTGGGGACGGAGCCGAGGCGAAGGCTGAGTCGGAGGAGTCGGAGGCGCTGGAGGCTCCATCCTGCCCCAGGCTGCAGGTCTCGGAGCAGAAGAGCCGCCCGCGGCGCGCGGTGAGGGGCTGGCCCCGCAGCGGCTTGCGGCAGCGGCTGCAGCAGAAGCAGGCGGCTCGGGCATGCCAGTGCAGCCCTTGGTGGGTGGCCTCCTCGCTGTCAGCACCTGAGGGGCAACCACGGGTGAGGGGGAGGCTCTTCCCGCAGCTCCGTGCCAAAGCCCGTCCTCCGTGCCCAGCTGCAGGGCTCTGGCTCCAGAGCGGCAGCTCCCAGCCCGCCTGGGAAGCCCCAGAACAGCCTTCCAACTACAAGGATGCTGTTGAGGGACAAGGGGTGATGGGTTTAAACTGAAACAGGGGAAGTTCAGGTTGGCTATAAGGAAGAAGTTCTTCCCTGTGAGGGTGCAGAGGTGCTGGCACAGGGTGCCCAGAGAAGCTGTGGCTGCCCCATCCCTGGCAGTGTTCAAGGCCAGGTTGGACACAGGGGCTTGGAGCAACCTGCTCTAGTGGAAGGTGTCCCTGCCCGTGGCAGGGGGTTGAAACTGGATGAGCTTTAAGGTCCCTTCCAACCCAAACCATTCTCTGATCCTATTTCACCCTGCCCGGGCAGGGGGGCACGGGGCCGTACCGATGGGGTCCCCGCAGGCCTGGCAGGGCTCAGCGAAGAGGCTCTCGAAGCAGCCGCAGCAGCAGGGCCGGCCGCTCCGCATCACGTAGCGCTGCCCGCGCAGGGGCACGTCGCACTCCAGGCAGCAGAAGTGCTCCAAGTGCCAGCGCCGGCCCTCGGCCTCGACGCACTCCTCCATGAAGATCAGCTGGAGGGGGAAAACCATCCATAAAGCATCCATCTAGGAAGCCCATAGCCTGGAGGATGCTTTGCTGTGCTGAGAGGACCCCCCTGCGCCTTGGCATGGGGCTCTCTGGAGGGCTTAGGAAGGAACATTTCCTCCTGCCCATCAGCTTGGCTGCAGCTCCAGACAACCACGGGGGCTCTTAACAACACAAAAGGGAGGTAAAAGACTCCCCCCCTGCCCAGCACTCACCTGGTCACAGGAGGCACAGCGGGGACGGAAGAGCTCAGCGTGGTGCCGGCCGCAATAGATCCTCCCATCCTGCTGGAAGTAGATGAGGTCCACCAGGGGCTGGTGGCAGAAGTGGCAGGAGAAGCAGGACGGGTGCCAGAACTGGTCCCCCAGCCGCGATGCTGAGACCCCTGGGTCCCCCTTGTTCAGCCTCCGGCCGCACTGCAAGGCAGAGGGGATGCGGTGGTTGGAACCAGGCTGGGGATGGGTCCCCACTGGGAAACAATGGGTGCTCATAGTGGGGATGCCTCACCTTCTTGCAGGGACAACCATGGCAGGGACCCGGCACAGGACATGCCAGCCCCTGCCCCAGCGCCTCACGTCTCCGCCGGGCGCTGAATGCTCGGAGCTGCCTCCTCTCCTCCTCCGCGAGGTCGGGGCAATACCGCTCCTGCACGGGGAGGCGGAGGTGAGGGGATGGGGTGTGGGTGAAGCCCAGGGTGGGCAGCACCCAACAAATACGTGTCTTACATCGCAGTCCTGAGGGGGCAGCTGCTGCAGGAGGGCTCTGGTGTGGAGCTGGGTGCTGTCGGTGGGTGAGGCAGGATGCGGAGCGCGGGCGCCGGAGCACGGCGGGACCTGAGGGTGTTGTGTAGAGGAGAGAAACACAAGGGAATTTTTAGGGGGGTTAAGCTGCATTGCTTGAGGTTGCTCAAACATATGCTTCATCCCAGGGCTGGGGATGCTCTGCTGTGGGTACCACTGTGGATGGTGGTACCATCTCCTGCATCCCGGGGCTGGGGATGCTCTGCTGTGGGTACCACTGTGGATGGTGGTACCATCTCCTGCATCCCGGGGCTGGGGATGCTCTGCTGTGGGTACCACTGTGGATGGTGGTACCGTCTCCTGCATCCCAGGACTGAGGATGCTCTGGTGTGGGTACCACCATGGCTGGCACCCACAGGGCTGGGGGAGATCCAGGATGCTCCCACCTCGGGGGGCGCGGGCTCGGCAGGGGGCTCCGGGTACTCTTCCAGGGCACAGCCGGAGTCGCTGTCGGATGAGGCCAGCGGGAGGCTGGTGGTGGTGGTGCCGCAGGTAGGGGGCTCGTTGCGCTGGGGCCATGCGGTGCTCGGCAGGGACATGAGCTGGGGAGAGAGGATGGGAGCTGGTGAGACCCTCGGCGAGGCTGGGAACAGGGGTGCCTCCCCAGGACACGTATCATCCCACCTGTCTCCACACGGCAGCAGGATGAGGGGCCCCAGGCAGGTCCAGCTGGGATGATGCTCAGCAGCACCACAACCTCGAGACCCTTGGCTGAACCACTACAGGAGCCCAAGGGCTTTGGGTGGCTGCTCCTTCCTCTGCATGGGTTATAAGCAAACACACACCGAGAGCATGGCTGCTTGGCAGGACAGGAGGCACTGATGGGATGGGGATGGGTTGAAGCTGTGCAGGGAAGACCCCAGATGTCCGTGCTCAAGCTGGTTTTGGGAAGCAGCAGGGAGATTTCCCCACCAGTCCTTTGCTGGCACAGCTCATCCCTGGTCTAGCGGCCTGGCTCTGAGCGCGGCAGTGGGAGGAGACCGAGGTCCAGCCTAATCCAGTGGAAAATCATGTATTCCCCTCGGGCTCCTATTGTTCTGCAGCCACCACCTCGCCGGGCCCATGGTTACGCAGTGGAAACCCATCCGGCGCGTCCCCTCCTCCCCGCGCGGTTCCTCACCGCTCGCTTCCTTCCTGGCTTGGCTTTCCAAAACAAAGCCGAGCTGCCCCAGCAGGGGCTCCTGGGGCTCCCTGGACACCTGCCCAGAGCCCAACGCCCTCTGCCCATGCTTCCTGCCCCGGCGTGGGATGGAGCTGAGCTGGGTCCCAGCGCTGCGACGCAACGGTCCCAGGGCACCCCTGGGTGGTTGGGTGCCTGCTGTGGATTGAGCGACTGCTCTGGAAAGTGTTTTGCACAGCAAGGAGCTTGGCATGAGCTCAGGATAAGGGTTGTGGGGTGGTAGCCCCCAGGCCATGCACTTCGGTCCTCCTGCATCCCTGCCACCATGAGGACCAGTTCACCCAGCACATCCTGGCCAGCACCAGCAGCCACATCCCCACTGCTCCCACCAAACAGCTTCAAACCCCCCTGGCTCAGTCCCCCTGCTCCCTCCACCACAGATCACACCCTTTCCCCTCTAGGATCTCAGGGTCCTGCACCCAAATGTGGCCAGTTCTGGAGCTGGGATCAGCCAGGACCATTCAGGTTTCCCCGCCAAGCACCAGGGTCAATGATTAACGCTGCAGATTGGCTAATCAGGGGTAAAACAAAAGGGCTCTGGCTCTTCCCTGGGGTTTGGGGTCTGCCAGCCCTGGGTTTACACTGCAGGGCTGGTTGCATGGTGCTGTTTGAAGCTGTGCTCAGGAGGGGATGGGGATGAAGTAACTTGTCCCAACTCGGTGTATTTGTAGCCCAAAGAGAGCCCTGGCCTTGCTGATGTGGTGAAGGGCTGCTCTGCCACTGCTGGTGTAGGGCCAGTGAACAACCTTGGCTTTGCAGCTCTGTAGGACGATGTGTGTCCCTGGGGATGATAGATGGGCACCTCTGTGGGCTCTGTGTCCATCCTCAGCCCTGCTGCTGCTTTGTCTGTGTAAGTGTCTCTGCTTTTCCCTCCCCATCGCAGGCAGATGGCAGCCTGGGCTGAGCTTGGCTTATTAAGCCTCCAAGTTGCATTAAGCCTCCAAATTGCACTTATCTAATCTGCTGGGGCTTTGCTGTGATTAGACCCTTACGATGCTCTGCGGCCTCGGCAGTGCTGGTGGTACCTGTGGAACCCCATCCCTGCGGCAGGGTGCACAGGGCACCTCGTCCTGGGGCTGTCAGTAGGATGATGCTGGGGGACACTGATGAGGGCAGGGCTCCTGAATCCATGGGGATGCTCTGGGGAGCCCAGCCCGGTTTGATGTGATTACGGCGGCTGGCAGCCGTCTGGGCTGCAGACAAGTCCCTGTAATTAGCCCCAGACAGTGACAGAGGTACGCGCCCCATGCTAAGGAGCCAGGCAGCCCCAACAGGTCCGTCTCCTCTGCTTCCCATCCCTATCCCCTCTTCCTTC
The DNA here is from genome assembly GCF_004027225.2 of Strigops habroptila. Classification (NCBI taxonomy): domain Eukaryota; kingdom Metazoa; phylum Chordata; class Aves; order Psittaciformes; family Psittacidae; genus Strigops; species Strigops habroptila. The sequence goes on from NC_044294.2 coordinate 2,638,620, forward strand.
CTGCCTTCCCTCGCTGCCTCCGGGCAGTCCTGCTCCTGCTCTTCCCTGCTGGCCTGCGAAGGGATGCAAGGATGCTCCCAGCCTCAGGAACAGGGACAGGAGAGCCTGGACCAGGCATCAGGGTGCTGTGGAGAGCTGCTCTTCCCTGCACACACAGACCTGAGTGCTGGAGGCGCATCCCCCAAAGAGGGATGTGTGACAGACCAGTCGGGCAGGCTGAGTGCCACTGGCTGTCATTTGCCTTTGCTTTACAAGTCTCTGGTTCTGCCTATGGGAGCTTCTCCAGGCTGCGATTGCTCAGCTCCCCTTGTGCTCCCCAAAGGATGGGTGATGTCCCCGCTGCGCTCCTCTACCTGCTCGCATCCCCTCGCTGTTCGTGTGGCTGCAAAGGCTAAAATTCATGGGAATATTCATCTTGTTTGGCTCCCTGGGAGCAGCCCCTGTCTCCAGCTGGTTGTGGGAGTGCACGTGGGCTCCCAGCCCTCTCTTGCCAAGGTCACACATTAACTTGCAGCGCAGCCACCCTGGCCCATTCGCATTCGGCGCAGGCTCCAGGCTCCCAGCACAGCCAGGTGCTGGGCTCCATCTCTGCCATAGCCTGTGGCTTTCTGAAGTCTCCATCTCACAACAACCCACCTTCAGACCCCTCCAGAAGCACCAAACACTCCACAACCCCGGGGTAACACAACAGCTCAGCACTACCAAAAAGAGCAGATCCCTTTCCAAGCACCCAAACGCACTGGCAGCTCTCAGAGGCACAGCTCTGTGTTCACCACCTCACCCACAGGATAACCTGTTTTTGCTTAGGCTCCTGTCAACACAGCTGCAACGGAGGTACGTGGAAATAAAGATGCAGAGCAATAAAGATGCAGCTCTTCTGGGGCGAGATAAGCTGAGGTCTGGCAAGGCAAGCCAGAGCAGCAAGTCCTGCAGCACAGCCCAAGCCAGGCTGGAGCCTGGCTCACAAAGGAGCCCGAGGTGGCTTTTGGCCCTGTGATGGCAGCAAGTGGAGCAACGCTTGGGTGCCGCTGGCTGGGCACAGCAGTCTCTGGGTCACTGGTGTGGGGGGACAGGGTGAATGTAACCCCCCATGCGATGGGAGGGGGGGGTGTCTCAGCATCCTGCTCCACCATATGGCACCACACCACCGGAGGGGACCATGACCAATGCCACGGGCTGCTTTGCTCACTGGGGGATGTGCCAGTGCTGCAAAGGGCTTTTGCTAGTGTGTTTTTCCGCATCCAACCATTCCCGGTTCGCAGGGAGCAGTGACCCATTAACCCACCTTTCGTACAGGGGTGTGAACCGAGCCCCGGCACCCGCCTCTCCCCGCAGCCACCGGCCTCCATCCCGGCGCATCCATGTGCGACAGGGCCCAACCTCCGTGACCAACCGCAGAACATCCCATTCCACCAAACCCCGGGTGGAGGCAGGATGGCAGAGCTCAGACCCCTTCGGGAGCCCCTCACATCCAGAGGGAGGGCACCCCATGCCCAGCCCGGGCTGGCAGAGCCTGGCACCATACGACGGAGCAGACGCCATGTCCTGCTCTCAGGGGGGCAGCGACACCCTTCTCCTCCCTCCATTTATTCCTCCCGGAGAAGAATAGCCCCAAAAACCCCCCCTTTCCCCTCATCCACCTCCTCTTCCCTTTACAACAATGCCCGGACGGGGTTCTCCCTCCCAACCACCCCAACACAACAAATACTCAGAGAACCCCCCCAGGGACACCCCCTGGATACCCGGGGACACACATACCTGCCCCTTCCCCGTGCCTTGGGCTCCGTGCTCCGTCGCTCCGTCCGCCGGCTCGTCCCGCTGGGGAATGGAGGCTGGGACGGGAACACGGTGCAAAGCGAAAGGAAAACATCCAAGCTCAGCCAGGGAAACAGCTTGGGGTTTTTTTCCCCCCCCTTTCTCTCTTTTTTGTGTTTAATCCGCCTGCCCAAGAGCCGGCTCCGTGTCAGCGGGGTCCTAATTACAGGTTTTCAGGGATTTCAGCCTAAACCTGCCGCGGCAGCCAATGGCAGGGGAACCCCGCGGTAGGCGGGGAGGGGAAGAGCAAAGGGCGTTGTGGGGGGGTCGGACACACACACACACACGCATTAACCCCCCGGGGCAGGAGCGCTGGTGACATCTGCGCTCTTCCCTACCTCTCATTTTCCGTCCGCGCCCCGGTTCACCCCAGGTTGCCGTTTTGATGGCTTTTATGATCCGCGCCGTGATTTATTTTCCTACCCGGCTCGGGAAAGAGTCGAAGCTTCATGAAAGAGCGGGAAGTGTCATTACAGCTCAATTGAGAGGTGGAGAAACTCCGGCTGGGCTCTCACAAAGGAGTGAGCCAGGGGCGAGGCGGGATGTCCTAGTTTTCCAAAGCTCTGCTCACCTGACGACTCTCCCTAAAAGCCATTTAGACCGGCTTCGGCTGCAGCAATTGCATCCGGGCAAGAGTCAGGGTAAAATTTATCAGAGCCTCTGACGCGAGGCAGAGCGTCTTGGTTGTGTTTCAGTGTATTTGTCACATGCCGGGAGATTTTCCTGCCTGCTGATGTGACTTTAGAGACGGGCACAGACACAGCATCCCTCCAAACCCTCTCTTTGGCAGGGACTGGACCAGACCTGAGCTGCTGCCCAAGAGCTGCTGCTTGTTTTGGGGCTCCATGGAGAGCCCCATGAGGAGGAGGAGGCTCATGGGTTATGTGGGGCTCTGGGATGAGGGTCGGGATTGCAGCCTGGGTCTGCAGTGGTGGTGATTTGGTAGAGGAGGTGGCCAGGCTCTGTGGCACCACTGGTAGAGGCCGTGCAGGGCAGTGTTGGTGCATGGATTACATGGATATGATTCACTGCGGATTTATATCTTTGCAAATATCTCTGTACAATCATCTGGTCAGGGAAAGAAGCAGGAGGAAAAGGAGAAAGGGCAGATGAGCATCTCCATACGCCTCCAAAACTGTGCACAGGAGTCCCATTGGAGCTGCCAAACTAGCACTGCAATTCCACAGGGACCCTTTAAGGGCTCGGATCTGTGCCAGGGAAGTTAATCCGCTGTTTGGCTTTGGTGGGAGGTTGGTCTCCGCTGCTTTATCTTGACCCGCTCGCTGCTGTGGACTTTGTACCCATGGGTGGCGATGGGCCCCCCTCCTCACCACTGCTCCCAGCACTCCCCCATCCCTCTGCATCGTGGGAAGCTTGATGGGCAAAGTCCTTGTCAGGGACCCAAGCTCAACACATGGGTCGCTTGGGGCTTTCCGAGGAAAGAACTGAATATGCTGCAGCCCGGAACCCCCCCATGTGCTGGGCTGCACCCCCAGAGCATGAGCAGGAGGTCAGGGAGGGGATTCTGCCCCTCTGCTGCGCTCTGGGGAGACCCCCCCCTGCAGTCCTGATCCAGCTCTGGTGGCAATAAACACAAGAGGAACGTGGAGCTGCTGGAGCGAGTCCGGAGGAGGCCACGGAGCTGCTGCGAGGGCTGGAGCAGCTCTGCTCTGGAGCCAGGCTGAGAGAGCTGGGCTGGGGCAGCCTGGAGAAGAGAAGGCTCCTGAAGGGGAGACCTTAGAGCAGCTCCAGTGCCTAAAGGGGCTCCAGGAAACCTGGAGAGGGGCTTTGGGCAAGGGCCTGTAGGGACAGGACAAGGGGAATGGCTTTAACCTGCCAGAGGGGAGATTGGGATGAGACGTTCTTCCCTGTGAGGGTGCTGAGGTGCTGGTCCCGCATCACCCCCTCCTGCCCTGGCCCCCCAGTTCCCTTCACTGACCCCCCAGCATCTCCCCATCCCCATCCCAATGCCCCTCCACTGACGCCCCATCCCGCCCCAGACCCCCCAATCCCCCCCCATTGATCCCTCCAATTCCCCCCATTGACCCCTCCAATCCCCCCATTGATCCCCCCAATTCCCCCCATTGACCCCCTCAATCCCCCTCATTGATCCCCTCAATCCCCTCCCGTTGACCCCCACAACACCGGGACCCCCAAGCCCCGCCCCTCGTCTTGGCCACGCCCCCCTCCCAGACCCCGCCCCCTGGCGGCCCCGTCGCCGCTGGCCCAGCCCGCCCCCTGGCGGCCGCCCTTGCTCCCGTCCGGGTCCTCCCCGCCCGCGACGCTCTAGGCGGCGGCCGCCGGACTCGCTGCTCCCGGCGGGCCCGGCCCGCGCTGTGGGACGCGGCGCTGGCGGGGCCGGACCCGCACCGGGACCCCGCGCCCGAGCCCCGACCCCGCGGGACGGGCCGGGGGCCGGGCGGCAGCGGGGGCCCGGGCCTCAGCTCCCGGACTGCGGAGCCGGGCAGCGCCTCAGGTACCGACCCGCGCCCGGGCCTTCCCCCGGCACCGGCCGCGCTCCCGCTCCCCGCGGTGCCCCTTTCCCTTTGCACCCTCTTCCCCGTTATCCCCCGGCTCTCGCCGCTTCTTCCTCCCTCCAGCCCCTTCCCGCGGCCCCGCTGCAGCCCTTCCCCTCCCTCCTTCCCTCCCGTGGGTTGTTGCGGGGCCATGAGCCGGGTGTCCATGTGCAGGGCTGTCCCGGTGCCGTGCCCCGCTCCCTGGGGAGCAGAGGAAGCCCTGGGGTGAGGAGAGTCGCTTGGAGAAGGGCAAAGATGTGGGGGTCTTGGGTGGATGGAGCTGCTGTGGGCCTGGAGGGGGGAAGAGCAACAGGCTGCGGTGGAGACAGAGCCAAGGAGGGATGCGGAGGTGTGAGGAGGGTTTGGGTCTAAGGAGGGTTTAGGTTTGAGGAGGGTTTGGGTCTAAGGAGGGTTTAGGTTTGAGGAGGGTTTAGGTCTCAGGAGGGTTTAGGTTTGGGTGCTGGGAAGTGGGGAGTCTGGAGGGAAGGGTTTGCTGCAGGTGTCGGGATGCTCGAGGGAAGCAGCGTGCGGTGCCGTTGGAGTGTTTGGTTTGACAGGTTAAAGGCTTTGAACCTGTGCGTGTCGAAAGCGCTGAGCGAGAGGCTGGAGGCTGGAGAGTCTCAGTGTGTGCGGGAAGGTGATGCCACTGAAATACTCAACAGTGAGGAGTGGCAGGAAGTGCCCAGGGAGCGTTCAGGGATCCCAAGATGTGGCTTTTCTTCTTGCTTGTGCAGTTCTGACCACAATAACTGTTGGGGGTAGGCGGCAGCTCTTCAACCAAAGCCCCTTGAGGGTTAGACAGATGTGAGTGGAGGGAGCAGCAGAGGGAGGGAGGGATAAAGAAGAAAGAGGGGGCAAAGGCAACGTGTTTTCTACCAGATTTTGGGGGTTTTACTGAGGGAATTGATGTGATGGGAGCTGGAGGGCAGACAGCAGAGGACAAGGCCCCTAGTGACCAGAATAGATGGAGCAGAGAGGGATCTGTTGCTAAATTATTGATCAAAGCCTGTAAGGTCAGCAGGGAGTAAATCCATACTGAGTCTAGAAAAACAAATAGGATGGCTGGAGCAGGAGGTGGGCTTGAACAGGGAGTGTGTGGTGATGGGGACATGCAGGTGGCAGCCGGCTTGGTTTGTGCCCAAGCTCCTTCCATCTTTCTAAAGCAAACATCGCTCTTCTGGGGGACTTTGCAGGGTTAGGACGTGGTAGGGAATTCTTCAGCCGAAATGAAGGCGTGGGGTTGCGGTGGGGGGTGATTTAGGTTCTGTTTTGATGTCAGAGATGAACTGGGAGCCCGAGGGCAGCGGTGCAGCGTGGCTCTGCTCGGAGAGGCAGCTCTGTGATTCATGGTTTAATTTGGAGCGACTGTTGAGGCAGATTCTGGCATGGCAGGGTGAGAGCTTCTCAATCGCCTTTTCATTTCATTTACTGCTCTGCTGCCAGGCCGGGCACCCATATGACTTCATTCCCTCACGCCACGGATGGAGAGCTCGGGAGCTGTTCTCACCAAAGGGGACAAGGCATCTCCTGTGTGACCTGCTGCTGAGTCCCCTGCCCTGGAGTGGATGTGGAGTCCTTTAAGTTTGCAGCCAAGATCGTGCTATTTCTCACTCCCAGGGTGTGCAGCTCCTGCCTCTTTGGTGCTTGTGCTCACTGTGGTCAGAGCACGGAGCTCTGGGGGTTTCTGGCATTTGTTACTTCTCACAGCCTGAAGCAGAAGGACTCTTGTGTTCACTTGCTTTTGAGGCTGCTGGTTCGCTGACCCTTAAGGACCTTGCATGGCGTGAAGGTATCTCCACATTCCTGAGCAGCAGATGCGTGTGGTTCCTCATATCCTCACCCCCTCTCAGCATTGTTGTGTTTTATTTGCACTACAGGAGCTCTGAGAAACCCTGTGTAGGGTCCCAAAGCCAGGAAGTAAAATATCTCTTATTTTTAGGTTTTTTAGCTCTAGACTATATATTTTTTTAGCAATCACAGGAGTGCTCTCTGCAGAATTATTTCTGTTTTCATCTAAAAAGCAGGTAGTGAATTAAAATAATATCCTTGTGATGTTTGAAAGGAACTTCAGTCACAACCTCTTTACCCCTTGTTTAATCTTCTCTGCTTTTTAATCTGTTTATATTCTCCTTGTCAGGTGGAAGATGGGACCATTTCCCTTGTGCTTTAGGTGACTCTGAAACCTGGTTACCATGAAGTCCCGAAGGAGATAGAGGGACAGTGGTGGGAATTTCTTCTCACTCCTCCAAAAAAATCCAACAGTTGCCTAATGGTAAGGAAGCTGCTCTTTTCAATTAGCCTTATATTGCACAGTGCCCATTCATCAAGGAACATGTTGAGGAGTTTGGGATCCAAACCCACTGGGCCACGTGCAGGGGGGGTTGAGGAGGAAACAGGCTGTAAATGCTGCGTGGTGGGAGGAGCTGGGTAGAAAATACAATTGTCCTCTGTTTTGTGTCCTCTCCCCAGGGATTACCTCTTACACTGACGTGATGGGGAGCTGCTGCAGTTGTCTGTGCAGAGACAGCATCCCAGACAACCATCCCACCAAATTCAAGGTAAGTGTTGCACCTTTATCCCCATCAGAGAGTCTGTGGCAGCACCAACTACTAGAAAAGCCCAGTGTTGGTTGGACTCCAGGCATGAAAAGAAAGAAAACCTCTGCTCTTGCTGAAAAGTCTTTTGCTTTATGAGATTTGCAAATATGTCACTGTTTTGTTTGGCTTTTTTCCCCTTTCCTTAAGCAACCTCTGCTGCAAATATGTTTGTATTTGCAGTAGAAATTGCCTCTGCACAGAGATTCTGCCTGAGCGAGGAAACGGGGAACTGGAGAGAAACCTTTTATTGCTCAGGGCTGTGTTCCAGTGTCTGTGCTGAGACACATCAGCTGAACTGCCAGGCACACAGTCTCCAGGGCTGCTGGCTTGGCACCTTCTGCCAGCACTGAATTCATGCTCTCAGCTGAGAAAGGGGCGTCTGAGCAAGCACAAGGGGAATCCACAACAATTACAGTGTCTTCATGGGTGGGCTTTTCCATGGCACCAACGCACTGAGTGTCCTGAGGTGAGCCCTGTGGCCTCTGCAGGTAACGAACGTGGACGATGAAGGTAATGAGCTGGGATCTGGGATTATGGAGCTGACACAGACGGAGCTCATCTTGCACACTCACAAGCGAGATGCTGTCAGGTGGCCCTACCTCTGCCTGCGCCGCTACGGCTACGACTCCAACCTCTTCTCCTTCGAGAGCGGCCGGCGCTGCCAGACGGGGCAGGGTGAGTGTCCCCCTTCTGTTCCCAGGCAGCCAGAGTGAGCTGATGCTTGTGTCTTCCCAACTTCCTGCATCTAATGAATCCACAGGTTCTTCTGCAGCCTCTGTTCCCCCGGAATACCAGAGTGTGCAGATCATACACTTAATACTCCTGATCAAAACACTGATGAGAACAACACTGTGGCTCAGGACCTGGCCATAAATCTAATGGTCTCATTTTGCTGGTGCATTGGTGCTCGTGAGGTAATTGGTGGAGGAGGCTTGAGCATTGGATGGGGTGGATTTAATGTCAGAGAGCTGTTTGGCTCTGCCTTGGTGCCACAGGATGCACAGGAGGGCATGCTGGGCTTCCTCAGCAGCTAGAAAGTACTTTTTGCAAGGCTGAAGCTTCGTTGATCAGCTTTTAACTCTGGGGATGAAGCGAAAGGGCATCACTGCACCTTTTTGCAGGTCCCTCTTGGAGCTCTGTTCCACAGAGCTGCCAAATGCATGTCAGTAGCAACAGTTGTTTGAGCACATTTGGGTTTTCTGGGAGCATTCTCTCTGCCTTAGTTAGTGCTGGTTCTACCTAATGCTTTGCATTTCATGTCTGGCAGCACTTTGTAACGTAGGGGGAGAGGAGCTTTACGTTTTACAGATCTTATGCACGGGGCTGCTGTGCCTAGAGAAGGGAAGTGAGTCACCCAGGAGTACGTGCCAAGTCATCAGCAGCACTGGGAATAGACTCCAGTTTACAATGGGGCCTGTTAGTTCCTTTACCAGTCTGTCTCTCTTGCTTTTAAAGAGCTGAACATTTTCTTGGCATCTGCATCCCCGGGGAGCAAAAAAAGTTTGTTTCCTCATTATATTAATGTGTTTGTAAACTCCTCCTTACCCAAAAGGGCTCCGTGTGACTGTTCAGTGTCAGTGTAACGCTCTGTGCAGATCTGTAGTGCCATATGCTCTGTTTTAATATCCATGTACGTGGGGTTTTCCTCTCCTGGAGCCCTTATCAGCTGCCAGCGGTGGGAATCGCTTGTCTTCAGGTTCTGGTTTGCCTTTTGCAGGATGCAGACCAGTGATTAACATTCTGCCCTGTGTGTGTGTTCAGGGCCAGGTACTGGTGATAAAGCAGAGCCATTTGCTTCTCACATATGACAGGATTTTTAGCAGATACATACTTACTCATCAGTCTCACAGCAGACAGAAAGGAGAGGGGTGGCGTCGTGTTGTGAGGAGGTTTCTCCCTCCCTTGGAGGATTTTACTCTGCTCAGTTGATTTTAGTGGGAGGACTCCTTCCGGATGCTGCTCCCCACCTTGCACAAGGCAGAGCGAGAGGTTTTTGGGGCCAGGATTTTGAAAGCCTTCCTCTCTGTGGCAGCAGCGTTGTTGCCATGCTGTTCCTGTTGCCATGGCTTGTGTGCCTGCCAGCCTGGATTGGCAGCTCTGCGCCAGCCGGCTCCGCCGGGGGCTGCTCCTTTGGGGAGATGCTGTTTAATTCCATATGGATTTTAACCATTACATTGTCTCTCCCTCATGTACACGCTCCACAAGGCCCAGTTCAGCTTTGAGTAGTCACTGGGAAGCCTTTTCCCTGGCAATGAGAGTCGGACTGTGTGCCAGGTGAGTTAGAACAGATTAGAGCTGAAAGGAGAGCGGTTAGCCTGTCCTTTCACACCTCTGCTCAGGTGGGATTGATTCTTGTAAGAGCACTTGAGATGCTCAGTATGTTCCTTGTAATGATGCACCGTTTGGTCAGATGGCAGCCATAACATCGTGTTCCTGTTGATGCAATAATCCACAGTTGTTGGTTGTTTCCCTGTGGGTTGCAGGGATTGATTGTGTTAAACACAGCAAAAGAAATCAGAGTTGCCTGTTCCTTTAGAGCTGGGAATTACACACGCTCCTGGTAAAGCACGACCCTTTCTTGCTTTTCTGACCCTCCTCTTTGTTACTGGGCAGGGATTTTTGCCTTTAAGTGTTCCAGAGCCGAGGAGATCTTTAACCTGCTCCAGGACCTGATGCAGTGTAACAGTATCAACGTCGTGGAAGAGCCTGTTGTCATCACCAGGAACAGTCACCCCACGGAGCGGGAGCTCTCCCGGACCCCCCAGGCACCCAACAGTAAGGCTCCTTCGGTGTCTGGGGGAAAAGGGGGGAACACAGAGATGTGCTGCCTCACAGCTGACCCATATATGGTTTAAATAGATTTAAGCAAGAGATGAGGCCCTTAGTGCCATGGGTTAGTGGTGGACTTGGCAGCCCTGGGGTGATGGTTGGACTTGATGATCTTAAAGGTCTTTTCCAACCTGGTTGATTCTATGATTCTAAGAGGCCCCAGCCCTTGTATTTCTACGAGGTGCTTTGTCATAGGGGTCTTCCCCAGAGAGGTTGATTCTGACTGCAAAAAGGAAGTAAACTCTATTTTGTGCCAAACCAGTGCTGTAATTCCCTTACCTGTCTTGATTCTCTCCCAGGTCTGGGGTACACCGTCCCAGGATTTCCCAATGGATTTCACAGCTACCCTGGAGAAACCCTACCATACTCTGCAGCCCACCACCCCTCTGTGAGCAGCCTGAGGCATTCCTCTGTGGGGGAAGACTCTACCCATGCCCTTATTGGGCCTGATGAGCAGGTAAACCTGGATGTCCTAAATGTTTGCAAGCAGTGATCAAGCAGCTTGTTTGCTCACGGTCCTGTGCAATCCTGGGTTTCTTCAGCAAAGCCCAGGGGATCCTCATACCTTGTCATCCTTTTTTTTCCCCTCTTTTGCTTCATTTTACTCCTGGAGACTTTTGCTCTCTGACACTTCACTACAACAGGCACTCTGCCTGAGGTGGCTTCCTTAATCCACTCGTATTTGCGTGACAGAACTTTTTGTTCTGTGCCATATGCACTGAGTGTGAGCTAGATGATGTGTTTCTCCTGCAGCTGGACTCCCGTTAGTCTCTCCTTCAGCCCACAAATCCAGAAGTGGCTTTTTGCTTCCCCAAATCTTTCCAACTTCTGAAATTCTTTCACCTCCTCCTGCTTCATCAGCCACCAACATATTCTCCGTTCCTGTTGGTTTCTCAGCTGCTTTGCTCTTGTCTCTTCTCTTCTCCCTTCACTGTCCCTCTGCTTCTCTCCTTGCAGTCCCACACCTACGTCAACACGGCCAATGGTGATCAGGAGCTGAGGGGCCGACACTGTATGCACTCCTTGCCTGAAGTCCACCCTCCTTTCCCCCATAGGAACCACAGCTGCTCCCTCGAAGACCGCAATCCCCAGGTCTTTCTGCAGCCAGGGGAGGTTAAGTTCGTGTTAGGTCCCACATCCAGCTGCAGACGCGCCTGTCGGCACCACCGGGAGTGCAGGACCCACTTCTGCCCCCCCAACAACAACAACAACGAGTGTGAGGAGGAGTGTCCTTCACCCCAGTGCGTCTATGAGAATGTCAATGGCCTGCTGCCCCCCAGCACCTCGTCTCTCTGCCGAGGCGGGCGCTTGAAGCTGCCCCGGGAGGACTCGGCTTTACCCGGCTGCTCCCATCGCAGGACGGCGTTGCTGCACTATGAGAACTTGCCATCACTGCCCCCGGTGTGGGAATGCCAACCCCTCCCGCGGGGCGAGGAGGACACGGGCGACGTGTTGACACCTTCCCCCAGCGGCTACTCCGAGGCTGGTGAAGAAGATCCCCTTCAGAACTACATGAACTCGGAGAGCGCGGCGCTGCACCGGGGCCAGCGGCGCAGCAGCTTCCTGCCCAAGCCTCGGCGCAGCTGCGTGCCCAACGTCTTCAGTTTCGACTTCCCCCGGCCCTGCCCGGAGCAGCCACGGCAGCTCAACTACATCCAAGTGGAGCTGGAGGCTGAGCCGCACAAGGGCCATCAGAAGCCCCCGGCCCCCCGTGTCCCAGCTCCTGCCACCCCTGACGCCCGCCGGACGGACTCCTACGCGGTCATCGACCTAAAAAAGACAGCAGCCATGTCCAGTTTGCAAAGGGCCCTGCCCAGAGATGATGGGACTTCACGGAAAACTCGGCATAACAGCACTGACCTGCCCCTGTGAGGGGGGCCGCCGAGTGCAAGCACCGTGTCGTGGCTTCGGTACCTGCCTTCAGCGTGACTTCCATTCGCCATTGCCTTCTGCTTCCCTGTTTACCCCATTACCTGGTGTCACGGGATGGCTCCTACAGCTGATGTTAAGCCTAGTCTGTCTGTCTGTCTTCCCCTCTCTGTCTGTCCCACCTAGTTCGTTTTTGAAGCCTTGGGGGGTATTCGACAACGTTGCTTGAAGGTTCAGCCTCCAGCAGGAGGGGCAGAAGGTGCCAGCAGTGGTACCGCTGCTGTGTGAGTGCAACCTTGGATTGGCTTAGCTCTGCTATCGCCTGGCAGCTCCATGAGCAGTGCCAACAGCCTGGCTCCAGAGGCAGAGCACAGCATGGTGGAGGCATGTTTCCAAAAGTGAGTTGCTTTAGGAGCTCCGCTGCAAATCCAGCCCGTTTTCCATGGATTTCATGCCTTGCAGCTCGAGGCGAGTGCTGCAGCTGGGCCTTGTGGTTTCGCTGGTCCCTGGGGATGTGGGGGCTCATGCTGTGGTCTTTCCCCCCTCAACTCTTTTCTCCCCTCTGCACTTGTTACGTGTTTTCTTGTAGAAGCTTTTGATACTTCTGTCCCTCTCTCAGATTCCATTTGAATTGGGCAGCTCTAGAAAGGAATTGAAGAGGACAGACAGCCATGGGCACAGACACTGTGATCACCTAAACCTGATTTCCTAAAGAGACCCTGCTTTAAAAGGAGGGGAAGACCACAACTGTGAGAGAGGTTTGAGGTTTGGTACAGAACACTTCAGTTGTACCATACCCTGCTCTTTAAGGGTTCTTTTTGGTGGCTGTTCCAAAACGTTCTTGATTTATTTATTTGCTTATTTATTTATTCAATGCTCTTTCGCATCCCAGTGGTAATTGCCAAAAGCAGTGCCAGTATGACACGAGCACTCGCTGTGGCTCACTCCTGCTCTCAGAAGAGGTTGGTGGCTTTGCTGAGCTGCTGCTGGGGAAAAGAGCAGTTGTGAATCAAAAGACATGTTGAAACCGGGACTGACTGTCACCGGGTGGGTGGGAAATGGGAGACGTGGGAGTGCGAGCGGAGCTGCCAGGCAGCCGAGCCTGCAGTTCTATCAGAGTCTTTGCCTTCACCCACGTGCCTGGCGGGGTCCATGAGACGTGTTTGATCAGTGTTTTGAGTGAATGTGCAGTTTGTTTCCTACAACTGTGGGCTTGGAAGGGCTCAGTTTCAGCTCTCGGGTAAATCTGTGGCCTTTCATGTGGATTTTTCTCTTGATACCAGGGCTGAGTATAAGCTGAGCTGTCAGGCCTCTGCGAGAGGCCCTCTGTAGGGTCTCTGCTCCTGTCCTGTTGCAGGCTGTCCCACCACCCCTCTCCACACGCTGCAGCTTAGTCCCTCCCTGGATCCCTCTTTGCCATTATAAGCTATTCCAGTAAGAAGTGCTCTGGGTTACTCTGGATTCCCACCCTTCTGCTGCCTGTGTCCATCTTCCTCCCTGGGACAGGAGTGGAGAGATCCAGTGCTCTCCGAGGTGTCCCACTGCCAAACCTTGCTGTGTTCTCCTTGTCCTTAAGGTTTCCAGTGTCCAAGCCTCTGGGGCGAAAGAGGAGAGAACCCCGTTGTCCCGTTGCAACCTGCTGCTGAGGTCCAGCAACTTGATGTCCAGGTTTTTGAAGTTGAGCCTTTTTGAGTTTGGTGCTGTAATGTCACATCGAAATGTGGCCCTTTTGGGAGCAAGGACGTGTGCCTGCAGGTCAGAAGGTGTGAGCAGTGCCATGCTTGTGTGGGCACAACGTGGATCTCTTGGCTTGCTGCTGCACTATAAGTTCAAAGTGCACCTCGTGCTTAAATTCACTGGCTTTTTGGGTTTTTGGGAAGTGCTTGTGCTTGTCTTCCATTCTGTTCTCCACCCCAACCTTTGTGTGACCTGTAACTGGAAGGAAACCCAAGTAATATATTTTTATATGTATGCCAAATGAATTTATTTGAAAGGGAAAGGCAATGTATCCCCCTAAATCTAGCTTTCAGTTAGGGAAGTGAGAAGAGAAATTGTTTATATATATATATATATATATATATATGAAATTTAACTGCATTAAGCTTTAAATAAATTATTTAACTAAAGAGTTTCTAGGCTGTATCACCCTGTGGGGCAGCTCCGGCCTGGCTGCATGTCTGTGATGGGTGGGAGAAGGCTGCTGTGACGGTCTGGAGGCACTGGGAGCTCCAGGGTGGCACAGCCCGGGCGGTGCTGGCCAGTGTCGCAGCTTCCTCTAGTGGCCACACTGGAAACGGTTTCAGAGGAGGAATCAGCGTTGGGTCGAAAGGCGAGGAGGACATCGGTGTTTTCTCATTCCTTCAGTTCTTTGATTTCGCAGGGACAGGACAAGGGGAATGGCTTTAACCTGCCAGAGGGGAGATTGAGATGAGCTCTGAGGCAGAAGCTCTTCCCTGTGAGGGTGCTGAGGCGCTGGCACAGGGTGCCCAGAGAAGCTGTGGCTGCCCCATCCCTGGCAGTGTTCAAGGCCAGGTTGGACACAGGGGCTTGGAGCAACCTGCTCTAGCGGAAGGTGTCCCTGCCCGTGGCAGGGGGTTGGAGCTGGGGGAGCTTTAAGGTCCTTTTCAAGCCAAACCCGCCTGTGACTCTCTGATAACTCTGGAGTCTTTCCTTGTTATTGTTTTCTTTTGGTTGAAAATCATGTTTATGCAATTTGTTGTGTCTTTATGGCACCTTGTCCAGAGGGATCTTTGCTTTGAGTCTGGTCTCCAGCCTCTGCCTGTGAGATTGATGTTCCGGGGATGACTTGGTGAGCAGCCTGTGCTGTGCACAGGGAGTTTGACTGTCTTAACCTTTTTAAGTGGTTCTTGTTTGAGTTTTGAGTTAATCAATGAGACTTCTTCCCCTGATCATTCTTCCTTGGTGAATGCATAAACAGATCTTTTACCCTTCCTTTCCCAGGATCCTGTTGGTGGGAATACAGCTTCTCCTGGCGCTCAGCTGTCTCTTACCATGGGAGGTTTTTGGATTTGTCTTTTTTTTTTCTTTTAACCCATTTTATGTTCCTGCTTTTCCCCCAGGGAAGGACATTGGAATATCCTCGAGCTGTGCCTGCCTTACAGGAGAGGATGGCAAAGGAGAGGCTGGATTGTGGGGGTTAAATGATCAGTATTTCTGCAAAGAGACTCGAATGGGTTAGCTGTGACTGAAACAGTGTTATTTTTATGACCTGAGCCATGCCATTCACTGGAGAAAAGCCAGGACTTGGTGTTACAGCTCCCTGTTCTCTTGGCCATTTCCTCCCCCAAGTCTTACCTCTGTCCCTCTGTGTGATGCTGCTCAGCCCTCTGGGGTGGTATCTTGACTGTGAATTATCGTTAAGGAATGATGGTTGATGAAGGTGGTGCCTGAATTCAGCTTCTGGGCAGGCTGCTGTCAGTCCTTCTGGGAAGTTTGTCTTTCCCCCAAGCTTGGCTCGTCTTGAAATGCCACACAGAGGTGGCAGAACAGGTTTAGATCCCTGTTAACCCAACAGGACCAAAAGTGAAGACATTCGTGGAAATCCTGAGCGCTTTGAAGCTGGCAATTACAGGCCAGGGTATGGAAAAGGTTGATTGTGAAGAAGGGATCTCATTTGTTTTTTCTTCTTCCATAAGTGAATGTGATTTTACAGTTGAAAGGCCCAGATGCATCTGTGTTATCCCCAGCTCTCCTCCCGTGTGGTTCTCCTCGTCGTCGTTCTGGTGTCTTTGGTACTGAACATCTCTGATATGGCAGAAAACCAAAGGTTTGTTGGGGTTCAGCTGCTCTGAGCAGAGGGGTTGCTCTCGCTGTGTAATTGCTTCTCCGGGTTGTTTCTATGGATGTCCCTCCTCGTATCTCATCCGGCTGTAGCCGTAGAGGTGAAGAACAGCAGCAGTGCTCTGTGACCTGGGGAGTGCTCATGTCTTACATTAACGTGCACTACGAATGTATACAGAATAAATGGAACATGATGACTAGCCAGTGGTCCTGTCTTCTGTCTGGGGTGCAGAGGAAGAGTTGTCCCATTTCAAAGTGAGCTTTGCTGCTGCTTTAAAGCTGAAAGCCAGGCCAGCAGTCACCGGTTGTCCTCACACAATTCAAGCTGGACTTCTTTGAAACCTTTGCTTTCAAGTCTCCTTTCCCTGAAGGAATCATGTGTATGTCCTTCTGTGTCCTACCTGGAGCAATGGTTGCTCCATAGGCTTAAAAAATAAGTGAAGAGAAGCATCTCTACAGGGACAAACACCTTTCCCTCTCTGTGGGCTGGTGACCCATGGGGGTATCTCTGCAGGACAATTCCATGGGCTGTTGGTCTGAGCTGGAAGCTGAACTTCCAGATGTGTTTGGATGAGGTTCTCTGGCTCGTGTGGTACAGGAAGCCACCACCTCCTTCCTGATGTCTCTCTTTGGGGCAGAGCCATTCTTGTGAGAGCGTAGAGCTCATTTCCATTGAGCTGTAGGTTGGACAGAGCAAGGTTATTCCTGGTCTCTGGAGTTCCTGCCCTTTAAGATGTGCTGTTTCCACCAGGGGTAGTTTAAGCTTAGTTTGGAGTGGTGGGATTTGGGAGCTCTGGGAATGAGGTGCTTTTGCCACTCTTGAACAAGATGTGGCTTCACTCTTCCTGGCTATAGGAATCTCCTCCAGGTACGGGGCCTCTCTGTGGGTTCTCTGCCATCGCCCTGTGCAAAGAGCTGATTTGCTGCTTGTTCTAATGAACTCTACAGCAAATGAGAGCTAACCGTGTGGGGAAATGCACAGTTTAATTCCAAGGCTTATAAAATTCCCCCTGACAACTCTTCCCCAGCAGGAATTGACTTAAGAACTGCCAATAGGAGCCTTCCTGAGCGAGCATACTTCCATCCAAACCCATCTGCTTCTGTCCTTCAGCATCATTCCGTGACTTTCTATAATGCTGGAGGTAAGAACTGGGAGGGAAACAGAGGAGATACCACAACTGATGCTAAACCCATGTTGTTATTTCCATTCTAGGAAAACACATGGAAATGTCTTTCATTTCTCTTTCTAGGAAGACTTTGATAGCCCTATCAGGGAGCAGTTGAAAACAGCACAGCATTTGCTGCTGGTGTTTGGCTTGGAGTTTTCAGGATAGTCCTTTGCATTGGGAGATAGTCTCTTGCCACGGGGCATTCCTGAACTTCAGGTGCCCGAGTGGACACTGGTGCAGGGAGGTGGGATCGTTTTGGGATGTACGAGGGGCTCGTGGAGAGCCCCAGCATCAGAAATTGCATCCAAGAGAAGGTCACTGGGAAGCGGCTGATCCTCGCCCTGGTTTGGGAAGTTCAACCTGGAGCCCAGTGGTTGATTTCAGGAACCGTTGTCGTGGTTGGACAGGAAAAAGAGGAATGTTTATTTTGGCACGGATGGAAGCTGCTCATCTGTGTCCTGTGAGCTCTGTTTTGGAAATAAACCACTAAAACCTGCTTGGGCAGCGCTGGGTGAAGGATCCGTGTGCTGTGGGTGAGGCATAAACACAGCTGCTCGTGTGCCATCGTGTGCTGCGCTCCCACCACCAGCTTCTCCTGCTTGGAGAACCCAAGCAGAGAGCGCTGGTGCTCCAGGCAAAGCGTCCAGAGCTGTTTGGAATGAACCGCACAGAGCGAGGCTGCTCCATGACCAAAAGGAGAGTGTTAAATCGGATGGGATTTGGCCTCTTCAGGAAGGGTTTTAGCTGACATGGTCCTTGTGAGAGCACCAGGCTCTAATGGCCAGGGCAGCTCCTGGCAGTCCCATATTCACGTATATTAGGTTCTGTACTAAAAGGCGCAGAAACCAGGGTGGTAAATTGTCCTGGAGCTGGTACCAGCCACTTCCCTGTGTTTTTGCCATGGATAAAGCAGAGTCCGGAGCAGATGAGGAAATTCAGGCGATGGCAGCATCTTTGAAAAGGTTTCTGTTCCCTGGTGGCGGGCAGGAGAGCTCTTTGGGTCCTGGAGAAGGCTGGATCCCACATTAGATCCTGTTTCTAATCCTGCTAAACGCTCTGTCACAAGCTACCAGCTTTTGGGAGGTGGTGCCCACTTCTGCTGGTTTAATGGGATTTGTTGGCTCATGTTGGAAGTGCTCAAGCCCTCCAGCTGCTCACAGCTCACCTCATCTGCTGGTTTTCCCTGCCGCAGTGTCCCGGGAGAGGTTGATGGAGTCGGCCATGGGATGCAGAAGGGATCTGGGCTCGTCTGGGAGAGATGGGATTCTTAGAGCTGGAGCTGTTTGCATATGGGCTGAGCCATTGCATCAACACAGAGAAGAAACACAAAGTAAAGGAGGAGAAATGCCCAGAGCTTGGTCCCAAGGAGAATCCTGCCCTGGAGCAGGAGAGGTACGTGCTGAGTCCTGCTCCATGTAGAGATGAGATCTCTGATTCACTGAACATCCTCCGCTCCTATTAGGCTGAATGCCTCAGCAGACAAGTGCCGTGTCTAACTTTGGGTCAGGAAGTGCCAAAAGTAGAATGCATCTCTGTGTGCTGTAGAGGGCACCTTCCTCCTTTGTCTTTTGGCAGGGCCGAGTCCCCGTGGGGACCTGCAGATAACAGTCGGTGTATTGACGTTTTGATAACTGCTCTTTGCTTTCAGCCAGAATTTGCTTTTTATCCAATCTTAATAAGTTGATCTTTCTATCAATCCTGCTAGCAAACAAGATAATTGCTTTATTATAGTCTCAATATCCAGCAAAGGACACACACTCCCCGGTGCTCCCGAGGGAATGCGATCCATGCAGAGCACTGGCACGGGATGAGCACTGGATGAGGATGAGTGTGATTCCTGCGCTGCGGAGAGCCGGGCTGCTCGCAGCAGGAATGCAAGCCAGGAGGTCTAGAAAATATTTAGGTTATAACTCAAAACGTTTTGGTCTGTTTGCTAGAAAATATTTAGGTTATGACCAAAAACATTTGGATTCATTTGTTAGAAAATATTTGGGTTATAACCGGAAGGGTTTGGGTCTGTTTGGGGTGTTTGTTGGCAGTTCGGGAGCTCTGTGTTTGTGGTTCTCTTCTTTTCACATTAAAAAGAAAAGCAAACAAGGAATTTCCTGACTCGCTGGGCTGGTGTGAGGACCCGGAAGGTGGGTTAAACCCCAGGGGCTTCCCCCATGGAGGGTTAAACCTCCCCCATGCAGCGAGGTACAGCCCTCACCTTAATGCAGCATGGAAAAGGGAGCAGTTGCTCCACAAAATAAACAAAAATAAGTGGAAAAATGTGGGATTTGTGACCAAAATAGCACATAAGCAGTGGCAGGATCAGGGTGAGTGATATATGGAAATGAGCTGTTCCAGGAGGAGAGGATAGTGAGGAACTGGGAGGCTGATGGAGGTTGGTGAAGAGATGGGGAAAGACGGGGCTGGAAAACACCCACAAGAAAACCAGAGAAGGAACCTCCTGGGCTCCCTGAGGATGAGGAGCTCCAGGTCTCTGCTCCGTGCCCTGGCAAAGCCTCAGCTCCAGCAGCATTCCCTGCTCCAGGCCAGGTCCGGTCAGGCAGAAGAATGCGGGGAAAAAAAGGCTCCTTCCTTTCGGGAAAAGCTTTGGGCAGGTTTTGCTGGGCAGAGATAACGTCCCAGCACGGTGACGCTTGGGTCACTCCTGTCTGCTGCGATAAGAGCCGGTCACCAATTGGATGGTGACACTTCGATCTCGCTAACAAAGGCGGGTGCCACTCGATTCTCACCTTGTGCCCCGCGACGGGAACGCCTCAAAACCCTCATCGCCCAAAGCACAAAGAAACCCTTGAAGCCAAGGGTGTGTGTGGCAATGGAAAACAGAGGTCAGCAGATAAGGGGGATCGCTGCTTCCCAGTATAAAACCAGGGAATCTGGGCAGCTCACCCCATCTGCTGTGGTCATCGAGAGGGTTAGCGTGGACCAGGGGACAACTCCTGCACCATGAAGTGGCTCGTCCTGGCCCTGGTGTGTCTCCAGCTCTCGGAGGGGCTGGTGAGGTGAGTGTCCTGCAGCAGAATGAGCAGGGAGTGGGTAGATAACAGAGCTGTAACCTGCACGGGCTGTGCTGTGCTGCTGAGCACCTCTAACCGGGTGTGACTCCAGCCTCCTGCATCTCCTCTGACCATCGCGGTTCTGGTCCAGGCTGAGTTCGTCGCTGGGAGGGGATGTAAAGAGCAGCCAAGGGGAGGGCTCTTGTCGTGGAGGGGCTCAGAGACAATCTGGCAATGCGCAAATCTCCTGATTTCCTGCTGTGTTTTGTTGGTTTGGTTTGATTTTCCCTCTGTGCAGACTCAAACTGAAGAAAGGCAAGTCTATCCGGGAGAAAATGAAGGAGGCTGGAGTGTTGGAGGACTACCTGAGCAAAATTAAACATCAGGCAGCTGGGAAGCACCACTTTAGAGAGGGCTTTGTGGTGTATGAGTCCATAACCAGCCATCTGGATGTGAGTACCCCATTTCCCACTGCTGCCTGCCTGTATACCATGAGCACCCCTTTCCCTCCTCCGTCCCAGCTGCCTGGGATCCGTTCACCTCAAGCCTTCAGGAGCGAGAGATGGATTTTCCCAATCTTCTTTAAGCTTCTACTTTACACTGTAGAAGAGTTTTGCCCCAGCCATGAAAAGCGAGGCTTTTCTGTGTGAAACAAAAGACGCGACAAAATACATAGTTAATATTACATCTTTCTAGAGAAAAAGCAGGGTGAGAGTTCAGTCCATCCCTACTTCGTCATCTCCAATAGAGAGCCTGGCATTCCCCCTGCACCGCCCTGCAATGCACTTGGGTGCCTGATCTGTCCCTGATCCTGTGGCCAATGGAGATTCCCATTCTCTTGTCCGCAGTCCTCCTACTTCGGGGAGATCAGCATCGGGGACCCTCCCCAGAACTTCACAGTGCTCTTCGACACCGGCTCCTCCAACCTGTGGGTGCCCTCCACCTACTGCCATACCTTGGCGTGCTGTGAGTACCGCATGTGGCGCACAGCTCCCAGCAGCTGGGCTGGTTCAGCCTGGAGAAGAGAAGGCTCCTTAAGGGGAGACTTTAGGGCAGCTCCAGTGCCTAAAGGGGCTCCAAGAAACCTGGCGAGGGGCTTTGGACAAGGGATGGAGGGACAGGACAAGGGGAATGGCTTTAACCTGCCAGAGGGGAGATTGAGATGAGCTCTGAGGCAGAAGCTCTTCCCTGTGAGGGTGCTGAGGCGCTGGCACAGGGTGCCCAGAGAAGCTGTGGCTGCCCCATCCCTGGCAGTGTTCAAGGCCAGGTTGGACACAGGGGCTTGGAGCAACCTGCTCTAGTGGAAGGTGTCCCTGCCCGTGGCAGAGGGTTGGAACTGGATGAGCTTTAAGGTCCCTTCCAACACAAACCAGGCTGTGATTCTATGTGCCCGGCTAATGAAGATGGCCAAATCCCTACGACCGCTGTGGGTGCAGAAATGGGCATGGCCAGGTGAAGGAAAGAGGAAAGCTGTGACTCACGGAGCTGATGTCCTGCTCCCTGGCAGAACTCACCCGATGTCGCTGATGGGAGAGCGATGGGGATGTAACTGCTGATGGCTTTGATCACGCTGGGCAGTTGATAAGGTTGGGATTACAACGTCTGTTCACTGCAGAGGGATGCAGGCAAAACCGGGATGCAAACCCTGCCTCAGAGGTAACTGTGAGGCAGAGGAACAGCCTGTTCTGCTCTTCCACACCTGCTCCGTGTGGGAGAAGCCGCTTTCCCAGGTGTTATCCTGGCAGAGCGACTGCCAGTGAGACCCCATCGCAGCGCAGCGAGCGCGTACCCAGGAGCTTTGCCCTCTTCTCTCTCATGCAGTCAACCACGTGAAGTTCAAGCCCAGAATGTCCTCCACCTTCATCACCAACGGCCGGTCCTACAACCTCTCCTATGGCAGCGGCACACTCACGGTGCTGTTGGGCTACGACACACTAAGGGTGAGTTCACCCGCGATGCCCTCGTCTTCCTGGCCGCCGTGCCCGCAGTTATTGCCACTATCAGTTACCCAGCTGGGTTTTAACTTGGTTTTCATCCAATTGCTGCTCATTTCCCAGCTGCCTGGTGATGTTTCCACCAGCAATAACCTTGCACTTGGCTCCTTGGGCTTTCAGAGCATCCGTCATCCTACCCAACCACTGCTTGGGTTCCCTAAGCGTGCAGGCTGACCGGGCATCTCCTTCCCCTCCAGATCCAGAGCATCACGGTCACAAACCAGGAGTTCGGGCTCAGTGAGAACGAGCCGACGCAGCCTTTCTACTATGCGGATTTTGATGGGATCCTGGGAATGGCCTACCCCTCGCTGGCAGTGGGAGGGACACCCACCGTGCTGCAGGGAATGCTGGAGCAGAACCAGCTCGCTCAGCCCATCTTCAGCTTCTACTTCTCCCGGTAAAAAACCCGCACATCCTAATGCACCAGTGTCCCTCTGCCTGTCCCCATGCAGCTGCCTGTTGGGTTTGTCCCTCGCTACCCCATGCACATTGCACCGATTTACCCATTTCTGCTGCTGTAACTCTGTGTTTTTGCAGCCATCCCACCTACTACTATGGAGGAGAGCTCATTCTCGGAGGAGTTGACCCTCAGCTCTACCGTGGGGACATTGCATGGGCACCAGTGACCCAAGAGCTCTACTGGCAGGTCACACTCAATGAGTGAGTTGCGTTTGTACCTGATGGGCATGGTCCACCCGGATAGCTCCTGTAATGAGGGTGGTACATTTGTCCTCCAGATAAGCTCAACAGCTTTCTGCAGCAGGCATGGGCTTGAGGCAGGGCTTTGGCACTGCACTTCCGAGCATCCCAGACATATAGATCCAGCCAAGACAGATTCAGTTGCCAGTGGGTGCTTGAAGTGACATCCTTCTCCCTGTCTTCCTCCCAGGTTTGCTATCGGGCAGTCAATGACTGGCTGGTGCAGCCAGGGCTGCCAGGCCATTGTGGACACGGGGACGTTCCTGCTGACGGTGCCCGATGAGTATGTGGAGAGCTTCCTCCAGGCCCTGGGTGCCCAGCTCACCAGCTACGGGGTGAGCACACAGGGGATGCTTTGGGGGTGCCTTGGAGCTGCAGGGAGACTCGCGAGTGAGCTGTGGGCCCCTAAAACTCATGTGGCATCTGCAGAGCATGGTACTGTGGGCATGTCAGGGAAGGATGACACACCACATATGGGGGTATCTCTCCATATGGAGGTTACCCAGCGGCAACCTCCTCTTCACCCTCTCTCTGCAGTATGCAGTTGATTGCAAAGAGATCAAGAACATGCCGCCCATCATCTTCGTCATCAACGGAAATCAGCTCCCACTCCACCCCTCTTCCTATGTCTTGAACGTATGTATTAGCATAGCAGCTCCATCCTGCCGAGTCTGTAAGGGCCAGGACAGGAGCTGGTGCTTCCCTGCATCCCACCCAAGAGGGTCCTGCTGCTTGTCTGAGGCTCTGACTCCCATTATTTCTCTCTTACAGAACAACGGCTACTGCACTCTGGGGATCGAGGTCACCTACCTGCCTTCCCAGAACGGGCAGCCGCTCTGGATCTTGGGTGATGTCTTCCTCAAGGAGTATTACACCATCTTCGACATGGAAAACAACCTCGTTGGCTTCGCCCGGTCGGTGTAGAAGAGCAGAGCCGCAAAATCCAGCCCCATTCCTGGCCAAACACACCTCAGCCAGCATTCCCGGAGTGCTGCGGGGTTCCTATGGACCTTGACGTTCCTTTCTGTGCCTGCACGGCTCCCTGTCCCTCCGGGATTTCTGTGTTCCCACAGTCTCCTGTTACAAATAAACCTCAACATCCCCAATCATCTCCTGCTTCTGTCCTCCTTGTCCTCAACGAGGGACAAGCCCAGAATGAGAGTCCTGAGCCTGATTCCTGCCAGGGCTTCGCTTTGCAGGTGAGAAGCACCATTGCAGTGGATCAGGGCACCGAAACATCAATGGGGTTGGTCTCAGACACCAACCATAGCTGCGGGGATGGGGATTCCTTATAAAGCCAGTTCTGCTCTGTGCCCTTGGGCACTGGTGTGTGTCTGGAAAGGTCATGGAGGTCCCTAACCTTCATCCTCCTCCAGCCGCTGCTTGCTGCGCCGAGGCTGATGTTCCCCAGCTCCTACCCAGGCAAATACAGAGTAAGCTGGTGGCGGTGGACATCGCTTTGCCTGCTGTTTGTGGTGACCTTGGTGATGCTGTCTTGTCCGGTGGGTCCCCATCTCCATCCCTCTTGCTGGCATCGGGGAAACCTCATCAGAGGTGCGTGTGGGCAGGCACTGATCTTCCTTGTAGCTGGATAAGGTCCTGTGATTAAGGCAAAGTGGGAATATGAGACCAGCTTAGGTTAGCCATGACATCCAAATAACCCCTAAACCCTAAGTGGGGCTATTCAGGTAAAGCAACAGCTGGAGTATCAGGAATGGTCTGTGGCTGAAGGGGATGGGGACCACCTTGGCCAGGGAGGGCTTGGATAACACTGCTCTTTCCTGGCATCCAGACTCATTTCTGGGAAGCTCTTTAGCACTGGAGCTCATTATCAGATGTATTAATAGCTCTGTCATTTCACCAGAGAAAGGACACAAACTCCTCTGTGCTTTGTGTCAAAATATTGACACAGGCTGAGCACGGAAAGACAGGGGTGGGATGTGTGGATCTGGGATGTGGGAGTTCCTCCCTCTGAAGTGGGGGGGTTCTGAGCTGAAGCTGCTCCGGCAGCAGCAGTGGCACAAGGTACAGGTGAAGGTTGACCATGAACCTGCTGGTCTTTGCTCTTCCCTTTGCTCCCTGCAGGATCCATCCAAGCAAAGGAAGATCCATCAGGATGCAATGGAGGAAGAAGGGGTGCAGGGGGGTTTCCTGAGCTGCTGCAGGCTCGAAGCACTGGTCCGACCCCAAAGTGTGGATGGAAGCAGCTCGGCTCTCCTGGGGTCCATCCCTGCTGCTCGCAGGGACTGGGGAGCCTGCAGGAGCCCTGCATCACAGGGCAGCGGGGCGGCTCCTGCCTTCCCGGAACACCAGCATCATGAATTTCTACTTACCACAAAGGGTGTGTTTTGCCTTTGTTTTCTGGAACGATCGAGCTGGTGCTTGAAGGCAAGAGAAAATACTTTTAACTTCTTGATAACAGAATAATTCTGCTTTTTATCAGATGTCACATATTTGGTCTCGGTATCAGAGGCACTGGACAATTAGTGACTGAATAGCTGGGTAAGGAAGGGAAATCAGGGCGGCTGCAGTGACAAACACACTGAGAGCCTTGGTGTGGGTGGGTGCAGCGATAGGGGAAAGGGGTGTCTGAAGCAGGGACTGGGCACGGCTCCCGGCTATATACACCCTGTCCTGGCCGAGGTGGTGCAGGAGCTGCCACGGAGCCACCAGCACCCAGGGCCATGCGGTGGCTGGTGCTGGCCCTGCTCTGCCTCCAGCTTGGCCAGGGGATGGTGAGGTGAGCCCAGGGTGGGTGCCAGGGCGCAGGGTCTGTCCTCAGCACATGTGGATGGGTCCACTCAGCATCTTGCTGCCATCTCCACCCCGCGCAGGATCCCCCTGAGGAAAGGCAGGTCCATACGGGACGTGATGAGGGAGAAGGGGGTGCCAGAGGGTACCCTGAAGGATCTCAGAGGGGACCCTGGTAGGAAATACCAGCTCAGTAACGCTGTGGCTTATGAACCGCTAGCGAACTACCTGGATGTGAGTATTGAAGCTTCTCCTTCCTCCTCTGAGCCAGCCGGTGCCGGTGTTCGGGAATGTCCTCCTCCTTTCCCGGCTGCTGCAGGAAGGTCCAGCTTGGCTCCCTTCCACCTCCCAAGCCGAGGGGTTGCGCTGGGCATAGGCAGGAGTTCTGCTGTCTCTGCAGCCTGGCTCTGAAGGCTGGTTGGTGCTGGGACACAAGCAGGAAGCAGCACATCTCATCCTGAATTGGTTTTTCTTCTCAGAAGTAGCAGATCTTGATGGTTTTAGAAGATCGGCTACTTCTGGCCCTGCTGCGGTCTTTGTACTGTAGGCAAATCGCTGCCCCTTTCTATGCTTCAGCTGCCCTGGATGCACTCAAGGACCATGAACCCTTCCAGACCCGGAGCAGTTTGGGTTTCTCAGCTAGCAGAGGGCAGAGAGCTGAAAACTCTCATTCAAAAGACCAGGCAGCAACAGAAATCCACAAACGCTCTTGTTCACAGTCCTTCTACTTCGGAGAGATCAGCATCGGGACCCCCCCGCAGCATTTCCTGGTGCTCTTTGACACCGGCTCTGCCAACCTTTGGGTGCCCTCCACCTACTGCCAGACCCCAGCCTGCGGTGAGCATCCATTGGGATACAGCAGTGCCAGGGCCAGGCGTCCCTTACATGTAGTGGACTGGAGCTATGACAGGGAATACAGTGAGAGCCGATGGGGTTTTGGGTTTGTTCTCTGCTTGTAACCACCGGTGGGGCTGGCTTTGGATGGCCCCTTCCCAGTGAAGCCTGTTGCAGGGGACCGGGACGCTGATCTGAGGGCAGGATGTGACCTGGGGACTTCTCTCCATGCAGTGGATCATGCCAGGTTCAACAGCAGCCTATCAACCACCTTCTCGGGCACTGGCACGACCTACACCCTGAGCTATGGGTTCGGTGACCTGCCGGTGGTGTTGGGGCATGACACTGTGACAGTAAGTGACTTCTACGTGTGCAACCCGGGTAAGACGTGGCTGCGGTTGTGACCCACCTCATTTGGTTAAAAAATGTAGGGGGTAGCTGAAAGTACCGAACTTTTTGGTTTGGATATTAGTGCCTGAATCTCTCATGTTTTGACATAAATTTACTCGGAGACTGGGATCTGCAAACCAACCCAGTCTGAGCCACTGGGCTTTTCGTCACTGCTTTGGGTTAATGGATATCTTTGGCCGTGTTTGCTTTTTACACTGGTGGCTGAGCTTTGTCATTACAGGACATAAGAAATGAGACCTGCATGCACTGAAAATGTGATTTTAAACTAATTTAACTGAGGCAAACAATTTTGGGGGGTATTTTTATGGAATAATAAGGGTGATGGGACAAAGACTATGAGCCATCTCCCAGCATCTTTCCTCTCCCTTTAGATCCAGAACATTGTCATCAGGAACCAGGAGTTTGCCCTGAGCCTGGATGAACCCACCAGACCCTTTTACTACCAGGACTTCGATGGGATTTTGGGCATGGCTTACCCACGTGCTGGCATCCCTGGTTACAACACACTGATGCAGAACATGCTGCAGCAGAGCCAGCTTGCTGAGCCCATCTTCAGCTGCTATTACTCACGGTGAGACCTCTGACCATGGGGCTCTCTCTTCCATAGGCACAGCCTAGATCTGTCCTTATTCCCTCTCCCTCCACATGTTTCCCCTCCTTTATGCTACACAGCTTTCTCCTGAGCGTCCTGCCTGAACTTTGGGGTTAATTTTGTGTCTTTCCAGCAACCCAACATATAGTTATGGTGGGGAAGTCATCCTCGGAGGGGTTGACCCCCAGCTGTACTCCGGGGAGGTTTTATGGGCTCCTGTGGTCCAGGAATTGTACTGGAAGATCGATATTGAGGAGTAAGTGCTGTATCATGGCTCGGAATGGGCCTTGGAGCGGGGGGAGCCTTTTCTGATGCCTTTGCTGCTGCTCTCTCCAGGTTCTCCATCGGGCCGTCAGCCACCGGCTGGTGCAGCCAAGGCTGTCACGGCATTGTGGACACAGGGACATTCCTGCTGACCATGCCAGGACAATTCCTGTCAGCATTCCTGCAGGCGCTGGGTGCGAAGGAGAGCGACAACGGGGTAGGTGGGAAGGATGCCGTGCACATGAGGGGCTGATGAACGCCATGGGATGAGGAAGCTTTTGTTGGCAATGCTGAGCTGTGGGGGGCTCCCAGCATCCCTGCCCCTCTTTGCTTCTTTTGCAGTTCATTGTCAACTGCAGCGACATCCCGAGCCTGCCCACCCTCTACTTTGTCATCAGTGGAGTCCAGTTATCGCTGCCTCCCTCTGTCTATGTCTTAAACGTATGTGTGATTTATATAATTCCCAATGTGTGTTTGCCATTATGGGGCAGTTCTGCCCAGGAGAAAGTCAGTTTATTGTCAAAGGCAGAAGCTCCCAGCAGCCCAAGTGCTGTATTTCCCAGCACCTGATTTCACAGTGCCTTTGCATCCCTGTACATGACTGTAAGGAGGGTTTAATCCCAGCCAAAGCAGCCACGAAGGCCTGGGCAGCATCACCCCCCCCCAGTCCTCACTGGTACTGAAATTTGCTCCTTTTCTCCCCTACAGAATGATGGTTTCTGCACCGTTGGGGTTCAGAGCACGTACGTGCCCTCTGCCAGCGGGCAGCCTCTCTGGATCCTTGGCAACCTCTTCCTCCGGCATTATTACTCCATCTTTGACATGGCCAACAACAGGGTTGGCTTTGCCCTGTCAGCTTAGGGATGCAGAGCATCACCTGGGGGCTATTTGCCCCTGTGACACCTTGTCCTCCCTTGGAGCCGTGCGTGGTGATGAGTAGTCTCCAAATCTCCTGTACTGAATAAAGAGCTGCAAATGTAACTGCCTCGTGTCTCAGCTGAGCAGGACCTGGCACAGCTCTTAATAAAACAAAGTCTGAGATGATGCTTGATGTTTCCAGGCACTGCCTGGGCTTCCAGATGTGCAAGGAGCCTTTGAATATGCAGCAACGACCAGTTTGGGATCACCTTTTTGATTGGGAACCAGATCCCTGCTGGGACTGGCTGGAAAAGCAGGATGACTGGAAGAGATTCAGGCTGCACCATATGCTGAGCCACGGCTTGGGGACCCCAGGGCTGAGCCGACACGGTCGCTGGAGGCTTCAGGAACCAGTTCGGAGCAGGATGTGCAGAGACAAGGAGCTGCATGTGAACAGCTCCCGGGTCATTAGGTTTGGGGGAATTGCACACACATACTTGCAAATAAATTAGGGATTGGAAAGAGTCAGGCTGAGGAAAACGCCCTGGTTTTGTTCTTGAGGGTTTTGTTCTCTCTTCATCGCTGCAGCCACAAAGAATGGACAATGAGAAGGAGGCAGGTCCTCAAGGTCCAGCATGGGAGATGCATCACCGAAGAGCTCCATCACCCGTTGTCCAACACCCATCTCCCAGTCAGATGACAGTCACCCTGCTGGTGCATGTGACCACCCGTTAAATTGGCTTTTAGCAGCCAAATCCATGACGGTGGGTCCTGCGGGGCTCAGATTCTGAGAGCGAAATGCCATCCTGCTGCCATGGGAAGCCCTGGGCGCAGTGGGTGCTGCGGCCTCGGGCTGGGCAAGGAGTCCCCACCTGATCCCAAGTCCATCCTATAGGAAAAGCTCCTCAGTTCTGCACAGCTTCCTCCTTGATGGATGGTCCTGTCTGGGGGGGACCAAACACCCCCAGGCCTCGAGCAGGGACACCACCATGTGTCCAGGTCACTGCTCACCACGGCTGCAGCGAGCCTGTGGCACCAGTGCAAGAAACTCCAAGATCCTGGTGTAAGGAGTTGCACAACCCTAGTGCAAGGAGCCACATGCCCCCGGTGCAAGGACGTGTATGATCCTGGTGGAAAGGGCTGCAACAGCCTTGTGCAATGAGCTGCACAACCATAGTGCAAGGAGCTGCATGATCTTTGCTACAAGACCCGTGCAACGGGCTGCACGACCCGGGCCCTGCCGCGCCTTCATCCCCGCTCCGCGGGTGGAAAAACCCGTTTTTGGGGAGGAAAACACCGAGCCCAGCCCCGGCCGTGCCCGAGGCGGGGACTACAAGTCCCGGCAGGCGCGGGCAGCCCTGCCCCGCTCCGGACTACAGCTCCCGGCGTGCTGCGGAGCGGAGCGGGCCGTGCCGAGCCGTGCCGAGCCGGGCTGGGCCATCCGTGCCGTGCCGGGCGGGCGGTGCTGCCCTCCCTCGGTGCGGGAGCAAGCGGGGCCGGGCCGAGTGGAGCTGAACCGAGCCGGGCGGAGCCGAACCGAGCCGAGCGGAGCGGAACGTTCCCGTCCCCCTGCAGTCGCCGAGTGAGTGCCGTGGACGGGGCGTACCGGGGAGTACCGGGGCGGGGGGGGCCCATCCCGGGGCTCTTTGAACTCGCAGCCTCGGGGTTGGTTCTTGTTTTCCCTCTTTTGCTGTAAATATTAACGCGTTCCCCCCCCGTCCCGGCCGCCACCGGGAGCGGCCCCGCTCGTAGGAGGCTGCAGCCGCCGGCTGGGGGGGGATCGGAGGGTCTCCGGCCGCTTGGTCGGGCTCCCCCTCCCCATGGAAAGAGTCCCAGGGGGAGATTTGCCCGGTTCGCCTTTACCAAACCCCCCTTTTCTCCCCGCACCCTTTACTCTACGCGTGGGGAAACTGAGGCACGGATGCTGCAGCCCCCGGTGCGCGGGGTTGGCGGGGGGGTGTTTTGGGTGCACCAACCTCGTGGGACAGGGTGCAAATCCCTTCCTTCGTGGGGTGCAGGAGAGTGGGGTCCCCCCGGAGCTGGCTGCCCCCCACCCTGCTGCTTTGGGGGTGTGCAGAAAGAGTTGGGGTTCCCCCATCACGCAGCTTCTAGGGGGTCGCAAAGGGGACTGCAACTTGCTCCTGTGGGTCAGCAGGAGTTTGGCAGGGGCTGCACTTAACCTACGGCCCCTGCCGATTAATTATATTCATGAATTAATTGCGAAGCAGGAAGGATTACGACAGCCCTCATGGCCGTGTCCTCTAGAGCTTCAGTGAGTCAGATGATGGGGAAATTTCCTTAAAGACCCAAAAAAAAACCAACCCAGGAGAGGGAGAAAATATGGTGGTTATTGTTGTGCTCCTCTAAGATAAATAAATAAGCCTGTGCAAGTCCGGGGACGAACGGGGCCTGTTTCCAGGAATCCCGGCGCTTCTGCGCGTTCCCGGCCCTTGGGGCACGGGGGGGGTTGTGATTTGTTTTATGTAACAGCAGAGAGCCGAGCAGGCAGAAAGGTTTGGAGTTTGGGGGATTCCTTGTGTTTTTTCCCCCCCTTCCTTCCCCTTTAGTTTCCCTGCCATGTTTGCTCGGCTTCATGCACGGCTGCTCCGCGGCCGGAGGCTGGTTTTTCCCTGCTCCGGGTGCCCGTTGAGCCTGCGCTTACCTGCTGCGGGGGGACCCGGCAGGGAAAACCGTGCTGGGGCTGGTGGGCCTTTGGGAATTGGGCTGCTGGAGGTGGGAAACCACCAGATTCAGGCTATGGGGTGGGTGGCAGTGGCTGCGGTGGGCAGCATGTGCTGAGCCCATGGTGCATGGAGGGGAGCCGGCGTGTTTTCCGAGGGATACTGGCTTTACCTCCCGAGGGATGCCGGCTTTGCCTCCTGCCCTTATCAGTAGGAAACTGCTCCGGGGTGGAGCTGGCTGCCGTGGGGCGACTCCAGCATCTGGGTGTTTGGGGTGGATGGAGGTTGTGATTCCAAGCCAGGTCTTTTATTTCTTTTTCCATGCTTCACGGTGCCGAGTTTATGGCCCATGTGTTCCTGGTCCCCCCCCCTGCCCTGCCACCGCCTGTGCCGTGACGAGGTTTCCCTGTTCTTGGTGGTGCTGTGGGGAAAGGGAAGAGCCCTGCACGTGCAGGGGCAGAGGGATGAATCGTTGGAGAAGGGGGGACGTGTCCAGGGCTGTGGTGGAGTGGCCATGGGGAACAGAACAGCCACTGCAGGGAAATGGGGCTGGGGAGCCGCTGCTGTTGGGGGGGGCCTCCCCAAAAGTGTGTGTATTGAGGGGAGAAACAGCCTTTAGGTTCCCTGTGTGTTGTGGGGTGCTGAGATCTCGATGGTGCAGGAGGTCTGAGCCCTGTGTTGCTGGTTATCCCCCCTTTCCTGGAGGTGCGGATGGATGGTAGGGAGGGAGGGGGCTCTCCTGGCGCTGGCCATGGCACATCCCCATCATCTCTGGACCTTGTCCCTGGGCACATCTGGAGTTTGGGGGCTGGGTTTTGGCACGGGACAGACCTTGAGCTGCACTTGCCAAAAAGGAGCCATTTCATAACTGCCCTGTGTGGGGTGATCCTGCTCCCTGGCCAAAGAGGAACTGGACGGAGGGAAGCGACTCGCCAGGGTCCACTGTGCCTGATGGTGTCCTCGACATGGACAGCATCACGGCATCCCATGGCCACCGCATCCCATGGCTGCAGCCCATGCTGGTGTCAACCCACGGTGGCTGTTGCATGACGGGTTCCCTGACCCTCTCTTTGCTGTGGGAGATGGACAGGGCTGTTCACAGCCACAGGAGCTAGCGCTGGGTGCTTTACAGGCCTGGAAAAGAGCAGAGTTAGCTCATGGGTGCGACGTGTGCCTGTCACCACACTGTGCCGTGCCAGCTCCAGCCCTGTGGTGGCCTTCCTGCGGTGGCATCACCTCTGCCAGCCTGGGGAAGGTAGCAGTTTGGGCTTTGCTGAGCTGTGTTGTGGTCCCGGTGCGGAAGATGCTGGCAGTGTAACGCTTGGAGGGACAAAAAGGGTGATCTCTTAGTGAACACGCAGGAAATATGTGCTCATCTGTTGGGTTTCTCTTATCCCCCACTGGTACATCCAGAAAAAGCCCCCGTGGTTCCCCCTGCAAGGTCATGCCCCACCGCAGGGTTAGTGCCTGGTTTCGGTCCGAGTGGGTTTTCCATGCAGATTTACATGCAGGTGGGGTCCCACAATGGTGCCAGCACGGGGATGCAGGAGGCTGAGCCCCGTGCTTTGGGATGAGCTCCAGTTCCAGCTCCTCGCCTTCCAGGGAGACCCATGAGTTGGTTGGAGCTGGAGGCGCCAATGAGAACTGGGAGCGATGGGCACGATGCCGGCCCGATGCCGGCACTGTCCAGCTGATGCTGATACCCAGCTTTCAAGGAGCTGTCCCTTCTTCCAACACCTTCCCCCTTGGTTTTGGTGGAGCAAACGGGCAGCGGAGCAAGGCTGTAGATAGAATTATAGAAAGAAAGAGAAAGGAACCACGCAATTTCCCTGCGGGCAGAGAAGGAGCACGGGAGGGTTGAACCCTGAGTGATGGAGATGAGCTCAGAACCACACCAGGAGCTGCTTGGCGTGGTGGTGGTGGCTTTGTTCACCTGGATGGAGTCTCCTGTGGAGGGCTCAAGGTCTTTCAATGACACATCCCGCCCCAGCCCCACAGTCCCAACAGTCTATGCAAGGAGGCTGTGCCATCTTATTTTTAAATCCTCTTCTAAGAATCGCTCCCGGGGTTTTGTCACCCTTCCTGCAAGTACATTTGACTCCGAAGAAACTCCCCACACCCTCCTGTTGGCTTAAATCCTCTCCTTCACCTCAGTCGGTGCAACTTTCATTCCGGATAAACCTGAAACGCCCAGGCAGCATCCTTCCCTGCTGGTTACATCCCTCTTTTCCCTTCCCATATGTGCACTCTATGAACGAAAGTAATTTACTTCATGTATAAACAGTTGCAAAGCCAAAGGTTTCCCATCGCCCTGCCGTGGCTCAGCCCTGGCCCTGCCGCCTGGCTCCGCAGTACTCAGGATCTCTGCTTGGGTTGTAAATTCTCCTTTCAGTGCACTCTGATCCTCCAGCACAGTTTGTGCAGCTGCTGCCATAGTGCCCAAATGCCAAAATCATGAGCAGGGCCAAGGGCCAGTCAACGCTGGCACCTTCAGATCCCCCCACACCAGGAGCAAGTGGAGGGGCTGCGGATGCTCTTTGGTGCAGGGTCTGGGCTGGGACACTGTGGTGGCGATGAGCTTGGGGATGGGTAGGGGAAGTTTTGGAGCCTCAGGGACAAGTTTCCTTGAGATTTTGGGATGGGAATGGGGAATTTTTAGGAGGAAATGAGGGGACTGCAGCCACTTGTCGTGCAGGGAGAGTTTCCCTGCTCCCGGCTCCCCATGGGATGAGGGGAGGCTGAATGCCAGCGGGCTGGCTGCTGGCTGCAGCTCCCACCTTATCTGCATCAGAGTGGGTGCCACGCTCAGCCCTGGCCCCGCTGCTGCTCCTCGGGGGCCGCTGCAGGCTCAGTGAGGATCTCGCCTGGAGAAAGCCCAACCTGGTGGGAAAAACCTCATGGTCAGACTGGTGCGACTCGTGCCAGGGAGGCAGCAGCACCCGCAGCGAGGACCTGACCCGGTTGCACCGGCACGGTGCCAGGGCAGGGGCTGGATCGGCAGCGAGGGCTCCGAGAGCCCAGTTTGACCTTCACAGAGCAGGAAAGCGCTGGGCTGAGCCAGGGGGGGAAGGAGGGGAGAGGAGAAACCCTGTCCTCTGCGGGTAAGTGGTGATAGCTGGGTGCTCCAGGGTGCTGCTGGGGCCAGGATGGCAGCAGGGAGAGCCCTGGGGCTCTTTGGGAGGACAAGGCACAGGCTGTCCCCAACGTATTTATTCTTGGGGTTGGAAAACAGCTGCGGCTCCAATGGACGGGGCAGCCGTGGCGCTGGGGCTGCCACTGGCACTACATGAAATGTGCCTCTGAGGAGCCTCCTGGCTGGGTGCAGGGGCTGGACGTGGTGTATTTATAAATATTACCTCCTTCCAGCAGCACGGGGAGGGAGGAGGAGGAGGAGGAGGGATAGGGGCGGTGCTGGGAGAGCCTCCGGCACCAGGGCGATGGGGACACGGGGTGGCCGCTGTCACCTTGTGCCTTCTGCTTGTGGCAAGTGGCATCATGGGGTGCACAGAGCTTGAGGGCTGGTTTTGATGAGTGTCTCCACTTTCCAGAGTGGTTTCTAGGATTTTGGGGTGCGTGGTGGATCTAGATCCCAGTGCCATGGTGTGGTGCATCTGCCCTGCTGGAACCAAGCTGGGGGCTGGGGATGGTGCTGTCCTGCCAGTTCCCTTTATTGCTCATTTATCACTGAATGATTTGTGTTGGAAGGGACCTTAAAGCTCATCCAGTTCCAAGGGCAGGGACACCTTCCACTAGAGCAGGTTGCTCCAAGCCCCTGTGTCCAACCTGGCCTTGAACACTGCCAGGGATGGGGCAGCCACAGCTTCTCTGGGCACCCTGTGCCAGCGCCTCAGCACCCTCACAGGGAAGAACTTCTGCTTCAGATCCCATCTCAATCTCCCCTCTGGCAGGTTAAAGCCATTCCTTAATTTAGGCAGTTCTTTAAACAAAACCCGCCGGTGCCGCTGTGGCCCCTCCAAGGTCACCCCACTCCTCTCCCTGCTGAGAGGTGGATGCGATACGGGGCTGATTAATCGCTCCCGGCCCCGCGCTGCCGTTGGCTCATCCTGGCCCCAGGAACGTCTTTCTGCCTGTTAACACTTTTATTTTTAATTGCAGGGGCTGGAGGGGGGCAGGAACGTGTCACCGGGGGCTGTTTGCGCCCGTGGGCTGTGAATTCCCCGGGTGGGCAATTGGACAGTGATGTTTCAATCAGGGTTCCTGCACCACACCAACCACCTTGTGGATGCTGCTGCAGCCATGGAGGATCTGACTCCACCGTGGTGGGGTGCCAGGGGTACCCCGCTCAAACTCTCTGTGCCCCCTGCTTTGGGGGCTGCCCCTGGAGCTGGCACATTGATGCCAGGCGTGTGCTCTGGGGCATGCTGTCCCCAGCTGTGCCATGCTGGCCAGAGGGGCTTTTAGGGGTGAAGGGGGGGCTTCGGGGGTGAAGGAGAAGCTTTTTGGGGTGAAGGAGAGGGGTCAGAGCAAGGCTGTGTGTTATTAACCCCATAATGGCTGTCCTGCACGGGTAGGCTCTTGTAGATCAACCTTAGCACCACCAGAACCAGGGGGGGCTTTTCTGTTGACCTCATCATTCTGTGCTGGGAGTGACACTGTGACAAGGGATGCTCAGTCCTGGCTCTTGGTACCCAGGGGCTGATGCTTTTCCCTCCACTGGGTCCCTGACACATCCCAGGCTTACCTGGGCAGTTGGGGGCCGCTTTAGCTGCCTTACAAGACTTGTGTAATGTTTTTACTGTGCTGGATACCTGGGCCGCTTCCAGGAGCGGTATTTAACGCATGGAAGGGAAAACACTTGGCCTCTGACCCAAGCGCCTGTTAACAATGTCGCGGTCCATGTTTCTGAGATGCCGGGGCTAAAAACAGTCCCGGTGACTCAGTCTCTATCTGGTGCTGTCAACTGACCCCGGCTTTTATTTGCCAAGTCCCTCCGCCTGCTCCTTCTCCCTTTCAGGGCTGCATGCTCACTGCGTGGGGAAGGCGCCTCTGGACAGGACTAGGGTGGCTCTGGCCATCCACCTGCCTGACCCATCTCGGGCCCGACCCATCATCTCCTGCCTGACCCATCTCTTGTCTGCTGGGTGGGTGATGGGGAGGGCACTGTTGCTCTCTGGGGTTGGAAAATGGGGCCATCCCCTCCCTTTCCCACCACCCATCCTCATCCCAGAGCAGCATAGGCTGGATGGGACCTCGGAGCCTCTGGTCCAGCCTTAAACATGGCCAATGTTAGCATTGGATTGGGGTTGCCAAAGGCAGGTTAGATGGGGCCTTGAGCAACCTGCTCTAGCGGAAGGTGTCCCTGCCCATGGCAGGGGCTTGGAACTGGATGAGCTTTAAGGTCCCTTCAACCCAAACCAATCTGTGACTGTATGATGGAGGTTGCCCCAACTGCCAGGGTTTGGCCAGTCTCGTGGTGGGGAATCCAATACTAACACCCCAGGTCAGACCCTGTCCCACTGCCCCTTTCTGGAGCTGCCAGCTGAGAGCTCCTCTGCGTGCTGATGAAGATGATACCGTGACACTGCTGGCATGGCATAAATCACCCCACGGTGGCCTCACTAAGGCAGGGTGAGGGAGCTGCATGGAGCGGATGGGTGCCAGCCGCGTTGCTGGCGGGGCAGCACAGCCGTGGCTTGCAAAGGGGATGTGGTACAAAGCAGCTTTGCACAATGGGGCCATAGGGGGGATCTCCGGCACTGTGCTGTGCGTTTGAGGTGTCGCACAGGCATTCTTGCCATCCCCTTGCTTCACTGTTGTCATCCTGGCTGGTATGGGTATGTGATGGTGATACCAATGGGGTATCGGATGTGGGTGTTGGAGGGATCCTGTGTGGTGTGTTTGGCGATGGCTCCGGCTGTGTAATGCTGGTGCTTACTCTGCATCCACTCCAGGCACACAGAGCATGAGGGATCCCCATGTGTCCCATCCCCTGACAAAGGGCAGCTTTTGTCCCTCTGTATTTGCAGGCAGGGATGTCACTGCAGGCAGCACTGCAGCCGCTCTACCTGCAGCTCCGGAGGGGATGCGATGGGGCAGACCCAGCCTGGGCTCCAGCAGCCCAGAGAACCCGGCGGCGGTGCCTGGGTCTCTTTTTGCCACGCTGCTTCTCAGTTCAGTTACTAACTCTTGTGTTGCAGTGAGAAAAACAAGCAGGTTTGGAAGGTTTTTTGCAACTTCCCCCCTTTGCACCCCACGTGGCTGCTGCTGCGTTCAAAACAGGGTCCTGAAAATGAGGAAACGTGGGGCTGGGGCAGGAGCGGGGCTGGCCCCGGTGAGGAGCACAAGGAGCTGCGACCCACAGGCACCCAGAGGCCCCCCCATCCCGCGCCCAGGTAACCCCTGCACCATCATCCT
Organism: Strigops habroptila; assembly: GCF_004027225.2. NCBI lineage: Eukaryota > Metazoa > Chordata > Aves > Psittaciformes > Psittacidae > Strigops > Strigops habroptila. The sequence goes on from NC_044294.2 coordinate 2,675,680, forward strand.
CCTTCCGCACACATTGGCGTGCCAGCGGAAACCCTCCTGAAGCTGTGGGATGGCTTTGGGGGTGCCCATGGGGTGGCAGCTTGGTGGCATCAGAGCTGCCTGCACCCTGCCTGCTCCCCCATTCACCATCCCCATGCCTCTCTCCCTCCCCAGTGTATGGAAATGAAGAGGGAGGAAGGAAGGGAGGCTCAGCGGGCTCTTGGTGCTGGCAGCAAGCAGCAGAGCTGCTTTCACTTCTTTCTTCTCCCTTCTCGCTGCCCTCTTGGTTCTCTGCAGCAGCCCACAGCAGCGGGCGGGCGGGCAGCACATCCCTCCCCACCAACTCCCCTCCTTCCCCAGGGATCCCCGCTCCTGTTTGAAGCTGCAAATTGATTTTTCCACTTATAAACGGCCACGATCGACCGGGAAATAAGCACACACCCGCTGGAGCGGGGCTGGGCAGGCGGCTCCTCAGCTTGGGGGTTCTCGGCTCCATCTCCAGGGCATCGCTGGGTGGGTAGGAGTCATGCTGTTTGTAGTGTGGGTGCCCGTGTGTGCCAGGATGGCAGCGGGTGCCACTTCCCTGTGGGTGCCAGGCAGGGAAATGCAATCCCATGTATTTCACAGGGGCTAAATCTGGAAACTGCCTCACAGTAGCTTTTATTTCTAACCCACACCTTCGTGCAGCGATGGGCATGGGAGGGAGGGAGGCTGAGGGGATGGCAGCGTGGCTTTGGGTGCTTTGGGGTGGCCCTGGGTGCCCCAATCGGCTCTCTGCAGCAGGTCCTGCAGCATCCCGGCCCCACGCATTGTGGAGCAGCTCGCACTGTCACTGCGGAGAGGACGGGTGGTTGTCATAGCCTGGTTTAAGGTGCCATTGGGCACCCACAGTGATGGGGGACACCTCAGGGCTGGGCAAAGCCCCATGGGGCACAAGCAAGTGTCAGGGCAGCTCTGGGTGCCACTGGGGATCCTCCATCTAGAACCACCCCCAGCACAGGGGGAGCACATTGAGCTCTTGATGAAATAACACCCCCAGAGGAAAAGCAAGAAAGGTCCAGAAATAACCGTGTTGCTAAACAGCAGCAGAGATATTTTGAAGGGAGATTAATTCCCTGGCTCCGGCCCCGCACGTTGTCCCGGCGGTGGGTCTGGAGTGTTGGTGGAGCACGGTTTTCGCTGGAAGAGCTCTGGCTTTAGGGTTTGATCCTGTAACAAAGCAGCATTAGCTTTTTCCTGCATCCCAAGGAGGCAGGGTCAGGCAGTTTTCAGAGCACAGGTTGAGTTTCCTTTGGGAAATCCATCCCTTTTCCATGCTCTGGGCATGGAAAAGCCGCTGTGTATCCCCCCAGACAGGAAAGGTGGAGTTTGGATGTGGATAGGGGCCAGAGCCATCCACCCTTTCCCTGCTCCCTCGTGCTTTCCCACCCCTCTTCTCCCTCTCCATCCCCTTCCTGTCGCTCCATTGCCTGCCCTGGGCCTCGCACCACCTTCCTCCCTCCCCTCCTCTGCTCTTCCCTCTCCATGACCGATGGGGACGTTGCCCCAGCAGGTGCCCTGGCAGCTCCCATCAGGAAACCCAATGCCCAGGCATTCCCTGGCCCACGGCACTGCCCGCTCCAAGCCAGGACAACCACTGCCCATGCACCAGGACAGACCCTCGCTGGGGTCTCCTCTATGTGGGGACCAGTCTCGGGCTGCCCTGGTGCAGGGATGGATGCAGCTCTGCTCTGCTTTATCCGGGATACTAACTTCCTTCCCCTTTCCAGGAGTAACAGGCATCCATCCCACTTGCTTTATTTCTGCCCCCTGGACCAAGGGATGGTGGGATGCGTCCCCAGGGTAGGACGTGTCCCCATGGTGCTGGTGGAGTCCCCATCCCTTCCCGCTGAGGCTGACTCAGAGCGAAAGCAGAAGCTGCTCAGCCTTTCGGGGCACGGGGCGAAGCCAAGCAGAACCAAGCGGGTTATTTTAAACCTGACCTAATTTCCCCCCTCTCCTTATCCGGCCCAGCTCTGGCCACCCTTCCTCATCCTCACCCTCGGCAGCTCCTCTTCTTGGGAGCTTCCCAGGGGAAAGGGCAGCACTTCCCCTGTTTCCTATAAGGGGCAGCCGGGACGTCCTGCAGGGTGGTGGGACCAGCAGGGGTGAGTGGATGCCATCCCTTCTCGCTGCGATGGCTCATCCCATCTCCATGTAGCTCTTGGAGGCTTTTCCCCTCACCCTGCCCTTTATATCTGAGGTTATTACATCTCCAAGAGCCACATGAGCAAGACTCTGCTCTTGCTCATCTCATGCATCCCCTTGTGCCCTCCTCTAAGGCTGTTTGTCATGAAGCTGCAACTGGTAACTGTCCCAGGCTCCTCGCCTCCCATCCCCCTCAGACGGGCCACCATGTCTAATTAATTACCTTCCTCTTGCTGTTCAATAGCTGGCTCTTGATCTGTGTAATGTATTACTGTCCATGCTGGCTTGATTTAATTTCCCTCTTAGGATATTGCGTGGCACTGCATATCGGATGCCTCACCGACACCCCGGTGTGTTGGATCCTCCGTGGCCCCTTTGTCTGCAATTACACATTGTATTTAAATAGCAAACCCCTCCAGATTTGTCTGGTTCCACTGCGTGTTTCCTCCTGCCTGTTCCCCAGCAGTGTTTGCTTTGAGTCCTGTGCTCCCCTTTCCCACCCACCCTGCAGGTGCTGTGGTCCAGACCCCCATCCCATACAGCATCTCCCGCATCCCCATCCCAGCCCCGCATGGGAAACCAGCCCTGTGGAAAGCCATCCTCATAGGGCTGGGCAGCGCCCGGAGCCCCGGCATCCTCTTCCCCCCCGCCATGGGCCGCCGTCCCCTTTGTACGGGGGAACAAGGGCCGGTCTGTGCGGAGCGGGGGCCTCGCAGCCTCCCCCCACCGCCGCGCTCGCGTGCCGGCCCCGCACAGAAGCTGCCTTGTTCACCCCGCGCCTCAGCAGGGGCTTCGGGATGGCCAGGCTGAGGGTTCAACCCTGCCCCTGGCTCCTGGCACCCGCCGGCCTTTTCTTCCTGCTCTTCCCTTGCTTTCTCTTTCCCTTTCGCTCCGCTCCTGGGCTCTGATTTATTCCCGTCCCTTCGTGCTTTGCTCCAGTGGTTCGGAAGTTGGTGGCTCAAAGCAGGCTCCAGCTGAACCCAGAATACGTGAGTCCAGACTTGCCGGGTGCAGGGTCCTGGCTGCCCCCTTGTTCTCCCTGGGTGCCCTAGTTGTCCCCAAGGAGAGGGGTGGTGAGGCTGAGAGCTGCGGCGAGAGGGCAGACCCGTCCATCTGGCATCGGGGCAGTCATCCTGGATTAGGCACAGCGGGTACGGGTGCTCCAGGATGTCTGTGCCCTCCCCTGCCTCAGTTTCCCTGATGCAGAATAGGCTGTTGCTGAGGTGCCGTGTCCTCTTCTCAGGGTCACCTCTGTGCTTGGCGGGCGCCTGCGTCCCACCCCCCCGGTGCACCATGGCGTCCCGCATCGGCCTGCGGATGGAGCTGATGAAGCAGCAAGCGCAGCAGGAGGCCGAGAGGGAGCGCATGCAGCAGCAGATGATGATGAACTACATGCAGCAGCAGCGGATGCCGGTGGCCTCCACCCCGGCCATCAACACCCCTGTCCACTACCAGTCCCCACCGCCCGTGCCTGGAGAGGTCCTCAAGGTACAGTGCTGGGGTGTCCCCCCCAGGCTGGGGGGATGAGGGGATGCGGAGACCCCTCAGCATTCCTGATGGTTGGTCTCCTCCTTGCAGGTCCAGTCCTACCTGGAAAACCCCACCACGTACCACCTGCAGAAGTCGCGGGACAAGAAGGTTCAGGCTTATCTCTCTGAAACCTATGGGAACAAGTTTGCTGCCCATGTCAGCCCCGTCAGCCACTCTCCCAAGCCACCCCCTGCTGCATCCCCTGGTGTCCGACCCAGCCATGTCATGTCCTCCTCGGCGGGCAACAGCGCGCCCAACAGCCCCATGGCCATGCTCAACATCGGCTCCAACCCCGAGCGGGAGGTGAGGAGGTGCCACCGCGCTGCTGGGGGACACGAAGGGGCTGGAAATTCAAGCAAAGCAGCGCATTGGCACCGTACACCTTTCCTTTTCAGTTTGATGAGGTCATCGATGACATCATGCGCCTGGATGACGTCTTGGGCTACATGAACCCTGAAGTCCACATGCCCAACACAGTGAGTCTCTGATGCATGTTAGGAAGAGATCAGACCCCGAGCAGGGAGGGTGGCCTGGCAACCCTGTGCCTGCAGGTGGCACAGAGGGGACCTGTCCTGCCACATCCCTGCAGTGGTGCCACCCTGGGTGCCAGCCCAGGTTTCCCAGCCAGAAGCTTCCTCGGAGCAGCACCATCTCCTGGGTCAGATCCGTGTGGCAGCTTGTGCCTCCCAGTGGTATTCATCCTGCCGAGCCCTTCTCGGATGTGATTCATCTGCCCTATTTTAGATGTTGGCCGTGGGAGGGGATCAGCTGCGCCCTTTGAAGTCCTGTTTTCTTTGCTGCTCTGATTATAGCTGGTTTAAGGGCCCAGGAAGACGATTCCACCTGCCTGGGCTACGCACTCGCAGCCCAGAGGCCAAGCAGCCGGGCTTGCGCCCCGGTCCTGCAGCCCCGCATGGAGCTAACTCGCCTGTGCCTCTGGTTTTCAGCTCCCGATGTCCAGCAGTCACATGAATGTCTATAGCGGGGACCCCCAGGTGACAGCCTCCCTCGTAGGTGTCACCAGCAGCTCCTGCCCTGCTGACCTCACCCAGAAGAGAGAGCTGACAGGTACGTCCCCGGCCCCAGAGCTGGTGAGGTGATGGTGAGTGCTAGAACTGCCCTGTCCCTGTGGGTGGGGAGGGCAGTTTTGGGGGTGCTGGGGTGCTCTGACACCGGCCTGGGATGCTCATGGGGTGAGGTGCAGCCTTGTCCCCTCTGGGTGACGTTGTGGGTCTCGGTTGCAGATGCTGAGAGCCGAGCCCTGGCTAAGGAACGCCAGAAGAAAGACAATCACAACCTGAGTAAGTTCAGCGCTGGCTGCTTGGGAGTGGTGTGGCTTCCCCTGTCCCACCCTGCAGCCCTTTCCCCATCACTCTTCATCCTCGTTCCCCCTCTCTCTGAGCTGGGTCCCCCTTCCCATCCCACCTCACCCTCAGGGAATACCCCCACAGCCCCCTGCCATGGATCCCTCTTTCCCATCTCTGCCAGATATCTGCAGTGCAGGAGACACCCTGTTGTCCTTCTCATTATCACTGTGGGAAGGTCGGACCTGCCGGGGTGATGGGTGGGAGCATGGTGCCAAAGAGTTGACCCCAGCAGTTTCTCATCCTGAGACCCTAACTCCAGAGGGTCTATCCAGGGCACAAGCTGGGAGCAGCAGCGTGGCTGGTGGGGGCTGTGGGACATGGAGCTCCTCCTGCTCCTGATGCCTCTTTCACCACCATCCCTCTCTTCTCACCCTGCAGTTGAGAGGCGGCGAAGGTTTAACATCAATGACCGCATCAAAGAGTTGGGGATGCTGATCCCCAAAGCCAATGACCTGTACGTACCGGTGGCTTCTGTGGGGCTGGGATAACTGTGGGTCTCAGGGGCAGGTGGTACTTGCAGAGGAGCTCTTTGGTGGAGCAGGGTCGAGGGGACGCATTGCTGGCACGCAGGTGGCAATCTCTTTTTCCATCCTGCCTGGCAGGGACGTGCGCTGGAACAAAGGGACAATCCTGAAGGCGTCTGTGGACTACATCAAGAGGATGCAGAAGGACCTGCAGAGGTCACGAGACCTGGAGAACCACTCGCGGCGTTTGGAGATGACAAATAAGCAGCTGCTGCTCCGCATCCAGGTGAGCTTCCCTGTGCTCTTCCCTTTGCTCTGCTCCAGCCCCATGAGCAGCAGGGGCTCTCCTCCCTCTCACTGCTGTCAAGTCACACCAGGAAGAAAGGTCTTCAGACAAACTGACCGCAGCGAGTGTTGTTGAGCTTTGCGTGGGTCACCATTTTCCATCCTTCACCTCTTCCTTGTGCTGCTTCCCTGTGAGCTTCTCGGTCCCTCTGTTCCTGCCACCTCCATGTGTGACATCCTCACCAAAGACCTCCTGTGCTCTGTTGGCAGGAGCTGGAGATGCAGGCACGCGTCCACGGGCTGCCCACCTCCTCGCCCTCGGGCGTCAATGTGGCCGAGCTGGCTCAGCAGGTCGTCAAGCAAGAAGCCAGTGGGGACGAGGGGACACTGGAGCCACTGCTGCCCGCCCTGGACCCCGAATCGCAGCCGCAGCCCGCGCTGCCTCCACCACCCCAGTCTCCCTACCACCAGCTGGACTTTACCCACAGCCTGAGCTTCGACGACGGCTCCCGAGGCTTCCCAGACAGCCTGGAGCCCAGCCACAGCGCTTCCTTCCCATCCCTATCCAAGAAGGAGCTGGACTTGATGCTGATGCAGGACACGATGCTGCCCCTGGCCTCTGACCCCTTGTTCTCAGCCATGTCCCCAGAGGCCTCCAAGGCCAGCAGTCGCCGGAGCAGCTTCAGCATGGAGGATGCTGACATGCTGTGACAAGGAGCCAACGCTGGGGCGAGGACCGGACCTTCGGGTTTGGTTAGTGAAGTTACCGGGCCCTCTTCCCACAGGAGGAGCCCATCCTGCCACGCACTTGAATCTACATAGGAGTGAGGAGAACCTTTTCTCTATGCAACGGGGGGCTCGGAGCGAGGCTCGCCGGGTGCCGCCGTGTCTTTCGCAAGCTTTTTTTTCGCCAGGAGCTGGAGCAGACCTTCTTGGCTTGCCGTGGCGTTGGCCTGACTGCAGATTCCACAGCCCGGGAGCGTGTTCTCGGCTGCTTTTGCCTTTCAGCAAACCCCTCCCACACCGAACCCCTTCCCCAGGGTGCTGCTCAGAGCCCAAGGAGCCTTCCTTGGGAGTAGAGGGATGATGCTCAGAGCTTTGTGTCTGGCTTGCTGCCTCCTGCCATCTCGCTCCTGGAGCCCACGTCCCCAGCGAGTCTTGCCCAGCAGTGGCCTCTAAACCCTGCAGATGCTTCACAGTGCCACGTCCTTCCTGGTTCCTCCTTCCTCAGACCCCTCCGAGGTGTTAATTGGAGCACGTTAATCCAGGAGGCACCGGGGTGTTGCCCGAATGAGCCGGGTCTGAGGTTGTGAATTTGGGGTTGACATTGAAGGCTTCCAAAACAACCGGGACAGGGTGTTTGGTGCTTGGTCAATGACTGCTATGATGTGACCCCTCCCTCCTCGGGGTTTGGCAGCGCCCACCACCCTAACACCTCACTGGCCTCTGGACAAGGGCTGCATGGTGCCGGACGATGTTCTGCCTCCTTCGAGAGAACCCCACAGAGGTGCCTCTGCCCCATAACCAAGCCCTGGCTCTTCAGGGGGAAGGTTAAAAGGGGCTTTTACACTTTTCATTGGGGATATTTGTTGAAAGCAGATATCCTGCCCCACATCTGGGCATGGAGGTCCAGGCTTTGGCCGGAGATCAGGGAATGGTTTGTGCCAAACCTGAGCTGCTGCTTCCTTTGCCTTTGGCTCATGGGGTTTATGTCCGTTCCCAACATCACCAACTTATTCCGCAGCCAGGATGCCTCGGTGATGGGGACCTGCTTTGGGCTCTGTGTCACCTTCTGCCTTCACAGCCTGGCTCGGGGAGGGGGGGCACTGTTCACAGGGAAAATACCACAGGAATTTTTTCAGGGAGAGGAGGGAAGGCCGGGGAGAGAACACCCCTTTGCGATCCCGCCAGATAGCACAGCATCCTGGACCAAGGACGGGGGATGTTGCCGGGTTGGGACAGTGAGGGGGAAGCCTCTGGATTTGGGATTGGGAGGTGGGGACAGCCCCGGTGTCCCCTGGAGAGGCGCCTGTGGGACATGAGGGTGTGGGGAAGTGCAGAAGGTGGGGAGGAGAGGGGGAAAGGACAAGGGAGGACGTGTCAGAGGTGTCTCAGGGAAGGGAGCAGACATCAGGACACTAGCTGGGATTGGGACTGTTCCCCCCTGCCTGTTCCTGGGAGGCCTTGGCATCCTTCCTGCACTGCCATTAGTGCCTGTAAAGAGAAGCATCCCCCTGGCAGGGCGACAGCACCCACACGCTGCGCTCAGGATGTGGGGTTACCTCTGGCTGTGAGGATCTGTGGACACCAGAGGGGCTGTGTGGGTGCTTCAGGGTGGGATACGAGGTCCCTGCTTGCTTGGGATTATCATGGCTATGGGGTGGTTCTGCTGGGCCCACGCTGGTGGTACCCAGTATGTGTGGGGCTGGCATCCTGCTCCGGCACTGTCTGCTGCCAGCACGGGACGTGGCATCTCCCCGGCCCTGAGTAAACAGTTGTGGATTATTTTTTGTTGTTTTTAATCTTTTGGGGGGGTTTGTTTGTTTTCATTTTTCTTTTTTTTTTTTTTTTTTTAATGCACTGTGCTCTGATTAAAAAATTTTACTACTGTTTTATAAATAAATGTATAAAAAGAATGAACTGGAATGGAAAAAGAATCATTAAAATATATTTATTTACAACATCCCAGAGCGCTGCAGTGTGGGCTGTTTGTTCTTGTGGGCCTGGAAGAGGGACACAGAGCCCCTTACCCCCTTTGATGCCATGGCCATGCCAAAGCTCGGGCTGCTGCAGGATCCTTTCCTTGCAGCAGGTTGCCCGGGATTTGGGGGGCTGCTTGGGAGCTGGGCTGTATTTTGCTGGCTCAGTTAGAGGGGGAAGCGCTGCTGTTCCTCTCATTCAGCTGGTCCCAGGGTGCTTTGGGGTTTTTGGGGTCCCTCCGGAGGGATGCTTCAGGGAGGTCCCCAGCTCCCGGTGCTGGGAATTTGAGGTGCTGACCTATCTGCTGATGGTTTAATTGGAACCAGGCGTGGCCCCCTAATTGATGATAGTCACAAGGCCCCAGAGAGCTGAGTGGGAAGGAGCTGTGTTCCCGAGGCTGAGCATGGTGCTGGAAATGGGGGTTTGTGGTACCCATCCTGGTCTGTGCAGGGTGAGAGTGATGCTGGAGCCATTCCAGGAGCTCAGGTGTGTTTCCTACCTGTTGGGTGGTGCCTGGAGCAGGCATGGGGCTGAGGGGAGGGCTTTGCTGCCACTGTCCCACTGTGGCTGGCTTAGCATCACCCCTGGCTGCTGCAAAACCCCTCTGGGGGCCTGGACCTGGGTGCAAGCAGGGTTTGGGGCAGGGTATTCCCCATGTCCTGTTTGCAAACCTGCTGCAGGCTGGGCCTCTCCTGCCCTGTGCAAGCAAAGGGGCAAAATAACCCTGTAAAGCGTCCTGGGGGCTGAGCCCATGCTTTGCAAAACTCATCACATGCCATGTTTGCAGCTCCTCCATGCGCAGCCACGGGCCGGGTCCCCACAGCCCCTGTTCGCCTCCAGGACAGTGTTAAATACATACACATGAGGGAAAATAAGGAAAATCCACCTTAAAATAGACTTCCCAGGATGGAAAATCACAGGGGCTAATCTTGGAAAGTTTATTAAAAGGAGGAGGGGGAAAAAAGAGCTCGAGGAGGCTGGGGACAGAGGAGGAGTGAGGAGTTTGAGACACTTGAAAATCCCCCAACCCTCCCTGATTTGATTTATCTGGGGAGTGTGAGCGCTAAATAGAGAACAACGCCTGAAGTGTGAATTATTTCCTATATTAACACAGAGAAAAACTGATAGCCTTTTCATGTCAAGAGAATAGCGCGGCGGGAGGGAGGGGAGAGGATGACATTGTTCAATCTCCGGGTTTGCTCACTCTTTATCAGGCTGAGATCAAAATTTATTCCCAGGACGAGGCCTGCGGCCCGGCTGAGGCCCTGGAGATTTTTAAGGGCCTAATTAAGAAAACAGGATGAAAATGGCGAAATAAGAGGGCAATTTACTTCTTGCAGAATAGGGAGATCAAATCAACTTATGAGCAATTAATGTGCACAAGGAGAGAATAAAGGGATGCCGGGATATGGTAGAGGGGCCTCATTTTAATGACATGCTCTGGTGTTGGCATAGAGGATTACTCTGAAGGTCAGATGTAGATTGAAACGACCTTGCAGATTCTTAACCCTCCTTCCAATTAACAGAACCAACTCAGAAATGCAAAAGCCCCTGGCTTGGAGCACTGTCATCCCTTGATGTTCTGGAGGGAGGGGAAAAATGAAATGATAAAGGAGAGAGAGGACAGAAGGAGGTTCCCTTTGCTTGAACAGTGGCTGCTGGAGCCGGGGCAGGCAGGAGAAGGGCTCTTAATTACAGTCTGAGCCACCCACGGACAGAAAGAAACCGGTGTCGAGGCTCCAAGTGGGATATAAAAGGGAGGGCGGGTGTGCTGGGGCTGTGGTGTGACGAGCTGCGCCGGGCTCTGCCCGCGGGATGGATGGATGGACGGATGGATGGATGGATGGATTGATGGATGGATGAACGAACACACGGAGCAGTGGGATGGGGACCAGACTGGTCACGGCTGCTCCTGTGCAGCCCCTTTGCCATCGCACCGGGGGGGGTTTGGGGTATCGCACCCCGAGGGGTTTCCCCCCGCCCCGCCACTCACCGGGTTGGGGCCGGGGACCGGCGGGGCTGCACCGGGGCAGAGCGGCCACCAGGGAGAGCCAGACGGTTGCCGGAGCGCGCGGGGCTCTGCCGGGGCCGCGTCCCCCCCCGCACCGCGGTGTCCCCGGTGTCACCGGCGCGGAGTGAAGCGTATCCCGCCCGTGGGAACCGCTGCACGGACCGCGGCGGTCCCGGGGCTGCTGCCGGGGTTCGCCGGTCCCCAGCACCCAGAGCATCCCCCGTAAGCGAGAGCATCTCCCGCCGTGCCCCCGGTACCCCCCGTCGGGCCGCGGCACCGTTCCCTCTTTGAACCGGCTTTAACTTCGACCTGGGTGAAGTGGCAGTAAAAGATGGGAAAAGGGAGAACCCCTGGATAAGGCTGGGCTGGTGAAGAGCAGGGTGATGAGCACCAGCGCTCATGTGGGATGTGACCAAAACCCACTGATGGGCTGAGCCGTGGTACCAGGAGGATGCAGGCGCATCCCCTCGGCCCGCCCTATGGAAAGGTCTTAGTGCTGGGTTGGGTTCTGCTGTTTTATTATCAGACTGGACTTGTATGAGAGCAGAGATGTGTGTAGAGAGAGCTGTGACCTTCACAGCACCGTCCATTAGTACCACTGCACAGATGTGTCTCCAGTCCCCCTCTCAAGTGCTGTTTCTCAAGCCCCAGATAATTTTTCTATAAACACTCTTCTTGGGGAGAGATCAAATAAAACAGAGGATGGGCTTGATCCTGAAGCAAGAAGGAATGAACACAAGGCAGCCTAGCCCTCAGCACTGGCATGCTCACCCAAGCAAAGTGGCTCTTCCCTGATACCAGAGCAGAGGAGATGCAGTGAGAGGAGTGGGAGATGGCTTAAGGGGCTTCCCCTGCTCTACCCCAAAATTTGGGCTCTCAAGGCATCCCTGCATGGCTCCATGGCATCCCTGGAGTGGGACCAACTGGTCCTGTAGTGTGGCAGACCTCCCCTGTCGCAGTGCTGGGCTCTTGCTGAGTTTTCCTTCTCCCACCCCATCTCTCATTTCCTTTCTGGCTCTCACAAGCTCCTTCTGTGGTTTGAGCACTTCTGGTCCTGCTGCTCTGTCCCCACCTGAAGCCCCAATCCTCTGTTGTTGTGGCAACGGTTGGGATGAGGTCAGGAGGGAGGGATGGCTTTTTCAGGTGGAGGAACAGGCAGCGCGGCCACCTTGGCTTGAGAAACCAAAGCAGCTCTCTGCAAGTAAATCTTTGCATGTAATAAAGAGGGAGAGACTGGAAAACCTCTGATGCATGTCCAGAAATTGCTTCCAAAGAGAAGGGGCTAGGCTGGCCCCTGGGCGAGTCCCTGGCTCAGAAAGGTTATTCGCTGGGTGCATTTGGCCTGTTGTTTTTCCATCAGCAGCTTTGTAAAGCCATGGAGTCAGGGACCCCTTTAGGCAGTGCATGGAGCCCCTCCAGACAGTTCAGTGCCTGGTTTTGGGTGCTGTGGCAGGAGTGGCTGGGTGCTGTGAAGCAAAGGGCCAGGAGAGCTGGGGCAGAAGGGTGGTTGTGAAGAGGGGTACAGATGTGCTGGGAAAAGCCCTGGGAGGAGGAAAATGAGAGGCAGAAGGACATGGAGAAGATTCATGACTTGGTTTCCCCACAAAGCAGGGGCTGGCTGACGGAAGGTGACCTGGCCCTTGCCAGTGGTACCACTGGCAGCTCACGTGAAGCAGTGATGCTGGAGCAGCCCCCCTTCCCTGTGGGATGTAAATTCCCCAGGCTTGAGCTCCACAGAGCAGATCCCTGGTTCCTGAGCACAGCCCCATGTATTGGATTGAGCCGGGACGAGCTGGGGTGCTGGAAGAGGAAGAGTTCTGTTTCCCAGGCGATGGGTAGAGCAGCAGGAATTTGCATCCCCAAGTCTCCACTGGAGCCATATGGCCCCACTCCATGGGCCCTGGCAAGGCTGGGAATTCTGCCAGGGGAGCTTGGCCTGGGATCCCCCATAGACTCGACAGCAGCAGCTCAGCTGGATTTTCCATGCCTGACGCTGACTTTACAGTGCTGGATGCTGGAGCAATTGCTGGCTGGATTGGCAGTCAGGCATGACCTTGCTGAGCTCAGCACAGCAGAGCAACCAGAAAGGGGGACCAGGGATGAGAAGAGCAGTGGATGCAGCAATGGAACTGCAGGGAGCAGCGGTCCTGGGGCACATGGAAGTGCTGGGACCCGAAGGAGGGCTGAGCCGAGCAGTGCTCCATTTGTCTTAGTGTTCAGAAATCCCCCTGGAACACCAGTTCTGCTGCACAGACACCCCAAGGAGGTTGCTGTGGATGTGCTGGAATTCCTTCTCCCGCCACGCTGCACCCAAAGGTGTTTGGCAACTGCTTTCCCAAGGACACCATCCCAATCCTGGGATTTTTCCTCCAATCTGGGAGCCAGTGGCCACAGGGGCCTTGGTAATGTGCAATTCCTCATCCCAAGCTCCTTCAGGGTGGCATCTCCCATGCCACAGTGGAGATCTTTTACCTCTTCCCCACCACACTCCCGAGCTGGTTTAATCAGCTCATAGTTTTCATTTCATGCCTTCCTCTGTCTCCCTTTTTGAGGGGGCAGTGAAATTTATACAATATTTAAGCAGCATAGTGGAGTCCTGGAAGATATTATTAATGTAAAAGGGACAGGCTGGAAATGCACTTGAACCTGGTTACAATTAGAGGGTGATTTTTCTAAAGGTCAATGAATTCAGATAATATCCACAGGGGGGAAAAGAAATTTAATACCTTTTTAGTGAATTAATTAATTATAATATTATATCAGCTTGGGGTTCTTTTCCAGAGTGATTAAGGGAACGATCTGTCTTCGGAGAGGCTGGGGGAAGTCAATGAGCGAAGGAAAGACTGACAGAGGGAAGGGAGAGAGGGGGAGAGTTTAATGGGAGAATAATGGAGCCTTTTCTTCCCTTTAAAAACTTACTGTATTTCCAGGCCACATGATCCCAGCCTGCCAGGTCCAGATCCTTTCCTTGCAGTCTCTCCAAAGCCCGTTGGAGGGATTATTTTGCATTTCTACCTTTCCAAAGTGCCTTTGGATGCTTTAGCATCTCGAATGCCAGACACGGTGCAGGGGGTGGCCAGACCCTCCATGGCAGCCTCATCCCTGCTACCACCAGCACCGTGCTCCAGGGCTGGTAAAGGGGTTCTTGCCTGTTCTGTGTGTGGGGACACGGGGTCCCCAAGAGCCACTGGATGCTGTGGCCTTGGCATGATGCTGCTCCTGGCCCCGGGGAGCCCTCAGCCGTGCTGGTTTATCTGCAGCCTGAGCTGAGGCTGGAATTTACACTCTCTGCTAATCCAGCCAGCCCCAGAAATTAATTACAGCCTTGTACATTAAAAATTAACATAACCTTTCTGGATATATGTTCTTATAGCACAGGAGTGGGCCGGAGTCCCTCAGCCACCTCTAATTGGAGCTGCTTTCCTTCTAATTCTTCCCCTTCCCTCGTTTTTTAAGGATGTGGATGTTTGAAATCGTTAATCACGGAGCCTGGTAGCTGGTAAAGTTTAAGAGGTTTGTAATTGCGTTTGGTCCTGGCTGAGTTTGCAGGGAAGGGGAAGAGGAGGTGTCTGTCCTTCATTGGGAAGGTTTAAGTGAGCATTCATGGGCTGGGGTGGGAGGGAAGGGATGCCCGTGCTCACATCTCCTGGCGTGGGTAGGGTACCAAAACCTGGCAGGGAGGTTATCAAGGGCTTGGCTGCAGGAGAGATGGGCTGGAAGGTCTTTTACAACCTCCCATTTGGATGTGGTTCCAACAGCTCCAGAATAAAAGCTGCTGTTTTGTGGGATGCCATGGCATGTTTCCACTCTTCTCTGAGCACCAGGCTACAAATGTCCTGTTGTGGCAGGTCCAGGGTGTGAAGCTGGAGAGCCGGGGGGTGAATCGGGCTGAGCTGAGCCCCATAGGTTGTGGATTGTGTGTTCCCACTGCTCAGCTTGCCTGGCAAATGGTGGCATACGGAGGGTTGGTAATGGGATTGCTTGAGACAGTTTGTATCTGCCATTGATGTGCTTCTAAAGCAAAGAGTGCACCACGGGCATGAAGAGCATCCTCATGCAGGGATTTGCTCCCTGCTGCTGCAGCATCATACCCCTGGGCTCCTGCCCCTCCAGTCCCCAATTCCCAGTGGAAAGCCAGGGCTAGAACCTTCCTCCCAACCTCATTCTCAATGGCCTGTGCAGATCTCAGAGCAGAACCCAGCCGGTGCCGAGCCCTGGTTGATGTTGCTGTGCCAGGGCAGCCTCCTGGGTGTGGGGATTGGAACAATGTGATGCTGGGCTGTGCTGGTGGCTCAGAACTCAGGGTCTGCTGTATCCCTGGCATGATCCACATGTCCCCAGTTCTCCTGGGGAAGCACTTGTCCTTCAAGAGGCTCCCTCCTCCTCCTCCATTGCCTCCAGCAGGGAAGAGCACTTGCCAGTCCTTTGGGCACATCGTCTATTCCCTCCTTCCCCATCTCTCCTTCAAACCCTACCATCTTTTATCAAACCAGCCCTTTCATTTCTCTTTCCTTCCCCCCTCTCCAGCACCACCAACCTCCCTCCCACCACCTCCACCTCCCTAAGCCAGGCAGCGGCTGCCGGGGAGCGCCAGCTCGCTCCCATTGTGCTATCTTTGGGTCCTAAATTAAAATTTATGACATCTTGAAATGAGCAGTGAGGGTAATTTTGCTTCTGAGCGAAGATGCTAATGAGTCCCCTTAATGGCGTGAATAAGGAGTTGACGGGTCGTGTGTCACTTTGCGCAGCCCGTGCTGGTGGTGTAATGGCCGCAGTAAGTGTCTGTAATTATACCCTGTCTCGCTGTATTTTGGCAGCCGTTGTGGGAGAGCAGGAGGCTCAGCCACGTACAAGGCAGGGGGGAGGGAGAAGGGAAAAGGGGGGGGGGAAAAATCCCAGCAGCTCCTGTGCATCCTTAGTGTTCCCTGGACTCCTGGTCCCTCTGTCTGTGCAACTCTGGAGTGGTGGCTTTGCTGGGCTCAGATCCAGCTGCTTTGGGATTGAGCTGCTCCGGGATTGAGCTGCTCAATCCCCTTCTTCTCCCCTTTAAAACAAGGTGATAAATGCACACGTTGGAGCTGGGACTGCAGCAGCGTGCCCAGGGTGGGATGGCAAAGACCTGTTGGATCCAAGTGCATGGGGTGACACAGGGTCTGCGTGAGGTTTTGTTCAACTGCAGCTCTTAGAGGCTTGGGCATTGCTTCAAAAAGCACAACTCAGCTTTCTGAAGGTTTTTATCATCTGCCCAAGGAGATTATATTTTAATTATTCTCATTATTAAAGGAGATTGTGGCTGCCCCATCCCTGGCAGTGTTCAAGGCCAGGTTGGACACAGGGGCTTGGAGCAACCTGCTCTAGTGGAAGGTGTCCCTGCCCATGGGAGGGGGTTGGAACTGGATGAGCTTTAATGTCCCTTCCAACCCAAACCATCCTGTGATTCTATGCCTCTGTTGATGGGACAGTGCCCAGGGTGAGGGCATGGAGTGGCTCCCAGGGCATGTGGAAGCAGTCGTGCCTTTGGAAAGCTGTTTCCCCTCCCAGCTGCTGTCATGCCACATCCAAGCTCAAGCTCCACAAGCAACCCTGTGCCTTCAAGTTGAAAAACAGCAAGTGGCTGGCTCTTTATCTTCAGTCGCTGGGCTCGGGAGCCTTGGAGCCGCCTCCAGAGGATGATTTACAAACTGCAGAGACTTTCCTTGGTTTGTTTGTGTAGGTGGGTTTTTGTTTATGTGTCTCTTGAAGCCTTGAGAGCCCTCCACATATTTCTTCCTTTCCTCCCCCTGCCTCAGCCCACACCCTTCCTGATGTTAGGAATTCCTGGGCGATCCCAATCCCCGCAGGCAGGAGCTGGGATGCTGCAGGTGGCCAGGGGACCGTCACCAAGCACAGACCACAGGAGGCACAGAGACACTGCTGGGGTGGGTGTCATTTACCCTGGCTCTCCCCATCCATCCTTCATGTCTCCTTCTTGCTACTCTGCCATCACCAGCCACACCTTTGGTCCCTGGGGCTTTTGGGGACCCTTTGCTGTCCCATCTTTGTGAGGGGGGATGCCTGGACCGCAATGAAGCCACGCTTCGGGCATGGTCCCATTGAGCAGCGTGGTCAAGGTGTCCCTTTGTAGATGTGTGGTGAGTCCAGTTGGTGAACATAGGTTTATCTCTGGGCATTGATGTGCTCCCAGGCAAGTTGCTGTCATGTTTGGAGATAGCAGAAATGATCAGAAGAATAAAAGCATTTGGGTGCAATGCCATGGGTGTTGCATGCTTGGCTTTAGAAGAGCACGGGAGCTCCTGTGAGACGGGGAAGCTGCTTGTCCCTGGGCAATGTGAGGTTGCCCAGTGCTCCTTAGTGAAGAAAGCCCTGATGGCCCCATGCTTGGTGCCTCAGTACTGCTGGGCAGCCAGGGCAAGGGAGGCTTCACGCCTGCCCGGTGCAGCCAGGGAATGCCTGGTGCCAACGTCAGTCCTATCCCAATGGGAAGCTGAGCTCTGCCACGTCACCAGCTCTGACAGAATCAATACAAAGGTCTGTTCCAGAGCTCCAGTGTTTGAAAGGACAGTATCAATGAAGTGGGGAGAGACAGGCGCTCCGTGCACCAACACGACCAGTGAAATATTGAAGTACTTGCATATAAACTGTGCTTTCAAGTATTTTTGACAAGGGGACTAATTAAATCTTAATTGACACCGCACTAATTAGCTTCTTAATTACATGGAACCACATAATTAGCAGCACACTCTGTGCTAATTGTTAATTAGGAAAACCAGGCTTTCCCCTATCCCCCTCCTCATCCCTCCCATCCTGTTGTAGCTTTTAACTAAAGAGCCTCTGATGGGAGGAGGAAAAGGAGGGAGAAGAAGGGGGAGGTTGTGAAGCCTGGCCCAGAGGAGTGATTGGGCTCCCAGCACATCACACTGGGATGGTGTTTGGCACCAGACAGAGGTTTGGGCAGAGAGACAGAGATATAGGGATATGGGGGTGAGTAGGTACCTCGCTGGGGGTTGTTAATGGTAATGTGTTGGTGGTGCAGCTCTTGTTCTGGGCTGGGTTGTGACCTCTACCCCATGGCCAGGTGCTTAACATTTCCCAAAGAGATGGGTTTTTTCCCTTCTGATGAGTCTGTCCACTTGCTTCCTTTATTCCTTTGGTTTTCTAATGGTTTTCCTGCCTTGCTCTATCTCTCCTGGCAAGCAGTGGGAGCATCTCATTGCTGGGGCAGCAAAGTTTTCCCTTAAAAGGGTCTTTGCTCCAGGGTGGATTTTCATACCTTGTCCCTCTGTGCATGCAATGGGCATTGCAGACCTTGGGGCTGGTGGGTCTGTGTGGGTCTGTGCCAGCGTTAGCCTGGCACTGCGTTTAAGCTCAATACCTGGTTTTGGTAGAGGAATTGCTTTGGATTTGGCCATGTCGGGCCACGGCTGCTACGTTCCAGCTCCTGTACCAGCAATGGTGCCCTAAAACCTTCTGATCCAATGGGATCACAGCCACAGGATGATGCTCCATAAGACGGCCCAGCATCCACCATCTTCTCTGCATCTCTCAGCCCCAAAGCTGCTCCATCAGCCGCCTCGCTGCCCATCCTTGAAGTGGGATGAAGTCAAACCCCCAAAGCTG